>NC_064921.1:718277352-719574852 GCF_023897955.1 Schistocerca gregaria | reverse complement strand
CATATCTAACTAAATTATTTAACAATTACATTGCAGACTCATACACAGTCCTTGATACACTTACACAAGGAATAACTTACCTGAAACCTAAAGATCAAGCAGACACAGCAAACCCAGCAAAATATCGCCACATAACATGCCTACCAACAATATACAAAATATTAACTTAAGTCATTACACAGAAATTAATGACACATACAACACAGAACAAAATTATCAATGAAGAACAAAAAGGATGCTGCAAAGGAGCACAAGGATGTAAAGAGCAACAGATAATAGATACAGAGGTGACATATCAAGCTAAAACTAAACAAAGGTCAGTGCACTATACATACATTGATTAGCAAAAAGCTTTTGATAGTGTACCCCACTCATAGGTACTACAGATATTGAAAATATACAAAGTAGATCCTAAATTAATACAGTTCCTAAAAATAGTAATGAAAAATTGGGAAACCACATTTAATATCCAAACAAATTCGAATAATATCACTTCACAGCCAATACAGATTAAGTGTGGAATATACCACGGAGACTCATTAAGTCCTTTCTGGTTCTGCCTTGCTCTGAACCCACTATCCACCATGCTAAACAATACAAATTATGGATACAATATTACTGGAAAATACCCACACAAAATAACACATTTGCTATACATGGATGATCTAAAACTACTGGCAGCAACAAATCATCAACTCAACCAATCACTAAAGATAACAGAAGTATTCAGCAATGGTATAAATATGGCTTTTGGAACAGACAAATGTAAGAAAAATAGCAAAGTTAAGGGAAAACACACTAAAGAAGAAGATTACATATTGGATAACCACAGCGACTGCATAGAAGCGATGGAAAAACAGATGCCTATAAATATCTAGGATACAGACAAAAAATAGGAATAGGTAATATAAATACTAAAGAAGAACTAACAGAAAAATATGGACAAAGACTAACAAAAATACTGAAAACAGAATTGACAGCAAGAAACAAGACACAAGCTATAAATACTTATGCTATACCAATATTGACCTACTCATTTTGAGTAGTGAAATAGAGTAAGACATACCTAGAAGCACTCAATACACTTACACGATCACAATGCCACAAATATAGAAAACATCACATACATTCAGCAACAGAAAGATTCACACTAAGCAGAAAGAAAGGAGGAAGGGGATTTATTGACATAAAAAACCTACGTTATCGACAGGTAGACAATTTAAGAAAATTCTTTATAGAACGAGCAGAAACTAGCAAAATACACAAAGCAATCACTCATATAAATACATCGGCTACACTACTACAATTTCATAACCACCTCTACAACCCTTTAGATCACATCACATAACATCAACAGATACGAAGAAAGTAAAATGGAAAAAGAAAACATTACATGGCAAGCATCCGTATCATCTAACACAGCCACACATCGATCAAGATGCATCCAACACATGGCTAAGAAAAGACAATATATACAGTGAGACGGAAGGATTCATAATTGCAATACAGGTCCAAACAATAAACACCAGACATTACAGCAAGCATATTATTAAAGATCTCAATGCCACAACAGATAAATGCAGACTTTGTAAACAACAAATAGAAACAGTAGATCACATCACAAGCGGATGTACAATACTAGCAAATACAGAATACACCAGAATACATGACAATGTAGCAAAAATAATACATGAACAACTTGCCATACAACATCAACTAATGAATACAAATTATGCTGAAACAGAACCATTATAACAGATAAAACAACACCACATAATAAACCTGACATCATACTCACCAATAAAAAGAAGAAATTAACACAACTAATCGAAATATTCATACCCAATACAACAAATATACAGAAGGAAACAGGAGAAAAAATTGAAAAATACATCCAACTGGCTGAGGAAGTCATGTGGCATCAGGATACAGTTGACATTATACCGATTATACTATCAACTACAGGAGTCATACCACACAATATCCACCAGTATATCAACGCAATACCGCTACATCCAAACATCTACAGAAATCTGTAATTATTGATACATGTTCAACTACCCGAAAGTTCCTAAATGCAATGTGACATATACCTTACAGTTAAAATGAAGTCACGCTTGATCAAGATCTGCGTCACTTTCCATTTTTAACCAGACATAACGCCTGAGAAAGAAAAGAAATAAAGTATTACTGAAAAATATTCAGGCACTAATTACACACGTGTTCCAAATTACAAAAGCGCACACGGAAACTGGCATAGGCATGCGTATCCAAATACAAAGTTATGTTAAAAGGCAGAATACAGAACTGCGGTCGGCAAACGCCTTTATAAGACAACAGCTGTCTGGTGCAGTTGTTAGATCGGTTACTGCTGCTGCAACGGCAGGTTATCAAGATTTAAGTGAGTCTAATCGTGGTGTTATAGTCGGCGCACGAGCTATGGGACACAGCATCTCCGAGGTAGCGATGAAGTGAGGACTTTCCCGTACGAGCATTTCACGAAGGTACCATGAATATCAGGAATCCGGTAAAATATCGCATCTCCAACATCGCTGCGGCTGGTAAAATATCGTCAAGAACGCGACCAACGACGACTGAATTGTTCAACATGACGGAAGTGGAACTCTTCCGCAAATTGCTGTAGATTTCAATGCTGGGCCATTAACAAGTGTCAGCGTGCGAACAATTCAACGAAATATCATCGATATGGGCTTTCGGAGAAGAAGGACCACTCATGTACCTTTGATGACTGCACGGCACAAAGCTTTACGCCTCGACTGGGCCCGTCAACACCGACATTGGACTGTTGAGGAATGGAAACATGTTGCCTGGTCCGACGAGTGTCGTTTCAAATTGTATCGAGCGGATGGACGTGTAGGGGTATGGAGACAACCTCATGAATTAATGGACCTCGCTTGTCGGCAGGGGACTGTTCAACTGTAATGGTGTGAGGCGTGTGCAGTTAGAATGACATGGGACCGCTGATACATCTAGATACGACTCTGGCAGGTGACACGTAGGTAAGCATCCTGTCTGATCACCTGCATCCATTCATTTCCATTGTCCATTCCGACAGTCTTGAGCAATTTGAGCAGGACAATGCGGCACCTCACACGTGGCTACAGAGTGGCTCCAGGAACTGTCTTCTGAGTTTAAATACGTCCGCTGGCCACCAAACTCCGCAGGCATGAACATTATTGAGCATATCTGGGATGCAACGCAACGAGCTATTCAGAAGTGATCTTCACCCCCTCGTACTCGGACGGATTTAAGGACAGGCCTGCAGGATTCATGGTGTCATTTCCCTCCAGCACTACTTCAGACGTTACTCGAGTCCATAACATGTCGCGTTGCGGCACTTCTTCGTGTTAGCGGGGCTCCTACACGATATTAGGCAGGTGTGCCACTTTTTTTGGCTCTTCAGTAGTTGATAGACTATATGCACATGGTTAAAGTAGAGAAATGAAAATCTGGTAAGGAGAATGATTACTGGGTAGGAGATATTTCGTAGTAACAGCCTTAAAAGAAGGGGGCTGTGATTGGTGGGTGGAGAGACACAGAATCATTACTATTCTCTTATACAGATATTAGTGCATTTATATATAACTATGTTCATGTTCTGAAATGGCGTCAGACCACGTCACCGTCCTATTTCTGCAGTATCAATCAGGTTTTTGCTTATGTGTTTGGAAAACAGTCTCGGAAAAGTATTGTAACTGTTAACAGCACTGTACGACATTTCGTGTTATATACTTCCCTCTGACTCGCATCTCTTCATCACCGTCGCCGAGGTTCAACTGGTTGCTACGCCATTGGAAGGGGACGAGGGGGGGGGGGGTTTACTGTTGTGGTACCGCAACTTCTATCACGTAGTGTGCCGTGATCTTGATTGCACATGCAGGTTTTGTAACGGAGCACTCGCATTCACATCTTCCACAAGACTGGGTGTATTCGCTGCCGTACCCTGACAAATTTTTCATGTCAGGAAACGGTGTCAGCAACTTTGTCTGTTTTTGTCTAACATTCTTAATCTCTTACAAGCTCGAATAGTGAATGGACAATCTCCATTCGTTCCCTGACTCCATTTCGGGCGTCACGCTTAAACAAAATGTGTCGGTTGTCCCCATATGACCACAATGACCAATTTGGATCGCACGTTGTAGTCTTTCCTGTTGAACCTTTACTGGTAATCTGGATATGGTATGTGTCCTCTTCGGTAACGTGCGATGCCCTGACTGGGGTCTACACAACCGAGGGCCATGCATTCTTGAATGCACGGTGACTGTAGACTGTCCGGCTCGTTTTGTTGTTGTCCTGGCCGTTCTGTCATGTAGTCACTTCTCAGTTCAGATGTTGGGCCTCGGTTGTGGCTCTGTGGTCTGATACTTGTTGTGCAACACACCTTACCATAAGGTCTGCTTGGTAGATTCTGAAGAACAGCAGTGAAACTTCGGATGCTGTAGTACTAGCAAAAACATAGAGGTATCGAAGCAACAAAAACAACAATAAGAATGTAAAGAACAAGGGGCCATTTATTATAGACACAGGCGACGCGAAATTCATGACTCGTAGACACTAAAATACCACAGAGCCAGACTTAAGTCAAAATACATAATTCATAGACCACGAAATAAGATGAGCAAGGAATAAGATCCGTAAGTAAACGCAGTGTTTGTAGCAGTTCATAGATGAAAATGTGAAAGGAGAATCTAGCCTATAGACTTCCGAAATGAACAGAATTACGTCACAAGGGAAGGACGGGTTGGGGTAGGATAGGGGCGAGCAGGGAACAAAAGGGATCCGCTGGGCTGTGATGTCTGAAAAGGAGGAACTGACGGCTAGCGTGAGTTGTGCACTACTCTAGTTTTTGGCCGAGTCTCTTCGGCTGACGCCGTCGTATCGAGGGCAAACCAAATGGTGGCGCGCGAAGGCGAAGGGCAATCTCGACTGTTTATCGCCGGCGCGCCGAGCGCTAATGGTGGCCGCGCGGACATCGTTAACCCCCAGTCACGGAACTCCCGCCCAGCCCGTACTGTCCCCGAACCAGCCCCAGCTGTTCCTGCTCGGGCCGTAAAACCCCGCTGAGACACACGAGCTGACCGAGGACAACACCTGCGATGCGTTTATTTGCACTTGGGCCGCTGGAAGACACCCCTGACCATGGCTGTGTTCTTCGATCTTCGAATTTATTCAGATGTTTATTTATTAATTTACTGCTTACTTAGCCTGACCAGATTAGAACCTCTGTAAGATCTGATCAGGAACAGCAAATACCAAAGACATCAAAAAACGTTTCCAAAAAAATGGTTCAAATGGCTCTGAGCACTATGGGACTCAACTGCTGTGGTCATCAGTCCCCTAGAACTTAGAACTACTTAAACCTAACTAACCTAAGGATATCACACACAGCCATGCCCGAGGCAGGATTCGAACCTGTGACCGTAGCAGTCGCACGGTTCCGGACTGCGCGCCTAGAACCGAGAGACCACTGCGGCCGACAAACGTTTCCAATAATAATGATAATAATAATAACTATAGTAAAGGGCATTTAGAGTGAGACAGATTAGCTCAGCGTATATGAAGGCATCTCTAGTATTATGAGAAGCGGAACAGATAAAGAAATAGGTGAAGATTGAAATGACCGTGACAGTGGCCTTTACGATAACGCGGCTAGCAAGGAGTAGGGAAAAGCTGTGGGGGCGCCGGACTGACTCGATATGGCTATTGTGATGGAAGGAGGATCATTAGCAGGTATTTAATTCTCTAATGTTTTTGGCTGAGATTGTTGGTTCCTGCTACAGAAAATTATTTAATTGGCACGGCAGTGTTATGTGATGTTATAGAGAGAATTTTATTTTGTTGACAATTTTTGCTGCGTCGTTTTAAGCTGTAGTGAAATAGTTGGATGGAGCACAGCGTTTGAGATGACGATAGAGAATAAAGATAGGGTATGAAATTCTCTTTGTTTATCAGCACGTAGCCATGATAATTGTACGAAGGCTGCTACATGATGTTCGAAAAAGCATACGTCACAAATGTGTCGCACACAGGCATTTGACGCCAGTTCCAGCCTGCGCGAACTTTCGTACGAAAGCGCTTGGAGAATGGCATCACCATACTCAAGTATGGGAAGTATTAGTATCCCTACAAGCTTCTTTTGAAGCTGTAGTGACTGAAGTGAAGCTGACACTTAGAGAGATCAGGTTAGTTTGATGGTACGAAACCATCGCCTAGTTCTTAGCAGAAGAAGAAAATTTATTTCCGTGCCGTTTATAATTAAGGGTTAATGAGAGTCTCTGAAGTGACCGGTATTAAGTCTCTTGTGGGCGACTAAGAGTGCTTGCTTTTTTGATGGGGTTAAGTTTCAAACCTATGTACGTTCTATGTCCACTTGTGGCAGTGAAAGTAAATCGACATTTACAAGCTGTCTGGTTGTGCACAGGTTTGTTACACATAACTGCAAGTCGTCAGCGTGTAGGTGATATTTGCATTGGGAGAGAATAGTTGACTTCATTAACATGTGATCAGAAAAGTAAGGGGTCCAATACTGATCCTAGTGGAACTCCTGATACTACATGCCTGCATTGTGACCTTTTTGTACCCATCATTACACACTGCAGGCAAGATGCAAAATATGGGAGGAATCACTGTACAGCACTTGAAGAAAAATTTCTGTTTTAAGTTTAGTAAGTAGAACTCCGAAATCTGTAGTGTCGGAAGCTTTGCTGAAATCCAAGATCACCTAATCGAACGGCCAAGAGTTTGCGTCTGAGGGTGGTTGGCTGACATTTATATTTCATTCTTTATTTAACTGTTCAAACAAGTTTCATTAAAACAAAATATCCAGATCCGACGCCAAATTGTAACACCCGACGGCGCTGGAGTGAGGTGGGCGCTATATGTAAGAACCCTCCCATCTCAACCGACGCGGCTCCTTTAGTAACATCGGCACGCACCCCTCATCTGCTGAGAGTATGGGACAAATGGTAAACGCATGCACTCTTACTCTGAAACAGAGGGTGAGAAAGCAACTTGATGTCACTTCAAGCAACACCAACACTGCTTCACTACACTTAAAAGGGCACGAAAACATTAAGTTGCGCATTTTCCTAAAACACAATCAGAATGACAGTCATTAAACTTTATGCGTGATAGCAACGGTCACAAGGGTTCAAAAACTACCATTCACTAGCAAGAAGTAACATACTTCCGATTTTTCCATGTGCCCAGTTACTAACAAAAATTATTAGATGTTAGTAGACTGAGAAGCGGCCGCTCTCTAAGCTAGACCCACATCTACTTAATCTAGAGCGATCGCTTATTAGCTTCACCGATCTTTACTGATCTTTACATCGCTTAAAACAATGCCAGTAGGCACTTACGGTAATGAAGAAATCGGCATAAGCCGTAGCTTAAACTAGGTTTTCGGTCTAGAGCGAGGAGTTACACCCTTTATAAACAAACACCTACTATCCTGATCAGATAACTAAACAAACATTAGCGTGATCAACGTAAGCAGTAAATCCCAGTATACAGCAATATGATTTAGTAGCAACCAGCGGTGTGGACTAATTTATCACTAAAGAGTAAGATTTTCGCTGTAGTACTTTGCAGATGAGAACTCAAGAGAGCCAATGAGGAAAGTGAACGACTTCGACAGCGAACACATGTCCGTTGTTCCTAACGCAATATAAGGGTACAAAATAATAAATATGCATAGGTATGTAAAATAAGCAGCACCAAGAAGTGCGAGTTCTGTTCGCAAAATTCCGGAACTGTGTCAAAAAAATTTTTCTATACTTGCCTTTTACTTATTCTGCATGGTCTCCTTCGAAATACTGTTCTCCACAATTGATACGCCGCTTCCAATTCCGGAAGCAGCTTTGGTACACCTATTGCTGGATCAGACGAAGCGCCATCTGCGAATTTTCTTTTATCTCGTCTATCGCTGCAGATCTTCGCCCTTTCAACGGGGTTTTCGACTTCGGGAATAAAGAAAAGTCCACAGGCCTGGAGAGTACGGAGGATGAGGCAGCACAGTGATTTCATTTTTTGTGCAATAGTCACGCACCAACAGGGATGAATGTGCGGGTGCATTATCACGATGCAAGAGCCGTGAATTGCATCGGCACATTTCAGGCCGTTCCTTCTTATATTTTATCTCAGGTGTCGCAACTCATCCCGACAGAACAACTGATTAACAGTTCGTAGCACGAATTCATGACGGACTAATCCTTCGCCCTCCGCCCATGAACCATGGACATTGCCGTTGGTGGGGAGGCTTGCGTGCCTCAGAGATATAGATAGCCTTACCGTAGGTGCAACCACAACAGAGGGGTATCTGTTGAGACGCCAGACAAACGCGTGGTTCCTGAAGAGGGGCAGCAGCCTTTTCAGTAGTTGCAGGGGCAACAGTCTGGATGATTGATTGACTGATCTGGCCTTGTAACATTAACCAAAACGGCCTTGCTGTGCTGGTACTGCGAACGACTGATAGCAAGCGGAAACTACAGCCGTAATTTTTCCCGAGGGCATGCAGCTTTACTGTATGGTTAGTGATGATGGCGTCCTCTTGGGTAAAATATTCCGGAAGTAAAATAGTCCCCCATTCGGAACTCCGGGCGGGGACTACTCAAGAGGACGAAAAGGCGAAAGAAAACTGGCTTTCTACGGATCGGAGCGTGGAATGTCAGATCCCTTAATCGGGCAGGTAGGTTAGAAAATTTAAAAAGGGAAATGGATAGGTTAAAGTTAGATATAGTGGGAATTAGTGACGTTCGGTGGCAGGAGGAAGAAGTCTTTTGGTCAGGCGAATACAGGGTTGTAAATACAAAGTCAAATAGGGGTAATGCAGGAGTAGGTTTAATAATGAATAAAAAAAATAGAATGCGGGTAAGCTACTACAAACAGCATAGTGAACACATTATTGTGGCCAAGATAGGCACGAAACCCACACCTACTACAGTAGTACAAGTTTATATGCCAATTAGCTCTGCAGATGATGAAGAAATTGAAGAAATGTATCATGAAATAAAAGAAATTATTCAGATAGTGAAGGGAGACGAAAATTTAATAGTCATGGGTGACTGGAATTCGGTAGTAGTAAAAGGGAGAGAAGGAAACGTAGAAGGTGAATATGGATTGGGGATAAGAAAGGAAAAAGGAAGCAGCCTGGTAGAATTTTGTGCAGAGCATAACTTAATCATAGCTAACGCTTGGTTCACGAATCATGAAAGATGGTATACACGGAAGAACCCTGGAGATACTAAACGGTATCAGATAGATTATATAATGGTAAGTCAGAGATTTAGGAACCAGGTTTTAAATTGTAAGACATTTCCAGAGGCAGATGTGGACTCTGACCACAATCTATTGGTTATGAACTGTAGATTAAAGCTGAAGAAATTGCAAAAAGTTGCGAATTTAAGGAGATGGGACCTGGATAAACTAACTAAACCAGGGGTTTTACAGAGTTTCAGGGAGAGCGTAAGGGAACAAATGGCAGGAATGAGGGAAAGAAATACGGTAGAAGAAGAATGGTTAGCTTTGAGGGATGAAGTAGTCAAGGCAGCAGAGGATCAAGTAGGTAAAAAGACGAGGGCTAGTATAAATCCTTGGGTAACAGAAGATATATTGAATTTAATTGATGAAAGGAGAAAATATAAAAATGCAGTAAATGAAGCAGGCAAAAAGGAATACAAACGTCTCAAAAATGAGATCGACAAGCTGGGATGGCTAGAGGAGAAATGTAAGAATGTAGAGGCTTATCTCGCTACTGCCTACAGGAAAATTAAAGAGACCTTTGGAGAAAAGAGAATCACTTGTATGAATATCAAGATCTCAGATGGAAACCCAGTTCTAAGCAAAGAAGGGAAAGCAGAAAGGTGGAAGGAGTATACAGAGGGTCTATACAAGAGTGATGTACTTGAGGACAGTATTATGGAAATGGAAGAGGATGTAGATGAAGATGAAATGGGAGATACGATACTGAGTGAAGAGTTTGACACAGCAC
Organism: Schistocerca gregaria; assembly: GCF_023897955.1. Classification (NCBI taxonomy): domain Eukaryota; kingdom Metazoa; phylum Arthropoda; class Insecta; order Orthoptera; family Acrididae; genus Schistocerca; species Schistocerca gregaria. Next base: position 719,564,840 of record NC_064921.1, on the reverse strand, counting down.
TGAAAGACCTGAGCCGAAACAAGGCCCCCGGAGTAGACAACATTCCATACTGACGGCCTTGGGAGAGCCAGTCCTGACAAAACTCTACCATCTGGTGAGCAAGATATATGAGACAGGTGAAATACCCTCAGACTTCAAGAAGAATATAATAATTCCAATCCCAAAGAAAGCAGGTGTTGACAGATATGAAAATTACCGAACTATCAGTTTAATAAGTCACGGCTGCAAAATACTAACGCGGAATTCTTTACAGACGAATGGAAAAACTAGTAGAAGCCGACCTTGGGGAAGATCAGTTTGGATTCTGTAGAAATATTGGAACACGTGAGGAAATACTGACCCTACGGCTTATCTTAGAAGCTAGATTAAGGAAAGGCAAACCTACGTTTCTAGAATTTGTAGACTTAGAGAAAGCTTTTGACAATGTTGACTGGAATCATCTCTTTCAAATTGTGATGGTGGCAGGGGTAAAATATAGGGAGCGAAAGGCTATTTACAATCTGTATAGAAACCAAATGGCAGTTATAAGAGTTGAGGGGCATGAAAGGGAAGCAGTGGTTGGGAAAGGAGTGAGACAGGGTTGTAGCCTCTCCCCGATGTTGTTCAATCTGTATATTGAGCAAGTAGTGAAGGAAACAGAAGAAAAATTTGGAGTAGGAATTAAAATCCATGGAGAAGAAATAAAAACTTTGAAGTTCGCCGATGCCATTGTAATTCTGTCAGAGACAGCAAAGGACTTTGAAGAGCAGTTGAACGGAATGGATAGTGTCTTGAATGGAGGATATAAGATGAACAAAAGCAAAACGAGGATAATGGAATGCATTCGAATTAGGTCGGGTGATGTTGAGGGTATTAGATTAGGAAATGAGACACTTAAAGTAGTAAAGGAGTTTTGCTATTTGGGGAGCAATATAACTGATGATGGTCGAAGTAGAGACGATATAAAATGTAGACTGCCAATGGGAAGGAAAGCGTTTCTGAAAAAGAGAAATTTGTTAACATCGAGTATAAATTTAAATGTCAGAAAGTCGTTTCCGAAAGTATTTGTATGGAGTGTAGTCATGTATGGAAGTGAAACATGGACGATAAATAGTTAAGACAAGAAGAGAATAGAAGCCTTTGAAATGTGGTGGTACAGAAGAATGCTGAAGATTATATGGGTAGATCACGTAACTAATGAGGAGGTATGAATAGGATTAGGGAGAAGAGGAGTTTGTGGCACAACTTACCAAGAAGAAGGGATCGGTTGGTACGACATGTTCTGTGGCATCAAGGGATCACCAATTTAGTATTGGAGGGCAGCGTGGAGGGTAAAAATCGTAGAGGGAGACCAAGAGATGAATACACTAAACAGATTCAGAAGGATGTAGGCTGCAGTACGTATTGGGAGATGAAGCTTGCACAGGATAGAGTAGCATGGAGAGCTGCATCAAACGAGTCTCAGGACTGAAGACCACAACAACAACAACTCAGTTTTTGATGGTTTATACGGTGTTGTTTATGGACAGATACTGGAAGGAAACTTTCGTCAATAAAGAGGGCAGGATGAGAAGCAATATCGCCACCACCTGACAAATTAGCACTCATTTGTTTGTCTTCCGCGAGATGTTCATGAGCTGCGACAAAGATAACAGTGTATATCTTTCCTCAGAACAAATAGCGCTGCTTGTCACCTTTCTGCGTAGAATGTTTTCGTACGAAAAGAGGAGTACATGAACGAAGGGTAACATACAAATCTGCTCAATTCATTTTTCTTTTCGATTTGAAAAATAAGATCCCTATAGTTTACTGACTACCTACGCTTTAAGTGACGTTAACAGAACAATTTTGTTTCAGTTAAGGAATATAAATATGGCTGTGGGTTCTATGTGTTTTCTTGTCGCTTACATTATGATGTATTACATTTTCTGATGTAATGACGGCAGTCTCAGCAGATACAAAAGATTAAAAATTTAAGGTGATGTATGTGTTCAGTTAAGGTACTATACTACCTTGGCAGCAAAATTACCAATGATGGACGGAGCAAGGAGGGCATCAAAAGCAGACTAGCATTGGAAAAAAGGGCATTCTTGGCCAAGAGAAGTCTGCTAGTATGAAACATAGGCCTTAATCTGAGAAAGAAAAATCTGGGAATGTACGTTTGGAGCACAGCACTATGGTAGTGAAACATTGACTGTGGGACAACCGGAAGAGAAGAGAATCGAAGCATTTGAGATGTGGTGCTGCAGACGAATGTTGAAAATTAGGTGCACTGATAAGGTAAGGAATGAGGAGGTTCTGCGCAGGAACGGAGAGGAAAGGAATATGTGGAAAACGTTGACAAGGAGAAGGGACAGGATGATAGGACATCTGTTATGGCAACAGGACATCTGTTAAGACAACAGGGAGTAACTTCCGTCGCAATAGAGGGAGTTGTAGAGGGCAAAAACTGTAGAGAAAAAAAAGAGATTGGCATAATTGAGGACGTAGGTTGCAGGTTCTATCTGAGGTGAAGAGGCTGGCACAGGAGATGAATTCGTGGCGAGCCGCATGAAACCAGTCAGGAGACTGAAGACTCAAAAATAAAATAAAATAAAAGTGTACAGTCTGAATTTAAAGACTGAGCACACGTTTCAAACAAATCGCTGTCACTTGTTTCGGACGTGAAACAGTATTCCGATAAAAATATTGCCACGTTGCTATACAGGGCAGCGACATCCCTATTATGGGTGAAAGTATTAACTAATATACGCAATTAGTCGCATGAATTTGACAACTGAAACGAAGCCGAAAGTGATTATTCGCTTTTACAATGAATGCGGTTCCCCCGAACCAATATTGGAGATTGCCAGATGACCACATTCGACAGCAGGGAATTGGATGGCTATATCACTCCGGTATTGTGGATAGTGGTTAGTCCAGCAGTTCATCAAAGTTAGCTATAAACAGGAATAGAATTGTCAGTAAGCGTAGTGAGAAATGCACGCAATGGATTAATGAAGCAAATCGAGGAACGACTACCATTATCCATCAGCTTTTAAAATCATGTTGATGACTGAATACAGCTGTTATACCAATGACAGTTTAACGTTTTCAGTCTGGAGACAGACACAGGGCTTGGAGCAAGAAGAGTACAAAACCTGCAACATATTAGTTAATTCTAACGGTAAAACATGGATCTTGGTCAATGCTGCTTTAGGGGCAAATAAGCCAAATTTTGTAACCTGCATTTTATTAAAGATATAACGCTCCCATAATGAGTTACTGAAGGCAGCGTACATTAACGTGCGAAAAAACCAGGTTTGAAAAAGGACAATGCTTTTAAGAAGAGGTTAATGTCAAACGCTCCAACGCAGATGGAGCCGTGTCCACATTACCTTTATTTAAATCCGACTGAGTACTCCTGGAGATAATAACTAAAAAAAAAAAAACGATATGAAGGAGACACTTACAGAAGAACGGAGTAAAATATCGGCATTGGAGGCACCGAAACTGACTTAGCTTTGTTTTTAGTTTGCTGGACAAACGATTCTAAAGAACTTGATTTCGCTTCGCTGTTTGAGCGCTCCCTGCTTGTTACTACAGACAAGTTCCTCTATCCCACACAGTTTTCATGCTTCGGACCGCTCATACACTAGTGGCCATTAAAATTGCTACACCACGAAGATAACGTGCTACAGACCGGAAGAAGATGCTGTGATATGCAAGTGATTAGCTTTTCAGAGCATTCACACAAGGTTGGTGCCAGTGGCGACACCTACAACGTGCTGACATACACAAGAGCAGTTGAGCGGGTTTGAATGGTGAAACGTTGTTGTGATACCTCGTGTAAGGAGGAGAAATGCGTACCACCACGTTTCCGACTTTGGCAAAGGTAGGATTGTAACCTATAGCGATTGCGGTTTATCGTATCGCGACATTGCTGCTCGTGTTGGTCGAGATCCAATGACTTTTAGCAGAATATTGAATCGGTGGGTTCAGGAGGGTAATACGGAACAGTCGAGATAACAGGCATCTTATCCGCATGGCTGTAACGGATCGTGCTGCCACGTCTCGATCCATGACTCAACAGATGGGGACGTTAGCAAGACAACAACCATCTGCACGACGTTTGCAGCACCATGGACTATCAGCTCGGAGACCATGGCTGCGGTTACTCTTGACGCTGCATCACAGACAGGAGCGCCTACGATGGTACTCAACGACAAAACTGGGTGCACGAATGGCAAAACGGATGAATCGAGGTTCTGTTTACAACATCATGATGGTTGCATCCGTGTTTGGCGAAATCGCGGTGAACGCACATTGGAAGTGTGTATTCGTCATCGCCATACTGGCGTATCACGTGACGTGATGGTATAGGGTGCCACTGGTTACACGTCTCGGTCACCTCTTGTTCGCAGGGGTGGCACTTTGAACAGTGGACGTTACATTTCAAATGTGTTACGACCCGTGGCTCTACCTTTCATTCGATCCCTGCGAAACCATACATTTCAGCAGGATAATACACGACCGCATGTTGCAGGTCCTGTACGGGCCTTTCTGGACACAGAAAATGCTCGACTACTGCCCTGGATAGCACATTCTCCAGATCTCTCACGAATTGAAAACGTCTGGTCAATGGTGGCCGAGCAACTGGCTCCTCACAATACGCCAGTCACTACGCTTCATGAACTGTGGTGTCGTGTTGAAGCTGCATGGGCAGCTGTGCCTGTACACGCCATCCAAGCTCTGACTCTATGCCCAGGCGTATCAAGGCCGTTATTACGGCCAGAGATGGTTGTTCTGGGTACTGATTTCTCAGTATCTATGCACCCAAATTGCGTGAAAATGTAATCACATGTGAGTTCTAGTATAATATATTTGTCCAATGAATACCCGCTTATCAAGTGCATTTCTTCTTAGTGTAGCAATTTTAATGGCCAGTAGTGTATATCTGCGAACTTATTCCATATGCTCGTACCTAAACAGCCTGCAATAGTGCACTGTGTCAAACAATTTACGGAAATCTAGAAATATGGAATCTGCCTGTTGCCCTTCATTCATAATCCTCAGTATATCACGTGAGAACTATCAACCGAGCCTATCTTTCAGTCGAGTTGATCCGTAAATTTCATTCTTTCCGGATTTATTCCGTTGGTGAATGTATTGATTTCTTTTACGTACACCTATATCTCGCTATAGGCTATGAAGATAAAAATAGATTCGAGCCCACACGGAAGCTCTCCAACAATCGTTCTTCCCGCGAACTATTCGCTACTGGAACAGAAAAAGGGATACGTGAAGTACCCTCCTCCATACATCGGTTGGCGGTTTCCGGAGTGTAGTTATAGATGTACCTCTTCATTAATTATCCACTCTATGTAATTTACACAATCATTCTTTATCACAAGATACTTAAGGCTTCTATTCCCTTAATGTTAATTTTGTTTATCGCCAACATCTCTCTTCCGTACAAAGTATCTGACGCTTTAGAGCCAAAAACAAATAGAATAGTCAGTGAGATCTAGTACGTTTTATGGGGTTTATAGCTGGGGAAACAGCAGACCCCACTCTGACACGTGCAGTTAGGTGCTACAACAGGCTATTAAGGCATCGTACTCCAACTCTCGTCCAGGAATCTTCATTTACGTTTACCGGAGATTTCGTAAACCTTTTACGTCGAACGTAGGAACAGTGTCTTTAAAAAGTCAGCGAGCAACTTACTTCCACTTCCCAACATGTAATCCGAGCTTGTTATCCATTTCTAGCGACCTCATTGTCGACTAAACGTAAAACTCCGTTTTTCCATTCACTTTATCGATACAACTAGTGAACCCTATTTACAGCGTTGACTACTTTTGAAACATGAAATGACAAGGGGACGTTAACCGAAGATAGATACGAATGTTTAAGTATTTGCACGTATGTTTGAATTAGCAGCGTTACCATAGACCATTACGTTAACTGAATTAAATAGTTAAAATGTAGATGAGACTCACATAATGAAAGCGGCAGAAAATGATTAAGAAAGGAATGATAGTCTGGTTCAACTGGCTCTGAGCGCTATGGGACTTAACATCTTTGGTCATCAGTCCCCTAGAACTTAGAACTACTTAAACCTAACTAACCTAAGGACATCACACATATCCATGCCCGAGGCAGGATTCGAACCTGCGACCGTAGCAGCCGCGCGGTTCCTGACTGCGCGCCTGGAACCGCGAGACCACCGCGGCCGGCAATGATAGTCTATTGAATTTTATTGGAGATACGTAAGAAAATTTCTCCCTTGAAAGTGCAAATCCATAGGTTTGGCTTGATGTATACTCGTGAAACTGTACTGTTTGTATTTTAGGAATAATCAAAGGGAATCACCATTTTGAAAAAAAAAATGGAATATTCATGGCGTTACAAACATTAATTTATTCGTATAAATATTGAGAATACCCGGAAAGAGGAAAGCGAATGTCTATCTGTATGTGTATGTGTATGTTTATGTGTGCTTGTGCGTGTGTGTGTGTGTGTGTGTGTGTGCGCGAGCTCCATACGTGCTTTGCAAGATAACTTGCTGTTAGTACTATTCGGTGAGCAAAGCACTTCCTTTGACAGCAAAATTAAATTTTTTGGCCGGTCCCCTCTGCTTGCTAACAGCCGAGTGGACATAGTCGACTCACGTACGAATGAGAACCTCAGAAGAGCGACCAGGCAGTTCATTAAAACATGCAGCGGCTCTGCAGTGTGCTTTCACTTCATTTAAGCAGAATTTAGTTTTTGTGACAAATGTTTAGTTCGCTGAATCTCGTGTCAAGGACCTCATTAATTTTGTCGTGCAGTACAGTGCTTTGTTTCAGGTGTCTTCATTGCAGCCTTAATTGCCCATGATGGCCCGTTTCCGAGGCTGCGAAACGGTGTCAGAAAGAGAGGCAGCTCTTTCAGTATTTTGCGAAATTGGGGAGAGAATGTCACGGATATGTTGCGCGAATTGGAGTGGCAGTCATTAGCACAACGGCGTTGTTCGTTGCGAGTAAATCTATTCACGAAATTTCAATCACCAACTTTCTCCTCCTAACGGGAAAATAGTTCGTTGCTGCCTACATTAACCCCACAACTGAATTAGAGGACCACTTTTTCGAAACCTGCCAAGTGTCTCTTGGTACGAAGAATGAGTTTCAAATTTAGCTCAAAGGTGCCTACAACCTTCCTATGTAACGGAGAAAAAACGTGGTACCGTGCGAAGTCACTGTCTGGCTAGGGGACGCTCCAGTGACTTCTCGACGAAATCGGAAAAAAGCCACAGCTGAGAAGTTCATGTGTGCTGTAAGATGAGTTAATGATATCACATTGGCCCAAAATATCAATTCTGACCAACGCCGCCGTGAGCGTTCAACGCCATGAGAACGCCGTCACAGCCCCTCTTACCCACATGTCACCCCTTCTTTTGGCACCTCTGCGTTTGAGGTCAGAACACCGAGCTTTGTAATCACGGGGTTTTATTATGGGTGGACGAGGAAAACATTTCAAACACATCGCCGCTCAGAAAAGACACCAAAAGGCCTTAGGGAGTGGCATAAAGAGCCTCACAGAACCACATCAAAGTGTCTAAAGACTCCCGAAATTTGGGGAAAGTGTAGTGGATCAGAAAAGTTATCCGCAGCCGATTTTCGCCCTTTGAACAGCGACATGATGTGCCGGGCGTAGCGCATTCTTAATCAGATAGTGACTCAATCTGTCACTCAACTCATGGTATTGAGCAAGGGTTGAGTGAACATTTTCGTTACTAAACGGTTTCTTGCTAGTGTTCTTCTATCATAATCCTGCGTGCAATGTAATCAAATTGCACATTCAAGTTACAATAAAAAAAACACCTTAAAGGACTAGAGATTGTACGTTCATATTCACAGGACATGTACATTAGTATGTTCTGCTGAAATGATTAGCATTTCAACTGCCTCGGTTCGTGGGCTCAAGGTAAACATCGATATCGCGGCGCAACACCACGTACCGGTACAATGTGCCTGCAGCTCTAAAAGGAGCGTAACAGAGCAGTATGACTTGAGCTGATGTGCAGGATGCCTCTCACACACTTGTGGAAACCGTACCATCAAATCGTGAGTCTGAAAAATGGCTCATTATTGCATTGAGAGAATGTGGTGCCTCTATCCGGTAAATTGCTGCTCGTGAGGAGCGAAGTTTTTCGGCAGTGCAACGAGTGTGTGCAGAATGGTTCATGGAAGGCGACAGAACACGACAAGGTGGGTCAGGTCGCAACAGCCACACCACCTACCGAGAAGACCGACACCTCATCCGAATGGCGTTGCAGGACAAATCTGCGTCCTACTCGGCTCTGGCGCAACAGTCCAACACATCATCCACTCTCACGGGTGACGGACCGTTGCCGTTTATCACGGCACGGGTTACGTGCATATGGAGTATCGTCTCAGTTGTGGACTGGATTCGTGATTTCCTCTCAGTGATGTCACAGTTCGTAGTGGTAGACGGTAAATCATCGAGTAGAACAAAAGCGATATCTGGCGTTCCGCAAGGTAGTGTCATAGGCCCTCTGCTGTTCCTGATTTACATGAATGATCTAGGTGATAATCTGAGCAGCCCCCTTACATCGTTTGCAGATGACACTGTAATTTACCGTCTAGTAAAATCTTCAGACAATCAATTCCCATTACAAAATGATCTAGAGAGAATTCCTGTAAGGTGCGAAAAGTGGCAATTGGCACTAAACAAAGAAAAGTGCGAGGTCATCCTTATGGGTACTAAAATAAATCCGATAAATTTTGGGTATACGATAAATCGCACAAATCTACGGACTGTCAATGAGACTAAATACCTAGGAATTACAATTACGAGCAACTTAAATTGGAAAGACCACATAATATTGTGGGGAAAGCGAAACAAAGACTGCTCTTTGTTGGCAGAACACTTAGAAGATTAGACAAATCCACTAAAGGAACAGCCTACATTACACTTGTCCGTTCTCTGCTGGAATACTGCTGCGCGGTGTTAAATCCTTACCAAGTAGGATTGGCGGAGGACATCGAAAAAGTGCAAAGAAGGGCAGCGCGTTTCCTGTTATCGCGCAATAGGGCTGAGAGTGTCACTAATACGATACACGAGTTTGGGTGGCAGTCACTGAAACGAAGGCGGTTTTCTTTGTGAAATTTTAATCACCAACTTTCTCTTCCGAATGCGAAAATATTTTATTGACATCCACGTGCGTAAGGAGAAATGATCATCATAATAAAATAATAGAAATCAGAGCTCTAACGGAAAGATTTAGGTGTTCCTTTTTCCCACGCTCGATTCGAGAGTGGAATGGTAGAGAAGTAGTATGAAAATGGTTAGATGAAGCCTCTGCCAGACACGTAAGTGTGAATTGCAGAGTAACCATGTGGATGTCCTCTTCTCCGCCTAGTTTTGACGAATGTGCAGCAGCGTGCTAGACGGAAATGGTATATGGAACGACGTCACTGGGGACGGGAATGGCATCAGATAGTGTTCTCGGACGAATCCAGGTTCTGTTTGTTTAAAAATGATGGCCGCATTTAGGTTCGCCGCAGACAGGGGGAGCGACATCACAGTAACTGCATTCGCTCAAGACATACAGAACCAACTCAAGGCGTTACGGTGTGGGGTGCTACAGGGTACAACCTCACATCACAGCTGGTATTGTGACTCACCTGAATGACATCCTGCGACCTGTAGCTATACCGTTCCTTCACACCACCACACACGCCAGCAAGACAATACATGACTAAATGTTGCTCCACGGACACATGCCTTCTGGTGTCACGGAATGTCAGCGTTTCGGCCTGGTCCGCTAGATCACCAGACTTATCTCCAATCGAAAATGTGCGGCATGTGGTGTAACGACGAGTGCAAAGCTGTGACCCAGTGCCAATCACCAAACATGAAATTTGGATGCCGGTGAAAGCAGTATGAATGGTTATGCCACAAGACACTATTCGTGCCTTATACGCTTCGATGCCATCACACATGGAACAAGTTGTCAGGGCCCATGGCGAACCCTGTGCCTGCTAGGCAAGAGAACACACACTGAACCAAGGTGACTGAAATGCTTGTTTCTGCAGAACATACCAATATATATATCCTGTGAATATGAAGGTTCTATAGGCGTTCAAGGTATTCTGTTTCTTTTTCTGAACACGGGTGTATACAGTTAACAAAGTAATAAGAGGGTATTGCGGCAGGTACATATGAATCCAACGGACTTTATAAGTTGGTCACGTACTTAGTTCACTCCTTTGACATACAGATACAGTGTGAGAAAAACATTTTTTCAGTACTTCGAACGTTAAACAAAGGTTGAACTAGGTCTGTCAAAATTAAAATTTTACTATCATACACTGCAGGCCTGTTTCTACGGTCGGTACTGTTATAGAGACGTGCACCAACAACATTTCTGCATTGACCACGTTTTCATTAAGGTGTATGTATGCTTTAACAGAAACTTCACAAATTAGAGGACGTATTGTCAAAACGTAATGTGTACTTTATCAGTCGTTTTTAGTACAAACTGGCTGACAAATAAGACTGGTTACATGATGTAACAGCACTCGTGTTGATGGTGTAGTCTGTCAATATAAACATTACTTGTTGATGCATATGTGCACCATTGTGCTACAGTTAATATAGATGTGAATGTACGCTAAAATGAAAATGTAGTCAATGCGATACTGTGGTTGACGCGCATCTCTAAACGAACACCACTTGAAAATGGCTCAGAAGCCGGTTTTGTCTTGTGGTGGATCTCAAATGGTTATTGCTACATGGTAACTGCTGCCAAAATTATGCGTCCAGCATAGACTACATTGTGCAGTTACACATGGTGCAGCCGCACTTCAAAACAATAGCTAAGTAGAATTTCACTTTTTCTCCCTCCTCTTCACTCTTCCTCCCCACCAATCCCTCCACGATTTCATGCAAGAAGCGACTTCGCCAAGATTACATTAGGCAGAGTTTATAAATTATTAACCAGTTAGTTATAGTAGTTTAAAAATGGACACAAACAGTCTCGCTGTCAGACTGCTTCTGTCCATTTTAAAAGTGCTTTTTTCCAGACCGTTATTGTCTACGAGAAATGCTGTCGAAAATTCCTATTTAATTATAGGTTATATCAGTAACTCTTCATCTACATATCCCGCGCACGTAGGAAAATAAACCCACTATGTACAATTACACTATTCATGACACAATCCTGGAAGCGCCCTCATGTTGAATCACCACTTACGAGCAAAACAAATAGTATTAAAAACGGATGTCAGACAGATTAATAGGAAGAATTTTATGGAAATGCAATTTACTCTTTAAACAGGTGGCTTGAAAGTCGCTTATTGGACCGAGTCTTGAATACCGTTCATCATCCTACCAGGGTGGGCTGATAAAACAAGACTTTAAACATGGCTGATACAGCAACTGTTGAAATTCTTCACGGTAAATGATGACAGCCGAAACAGTTGCTACTAATAAATCTTTATCCTTGACTGTTGTGGCTGTCATCATTTACCGTGAAGGACTGATAAAAGAGATCAAGAAGATTCAAAGAAGAGCAACGATTTTCTTCGCGGGATCGTTTTGTCCGCGTGAGAGCGTTAGAGACTGCTCAACAAACTCCAGTGGTGGTCGCTACAAGAGAGGCTTTATTCATCCAGTTCTGATTTACTATTGAATTTTCGAGAAAGCGCTTTCCAGGAAGAGTAGCACAACATATTACTTCCACCTACATACGACTCGCGAAATGACCACAACGGGAAAATTCGAGAAATTAGAACTAATGCAGAGGTTTACCTACTTCTTCCCTTGCGCCATTCGGGAATGTAGCAGGGAAGGGGAATCAGATAGTCGTATCAGAGGTACTCTCCGCTAACACCGTCGATTGGCTCGGGGAGTATTGATGCAGATGTAGATAGAGTGAATGCAATGAAGGGCCTCATGATGAGCAAAAGATCCTCGATATACATTGCAATGTATTAAATCATACCACCCAAACTTTTATCTCAAGTTTGGGAAGACCTTCCAGGGCAATACCAATCACTTAATGCTGGGCTACAACAAATAGGTTTTTAATTTTTTTATCTCTCATTTTGTGAGTATCTGATATTCGAGTGAAAGGTTTTTACTATTGTCAGAGATTCTTAATGAGCAAGCTGTGGATCGGCCTACAAGCGCATCTCTACTCCTTTTCTACAAACAAGCAGAAAAATTGACTTGTAATCACCTCTAGAAAGGAATGTTCGCACTCTTCTTTCCAGCACTTCACAGAGATATTCCTCATCGTCGGTACATTCAGAAGATATTTTTAAGTATATTCGAGAAACGTTCACTGGGCTGTTGGCAGCAGTCAGAGTGCCCATTGCTTGTGGTGATATAGCTGCGTCTGCGACCTTAGTCCTCTACTTTTTATTGCCGTTCATCATTTCAGTCCTGTCTGCGCTGTTTAGCTGCGTGTGTCCTTGATTGCCGTATTTGATGGCGCCTGTAATAATCAGCGTGAAGCAACTGGTAATCAACCCGGATTAACATTCATACTGTGGAGATACATGCTTGAATACACCCTATTTGCGCCGCTAAATCAATTTTACCGTGACAGTAATTCACAATGGATTTCAATGACATCTGCCTGCTCTGTTGGATGAGATGTACTCTTCGGTGCCGTCCATTTTCAAAAATTCTGTCGTGGAAATTTCAGGAATGCTTTCTCAATACCAACATATGCCTCATCGAGGCACCTCTACAAAACCTTGGTAGTACCTCCGGACGAAACTATTTTAATATAGTTCTACGACAACATTATCCCAGATAAAATTTAGATTCATTAGAATAATTCTGGATGAGCTGCTGCGTGCCGTTTCGTCTTATAAAATATCTAAAATACTTTAAAAAAACGACGATTAGACAGGATTAATTAGTGGGAGAGTACTGCTCAGAGCAACTCCGCTTATTTATTTCTGAACGTGGATGCATAGGTGAAAAATCTAAATTGGATATAATAGCGATGGCAAAAGCGTTTTCTTCCCCAAGGTCAGACAAAAGTTGTTTTCGGCGATACAGTTTTGTTCCACTGGGATTCGGATATTGCTAAAGATATGGGCGCAAAAGCATTTATGATTTCTGCTAGTTGGATTAGTCGCTTAAAAAAATCGCATGAAGTTATATCAATAATAAAAGTAAATTACACTACTGGCCATTAAAATTGCTGCACCAAGAAGAAACGCAGATAATAAACGGTTATTCATTGGACTAATATATTATACTAGAACTAACATGTGATTACATTTTCACGCAATTTGGGTGCATAGATACTGAGAAATCAGTACCCAGAACAACCAACTCTGGCCGTAATAACGGCCTTAATACGCCTAGGCATTGAGTCAAACAGAGCTTGGATGGCGTGTACCGGTACAGCTACCCATGCAGCTTCAACACGATACCACAGTTCATCAAGAGTAGTGACTGGCGTATTGTGACGAGCCAGTTGCTCGGCCTTCATTGACCAGACATTTTCAATTGGTGAGAGATCTGGTGAATGTTCTGGGCAGGGCAGCAGTCGAACATGTTCTGTATCCAGAAAGGCCCGTACAGGACCAGCAGGATGCGGTCCTGCATAATCCTACTGAAATGTAGTGTTTCGCAGGGATCGAATGAAAGGTAGAGCCACGGGTCGTAACACATTTGAAATGTAACGTCCACTGTTCAAAGTGCCACCCCTGCGAACAAGAGGTGACCGAGACGTGTAACCAGTGGCACCCTATACCATCACGTCACGTGATACGCCAGTATGGCGATGACGAATACACACTTCCAATGTGCGTTCACCGCGATTTCGCCAAACACGGATGCAACCATCATGATGTTGTAAACAGAACCTCGATTCATCCGTTTTGCCATTCGTGCACCCAGTTTTGTCGTTGAGTACCATCGTGGGCGCTGCTGTCTGTGATGCAGCGTCAAGAGTAACCGCAGTCATGGTCTCCGAGCTGATAGTCCACGCTGCTGAAAACGTCGTCGAACTGTTCGTGCAAATGGTTGTTGTCTTTCTAACGTCCCCATCTGTTGAGTCATGGATTGAGATGTGACTGCACAATCCGTTACAGCCATACGGATAAGATGACTGTCATCTCGAGTGCTAGTGATACGAGGCCGTTGGAATCCAGCACTGCGTTCCGTATTACCCTCCTGAACTCACCGATTCCATATTCTGCTAAAGTCATTGGATCTCGACCAACGCGAGCAGCAATGTCGCGATACGATAAACCGCAATCGCGATAGGCTACAATCCTACCATTATCAAAGTCGGAAACGTGATGGTACGCATTTCTCCTCCTTATACGAGGCATCACAACAACGTTTCACCAGGCAACGTCGGTCAACTGCTGTTTGTGTATGAGAAATCGGTTGGTAACTTTCCTCATGTCAGAACGTTGTAGGTGTCGCCACCGGCGCTAACCTTGTGTGAATGCTCTGAAAAGCTAATCATTTGCATATCACAGCAACTTCTTCCTGTCGATTAAATTTCGCGTCTGTAGCAAGTCATCTTCGTGGTGTAGCAATTATAATGGCCAGTAGTGTATGTGTAGAGAAACAAGCCGGGAAATGGGGGGGATTCAGACTGCAGTGATTGCACATTTTATTACAAACACAAAGCGTAAGATAACTAGTTTCTGTGAAACGTGCGTCTAAAATCCAAATCAGTCCAATTTTGAAAAAAAGAAATGCGAGCTAAAGGAGCTCTTTCAATTAAAGGAGAAAATCATCCAGAGGCGACTGCGCAGGGCTTGACTGCACTCACATATAAAATAATGACCGGAAGCAGTCTGGATGGTTCACTGCTGGCTATGCAATTCTTCTTTCTTCCTTTTTTTCAAAAATAGACCGGGATATTTTGTTCACGAGTGGAATGATCAGTGTCATAGACAGAAAAGTTTGTGGGTATATTCGTCGAAGACAGGAAAAGTGGGAAATAAAGGGTGAACACAGTCTTTCACTGACAAAAATAATTATACCTCAGAAACTATGCTGGATGGTGCAACTATACGATTTGTTGCAAACTGTAGCTTAATTGAAGAAGTTTTTATGGCTACACTTCTGCATGTGCTCTTTTGCTCCGACAGAATCTGAGTCTTTTCTCTTTCTCGTATCAAAGTTAGCTTAGTGTAGGAGAGCTGCTCTCACAGTGACGTCTATGCTGAAGAAAGAGCAATGCGTTTTGTCAGTCGCGAAATGCCTATGGTCGATATCGGCCACATGTGAAGAGCACCAAAGGATGGTACGAAAAGTGAAAAGAGACTGGACTTGTTGTTGACAAGGCAAGAAGCGGCGGACCCCGAGTGAGTGACGGTGATTTTGATGCACTGGGTGCAGCATTTGAACGCAGTCCGCGGAAAGCGAGAAGCCGTGTTAGCAGATAAACATCAAACCACTGTGGTGGATATATTACGCAAACTGTTGCATCATCATCCATAAAAACTTAATTCGTGCGGACTTTGCAGCTAGATGATTGGCCCTGGTGTACTGTGTTCGCAAGGTACATGCCGGAACAGATCAATGCAGACAATGACTGCCTTAATAAAGTGTGTTTTTTGGATGAAGTGACTTTCCCCAATTCTAGGAAAGTAAACAGGGATAATGTTCGTATCTGGGGATCGAAGAACCCACATGTCGGGTTAAAGCAGATAAGGAACAGCTCTAAAGCGAATGTATGATGTGGTTTAACGTTCAATGTCATTATTGGATTGTTCTTTTTCACTAAGTCTGCCATTACGGCAAGGTGTTACCTGGACCTGTTGGAAATTTAAGCAGCACCTCAGTTACAGCAATTTGGACAGTGGGGAGTGTTTCAGCAAGGTGGTCCTCTACCACACTCGGAGATTTTGTGTTCGCTAGATCTTGACCGAAACATGACTGGACAGATGGATCGATAGAGATGGTTTAACATCATGGTCACCACGTTCCCAAGTCAATCCCTTTTGACTCTGTGTTGTCGCCTCGAGGATAAAGTGTTGAACGCACCAGTTTCCTATGTGAACACGCTTATGGCGCCAATACGAGCTGCTGTAGAGGCGGTAACGGGAGAGATGTTGGCTAAGGCATGGAGTGGAATGGACAACCACCTGGACGTTCTACCGGCAAAAAACAAGCACACGCGGAAGTCTATAAAAAAAAGTTATTAGTTACACTACCATTTGCAAAAAAACCTCATAGCTGTATATACGAGGGCTCTTCTTTTATTGAGGTCCTATCGCTCATGGAACGGAAACCGTACAGAAAATACGATGAAGCTTTGCACAGATGTGCTGGGTAGTGTGTGACGGATGCTCGTCGATTGCGTCGTGTCGCTCTTTACGGCTCCGCGTGCACAGTGAGCGTGTAAAATGCCTAGAAAATAGTGTCTTCTGCCAAGTTCGAGAGCCAGCTGAGGGATTTCACCTAACTTCATGTAGCCTACATAACTTAAACGTCATGCATTTCCTTCTTCGTGACAATCTCGGCAGCACACTGCAGGGGCAACTGATACGCTTTTGACGTGTTTTCGATGGAAAGTGTTGGTAGTAGGGATATAGTGGCATGAGAACAATTTTGACATCGAATTGATGCGCAAATTATTTAAATTGATCAATTAATAATCCGCACACCCCACCACAACCACCACCCCCCACCCACCCCATCCCCTCCCCCCCTACCCAGTTGGCAGGAATTTCGAATTTTGACGGGATTCTCGAATTACGCGTGAATATCGTATTTTGGTGGAAATTTCTTTGTCCCAAGGCTGTGCTGACGCCCCACTCTACCAATCACCCGAGAGTTGGCGGGAAATTAAAAACGATGGTGCCCTTTCTGGGACTCGAACTCTGGTCGTTCTGGACAGAAAACCTAAATGCATCCCACAGCATGTGGAAACTGCCCAAGTACAGGAGAGGAAGATTAGGTAATTGTACTTTATTTTGGTTGGGAAACTAAAGTAAGGAACGGTTCTAATTACATAACCAATCATAAATATTGGTCCTAATTACACAACTATATGCATAGCGCTACATAAGGAGTGACTAAAATTGCAATACAACTCAAAATTTGACGATGTCACGCTACTGGCGTTATCCTGCCAGGAAAAAGTTTCACAATAGGACTCGAAACTAGTGTCAGACGTATCCAAAACTCTACCTCTCAGCTACAAGCTAGTGCGGAAAAGACTGTAGCGGAAGGTTATTGTTTGGCGGGAATTGTATTCAACTGATGAGATGCTGATGTTGGACAGAGAGGAGTTAAATAAAAGGGGCGTTTGAAAAGTCAGTGCAAAGTCCGAGAGATGGTACCACCGGTGCGTATCGAGGTCATTTTAGTTAGCAGCATCTTTGTAAAGAACGCACACCAAGTTTCAGCCATATTGGTCTATTTTTTAGTGTTTGGCATTCGTGTGAATCAAGGAAGTCGAGTGATTCTCAGAAAATGGACGAAAAAGAATTTCGTGTGGTGATTAAACATTACTTTATGAAAGGCAAAACAGCTCAGAAGACTAAAGAAAAGCTTTATAAACATTACGATGACTCTCCACCTTCGATTAGAACAGTTTATAAGTGGTTTCAAAATTTTCGGATTGGCCATACGGGCGCAAGTGATACTGAACGTTCTGGACGCTCTGTAGAGGTTACGACTCCGGAAATCATTGATAAAATCCATTTTATGGTGATGGATGACGGAGGAGTTACGGTGAGTGAGATTGCTAGTGAAGTTGTTATCTCGAATGAACGTGTACATAATATTTTGCATTAACATTTGGACATGAGAAAGCTATACGCAAGATGAGTTCCGCGATTGCTCACACTTGACCAAAAACAGAATCGGGTGAAGTGTTGCAAGGGTGGTTTGCAGCTGTTCCGGAAGAATCCGCAGGACTTTAAACGTGTTTTCGTCACTGTGAATGAAACATGGATACATTACTGAAACCAAACAACAATCTAAACAATGGGTTACCAAGGGAGAACCTCACCAAAAGAGGCGAAGACCATTCCTTCGGCCGGAAAGGGTACGGCGACTGTCTTATGGGATTCGCAAGGGATAATCCTCATCGACTATCTAGAAAAGGGTAAAACTATTACAGGTGCATATTATTCATCGTTATTGGAACGTTTGGAAACCGAGCTGCAAGAAAAACGCCGGCGATTGGACCGCCAAAAAGTCCTTTTCCATCACGACAATGCACCAGCACACAACTCAGCAGTTGTGGTCGCAAAATTAATGGAAACAGGATTCCAACTCGTTTCAAATCCCCCCTGTTCCCCAGACTTGGCTCCCTCGGACTACTATTTGTTCGCCAATTTGAAGAAATGGATGGCGGAACAAAATATTATTCAAACAAGGAGGTGATTGCAGCAACTAAAAGCTATTTTGCAGACTTGGGAAATTCCTATTATTCGGAAGGGATTAACAAATTAGAACAGTGTTAGACGAAGTGTATAAGTCTAAAAGGAGACTGGTTTACCCCAAACACGTAAGTAGTTTTTATTTTTGCACTGACCTTTCAGACGCCCCTCGTAAATGAATTACCTGTAAGCATGTAGCTGAGGACTGTATCTATCGCTGTTTGATGTCAGAGTTCGCTACAGAAACCAACTCTGTACACATGTCAACTTTCTGGTGCAGGTCCCTACATAGTAGAGTGGGAGTAAAATGAACGTTTAGAGCTGCGCCACGCTTTGGGTTTCCATCAAGTGCATCTCTACATGAATCAGCAGACAAGCTCTCTGATGTTTTCTAGCATGACATAGATTTGTTTCCAGACTACTAGTTTCCAATCTGTACCACTTTTTGAGTGTCACCTAGCTACGAGGAGAGTTTTACTATAGTTTTCACGATCTTCCTACCCAAAATGCATGCATATAGATCATCTGGAAGAGGGGATTTCTTAGGGCTTTCTAGGAGGCTGCTGTGTATGATACGCAAATACCCTAGTATAAAATCAAGCAACAGCTATGTGACCATATACATACGGAAAAACGTCGAAAAAATATAGAAAAAGATATAAAATAGATAAAAATCGAGGAAAACCTGGTATAATTACGACCAATTGATGGGAAATAGTTAAAATGGAGGGAAATACGACGAAACATGTAAATTATTCAGAAAAGCTTGAAAAATACGTTAACTGACAGAGAACACATAAAACCAGAGAAAAAACACCATGAAATGCAGAGAACTGAGGTGTGGTGGGGGTACCTAGACATGCAGGACTGAGAAAGGCTTAAAAATTATGATCTGGCTGCATTCAGCTTTAACCCTCCGCCCTCTCCCCGTAAAATACGTGCGTTTTCGTTATATGTACATCAACAGAGGCGATGTAAGTACTACACAGAGGTGCTATATTAAAGCAGGCCAAACATACGTATCACAATCCATAACTGTTTTCTCACACATGCAATCGAATATAAATATCACCTAATTACGGTTGGTTCTCACAAGCAATGTTGTTCTTTAAGTATTAAGGAGAACAATCAATGCGTTTATCAGACTTGTGCCATTTCCTACAGTGTCTGTAGGAGAGTGGACTGATGCCACATATAATAGTGTTAGTACGAAATTGCTGTATTATGCTACACATGAGTAAATCTGCCTAACATCAGACCAGGAATTCTTTGTGCAGGAGGAATGCTACCAGAGCCGTGGTGATGCTACTGTAAACAGCAATAAGTCTGTCACATCTCCTTTGGCTACTGTTTCTTACTGCATTTTCGTACGGTGGGGCGTGGGTGGTAACGCAATGTATCAACTATCGAAAATATTTGTATTGTTTTCCCCTCGCTCTATTTCCTAGTGAGACACAGCTCCGTCCGTCAAAACTGCTATACTACTAATACTGACAACTGACATGTGAAGTGTGTTTGGAGGTATGTATGTTTCTTAAAAAGACGTATAAATCCCATTGATTTCATAAGACATAGAACAACAGTCTCCCGCCTTTGTTATAGTTAGTTTATAAGCATCTTGATCCGTGGATGTACACTGACGATGGCTTACAGGACACCAGAGTAGTGCAGAAGAAAGTTGTTATCATTTTAAAGTTTATCACCGTAGTGACTGTGGCTGGACACTTGCAGGGTGCTTGTATTTCTGATGTTGGACAAATATATCCTGCGTTAGAGCATTAAGAGCGTTTCATTCCTCACGAGTAATACTTCAGAAAACATATGGCTGTAACAATATACCATTTTTAGGTGCACAACCACTAATCCATAGGAGTGAGTGTTTATGTTCTACGATCATTTCTTTCTTGCCGATATTTTTATGGTACTGACTCCAGGCAGTGGGATAATGCTTCAGAATTGATAGCACTGTTTATTTACGGGAAATGTTTCAAACTCCATCTGTCTGGAGCTGCATCATGCATAAACCACATGTTTCTTCTTAACCATCTGTTATATCATCACAACACTATCATATCTACTATACACCAATAAGTGGTACTACCGTGCTCGACATGTACGCATTTGGAGAGATCTTTTGCATTTGGATGGGTGCCCTGGTTAAGATTGGTGTGGAACAGTCTTCGCTGAACAATAGTTATGGACACAGCTTGCACGTAGTGGGTGTAGGGCCCTCAAAGTTCTGGTTGGTTGCAGGTTAAATTGGCGACAGTGCTGCAGGGAGGATTGGTCAGGTATAACGCGGGAGGGTTCTCTCAGTCTCTTACTTTATCCTATGAATGAGAGAATACTCTTTGATGCGCATCCACACGTGGAAAGATGACCAGTCGTAAATTCCGCACTATGATCGATGTGCTGGAAATATGTAGATAACCTAATTGCATCGGTATAGGACGCTGTCTGGTATCTTTGGTGTACATGAACGAATGGAGGTACTGCATAGTCATCTATGTGCATTCACAATCTAGTATATGGTACTTGCAAAGAAGTGGAGGCCTGATTTAACGATTATACAGAAAGTGGGAAGCATTCTGCAGTGTCGTTGGCTGGCACTGAAATTACAGAACAACTGGTAAAGTTGGTAAAGCTGCCCATGCTATCAACTGTGGTGCATATTACAGTGCATCATCTCATGTCAATGGTGTCTTTCCGATCGCACCATCCACTGGTATGCTATTGATTACCACATAAGGATTGAGTGACACCACTTGGTTGAGATGGAAAGAGCCTTGGCGCAGCACTGGATATCTGCTACTTGTCACCGTGGAGTATGGGATTAAATGTAGAGGTCGTCACCTTCAGAGAGCTGTTGAGAAGCGTTCCGCAATGCTGAAGACTCGTACTATTTCCATATGCTGCGATGTGTTTGACATAGTTTTCTTTTGTCATCAATAAGATAACAGTGCCTGTTTTTATTTCTACTACGTCATGGGTGTTCTGAACAGCACCTCCCGGCGGTGTTCAACGCTTGAACAGTAACAATCTACATGAATGCAAAATGAGGAAACTATGTTCTTCGAAACAGAACACAGAGACATCTGATACCGTCACTGTGGAAGATGAGAAAACTGTATAGGTCATCAATTTCTGTTAGCTGTTGGAAACACTCTACAATGCCGCAGACTCTTTCAGTTCCGATATGTTGCGATGTCTTCCACATTTTTGCCAATGAAAAACATCGCCTCTGCGTTTTATTTCTGCCATCCTGTGTGTTGTGGGAGCTGCATGGTTTACACCATGCGATGTTCAGATTTCTGCGAGAGTCAGAGGATCGAAACTTGTTAATGTGAAGTTAGCAGCTGACACAGACCTCGAAGTCATGGTAGAAAAGCGAAGTTGAAAAATGGTTCAAATGGCTATAAGCATTATGAGACTTAACATCTGAGGTCATCAGTCGCCTAGACTCAGAACTACTTACACCTAATCAACTTAAGGACATCACACACATCCATGCCCGAGGCAGGATTCGAACCTGCGAGCGTAGCACGTATGGGGTTCCGGACTGAAGCGACTAGAACCGCTCGGCCACAGCGTCTGGCAAAAGCAAAATGTATACCAGTGTACAAAGCTGTAATTGCACTTTGCTTGGATGTGTTGCAACTGAAAAAAACCATGTGTTAGACTGCTTATTTCTGAACAACACAAGAATTCTCTCTTGTGATTGATAGTCTAATGTTATTCCTCCAGTAAAGTCGGCAAAACTTTAAGCAGGTCTGCGAAAGGGACTTGCAATACGTGTATATGTAGTATGCTCGATGCCAACACACAGACGGTATTTGTTTTTCGATATAACGGAAGAGAGAAACACGGTAATTCCTATAGGATGTTCAATTACAAGGAGTGGTATAACTGGTTAAGGTTTGGATGCATATAGTTCTCTCAAAACTATACTCATTTTGCTCATAAAACTAATATAAATCGGCTGGAGATAATTTCAAGGAATCATGAATGTTTTCATTATTATCGTCACGATTGCATGTTTAAAAATAGGTGTTACTGCAAATCCTACGATATTTCATACTTCAAGACCTCCAATTATGAAATAGGGACCACTTGAATTATAGCTTGTTGTGGAACCTACAAATGACAGTATTTTTCCCGATATGCTTGGAAGTTGCGTGAAACAGACTGTGATGATCAAATTGTTTACGTAACTAGAACGCAAGAATCTGCTGCTATCGCGAATGATTGTCTGGTGTATGATAGGATCTTTACAGACAGGTCGGTATAGGGGCATTATGGAGCAAAAATGTCAACTGTAAGCACACATTGGGTTCGATTTGTTCCGTAAACGCCAGTGTATATAGCATCGCATTGGTAAAACGAGCCCTGCCATAGTGTACAAAACAACATGGCCCTGTTGAATTATAGCTTATTCTTGTCGAATGTAAAATAATTGTGTTTTTACGACATGTGAGCAAATGTCATAAGAGACTGTATTCTGTAATGTTATTTCATGTGCCTGAAGTGGTTGTAATTCACACGTGCATGGCAGTTTATTTACATACACTCTTCTGAAAGCAAGGGATGCTCTCACGTCATGTAATTTGTCCACGAAGCTGAAAGAACCTGCTTGACAGAGATGCTTTTTATTCAGAGCATAAATTATCTCTTTTTCTTAATTCTCTTTCGCAAAATAGTGGAAGTATATTTTTCCCAATTTTGCACAGGATGGACAGGCTCAGAGGTTCATCCCCATAGATATGGCATTATTATTGTGATTAGAAATATCATGGAAGATTTTCCGACAAATAAATTTGTATGCTTCGTCTTCCACGTGAAACTAAGGTAAGCTGGCGTGAAACACTCGCGAATGCCGTGAATATTCAAGAAAAAAGCAAAATTACTAGGACTCCTGAAAACTTAAAAATTCAAAATATGTAAACGGTATCGACACAAAGAGCAGTAAAATACCATGCTGAATTAAGAATGAAACTTACATCTACATCTACATTTATACTCCGCAAGTCACCCAATGGTGTGTGGCGGGGGGCACTTTACGTGCCACTGTCATTACCTCCTTTTGCTGTTCCAGTTGCGTATGGTTCGCGGGAGAACGACTGACGGAAAGCCTCCGCGCGCGCTCGAATCTAATTTTGCATTCGTGATCTCCTCGGGAGGTATAAATAGGGATAAGCAATATATTCGATACCTCATCCAGAAACGGACGCTCTCGAAACCTGGACAGTAAGCTACACCGCGATGCACAGCGCCTCTATTGCACAGTCGGCCACTTGAGTTTGCTAAACATCTCCGTAACGCTATCACGCTTACCATATAACCCTGAGACGAAACGCGTCGCTCTTCTTTGAATCTTCTCTATCTCCTCCGTCTACCCTACCTGGTACGGATCCCAAACTGATAAGAAATACGCAAGTATAGGTCGAACGATTGTTTTGTAAGCCACCTCCTTTGTTGATGGACTACATTTTCTAAGGACTCTCCCAATGAATCTCAACCTGACACCCGCCTTACCAACAATTGATTTTATATGATTATTCCACTTCAAATCGTTCCGCACGCATACTCCCATATATTTTACAGAAGTAACTGATACCAGTTTTTGTTCTGCTATCATATAATCATACAATAAAGCATCTTTCTCTCCATTGAGAACAATATGCTGTGATGTGTTTGCTAGAAACTCTTCAGTTCAACCACACAGCTGGTCTGGCATTCCGTAGGCTCTTACTTTTGTTAATCAGGCGACAGTGCGGAACTGTACCGAACGCCTTCCGGAAGTCAAGGAAAATGGCATCTACCTGGGAGCCTGTATCTAATATTTTCTGGGTGTCATGAACAACTAAAGCGAGATGGGTCTCACACGATCGCTGTTTCCGGAATCCATGTTGATTCCTACAGAGTAGATTCTGGGTTTCCAGACATAACAGGATACGCGAGCAAAAAACATGTTCCATAACAGATCGATGTTAGAGATATAGGCCTATAGTTTTGCGCATCTGCTCGACGTCCCTTCCTGAGAACTGGAACTACCTGACCCCTTTTTCAATCATTTTGAACCTTCCGTTCCTCTAGAGACTTGGGGTACACGGCTGTTGGAAGAGGGGCAATTATAGAGGATATGAGATAAGTTAATGTTTCTGACAAATGTATAGCACTGATCTTTGCAGTCTCATCATCTGTAATCGGTGGTAGTGCTATAGATTTTTTCCACTTCCTTGGATGTCGCAAAATAATGAAATGCGATTTTTATTCTGCAGTTGAACGTAAAAACGATACCCGATTTGATGATAAAACTAGTAGAAAATTGACTGAGCCCATTCTCGAGGAAACAAGACATACACTCCTGGAAATGGAAAAAAGAACACATTGACACCGGTGTGTCAGACCCACCATACTTGCTCCGGACACTGCGAGAGGGCTGTACAAGCAATGATCACACGCACGGCACAGCGGACACACCAGGAACCGCGGTGTTGGCCGTCGAATGGCGCTAGCTGCGCAGCATTTGTGCACCGCCGCCGTCAGTGTCAGCCAGTTTGCCGTGGCATACGGAGCTCCATCGCAGTCTTTAACACTGGTAGCATGCCGCGACAGCGTGGACGTGAACCATATGTGCAGTTGACGGACTTTGAGCGAGGACGTATAGTGAGCATGCGGGAGGCCGGGTGGACGTACCGCCGAATTGCTCAACACGTGGGGCGTGAGGTCTCCACAGTACATCGATGTTGTCGCCAGTGGTCGGCGGAAGGTGCACGTGCCCGTCGACCTGGGACCGGACCGCAGCGACGCACGGATGCACGCCAAGACCGTAGGATCCTACGCAGTGCCGTAGGGGACCGCACCGCCACTTCCCAGCAAATTAGGAACACTGTTGCGCCTGTGGTATCGGCGAGGACCATTCGCAACCGTCTCCATGAAGCTGGGCTACGGTCCCGCACACCGTCAGGCCGTCTTCCGCTCACGCCCCAACATCGTGCAGCCCACCTCCAGTTGTGTCTTCAGCGATGAGAGTGGCTTCTGCCTTGGTGCCAATGATGGTCGTATGCGTGTTTGGCGCCGTGCAGGTGAGCGCCACAATCAGGACTGCATACGACCGAGGCACACAGGGCCAACACCCGGCATCATGGTGTGGGGAGCGATCTCCTACACTGGCCGTACACCTCTGGTGATCGTCGAGGGGACACTGAATAGTGCACGGTACATCCAAACCGTCATCGAAACCATCGTTCTACCATTCCTAGACCGGCAAGGGAACTTGCTGTTCCAACAGGACAATGCACGTCCGCATGTATCCCGTGCCACCCAACGTGCTCTAGAAGGTGTAAGTCAACTACCCTGGCCAGCAAGATCTCCGGATCTGTCCCCCATTGAGCATGTTTGGGACTGGATGAAGCGTCGTCTCACGCGGTCTGCACGTCCAGCACGAACGCTGGTCCAACTGAGGCGCCAGGTGGAAATGGCATGGCAAGCCGTTCCACAGGACTACATCCAGCATCTCTACGATCGTCTCCATGGGAGAATAGCAGCCTGCATTGCTGAGAAAGGTGGATATACACTATACTAGTGCCGACATTGTGCATGCTCTGTTGCCTGTGTCTATGTGCCTGTGGTTCTGTCAGTGTGATCATGTGATGTATCTGACCCCAGGAATGTGTCAATAAAGTTTCCCCTTCCTGGGACAATGAATTCATGGTGTTCCTTTTATAGGTGCTCTATTATAAGAGATGCGTTGACATTAAATACAATTGTTAGAGTGAAGTGTCTTCCTCGCAGAACGGCTGGCGCTGGAGGAGTGCCTACTCTGTGTGCTCGCCGACGCAGCTGCACCCCAACCAGGGGGCAGCATGAGGGCGCTGTGGGGGGTAGTGTGGTGCCACTACATTTTAGATGAACAAAGAAGGTGCACTTGGGGGGCCCTCATTTATATCATATTGTTTAGTTGGCTTTACGTCCTTTTGCGATGGCAAGGGGTCGATGCCTGAACCTGCACCTCAAGGCAGGCCACCTGCCACTCGTCCGCCAGCGGAAGAGCGGTATGGCGCAGAGAAGTCGCATGGTGGCGGCTACCTCTTCTCGGAGCAGCAGATGTTTGAAACAGCGGATTTCGTTGTTGTTCCAGGGGGTCCGGTCTCTCCGAGAAGTAAGGTTAACAAATTGCATGAATCTCTCAGTGGACCATTAGCGGCAGGATTGAACAGACCTCTATCCCTACCTACAGTGAGGAGAGGGTGGCATGAGGGGTGGTAGGGGAGGGGTGGGGGGAGGTAAGACTGCCTCTGAGATGGTTAGTTCGGGATCGTCCATCGAGGTGGACACAGCTGCAGCAACTGCTCCTCTGCAGTCTTCTAGGGTCGGTTTTTGCTATAGTTGTTATGATGATACTTCCCAATCTTCAGTACATGTGTTGCATTATAACCCATTAATTACAAGTGCTGTTTTGTTTTCACGTCAATTTCGATGTGTATCTAGAACAGTGAAGCATTTTCCATCAGTTGTGATAACGTGAACTGGGTTCGACTACTTGGGTTGCGGGGTGATTGTTGAGAAAAGTAGGGAGAAGCGTCTATAGAACTCTGACACAAATAGCAGCAGATGTATAGTACTCAGTTGTATGCTTAAAGGATATACACATATTAAACGCCTCTCTGTCCGAAACCAGCATATCATCAGTTGAACACAATTCCCACCAAAAAATAAAGTTGGTACCTTCCACTACAGTCTTCTTCGCACCAGCTTGTAGCTGAGAGGTAGAGTTTGGTTAAGTGTGCCACTAGTTTCGAGTCCTATTGTGAAACTGTTTTCTGTCAGGATAACACCAGTTGCTTGGCATCATCAATTTTTGAGGTCTATTGAAATTTTAGTTGCTACTTGTGCAGCGCTATGCTTATAGTTGTGTAATAAGGACTGATATTTGTCATTAATATATAATTAGGATCGATCTTCACTTTTCCAGAGAAAAATAAAAAAAGAACACTTATTTAGCCTTCCTCTTTTACATATGGACAGTTTCCATGTGTTGTTGAGTGTACTTGGACTTTCTGTCCAGAAGGACTAGTGTTCGGATCCCGGAAATGGCACCACCATTTTTAATTTTCCTAATAGGATGTCAGCACAGCTTTGGGACAAAGAAATTCCCACCAAAATTCCATGAACGAGCTGCATACCAGCGTAGAGAACTAGAGGAAAGCACAGGAGGCTGCTTTCTATGAGGAGTGTATCTGAAAGTTCGTACAACGCTATAACATATGTCTAAATAGGAGCGGCCAAATGTAGAGAAGTTGCTGGAAGGTGGAGCTAAACGTTGCAAATGAAACATTTGGATTTTCACCGTAATTTCCATTTCGCGATCGATCAGGCGTTAAATAACGAATATCCCTCTTTGAATACTTTCTTAGAAATAATTTTTTTGTAATCAGTGAAAGTCTTTATGTCCATATTGTACTTTACATGCGCCACCTTTCTTTCGCTCCCCCTCCATTTTGTGGAAACAATTTCGTTGTCCGTCTTTGTTTAATTTCATCCTTAATTGTATGATAATGGTGAAAAAAATTGAATTTCGAACATTTCATCAGTATTACGCATTTTTTGCAACAGTTAAAAGGAATGAAGGTTGGCATGATGTGTTTATCTGCGTGTAATCATTACAAATTTGAAAGCAAAATTATGGCTAACGTTTGACTTGTATTTCCTTACCCCCATGAACCAGGGACCTTGCCGTTGGTGGGGAGGCTTGCATGCCTCAGCGATACAGATAGCCATACCATAGGTGCAATCACAGTAGAGGGGTGTCTTTTGAGAGGCCTGACAAACGTGTGTTTCCTGAAGAGGGCAGCAGCCTTTTCAGTAGTTGCAGGGGAAATAGTCTGGATGATTGACTGATCTGGCCTTGTAACAGCAACCAGGGCGGCCTTGCTGTGCTGATACTGCGAATCGCTAATAGCAAGGAGAAACTACAGCCATAATTTTTCCCGAGGGCTTGTAGCTTTACTGTGTGGTTAATTGATGATGTCGTCTTCTTGAGTAAAATATTCTGGAGGTAAATTGGTCCCCCATTCTGATCTGCGGGCGCGGAATACTCAGGAGGACGTCATTATCAGGAGAAAGAAAAGTGGCGTCTTTGGATCGGACTGTGGAATGTCAGATCCCTTATTCGGGCAGGTAGGGTAGAAAATTGAAAAAGGGAAATTGATAGGTTAGATATAGTGGGAGTCAGTGAAGTTCGGTGGCAGGAGGAACAAAACTTCTAGTCACGTGAATACAGGGTTATAAATAGAAAATCAAACAGGTTAATGCAGGCGTAGATATAATAATGAATAAAATAATAGGAGCACGGATAACCTACTACGAAAAGCATAGTGAATACATTATTATAGCAAAGGTAGACACGAAGCCCACGCCTACCACAGTAGTACAAGTTTATATGCCAACTAGCTCCGCAGATGACGAAGAGAGTGAAGAAATGTATGATGCGATAAAAGAAATTATTCAGCTAGTTAAGGGAGACGAAAATTTAACAGTCATGGGGGAAATAGTCATGGTGGACTGGAATTCGAGAGTAGGAAAAGGAAGAAAAGGAAAAGTAGTAGGTGAATATGGATTGAGGGTAAGGAATGAAAGAGGAAGCCTGCGAGTAGCACAACTTAATCATAGCTAACACTTGGTTTAAGAAACATGAAAGAATGCTGTATACGTGGAAGAGGCCTGGAGATACTGGAAGGTTTCAGAAAGATTATATAATGGTAAGACATATATTTAGGAACCAGATTTTAAATTGTAAGACATTCCCATCGGCAGATGTGGACTCTGACTACAATTTATTGGTTATATATTGTAGATTAAAACTGAAGAAACTGCAAAAAGATAAGAATTTAAGATTATGGGACCTAGATAAACTGAAAGTACCAGAGGTTGTAGAGAGTTTCAGAGAGAGCATTATGGAACGATGGACAAGAACAGGGGAAAGAAATACAATAGAAGAAGAATGGGTAGATCTGAGAGATGAAACAGTGAGGGCGACAGAGGATCAAATAGGCAAAATGACGCAGGCTAGTAAAAATCTTTGGGTAACATAGGGAACGTTGAATCTAACCGATGAATAAATGAAGCAGGCGAAGAGGAATGTGAACGTTTCAAAAATGAGATCGACAGGAAATTCAAAATGGCTAAGGATGGATGGACAGAGGACAGATGTAAGGCTGTGAAAGCATATATCTCTAGAGGTAATACCGTCTGTATGAATATCAAGAGTTCAGATAGAAAACTAGTCCTACGCAAAGAAGGGAAAGGAGAGAGTTGGAAGGATTTATAGAGGATGGGTATACAAGTTAGATGTACTTGATACCAATATTCTATAAATGGAAGAGGACGAGGAAGAAGATGAATTGGGAGATTATGATACTGCGTGCAGAATTTGACAGAGCACTGAAAGACCTAAGTCGAAACAAAACCTCGGAAGTAGACAACATTCAATTACAACTACTGATAGCCGTAGGTGAGCCAGCCATGACAAAACTCTTCCAGTTGGAGAGCTAGATGTATGAGACAGGCGAAATACCCTCAGACATCAAAAAATTATAATAACTGCAATCCTAAGAAAGCAGGTACTGACAAGTGTGGAAAATACCGAACTATTAGTTCAATAGGTCATAGCTGCAAAATATTAACACGAATTCCTGACAGACGAATGGAAAAACTGGTAGAAGCAGACATCGGGGAAGATGAGTTTGAATTCCGTAGAAATGAAGGAACACGCAAGGCAATACCGACCCTACGACATACCTTACGTTAAGAAAAGGCAAACGTATGTTTATAGAATTTGTAGACTTAGAGAAGGCTTTTGACAATTTTGACTGAAATGCGCTCTTTCAAATTCTGAAGGTGGCAGGGGTAAAATACAGGGAGTGAAAGGCTATTCACAATTTGTACAGAAACCAGATGGCAGTTACACGAGTCGAGAGGCATGAAAGGGAAGCCGTGGATGGGAAGAGAGTGGGATAGATTGT
Organism: Schistocerca gregaria; assembly: GCF_023897955.1. NCBI lineage: Eukaryota > Metazoa > Arthropoda > Insecta > Orthoptera > Acrididae > Schistocerca > Schistocerca gregaria. The sequence goes on along the minus strand of NC_064921.1, from coordinate 719,534,470 downwards.
AGCCTCTCCCCGATGTTGTTCAATCTGTATATTGAGCAAGCAGTAAAGGGAACAAACGAAAAATTTGGAGTAGGAATTAAAATCCATGGAGAAGAAATAAAAACTTTGAGGTTCGCCGGTGTCATTGTAATTCTGTCAGAGACAGCAAAGGACTTTGAAGATCAGTTGAACGGAATGGACTGTGTCTTGAAAGGAGGATATGAGATGAACATCAACAAAAGCAAAACGAGGATGATGGAATGTAGTCGAATGAAGTCGGGTGAAAAAAATTGTTTAAATGTCTGTCAGCACTATGGGACTTAACATCTATGGTCATCAGTCCTCTCGAACTTAGAACTACTTATACCTAACTAACCTAAGGACAGCACACAACACCCAGTCATCACCAGGCAGAGAAAATCCCTGACCCGCCGGGAATCGAATCCGGGAACCCGGGCATGGCCAGCGATAACGCCAACGCGCGACCACGAGTTGCGGACTAAGTCGGGTGATGTTGAGGGAATTAGATTAGGAAATGAGACACTTAAAGTAGTAAAGAAGTTTTTGTTGGTTGGTTGGTTGATTTGGGGAAGGAGACCAGACAGCGAGGTCATCGGTCTCATCGGATTGGGGAAGGACGGGGAAAGAAGACGGCTGTGCCCTTTGAAGGGAACCATCCCGGCATTTGCCTGGAGCGATTTAGGGAAATCACGGAAAACCTAAATCAGGATGGCCGGACGCGGGATTGAACCGTCGTCCTCCCGAATGCGAGTCCAGTGTCTAACCACTGCGCCACCTCGCTCGGTGGAGTTTTTGTATTTGGGGAGCAAACCAACTGATGATGGTCGAATTAGACAGGATATAAAGTGTAGACTGGCAATGGCAAGGAAAGCGTTTCTGAAAAACAGAAATTTGTTTACATCGAGTATAGATTTAAGTGTGAGGGAATCTTTTCTGAGAGTGGATGAAGTGTCACTATCTATGGAAGTGATTTGGACGATGAATAGTTTAGGCGAAAAGAGAATAGAAGCTTTCGAAAAGTGGTGCACCAGAAGAATGCTGAAGATTAGATGGGTAGATCACTTAAACAATGAGGAGGTACTGACTAGAATTGGGGAGTAGAGGAATTTGTGGCAGAACTTGACTAGAAGAAGGGATTGGTTGGTAGGACACGTTCTGAGGCATCAAGGGATCACCAATTTAGTATTGGGGGGAAGCGTGGAGGGTAAAAGTCGTTGAGGGAGTCCAAGAGATGAATACACTAAGCGGATTCAGAAGGATGCAGGTTGCAATAGTTACTCGGAGATGAAGAGACTTGCACAGGAGAGAGTAGCATGGAGAGCTGCATCGAAACTGTCTCTGGACTGAAGACGACGACAGAAACAATGTAATTATACTACGGTGGCTTCCAATCGGGAATTCAGCGTTTACCTCGCAAACCAAAAGAGCCCGTGACGAGAGTACTCATCAAGCAGCGACAGAATCACGACTGAACATGAGGATCAAGACAACACACCAAGAAGTTCCAAACGCGGAAATCATACGAAAGGGTCACAATTCCTAACCGTCTTTTCCATTTGAAGTTGGCAGTTGAAATTCTGAATGTGGGTACTGACTAACGTTAACTAGGAATGGCAAAGAAATCAGGGTGCTTTGGGTATCAAGCTAAATGTACTAGCGTAACAGACACAAAATGCTCTTAATTTTGTCTGACCATATGTATGCCAAGAAGGGGGACAGCTTTACTGTTTGCCCTAATGCAGTCTATAGCTTGTGCGAGCTGAACTAAACATTCTTTTACACCTTAATTACAAATAAACAGCGAATTGTCGAGTGTAAAGGAACAGGTGCGCAACAGTTTTACAGACAAGTTTTTTTCTTTCTAAATGGGAACCGTATACGCTTTTCGCGGAAACACTAAAGCGAGAACACCCAGCGGAAAGCCCTGTGCTCTACACGAATTTTAATGTGATCCTTTAACAATTTTCGTCCCTGCACGTAACTTCTGGTTTTATTTAATTACAGTGAAAGAGGACTTAAGAGGAAAATATTTAATAAACGCTGAGGCAGCCCTCAGAATGTTTTGTCACACTCGACTGGAAAGATCTGCAGTCGGTTTCATGGAAGTAACGTGTAGTAGTCGCCAGGCACTGCAATTTGGATTACAGAGAAAACGTTTTGTGGCTTCATAACACGTTATTGCACGAAACACACACACGCACACACAAACGGAGAGCGAGCGAGAGACAGAGAAGGAGGGAGGGAGGGAAGGAGGGAGAGAGAGAGAGAGAGAGAGAGAGAGAGAGAGAGAGAGAGAGAGAGATATGGTCGAGATAACAATCCTTAATTCTCTTCGTCTTTACTTTCGGCATTAACTCAGAGTTTTTACGCAAATTAATAGCTTTTCTTACACAAGTGCCTCTCCTTATTTTATTCTTACGGTAGGTAATATTTGAATTCAAAGAGTTTTATTCACCAAAACATAGTCGAATGTATAAACGGATGGACGTGTGGCATCGAGGAGGAATGATACATCGTACACTCTAGCGACATCGCGTCGTTTGCATGGTATTCAAAGATCGGTATACGTTAATTAATTCAGCGCGACTTTGATTCTATTAAGCTAGTAAATCTGTAGCTCAGTCCAAGAGAAATGATCCCAAGTTAATGATTTGACTACATTTCTTTTTAAGATCTAATTAGATCATGTATGGAGAGCTTTTGATCCACTTTATACGAAGGTGTGATTCGATAAGTTTCTACTTTATGAAGCAATATAACTATTGGTAGCCGTGATTCTTACAGGTTTTGTATTCGACCTCTATTTTTCGGCAGCTACCTTAATTGGTCTGTGTCACAGTTTAGGTATAAATGTATAACACGAGTGTTGTGTAGTTGGTACCTCGGTCTGATACTACTTCTCAGCGTACTAGAATGTGTGTAAGCAAAAGACTGCCTCAACCTTTAAAAAAAGTACGGTCTTCCGAAACCAAACTCGTGTCCTGCTCCGCCAGACACACAGACGTACAAATTTAGTATCAGTTTGAACAAAGCCAAAACATGTCACAGGATTTCTGGAGAGTCATTACCGCTGTTACAATACTCGCCACTACCAGCATCACTTTCATTTCTGTCCTGGAATTCAGAATTTAAAATAAGCACAGAATGTTAGCAACGTCTTCAGTTTTTCGGTAGCTTTTTAATGATTTTTTTTGCTACATTTTTCAGAGGTATATTTTTCATCACCTAGTGGTTGGTACAAACTGGGCTGTATCAGAGTAAACCAGAGATTCCGAAATCATATACTGGATTGAAGATACAGACTCAAATGATGATTTAGTAATAATGAAGAACGGGTTGAAGTTCAAGAGTATCACCAGGATGAGTCAAAGTGTAAGGAACTACGACACTATAATATTGAAACATAAAATGCATTTGATATTATCTGAGGCTGTAGAGACTGTGATAGGGAATTTGGAAATTTGTGATAAATTCCTATAGAACTAAACTGCTGAGGTCATTGGTCCCTAGGCTTACACACTACCAAATCTAACTTAAACTAACTTACGCTAAGGAAAAAACACACACCCATGCCCGAGGAAGGACTCGAACCTCCGACAGGGACTACAAGGGGTAGTTCAGTTGATTAGAAATGGGCACCTGAGAAAGGTTAATGACACAAGTCTGGCAGACAAATACAGATAGAGGGAGAGTATTTTCGAAGAAGCTGTGGGTTACAGAAGGAATACTACACCTGATCAAGGAAAGGTAGAAACAGAAAACTAATCATGAACGGACTTATTCGGCATATTGAGTAGCGGAAACAACCTTTCGTGAAGTTAAAAGGCAAAGGCGTCGACATTAAGAGTACAGGAAGAATTCCACAAACACAGACGAAAGAGTGTAGAGATAGAAAGACTACAGGAGGGTTATAATTAAAATTTCGGTACTTGAGCCGGTGTAGATAGAAAACTATTTACCATGTAGGTACCCAACTTTGTAGGTATGATGGATGGACTGTGCTCTTCAGTATTTGCGTTGGTAGTAGTGTTAGTGTTGAAAGACGGCAGCTACTTTCGACCCGCCTTTCTTCCACTTTATTTATTCAGTCGAACTTATAATAACATGTTCTACGGTCAATGAGATTATTATAGTGGGCTGACAATAGTAGCAACATCGAATTCAATCGTAGATACACGCATTCTGGACGAGCGCTTGTTTTTGGTCGGGTAACCACGGCTTAATTCTGCCAAATCTGTGGAGGACAGCCGGGCAGGCGCTTTTGAACAAGTCGCCGCAGTGTACGCAGTATAAGCCGCGGGGGTCACAGGGAGAGAAGAGTCAGGAGCAGGGGCTCATGCCGAATTGACCCTGTAGCCAGAAGAAGGAAATTCTCACAACTTCTTTCGCAGAATTGCGAAGGAATGTCAGATCGGCACTTGTTGCCAGACGAGGCGAAGTGCAGCCACCGTTTCGGCAGCGAGCTTCGTTTTGTTTCCTGCTTTCGCTGGGATCGGTGTCAGCTTGATCCACGAATACCTTTTGCGGAAGCACTTCTAGTGGCTGGATTCTGGGTGGTCGAGAACGCTGCGGCGTTTTTTCCAGATCACGTAGACGCTCCAGACCGTGCGGTTTTCCGCGCGCAAAATAACGATGTGCTAACTGGCCCAGGACCCGTGACGTAAGAAAGCATCATACTGGACTCTTGACGATGTACTGGTACTGGAGGAAGAATTTTTCCCATCTTATGCAGAGAGGCTTTACGGTGTGCCAAGTGATGAGCAACTGGCGCGGGAGTGTTTTTCGAGTTTTCAGTAGGTACTGGGAGATGAAGAAGCTTGCACAGGATAGAGTAGCATGGAGAGCTGCATCAAACCAGTCTCAGGACTGATGACCACAACAACAACAACAACAACAACAACAGTTGGCGATTTTAGTTTTCTTTGCGAATCCTCCAAGATGAGTTTTTCACGGCCAGGCAGATGGTGTGAGGAACAGAAGATTCTTTGGCGAACCATGGAGAAGTGGGGACTAGATTAATGTTGTGATATAAATAGATGCCAAAGAATTAATCCAAACGCAGTAATTAAAAAAGAGTATTGCAAATATGATGTATTAAACGCTGGCTAGCCAGGGAAGTTTGCTATCGTATAGAGCGGAAGAAAACAGTTTAAGTAAATAGTATTGTCGCTGGGGGCGTAAGCGCGGAGTCAGGCAGAGGTAGCCAGCGGAGAGAAGTTTCTAGCGACAAGTGATGAAGTGCAGATGCGGTGTGCGGGAATGTAAGGAATAAACTGCATGATTTTTAATATATGGCCAGGAATATTATATGGTTCTAAAGGGGCACAGTGCATTGTCATAAAGAGGAATCAGTATTCAAGAAGAGCACTGTGGGCCAAAACTTGTTATATGGAACTACGATAAAGAAGAATCTGTTGCAATATATTGTCGACTAGTTTCATCTTTAGATTGTACAAAGGTAACCAGCGCAGTAGTTTATCTTAATTGAACAGAAAAAAGTGTTTAGTCTAGCACCTGTTACATTGTAAATGAAGATTATCTCAATTACTTACCTAACAGGGTCCTACCCAAGTACCACTATTGATTCCGACAATACTACCAGCGAAAGAATAGGAAAAACTGAAAGAGATAAACTTATTCGGTAACCAAGAAAAATAAGTACAATTAACGAGACTGAGAACTATCTAAACCGTCATTTAAAAGAAGTGAACTTTGTTACTTCGTACAATAACAAATTAAAAAATAATTACTAATAGTAAAACAGTAAAAGTGTCATTTAAATAAATATTGAGACAACATTACTTCAGAATAGTACATCTAGTGTTTTTTACGTGCATTGCAAACTCTTCACATTTCCAAATTACGAAACAGTATAGTGTAAAATTACTTATCCTTCTCTAAGTGAAACATGAACTTTCTACAATGAAATTACTATAACAGAAAGCACGTATTTATGAATATTTGCATTTCTAAAATCAGTAACAGCATCACAATGAATAACGCAAAGCTATTCATTATGAGATTTATTTTGCAAACAATTATTTTTTGTCAGCATGAGTAGTGTACCAGAGAGAGCTTGCGCAATTTGTTAGTGCTGGTTACTTACATCACTGGCAGGTATGCACCCTCCGTCCAGAAAACTGGCTGCTCTCTGGTGGTGAGAAAGGATCTCATGACAGGAAATTCATGGACATATTGTTTATTTATAAAAATTCAGTTTGCGGGGGTTGGATTCCTGTTGCTCATCGTTCTCTGTTGTCTGGAGACATGTAGGTTTTGTAAGAGGTAATTACATAGATCGATTTTCTTTTTTTTATTCCGATCATGCAAGGGATACTGTCATGGAACATGAAATTACACTGGCAAATCTTTCGATCTTGAAGTATGTACCGCGTGCCAAACCCCCTGTCGATTGGGTCACACAGAACACCACTGTACATGTTCCCAGGGGCCGGGATGCATCATTGGGCCCCGCAAAGTGATGACGCAGCTGTCAGCTGCTGAACAACATGTAGGTGTCAGTTCGGGTCCTGAAAGAATGAGACGGCAGCATCCCTTTGATACATGACACCTGTGAAATACCTATCAAAAATCATGTTCACCTATGTAGCATTTCTGGTGCGATGACGCAGAGCTTTGGATCCAGTGCTATAGAAACCAGTTCCAATGCTTCCCAGAATAGCTCAGGCTGCATTGTCCCTAGTGATGCTAACATAAACATACGGGCTGCGTCTAGACGTGCACGCATGATTACCTACCCAATGTGGCTGATGCGTCCCCTCTAAATGCTCGCGTGTTGACTCTGCATCTAAAAGGCTCTCAATGTAATACTTATGTCGTATGGCTATGTAAAATAAGAGCCAAGTCGACCTTTCGGAAATTGTATAGTGTCCCAGAAATAGCTAACGGTCGCTTTTGTTCGAGCTTGTAATCTCTCAGCGTGTCTGCATGGAAATTCTTGCCCTAACAGAACCTGTTTACGAAATTAGCGCAGAATAACGCCGAATGCATTCCTCCCGATGAGGAGGAAATTCTTGCCCTAACAGAACCTGTTTACGAAAACAGCGCAGAATAACGCCGAATGCATTCCTCCTGATCATCCAAACGTGGCACCCTGTCCATAACGTATTACCCTTCTTGGAAATCGTTAAATCCTGCTTTCAACAAACATCTCCAAAACGCAACCATTTTCACAGCTATGTAGATGCTCCTAGCTCCCAGCACAAAAGATGCCTTGTGAATGAATGGAGTATTATGATTGGCTCTTATTGAATTTACCCGCCGAAATAATGATGCTGCCGGCGTGGAAGCACCGTCCGCCATTTTTTTTCTTTCTGCAGACGGGACTTTCAGCGGCAAAAATAGATAAATAAATAAATAAATAAAAATTTGGCACAGGTCACCATATTGTACTGACAATTAAACTTGCAGAGTGGCCTACAGATCGTCAGATACAGATAGACTCTTACCCGAACCCACTTCTCTGAGTCTGAGGACAGGAGCTTGAATATTAGGGCGTGAAACCAATCTCCAACCCAGCAGTATATAACTGCCTACTGTGTCGAGGTAGTATACATACAATTCTCCTGATGTTAGACCAGACGCCCCTCAGAGGACCAACGTCAACCTCAGAACTGTTCTAACTGAGGATGACACGGCGGTCGGATAGTCCCGATGGGCCACTTGTGACCTGAAGATCGAGTGCTTTTTTTTGTTCTTTACTACTTGAAGTATGACAACACCTCTGTTCATCTACGTTTATTATGTCATTTCAGAACAGTGATTACATCTGGCTATGAAAAGTATTAAAGTGAACAAACATTCAACGAAATCATCGCTTAATTCGGTAGGACTGATGCGCACTAAGTCTTGGAGTGCCAAAAACTTGTAGCCGCGACGAAAATATACTGTCAATTAAGGGACTCAAACAAGGGACACACATAGTCACTCGATCGTCACTTCGATTTCTCAACTCTCTTAACGTAGTTGTCATATTTATCAGTGGAAGGAGTTTTTGCGAAGAAGAATCGTTCATAGTTGGTTTACACTGTCGCATATGCTAAAAGTCTATTAGCTATTATTTACGATGTGGCTTGTTTTTGTATTGTGCATCAAAAATTTGGTATTTCATAGCATTTTGTTTCCGATCTTGTGGTGGATCACTTATCAAGAAGCTCTCGTGTACTTCTCTATTCGGGGGAACATTTTCGGTCTACACACGTCCCTTCTTGATTTCTAGAAGACTCACTATGTAACTGTCATTTTAAGGATATACCACGCAGCAAGGGACCTGAATTAAATCCCCTAAGAAAGACCTCTATTTATTAGCCAACTAATCCGTAATTTATAATCGTAATGTGACTTCGTTGACCTAGATAAACAATTCTCATCTCGCTGATGCTCCCAAAATTAAAAAAAAAACTCCAATGAGCTTATACAATTTCCAACAAGTAAAATATACATCTGGTACTCAAAACATTTTTCATTATCATCTAGGTAAAACTCTTTAATGTAAATTGCAACCAAATAGATACACAAATCAAGGTCATCAGTCACCTCGAACCTCCACTGATAGACACCAATATTTGTTGTAACACGACTTCAGTTATATTTCGTATATAATACATCCAAGTGCAGCTCTTCTCTAGCTAGCCTTAATAGATTTTAACCTTGAGATCTGGCCTACCTCCTACACAAGCAACATGACTTCACGTGAAAATAAAAGACGAAATGAGAATTTTTTCATGTCAGTTTCTTCAGCGTCGTTCTCTTTTCCGGACTGTCTACGGTGGTCGACTCATTGTATAGATGCTGTCACTGACCGCGCCTTCGGGGGCCTGTTTCTCGATCCACTGGTAGCCAATGCAGCGCAGCTTCACGAGGGATATTTGTGCAATATATTTACGTATACATCAGCCTTCACGAAATTTTCCCACACTGGCAACTCGTCAAAGTGTTTGCAGTAGTCGTACTCGTCGTGGGTATTTCCCCGTGTCAATAAGTCAGGAAGTGCGTTGTCAGCGAACCTTCACAATCCTCGTTTCTTATTGTGGAAAAATTGAACCAATTAACAGGCTTTCAGACTGAGTATGAAAGAAGAATGAAACCAACTTCAACACTGCTTCGTTAGCTAATGGTGTGTGAGTATCGAAGTCTATCCTACCAAGGGCGTCATAACACGAAATACTTACCGAGGGTATTGGGATGCCTTGTAAGAGGATACCTTTTAGAAACTACACAACAGTGAAATCATCACTTTCTTGTAATGGCGTCCTCTTGTAATCGCGTACCTGTAACAGTTTTTTCAAAGCGGTGTGTTGATAATTCTAGTTAATTGTCTAAATGAAATCATATTCCCTTGTAGCTGTAACTATTTTTGTTTCGTTGTTGCAGTTTAGGCAGTTTATGCATTTTGTTAAAGTCAGCATTGGTGCGGCCGGCCGTGTGGCCGTGCGGTTCTAGGCGCTACAGTCTGGAACCGAGCGACTGCTACGGTCGCAGGTTCGAATCCTGCCTCGAGCATGTATGTGTGTGATGTCCTTAGATTAGTTAGGTTTAATTAGTTCTCAGCTCTAGGCGACTGATGACGGCAGACGTTAAGTCGCATAGTGCTCAGAGCAATATTTGTGCCAACATGGGTGCAATTATTTTTGGCGGCGTGGAGGCTGAAGTCGACTTTAACCTACATCTCAATAAAAAATCTACGTGAGTCATTAATAGGAACCAGTGACTGTCTTATCATCAAGAATAAATCGGTCCTAAAAGGCGTTCTGTGAGAAGGCGCGATTATGTGTTGAAATTCAGAGAGCATACGTCACAAGCAGAGCTGTGCAGCACCATCCCACATGTGTGTCGCGAAATGAGAACGACAAGAAAATCAGAGAAATTAGAGATCGTACTGAAATTTGTCGGCAGTCATTCTCCCACACGCGTTTCGCGAATGGAACAGGGGAAAAAATAACGCTATCAGATTTACCCTCCACTACACACTATAAGTTGGATTGCGCAGCATAGATGTAGGCATAGGGTGACAGCTAAGTTGTGATTGGCTGAAACTTAGAGTTCCTCCGTGAGTCTTTCCACATGAATCAACTGAGTACAAATGACAGCTTCCCCAATGCACTGCCCTCCTATACCTTGTGTACCCGATACTGTCGGCATCTGCATATGTGCATATCGCTTTCCCGTGACATTTGTAACCTCACCTTAACTGTACCAGACGGGCCTCTTGAATTTGAGCGCAACGGTCTTATTGGCTATCTTCAATGTCAACTAACCCTCAAAGGGTGCAACGGTTCGAAGGTTTTCTTAACAATTACTTCTCAGTGTAACCTTCCATGGAACACTGTTTCTGACCACCGCATGCGAGAATACAGAATATAGAACTAAGGTTGGACCAATCTGCAAATGAGTCGTTTACCATCAGCATTCTACGAAAACCCATTTTTTTTATTGTTTCTTGATCGGCTCTAAGTACTTTTCCATATCACCGTAGACGATTTTCCATTTTATCAGTGATTGTTGCGAAACCATACAACCTGCAAATTTCATCAGCAGGGTGACTAACGCGTTCTTGCTGTATTAACTACTTCGTGGCTTAGGGTTTTCTTTTATACTTTCTTTTAGTGATGTCATCACTATTTTTAAAAAATGGTGCCAACCTCGAACTGTTGACAATACTCCCACAATTGTGTGTGCTCTTCCTTTAACAATTGTGCCATCATGCTATCCAATTAGCACATCTCTCTAGGGAGATGTATAGAATGACTAGCAAACCATAGCCTGCCAATGATTGACTTTTTAATAAATGCAATTAATTCCTTAAATAAGACTGCAAACAAAATTATTTTTTGTGGATAATAATGCTAGATTGCTCCATACGCAACATCTGTAGGCTGCTACCGCCATCAATCCTGTAATTAAAATGACGGTGATAATGTTAGTTGGTGTATACACTAAGCAGATTACAAAAGTAAAAATCCGTCCTCCACAACTTTTGAACAAAAGGAGGCGTGAGCTGCGACCTCGGCCCAGAATATTACGGAAGTACTAGTGCTGACTAAGAGGTGTCTTCGTTTTCCTCGGTCATGTACATACAAAATGCAGACAGTATTACTCGCAGTAGTTCTAACTATATGTCGTCCAGCTTCGCAGTACTGTTCAATTGATGCCTCACGAAGGAACTTAGTCAACATTTGCACAATTAGTTGCTGAAATTATGTTTACCAGGTCACTGTCAGCTCTGTACCTCTGAAATCTGTTACCTTTATTTCGTGCATATCCCACTATCACCATGCGATTCTCCTTACGCAAAGATTTTAACTAAGAAGTGATCATGGTTTAGAAGAGTTTCCCACTTAGTACATCTCACCAAAGTATTTCTCCCACACCTCTGCTATGACTTCTTGAAAGGTATTACTTTTACGAGAGCTTGCTGAAAAGTAATGCGTCCTCATTTTTTATGCGCGAACTCTAACAACTTTTTAATAAAACAAAATTTGTTAACATTCTACAGCTTTATTCTTCCTGTCTACACATTTACTGCCCTCTGACGCTAGAGGGCTTCGGATTAGAGCGCGTAACACGGCGGTGTGTGATGTGACTATATCGTTGCGTGTGAAACAGCGTAGTGTAATAGAGTTTCTAACCGGAGAGTTAGATTTTCCAACCATGGACCACCCACTAATTCAACATGACAAAACCACGCTGCAAAATCTGTAACAGTCCGACGCCTTGGGTTCATTGTTGTAGATCATCCTCCTTACAGTCCCGATTTGGACCCATTCGATTTCCATCTATTTCAAAACATTAGAACGACACCTGCGAGGACTTCACTTCGATAGTGAGTGAAGAGCTGAAAGCAGAGTAAGGTTATGGTTACGTCAAAAAAGTCATACATTCAACAACAAATTGGTCCTTCTTTGTCAGAAATGTGTTCGGCGCCAGGGTGACAAAGTCATGAATAAAGATGTAAGGTGTTAATAAAGTGTGTTATATTTAAAAAGCTATAAGAGTTTTCACATAAAAAATTCGGAGGCATTACTTTCTAGCACAACCTATTAAAAGTAGGGTTTCACACACCGTCGACGATGAGTTAGTTGGAGACGAAAGGCAAATAGGCCTCTGATATTGCAGCTGAAGAGTATCATTTTTTCTTTGAAAAATAGCAGTATAAAAATTCAGAAATTAAGCTACCAGTAAAATATAACACCAACTACTAAAATAGATGAGGAAGCAACAACATTTTTCAGAGTAACGGGTATACATATGATCTAATGGCTACATATCACATAAGCATGTGTATTATTTAGCTGCAAAACGATACTTAATTATAATAAAAATTGCTACAAGTAGTTTATACATTCCTAATATATATGTTAACTCTTTTCACGTAACTGGGGGGCTACCTTTATGATACGATGTACTGAACACGATGAACAAATGAATGAATCACTCAACTATTACTGACGAGCGCTGCAATACAAACCCGGCTGTGGAGATATCGTTCAAATACTGGAGACCAAATATTTAAAGTAGTCCTTGTGTTAGTTTTCCATTGAGAAAATGTACACGTCATAAAATTTTTCCCCGCTGGTTGTCTCTGTTCCTATTCTTTCAAACTTTAACAATTGGACATTGATTGATGACGCACGCTACTATTTCCATTTCAGTGTAATCCAACAGTTAAAACCACACGTATCTCCGTTTTACTCCATCTACACGTAAAATTCACAGCAGAATATTGCTTTTAAAACTGATTTGGTCTAAAGCGGATCTCGTACCTTTTGAATACTATGGTTTGATGCGTGCACAAAAATACTTATGAACGAATACAATGTGCTTTAAACGAACCAATATTTCGGCACAACAAAGTAATGAGTTACTCAAAGAGAAACGATTGAAGCAGAATTTTCGTCGATATATCAGCCGAATAAAAAACTATTGAGAGTCACAAACTTCCCGCAGAGCTTTGAATCAGCTGTCGCATAAAATTTCTTTGTTCACAGAAGCGGTGTTCCACACGGATTCGACGAGCGTGCAGCATTCTATATGGAACAGCAATAATTACTGAAAATTTCCAGACAACTAAGTGGGCAACGGTTTATATTAACAGTTGCGAGCAATAAAAGACGTTACGGTCGACAGACGCTACATGAAACTTCAAAACATTCTATAAAATTAATGAAAAGTGACTTTCACTAGGTGCTGAATCTTTTAACTAGTCTCAGACAAAACCACTTTTAGTTCTATTAGGAATACAAACATTTATGTATTCTCACTATATCCGACGTTCTCAATATCCTATGCTACACAGTTCGTCATGTTTTCCAATTTTCACTTCTACTGCTTCTCCTATCCAAATACGGTCATTGTACATCTACATTTGTTCCTTCTCCAGCTAATGGTATTCCTATGTTGTCGACTTTTCTTAAGAAATATCGATTTTTCACATCATCAGTCCACTTCTATATTAATGAAATGTCTCACAATACATCCAGTGGAGCCAAATAAGTTACACGACCTCTCCTTAGACGCGGAAAAATCATTTGGTTTCTCCAAGAAATTCATTCGAATACAGTATAATAGCCTGGAATATTTTAATAAGTGTTGCATTTCCGGCAGCGAAAGTTTACATTTCATAAACTACTGCCTAAATTGCAAGATAATATGTTACATCGAATGTAAATGAACGTTGTTAAGAAATCCTTTTTCTACAGTCATCTACATATTTCTTAATTTATCGATTTTGAAAGGTTTCTGCAATGAAATGATCGTATGGCAGTTATTGGCCGGAGAATCCTTTCGGAATACGGCCGCCGTATTGAAAGTCTTCTTAGTGGACGCCACTTCGGCGACTTGGGTGTCAATGATGATGAAAACGATGATGGACACACAATAAGCAGTCCCATGCCGAGAATCGAACCTGGACCCCCTTGCGTGGTAGCCGGTAACGCTACCGCTGCGCTACGAAGGCGGACGTTTCTGCACTGAAAGACCTACTCAGTAGCACGCTATACATGAACTAAAAATTAATAATAATAATAATATGAAGAAGAAGAAGAAAAGAATAGGCCTCCGGTATCTTCTGCCAGTCGTAAAAGGCGACGAAAAGAACAAACCACTAATAGGGCTAACCCCTCTTTTAGTGTGATTAGTTGGTTCAGGACAGAACTAATGAACCCTCGGACAAGCGCTGTCATGGTCGGGGACGACGCTTGAACCCTACGCCTGACTACAATGGTAACGACACTTGCTAGCCACACGGAAAACGATTTAAAACCAAATAGAGGAGTTTTGCATGATATGCTTCCTGCAGCCACTCTAGAAGGAAAACAAAGGCAGAGGATGAGAAGGTCAGATGAAGTTAACCGACACCTCACGTTCTGTTATTACCAAGCAACAAACTTAGGAACCAACACAACTGGGTACAGATCACAAGTATACACATTTATTACCAGATACCCAGAATTAAAATTTTTCACAGAACAACGACTAGCTGATCGGATCCGTGTAATAATAAAAATTAACAGGGTACTCCAGTCAGAATTAGAAAACATCAAACAACAAGTACAACAAATACTGGAACAAAATAATGTGCAATCAGAGAAAGAAGAAAATACAGTAATGGACTCAAACATCCCAGAGCAAACAAACAAAGAACAACACTCATCAACTAAACAATCAGAGGAAAACGAAATCTTAAGACAGCCACCAGAACAAGCACAAATAGGACACGAAGTGACACACATGTTAGATATAGAAGAACAATTTCAGCTGACATATATAGAATACAAAGACACAAATACAGACGTTAGACAGAAATCTGTAATTATTGATACATGTTCAAGTACCCGAAAGTTCCTAAATGCAATGTGACATATAACGTACAGTTAAAAGGAAGTCACGCTTGATCAAGGTCCGCGTCACTTTCCATTTTTAATCAGACGTAACGTCTGAGAAAGGAAAGAAGTAATAATAATATCACAACACCGTGCAATTATGCGTAATAAACGGAAGTTGGCAGGTGCGTTTGTTCATCTAGAAGATGATGTTTATTTATATCTGAATCAATCGCTTAAGAGGAAGCAAATAAGGTTTTCTTTAAACGCACACTGTAACGGTCGTGACCGATAGTTATCTTTGAGATTGGACTTGGTGAATTGTGTCAGTCAAGAATGCCTTTAAGATGACAAAGACGCCATTATCAACATTTTTCTGCGTTTGAAGGAGCTCCTGAATGGGTTTATGAGAAGCTGAATGTTGCTTCTGTGATATTACAGAGAGACTTTGTAGCGATGTAGCCACTGTCCATGATTGCTGGCAACGGTGGTCAAGAGGATGTATGGCCTCAAAGACAGACCACCGAACGGACACGTGGCACTACCGAGAGAGAAGACCATAGTGTTCGGCGTAAGGTTCCGATGCATCGTACTGCATCTACAGCAGCAGTCTTGCTTACCTCAGGTACAGCTCCAGGCAGATGCCCTACATAGGTTATTCCACTGACCTCAGACCACCGCCATCATCGAAGTTAATGGTATCAAGCGAGAGCTTATTGGAGGACAGCGTGAGGTCTGTTTTGTTTTCTGATGAAAGCTGGTTCTGCCTCGGTGTCAGTGATTGCCGGCTGTGGGCTAGAAGGTGTCAAGTTGAGATCCTGCAACCAATCTATCTGGATGGTAGACACACTGCACCTACACCGGGAGTTACGGTCCAGAGAGTGATTTCATATGATAGCAGGAGCACTCTCGTGCTTATCGTACGGATCCTGACTCCAAATTTGTCGATCAGTCTGGTGATTCGACCTGTTGTGATGCCATTCATTAACAGAACTCCAGGTTTTTTTCCCTCTGGATAACGCTCGGCCATTTACGGCTGTTGTAACTCAACATGCTCCACAATGTTTTAACATGATGACTTGAGCTGCTCAGTCACCAGATTTGCCTCCTATAGCGTACGTATGGGACATCATCAGGCGACAATTCCAGCGTCATCCACAGTCAGTATTAACCGTCCTTGTATTGAGCATCCAGTGCAACAGGCGTGGAACATTGAACTGACGTCCGCTACCTGTGCAACACAGTTCATGCACGTTTGCATGCTTACGTTCAACATTGTAGTGGTTGCAGCGGTTACTAATGTACTAGCATGTCATTTTCAGTGGTTTATCTCGCACTTACAGTAACCTATGATCCGGCAACATATATCAGTTAAATCTGTTACTTAAGAAAATGTATTCCCCATTACTCTACATTCATAATATTTCGTTGTTTACGACATTTTCCGCCGGTGTAAATAGGTTTTTAAAGTAGGTATTAATATTTTTGTTTATTTTCACACACTGTGGCATGTGTATTTGGCATGCGTGAGTAGAGAGAGAACTTTTCATTCCTCGTAAAGAGTTCTTTATTTGTCGAGTATATCCAGGCTATCGTGTTGGTCAAAGATGTCACATTATGCGTAGGTTAATAAGATAGGTGGTGGCACCACTGAGCGGGAGGTTTGTCTTGAAAAACGTCATGATAAAAATTTCATTATTATACATCTTGTTTCGATCCACAGAGCATCATCAGGTACCGTATAAAATTTACAACAACATACAAGGCACGTGGACTCAATGGCGCCATTAGTTTTACCGCCTCGTAAGTAACTGCAAATATTTTATGGTACCTGATGATGATCTGTGGCCCGAAACGGTGTAAATTATAAAGAAATTCATAACAGCAGCTCTTGGCGGTGTATCATGACATTTTTAAATTTTTAAGAGCTGTGGCTGTGAGGCACCACCACCTCCCAAAAACTAATTGGTTTATGTTGGCCTGCTCAAGTATACGAGACTTAGCGGAAGCTGTGAAAGTATGAGCCACTGGCGCACACTTGTAAAGGAGACGCCGCTTAGAATGGCCATATAGCCGTCGCTCTGGAGTACCTGGGCGATATCTCTTATGCAAGGCTAACGTAAGCTTGCACGACCTAGAGAGAATTAATTTATCATTACGTACTGCATTGTATTGTATGGAATTGGGGACCTAGAAACTGCAGAGAGGCTTCGTCCCCACCGCAGCCCTCAGTGGTTCATAGCCCCACAACAGGTTACAGCAGTCCACTCACCCCACCGCCACCTCACACCGAACTCAGGATTATTGTGCAGTTCGGCTCCCAGTGGACTCCCCTCCCCCCTGCCTGCCACAGGCAACGGTTCACACCAGACGAGTGTAGCTCCAGTGTTTGCGTGGTACAGTAATAATGGTGTATGCGTACGTGGAGGTACCGTTTGCGCAGCAGTCCCCGACACAGTGTAACTGAGGCGGAGTAAGGGATACCAGCCCGCATGCGCCGAGGCAGATGGAAAACCGCCTTATAAACCATCCACAGACTGGCCGGCACACCGGACCTCAACACTAATTCGCCGGGCGGATTCGTGCTGGGGACCGGCACGCCTTCCCGCCCGGAAAGCAGTGCGTTAGACGGAGCGCCTAACCGCGCGGGCTATCATTACGTATGTCAATACAGATCTGTTCCCGAATTAATTACAAGAGAGACATTTTGTAAACTGATTCATAAAACTGGTTGTGTGATGCGTTTTCCTCGTGGACATGGCCCCGAGCCGACCAGTCAGTTGTTACTTTAACTTAGGTTTGAACATATAAGTGTTTTGACTTTAGCATTTTATTATATTTCATTTCTGTTTGTGTAATGCTTCGTTAACTGATTAATTTTTATGTTTTAGAGTGTCAATTTAAATGTCTTTACTGTGGCTGCGCTATGTTTATATATTTCGTAAATTATTATGTATTTGCCATGTTGAAATATGTGGTAGACTTGTAATATTTTAGGAAGTGCTTTCTCTTTGTAAAGATTTTTGCACACCGTACGGTATCTAGTGACCACTTAATCCTTTATCTTACCAGGTTGTGCTTAATGAATCTCTTTAGAATGAGAAATAAGACATGTACAAATTTGAATACGTCAACAACTCTCTTGTGAGACCTTGCTGACGAAGAATACGTACCCATATTAGTACAGTTCTCCTGACGGTACACGCATGTGAAAACCCTCCCAGCCATGCGTCCTACCCGCATGCGTATGACGAAAGGAGACTGTGCTAAAATTTGTATTTATACTTAGTTAGCAAGTTTCCAGACAAGTCGAGGCTTTGACGTGTTCAAACTTCCGGATGTCTTAATGAAATCTTTTCGGACTTCCAGCGGCGTCATGTGTCTCAAATTTCGACTTAGCTTTTCTCGGACATTGTCAAGTGGTAAATGATTGTCATGGCGTCGTGACCTCGCCTTTACATAGCCGCGCTGCTGGCTGTGATGTCATTGGTGGCGAGGAAGCGAAAAGTTTTTCACCAGAAGTTTAGTTTTTGTTACCTGACTATGGTTTTCACGTGCGATGCTCTGAGTCCAGCTGTGACACTCTGAAACTTCCTCACTCGATTTATACTGCCTGTCTCACATCGAATAAATTTAAGAAATTTCAGAGGCCGAAGGCTGCTGCCCACACAGTGTGTGCTCCTCGAAGCACGAAACCAAGTTAGACCGTGAAGTGTGGGTGACATGCCTTAAATGTCCTCGCCACCTCCTCGCCACTGGCTTGAACAACACTTTAGAAAATGCTCATTCACTTAAAGTGAGACAATCGTTACACTACGAATACAATAGTTTTTTTTGTCTTTCCATGCGTCAGTCTTGAGCTTTACAGTCAATCTACATTTCCTTTTTCTCTTTTACCCACTAAAATGATAAAAATACAGAGAGTACAGAATACATCAGACAAAACGATCATTTTTACTGTACTGGGTGGATATTTGTTAAATTTGGATAAGTGACGTATGAAGAGGTGGCTGACTTTCGCTATTTTGACAGTAGGATAAAAAAGAAATATACAAGAAAGACGTAGTTGCAAAGATTGTGCAATACAGAACTTTATAGAAAGAAACAGCTGTTAATATCAAAAAATATAAAACTTAGAAGGGAGTCGTAACTGTGTTTGACCTACAGCTCTGTAGCTTATAAGTACAAAATACGGCTAAAAAGAAATACAGATAGAAACAATTAGACGCCCTTGAAATGTTGTGTTATGGAAGACAGGCTAAGATCAGATGACTTAATTAATAAATGAACAACTTCTGCAACAATCCTCCGAAAAAAATGCATAAGGAGACAGAGTATTGAATATTTATTATGAAACGTCTCGTTGCTAAAGCGTATTTTCGAGTGAAGCGTAACAGGGGGAAATAGCTTTCCACACATAATTACAAGTATATAAAGGAAAATATGGATGGTGTGAATCTGTTTGACATCATATGAGAAACAGTTTTGAGCAGTGCCTCGTATCGTAATAATTATCTAGCCTCTTTATCTCTTCAGTTGATTACATTATCGCTACTAGTTCAGTTTCGTTCTAATAAGAAACTTTTGGAAAAACGCAAGCATTACGATTAGTAGTCAACACAACAAAAATTTTGACATATCCAGACGTGAGTAAAGCATACGATTTGAAATAAATAATACAGTAAGTTTTGGAGAAAACACTTGATAATGAAGCTAGTAACTCAGGCCGCCGTAACAGATTGTCCTCCAAGATAATTAACAACTTTATCCATAACAGAAGACGAATTTTATCAAAAGAAGGTCAAAAGATACAAAAACAAAAGAAGCATACTTCCCTGAAGCATCAATATTTTCGCTAACTCTCTTTAATCTACAGTGTGGTCGTATAGGAATGGCCGGCAGTATCGTTAGTATGACAGAGCCGCTCATTTGAAGCAAAAATCGTCATGTGGACGCATGCTCTGCTCTGAATATTGTCCAAGGTTGAACACATGTTGCCACAAGTGTGAGGGAACATTCCAACAGCATTTACCCAAATCGCTGTGGTGGTCGTTGTCTGTCCACCAAGATCGCCAAACCTTACGCCGTTAAGACATTGTATGAAGTCTAGCTGTACAAACGAAAGGTGATCATGTGAGATGAACTGCCTGTTCACATCATAGACATTGCTATCCATATCAGGGAACGTGCACAGGCACTCAGACAGTCCATTCAACATGTTCTCCCAAGAACGCAGAGATACATGAAAATTAGCGGTGGACATACGAACACTTACTGTGAACTATACAAGAGCCGTAAAGCGGTATGTCCGACAAAGCTTAGAGGTGAATATGTTAAAAATAGGAGTTTTTCAATTGGCACTTTGTAAAACACTTGTTGTGACTTTTACTAACTGTTAAACACGTACAGTGCGTTGTGTAATATAGAAAGTATATATCAGTGTACATTAAATGCGTTATATTTCGGACACCATTCAGAATAGGTCATATGTCCATATGATATTTCCGGCATCGAATGATCATTCCTGTCTTACCCTGAGTATTGACCATTTCTCCTGGGACATCCTATATAATAAAATACACACAGACACATACACAGCCAGCGATGGAAATTGCAACATCAAAAGATAGGACGCAACAACTGACAAAATGACATGAAGTATATTGGATATCCAAATGATAAACATTTCCGCCCAACAGCATAAAGTAGGAAGGAGTAGGACCATCAAGCGCCAAAGAACCTGGTATAGGCATGCGTATTCAAAAATATGTAAACAAGCAGAATACGACGATCTTTTCGGCAACGCCTATGTAAGACAAGTGTCTAGCGCAGTTGTAAAATCGGTTACTGCTGCTGCAGTGGCAGATTGTCAAGATTTAAGTGAGTTTGAACGTGATGTCATAGTCGGCTCACGAAAAATGGGACACAGCATCTCCGAGGTAGCGATGAAGTGGGGACTTTCCCGTATTACCATTCCAAGTGTGTTCCGTGAATATCAGGAATCCGCCAAAACATCAAATCTCCGACATCGCTGCGGCCGGAAAAAGATCCTCAAAGAAAGGGACAACGACGACTGGAGAGAATCGTTCAACGTGACAGAACTGCAACCTTTCCGTAAATTGCTGCAGATTTCAAACCTGGGCCACCAACAAGTGTCAGCGTACGGACGTCAACGAAACATCATCGACGTGGGCTTTCGGTGCCGAAGGACCACTCGTGTACCCTTGATGACTGCATGCGACAAAGCTTTTCGCCTCGCCTGGTCCCGTCAACACCGACAATGGTCTGTTGATGACTGCAAACATGTTGCCTGGTCGGACGAGTGTCGTTTCGAATTGTATCAAGCTCATGGACGTGTACGGGTATGGAGAAAACCTCATGTATCCATGGGACTGTTGAAGAGGGCGGAGGCACTGTAATTGTGTGGGACGTGTGCAGCTGGAGTGATATCGGATCCCTGATAAGTCTAGATACGACTCTGACAGGTGACAAGTACATAAGCCTCCATCCATTCGTGTGCATTGTGTATTCCGACGGACTTGGACAATTCCAGCAGGGCAATGCGACACCTCTTACGTCCAGAATTGCTACAGAATGGCTCCAAGAAAACTCTCCAGATATGAACATTATTGAGCATATGTGTGATGCCTTGCAACGCCCTATTCAGATGAGATCTATACTCGCTCGTACTGTTACGGATATATGGACAGCCTGCAGAATTCATGGTGTCAGTTCCCTCCAGCACTACTGCAGATATTTTATAACACGTCGTGTTGGGCACTTCTGCTTGCTCGCGGGGGGCAGTACACGATATTAGGCAGGTGTAGCAGTTTATTTGGCTCTTCAGTGTATTTTCCGTTTATAAGGAAAGATTATGCAGCAGGTTTCTGATTTAGAAATAACATTTGCATGTTGTTTATTTTGCTGAGAAGATCGTTTTATGCCTCATGTATGAAGTATAAACATCTGCTATTAAATGTCTGAATTTGAAATAGGCATGTTCATCGCCTACTGGGATTGCGGCTTGTTCTTCCACGATTTTGCTCGTTAGTCAAGGTCCCACAGCTGTCTAGCAGTTTTGCGCGTATGGAATAGATCAGTTCCGGAAAGCCATACTCAACGCCAAGTCGGAACTTGTGGTCCTGAGCGACTAGGGTCTGAGGGGGCACTTGTATAATCAGTATGATAACAATTTTTGCAGGTTTCCTTGACACAACAGCAGACAGTGTCTTTTCCTAGTACAGCATCATAATGTATCTTCCCTTAACTGCAGGCTCTCAGGCGAACGTTGCATACTGCATCGGTCATCATCATAGGGGTGAGGATGTAGTAGGATTGAATGGAGTGCCTCTGGGTACACGACACGATAACCTCTTGTTCACATAGTTGCTACATTTCTGAAGATCTTCGTGACATTAGTAGGAATTCAATAGTGATTTTGGATGAAATTATTAGACCCTTGACTATCGGATTGCATACACACAGTCAGGGGCAAACCACATGACGCCATCATGCCCCACAGTTCTCCTTAGCCATGCTCCCTTCCTAAGCAACGCGCCTACCCTCAAACACACTCCTCTCTCTTGCCCGCTCTCTCTCTCTCTCTCTCTCTCTCTCTCTCTCTCTCTCTCTCTGTCCATCTCACTCCTTTCCCGCCCCTTTCCTACATCCCTCCCATCTCTACAAATAGGCAAATGAGAGATATTTTACTGCCACATTAGCTCGTCCAATAAAATTTCTCAACGCCTTCTTAGGACCCGGCCCGTGTTTGGAAATAGGCCAAGCAGAGAGTTTCCCATAGCAGGTGTGGATGGAGCATGAAACCATTCTCGTCCAGTGGTGATGGCAGTAGCATATTGTTTGCATGACGTCGGATATATTCATGCCATTACCAATGTTAGCTTTAGTAAGCAGTCAGTATATGTGTTGGGTAACTGTGAGAAATTTAATACCATTTACTGGCTGTATACTAACGTTTTGCATTTTTAAGTCTCTATATTCCAAGTAAAACACATCGAATTTTGACGAATGTACTGTCTGAAATTTGGGGGTAGTAATCTGTTGTTGCAAATAGTATTCAGGGAATGATGGCTACAAACAATGAACTCCCATCACCTGTCTTCATGGATGTTTTTCAGAAATGGTTCACTTCACCTAACAGCTTTCTTAGTGTAGAAGATCATACTGTGTAATGTTCTACGTTACAAAAATGTAATTGACGTTATTGACCGGGTAATGCAGTTTTAAAAGTTTTGGTTTTACGCCTTGTTGAAACCATTTGCCACTAGGACAGATAATATTCGTTCTCATCTCCCTGATATACATAAATGAAGTAGCAACTATGGCAATATTACTGAAAACTTTCAGAATATTATGTTAGCTGAAGGGGGAGGGGAGAGAAAGGATAGAAATGAAACTAATGATACTAACTGCATCGGGACTTTGTGAGGAATCTCCCAAAGAACAGACATTGCACATTTATCTAATTCAAAATAGTATTATCACCAGTGAAGCATTTCCATCATAGACAACGTCCTCCTCCGGTAGCTGAGTGGTCAACGTGACAGAATATCAAGCCTAAGGGACCGGGTCGGAGATTTTCTTCGCTCAGGGTCTCGTGTTGTGTTGTCCTAATTATTATCATTTCATCCCCATCGACGCGCAAGTCACCGAACTGGCGTAAAATCTAAAGACTCTCACCAGTCGAACGGGTGCCTTTATGACGTATTAGTGCAAAATTGTAGTTTAAAGTAAATAAACAAATCATTTTACATTTTCCTCACAAAGACCCTAAGACTTACTTTCAAATGTAGCAAAACAAATATAGGTTATTGAATTCGCATGTAAAAATACCTGAATCTTCAAATCTTTTTTTCAGAAAACGTTACATTATGAAATATAACAACAATCCGTATGTAACGCCTATAAGGATGATACACACATGTTGAAGTACATATTGCTCATAATAGGCACATCAAAAACAGAAAATTTAGTAAAATAAGCGAATAATATGCTCTCAAGCTGCTCAGACTAAAATTTCCATTATTTTAGGTCCCCAAAGCACGGCAAGAAAACGAAGTAACGTTTGTCCTACACTATCCAGTCATTATGCATGTGCCAACACCACTGGGCTAGAATGTTCTTATGCCCCACCCATCTTTACCGTAAGAATATGTGTAAATCTGAAGAAGGAGGAGAAAAATGTGATTGGACGAGCTGATATGTCATTAAAATACTGTGACTGGGATGAATATGGGACACATAGTTAAAGTAAGTAAAAAAACCACTCCGTTCACGCCACGAATGGGCTACTGGGACCACCCGACCGCCGTGTCATCCTTAGTGGAGGATGCGGATAGGAGGGGCATCAGGCCAGCACACCGCTCTCCCGGTCGTTATGATGGTATTCTTGGCCGAAGCCGCTTCTATTCGGTCGAGTAGCTCCTCAATTGGCATAACGAGGCTGAGTGCACCCCGAAAAATGGCAATAGCGCATGGCGGCCTGGATGGGCACCCATCCAAATGCCGACCACGCCCGGCAGCGCTTAACTTCTGAGATCTCACGGGTACTGGTGTATCCACTGCGGCAAGGCCGTTGCCACAAAGAAAATAAACAAACCATTTTATATTTTCCTTACAAATACCCTAAGTTTCGGTTTCAAATGTAGCAAAACAAATATAGATTATTGATTTCGCATGTAAAAATGCCTGAATATTTAAATCTTTTTTTCGGGAAACGTTAAATTATGAAATACAGCTACAATCTGTATGTGACGCTTTATAAGCTCTTTGATGGACTTCTCCACGAAAAGTCTGGGGGTCTGGGGCGTTCGAAAGGAAGGTATAGTTGGAGGGAAGGGTGTGTGTGGGAGGAGAAGCATCACTTAGAAAGGGAACATGGCTTAGGAGAGGGTAGAGCATTATGACAGCAGGCATTTGCCCCAGCCCCTTCATGCAAGCAACGTGACAAAAGCGAAATTTTATTGTGCAGTCTCGAGATGGTTTTTACCCATTCAACATTTTTGGTCGTGGGTAGTCGAGAGAATGGTACCCTGTCACTCGCCAGGAACTATGAGTGATGGACTCTGGCAGAGAGTTGCAGTAACAGGCAATCACGTAACGTAATATGTCTTCCTAGCTCAGTTCTGCCCAGTGACAAACACAATCTCGATTGTAATCATTGTTGTTGTGGAGGCAGCAGCTCTGTGGACTGAATTTTGGAGAACGAGTATCACCAGGTCACTTTGAAAGTTAGTCATGTATTCTTCTTACTTTGCTGTATTCATACAGCAATTACAACGTGCTAGGAGTGTGAGTGCAGGTACTTCTGTTGGTGACTGAGAACGATGTACTGAACAACATTACATCAGTATTTACTTTATCTGCAGACTAATAATGATAACTATTACAAGTCATGTGACTTTAGGTTGGTTAGTAACTTCAAGTACATGTGGCGAGAGCAAGCTATGGATGCTAATTTTTGCCTGCGAAGCAGGTCAGATGTTGAAGTGTGCACGTGTGGACGCAAAATGGTTGGTCTATACTGACAGCGGCAGCCCACTTAATGCTGCGTTTACAACCGTGGAGAAGATATCAGGTAGCAAAATATGGGACATGTTTGCGGGAAGAATGTTCGAAACAGAGAAAAAACGACCAACCCACTGGTGTGTGTACATGCACCACATACAAAAATATCTAAATTTATATCATCCTGTGTAATTTCGTTACTTGCTCTCTCTCTCTCTCTTTCTCTGTCGTCAGCATACTGTGCCAGTTTTACACATTGTACACTTATATCTCGGAACTATGAATGAAGGATTTCAGTGTTAAAACACATTTTACATACTCGTGCACTCAAGAACGCTACAACATTTCTCTCAATAACTCAGAAGAATAATGAACGTGAAGTAAGATAGAACAAAAGAAATATAGCTAAAGAATGCGGGTGGCAGGGACTGTGGAAGACCAACATGAAACCCCCAGAGCGAAAAAGAATACACATATCTAATATAATGAGCAACATACAACACTCCTGCCAAGTCGGCGCGTCGTTCGTCCCGGCACAACTTCACAAGACAAAAATAATATGAGGTGCGTTAGTTACGTTGAATTGATAGATAGTTTGGAAGTGGAGGAAAAGAAGATTTGCATCAAAGTCAACTCATTGTAGGTCGCTTTCTTCATTTTGCTTGTGATTCTAAGTTAGAAATTTTGTAAAAAGTGATCTGTGACTGTCGCTATTTTAAGACGGGAAGACAGCAAAACATCTCTCTTTCTTTGTTCAACAGAGAAAAAAAATGAAGTAGAGTTCACTCGAAGCTTCTAAATACAAAATGTTGTTCAGAGTGCACATCCAGAAAACGTCGTTATTTCCTTTGACTAGGTCGTCAGTTTCAGAAGGTTAATCGACATTGCTGGGTAACTTCGCTTGAAAAACCTAAACATTAGCGGGTGAGTACATCTTCAGAATGTAAACTCCTTAAAAGATTTCTATCATAAAATATTGTTCATACACTTCTGTGAACATGGGAAACAGAATACGAGGTAACGCCAGAAGGTTAAATAAAAAATACTCTACAGACTAATGACATTTTACGTGCACCAGAGGTTATATTACTTTGCGCCCTGTCATTTAATATTATCCAAGATCTCTCCACCTGAAAATTAATAAAAATTAATGAAACTAGTGCTTCCTCACTAATATGGTGGAAGCAGTGTAGCAGGAGCTTCGTTTGAATACCATTTCGTACTCACTATATCCACACTCCTTGTGCGACCTTGTTCAGTTATAAAGATGTTGAAACATGGCTTGACGACTTCGCCTCCGAATTAGCAGCCTTACGGAGTCGTGCAGTCTTAAAAATAGGCTAGTGTTAAGACAGGGTCGTAGATAATGACGGACGATTTATTACTGACTAGTCCGAGTATGACAAATATTTATCCACATTGCGGGAAACACTGAGAGCTTAAGATTCACGGCGATCGTAATCATTTATACCTGCACGTGGTATACAAGTCAAGTAGATGAATTGACGACTACATTTTTTATGTTTCAGGTAAGGAGTGCTACGATGGATGTCTACAGTTATTCGCTGCCTTCCATCAGCCAGCAGTAACAGTAAGCTGAGGCGCAGCTCAGACACTTATTTACTGCGAAGTGTGTACCAACTATCGCGCCAAACACTATTTGTCTTTCCCCACCCGCACTCGTTTAGTATCAGAAACTTCAACATTGCACAAGTCCATTTGCTCCTCCCACTGTCTCATAAATAAACATATACTTAACTAGGTGTAACAGAATACGTGATGACCTTACATCGTGATATAACCTACTAATATCTCCGACTGACAGAAGTGACACGTGATCATTACATTAGTGGCCGTCCAAAAATCGAAACCTGAGCATGCAGGAAAAATTTTCAGTATTCGAATAATTGCTCGAACAAGAACGCTCTGTTGTGGCATGACGAATATAACTTTATTTTAACGAGAAGTTACCAAAACAATTTCTTTTGCTTTTGAACTGACAAAGAATTTTCTTAAATTTCATCGCAATTCCTGAATTTTTCTGACACTTGTTGAACTAGGTAAGAGGATATTATCTATTTGTGGAAGACGAAAATTTGTGATGGAGCAGGAATTGAACCTGAATTTCCTGTTTGTTGCGAGTGGTTGCCTTCACCAATTTGGCTATCTGAGAACGCTTCCATGGCCGACTCAAACTTCTATATGTCAAACGTGTCGTAGACCATATGACATATGGTAGTTTGGGTCGGTCCTGGAAGCATGCTCGGACAGCCAAAGTTGTCAAGGCAACTACTCGCGACAACGGAAGATCCAGATTCGAGCCCCAGCCCAACACAAATTTTCATGGGTCACGAACAGCCTTGCAGGTACTAGAATTTTTTGCCTGAGTGGCAGAAAGAAAGAGTAAAACGCTCTCTGAATATTTATTCACAGAATGTAAGGGATTTTAGAGCAGTCAATAACGTATTGGCTCAGCGGCGCAGTGGTAAAACGCACTGTGTGGCATATCGATTAATCTTATCCCGTGCCCTCCTGTTGTTTGATTTACATGTGGAGTAGATCTTCCCAACTCTATAGATGTCACTTTTTACTTAAAATATCTACTCTTTAAGATAATGTATTTAAATTTTATAATTAATAGTTTAATGTTGTTGTTGTGGTCTTCAGTCCTGAGACTGGTTTGATGCAGCTCTTCATGCTACTCTGTCCTGTGCAAGCTTCTTCATCTCCCAGTACCTACTGCAACCTACTTCCTTCTGAATCTGCTTAGTGCATTCATCTCTTGGTCTCCCTCTACGATTTTTACCCTCCACTCTGCCTTCCAATGCCAAATTTGTGATCCCTTGATGCCTCAAAACATGTCCTACCAACTGATCCCTTCTTCTAGTCGTGCCACAAACTTCTCCCCAATCCTATTCAATACCTCTTCATTAGTTATGTGATCTACCCATCTAATCTTCAGCATTCTTCTGCAGCACCACATTTCGAAAGCTTCTATTCTCTTCTTGTCCAAACTAGTTATCGTCCACGTTTCACTTTCATACATGGCTACACTCCATACAAATACTTTCAGAAACGACTTCCTGATACATAAATCTATACTCGATGTCAACAAATTTCTCTTCTTCAGAAACGCTTTCCTTGCCATTGCCGATCTACATTTTATATCCTCTCTACTTCCACCATCATCAGTTATTTTACTTCCTAAATAGCAAAACTCCTTTACTACTTTAAGTGTCCCATTTCCTAATCTAATTCCCTCAGCATCAACCGATTTAATTTGACTACATTCCATTATCCTCGTTTTGCTTTTTTTGATGTTCATCTTATATCCTCCTTACAAGACACTGTACATTCCGTTCAACTGCTCTTCCAGGTCCTTTGCTGTCGCTGACAGAATTACAATGTCATCGGCAAATCTCAAAGTTTTTACTTGTTCTCCATGAATTTTAATACCTACTCTGAATTTTTCTTTTGTTTCCTTTACTGCTGGCTCAATATACAGATTGAATAACACCGGGGAGAGGCTACAACCCTGTCTCACTCCTTTCCCAACCACTGCTTCCCTTTCACGCCCCTCGACTCTTATGACTGCCATCTGGTTTCTGCACAAATTGTAAATAGCCTTTCGCTCCCTGTATTTTACTCCTGCCACCCTTAGAATTTGAAAGAGAGTATTCCAGTCAACATTGTCAAAAGCTTTCTCCAAGTCTACAAATGCTAGAACTGTAGGTTTGCCTTTTCTTAATCTTTCATCTAAGATAAGTCGTAAAGTCAGTATTGCCTCACGTGTTCCAACATTTCTACGGAATCCAAACTGATCCACCCCGAGGTCCGCATCTACCAGTTTTTCCATTCATCTGTAAAGAATTCGCGTTACTATTTTGCAGCTGTGACTTATTAAACTGATAGTTCGGTAATTTTCACATGTCAGTACCCGCTTTCTTTGGGATTGGAATTATTATATTCTTCTTGAAGTCTGAGGGTATTTCGCCTGTCTCATACATCTTTCTCACCAGCTGGTAGAGTTTTGTCATGACTGGCTCTCCCAAAGCAGTCAGAAGTTCTAATAGAATGTTGTCTACTCCCGGGGCCTTGTTTCGACTCAGGTCTTTCAGTGCTCTGTCAAACTGGGTTTCCATCTGAGCTCTTGATATTCATGCAAGTGGTTCTCTTCTCTCCAAAGATCTCTTTAATTTTCCTGTAGGCAATATCTATTTTACTCCTAGTGAGATAAGCTTCTACATCCTTACATTTGTCCTCTAGCCATCCCTGCTTAGCCATTTTGCGCTTCCTGCCGTTCTCATTTTTGAGACGTTTGTATTCCTTTTTGCCTGCTTCATCTACTGCATTTTTATACTTTCTCCTTTCCTCAATTAAATTCAATATTTCTTCTGTTACTCAAGGATTTATAGCAGCCCTCGTCTTTTTACCTACTTGATCCTCTGCTCCCTTCACTACTTCATCCCTCAGAGCTACTCATTCTTCTTCTACTGTGTTTCTTTCCCCCATTCCTGTCAATTGTTCCCTTATGCTCTCCCTGAAACTCTGTACAACCTCTGGTTCTTTCAGCTTGTCCAGATCCCATGTCTTTAAATTCCCACCTTTTTGCAGTTTCTTCAGTTTTAATCTACAGGTCATAACCATTAGATTGTGGTCAGAGTCCACATCTGCACCTGGAAATGTCCTACAATTTAAAACCTGATTCCTAAATCTCTGTCTTACCATTATATAATCTATCTGATGCCTTTTATTATCTTCAGGATTCTTCCATGTATACAACCTTCTTTTATGATTCTTGAACCAAGTGTTAGCTATGATTAAGTTATTCTCTGTGCAAAATTCTACCAGACGGCTTCCTCTTTCATTTCTTAGCCCCAATCCATATTCACCCACTATGTTTCCTTCTCTCCCTTTTCCTACTGACGAATTCCAGTCACCCATGACTATTAAATTTGCGTTTCCCTTCACTGCCTGAATAATTTTTTTTATCTCATCATCCATTTCATCAATTTCGTCATCATATTCTCAGAGCTAGTTGGCATATAAACTTGTACTACTGTAGTAGGCATGGGCTTTGTGTTTATCTTGGGCACAATAATGCGTTCACTATGGTGTTTGTAGTTACTTACCCGCACTCCTATTTTTTTATTCATTATCAAAACTTCTCCTGCATTACCCCTATTTGATTTTGTATTTATAACCCTGTATTCACCTGACCAAAAGTCTTGTTCCTCCTGCCACCGAACATCACTAATTCCCACGATATCTAACTTTAACCTATCCATTTCCTTTTTTAAATTTTCTAACCTACCTGCCCGATTAAGGGATCTGACGTTCCACGCTTCGATCCGTAGAACGCCAGATTTCTTTCTCCTGATAACGACATCCTCCTGAGTAGTCCCCGCCCGGAGATCCGAATGGGGGACTATTTTACCTACGGAATATTTTACACATCATCATTTAATCATACAGTAAAGCTGCATGTCCACGGGAAAAATTACGTCTGTAGTTTCCCCTTGCTTTCAGCCGTTCGCAGTACCATCACAGCAAGGCCGTTTTGGTTAATGTTGCAAGGCCAGATCAGTCAGTCATCCAGAATGTTGCCCCTGCAACTACTGAAAAGGCTGCTGCCCCTCTTCAGGAACCACATGTTTGTCTGGCCTCTCAACAGATACCCCTCCGTTGTGGTTGCACCTACGGTACGGCCACCTGTATCGCTGAGGCACGCAAGCCTCCCCACCAACGGCAAGGTCCATCATGGTTCATGGGGGGGGGGAATAGTTTAATATCGTGAGGAATAAGATAAAGGGAAAAAATATGGTAGCAATGGAAACCAAATTGCTACTCAGTGCACATTACCTGGAGCCACAAGACTGTTACGTCAGCTGCTCCTCAAGAATCTCTCATACTCCACTATTGCACAATACGCCACACACACTGTCAGAGAAATGTACCGACCAGGTGCTTTGAGAAAGATAGCACTCATAGTGCCAGAAGGGTTAATGTCACAGCAGAGCATGTGCAGTGGAAAACAGACTGCCGCATGCCTTCTCTGAACTGACTGTAGCGTAACTGACCATCATTTTAGCACTAGACAGTGGTTTGTATTACTTGTGGCAAGAGCTCAACAAAACGTGCCTTCGTCCATTTTATTTGCATACCAGCAAGCTTTGGAAGAGAAGTGAAGTAATTTTAGTCTGACTTCTAGTTCGCCTTTGAAGAAAAATGGGATAATTTTAGTGTGATATTTGGACTGTGCTGCAGCACATCAGCACGTGATAACTGGCCACTATATGGGAATATATACGTCTGTCCTGGCCACGTTACGCCATCAGATTGGCAAAATGTTCTATACGTAACACTTTTCAAATACGTGTTTGTCCTTCTCATTATATACCTCAGGCACAGACATCATTTAGAAGGCTACGTATAGAGGCGCCACCTATAGGAACTTCATTAAACTATATGGCTGGAAGCGGGAGTATTCCACGACGTTCCAAAACAGATTCTGCCATTTTTCAATAGAAACTATCCTAGAAAAAAATATATAACATTACCTACTGAACGCTGCACGGAGTCGGTGATCTCAGGTATTGGAGCGGAAAAATCTAAGTAGAGAGGATATAAAATTCAGTTCTTTAAAGTCAGTACCGCCATTAGACTGTTTTTTAATTGCAGTGCTACATTTACACGATCATGATTTCGGCTTCAAACTGCCATTATCAAGTGTTTTAATGTTATGCAGTGCCTAAGATGGCATACTGTCACATTTAAAATCAACTATTAGACAAATTGTGTATTTTAAATGCGACAGTATGCCATCTTAGACACTGTATAGTGTTAAAACACTTGATAATGGCAGTTTGAAGCCGAAATCATGATCGTGTAAATGTAGCACTGCAATTAAAAAACAGTCTTATAGCGGTACTGACTTTAAAGAAATATATCATGACTTTGGCCCCACATTTTGAAAAAATTATTATATGAAATTCAGACTGGCTGTAGCAAGAAAAGCGTTTCTGAGAACCAGGAATTCGTTAACATCTACCTGAAGTGCTACAGAAACTGGTATAGGCATCCGTATACAAATATGGAGAAATGTAAACAGGCAGAATACGGCGCTGCCGTCGACAACGCCTATATGAGACAACAAGGGTCTGGCGCAGTTGTTAGATCTGTTACTGCTGCTACAGGGGCAGGTTATCAAGATTTAAGGGACTCTGAACGTGGTGTTACAGTCGCCGCACGAGCTATGGGACAAAACATCTCCGAGGTAGTGATGAAGTGAGGATTTTCCTGTACGACCATTTCACGAGTGTACCGTGAATATCAGGGATCCAGAAAAAAAATCAAATCACCGACATCGCTGTGTTCGGAGAGAGATCCTGCAAGAACGGGACCAACGACGACTAAAGAGAATCATTCAACCTTACAGGGGTGCCAACCTTACCTAAATTACTGCAGATTTCAATGTTTGGCCCTCAACAAGTGTCAGCGTGCGAATCATCCAACGAAATATCATCGATACGGGCTTTCGGAGCTGAAGGCCCAGTCGTGTACCATTGACGTCTGCACGACACAAGGCTTTACACCTCGCCTGGCCCTGTCAACACCGACGTTGGACTGCTGATGACTGGAAACGTGTTGCCTGGTCGGACGATTCTTGCTTCAAATTGTATCCAGCGGATGGACATGTACTGGTATGGAAACAGCCCCATGAATCCATGGACCCTGCATGCCAGCAGCGGACTGTACAAGCTGGTGGAGGCTCTATGATGGTGATGGAGTGATATGGTACGCCTGATACGTCTAGATACGACTCTGACACGTGACACATATGTAAGCATCCTGCCTGATCACCTGCATCCATTCTTGTCCATTGTGCGCTCGGACGGACTTGGGCGATTGCAGCAGGACAATGCAACACCCACACGTCCAGAATTGCTAGAGAGTGGCTGCAGGAACTTTCTTATGAGTTTAAACACTTCCGCTGGCCCTCAAACTCCCATTATTGAGCAAATCTGGGATGCCTTGTAACGTGCTCTTCAGAAGAGATCTCCACCTCCTCGTACTCCTAAGGATTGATGGAGAGCCCTGCAGGATTCATGGTGTCAGTCCCCTCCAGCGCTACTTCAGACATTAGTCGAGTCCATGGCACGTCTCGTTGCTGCACTTTGCGTGCTCGCGGGGGCCCCACGATATTATACCAGTTGCTTTGCTTTTCAGTTTAATATCAATTTACATATTATGGTGTATTTTCGCAAAGTATTTGTTTGGAGTGTGTCCTTGTGAAAAAGTGAAACGTGGGCAACAAGCAGTCCGAACAGATAGAAAACAGACTCTGAAATACACTCCTGGAAATGGAAAAAAGAACACATTGATACCGGTGTGTCAGACCCACCATATTTGCTCCGGACACTGCGAGAGGGCTGTACAAGCAATGATCACACGCACGGCACAGCGGACACACCAGGAACCGCGGTGTTGGCCGTCGAATGGCGCTAGCTGCGCAGCATTTGTGCACCGCCGCCGTCAGTGTCAGCCAGTTTGCCGTGGCATACGGAGCTCCATCGCAGTCTTTAACACTGGTAGCATGCCGCGACAGCGTGGACGTGAACCGTATGTGCAGTTGACGGACTTTGAGCGAGGGCGTATAGTGGGCATGCGGGAGGCCGGGTGGACGTACCGCCGAATTGCTCAACACGTGGGGCGTGAGGACTCCACAGTACATCGATGTTGTCGCCAGTGGTCGGCGGAAGGTGCACGTGCCCGTCGACCTGGGACCGGACCGCAGCGACGCACGGATGCACGCCAAGACCGTAGGATCCCACGCAGTGCCGTAGGGGACCGCACCGCCACTTCCCAGAAAATTAGGGACACTGTTGCTCCTGGGGTATCGGCGAGGAGCATTCGCAACCTTCTCCATGAAGCTGGGCTACGGTCCCGCACACCGTTAGGCCGTTTTCCGCTCACGCCCCAACATCGTGCAGCCCGCCTCCAGTGGTGTCGCGACAGGCGTGACTGGAGGGACGAATGGAGACGTGTCGTCTTTAGCAATGAGAGTCGCTTCTGCCTTGGTGCTAATGATGGTCGTATGCGTGTTTGGCGCCGTGCAGGTGAGCGCCACAATCAGGACTGCATACGACCGAGGCACACAGGGCCAACACCCGGCATCATGGTGTGGGGAGTGATCTCCTACACTGACCGTACACCTCTGGTGATCATCGAGGGGACACTGAATACTGCGCGGTACATCCAAACCGTCATCGAACCCATCATTCTACCATTCCTAGACCGGCAAGGGAACTTGCTGTTCCAACAGGACAATGCACGTCCGCATGTATCCCGTGCCACCCAACGTGCTCTAGAAGGTGTAAGTCAACTACCCTGGCCAGCAAGATCTCCGGATCTGTCCCCCATTGAGCATGTTTGGGACTGGATGAAGCGTCGTCTCACGCGGTGTGCACGTCCAGCACGAACGCTGGTCCAACTGAGGCGCCAGGTGGAAATGGCATGGCAAGCCGTTCCACAGGACTACATCCAGCATCTCTACGATCGTCTCCATGGGAGAATAGCAGCGTGCATTGCTGCGAAAGGTGGATATACACTGTACTAGTGCCGACATTGTGCATGCTCTGTTGCCTGTGTCTATGTGCCTGTGGTTCTGTCAGTGTTATCATGTGATGTCTCTGATCCCAGGAATGTGTCAATAAAGTTTCCCCTTCCTGGGACAATGAATTCACGGTGTTCTTATTTCAATTTCCAGGAGTGTATGTTGCTGGATCGTATTGGGGAGAAGGGAAATTTACGACAGAACTTCAGTAATAGGAGAGATCGATTGGTAGGACAACCTGAGGCATGAAAAGTACTTAATTTGGTAGTGGTGGGAAGTGTTTGGGGTTAAAACTGTAGTGGGAGACTTAGGCATGATTATACCATGCTGGTTCAAATGGATGTAGGTAGCAGTAGTTTCACAGAGATGTAGCGGACTGCATAAGATAGTTTAGCGTGGGGGACAGCATCAAACCAGCCATTGGACAGAAGACTACCACAAAAACTCTTTCCTAAATCAACTACGAATGTCGAAATGTTATTCAGTAGCAACAGATTCAACTCTCTCTCTCCTAGAGATTTGTCTGTCGTACATCTGCTTTTTCCGTGATTTGTCAAGTATATTTGTAATTAACTATGTGGGCGGCATTTCTTCCTACCGCCATAGTTGCCACGCCAGTGTGAGCCACGTTTCTGTGGACTGCGATCTACGTGAACCAAGCGTCTCACCAAATACTGTGACGTAACAACAAGGGTTGGTCTCACGTGTCATATCAGGCCTCTTTGGTTTCCAGGCATTATTTTTTCCCCACCAGGTGAACTGAGGGTCCCGTGATAAAATTACAGAAGAGCAAGTTCATGGAACAGTATGTACGTTAACTAGCGTTATATGCTGTAAGCATAGAACATTACAGCGACGTAGGAGTAACAGCACAAAAGAGGATTTCCTGTGCGTTCGCAGTACCTGGCTTCAGACCAAAACAACTGGTTTCAAAATTTAAAGACTTCAGGAGTAGTTATTGCCACGACGCTTGGTTCATATAGGTCGTTCTCGACAAGAGTCACGCTATCGAGCGACGCGGCGTTAACTGGCGACTATGACCGTAGGAAGGGCATTGCGTCTGTCTGATCAAAAGTATTCGTACACCTACTAGTGGACACCGATGTGGAGTGTGTCCACCCATCGCCTTTACGGGGTCTTGAACTCTGCTGGCGACATTTCCAGTGGGGTGTCTGAATGTCTGTGGAGGAACTGCAGTCCATTATTTCTCAAGAGAAGTTAGTGACGTTGGGCGCGGGGTCTTGAGCAAAGTCGACCTGACACATCTCAAAGGTTTTCCATTCATTTATTTACTATCAAAAACAGTCTTGATCACAATTTATTTATTACGGTGACCGGCTTTGACCAGTACTGTGGTAGACCTACAAGTCGTATACAAAGGTATACAAAGCTTTAATTAGAGGGCTACATACATTAAAGAAAATACACAAAGTTTTAAAGCTATAAAACGATGAATTACCAATGAGTAAGGACCTCCTTCTACTGGAGAATCACTACTGGAGAAACAAGTGCACGTCTTCCTATATATGATGGAGGATCCACCCACTTCTGACGGAATGATGTCGTGAGTAACCAATGGGTTCTAGGTTGAATAACAATGTAAAATTTCTTAGTTAAAAGAACATTGTCAGGAAATGAAAATAAACACACACTAAACTTAGGTATTTAAAAGCTATTGTCAATTAAAAAGCGTTAAAAATATTTAAACATGGAGGATGAATGAACTTCGTTTTGACAGTACTTGGGTTGCCCTCTCATGGCCTGTTAGTGAACCATTTGGAAGCACTGGTTGCCATGGTGAAGATGGACACCGTTCCAAAGATGTGGCAGCAGGTTTCTTTCCACTGAAGTTGTTGTAAAATCGATAGGCAAACTAGTGGTTGCCATGGTGATTATAAGCGCCAGTGCAAAGATGTGGGAGCAGGCTTCTTTCTGACGAAGTTTTTGCAAGTTCCATTCAGTTCAGCGCCAGTCAAGTTCAGGAATGTCAGTGTCCGCAAACCACTGAGTCACAGATGTTACTTTAGGACAAAGAAGGATCTTGTCCAAACTGTTCTCCTGCTGTACACAGAACACAATACTGTGAAATGTGTTCATATCCTTTTACTCTTAGGGTTTTCTACATCGCAATAAGGGGATCACTCACTAACCACGGAAAAAGCTTCCGTATTGTAGCTCTACATCCTCCATACTTCAGTGTCGGCGTTACACGTAATGGTAGGTAACGTTCTCCAGGAGTTGCCCAAACCCAAACCGTTCCACAGAACTGCCGCAGGGTATTTTGTGATCCATCACTCCAAATCATTTGCTCCCATTCATCCGCTGTCCAGTGCCGTCTCTCTTTTCACCACCTTAACCGTCGGTTAACATTCACTACAGAAATGTGTAGCCTGCTAGAAACTGCTCGACCCTTGTGCATCATTCATTTTAACTGCCCAAAGGAACGACCATACTTCTAGCTCAACTAGTGGTAGCACATTGGAACTAAAGAACGACTCCTTCCGCTGATTACATGCCATTTTTTAACAACTACCCACCGCAAAGCTCGACGGTCCCTATCGTTCAGTGCGAGAGATCTGCGTGGTCTTAGTTTAGTTGTCGTCGTTACTTCGCGTTTTCACTTCGCAGTCGCGTCCCTAACAGCCGACTTTTTCAGCTTCAGAAGGGTGGAAATGTTCCTAATGGAATTGTTAATCAGGTGACATCCAGCGACTTGACCACGCTCCAATTCATTGAGCTCTCCCCCATGAACCATGGACCTTGCCGTTGGTGGGGAGGCTTGCGTGCCTCAGCGATACAGATGGCCGTACCGTAGGTGCAACCACAACGGAGGGGTATCTGTTGAGAGGCCAGACAAACGTGTGGTTCCTGAAGAGGGGCAGCAGCCTTTTCAGTAGTTGCAGGGGCAACAGTCTGGATGATTGACTGATCTGGCCTTGCAACATTAACCAAAACGGCCTTGCTGTGCTGGTACTGTGAACGGCTGAAAGCAAGGGGAAACTACAGCCGTAATTTTTCCCGAGGACATGCAGCTTTACTGTATGATTAAATGATGATGGCATCCTCTTGGGTAAAATATTCCGGAGGTAAAATAGTCCCCCATTCGGATCTCCAGGCGGGGACTACTCAGGAGGATGTCGTTATCAGGAGAAAGAAAACTGGCGTTCTACGGATTGGAGCGTGGAATGTCAGCTCCCTTAATCGGGCAGGTGGGTTAGAAAATTTAAAAAGGGAAATGGATAGGTTAAAGTTAGATATAGTGGGAATTAGTGAAGTTCGATGGCAGGAGGAACAAGACTTCTGGTCAGGTGACTACAGGGTTATAAACACAAAATCAAATAGGGGTAATGCAGGAGTAGGTTTAATAATGAATAGGAAAATAGGAATGCGGGTAAGCTACTACAAACAGCATAGTGAACGCATTATTGTGGCCAAGATAGATACGAAGCCCACACCTACTACAGTAGTACAAGTTTATATGCCAAGTAGCTCTGCAGATGATGAAGAAATTGAAGAAATGTACGATGAAATAAAAGAAATTATTCAGATAGTGAAGGGAGACGAAAATTTAATAGTAATGGGTGACTGGAATTCGAGTGTAGGAAAAGGGAGAGAAGGAAACATAGTAGGTGAATATGGATTGGGGCTAAGAAATGAAAGAGGAAGCCGCCTAGTAGAATTTTGCACAGAGCACAACTTAATCATAGCTAACACTTGGTTTAAGAATCATGAAAGAAGGTTGTATACGTGGAAGAACCCTGCAGATACTAAAAGGTATCAGATTTAGGAACCAGGTTTTAAGTTGTAAGACATTTCCAGGGGCAGATGTGGACTCTGACCACAAACTATTGGTTATGACCTGTAGATTAAAACTGAAGAAACTGCAAAAATGTGGGAAATTAAGGAGATGGGACCTGGATAAACTGAAAGAACCAGGGGTTGTACAGAGTTTCAGAGAGAGCATAAGGGAACAATTGACAGGAATAGGGGAAAGAAATACAGTAGAAGAAGAATGGGTAGCTCTGAGGGATGTAGTAGTGAAGGCAGCAGAGGATAATGTAGGTACAAAGACGAGGGCTGCTAGAAATCCTTGGGTAACAAAAGAAATACTGAATTTAATTGATGAAAGGAGAAAATATAAAAATGCAGTAAATGAAGCAGGCAAAAAGGAATACAAACGTCTCAAAAATGAGATCGACAGGAAGTGCAAAATGGCTAAACAGGGATGGCTAGAGGACAAATGTAAGGATGTAGAAGCTTATCTCACTAGGGGTAAGATAGATACTGCCTACAGGAAAATTAAAGAGACCTTTGGAGAGAAGAGAACCACGTGTATGAATATCAAGAGCTCAGATGGCAGCCCAGTTCTAAGCAAAGAAGGGAAGGCAGAAAGGTGGAAGGAGTATATAGAAGGTTTATACAAGGGCGATGTACTTGAGGACAATATTATGGAAATGGAAGAGGATGTAGATGAAGACGAAATGGGAGATACGATACTGCGTGAAGAGTTTGACAGAGCACTGAAAGACCTGAGTCGAAACAAGGCCCCCGGAGTAGACAACATTCCATTAGAACTACTGACGGCCTTGGGAGAGCCAGTCATGACAAAACTCTACCAGCTGGTGAGCAAGATGTATGAGACAGGCGAAATACCCTCAGACTTCAAGAAGAATATAATAATTCCAATCCCAAAGAAAGCAGGTGCTGACAGATGTGAAAATTACCGAACTATCAGTTTAATAAGCCACGGCTGCAAAATACTAACGCGAATTCTTTACAGACGAATGGAAAAACTGGTAGATGCAGACCTCGGGGAAGATCAGTTTGGATTCCGCCGAAATGTTGGAACACGTGAGGCAATACTGACCTTACGACTTATCTTAGAAGAAAGATTAAGAAAAGGCAAACCTACGTTTCTAGCATTTGTAGACTTAGAGAAAGCTTTTGACAATGTTGACTGGAATACTCTTTTTCAAATTCTAAAGGTGGCATGGGTAAAATACAGGGAGCGAAAGGCTATTTATAATTTGTACAGAAACCAGATGGCAGTAATAAGAGTCGAGGGGCATGAAAGGGAAGCAGTGGTTGGGAAAGGAGTGAGACAGGGTTGTAGCCTCTCCCCGATGTTATTCAATCTGTATATTGAGCAAGCAGTAAAGGAAACAAAAGAAAAATTTGGAGTAGGTATTAAAATTCATGGAGACGAAGTAAAAACTTTGAGGTTCGCCGATGACATTGTAATTCTGTCAGAGACGGCAAAGGACTTGGAAGAGCAGTTGAACGGAATGGACAGTGTCTTGAAAGGAGGATATAAGATGAACATTAACAAAAGCAAAACGAGGATAATGGAATGTAGTCAAATTAAATCGGGTGATGCTGAGGGAATTAGATTAGCAAATGAGACACTTAAAGTAGTAAAGGAGTTTCGCTATTTGGGGAGCAAAATAACTGATGATGGTCGAAGTAGAGAGGATATAAAATGTAGACCGGCAATGGCAAGGAAAGCGTTTCTGAAGAAGAGAAATTTGTTGACATCGAGTATAGATTTATGTATCAGGAAGTCGTTTCTGAAAGTATTTGTATGGAGTGTAGCCATGTATGAAAGTGAAACATGGACGATAACTAGTTTGGACAAGAAGAGAATAGAAGCTTTCGAAATGTGGTGCTACAGAAGAATACTGAAGATAAGGTGGATAGATCACGTAACTAATGAGGAGGTATTGAATAGGATTGGGGAGAAGAGAAGTTTGTGGCACAACTTGACTAGAAGAAGGGATCGGTTGGTAGGACATGTTTTGAGGCATCAAGGGATCACAAATTTAGCGTTGGAGGTCAGCGTGGAGGGTAAAAATCGTAGAGGGAGACCGAGAGATGAGTACACTAAGCAGATTCAGAAGGATGTAGGTTGCAGTAGGTACTGGGAGATGAAGCAGCTTGCACAGGATAGAGTAGCATGGAGAGCTGCATCAAACCAGTCTCAGGACTGAAGACAACAAGAACAACTCCTGGCCGACTCATCCTGCTGTTCCCGCTTCTCTATCGATAATATTCCCCAACTCATTTTATTTTGGCGGTCCATCCGTCGTGATATGTAGTGGTCAATTCCGCATTACGTAGGGGTGTCTGGATACTTCTGACGTGATGATGTATATGGCTCGTAAGCTAGCACACTACGCTACATGAGGAGGTCCGTGAACACATTGATATAATCAATAAAAATTTCACAAATATTATTTATCTTTTTCTTTTTAGTGGTAACACAGGTTATTATTATTTACATCAAGTGCGGTGAATTAAGGTAAGCAAATTGATACAATTTTTGAAGAACTAGACGAAGGGACTAAAATCATAAAAACAGTGGTATAAGTGCCTTATAGAGCATCACAAAACAGACATGGAGCGTTACAGAAAGGCTAACGGGTGACATTAGTTTTTCAGCATTGGTACCATGTTCACCTTCCATCTACATTCACTGTAAATGCGCATAGCTCGAAAGTTGAGGAAGTTGAGATCTCTACTTAATAACCTAATGAAGTACTGAACCAATACTGTCAAGCCCCACCCTGTGATAACTTTTCCCTAGAGGAAGGTGTAATTAAATTTCTGAGTGAAAAAAAAACAAAAAAAGGTTTCAATTGTAATTGACAACTCTAATCTATTTTTAAAGTGATTTTATTAGGCGTATTTCGTTAGACGATTACTTGATTCACCATCAACGGCATTGTTGTCATTGCCATTACGTCGTCATCATCAATCATTTCATGTCAATTGTTGGATAAAGGCCTCCAGTCAAGCATTGTAGTCATCAGCGATATGCATCCATGCTGCTCCGTCGTCTCGGCCGTTTCTTATTTCTCGGAAACCAGCAAACAACATCCTCTGGCTGTCAACGGACCATCAGTTTGTTTAGCCGCGCCCACATCCATTTCATTTTCATCGCAGTTTCATAATTACGCTTTACACTCTACTCTGCTCCCTCGCGCATTATCTTGTTTTCATGACCCTCCCAGTAACTTCCAGCACGCCTTTTCTCCAACAGTCACTGAGCAGCCCTCAATGTTTTAAAGGTTTTTCACTGCCATTAAGCAAAATAAGTAATACACACCTATTGATCACTTAAATTTGAGATGCAGGATTGTTTTGGATACTTGCTTAATTTACCATATAAACAGGCAATTTTTGTTCTTGTGTGTTTCTTTTGTTGACTACACAATGTTAGTAACTGCAAATTCGCATAAAGAATAAAATTTCCTGATTTTGGTAATCAACAAGTAAATCTCTGGTTTCGAAAATATTTCAGTTTTTACTCGTTGTCCCTCTTGAGACGCTTAACACCCTCGTCAGCCAAACTGACTAATGTACTATTCGTTAGTCCATTGTTTACAATCTTAAAGAATCCAAACGCACCATATCGGTGCTTCACTATAACAATTCATTCCACACTGATTTTTCCGAACGATTCTCTTACACTCCAGCCTACTCTTCATCATTACTAAATAGCTATCTGAACCTTCTCTGCCTGACAAAAAGAAACTGAAGCACCCAGAAGGAGAGGTGGGGATGAAATGAAAATTCACGGGGGTTGAGGTAGTATGTGATGTTATTTCAGCAGTTTGAAGTCATGGCCGATACCTCCAAACACCATGACGCCGGTAGTAACATCTCTGTGACTTTCCAAAACAGTGGAGGAATGGAACCTCTCAGTCACCATGCTCGCCTTCAACGAACATCCGGGGTAGTCCAGAATTGCGATTCAACACTGAACATAATGCAGCGCCCGACCGCGGTGTACTTAAGCTGGAATTTTCCTGTTTTCGACTATAGTCCTCCTCTTATGATAACTGAACATTGTATTTGCTGCTAGAAGCTGAAACTTATTGCAAAACTCAATTGGCCTCCCTCCTCTCTCATCCTTCCTTTATGTACTGCACTGCGTTGCCCACGTATGTACTTATTTCAGTTCAAGTAATCCATCTCCTCTCTCTGCCTATCTCCTCTTTCATCCGTCCGACTCCTCCTGCCCATTCTCTGTGTCGTATATTCGGCTAAATGTGTTGCGAACAGAGTTAATAGCAATGAAATAGTAAATTTAAAAGTCATGCACATTTCGGCAGTTTTCATGCGTCTCAGTGCTTATAATATCATATCTCCTGAATTGTGTATGGTGCCATGATATACTTTTGCAACAGCATTTAGCGGCATATTTGGATAGTATCTGCGAAATTTATTGCTATTTCATTTACCACAGAAGTAATAAATTTAAATGTCATGCATGATGCGGCGGTTTTGTGACGCGTCTGATTGTTTCTGACGTCACTTTTTAATAGGGAGGTGTTTGTTATCCCCACAGCGATTATTCGTTCATAGTAAATGATATGAGTACAAAGTTTGGTTGAAATAGGTCCAGTGGTCTAGTAGAAGATGTGGAACATGCACACATGCATTCTTATATGTCTGGATTACCCGTGTAATGTCCTCGCATACTTTTTCTCTCTTTTTAAGTTCTGCTTGTGACGTTGGCAGATAGACCTGTTGTTGGCGTTGATTTGCTGTCGACTCTGATGAGATTAGTGATATCGCCAAACCGATCACAGCAAGTCACTCTCTAAACGAACTCCCTGTTCATGACGAATACGACTCACGTTACGTCATCTTCTGCTCCTGCTGATATCATTCTGTAATCGTCTAACCAGAAATCCTTACCTACTTTTCATTTCATTTCACTTAACCCAAAGTATCTACAGTGCGCCTTTTTATTCACTTTTTTCTGATTTTCTAGTTCTCCTACCACATTTAAACTTTTGACATACCAAGTTCCGATGCTCCGAATTTTAATTCATTCCCAGCTCATTTGGCACCGAAACGGTAGAGGACAATGAGAACATCCTTTTGAAATCCTTTCACGGATAAAAATCGTAATACGATCCCTACTTTAAATCATTGTACGAACGTCAAAATGGTAGAAACTGAGATAAGCAATCGCGGAACAAAAAGCAACTACAGTCG
This sequence comes from Schistocerca gregaria, assembly GCF_023897955.1. Lineage (NCBI taxonomy): Eukaryota > Metazoa > Arthropoda > Insecta > Orthoptera > Acrididae > Schistocerca > Schistocerca gregaria. Next base: position 719,490,481 of record NC_064921.1, on the reverse strand, counting down.
CTCAGTACTGGAAAGACATCAGAACCAAATGAGGTACGTATAAGATTCTACGAAGATTATGCCAAATAACTTGCACCTCTTGTAGCAACAGTTTATCGTAGATTTCTGGAGCGACGAAGGGTGCATAGCAATGGGAAAGAAGGGAAATTCAGTCCCGTTTTCATAAAGGTCGTAGGACAGTTGCACATAATTATAGACCTAGATCGTTGACATCAACATGTTGTAGAATTATGGAAAATGTTTTATGCTCAATAATTGTGATATTTTTGGAGCTCTAAAATATAATCTAAAGAAATCAACGTGGGTTACTCAAACATATATCTTGGGAAAGTCACTTCGCTCCGTTCCTCCATGACATCCATAGAGGTTAATGCTCCGTTCCTTGACTTCAGTAAGGCATTTGACACCGTGCCGCACTGCTGTTTAGTAAAAAAAGTACGAGAGTACTGAGTATCGGACTAGATTTACGAAAGGACTGAAAACCTCTTTACAGACAGCGCTCAACACTTCGCTCCTAACGGAACAAAATCGACAGATGTTATTTCCGGAATACCCCAAGAAAGTATGCTAGGAGCGTCGCTGTTTACAATGCGTATACATGACCTAGTAGAAAACGCCGAAACTCTTAAAGACTGTTTGCAGATGATCCGGTTGTCTGTATGAAAGTAATAACGACAGAAGGCGATATTGATCTGCAGAATGAGCTGCAGAGAGCTGATGAATGGTGCAGGCTCTGGGAGTTGACCCAGGACCTAAAAAATGCAACATATTTCGACTGCATAGGAAAAGAAAGCCATTACTGCACAACTTTACTATTGATGAGAATCTGCTATCTACCGTAAAATCTTTAGGAGTAACTATCCAGAGCGACATCAAGTGGAATAACCACATGAAACAAATAATAGGAAAAGCAGATGCCAGACTGAGATTCGGAGGAGGAGTCTCACGGAAACACAACTCCTGCACGAAATGAGGGGCTTGCAATGCATTTATTCGAACGATTCTTGGGTATAGCTCATCAGTCTGGGTCCCTTACCAGGTAGAACTGACAGAGTAGATAGAGAAGATCCAGTGAAGAGAGGAGCGTTTCGTCACGGTATCGTTTAATCGGCGCGGAGGCGTTACAGAGATGGTCAACAAACTCCAGTGACAGTCTCTACACAAGAGGCGTTGTGCATTACGTAGAGTTTTGTTATTGCCAGTTGTTAAATCGGTTACTGCTGCAACAGTGGCATATTATGAAGTGAGTTTGAACGTGGTGCTATAGTGGGCTCACGAGTGACTGGAAACAGCATCTCCAAGATACCGATGAAGTGGGGACTTTCCCGTACGTACCGTGAATATCAGGAATCCGGTAAAACATCAAATCTCCGATGTCGCTGCGGCCGGAAAAATATCCTGCTAGAACGGGACCAACGATGACTGAAGAGAATCGTTCAGCGTGACAGAAGTGCAACTCTTTCGCAAATTGCTGCAGATTTCAGTGCTGGGCCATCAACAAGTGTCAGCGTACGATTGTATATGACCCGTCTCTCCCTAGAGATTACCCCTATTTTTCTCAGAATTTCGAACATCTTGCACCATTTTACATTTTCGAACGCTTTTTCCAGGTCGACAAATCCTATGAACGTGTATTGATTTTTCTTTATTCTTGCCTCCACTATCAACCGCAACGTCAGAATTGCCTCTCTCGTGCCTTTACGTTTCCCAAAACCAAACTGATCGTCATCTAACATATCCTCAATTTTCTTTTCCATTCTTCTACATATTATTCCTGTCAGCAACTTGGACTCATGGACTGTTAAGCTGATTTTGCGATAATTCTCGCACTTGTCAGCTCTTGCAGTTCTGTATTCCTGAAATTCCCTGAACATTTTTGTACGTCCTTCTTTCATCGATCAGCTGAAGTATTTCTGTTGTTACCCATGGTTATTTTGCAGCTAACTTCTTCGTATCTATATTTCTCTTTCCAGCTCCTGTGATGGCCCTTTTTAGAGATTTCCATTCCTCTTCAACTGTACTGTCTACTGGACTATTCTTTATTGCTGTATCTACAGCCTTAGAGAACTTCAAGCGTATCTCGTCATTCCTTAGTACTTTCGTATCCCACTTCTTTGTATATTGGTTCTGTCTGACTAATCTCTTGAACTTCAGCCTACTCTTCATCCCTACTACATTGTCGTCTGCGTCTGGATACGCCTTATAATCCAGAATCTGATTTCGGAATCTCTGTCTCAGCATGATGTAATCTAATTGAAATCTTCCCATATTACCAATTTCCAAGTGTACCTTCTCCTATTGTGATCCTTGAACAGATTATTCGCTGAAATTTATTGCATTAATTTAGTCTTTCTCCTCTTTCACTCCTTGTCCCAACCGCATATTGTCCTATAACCTTTTCTTCTACTCCTTCCCCTACAAATGCAGTCCAGTCCCCATGAGTATTAGATTTCGATCTCCCTTGCCGTATTGTATTACCCTTTCAATATCCCCATATACCTTCTCTATTCCTTCAGCTTGCGACGTCGGCATGTATACCTGAACCATCGTTCTTATATACTTGTATCAGAGCAGCATTCAGTCTCCATGATCTCGCCACCATCCTCGCGGTTATTGATTCCATTGTTACAAGAGTAGTGACATTTTGTGAACTGTCAGGCTTCACCCCTAAATTGGTGGGAGAGGGAGGCAGACTTTAATGCATTATAAACTTCTCCGCATGTGGCGACAGCCTCCGACCCCACCCATGAGATTGAAATGCTGAGTTTACATAAGGGCGCTGATGATCATGATGTTGACGCGCCTCACCTAAAATCATCATCAGTTTTGTTTAAGTCGCTCAGCTTCTTGTTGGTGAGGCGATTTTTTTCCCCATCAGTTTTGAAACAGACAAATAAAAGACAGTTCGATCAAAGGGAACTTTCAGAAACGATTTTTAAATATTTTTAAGAGGCACATATTTGTTAAATTTACTTTAATTCTAAGTAGGCTGTGGCTAAGCCATTCTCCGCTATATCCTTTCTTTCAGGAGTGCTAGTTCTGCAAGGTTTTCAGAAGAGCTTCTGTAAAGTTTGGAAGGTAGGAGACGAGATACTGGCAGACGTAAAGCTGTGAGTACCAGGCGTGAGTCGTGCCTCGGTAGCTCAGAAGGTAGAGCACTTGCCCGCGAAAGGCAAAGGTCCCGAGTTCAAGTCTCGGTCGGGCACACAGTTTTAAACTGCCAGGAAGTTTCATATCAGCGCACACTCCGCTGCAGAGTGAAAATCTCATTCTAAGTAATATTATTTAAGAATGAATCATTTTCTGTAAAGCATAGTGGCAAATTAAAACTGTCGACCGGAATGGGAATCGAAGCCAGAATGTGGGGCTTAGCTAGCAGTGCTCTCAGTTCTGGTACCGAATGAACTTTAGGTACGATTCACGTACTCACCTCTCAGTTTTAGTTCCACTTCAGTGGATCCTGCCATTAAATCATCTGGCGCATAAGTGAAGAAAATAAGTTAACAAAGACCACTAGAAGGCGAAGATGCAACCTGCGATTCAGACTACTAGACGGCGAGAGAGAGATTAGTCGAGTAAGTCCTCTTCATGTCTGCTGAAACCACTTTTAATTTCTTGTTTAACTGTTTTAATTCGTTAATTTACCTCGCTCTATGTCTTACTAGACATGAGTGTTTCAGTCCGGGACCGCGCGACTGCTACGGTCGCAGATTCGAATCCTGCCTCGGGCATGGATATGTATAATGTCCTTAGGTTAGTTAGGTTTAAGTAGTTCTAAGTTCTAGGGGACTGATGACTTCAGATGTTGTCCCATAGTGCTTAGAGCCATTTGAACATGAGTGTTCATCTTTCTTGTTTTCTTGCTCAGTAGTCATCCGTTTTTCCGGCAAGGGTCGACGGCCATTATTCGATTGCTGGTCAGATGACGTCTACAGCTCTCGGTCAGTTCGTTTCGACGCCTTGTCAGGAGAGCACTCCCGCCGAAGAGCTCGTACGTTTTGGGGTCGTACAGGCGGGAGAATAGAACGTCGTAGGCTGGCAGCTGCGTTCTCCGGAGACCAGAAACGGCAGTTGGAAATTTATGCATGTTTTTGTTGGGAAAATTTACGATATTAGCGGAACCCATCGGCTAATACCAAAAAAGGCAGGGCAATATCATAGTATGTCACCAAATGCGCAGACATACACACAGGTGACAACAGTCATGGGATAGCGATATGCATACATACAGATGGAGGTAGTATAGCGTAAACAAGGTACGAAAGGTCAGTGTATTGGTGCAGCTGCCTTTTGTACTCTGGTGACGCATGTGAAAAGGTTTCCAAGGTGATTATGGCCGCACGATGGCAAATAACAGACTCTGAACGCGGAATGGCAGTTGGAGTTAGATGCATGGAACATCCCTCTTCCGGAATTGTTAGAGAATTCAATACTCCGAGATCCACAGTGTCAAGAGTAAGGTGAGAATACCCAATTTCAGATCTTATGTCTCACCATGGACAACACAGTTGCCAACGACCTTCACTTAACGATCGAGAGCAGCGCCGTTTGCTTATAGTTATCATTGCCAACACACAAGCAACTCTGCGTGAAGTAACGTCAGAAATCAATGTGGAACGAACGACGAACGTATCCATTAGGACAGTGCACTAAAATTTGGTGTTATTGGGCTATGGCACCAAAGTGCCTTTGTTAAGTGCCGTCGCCTGCAGCGTCGCTGCTGGGCTCGTAATAATATCTGTAGGACCCTAGATGACTGGAAAACCGTGGCCTGGCAGAGGAGCCCCGATTTCTGTTGGTAAGAGCTCAAGGTAGGGTTCAAGTTCGGCGCAGACCCCAGGAAACCATGGACCAGAGTTGTCGACAAGGCACTTTACAAGTTGCTCCATAACGGTATGGGCTGTGTTTAAATGGAATGGTCTGGATCCTTTGGTGTAACAGAACCGATCATTTACTACAAAAGTTATTGTTCGGCTTCTTAGTGAACATTTGCAGCCATTCATGAACTTCATGTTCCCTTCGATTTGGCCACCCAAATCACAGGCATGAACCTAATCGAACAAATGGTTCAAATGGCTCTGAGCACTATGGGACTTAACATCTGAGGTCATCAGTCCCATAGAACTTAGAACTACTTAAACCTAACTAACCTAAGGACATCACACACATCCATGCCGGAGGCAGGATTCGAACCTGCGACCGTAGCGGTCGCGCTGTCCCAGACTGTAGCGTCTAGAACCGCTCGTCCACTTCGGCCGGCTCATATCGAACACTATGGGACATAATCGGGAGATCTGTTCGTGCACTTTGCACTGGCAACACTTCGCAATCATAGGTGGCTATAGAGGCAGCAGGGTTCAATATTTTTGCAGGGGGCTGCCAACGACTTGTTGAGACCATGTCACATAGAGTTTCAGATCTACGCTGGGTAAAAGGATGGTTCAAATGGCTCTGAGCACTATGGGACTTGACATCTATGGTCATCAGTCCCCTAGAACTTAGAAGTACTTAAACCTAACTTACCTAAGGACATCACACTACACCCAGTCATCACGAGGCAGAGAAAATCCCTGACCCCGCCGGGAATCGAACCCGGGAACTCGGAAGCGGGAAGCTAGAACGCTACCGCACAACCACGAGATGCGGGCCAAAATATAACAGAAAAGATTTTTGTCTTTCAAGGTGTTTCGAACCGTTACTATAAATTCAGCATGCTTTCCATCCGTTCTCGTTCACCATTACACTATCAGTGATATGTCAAACAGATTGCTTGCAATTATACCTACATCAAAATTATGTGTATGTCTAATAACTGTCACTCTACGCCTTTTTTTATTCAAAATGTTGTAGGCTTAGTTGCGTTTCTTAATACGTTTACTGTACATGAACAGAGAAGCGTATGTTATACCACGAGCTGCGGACGGGTAAAAGGAGGTGCGACATAGTATTACAATGTGTCCCATGACTTTCGTCATTTGAGTGTAATCGACTGCGTGTCAAAGAGGAGCGTGTAATACCAATGCCTTGTACTGAAGTCAACTGGAACATTTAATGGAATTTATATCAGCAACATTAACGCATGGAGCTGCTGGCCATACTACTGAACGCCTCTCTTCGACCATGGTTCGACTGCGTGGTGCTGAATAAACGTCACTTGACGTCCATTGTTCTTACGAGGTTGGGACGTAGTTCTTATCCTGCACATTTACACGTATACAAAAATTCTGATTTCTGGAATTTGTGATCAGGAGTAAATGTCGTAGCCGATCTGATTCACGTGATAGTGTTATGCGCAAAATGCAACCAGTGCTGTAAAGGAAACTGGTTGTAAGAGATTTTCAACTCGTTACCACCTTAATCTTCAGATTCTATGTACATTTAGGTAACGAAATATTGAAAAGAAGCTGATATACAGATTTTGTGGTATTACGTACTGATTCCACCCCACCAGCGTCTTTCATTTGGCAACAGCATTGCAGGTCTCCATCAGGCGCTATAGCAGTCTTGTACTATCTGGAGTACCGAATGGTGCACGCTCGCTCAGCCATGTACCCAATGTTTACTATAAAAACAGTCTTGATGACGATTTATTCATTAAGGTGACCGGTTTCAGCCACTACTGTGGTAATCTTCAGACCATTGAGTAGGAACCTCTTTCTGATGAAGAATCGCTTCAGTAGTGATTCTCCAGCAGAAAGAGGTTCCTACTCAATGGTCTGAAGATGACCACAGTAGTGGTCGAAACTGGTCACCTTAATAAATAAAACGTAATCAAGACTGTTTTTATAGTTAATATTTGTAACAAAGTGATCGCTGTCACTCCCACAATGTATTCAAAAGTTATGTACCCAATGGCTCTGGACCACGAGCGCCCTCAATCATCCCAATACAGGAGAGCTGGCGGCAGCCAGACGCCCACTCACACTTGCAGCCTTTCGCTACGTGATGCTATGCAGACACCACCTAGTCGTGGCCCAGATACCATCATTTGTGCGGTAGTACAGAGACACTCTGTTGTTGATGTTGATGTAACTGGACTCTGTTTCTTGGTGTATCATTTGTAATGAGTCTTTGTATGCTTGGAGAAATACAAGTTAAGTAAATCTGTTTCCTGTGTGTTAACTTGTCTGCTAATATTTTCTTTCCTGTCCAGCTTTCCTACGACGACAATTGCTGCACCACCCTGAAGCCCACCTCTCCTTGCCGTTGTGTTAATCTCTGTACTGTAGGTCCACTTGGCCGAAGTAATCTTAGGGTACAACTCAGTTAGAATAAGTCGTTGAACCTTTGTATATTTTACTTTTTCTTTATCTTTTTGCAATTAAGAAATTAGATTTGTAAGTAAGACTCAAATTGTGGTAGCTCTGAATACATTTTAAATTAATAACTTCTTTTTGTACATGTACACTCAAACTACCTCTAATAAAACGCTACATATGAAACCAAAGTAAGCATAGACGTGCGTGAAGTTGTCTTATCAGTATCTCTATTTTTAGTGGTTACTCCAGAATACGGAATCATGTGATAAGTCCACATTGCCTATCTAACGGCTTTTAGGGGAAACAAAAATTTAGTTTTCAAGATTCCGTTTAATTCTTGACTGAATTTAAAAATATGAAATGCCGTTCTTACCTGTTTATTATGTGGTATAAGCTTACGTTAAAAGTTTAGCACTGTAAGGCAAGTATTACACTTTGAAACTGTGTTTCTCTTGCTGCGTTAACTGACGGCGCACAGTATTTGAGAATGAGAGCATTTAGCGACTTTCAACGAAAGTTGCAGACAGTTTGATAACTTTTAGAAACTTTTTATTCCCTGACACACCCCTCAAAATGAAGAAAAATATTTATCGCTTTCTACATTTTCGCTGTGCGTGCAGTAAATTGGAAGCTGCAGGCATGACCTTTTCATTTATTACTTCTTTACTACTAACTCAATTGGCAACACACACTTTGCAGACAGTATCCAAAAGGTTCATATGGCTCTACGCTCTATTGGACTTAACATCTCAGGTCATCAGTCACGTAAAACTTAGAACTACTTAAACCTAACTAACCTAAGGACATCACACACATCCATGCCCGAGGCAGGATTCGAACCTGCGACCGTAGCGGTAGCGAGGTGCCAGACTGAAGCGCCTAGAACCGCTCGGCCACCAGCGGCCGGTGACAGTATCCACAAATACCACCGAATGTACCTGCAAATTCATATCGTTGTCTACATGCAGTTGAGGACATAAGACATAATAAACACTGATATGTGTGTAAAACTAGCTTTCGATTAAAAGTTGTGTGTAGATTGCCCTGATTATATTCAACCAGTGTTTAATAATGAGAGCACCTAGCAAATTTTAACGAAATTTAAACATAATTTGAGTCCTTCTCTGAATTTTTATCCCTTATATGTTTAGAGTCAAATAGTTAACACATTAACTCGTTTGTAAACTGACCAGACATTTGAAACTGTTTTAACATATAGGTGTTCAATTTTTTTAAAAGAATTGTTGTTTAGTGGCATTGTGTTATACAGAAAGCTGAGCCTGTTCTGTCTCATTAATTTAACTGAAGAGCTTATGTCACCTCTGTATAGTTATTACTGCTGCTGGCCGTATGGCCAAAGTCACCTAAAGCCAAAATTTAAAAAAAGAAACACGTAAAAAAAAGGTGAGGACGAGGCGATCTTGTGGTTTTATGAGAGAAGATTTCGGCATTTTGTTGTGACATGTGGACTTGAAAAGGTTAGTTTATATTGTGGGAAGTGTCACCGCCAACACAATCAGAATTATTTGAATGCACGCATTTTCAGTTCAGCAAAGGAACTAGTTATAGATTTCATTCCATGACACTTGGAAGTCAGCACTTAATCAACACATAGCTGGCCACTGCTTAAATACACACCTGGAAATTGAAATAAGAATACCGTGAATTCATTGTCCCAGGAAGGGGAAACTTTATTGACACATTCCTGGGGTCAGATACATCACCTGATCACACTGACAGAACCACAGGCACATAGACACAGGCAACAGAGCATGCACAATGTCGGCACTAGTACAGTGTATATCCACCTTTCTCAGCAATGCAGGCTGCTATTCTCCCATGGAGACGATCGTAGAGATGCTGGATGTAGTCCTGTGGAACGGCTTGCCATGCCATTTCCACCTGGCGCCTCAGTTGGACCAGCGTTCGTGCTGGACGTGCAGACCGCGTGAGACGACGCTTCATCCAGTCCCAAACATGCTCAATGGGGGACAGATCCGGAGATCTTACTGGCCAGGGTAGTTGACTTACACCTTCTAGAGCACGTTGGGTGGCACGGGATACATGCGGACGTGCATTGTCCTGTTAAAACAGCAAGTTCCCTTGCCGGTCTAGGAATGGTAGAACGATGGGTTCGATGACGGTTTGGATGTACCGTGCACTATTCAGTGTCCCCTCGACGATCACCAGAGGTGTACGGCCAGTGTAGGAAATCGCTCCCCACACCATGATGCCGGGTGTTGGCCCTGTGTGCCTCGGTCGTATGCAGTCCTGATTGTGGCGCTCAGCTGCACGGCGCCAAACACGCATACGACCATCATTGGCACCAAGGCAGAAGCGACTCTCATCGCTGAAGACGACACGTCTCCATTCGTCCCTCCATTCACGCCTGTCGCGACACCACTGGAGGCGGGCTGCACGATGTTGGGGCGTGAGCGGAAGACGGCCTAACGGTGTGCGGGACCGTAGCCCCGCTTCATGGAGACGGTTGCGACTGGTCTTCGCCGATACCCCAGGATCAACAGTGTCCCTAATTTGCTGGGAAGTGGCGGTGCGGTCCCCTACGGCACTGCGTAGGATCCTACGGTCTTGGCGTGCATCCGTGCGTCGCTGCGGTCCGGTCCCAGGTCGACGGGCACGTGCACCTTCCGCCGACCTCTGGCGACAACATCGATGTACTGTGGAGACCTCACGCCCCACGTGTTGAGCAATTCGGCGGTACGTCCACCTGGCCTCCCGCATGCCCACTCTACGCCCTCGCTCAAAGTCCGTCAACTGCACATACGGTTCACGTCCACGCTGTCGCGGCATGCTACCAGTGTTAAAGACTGCGATGGAGCTCCGTATGCCACGGCAAACTGGCTGACACTGACGGCGGCGGTGCACAAATGCTGCGCAGCTAACGCCATTCGACGGCCAACACCGCGATTCCTGGTGTGTCCGCTGTGCCGTGCGTGTGATCATTGCTTGTACAGCCCTCTCGCAGTGTCCGGAGCAAGTATGGTGGGTCTGACACACCGGTGTCAATGTGTTCTTTTTTCCATTTGCAGGAGTGTACTTACTCTTTCATAAATACATCGATTTTTCTTTTCAATTAACGGCGAAGTTCGTACATAGGGGTACAGTAAAAAGAATTAGGATGCTGAGGGAGCTGCAGCAACAAGAACTACTCTGGGTACTGGAATTGCGAGCACGAGCGTCCGCTACTTGAAAGGAACGAGATCACGCCGTAACGGGTGTTGTAGCTGCCCGGCTGGACATGGGAATTGCAGTTGCAGTTTTACTGCCTCTGAACTTAATTGAAATAAAAGGAAGAAACGAGCAGAGAACGGTCATAGAAACTTCGGTGCTGACGTAACTTTAACCAATACTTGAGATCGAGGATCCGTCGTTTGAACATATAGAAATAGCTTGTGACACACAGCGATCGGGAGATTGAGCGGAGCTCATGAAAAATCTGCGACCAGCCGCAGCGACGTAACGGACATGTTCCACCTCAGTCACTAAAGTTAAACGTAAGCAAACATACTTTTCGGTGTCTATACAGATTTATGTGGTCTGATACATCAATACAGTTAGCACCCACGGTTGCAAAAGCTCCTATGAAACATAATGCAAATCACAAATTTCATGTTTGCAGGACACCTCATAATTCGCAATCACTTCTCCATAAACTAATATCTCACAGTCAAAAGCGTCACTATTTTCAGTATTTAATAGATGAGAATTACATTCTAAGAAAATAAAAGAAGCTTCAGGAAGAAAGGAATTATTTGAATGGTGCGGCATGTTGTACATGTACTAACAAACAAACTATTACAATTTCAGAAAAATTGAATGATTTGTTGAGGAGAAAGAGTTTCACAAATTGAGCAAGTCAATAAAGGCCCACTTGTGGCCTTTATGCAAGCAGCTATGCGGCTTGGCGCCGTTGATTGACAGAGTTGTTGGATGACGTCCTGAAGGATATCGAGGCAAGGTCTGTCCGAATGGCATGTTAGATCGTCAAAATCACGACCTGGATGGACGGCACTACCCATAATGCTTCAGATATCAATTGGGGACAGATCTGGCGACCTTGCGCCCAAGACGGGTTTTTGCAAGCACGAACACACGCAGTAGAAACACTCTCCATGTACGGAATGGCATTGTCTTGCTGATATGTAAGATTAGGTTAACATGCCATGAAGGGCAACAAAACGGGGCGTAGAAGATCGTGTACGTACCGCAGTACTGTAAGGCTTCCGCGGATCACAGCCAAAGAGGTACTGATATGAAAAGATATGGCACCCCAGCGCCCTCCAACCAGCTCGAGAATTTGAAGATCTAACGCTCCAATTGGATAGAAGTTGGAACGAGATTCCTCAGGAGGACATCCGACAATTCTGTCAATCAGTGTTAAGCCGAATGACGGCTTGCATAAGGGCGAGAGGTGGACCAGCTTGTGAAGCTCTTTCTCCTCAATAAATCATGAAATTTCTCTGACATTGTAATCATTTGTTTGTCTGTACATGTACATCAAGTGTATCGTTTTCTGTGTCATTCGGTTGATTCCTTGTTGGTATGCCTTTTCTTTTGTCTGAGAGTACATTACACTACAGTTGCAAGAAATTGATCAAATACTAAATTTCAGTCTTCAGTTAAACTCTGTTCATCATATTAAATAAAACGAAATCTCGAACACACACACACACACACACAAACACACACACACACACACACACACACACACACAGGAGCACAGACGTAGAAGATATTTAAATATTGTTTACTCTGACATCCATCTCAGTTTCGAATGGCAAACGTCCTCATAACATCTTACACGTTACTGGAACATTGTGTTTCTCAAGTGAACGATCAGATTTCGGTTTCTAGCGGATAACACAAAATATCGCGACAAACGGTCACGTTGTTATGATAAACATAAATGTTTTAACGAAACGGATGGTGTTCGAATAATGTCGCAGTCAGTAATACAACCTCCTTCTTGAACAGAAACTACAGTTCACAGTCACGTGGTATTCGTAGCCAAGGATTTCATATTTGATGAGGGTGCAAAAAAGAGAAATTGGTTATATCTCAAGAAAATACTTTGTGGTCGAGACGGAAATATTACTAACAGTGTTGCGATCGCTGCAGGAAGTCTTCTCGCGTGACCACACGAGAAGAAATAAAGTGGGATCAGGTCAAGTGGAAGAGCTATCCACGAAACAGGACCTCCTTTTTCCAATCCCCCATATATCTTATGTCTACACTACAGTGATAGCTACCACCTACACAGTCAGTCAGATTACTACAACACACAAAGAATGATTTGTAGACTTTCGTATTTAACCTCCACATTTGCTTGTAAACCATTATCCTCAGAAGAGTATACAAGGGAAAATCTTTTTCAGTATCGCCCTTGCTCGAAATCAGTACTCATCGACATTTGCACAGGCCCACAAAATGTGCAGCGTACCCCTTCAGCTAGGAAACATTTAGTATTAGTAGTAGTAGTAGTAGCAGCAGCAGCAGTTGTTGTACTTATCCGTCGATCCCTTTTATACGGATCTCGGACTAGTCTTGGTACTGCAATTTAACAACAGGTATATACATAGTTACAGGTCTAATTCGACAAGAATCGGACATGTTATCGGCCGCGGCATTTTTAAGGGGTACTGTACTAGCATTTGACAGAAGTAAGTTAGGGAAACCACGCAAAAACTAAATCAGGGTGGTTAGAAGAAGTAGGAGCATCTACCCTCCCAAACACAAGTCCATTCATTTTAAAACAGTGTTACCTTGTTTCATTTATTCCTAGCGTACAATACTGTTTCGTTAAGTTATTGTTTAATAACGAAGAGGAGAGTGCTACACTGGTCGTTCATTTCTCTCTCCCATTCATTGTAAACATACACTTATTGTTCAGCATACAACACTATACACACTGTCATCTGACGTCAGGATCATAGCGATGATGTTTGGTTTTCATTTTGTGTGCCGCAATATCCTGTATGCTATCCTGTAAAACTGAGTCACATTCCTTTATTTGAGTGTGATATTGAGCTCCCAAAGATAAGGCGTTACTATTATATATACAGGTGTCAAAAGTCACCGGATACCTCCTAAAATCGTTTCGGTCGCCCTTTCGTCTGATGTAATGGAGAAACTCGACGTGACATGGACGTAACAACTCTCTGGGAGTCTCCAGCAGAAATACAGAGCCATGTTGCCTCTATAACCCTCCAAAATTGCGAAAGTTGGGCCAGTGCAGGATTTTGTGCACTAACTGGCCTGTCGATTGTCTCATATATGTTCTATGCGCTTTACGTCGGGTAAGCTGGATGGCCAAATCATTCGGTGGAATTGTCCAGAATGTTCTTCGATGCTGTTGCGAACCGTAACGGCCCATGACAATTCCATCGTTGCTAGGGGAAATGAAGTCCATGAATGGCTGCAAATGGTCTTCAAGTAGCCGAACATAACCTTTTCGAGTCAATGATCAGTCCATTTGGACCAGAGGACACACTCCATAACACGTAAACGTAGCCCACGCCGTTTTAGAGCCACCACCATCTTACACAGTTCCTTGTTGACAACTTGGGTCCATGCCTTCGTGGAGTCAGCGCCACACTCGAACCATGCCACCAACTCTCACCAAATGAAATCAAGACTCATCCGACCAGGCTACGGTTCTCCAGCCGCCTTGTGTCCAACCGATATGGTCACGACATCACGAGAGGCGCTGTAGACGATATGGATAAGTTTGTCGTACATTACACATTGATTTCTGCTATTATTTCACGCAGTACTGCTTGTCCGTTGGCACTACCAACTCTAAGCACACGCCATTGCTCTCTGTCATTTTCCATGGTAAGAGGTAATGCCTGAAATTTGGTATTTTCGGCACGCTCTTGACACCGTGTATCTCGGAATATTGAATTCCCTATCAATTTCCGAAACGGGATGTCTCAAGTGTCTATCTCCAACTACCGTTCTGTGTGCAAAGTCAGGTCCTGTCCTGCAGCCATAATCGCGTCGGAAACAGTTTCACACGTATCACCTGAGTACAAATGACGTCTCTTCCAATGCACTACCCTATATACAATACCACCGCCTTCAGTATACGTGCATATCGCTGTTCCATGACTTGCTACTGCAGTTTAACAACAGGCATCTACATACTTACAGGTCTAATTTGACAAGAATCGGACAAGTAGTTGTCCGCAGCCTTAGTGTACATCGGTAGTTTTTCCGGGAAAGAAGGAGGAAACACACTGTGAAAGCAATACGATATTGCAATGCCTGTGTTGTAAGAATGAAGCAAGCTTTCCTCGAACATGCAGGCATTTCCAAAAGAACAGGCACTGCGTCGACTATAGTCGTTATGAAATACATGAATGGTTTTGGCACTGCGAATACGAACAAACATCAGCTGTACAAGGGAATGACGACAATGAAAATTTGTGATAGTCCGGTACTCGAACCCGAACTACCTATTTTATGCGAGCGGTCTCCTTAACCGCTTCGGCTATCCGTGCACGATCCACAGCCAAGTCCGAACTTCCGTATGTTGTCGTCCATACGTGACAACCTGTACTCATAAACACATTATCTATTTCCCGTACAGGGGAGGACAAATGGTGAAAATGGCTCTGAGCACTATGGGCCTTAACATCTGAGGTCATCGGTCCCCTAGACTTGGAACTACTTAAACCTAACTAACCTAAGGACATCACATCCTTGCCCGAGGCAGGATTCGAACCTGCGACCGTAGCAGCAGCGCGGTTCCGGACTGAAGCGCCTAGAACCATTCGGCCACAGAGGGGGCAGGAGAGGACATTTTAATTGGAAGTCGAATAAATACGTTATCGCGGTGACTGCGTTGTTAAGAAGAATGATGCACTGTTCCTTCGGACGTACGTGATCTGGGGTATTATGTATCTAATAACTGTAAAATTCTTTGAGTGTTTCATTTGTTTTCTCCGCATCGAATTCTCTTGTCTCCTCAGTGACTATAATATTGCTGTCTTCAGCAAAGAGACTTTTTAACCGTAACTAACACAATTGGACAAGACTTTAACCTATATCAGCAACACTATTGATCCCAGTATGCTACCATGAAATCTTGTGTTAGTGTAGTTTGGTGCTGATGAGTTCTAGAAGTTTAGACTTATTTGTGGTGTGTTTTATCTCTATTCTTTGTACACTTTCTGCTAGGTATGATCGGAACAAGTCATTAGTTATACCTCTAATTCCTCATACTTCTAGTTTATTTAGTAGGGCTCTTTTAGTCAACAGTACCAAAATCTTTACAAACTTTTAAAAATATGCCTGTGACACATTAATAGTTGTTAAGTGAATATAAAACTTCTCCTGTACATTTTACTGTGGCATGCATCGACATCCAAAGGAACGTTGCATCTTTCCTTTTAACAATACAGGCACTGGAATATCGTACTTATCCGCCAAAACCGGGAAAGCGACCTTCAATTAAAACGTCTCCCGTGCACAGGAATTAACCAATGTGTCTGCGGGTACGGGTTGTGACGCAGGAACTACGACGTATACCGAAGTTTGTTCTGGCCGTGAGTCGTGCACGGATTGACAAATCGGTTAAAGCGGCCGCTCTCGTAAAGGGGTGAAATCTGTGTCCGAGTCTCAGCCCGACACAGATTTTCACTGTTGTCATTGCCTTATACACTTGATAGTTGTCTGTAACGGCAATTGCAAACACATTTCATGCATACAGTGAAACTGTTATGTGAAATGATAGATGTTTCATTATTATTACTGTTTATATGTGTTATAGTTTTTCTCTCTCTTACTCTGTGTTGACATAGTTGGTATTGCTTAACAGGTACTTTTTAACTGACTTTTTAATGAGGTTTGTTTTAGTAACATCTTCAATCCCGTCGGCAAATCTCTTGTATATTTTTTCCTTGGTAGAAAATGCTGTCTTAAGTTTTATCTTTATTCTTTATTAGTAAATGTAATTTCAGTCTAGATACTGTCGCTTGATCACGGACGGAACTGTTTGTGTTGTAATTATCAATGCTACTTTCGATATGTGTAACTGATGGATGAATGAGCAGTTAAAATCTCCTGTGTTTTGAGCAGTCCTTTACAGTGAGCTCGACTGCTATTTGTGGTTGTTAGTCTTACGGTCCTTCACAGTAGTTTCAAAACTATGCTTAATTTTCTGCATTTTTGCCCCCAAAAAGAATTAGTAGCTAAGAATAGAGTGTACATATGAATAATATGTAAATATCTTCAACATTTCGCGGCCCGTCAGCAACAGCGTAAATATTAATTTTAATTTTAATAACTAACATCCTTAGTTGCACCGTTTGTCTAGAAATTACCTAGGTTTCAGTCGGGATGACGCAGCCTTCTTGAGAATAAGAGTAACTACCGTTTGTCCATAGTGGACATCGTAAAGCTAAAACTACAATTTCACAAATTGTCGTTAGAGTATAAAACTTATCTGGAATTGCCTCGGCCACACTTCGCGACCACGAGTGCTGTACAGGAACTCACTTATAATTCGGATTTATTAACAAGTTAACAATCTATGGCAGATGTGAAACTATTGTAAGTGGCATTTACAATCTGACGAACTGATCGAGAATCGTATGCCATACCTCTAGCTCTGTAGTCTGGAGCTTAACCACAAGCCACCAACCTGTGTTATCATATAGTTGGGGTTAAAAATGAAGCGTTAACAATAGATTAGATTAGGTACACTTTTCGCTCCATTAAATCCATAGTGAAGAGATCCTACAGGTCGTATAACAGGTCAGAAAAAGAGTAATAGACTATAAATGTTTATGAAGAAGATCAAGTATGCTAGGTACCTTCCACAGATTCGAAGTGAAATGGTATTCATATATGTAGAATATTCTAAAAATCTGAGACTTACTTACAGTTGCTTATACTTACTTCAGCAACGAAGCAGTAGTTGGGTAGCATTAAATCCTTTAGGCTCCTCTTAAACCGAATTTTATTATTAGTTAAACACTTTATAGCTGATGTGAAGGTACTGAAAATGTGTATTGTTGAAGAGTGGATACCTTTCGGAGCAAAAGTAGATGACCTTAAATCTTTGTGAAGATTATTCTTATTTCTAGTATTGATTTCATTAGGTAAGCTGTTAATTTCAAAAAGAGATACGCTGTTAAACATAAATTTCGTTAAAGAATAAGTATATTGGGAAGCAGTAGCTAGTATCTCTAGTTCCCTAAACAGACCTCTGCAGGGCGTTGTTGAGCTCACACAACAAATAATTCTTGTTACACGTTTTTGGATCCACATGTGTGATGAGTTACCCCAATAAATAATCCGGTAAAACATTATAGTATGAAAGTAACTGTGTTATGCTATCATTTTTGTTTTTGTATCGTCCGTGTCTACCAACACACACGTTGGAAGTAAATATTTGTTTAGGCGCTTCAGCAGTTCTGTGGTATACGCCTCCCAGCTGGATTTATTATCAAGCAGTAATCCCAAGAATTTTACACTGTCAACTTCTTATATCCGTTGGTCGTTCTGTTTTATGCAACAAAGCTCTTAGAAGTTCTAAACTACCTGTAGTGCATTTTTCGAAGTTTAGCGACAGTCAGTTAGAGAACATTTCATTAAGCGATATTTCTAAGATTGTGCTTGATCTGCTATTTCTTGCAATGTTTGTATCAGCTGAAAAAAAAAATCGTGGCAGCTGGTAATGTTACAGGTGATGGATCACTGATATATACAAGAAAATGTAAGGGCCGTAAGATGGAAATTTGTGGGACACCACATGTAATTAGTTCCCAGCTAGATGATGCCTGGTAGCGTAATACATGCATGTATTTGTAATTTTAGATAACATTACTGGGAAAGAGTGACCTATCAGTTAAGTAAAATTAGTAAAAAACAGTCTCGATCACACAGCCATTCATTAAAAATATGACCTGTTTTGGCCTCTACCAGTAGGTCTTCTTCAGCTGATGCACTGTAAGGATAAAAATTAAAAGTGCTGATTTACATAGGGAAGTCAGAAAACATTAAAAATAATATGCGTTAAGATGATGAGCAAGTATAGCTGTCCATCTGCCTAACGATGACGACGCTTGGATGAGCTGTGTTGACTCCAGTCGCAAAACTGTTCCTGATGGCTGAACAGCCACGTGTCAAACAGAGTGAAAGAAGGCGCGCCTGAGTCGCATGACGCCAGTGTCACCCAAAGGGAAGTGATTTACATGTCGTACGTTAAGATTTTAACGTCCATTTTTAAAAATGGACGTAAATTTAACTTTAAACAGCTAAAAACAGGAATTGCAGTACCCCATGGATATCGAATACATTAAAACCAGTTTTATAAAACATTAAATAAAAACCAACGTGAGATGATAAACTGTAACGCATAATGCCGTCTTGAGGCAATAGTTAACTTACGAAGACGCGGTTTTACATAGCAACTGCTATTAAGTCATCAATTATACACTCGTAATAAGATATAAAAAGAACCTGTGTAACGGTTCAGTACATCAGTATTGGCATTAGTGTAATTGGTTTGTTATGATTACTTCGAAGTAATACGGAAAATTAAAATGAATTTTATCCATAGTGGATGCTGTCTAACTCCGTGACTGTTCCTTTATTGGGTTGTAGAAAAATATCTTCTACCATTCACAATAAAAGGTTGTTTATTCGTCACACGACTGGTTTCGGGCTTGCGCCCATCTTCAGGTATTTATACATTCATTTTTGATCTCCAACAGTACAAATATGTAAATTAATGTATAAACAGCTAAAGATGGGCGCAAGCCCGAAACCGATCGTGTGACGAATAAACAACCTTTTATTGTGACTGGTAGCGGATATTTTTCTACAACCCTGTGGTATATGAACGCTATCTCGTGGCATCGACTAGAGCTCGTAAGGACGCCGTTTCCATGGAGCCATAGTTGTAGAAATGGGAGTCAGTTGTCGAAGATCTATTTGTTGGACTCCGTGTGTCGCCTTGACGAAAGTGGTCAATGCCCACCGTTGAAGATGAAAGAGAAGGTATTTTTCCTAATGACACTAAGCAGATGAGTAGGTAAAAACCATATACGAATATGGTCCCATTCACAGTTTGATGGCTATCGATTGTAACTGAATGAGTAGTGGGATCTTGTACTGTGTTACTGACGGCTGGCAGGAGCTTGGTATAAGTTTTATGGGAAGGTTAGCTAACAGAAGCCTAGTGTATGGGGGAAAGAAGATGAAAGAGGACTTTATCTGGTAACCACGATAGAGTTCTGCGCCAGGAAGTAGGAATTGCTTGCAGTTACTTTGAGACAGGCGACGAAGTGTTTGGAGGTCAATATAACAAAAAACGAATTAGTCGAAACGCAGTCCCTGTTCAAGTCAGTGAGGGAGACCTAGTAATTAGAAGAGCGGGCGGAACCAAATTCGCTGTTAAAGGCTGCGTTTAGGGGATATGATTTCTTCGCTCCGTTATGGTTTCTTATCACCAAAGGCAAACATATGGATGTTACAGCGCGTACAATTTTAAACATAACTCGCGAAGTCGTTCGATTGTTAACCGGGCGAGTCAGTTTCTTACTTTCACGGAACTCTTTAACTGATTAACAGCTCATGCTCTGTCACTGAGGTACTGGATGCCGCCAGATGTTGCCCAGTTCTGTGTGAAACATGTGTTGACGCGGCGGCGTGGCAGCTCCGCCTAACGCAGTGGCGCGCACGCGGAGTTCACGGCCTCCCAGCGGGCGCTGCCGCGGGCGATGAGCTGCGGCGTAAATCAGCGGCCAGCCCAAGTCCTCGGCGTACTTACCCCCCGAGGCGGGAATTAATCTCCTCCTGACGCAGCCAACTGACGGCCAGAGTGCCTCCCAGCAAGGCTCTGGTCGTCCTGGCAGCTCAGCTGAGCAGTTCCTGTTCCTAACTCTACAGGCAGGGGCGCTCATCTCACGAACTCTAACATATACAGCCGCGCCGCTCACAGCAGTGAAAATATTAATCTCTGATAGGGCGACACTAGCGTCCCAAGCGGCGAGAACGCCGACCGCTCTCAACGTCATACTGCTACATAAGAATGAAGCTGCTCAGATGTTTCTCGTTAATGTTACTCACTGTAAATTTAATAAGAATTTGTTTTTCTGTTTCTTTATGTTAGGCAATGTAATTTCATATTCAGACAAACAAAATCCATCTTTGTGGCACAGAGTCGTACATAAGGGCGTTATTAGAGAGCTGAAAGTCATATCGACTTAGAAATTCTGAAACTGGTTCTTACTGTTATTAATAACATTCAAGAATAATGTTCAAGACTGAGTCCCACCTAATATTCCCTTTTGTTGAGCACCGTTTTATTAGTGCTCTGTATTATGCAATACATTTACCGCTAAAATAGTTACGACACAATGACCCAAATATAAAATTTATCCATGTTCGTTTCACTTAGCATGCTCTTAGCGCTGTAAGTTAACATTGTCTTTGGTTTCTACAGTCGCCACACAGTTCCACACACAAATGCAAAAAATAAATTTGATATTACACTCAATAAGGTGACATTTCTTTTCAATTTTCGTAATATTTATTATTGTGTCTGAGAGTTAATAAAACACTAGGGAACATGTCTGACTGTAAAAAAAAAGTAAACTAAATTAGAAATTAACTGAGATAAACTAGAATGTGCAATGTATTGTAAAGAATTATTTTAGACCTTACTTTCTTTTTTATAAGTCTTCTCGTGTGTTCCTTCAGGACATCATGGGTTAGTATAACAATACATGTAGAGCCACTTTTCCTTTACGAACATGAATCAAATATATTAAAATATATTTCTCTTTCTGAATTTGATTTCTATGACATTTTGAGGAAAAAACAATTCCTATAATCATGGACACTTTCGTTGTTCCGTAATAATTTTACTTGGAATTTGAATGAAAGTTTATCGGAAGTACCATTACATGGGATACCAGGGAAGATTTTTGACTGTATTAAGGATATCTTGGTAGGGAAAGCCCTGTATGTTGTCTTGGACGGGGAATTGTCAACAGATGTACAAGTAACTTTTGACGTCTTCCTGGGAATGGTGTTGGGAACCGTGCTGTTCATGTTGTGTGTTATTTATTACTGGTAACCACAGACTATTTGTAGGTAATGCTATTACCTATAATGAAACGCTGCATGTAAAAACCAGCACAAATATTCAGTCAGATCTTAATAAGATTTCAAAGTGCACTTAAGACTGGCAGTATATTACGCTTCATTAAACGAAAGATACATTGTTACCATATTAGTAAGTCACAAATGGAATTGGTCAAGTCATACAAATTCCTGGATATAACATATTTTCGGAAACGACTTGCTGACACTTAAGTCTATACCCAATGTTAACAAATTTATCTTCTTTAGAAACGCTTTCCTTGCCATTGCCAGTCTACATTTTATATCCTCTCTAGTTTGACCATCATCAGTTATTTTTCTCCCCAAATAGCAAAACGCATGTACAACTTTAAGTGTCTCATTTTCTAAACTATTCCCTCAGCATCACCTGATCTAATTCGACTAAATTCCATTATCCTCGTCATATATCCGGATTTGAAGACACTGTCCATTCTGTTCAACGGTTCTAGGTCCATTGCTGTCTCTGACAGAATTACTATGTCATCGGCAAACTCAAAGTTTTTCTTTTTTCTCCATGTATTCTAATTCCTATTCCAAATTTTCTTTTGTTTCTTTTACTGCTTGCTCAATATATAGATTGAATAACATCGAGGATAGGCTAGAACCACGTCGCACTCCCTTTCCAACCACTGCTTTCCTTTCATGTCCCTCGACTCTTATAACTGCCCTCTGGTTTCTGTAAAAATTGTAAATAGCCTTTCGCTCCCTCTATTTGACTACTGCCACCTTCAGAATTTGAAAGAGAGTGCTCCACTCAACATTGTCAGAAGCTTTCTCTAAGTCTACAAATGCTAGAAACTTAGGTGTGCCTTTATCTATCTTCTAAGGTAAGTCTTAGGGTCAGTATTGCCTCTCGTGTTCCACCATTTCTGCGGAATCCAAACTGATCTTTCCCGAAGTTGGCTTCTAACAGTTTTTCCATTCGTCTGTATAAATTGGTGTTAGTATTTTGCAACCGTGACTTATTAAACTGATAGTTCGGTAATTTTCACACCAATCAGTCAACACCTGCTTTCTTTGGTATTGGTATTATTATGTTCTTGTTGAAGTCCGAGGGTATTTCGCCTGTCTCATACATCTTGCTCAAAATATGGTAAAGTTTTGTCAGCGCTCGCTCTCCCAAGGCTGTCAGTAGTTATAATAGGGTGCTGTCTACTTTTGGGGTCTTGTTTCGACGTGGGTCTTTCAGTGCACTGTCAAATTCTTCACGCAGTATCATGTCTTCCATGTCATCTTCATCTACACCCTCTTCCATTATCACAATATTGCCCTCAAGTACATCGCCCTTATATAGACCATCTATACACTCTTTCCTCATTTCTGCTTTCCCTTCTTTGCGTAGAGCTAGTTTTCCATCAGAGCTCTTGGTATTCACACAAGTGGTCCTATTTTCTCCAAAGATGTCTAACGTTCATGTAGGTAGTATGTATTTTGCCCCTATACATCCTTACATTTGTCCTCTAGTCATCCCTGCTTAGCCATTTTGCACTTCCAATCGATCTCATATTTGAGATTCCTGTTTGCTTGCTTCATTTACTGCATTGTTATATTTTCTCCTTTCGTCAATTAAATTCAATATCTCTTCCGTAACCCAAGGATCTCTACTAGCCCTCGTCTTTTTACCTACTTGATCCTGTGTTACCTTCACTATTGCATCTCTCAAAGCTACCCATTCTTCTTCTACTACATTTCTTTCCTCCGTTCTTGTCAGTCATTCTCTACTGTTCTCTCTGAAACTCTCTACAATCTCTCTTTAAACGAACTTTTTTGTTGTTCGGAAACCGCATCATCTTCACTTTTCAAGCTAATTAAGGCCCTAGAAGCATGTTCTATGCCGAATGTACTTCTGAAGAAAATGCTGTTCTTGTAGCTGGAGTCAAAGGTTTTTGTAAATCGTGCTTTTTGCGTTCTTGTGGAGGAATTACATAGAAAGTTTCATCCCCTAACGCATATATCTGTGTATCTAACCGAGAAGTTAAATACCAGTTTTCATAGATAAGGCACTAATTTTTAATGTAACTAAATATCTTTTCATCTTTTAGTACCCCTCCTTTTCACCCTTAGGGTTCAATTTACAAATACAATTCTTTCTAGCAGAGTCACCAAATACGGATTTTGACAGTTCAGCATCAAAAATGCTTTTACAATGAAATAATTTCATATATGTTTTCATCCCTATTTCATGCCCTTAGGGGGTTGCATTTCCAAAAACAATGATACACTTTTTTTTTCCAAGAGAGAGTAGTCAACTACCAATTTTCATTGATGCAATTTTAAAAATGCTAGTAGTTCCTTAATAATGATTTATTTTCAAAAAAAGAAAGGTTCGCCTACTATTTTACACCGATAGTGGCTGACTTTCCAAAAATGCTCAACCACGCATTATTTTATTTCTGACTGAGAAACCAAATACCAGTTTTCGTACTTTTAGCTTCAAAATTGCCTTAATAACGATATATTTTAAAAAAAAACTTAATCCATTATTTCACCCCTTCAGGAGTGGAATTTCTAAAAATCCTTTCTTAAACGATGACTATTGTATAAGATCCACTCCATTTGCAAAATTCAAGTTTCTATCATTAGCAATTTGGACTAGGTGATGATGAGACAGTTAACCAGTTTGGCCCTACTTCACCCCCTTAGATGTTGGAATTCCAAAAACAGTCATACACATATATTTTATTTACTACATGAGAAGCAAACACCAATTTTCGAAACTTCAGCTTTGAAAATACTTTCACAATAACGTATCTTCATAAAATATTTCACCCCTTAAATCAGTCCAAAAACAGTGAAGTGCGTATTTTGTTAATTCTCATAGAGAAATCAGGTTGATTTAGCCTGCAAAATGTTTGCATGATGAAATATTACTGTGAAAATTTTCATACCCTATTTCACCAACCAATGGGCATTGAATTTCCAGAAACAGTGAAGCACGTATTTCTTTAGTTTCTAACCGAAGAGCCAAATTCAAATTTTCGTAGATTTAGCTTCAAAATTCTGCAATTATGAAATATTTCCGTAAAACATTTCATCCGCCATTTCACCTTTATAGGGTTTAATTTCCAAATACACTGAAACATGTACTTTTTTATTTCTCACCGAAAAGTCAGATACCGATTTTCATATATGTAGATTTAAAAACACATTAGCAATTCTTTTTTCAAAGAAAAACATTTCATTCTATAGTCGGTCACTTTTCAGATATGCTGAAATACATGTTTCTTTATTTCTGACCGAGAAAAAGATACCAATTTTCGTATATCTAACTTCAAAATTGCCACAATAGTGACATATTTTCATGAGGCATTTCATCACATATTTCACCGCCTTAGTGGTGTAATTTCGTAAAATATTAAACGACGCCTAAACTATAAAATCAATATCCTCTCTACATTTCAAGTTTCTGTCCTAAGCAGTTTGGGCTGGACGATGAAAACGCAGTCAGTCAGAACACTGCTTTTTAAAAATTCTTTAGTAAAACGTAATATTTTCTTAAAAATAGTCATCTCCTATTTCACCCCAGAGGCTCAAATTCTTAAAACAGTGAAACATGCATTTTTTAATTTCTGTGTCAGAAGACAAATACAAGTTTACAAAGAACTAGCTTGGAAAATGCTTTCATAACAAAATAATTTCATGCAACTTTTCATCCCCTATTTCACTCTCCTAGGCGCCGGAGTTTCTAAAAATACTGAAACGTGTATTTTCTTTTTCACTTCTAACGGTGAAGTCAAATACCAATTTTGATAAATGTAACTTTAAAATGCTTTAGTAATACCTTAATTATTATTTATTAAAAAAACATTTCTACCCACTGTTTCCCCCTTGTGACTGAATTTCCAAAAATTCTGAAACAAGTGTTTTTTACTTGTGACTGAGAAACCAAATACTAGTGTTCACAGTGCTAGCTTCAAAATGACGTAATAGCGATATACTTTCAGAAAATCTTTCATCCCCTATTTCATCCGCCTTACTGGTGGAATTTCCAAAAATATCTTCTTAATCGATGGCTGCAGTATAAGACCAACTCCCTTTCCACATTTCAAGTTTTCATCCTTTGTGGGTGACCTGACCGATGATGAGGAATTCAGTGAGCACATTGCCTTCTATATATGAAATTCGCATTAACGAGAAGACAGTAAAACACAATATTTAGCCGAAGGTAGCCTTCACTGCCGTTACGTAGAGGTACACTATACGAAGCACAATATACATCCAGGCCAAAGCTACGTACACGGAACTAGGATGAAGCAACAGAGAGAATAATGAACGATGAGAGCAATCAAGGTCTCAGAGGGGCAGATTTTGGTGAATGTTACCACATGGCAGATTCCGTTGTTTCATGATTGTAGCGCGAGACATTCATGCTCGCCGAGCGAAGGAGAAGGCGTGCGTATGCGAGTGACATTGTTGCGTTCTATTCAAGGTGATGAACAGCTAGACTGCTACTAGCTGCGTGACTGTAGATGCCTGTAGCAAGACGTGTTCGAGACGGTAGAGAAGTTGCAGCTGCTATATACAGGGTGTTACAAAAAGGTACGGCCAAACTTTCAGGAAACATTCCTCACACACAAATAAAGAAAAGGTGTTATGTGGACATGTGTCCGGAAACGCTTAATTTCCATATTAGAGGTCATTTTAGTTTCGTCAGTATGTACTGTAAATTTTCGCTGGGCTGACGAGAATCCGCACGCAATTGTGCAATCATGTCATAAACACAGAGTTTCTGTGAACGTTTGGGTGGACGTTGTTGGTGATGTCTTGATTGGTCCCCATGTTCTTCCATGGATCACGTTATCATGATTTTATACGGGATACTCTACCCGTGCTGCTAGAACATGTGCCATTACACGTACGACACAACATGTGGTTCATGCACGAATGAGCTCCTGCACATTTCAGTCGAAGTGTTCGTACGCTTCTCAACAACAGATTCGGTGACCGATGGATTGGTAGAGGCGGACCAATTCCATGGTCTCCACTCTCTCCTGACCTCAACCCTCTTGACTTTCATTTATGGGGACATTTGAAAGCTCTTGTCTACGCAACCTCGGTACCAAATGTAGAGACTCTTCGTGCTCGTATTTTGGACGGCTGTGATTCAATATGCCATTCTCCAGGGCTGCATCAGCGCATCAGGGATCCCATGCGACGGAGAGTGGATGCATGTATCCTCGCTAACGGAGGACATTTTGAACATTTCCTGTTACAAAGTGTTTGAAGTCACGTTGGCACCTTCTGTTGCTGTGTGTTTCCATTCCATGATTAATGTGATTTGAAGAGAAGTAATAAAATGAGCTCTAACATGGAAAAAAGCATTTCCGGACACATGTCCACATAACATATTTTCTTTCTTTGTGTGTGAGGAATGTTCCTTGAAAGTTTGGCCGTACCTTTCTGTAACACCCTGTAGACGCGGAGCTCAGACTGAATGGGCACGACATGGGGTAATAGCCAGATCTTTTATGGCCTAGCTGACGGGACAGACGTGCAAGCTTCTGACTTTTAAAAATAGAGCCGTTACCAACTGTGTGGGAGGGCGACGGCTAAACCCTTCCTTATGAGACAATGAAACTGCTGATCGCACCTTTTTGCCGACAGAGGGTTTCTATTCTGGCTCAGTTCCAACCACCAGAAAGGCAATTCTCGCTATACCTCTACGGTTCCGTAAGGAAGAATAACGACCGTATAAAACTAGAGGAATTTTTTATGGTTACCTCCATTCTGACGAGTAAACTTCGCTCAGTGGTAGAGAAGCCAAAGTAAACGAACACGAGTCACGCCTTCCGTAGATATTTGACTATTTCTGAGAAAACAGCGGTCAGAGTTTTCGACGTAGTTTGCCTGCCGTTTAAAAAACGATAACGTCAGCCGAAACGGTGATGCAGTGCTAACGTTGCAGAGTGTCATCTGTTTGTCCCATTTTCGAAACCCGATTGTTATATTTACTTATTCTGTTGCTTTTTTTTTAATTACCTATCTGCGCCCATAGAAGGTTACTACACGAATGTTTCTTTATTAGGTTAGGCCTACAAGAGCTTTATTGTAAAATTACTGCTGATTTTCGCAATAAAAGTCATGCATTTATTTTGTAATATATGTGCATACCGCGTGACCGCTACGGTCGCAGGTTCGAATCCTGCCTCGGACATGGATGTTTGTGATGTCGTCAGGTTACTTAGGTTTAAGTAGTTCTAAGTTCTAGGGGACTGATGACCTCAGAAGCTAAGTCCCTAGTGCTCATAGCAATTTGAACCATTTGAAGTCTCACTCGGACGTCGTCCTAGGTAGCTGCGTGGTCAGCTGGCTTACGGCCGTGGTCGCGTACAGACCTGCTCCGCACCCCGGGCAGCGCTGTGCTAACGGAGTTGTTTATTTCCGCGTCGCGGTCTTTGTGTTCTATAGCGTCCATCAGTATTGTACCACGTGGCGGGCTCTTACCACCGAGACATTTGAAGTTACATTAAAAGCGCTTATGAAATTGAACAATTCATTCACGAAGAGCTACGTCTCGACCCACATGAAGTGATAGGTATTCCTCCATCACCGGCAGCATCGGTCGGCTTCATGAGGAAGAAGCATGCACTGACATAGTCACAGTTTGCGCACAGACTCTAACATTCTGATGGGATATTGGGGTGGTGACAGAAGACCACGCTGGTTTCAGTCTTCAAACAGTTCCAGTGTTTGGGCTCCCTTTCAAGTGCCCTAAGATATGGATGTTGAAGCCTTTCGACACTAGGGCAACGTTGTGGGCCACGTTGCGGAAAAATCGCAGACATTCACAACATCCACGTGTCTGACAGATGAAGATCGAACTGTCCAAACACATACCTTCAGAATGCTCCTGTCCTCCTGGCAGCATTCTCCCTCGGGTATGACACTGTGGATGAGACCCTACTGGCACCATCTCCTCTGAGGCCGACAAGACCCACAACTCTCCAGAGCTCCATGAATGGCCCACTTGTAGCGATGGACATCGAACTGAGGTGCTGCTTACTTCTGCCTTCCTTTGGGCGGGCACAACATCAGACGACGAACGGACACATTCAGACATGGAACAGCACCTCAGAAAGCAGTGGTTGCCTGTGACGTCACACTACTTCATATGGCATCAGAGTTAGTGTACCAGATACCAGACAGTAATCTCCCTTTGAGCGCCCAGACGACGGGAGTGTCTGCTCCTGATGTCCCATCTGGCGAACATCCTTTCCACTGCCTGTGATCTGCCTGACTGTGACAGATCCCACTGTGGCAGAGTCACTACCCCTAGCCCTCGATGGGCGCGACAGTAACCTACCACCAGTTTAGATCTTCTGGGCTGATGATGTTGGCGAAACAGCGGTTGGTATGCTGACCCACCCATTGGGGAGTGCCCACAGGTGGCTCCCAACCCAGTAATAGCAGCCACAGGGCCTGCACCAGATGTTTCATGGCAGCCAGACATTTCTGCAGGGCCCCTTGTGCGAATAGAGGGAGCATGCACCCAACACTACCACATTGTGACCATGAATCTGACCAACATCTGGGCTCCACATAAACTCTCAGTGTTCAGAGATATCGTTTACGCTACAGATGTCGACATTTGTCTCTGCCAGGAAATGATCATCGCTGATTTCTATGTTTCCACCAGCTTGAAAGCCTACATCTACCATGCCTCTGACAACAGTAGCTGAGCGGCTCTCCACTGAAGCTCAAGTGTACCTACCAAATGTTGCTGACAACTTTTTGAGACTGAGAGGGCCCTCTGTCATCAATGTTGCCCTACCTACACATCCATCCTATGCTGGCGGCTGTCCTATGTAAAACCGGGTTTACACAAGGCATTGATGGTGTATGGCAGAGATGCCTTGTCATGTGAGCACCATGGACGTAATAGGTGAACCAAAGTGACTGCACTTTGATGGTGTTTCCTCTTCTGCCCAACTGGTGATACTGCATTGTGCTGAAGTCCTGCGTGACCCAACCTTAACTGAGAAGGTGTCGGCACTCACCTTGAACACTGCACAAGAGGATGTGACTCAAGAACTTCAGGACTACGTGACCACAGATGACCTAGAAACTATCAAGGCAAGAGCTGGTGATGCGCCTCTTGAGGTGCGCAATTTCAAGAATACCCTATAGTGGACGCCTCAACGTGGCTCTAGCGTTCGAGTGCTCTGTCTGACAGGGTTGTCCACATTCCACGATACTGTATGCTTTCGCGTTGGAATCCGAACTCCACAAATGTCGTCAACGCCTGGTTGTCCTACCATTGCCCGGACGATCTCATCATCTACCTGAACAGTGGTCTGTGTGGCTCTGATATGAGTGTTAACATATTGTGAAAAGTCTTGAGCAGTTTTACTAACGTTTTCAAATCGCAGGTTCTTCTGATTGGTGAGAGCATACTGTAGGCGCCCCGGTGGTCCCGGTCGCCTACGGTGGACTAGATGGCCGAGCGGTCACCCCTCCAGTTGTCAGGATGCTAGAAAATGGCTGTAGAAGCGTCAGAAACGCCAAAGAAACATTATTAATTCATGACACCTTTATTCTTGCCGAGTACAAAGTGGCTTGGTGATATCAACGACTTTTTCTCTGCCTCGTGATGACTGTGTGTTGTGTGATGTCCTTAGGTTATTTAGGTTCAAGTAATTCTAAGTTCTAGGGAACTGATGACCATCGATGTTAAGTCCATAGTGCTGAGAGCCATTTGAACCATATCAACGACCTTCCCCGAGTCCTCGCTGCCTCGTAGCGATGCCACCAGATCCGGGCCGCACAGTCTTGCTAGCGCAGCGCCGCGTGCTGTGACGCAGCGGCGGAATGTCGTTACTTGGGTCGCGCGTGGCTGGCGGCGTCCGGCTGGCCGGCCGGCTAGACGGCGGACAGCAGGTGGCTCGGGGTTGGAGTCCCGACTCTGTCGGCACGAGAGGCGCTCTCGTAGTGCGGAGTGTACTTTATCCCACCCCGTCTTCTTCCCTGCTCCTCCTGGTGGCTCTCCACGGTGGACGGGCGGAACGGGGATGCAGTCCTCCAGCGACCCAGTACACATGTAACTGCAAGTCTAACTGCGAGTGCGAGTGCCTTGTTGATATCAAAGCTGGCGTATTTAAAGGAAGCACGAGCGACGTCCTGACGTCATGCTCGTTTGTAATGAACGCATTCGTTTCATTTATTCTGCTGATTCATCTGTCGTACTCGCCCCTTAGGTGTTCTCGCGACAGAGTTACGTGTGGTTACGGCAGATTTAGGCGAAGTTGTGAAATGCAGTACAGCTGACGCTATACCTCTGTCTTGCACTCTACGAAAGTCTCGGTCTAACACAAACCCGCGTGCTAAGCAACTCTCTCTCGCCTATTATGTGTAACCAGACCATGGCACTTGCGTAACGACACATTCCAATATATGCGCAATCCTCCTACCTCTTGGATAACGCACTGCCTCTGGCTCTCGGCATAGGCAACGAAACTTTGACAATAATCCACGTTTCCAACTCTTTACTATTCCGCAACACTACAATACTGAGAGAGTTTCGTTCCTCTAAGTGTGGCTATCATCGTCCACTGCTTGTACATCGATTTTACGAATGATTTTCGATGTTTGGCGGCAACAAACAGCAGCGTCAGCTCTAAACGATCAGGGCTGGCCTCGTAGATCACCGGCTTATATCCCTGGACACTGTACAGCATGTGCAATACATGAATGTCTACCACGCCTCTCACATTCCTCTAGTGGCTCAAATCTTCCCAGTCCCAATTAATCTCTCCTGTCATATGTTGATGACGATGGGATGCTTTGTCTGTACCAGTATGTTACTCAAAGTTCAATATGCCTCCCTTCCCTTCCCTTAGGAGCATGGTTGGGTTGGCTTGTTCCATGTGTCGACAGAGTTACAGCACGTTTTTTTTAGTTCCCATCCGAAAGTCCGGCGCCATAGCCTAATGAGCCTCACCGGACTACTTTTATATGAATACACGTCTGTCTCCATGACAGCCCCACTCATGTTATCAAACATTTAACCCTCCCCCTTTCGGCGTTTCATTCTGGAACTAACTTGCTACCACTTCCATGAATACTCCAGACAAAGACTGTACATGATGCATTACATATGGCCGGCCGACGTGGCCGAGCGGTTCTAGGCGCTACAGTCTGGAACCGCGCGACCGCTACGGTCGCAGGTTCGAATCCTGCCTCGGGCATTGATGTGTGTGATGTCTTTAGGTTAGTTACGTTTAAGTAGTTCTAAGTTCTAGGGGACTGATGACTTCAGAAGTTAAGTCCCATAGTGCTCAGAGCCATTTGAACCATTACATATGCATTGGTCCCCCATTCCCATAGGGCACAATTTCTCCAGATTATATGGAGTAGTATATGGAAAGCGATGCACGCATGCTTTCTCGACACCAGCGTCCAATCGGTGTAGTAGCTTATCGTGTACGGAAAATAGGTCAACCAATCTTGTTCGCACCGCAACCGCCTCGCTGACATACCCCTATGTGTTCAGTGTGGTGTAGACAACACAGAAGCCCAGCAATGGTGGTACGTCTTCCGAGGTCTGAACGATCGGGATGAATATCTAGGATTTCCTAAGGCGACAGACACCTGCTCATATCACTTTCCATACGCTTTTATTCCCAGACGTGGTTCTTTGCCCCTCAAAGAAAACTATCATTGTGGTACCTTTTTGGCCCCGAGGAAAAACCGGAACTGGATATTGGACGTGGAATTGTTCGCAACCTCAGGTACAAGCACTTGTTTTCAAATTTTCTATGGACCGCGTTTGACGACTCAGCTTTTAGCTGAAACGCTCATGCCATGAGATGCTGATGCTTATTTTGCTGACATTATGCTCTGACCAAACCACAAAGGGAATGTCTATAAAACTTACGAGCAGACAAATGTGGATGAACCACAAACAAAAGGCGTGAGCGACTCCTGGTATACTGGTACTAACAAAATAATATAAAAAATAAATGAATAAAACAAAAAAATTAAAAGTAAAATTATTTAAAAAATAAAAGTAAATAGCAAAAGAAGTTCCTACATTGCTCTTTTAATTTTCTTCGCTCCTCTGTGTGTTCGGACCCCCTGCTTTCTTCCTTTCCTGCACCGCCCCCCCCCCCCCTTTCCTCTTAGTGATAGGTTAGTTATTTTGGGATAGGTGTAGATAGGTGAAGTACTTATCTTTTCTTAGCACACAAGTGGAGGTGCCAAGCAGTTTTTTTGTAGTTTCCATTTCCTGTTCAGGGGGGATAAAGAAGAAGAAGAAGAAGAAGAAGAAGAAACGGTGGGTCGCTACCTGAAAGGGCCGAGTCGGAGGGTTTCTCCGCTCGGGGACTGGGTGTCATGTTATACTTACGTACGCATCGTCATGCGTGGGCACGTCCTGAAAGCAAGGAAATTAAAGAAATATGTATTACTTGGGAAAGAAACGTCGCTAACATTGCTAAAGATTTCAGGCGGTAGCAACAATTTTGTGGGAAACCACGCGCGACGTATCACTTTTCCGATTGAAATTGATTATGAGTCAAGATACACTCTAGGAATTCCACAGAAAACGATTTTAAATAATTTTCTCATTTTTTTTTTAAATTTACTCACCAGGCATGCAATTAGTAGACGAATAAGCACAGGTTATTTCAGTATTGACTGGGAAACATTCGTGAAGTAATCTCATATGAGCATGACTAAATAAATGAAAAACTAAAATAGAAATAATAATTGAGATTCGAACACGGAACGCAAAACTGAAAAATGGCGAAACTAGACAATGTACCACCGCCTAGGCTAAATTCTGCCCTCGTCAAACAGCACGTAAACTACTTCGGAATCTTTGACCGTCCTATTCTCAGCAACGGTCAAGTACGTACGGATAATGGGAGACACATGTTCACTTATTTTGAACTCCCCCTAGACTAATCGAAGTGTCTGTGCTATCAGTTAATAGCATGTGCCGTGTTCTCCTGGTGAGTGAATTGCCAATGCCTCTCAGAATGCCGGCCGAAGTGGCCGTGCAGTTCTAGGCGCTGCAATCTGGAACCGCGAGAACGCTACGGTCGCAAGTTCGAATCCTGCCTCGGGCATGGATGTGTGTGATGTCCTTAGGTTAGTTAGGTTTAACTAGTTCTAAGTTCTAGGGGACTAATGACCTCAGCAGTTGAGTCCCATAGTGCTCAGAGCCATTTGAACCTCTCAGAATCATGGCAACAAAAGTCTGTTTCCAGACTTTGGTTCCTCAGTATGTTAGGATCATTATTATGCACTTTCTTTTCTGTTGCAAATTTCGTTAATCGTTTAAACAGCGACTGAATTTTCCAGGAAGTCGAAATAATACAGAAGGGAAAATTATGGACAAACGTATAGTTTGCTCTTTGCCAAAGGGTCCTGAATCTGGCATACAACTGATTGCTTATTAATGCCTACACGACTCTTCCCTTGTTTCCTGTCTTGAAGGCCGCCCATGTGTACGTCTCACCATGTGGCTGTCCTGGGACGGTACGTACGCACTTGAGCATAAATAACAAATATGCAAGCATCAAAAACTCACCTGAATACTGGATATAATATTATAAACTAAGCAACAGCATCAACCATCAACAAGACAATGGAAAATGTAAGTTAATGGAGCTGTAGCTACACAAATGGACACGAACTTTTTTCATCACTCCCCCGAGAATAAGTGAATAACTCAAAAAATGGTTCTAATGGCTCTGAGCACTATAGGACTTAACATCTGAGGTCATCAGTCACCTAGAACTTAGAACTACTTAAACCTAACTAAGCTAAGGACATCACACACATCCATGCCCTAGGCAGGATTCGAACCTGCGACAGTAGCGGTCGCGCGGTTCCAGACAGAAGCGCCTAGAACCACTCGGCCACAGCGGCCGGGTGAATTGCTAACACCCACGGTTTACTACAGATACAAAAGCTACAACAAGAGAAAAAATGCTAGTAATTCACTGCAACGGCAGTCACTGTCGATCTTGACGTGCACAAAAACGTATTGCCGTACAGTTTTCGTACGTCCGTTCTTTTGGACACGTGTGGTAAAAGTTGAGAATTTTGGTCGGCGTGCTGGGGTAGTCCGTACAATTGTGGTTACCACTTTGTCCAGATGACGTACTGATGCGCCTAGTAAGCAGCAGACCTTGGCTCGAGTCCCGGTTCGGCACAAAGTAACATCCTGTCACATTGATATACACTGAGGCAACAAAAGTCATAGAACGCCCCCTAAAGTCGTGTAGGATCTCCTTTTGCCCGGCGTAGTGCAGCAACTCGTCGAAGCATGGACACAAAAGTCGTTGGAAGTCCCCTGCAGAAGTATTGAGGCATGCCTATGTAACCGTCCATAATTGCGGAATTGTTGCCTTGTGCAGGATGTTGTGTACTATTTACTGCCTCAGTTACGTCCCGTAAATGTTCCATGGGATTCATGACGTGCCATCTGGGTGTCCAAAATCATTGGCTAGAATTTTCCAGAATGTTCTTCAAAACATCGTGAACGATTGTGGCCCAGTAACAATTCCATCATACTTTCGAAACATAAATTCATGAATGGCTGCAAATGGTCTCCAAGTAGCCAAACATTACCATTTCCGATCAATGAAAGATTCAATTGGACCAGAGAACCCAGTCCATTCTGTGTAAACACAGCCCACGGTATTATGGAACCACCACCAGCTTGCACAGTGGTTTGATGACAACTTGGGTCCATGGCTTCTTGGAGTCTGCGCCACACTGTAGCTGTACCATCAGCTCTTACCAACTAAATTCGGGATTTATCTAATCAGGGCACGAATTTCCAGTCATCTAGGATTCATCTGATAAGGTCACGAGCGCATGAGAGGTGCAGCAGGCGATATCATGCTGTTAGTAAAGGGATTCGCGGTGGTGGTCTGCTGCCATGGTCCATTAAGGCCAAATTTCGCCGCACTGTCCTAACGGATACGTTCGTCGTTCACTCCACTCTGATCGCTGCGGTTATTTCAGGCACTGTTGCTTGCCTGTTCGCACCGACAACTGTACGCAAACGCCGCTGTTTTCGGTCGTTAAGTGAAGACCGTCGGCCTCTGCGTTATCCCTAGTGAGAGGTAATGTCTAAAATTTGGTATTCTCGGCATACTCTGGTTATTATGCATCTCCGAGTATTGAATTCCCTAACGATTTCCGAAACGGAATGTCTCACGCGTGTAGCACCATAACCATGTCGGAAACCTTTTCACATGAATCACCTGATTATAAATGACAAATCCTTCCATAGTTGACCTTTTATCCGTTGTGTACGCTGTGCTACTGCCATCTGTGTAAGTGCATATCGCTATCCCATTACTTTTCTCACCTAAGTAAACGTTGGTAGTCTTGTCTACTGGCAGCTGATGTGTCTTACAATTAATGATTAATATCGAACACTGCTTTGGTGTGCGCATTACTATGATCAGTATGCATGCTGTATTTAGTATACACTTGCGGTTGTAATGAATAGGCAGTCTCGGCAAAAATAAAACTAAAGATGAGGAAACATACAACAGATAGTGATGGTATAGTGCCCATAGATTCCGAAATCGCACATTTTTTTTCTGTCGTATTTTCGTAATAATAGGTCCTCGCCCATGATGATAGACGAGGTAGAACATTAATGCATAACTATCGTCCCTGTAGAGGGGGCTCATGGAGGGTGTATCTATATATGATACGTATACAGTTTCCTACCACTATAGTTACGTTGGTCATTTATTCATACACAATAGCGTTCTAAAAAGCTGAATATTCGTCGTTAACCTCCTGCCACTTTCTTTAGTAAACTACGGTATGTTACTGAAGTAAGCTAATTTTTCACTATCTGATCAGATTTGAATGTGATATCAACAACAGTTACTCTTATATATACAGAAATCTAACTAAAATCAACGTACGTTAGACAAGCAGGGTACATCTCAAATGTTGCTCCTCTTTTTAGTAAAAACGCTGCATACCACAAGCTTGCACAGATTCATTCAGACATAAGTATATCAGACAAATCTGCCACGTTTTGATTTAGTTCTGCATGTGAACGTTAATCGGTAACTTCTTATCGTTCAGTCTAAAACTAAAGAGACAAAACTGGTTTCTAATGAAGGCCTTCTACTCCTTTTTAAATCTAATCCGATTACGTAACTAATATTGCTGGATCTTGCCCACTCGTCTCTTGTAGGGTGCCTAAGGGATGCAGCGTTCTCGGAATGCTATACAAAAATTAAAGCAAATAACACTGATATGGCGCGCGCCGCTATCCTGTGATCTTGTTTAGAGCGCGCGCTATAATCGATTATAGTTGGCTGTTCTGGTGCTCGTGGCCCTCCGGTGGTGGTTTGCTATTACGTCGCTGGCGTGTGTTTGCGGTGGCCGGCGGAAAGCGAGAGGGTAGTCGGTTTCCGGGTACTGCACGGAACGTGAAGTTCGCTCTGTTTGACCTGCTGGTGACTAGCACTAAGGTTATTGTGCCTCGCAATATGAGAAGAGTGGTCTGGGCCGGAGGCGATTCGCCGCTGTGCTGGCCATGCGGTGGTGATTAATTGGAGTCGGCGTACTTGTTCTGCCTGCCTGTCTGATATGGAGGTCCGGTGGGGTCCTGTGATACTCTGACCCGGAAACAACTAGTTGATGAATTTTGGAGTCGCCTGCCAGGTTAGGGTGTGGGCTCGGTTGGCTCGTCAGATTTTCCGCTGGAAGCTCCAGCAGTGGTTTCTGAACTTCATTCTGATGTGGGACGGCGTTGTTGTAAGTTTTTGCTGTGTGTGTGTGTGGCACGTTACAATATTTGTTGGTACTAATTTATTTGCTCAACTGGAGTATCTTTTGGTCATCCCTGTGAGTGGGTCGCTGCCCACGCGGTGTGCTCAGCGTTACCTTTGGTAGTGCCTGTTGGTTCCCTTTTGAAGGAATTCACGTAGGTGGTTCCTGCGCCAAACCAGCTCTTCACCGCACGCTCATGGCGTATGGACGAGACAGGGCGCCTTGGCTCTGCCGTTTACTACACGGTCTCACGGGAACTAGCGTCGCAACAACCTTCGCCAGAGCGCCAAATGGCCGTCCACGGGACACAGGCACGGCTTCTGCAGATCACGGCTCACAGTTTGCACGGCACTCGTGTTCGATCGAGACTGCACGATTCCATCCCAGAGGAATGCGCCTCTCTTTATCACATCGTCAGAGAACGGAGACACCATAAGAGACGACGGTGAAGAGAAAGGCTGACACGGGACATCCTTGTCGCACTGAGCGCTCAACAGTGAACGTTGGCGAGCGGTAGCAATGACCATAACTGTGGGAGGGGCTCCGTGGGTGAGACGGAGGAACCACACCTGCCTATATTAGGGGCATTTCTGCGGACGGGCAACGTGCGGAGACACACAGCACCATATCCCGTGCCGTCACAGATTATTACTGCACTCTCTGTCTAGCAGATCAACAGCGTGACAATGACATTGAGGACATCCTGCACGGCCTGCCACCTTCTTGGAGGCCGTCACGTTCAAATGGTTCAAATGGCTCTGAGCACTATGGGACTCAACTGCTTTGGTCATTAGTCCCCTAGAACCTAGAACTACTTAAACCTAACTAACCTAAGGACATCACACACATCCATGCCCGAGGCAGGATTCGAACCTGCGACCGTAGCAGTCGCACGGTTCCGGACTGCGCGCCTAGAAGCGCGAGACCACCGCGGCCGGCGAGGCCGTCACATGGTAATAAATGCGCATGGCCCTCTCGATGAGCGCGAGAAACTAATTACCTTGACCTGATGGTCTTCCGCTTGAATTTTGTAGCACCTTTTCTGACTTGAAATTTGGCGGCAAAGCTGCTGCGAACTCCTGGATCCGGATTTCCGCGTCCCCGCCCCTCCCCACTCGAATTTTTTGGGGGCATGATCACCCCGGTGCCAAAACCAAACAGGGGGGTGCAGACCGCAAGACTTCCGGCCGTTGATGTTATTGAATTCAAATTACAAGCTGTTCGCCGACATTCTTCATGCTCGCCTCCTCGCTATTATCAAAGATGCCATTCATGCCGACCAAACATGTTTGGGAGGTGGCAGTAACATACACACGGCGTTAAGCTCCTATAGAGATGTGGTGGCGCTCATGTCGGCATGCCGCTTAGAAGGTGCCTTCGTCGCGGTTGACCTAGAACATGCATTTGACCGAGTTGAGCACAGTTCCTTGCAGGCTGTCTTAGAGAAGATGGGCCTGCCCCTCATATAGGCAGGTGTGGTTCCTCCGTCTCACCCACGGAGCCCCTCCCACAGTTATGGTCATTGCTACCGCTCGCCAACGTTCACTGTTGAGCGCTCAGTGCGACAAGGATGTCCCGTGTCAGCCTTTCTCTTCACCGTCGCCCTCGAGCCTGCACTTCATGGTCTACGACAGCGTTTGGAGGGTATTCGCCTCCGCGATGTGCATTTTAAATGTTGTGCCTATGCGGACGATGTAGTACTCTTGGCGAGGTCGGCAGAAGATACATGTATGGCTTTCGCGTGGCTTCAGCAATACGGAGAGGTTACCGGGAACCGTATCAACCCGCGAAAGTCGCACTACATGGATGTGGGAAGAGGACTGCATATGAGTACGCCTGTGCCCATTACCAAAGTCCCGGCAATGAGTGTTTGGGAGGGACCTTTCATGGGAACGTGCAGCGTACAGCAGCAGATACGTATCACAGACTGCTTAATGTGATCCGCACGCAAGGTCATCTCCATAACTATTAAACACTTGACTTGATCGTGCGGGTACATTTTGTCAATGTCTACCTCGCTCCGAAACTTAATCATTACACACACGTTCTCCCGAGACCGCTACGGTTGCTGCCAAGTTCCAGGCGCCATCGGTCATTTCGTCAGCGATGGTAGGGTGTTCAAGAGATGCTAACGTTGCCCACAGACGCAGGCTGCATTGGAATGATAAACGTACACAACAGGGCGCGCGCTCTCTTCCCACGGACGATGCATCGCCTCCGTACTTCGGACAAGGACACCCTCCCTGAGGTGCCTCAACCCCTCCATCCGTCGATTCCTGTTGGGCATATGGACATATCACGCCAACACTGTGTCACTTACGCACCCATCTGGTCGGCACCTGTTGGATGTCTTGCAGACCACGCGGGATTCTAGAACCAAGGACTTCTACCGCTACTTTCAACGGACGCTGCCTGCTAATGTGGTTGAACGCTGACATCTGGCGATTGGCTGGAGGTGGGTGTGGAGTAACATACACTCGCCTTTCTTTCCCATCTCGGTCAGGGCGCTGTGGTATGTGATACCGACTGAAAAATCCCCCACCCGACAACGTTTACACATGATCCATCTTGCCGAGGATCCTTTCTGCTCCACATGCGCCGCTGTCGACACCGACATGCACCGTTTCAATTGTGGTACGGCTACCGACTGCTGACTCCTCACACTGCACATGTTGACATTGTTGCTGCGACGGACGCGTAGTCCGTAGAGCCCACCGAGCTGATCCATCCCGACGTCACTTACTTCCCTGCTACTCGTCATAAAGCCACGGTGTGGGTTAAGGGTATGGCATTGTCATAATTTTTTAATAAGAGCTTTGCAGGGTTGTTAGATTTCTGGCATCATTTACCGAGTAACTATACGATTTTATGGTGCAATGCGTCGTATGGTACGCTCTATGCGAATTACTTGGGTTGTTGTTTACGCGCTCTCCAGACCATTGAGGTGTACCAGGTGAGAGAAGAGACTCAGATATGCGCATGATGGACTGATGAGAGACATCAACGGTAGTTATGAGGTGTTTCACCCTCGCTGAACGAGAAGACGGCCAGGACAACCCACCTTCTGACTGCTGTGGACCGAGGGGAAAGAAAAAAAAATAGAACAAAAAAAGAATTACAAATAAACACATAAGAACAAAATGAACAACAAATAAAATATAGTTAAGTATTGTACCCCTTCCTTTTTCCTTTTTTTTAAATAAAATGTCCAGAGCCTGAATTGGTGGCGCACGACCGTCCTAGTTAGCTTAAGGGTGAAAGGGGCGTTGGTACTTGCTTTGTTTTCGTTTTTAGGTTAGATAGGTTTTTGGGGCTAGTATGGGTGATAGAGGCCACCACCTGAAGTCGAAGAGGTAATTTCTTTATATTATTATTGGTGTTTTGCCCTTAAAGAGCGCAGTTGGACTAAACTACATGGCCAGTTCCTTTTGCTGCCTTCCTTCCTGCCCAAACTTCCCTCATTCGCTCACTGTGTTTCTGTTTCCGGTCCTCTATCCACGCTTCTTGTCTCCGGCTTAATCTTGATTGCCTTTTTGGTTGCCCACATTTCTTTCATCTTCCGGCTGTGATCTTGCTTGCGTTCTTCGGTCTATTTTACCCCTGTTCGTTTGTCACAGTGTATCTCATGCAGTTTACTTGTCTTAATGATGTTTCTGAATTTTATTCTGTCGTTTATTGTGTCTGCTGTTATGTTGAATTGGTTCAGATCGTTTTTTACATCTTCCACCCATTCGTTGTTTCTAGTCGTTACCCAGTCAAAGATCTGTTTGGTCAGTCCGTGTGACGGCATTCAGTATAGGTGTCCATAGAATTGTAGTCTGCGTTTTCTAAACTTTTCTGTAACTGTCTCCGTATGTTTGTATATTTCCTCTGTAGGTTTCTTGATCCATACTCCATTGTTGTTAGTTGCGCCAAATATTTTCCTAAGTATTTTCCGGTCTACTTTTTCTAGTTGTCTGATACGTGTATGCCCTAGGATTAGTGCGGTCTCTGCTGCATATAGTGCCTTGGGGAGCACCAGCGTGTCGCAATTTAGCTTTTTGTGAGATAGACTTCTTGTTGTAATGATTCCACACTACTTTGTATACCTTGTCCAGTTTAGTTTTTCTTTCTTCGTTTGAGTCTCTGTTATGTCCGCTCATTTCTTATGTTTCTCTAAGGTATTTGAAGTTTGCCGTTTTGTAAATCGTGCCGTACTTTTGTTCAAAGATGAGAGTTTCTTTGTGCTCATAAACTGTGTTTTTTCGTAACAGATCTGAAGTCCAGTTTTGGAAGCGATTTCATGTAGTTTTTCAATAGCATCTTTTTCTTCGTTTATACCAATCGTGACAATCGCCAAATCGTCTGCAAAAGCCAGGCATTTAATCTGTAGGTTTCCTACGGTTATCCCCTGTTTTGATGCTTCCCATTCTTTTATTACCTTATCTATCACTAAATTGAAAAGGAGAGGTGAGAGGCAATCGCCTTGTCGGACACCTGTACGAATTTCAAAGGGCTCTAATAGTTCCCCACAGAACTTTACTTTCGAGGTGTTGTTGGTCAAAGTTTGCTCTATGATAGCCCGTGTTTTGTTGTCTACTTTGTATTCTGCTAGCATTTTGAAGAGAGTTTTTCGGTCGATATAGTCGTACGCCTTTTTGAAGTCGACAAAGGTAATGATTAGTTTCTGTTTGTGTTGTAAGATCATTTTCAGGTTTCAAATTTGTTCCGCACAAGACCGCCCGTTACGGAAGCCTGCTTGGTATTCCCCAATCAAATGGTCGGTTTGGCATTCTAGTCTGTTTAGTAAACCTTTAGAGAGGATGTTTCATGTGACCGGCAGTAGGGAT
Source organism: Schistocerca gregaria (assembly GCF_023897955.1). Classification (NCBI taxonomy): domain Eukaryota; kingdom Metazoa; phylum Arthropoda; class Insecta; order Orthoptera; family Acrididae; genus Schistocerca; species Schistocerca gregaria. Next base: position 719,448,474 of record NC_064921.1, on the reverse strand, counting down.
ATTCTTCTGTAGTTGTTCGGGTCAGTCTTGTCACCTTTTTTAGTGTAGTGGGTGTATCAGGGCAGTTTCCCAGAGGTCAGGAATTTTCATGTATTTCCCAGGTGTCTTCCAAGATCCTGTGGATATCTTTGCTAAGTTCTGGGTCTTGTAACCTGCAGATTTCCGCGATGATTCCGTCTTCTCCTGGTACTCTACGATTCTTGAGTGTCTTGATTATTTCTTTAATTTCTTTTAGAATTGGAGGTTCTCTATCTGGATTGTACGTACTCGTTTCTGTCATCATTTCTTACATAGGGGGGGGGGGGGGGGCGGTGTCCGTGTTGAAGTGTTCTTCGAAGTACTTTGCCAGAATGTCCCAATTGTTTTTGGTATCGGTTTCTAGGGTTCTGAAGCACAAGTTGGGTGGTTGATCTCCAGTCACATTTTCTCTGAACGTCCTGTAGAAGTTTCTTGTATTGTTCTTCATGAAGGTCGATTCGAACTCCGTCAGTCGCCGTTTATCATGTCAGTTTTCGCTGTACTTGATTTTGCTTGATTGCTTCTGTGTTTTCAGGATGTCCATCCTATTCTCTTGGGATTTATGGCTATTAAATGTTTTGCATGCACTGATTCGTTGGTCAATAGCTTTTGTCACATGTGTGGTTCCACCAACGGTGTTTCCGTGTGCGTGGTGCTTGAGCTAGTTTCATGGCCTCTCGGATTCTTCCTGAAAGTCTGTCGTTTTCTCAATTTTAATTTTGCCTAATATTTGTGTCTGGTTTAAAGTAAGGTATTCTCGATCTGCTCTAACAATTTTGTTCTTTTGGAGCTTTTTCTTGGACAAAAGACGAATCCTGATCTGTTGTAGGTGGTGGTCTGAGTCGAAGTAGCCTTTACGTGTATCTATGTTCAAAATTTCTTTTTGTGAGTCTTTCTGGACTAGTACGTAATTGATCTGTAGTTCATGCTTTCCGTTGGGGAGTTTCCATGTGGTAAGTTCCGTGTTGGTTTCTTGAATTTTGTTAACATAATGGTGAGGTCGCGGCTTTTGCCGCGTTTTCCAAGTGTGTTTGCGCCCTTGTGTGGAGTATGTTTTCCTGTGGAATGTCTGTATATCTTTTCTTTTCCGAGTTTAGCGTTGAAGTCTCCCAGTATTTGTTCAAATGGCTCTGAGCACTATGGGACTTAACGTCTATGGTCATCAGTCCTCTAGAACTTAGAACTACTTAAATCTAACTAAACTAAGGACATCATACAACGCCCAGTCATCACGAGGCAGAGAAAATCCCTGACCCCGCCGGGAATCGAACCCGGGAGAGAACGCTACCGCACGACCACGAGCTGCGGACTCTCCCAGTATTATTTTGACTCCATGCGCAGGAGTTTTCCTGATAATTTCTTCCATTGTCGTCCTGAAGTCATCAATTTCGTACGGAATTTTCCTCTTGTAGTCATTAGTCGGTGCATGTGCGTTGATTATTGTGTAGGATTTGTAGGCTGATTTCACTGTGATTGTGCTGATGCTTTCGTTTGGTGACGAAAAGTCGATTATACTGTCCGTGATGGACTTGTGCCAAAAAGCCGTAGGTTTTTCAATTGTCTCGATGGTTTTCCTTTGTTTCTTCTGAGGTTCTCCGTTGTAATAGGTGTAGTGATCGTATGTGTAAATATTAGTTATAAAGTTAAGTAAAGACTTGGTGAAGGAAGTTACAGGGACTCAAGTACGCTAGCAGAGACACGGAAGTGGAGCAGGACCGCGGAGAGGTAATCGTCCGATCGAGTATGCGAACCAAGCAGTCAGCAGTCTACTGGGGGCGTCGTCCGGAGGACATTGCCCGCCCCGCTGGAAAGCAGGGCAGACGGATCAGGAGCCAGCATAAGTCACGTGTACGATACACGAGGGAACCTTCTAGCATCGAACCACAGAGGCCAGCCACTGTGCTACAAACGTCACGCCGTCAGCAGGAACACGAAATAAATACCCCGGAAAGAGGCAGCTCCCTCTCGAAGTTTGCAGCTTCTTCTGAAGTCTGCTGGGAGTCTGCTCGAAGTCTGCTGGAAGTGCTGGTCAACTTATGGAGTACGCTTGTCATGTTCCGGAAGCCTCGTGACGGTTTCTGGGCGTGCTGATGTACTCCCGACGGTACGCTTGAAGAAGAAGCGGCAGCTATGGAGGTCATAGGACAGCATCGAACCTGATAGCAGCGTCTAGGACAGCATCGAACCTGATAGCAGCGTCTAGTTACCACGCCTTACGAAGAAAGAAGAAGATGTCGTCCCTTCGCCAGTAAGTCACAGAAGTCGAGTCTTCGTTCCGAGTCAAGTCATTAAAGTCGAAGTCTCACTTATAGCAACAGAGACGTATAGTGAATAGCCCAGGTGACTGGTTCGGACGAAGGGATGCGGCCGAACCAGTGAAGTCACCCGTGAATTGGGAATAACTCCAGTTCAATGGACGCCGCCCAGAGCCGCCGAATCTGAGAACACGGGTTCGCTCCTAGCACGGGGCAACTTTCGTAATCGCAGTGGCCGGCCAGCCGCTCGGAATTGCAAGCCGGTACACTCGCCGGCACACATTCTTGCCTCGTAAGCAGCGCTCGCCACGTGCGGCCGTCGTCAGCTGCTGTTTCTGGGACATTCCTTGCAGTCTACGTTAGCATCTCCCGCCGCCGCCAGCACCGAGGCCACTACGCCGTGTTGCTACGGAAGCACTGAACCAAGCGAGTAAAGTAAACCGGTTGAAGTCCGCTGAATGCCCTGTTGTCAAGGAAATGTTTGTCAATAAATAACTCTTGGAGTAAGGGATGTTTTATTGTACCTCATCCTCTGAGCCAAGGGAAGAGATCATGTAGCCCAGCTCTCCATGCCTGACAAATAATACGAATAACAAGAAAAAATAAAAAGAGACTCTACACCGTGTTGAAATGGTCTTCGTCTGTGAATTGTCTTTCTTGCAGTGCACATATTTTGAATTGAATTTTTTATAGAGTGTCTGTGAGTTGTTTCATCTTCCTTATCTTCATCAGTGTGTTCACGTTGAGTGTGCCGATGTAGTGGTTGCGTTTGGTCTTGAGGGAGTTTGAGAAGCTCCGATTCTTCTCACGATAACCGTGAGCCCCAGGAATCCGGTGCTCTCGACGATCCCAGTCTATTGACTGGGGCCCGGGGTAATGAGATTTTTCTCGTTGTACCATCATGATGTTTAGTAGTTGGATGTATGGCATGCTGCCGACTACAACCTGACTTTCCAGATCAGGAGGTTGATCGAGGCCACCACGGACATGTGCAGCAGACGCCTTTTGTAGCCGCCCACTGTGGGAACAGACGCCACCACTAGTTTTGGTCCGCCCCGAGTATTTCATTTCCTCGGTACCACCTATATCTAGGAAGTATTCCCCTATCCGCCCCCTGGAGAGGCGCTCGGATGCGGGTCTACTAACCGCCCAGCTATATATAAAATAGTGCGTAAAAAATTAAGCTAAATAAAACAAAACAAAAAAAATAATGGAAAAAATGCTATAGACGAGCGTTCGCGTTAAGCATGCAATCTGTGTTCGAGTCCCGGTCCGGTACAAATTTTCACTATCTTTATTCCATTAGACGGTTGATGGTTGTCCTTATCCTCAGAAAGCAAATACATTTCATGTGTTTCGTTTAGTTCTGCCACAATTTATCTTGCGCACTGTGATTGCTATAGTCTACACTATTATGATTGTGTAACTGAGGATACTTCTTGTTATTTCACAGAACTTTAAACTCTAAACCATGTCGCATTTTGACGCTTCAGAGTAATGAAAACAGCAGTGCGCTACTTGAACGCCGCCACGCGTCGCTTCGTCGACGCATACCACCAAGCGACCCGTCTCCTCAACACCACCTCTGCCTGAACTGATGCATTTGTTGACATGAAGGTTGAAACATGGCCACGTCTCAGGGAGACATCCGCGCCACAGCACATCTGTTTGAATTGGCCCAAGACTCTGAAATCTGCCCCTGAATACGAACCCGATTTATTCCAATAGAATCGCACATTTGCCAATTCCTATCGCCGGATGGGAGAGGAATTATTTCTCAAGCACTTCCTTTTAGTTTACCTAACCCAAGACACGTAACGTATAGCTTTCAGAGCTGAACAAGACTTTCTTCGTCACACAGTCTTACATAGCTGTATATCATCAAGCCATGGCAATCAGTTTCACTGACTCCGGTAATGTGTCACTGATACTACAGGAAAGCATAGCTTGTCTTACGTTTAAGCTTAGTTATCTGTTTCATTACAAATAACAATATTTCCTATATATTTTAGAGTATTGTAACAGCCCTAAACGGAAATCGCTGATGTGTAAACGACAGCCCTGCCAACAATCTCAGGCAAGGAAAATGATTTTGTCTGTTGAGTCATTATATCTACTATTAAATTCAGCTGCCACTAACCCTCGTCGGATGGAGAACAGTGTTATATTCGTTTCCTATTGCATGCTGACGAAAATGTATATTTCATAGATCATCTCGCACTATTAAAATCTTCGATTTTGGACCACTCTAGAGAGACGGAAAAGTTTTCCAGTCTTGACTTCATTCCTCCACAACAGGTGCTCTTTGATTTTTTACTTTGTTCTTCCTACAACTAGTCCAGTTCATTGGTATTGTTTTAGAACATTTATTCATTTAAAACAACTAATTGATTCATTCTAATTCCTAACATATACTGAATTACACTATCTTCTTTCATTCTCAACCGCCCTTTGTGATCAGACGAATATTGATAATTTACTTGAATTTCTTTTGCTTACTTTCTCTAATTTTTACTGAATGTTCATAAAATTTCAATTTCCTTCTGAGATTTTAGTCACCTTCTTTGCCAGTCTGTCCAACGTTACTTTTTAGCATTCGTGCTTTTTTCCTCTCCAGTTTCTGGTTTTTTCTCTCTTATTCAGTATTGGGCAGCTACCAGATTTAGCGTCATGTCTTCTTGTATAAGAGATAGCCCTTTTGTTAACACTACTTCCACTTTTGAATACGCAAGTACACGTGTAATATTTTATTCACTCTGTTCTCAGATGTGTTGGGTCATTAACCTTTATAAAGGTTGGTTGTAACTCCTTTTATTTATTATGTCTGTTGCTTCTGTGCTGCCTTGAATAATTCATTTATTTTCGATTCCGTAATTCAAGCACTTTCAGAACTTTCCTGAACCAGGAATGCTATTTTGTGTACAAAGGTTAATAATTATCACTTCAAACCTTAACGTCAATCCTTCCTGTATTGCTAATTGTTTCTTCCAGCATAATGTTCCTGTCTAACTCTTGTCTGAATCTCAGAAACTTCTGAAATTCCTCTGTCAAATTCACAACTTTACTGTTTCAGATTATGTTCTGTTTACAATTGTGGCCAATGTTTTTCCATACATTTTGTTCTTCTAGAACTATCGTACGAAACATACATCTTTCCGAAGTAAACAAAAACGACTATCGGCACAACTTGTGAAGATAAATCGTCCGTTATATTTTATGTGCTGAGTAGACTCTCTCATACTAGTATTGCCTCTAGGCTTCAAACAAATGAAATATTGTTTGCAGTTTGACGGCTAAGCGATTTAGTCACGCTTTACAGCAGATTGAAGTGATCCATTTGTGGGGCACGCATAGGTCTAATTAAATATTGTCGTGGATGTATTTCGATATTTCTGTTAGAAACGTAATATATCTGGTAAGTACGATGAAATAAATAACAGATGTGTATCATGAAATTGATTTCAAGATGGGACTGTGATACTTAAAAAAAAAAATTTGTGGTAACGATGAATAAAAAACGAGTGGGGTCACATCTTTCGTCTCGAAGTATGCGAGTAGATCGCAAATCTGTTTCGTGTTACTTATTGCGTTCGACGGGGACGAAGGCAATTCTGGAGCTCTCTATAGTCCCTCGTATGGGGTATCGCCGTCTTTTATCGCCGAATGAAACGGTAATATAACTAGCTTTATCGCTTACGGGAATCGTTGGAACCACCGCACAGAGAAGGCGTAAGGCATTCCGTTTTATTCACGGATGGTGCATTCCCAGAAATTTATTCGAAAAACTTGTCTCGAGAGCTGCAGTCAAGACGATTCTGCCTACTTGTTTCTCGTTCTCGCGCAGTCATGTTTACTGTTATCACTTCTATTGAAATAAAATTACCTCGTAGATTTTGTAAACGTGCTTACCCTAAGTGAAGTGTGGAAATTATGGCTCACAATATCGCATGATGTGCATAATCCACACGCGCAAATTTCTTTTCCAAATGTTTACATCAAAATAGTTGTTAGCTGAGTGGCCAGCGCTGCGGAATGCCACACCAATGGGCCCGGTTTCGATTCCTGGCTGGGGCAGGAGATTTTCTCCGCTCAGGGACTGAGTGTTGTGAAGACAATCTTATAAAGTAGGGGTGCAAGTGACATTGTCCTCCCCCTTCACTGCTGATGATATGTTATTGTGGAATTCACTCATGAATACTTTGACCCAACGAAACAACACATTCTAATCATGGACGCAGAGCGAGTCCATAGCTTGGTGCCTTGGACTGGAAGGCCACCGCCTTAGTTGACTGTAGCTTGCCGAACCGCATAATTAGAGCGTTGGATTTCATGGTCGACCGGCTGCACCCAACCGATTGACATCCTACATCCCATAAAAAAGGTAGTAGTACGAATTTTTTATATAAATTTAGAATCGTCATATTCTTCCATATAATTTACAAGATGTTCCTCGTTATTCTCCTTCCTCGTTCTAACAATCTTGTAATCACTAATTCTACCAACTACTCCTCCCATTGCCAAGATTTATTCTTCGGTTAACTTCACTAAATCTACCAAAATCACCGGTTTAGTTAGCCTGCGTTTATTCCCCGGTTAGGCGTTATTACGTGTTCATGCAACGCGTTTTCCGCGCTATTCCGAGGATGGAACTTAGCGGTTGCAAACCGGGGACTGTAAAACTGGCCATTAGTATCGAAGTGTTCTGGTAGAAATTTAATTTCAAAATTTCATACGTAATCTTTCTTATCTGTTATTTCAGCTAGTGGATTATTTCCATTCTTGTACACTGAATCTGTGGATTTCACTGATAATTATAACAACGCTGATCGTTCGCACACCCAATCAACCACACAAACAAACAACGATTGGCATTCACCCTCTCTGGTTTATTCAGCTCAGCTCGTATAGCCCCGTTCTCTTGTCTGCGAGATTTTTTTAATTTCTAGATGCGACGGGAATTCTCCTGGCAGAGATATCACATATATTATTCACGTATTGAAACATCAACACACAATACGTTCAGAAATCAACTTACAATGTTTACATCAAAAACAGTCTTGATCACAAATTATTTATTCCGGTGACCTGTTTCGACCAAGTAGTTCAAAATGGTTCAAATGGCTCTGAGCACTAAGCACTATGGGACTCACCTGCTGAGGTCATCAGTCCCCTAGAACGTAGAACTACTTAAACCTAACTAACCTAAGGATATCACACACATCTATGCCCGAGGCAGGATTCGAATCTGCGACCGTAGCGATCGCGCAGTTCCAGACTGTAGCGCCTAGAACCGCTCGGCCACACTGGCCGGCCGACCAAGTAGTGATTTGCCACCAGAAGGAGGTTGTTACTCATTGGTCTGAAGATGACCACAGTTGTGTTCGAAACCAGTCACCGGAATAAATAATTTGTGATCAAGACTTGTAACCTTCCCCTCTCTTATCGATCTTAATGGCAGTAAAAATTAAACAGCGTGTACCTAATGGAAATTTGGGAAAAGCAATCGTCACCGAAGTTAATATGTCGGTAAAGAGCGAGGAAAGTGTTACATCTAAATGAAAGGAAAAATGTAAATGAAACTGGTGGAAATTAAATTTGAAAAGGGGTAAATTTATTAATGAAAGTAAATTGCGGTCGTTCCTTAACAATTAACTGGCGTTCATTAGATATTTGAGATTTGGGGAAAATTACAGTCGCCAGTACAATGGACAATTACTATAATAACTGAAAAAGAAAGGTTAATGCACATATAATTAGCACTAAAAGCGTGGCAACCGAAGGTTGACACATGTTGTGTGAAATCTGAATATTTGTCGGAAGTAATAAATTTCGCTACACTCTGACTTAATTTAGCAAAAGAATTAATAAAACCGGAAAATTGAAAGTTAATTAAGTGACTGAAATTAATAGTGAACTTTGTTTCTGAAGCACTACGAAATTCAATGAAATAAGGTTAGTCTTGGGCTACCTCAACAATCATTTCAAAAGCTACTTGAATCTACGCAATTTAGGAATAAGAGATTTAAATTTGAACTTGAATTAAATGATTCTGAACAATTAAGAATAGTAAAATTTAGTATGTACGAAGCTGAGCTGCAGTCACAGGTAAGCTAAAATATGGTAACAAAACTCGCACTCTTAATTTGTACTTGTGTAATCAAAATTGCTGCTGTGCAGCGAGCTACCTTAATTTAAGTATTAACTGTATTTTTCTTACTTGTCACTTCTTCTTCCGTGTGTTTTTGGTTTTAGGAAGCTTTAATTGTCGAGTGCTAGTAATAGTGTTCCATAGATCTCGTGTTTGTTTTGAATACAGTCAGAGAGTCCCTTTAGTCAGCCATAGTGCCAGTGTTTGTTTTCAATACAGTCCACAGACAGGTAGTGCTATTTTCATTGTTTTCTACAAGAAGTGGCTAGCAACCACAGTTTAGTCAATAAACAGCCACCTTTAGTGAATTAGCAGTCTAGTTAAAAGTTGATTAACTCTCTTCAGCAAATCGATTCCTTAGGATGGATAGGATGTGTGACTGCTGTGTACGGACGCAGGAGGAGCTGGCCACTGTTCGCGAACAGCTGAGCGTGTTGATGGCCGCGGACAGCCGTCTTCGGGCTGCTGCCTCGGAGTATAGCGGCAGTGGGGAGTCTGGTGCGTCGCAAGGTACACCCCAGGTGTTACATGCTTCACCCACTGTCCCTGCTGTCGAGACATCTTCGCGGGTACTAGGCGCAGTTGGGCCACCCTCTCCCCAAGGGGAATGGCGGGTTCAGCGGCGTTCGCGGCGCACGAGGCGGAGGGTAAATGTGGAGGCTGGCCGTGTGGCATCGCCCGCTCTGCCTGTGAGTGGACATGTGGCTGCTCCTTCAGCAAGGTCCGAGCAGGCACACGGGGGGAGGGGTTTATTAGTTATTGCGAGCTCCAACGTTAGGCGGGTGACGGAGCCCCTAAGGGAAACAGCGGAAAGGTCGGGGAAGAAGGCCAGCGTTCACTCTGTCTGCTTGCCGGGGGGTCTCATCCGAGTTGTGGAGGAGGCCCTACCGGCGACGATACAGAGCACTGGGTGTACCCGACTGCAAATTGTTGCTCATGTCGGCACCAATGACTCCTGCCGTCTGTGCTCAGAGGTCATCCTCAGTTCGTACAGGCGGTTGGTGGAATTGGTGAAGGCGGGAAGCTTCGCTCCCGGGGTGAAATCAGAGGTAACTATTTGTGTTATCGTTCCCAGAACCGATCGCGGTCCTCTGGTATGGAGCCGAGTGGAAGGCTTAAACCGGAGGCTCAGACGATTCTGTTGAGATCTGGGTTGCAAATTTCTCGACCTCCGCTATCGGGTGGAGAAATGTAGGGTCCCCCAGAATAAATAGGCTTGCACTACACGCCGGAAGCGGCTACAAGGGTAGCGGAGTACGTGTGGAGTGCACATGGGGTTTTTTTAGGTTAGAGATTTCCCTCCCTATGCCCGACAAGACGCCTTCTGAGAGGCGGCAAGGTAGGAGTAGGCAAAATTCAACAGGGAATAACAATATTAATGTGCTAATAGTAAACTGCAGAAGCGTCTATAGAAAGGTCCTAGAACTGCTCTCATTAATAAACGGTCACAACGCCCATATAGTACTAGGGACAGAAAGTTGGCTGAAACCAGAGGCCCACATATCGTGGTCGTGCTGTAGCGTTCTCACTTCCCACGCCCGGGTTCCCGGGTTCGATTCCCAGCGGGGTCAGGGATTTTCTCTGCCTCGTGATCGCTGGGTGTTGTGTGATGTCCTTAGGTTAGTTAGGTTTAAGTAGTTCTAAGTTCTAGGGGACTGATGACCATAGATGGTAAGTCCCATAGTGCTCAGAGCCATTTGAACCACTTTTTTGAAACCAAACACAAACAATAATGAAATCCTAAGCTCAGATTGGAATGTATACCGCAGAGACAGGCTGGGCAGTGAAGGGGGAGGCATGTTTTTAGCGATAAGAAGCGCAATAGTATCGAAGGAAGTTGACGGAGATCCGAAATGTGAAATGATTTGGGTGAAGGTCACGGTTAAAGCCGGCTCAGACATGGTAATTGGATGTCTCTATAGGTCCCCGGCTCTGCAGCTGTTGTGGCTGAGCTCCTGAAGGATAATTTGGAAAATATTTCGAGTAGATTTCCCCACCATGTTATAGATCTGGGTGGAGATTTTAATTTGCCGGATATAGACTGGGAGACTCAAACGTTCATAATGGGTGGCAGGGACAAAGGATCCAGTGAAATTTTTTAAAGTGCTTTATCTAAAAACTACCTTGAGCAGTTAAACAGAGAACCGACTCGTCGCGATAACATATTAGACCTTCTGGTGACAAACACACCCAAACTATTTGAAACCGTTAAGGCAGAACAGGGAATCAGCGATCATAAAGCGGTTACGGCATCGATGATTTCAGCTGTAAATAGAAATATTAAAAAGGGTTGGAATATTTTTCTGTTTAGCAAAAGTGACAAAAAGCTGATTTCAGAGTACTTGATGGCTCAACACAAAAGTACCGATAGTGTTGAGGGTCAGTGGACAAAGTTCAAAACCATCATATATTATGCATTAGATGAGTCTGTGCCTTGCAAGATCGTAAGAGATGGAAAAGAGCCACCGTGGTACAACAACCGAGTTAGAAAACTGCTGCGGAAGCAAAGGGAACTTCACAGGAGACATAAACAAAGCCAAAGCCTTGTAGACAAACAAAAATTACGCGAAGCGAAATGTCGTGTGAGGAGGGCTATGCGAGAGGCGTTCAATGAATTGGAAAGTAAAGTTCTATGTACTGACTTGGAAGAAAATGCTAAGAAATTTTGGTCTTATGTCAAAGCGGTAGGTGGATCAAAACAAAATATCCAGACACTCGGTAACCAAAATGGTACTGAAACAGAGGATGACAGACTAAAGGCCGAAATACTAAACGTCTTTTTCCAAAGTTGTTTCACAGAGGAAGACTGCACTGTAGTTCCTTCTCTAGATTGTCGCACAGATGACGAAATGGTAGATATCGAAATAGACGACAGAGGAATATAGAAACAATTAAAATCGCTCAAAAGAGGAAAGGCCGCTGGACTTCATGGGCTACTAGTTCGATTTAACACAGAGTACGCGAAGGAACTTGCCCCCCTTCTTGCAGCGGTGTACGGTAGGTCTCTAGACGAGCGTAGCGTTCCAAAGTATTGAAAAGGGCACAGGTCATCCCCGTTTTCAAGAATTTACGTCGAACAGATGTGCAGAACTATAGACCTATATCTCTAACGTCGATCAGTTGTAGAATTTTGGAACACGTATTATGTTCGAGTATAATGACTATTCTGGAGACTAGAAATCTACTCTGTGCTGCGAATACATAGAAAGATAGATCCCTTAACATGTAGCTACAAAATAGCAGGTCAGCAACTGGAAGCAGTTAATTCTATAAATTATCAAGGAGTACACATTAGGAGTGATTTAAAATGGAATGATCATGTAAAGTTGATCGTCGGTAAAGCAGATGCCAGACTGAGATTCATTGGAAGAATCCTAAGGAAATGCAATCCGAAAACAAAGGAAGTAGGTTACAGTACGCTTGTTCGACCACTGCTTGAATACTGCTCAGCAGTGTGGGATCCGCACGAGATAGGCTTGACAGAAGCGATAGAGAAGATCCAACGGAGAGCAGCGCGCTTCGTTACAGGATCATTTAGTAATCGCGAAAGCGTTACGGAGATGATAGATAAATTCCAGTGGATGACTCTGCAGGAGAGACGCTCAGTAGCACGGTACGGGCTTTTGTTAAAGTTTCGAGGACATACCTTCACGGAAGAGTCAAGCAGTATATTGCTCCCTCCTGCGTATATCTCACGAAGAGTCCATGAGGATAAAATCAGAGAGATTAGAGCCCACACAGAGGCATACCGACAATACTTCTTTCCACGAACAATACGGGACTTAAATAGAACGGAGAACCGATAGAGGTACTCAGGGTGCCCTCCGCCACACACCGTCAGGTGGCTTGCGTAGTATGGATGTAGGTGTAGATGTAGAACTTTGAAATTAAAGCAGTGAAATCGAATGATATTATTTTAATGCTGGCGTTTGAATTTCAACGACACTCGAGTTCATTTCGGGAAAGGAAGGGACCCTGCTTGGTAATGCAATTGGGACAATGAGCAACAAAGGTTCATGCTAAGTTGCTGTATTTTAGTGATGCTAATAGAATTGTTTGAAAAGTTGAGGTCTACCATACAGTTCTAAAACTTTATGGGCTTCCAGTCTTCCTTGTTGGTTGATTGAAGGTTTGAAGTCGTCGATCGAGGAGGAGCGACAATCACTCATTGTCGGCCGTAGCTGTTGCAGAAGCTGGATGTAGGTGCGCCTTCTTCTCGACACGGTCACCAGGCGAAACGGGCTCTTTTTGTGCGCCAGCTAATATTCCCGTCCGCGACACCATGTCAGAAGCTATCATAGCAAGTCGAGAGCAATCACATGCTGCCAAACCCCGAAAGCGCGGCAACTCGCGGGAGCGTCGCACAACACACCTGCTCCACCGCCCTACTCCAGCCAGACTCTGCTCTGCCCGCGCTCCACGCGGCAGAGTTAACACTACCAAAGAACCTAAACACTTTGGTTCTCCACACAACCTACGATAGCATAGTTTTCCCTAGAAAGAGTTTATAGTACAATAGATGGAAATAGGAGGATATGCATTTCTGGCGTTACAGACTGATTTTGATAGTAAATATTTGTAACAGCGTTGATCACTGTTCACTCCCACAATATATACAAAAATAATTAGAATGTGTTCAAAATGTTCAAAAACCAACTGGGATGCATTTCACAATAATATGGGTAATCGATAAACCAACGTGCATTAGGTGCTAGGCACTTTATGAAAAAGTTTTTTTCTTTTTTTTAAATTCAAGAGTATGAACTTGGCGTTCCCTGAAATTGTCACCTGGGACAGATACCCCGATTTGCCCCCACCCCCATAGATCCGCGCCTGGTTCCTAGATTGCCACCATGTCACTGCCATTTCAGTTCCATTGAAATCATTAGGGTTCAAGTTAAGGGCTTTGTGGTAGGGAACAACAAAAAGTAAAAGCTGCCAGTTGTTCAAAGATGGCGATGCTGTTAACCAAACTTCGCGGGCAGATTGGCCTCAAGTTGTAAGACACACAGGAGAACTAATAATGAAATCGTAGGAGAATGAATATATAGTGGAAAATAACACTCAATTCTGACTACAATTCTAGTTCCCAAGCAGAAGATAGTGAAAGCGATTGATATATACACTATGTGATCAAAAGTATCTGGACAAAATGGTTGAAAATGACTTACAAGTTCGTGGCGTCTTCCATCGGTAATGATGGAAGTAAGTATGGTGTTGGCCTACCTGTAGCCTCGATGACAGCTTCCACTCTCGCAGGCATACGTTCAATCAAGAGCTAGAACGTTTCTTGGGGAATGGCAGCCCATTCTTCACAGAGTGCTGCCCTGAGGAGAGGAATTATGTCGGTCGTTCCAAAACATCCCATAGGTGTTCTATACGGCTCAGGTCAGGACTCTGTGCAGGCCAGTCCATTATAGGGACGTCATTGTCGTGTAACCACTCCGCCACAGGCCGTGCATTATCAACAGGTGCTCGATCGTGATGAAAGATGCAACAGCCATTCCCGAATTACACTTCAACAGTGGGAAGCAAGAAGGTGCTTAAAACATCAATGTAGGCCTGTGTTGTGATATTGCCACGCAAAACAACAAGGAGTGCAAGCTTCCTCCGTGATAAACATGTTTACACCATATCACCATGGCCTCAGAATTTTACTGATTTCACTACACACGCTGGCAGATGACGTTCACAGGGCATTCGCCAAATCCACACCCTGCCATCGGATCGCCACATTGTGTACCGTGGTTCGTCACTCCACACAACGTTTTTCCATTGTTCAATCGACCAATGTTTACGCTTTTTTCACCAAGCGAGGCGTCGTTTGGCATCAACCGGCGCCTGCTCCTTTCACCGTCACAGTCTACCACCATAGTGGTAGGTCTGAAGATGGTCTAAAACAGACCGAAACCAGTAACCACATAAAAGAAGAAGTTTTTTGCTGTTGTGACCGTTCATGTTCATTATTTCTACACTTGTCTCGTATTCGAACGTTATTTTCGTTGTTACCTTTCGATATTGTTTTGTTTTCTGGAAGTTACTATACGCTCCTTATCAGAGATAATGGAATGACACGAGGCGTTGTACACAATTATTGCTCGAGTTTTTCGGAAGCTGATCCTTAAGCCACTGCTAAAATGTGTGTCCGCTCATTTCTACTTGGTAATGAGCGGCTATCTTCGACTTAACCAACAGGATACAGTTTTCCATGAACCCTGTTTATGTTTCTGGATGGAGAAGAGTCCGTCTATTATCATGTCCATGTGTTGTCAGCTGTCCATGCTGTGCACATTCAGTAACTTCCATTTGCTCATGCAGCGCCGAAGAATATCGGATCTGTAAATAAACCGTTTCTTTGGCAGGTGTCTGTAGATGCCATCTGCTGTGATGTATTTCAACAACTCAGGTGTTTACACTAGTCGTCAATGTAGCTGACTTGAATGCATTCATGTACGTTTTGCTCATTTAGTATTTTCATTGAATTTTTGTATTTCAAATAGTTATTATTTTGGTCCTGAATAACCACCTGCTTTTTACAGATAGCCCTTTTCGGAAACGGAAGGAAATGAATGAATGATAAATACTTGCGAGGTTCTGGGGTGGAAAAGACTTTGTACCTCTTTAATTCTGGCGAATTTTGAACGAGAGCTGGACATGCACTCGACCCCCTCCTTGCCTACTAACTAAATGATCATGTGCACAACGGTAACGAACGGAATTCATGGTGGACCCTGCTAGTTGGTAAAATAAGAAGTGCACACTCACAATAATTTGATGATAATCATTATCTACTCAGAAAATAAAAAGGAATTTTCTCATAGTAAACGACAGGAAATGGGATTCTGCATTTATCTATGATATGATATACGGACTAATTATTACAATGTGGTTTTTTATAAATCAGAACACCACTACTTCCAAGTGCATTTTCTTTTACTACTCAGACTTTGAGAAAAACACTGCAATTTTACTGTGATGAACGATCAGGACCTTTATGGACTGTGAGAAAATTTTAGCTTCTGACCAACATTGTATCAATAAGTGTGTGCATTTGATATCTTTGTTATAGTAATTATGAAAAATTTTATCAAATCATTATTGGCCACTGCCCAAAACAATTTGTAAAAATTTTTTTTGGGGAGCATGGGGGCTATGTAAGTAGGCTGTTTAGGTTTTCTTATTGGTAACGCCGCTTAGCGCTCGGTATGAAAAAATCACTGGCTGTGCCGTGTGCAGTCTGTGTTTAGTCTGCATTGTTGTCTGCCGTTGTAGTGTTGGGCAGCGGCAGCTGGATGCTAACAGTGCGTAGCGTTGCGCAGTTGGAGGTGAGCCGCCAGCAGTGGTGGACGTGAGGAGAGAAATGGCGAAGTTTTGTAATTTGTAAGACTGGATGTCATGAACCACCATATATTTCTTGACTATTAAGGTAAATACACTGTTTGTTCTCTATTAAAATCTTTCATTTGCTAACTGTGCCTATCAGTAGTTAGTGCCTTCCGTAGTTTGAATCTTTTATTTAGCTGGCAGTAGTGGCGCTCGCTGTATTGCAGTAGTTCGAGTAACGAAGATTTTTGTGAGGTAAGTGATTTGTGAAACATATAGGTTAATGTTAGTCAGGGCCATTCTCTTGTAGGGATTACTGAAAGTCAGATTGCGTTGCGCTAAAATCTATTGTGTGTCAGTTTAAGCACAGTCGTGTATTATTTTTCAAAGGGGACATTTCATATAGACCAGTCTTGTATAATTTTTCTAAGGCGACGTTTCATTATGTAAGTAGGCTGTTTAGGTTTTCTTATTGGTAACGCCACATAGCGCTCGGTATGAAAAAATCACTGGCTGTGCCGTGTGCAGTCTGTGTTTAGCCTGCATTGTTGTCTGCCATTGTAGTGTTGGGCAGCGGCAGCTGGATGCTAACAGCGCGTAGCGTTGCGCAGTTGGAGGTGAGCCGTCAGCAGTGGTGGACGTGGGGAGACAGATGGCGGAGTTTTGAAATTTGTAAGAATTGGTGTCATGAACTGATATATATATTATGACTATAAAGGTAAATACATTGTTTGTTCTCTATTAAAATCTTTCATTTGCTAACTGTGCCTATCAGTAGTTAGTGACTTCCATAGTTTGAATCTTTTAGTTAGCTGGCAGTAGTGGCGCTCGTTGTATTGCAGTAGTTCGAGTAACGAAGATTTTTGTGAGGTAAGTGATTTATGAAACGTATAGGTTAATGTTCGTCAGGGCCATTCTCTTGTAGGGATTTTTGTAAGTCAGATCGCGTTGCGCTAAAGATATTGTGTGTCAGTTTAAGCACAGTCGTGTATAATTGTTCAAAGAGGACGTTTCACATAGACCAGTCTTATATAATTGTTCTAAGGGGACGTTTCATATGTCGACCCTTAGCCGAGGATACCTCACCGGAATCTTCTGATTTTTTCTTGTAGTTTGTGTAATTAATGTAGATTTTTTTTATTGCTAGCGCGTAATCATAGAGGGAATTTCCTTTGTAGTTGTAGTCTTTCATTGTTGTACAGTACAACAGTTGTGGCATGCATGTAGAGTTGCACCAAGTATTTCGCAGCTGCGCTTGCAATTAACTAGATATTATTTTCAGTGCTATGTTAATGTGTTCTCTTATTTTTGCTCTTCAAATTGTGCTTTTCTGTGTTATCGTGTGAAATATTGTGACAATAATGGCGTGTGAAAAACGTAATACTAGGCTACAAAGTAAACTGAGAAATGACAGTGAAGACGAAAGCAATGTGTTAGCGCCACCATGTAATGAATTCACAAATGTTCAAAGTAGTAATTTGGTAATAGTGCATAGGGTAATGGAGCGGGCTGCAAATAATGGCGTAGGCAGTGAAACAGTTAGTGAACAGGGAAGCATTATCGATCGATTGGTCGGCAACAGCTCGCGTCAGGAACCCGATACGACAGGACACAATCTTGCAAATACTGTACATTCAGGTTTTGCGTCCTCACCGTTTTCTCAAAAAGCCGAGACACATTTTCTGCTTGTCAAACTGTGAATGTTGCCGGTGCAAATGCACTGCCGAAAAGCATAGATGATCAGATTCCAGACACTAATACATTATTATTGCAATTAATGCAACAAATGAAACAAAACCAGAGACAAACACAGCAACAGTTAGACACAATGGAACAAAATCTTCAAAAGTTAGACACAATGGAACAAAATCAGAGACAAACACAACAAAAGCTTCAAAAGTTAGACACAATGGAACAAAATCAGAGACAAACACAGCAAAAGCTTCAAAAGTTAGACACAATGGAACAAAATCTTCGAAAGTTAGACACCACACTTGAACAAACACGTGACGATTTAACTACTGAGTTACATAACATTGAATCGAAATGCCAAAAAATCTGTAATGACGTAAAAATACAAATTTGTGAGCATTTTCAACCTATTTTTTCGCGGCATGAAAACTCATTACAGAATCACGAAGCAGCCATAAAAGAATTGCAAACTGTTGTTCGTGAAAATCACGACACCTTGCAAGCTAAAATGGACTCAGTTGCATCCACCGATTCGGTTACGCAACTTGCAAGAACTCAGGAAAACTTAAAGGACACAGTAGACACTCTGAAACTTGGTTCAGAAAAACACACTGAGGAAATGTGTTCACTATCGGTGAAAGTAGCCGAACTTTCGGATCAGTTCACTAATTTATCTACGAAGGTAGATGATAATTTGAATGACACAAAACCGGTAGTCTTTAATGACACAGAAGAGTGCGAACAAATTAGGAAATTCAAACAAAGTCTGAATCAAATTAGTACGTAACACCAAAGAGAAATCCGGGAAGTACAAGATCAGCTGACACAGGTAATACAACAATTACGTATTTCAGAGGACACTCGCGCTCCAATACGGGAAGAGGGACATAGAAATACGGAACAGCCACAAAATAATAACACAGGGCACTTCGGAAATTATGAAAGAAATTGGTAAGGTACACCGAATTCTGAGATGGAACCGCCGACACGACGTAACAATGACCGATATGCTACCCGCCGAGACGATGATTTTGACTATAAGCTGTTCATTACTACACGTAAATTCAAAACATTTAAGAATTCAGGCAACGACATTCATCCACAAGCGTGGCTCCATCAATTCTCTCATAGTTTTCCTCCCAACTGGTCACTAGAGCACAGATTAGAATTTATGTGTGGCTACGTAGAGAATGAACCAGCTGTAAGAATGCGATCGGTCATTCACGATTGCCACAGTGAAGGAGAATTTTACCATGCCCTCCTCTCAGTATATTGGTCCCAAGCCACACAAGACCGAGTAAAACATGGCATCATGATGATGAAACATTCCGAACAATCTGAATTTTCCAGTCTTGTGAAATATTTTGAAGACATGTTGCACAAGAATCATTACCTGTCAAACCCATACAGCCCGTCAGAACTCATCCGCATTTGCTTAATCAAATTGCCTGAACATTTACGGCATATTATTTTGGCAGGCCGTTGCAAAAACGACATTGAAGCTTTTCAGGGACTCTTACAAGAACTAGAAATTGACACCGACAATCGCGGAACGCGAAAACAGGAACACAACAATGACAGGTCACATCCGGCACAATTCCGCGAAGAAAGAAATAATAACTGGACACGACAAGGCTATTCTTACAACGCAAATCGTGACCAAAACAGACACCACCCGTATGACAACCACTGGCAGAGTAATAATTACAGAGAAAAATCGCATTTCCGTAGTAATGAATATGACGAGACAATCATAGAAACAGACAATATGGCAACCAGAACTATTATCATCACGGGAGACGGAATAACTTCAGACGCAACGGTCAAGTCCGCAGTTACGATTCAGGGAGAAATTCTCCACCACGTGACCGAAAAGAAATTAATTACAGAAATTACCGACATGACGACAGACGATATGATCGTAACGACAGACCTGAATTGCATCAGAAATGGCGAGCTTCAAACAGGGTAGGGCCCTCTCGGCAAGGTGAATTTTCAGAAGTTAGGTCCCCTAATCCCATTAACGGCGCGCGCCAACAAAGAGACAGACAATGACTCACACCGCAGGCAGCCGCGTGCGCCGGCTGGCTCAGAGAAAAATGACGTAGACGCTAACCTTCAGAAAAAATTTTAGCATTCCGTGCCGACGTATACAACATGATAATTACTTGGAAGCTGAAACTCTGCGCACTAGAAAGGGTAAATGATTGCACCACATTTCACATGTAAAACCGTTTATTGAAATATTATCTGCTTTTTAACTTTGTCTTTGCCATAAAACATTTCACTTCACAATTCTAGTATGCTTTGTCACACTGAGAAACTGTTAACATGCAACCATGTTTGAAGTTTACTATCCAGTCTAGAACCTATGGAACATATTTAAACAGAAGTTACGAATGCATTGTTATAGTGAACAGACGTCACAGTGTTATTGTGCGTGTACATTCTTGCTTGTTCGTTGCACGATTACGTAACGACTATAAGGCTTAAATACTTAGAACATTTACCAGTACTGCTAATGAGATTTTAATGCAACATTTTGGTTTACTTGAAAACACATTCTTTATTTGAAGTTCATTCGGTGAGATTAAAGATGACTTAGCATTTGGTTTCTCTAATAGCTACACGATTATATCACGACGCTACTAATATGTGACACGATTTACATTGTTGCTTTTGCGGTGTATCTGTTTTATATCTGCACAGTTTTTCTGTATTATTTTGGAAAGTAAAACATGTTTTAGTAGTAACGTTTGTGGTATAGCTACAATGAGACAGCCTTTTCTGTAGCACAACAATAAGTACAGTACATTACTTACTTCATCACGGCAATAAGCGTAATAACTAAGATATCTATACGCAAAGCATTTCAATTTCGTTTATCATGAGGTAAGTACATTAACTTCTGCAGAACTTAGCTTTCGGAGGACAACAACTACAACACTTCCACAGAGATTGTCTTACAGCAAGACGCACATTTAGCGCTACAGGACACGCATTAAACTATTTATTTTTCAACATATTTGAATTAAAAAGAAAGTTTTTGTGATACATTTCATTCCATTGCTGTAATCTGTAACACCTGAGGGTATAATTACATTATTCCTCAGGGGGGTACACGCCTACTTTGTGTACCATGTGTGTGGCAAGCACAAGGAGCCCTAGCTAATATGGTATTTGTTTATACAACTTTACACATCGGTACCGTATTTCTCTAACACATTAATTACACAGCTATCTGATCATTTAACTGGGAGAGATAAACATTCATTTTACTACATCAGTGACACATGTTTACGTAATTACACTGTTGGATAACTTCACACTTATGAAATTGTATTTTGTCTGTACTTTGTGAACTGTTCATATTTTTTCGGAACCATTGTGATACTATGAGAGCTTTGAATGACATATTTGGTATGGGATCATGATTTTTAAAGTACGTTTGAGGTAGATGAAACTTTTGACATGAGCAGAGAATTTTTTTAGGTTTTGAAATTATTGGAGGAAGCTACGACGATTTTGAGAATTTGACTGAGGTGTTATGATGTTATTATTACGATGACGATGTGTATTATGCTGTTGTGGCATGTTTATGATCAATAAGCTGATGCTATATGAGGAATTTTATTATGCTACTTATTTGTTATGATGAAATATTGAAGAAGTGTCGACGAATATATATATGTGTAATAAGGTAAGAAATAATGAGTTGTGGTTAGGGACTCTGATTTGTGAAAAAGGATGTTGGAAACCAAGAATCGTACTTTAAGAGATGAAATGTATGTAAATGCGTGAATGTACCACAATGCCGCCGAAAATTTTTTGGACACTGTTATAATAACAATATTTTGTTTCTACAGATTTGTAACGCAAGTTCTTGACCTGTGAAATTTTTTATATGAGACTGCCACTGTAGGGGAAACTGGTGTCGTAAATATTTCGGTAAGACAGTTAAGGCACCACCTGCGCGTAATGCGTCGTGGGCACCCAGCTGGGCCATAGCCACCACGAAACAAGCCATTAGTGTGTGCCTTTCAGAGGCACAGATAAAAAAAAAGGGGAAGCCATTATCCTCGCTATTGACATTTCTTTGTTGAAAGCGTCGCAAATACGACATGCTCATTACTTGGTAACATTCTTACATCTGCACACCTGATTAACAAGTGTCTTTCTACGAGAGTTGAGAGAACTTCTACTGACTTATGAAATGCCACATAGCTATTGAATGATGTTTTTATTCTTTGCTTTGCATAATTGCTTATTTCATTTGATATCTGTTTTCCAGCTGTGTTACAGCATTGGTTTTATAAAATAAAATTAAATGCATTTGCTAATGTGAAAACTTTCTGTCAACAGATCTGTTAAATAATAATTTTATGATCCACATTCCTCAAAAAAAAAAAAAAGGAGCACTTGGAAAGGAAAGAACAATAAGAAGGGACTAGTAACAGGAACTGCATACATAATTTTCTTTTCAAGTACTTGGTAATTAATTTAATAGAATAAGTTGTGGTGCACCACTTTAATTACATAGACATTAAGATGTGATTATAACTTTCCCTTATCTGCATTGTTGTCTTTAGTATAACATTTTTTATGCTTGAGCTTTGCCATGTTTAGATATAAGTTACTGCATTTTCTGCTGCTGTTTTCCTGGCATAGTGCTACTAAATATCACTTTGTATTACTCTGTTAAGCTAGTTTTACTACTGATTTATTTTTCTTGTTTGCTGCACATTGCCTTATATTAGTTGTAATATTGCTGCCTTTTTTTGCCAATTTCCATTTTTTTACCATTGCTGTTTGTGTTAATTGTTTTGTGCTGCTGCATTGCCTCGTCCCTTAGTTTAGTATCTGAGCTCAGTAGATTTAAGTTAGCTTAAGAGGGGGTAGACTATATAAGAAACTAACTATGATGAATTGGAAGAAAAGCATTGAGAAGCTATAAGGAAATGGTTTGGCCAAAAAAGTAGTGTACAGTGGAGAAAAACTATTTTTGAAAGAGGATATGAGAAAAGTACAGAAAGCATGTATAGATAGGACTTTTTGGAAATAATGAAGAACGAATGGAGATCTCCAAGAAGTAAAGAAAGTTTTGTTTGCAACATACTGCAGTAAAACAAACCCTGTCCTTTCCCTTTCTATTATTCCGCTATGTGTTTGTGTACTCTTGTATATTTGTGTTCTTCCTGTCTTTATGTGTTTTTTCTGATGTTTAGACATTATTTATTCTCTTTTATTTTAATGCTAAAGTGTGAAGTTGATGTTTCAATAATTATTCTGATCTTTTATGTATGTACTTATGTCATAATTTTTGCAACACCTATGAATTTTTTATTTCGATTCTTTTGTAAAGCCTGTACTACTGCAAATGTTCTCTGTATTGTTATGTTATTTAAAGATGTATTTTGTACCTTTGTTATTGTATTTTCATGTTATAAAATTGTAATTGACACCAGTTCATGAAATTAAGTAACTTGTAAATTACGTTTCACTTCACACGTTTCTGTTGGTCATAGTATATGAACAATATGTGAGAAGTAGGGACTGATAGTGTTTGCACGTGTGTTAATAATTCAGTAAAGGACTGGATAACAGCACTGCTGGTTCTAAGGACATTTCAAAAAAAAAAAAATGTGAGTGCACAAGTGGTGGTTATGGACTTGCTATATTATTCGCAAGACTCTTCAATGGTGACTGTGCGCCTGCGCAGTCAAACAGATGGCTGCTGGCCATCTCTACAAGAACTACAGTGGGTCTACACCTTTGACGACCCACCGGTACCATTATTTCTACAAGGACTGCAATGGGTCTGCACCTCTGGTGGCCCACCAATACCGTAATCTCTACCAGGACTACAAGGGGTCTACTCTGTGATGACCTACCTACCAATATTCTTCAAAACTTCGACTGGCTCTGCTGTGGGTTTGCTCTGTTGTGGCCTATTACCTGTCTGCATGTCAAGAGTCAGCACTGTCTTTCGTTGGAAGGACAACACTACTTCTTCAAGACTGCTTAGAAATCCACTACTTCCAAGTGCAATTTCTTTTATTGCTCAGACTTTGAAAAAAACACTGCAATTTTACTGTGATGAACGATCAGGACTGTCTTTATGGACTGTGAGAAAATTTTAGCTTCTGACCAACATTGTATCAATAAGTGTGTGTATTTGATATCTTTGTTGTAGTAATTATAAAAAATTTATCAAATCATTATTGGCCACTGCCCAAAACAATTTGTAAAAAATTTTTGTGGGGAGCATGGGGGCTATGTAAGTAGGCTGTTTAGGTTTTCTTATTGGTAACGCCACATAGCGCTCGGTATGAAAAAATCACTGGCTGTGCAGTGTGCAGTCTGTGTTTAGTCTGCATTGTTGTCTGCCATTGTAGTGTTGGGCAGCGGCAGCTGGATGCTAACAGCGCGTAGCGTTGCGCAGTTGGAGGTGAGCCGTCAGCAGTGGTGGACGTGGGGAGACAGATGGCGGAGTTTTGAAATTTGTAAGAATTGGTGTCATGAACTGATATATATATTATGACTATAAAGGTAAATACATTGTTTGTTCTCTATTAAAATCTTTCATTTGCTAACTGTGCCTATCAGTAGTTAGTGACTTCCGTAGTTTGAATCTTTTAGTTAGCTGGCAGTAGTGGCGCTCGCTGTATTGCAGTAGTTCGAGTAACGAAGATTTTTGTGAGGTAAGTGATTTATGAAACATATAGGTTAATGTTCATCAGGTCCATTCTCTTGTAGGGATTTTTGGAAGTCAGATTGCGTTGCGCTAAAGATATTGTGTGTCAGTTTAAGCACAGTCGTGTATAATTGTTCAAAGAGGACGTTTCACATAGACCAGTCTTATATAATTGTTCTAAAGGGACGTTTCAGATATACGGACTAAATATTACAATGTGGTTTTTTATAAATCAGAATACAAAGAGTGCTTGACTGTCAATACAAACTGTAGGTATAGTTCAATATTACCTATCCTTTAGGGTAGGTTATACTGAACTATTATGAAAATAAGAGTTTGCTCGAGAACAAGGGGCTCCTACTCTCTATGATGCAATAGATTGACGATAATGAGTGGAGATCCTAATGCGTCAAATATTAATCCCCCGACTATAATTCAGTATTGCGATTAGTAGTGAGAGCTCAAATGGGATCACATGGAGAAACAAGCAAGGTGGATTTGTAGCAAAGCGAGCGCGCGTGCTGCTGAGGACTTCAGTACAAAAATGATAGGTCCTATAATGCCAAAGCCGCAAAATACTTTACCAATCCTGAAACCTGCAGGTCGTCGTTGGTAGGCAGCGTTCTGATGATGTAGGCAACGACTTCTGCTATGCAGCAACTCTGTTACTCGCCCTGTCGGTACAGGCGCGGAAACGGAGAGTAAGAATCTGTGTCTTAAGTCGCAGAAAGAAACTGGAGTATGATCGCAGTCACACTCCACAACGATTCCGAAAAAGTGCGACTAAGTTACAAGACCGACGAAGATCAGATCCAGAATTCCCTGCGCCCACGCAACGCAAGAGCGAAGCTAACGTAACTCAAGTACCCACTACCCTCGAAAAACCGCGAATCAGCAAACAGTGCTGATTCCAGAATTCCCCCACACTATCTCAGAACATCATTGGCGCCAATAGAGACCGTTCTCCCCAGTTCCGAGCAGGGCCTTATAACGTC
The DNA here is from genome assembly GCF_023897955.1 of Schistocerca gregaria. Taxonomy (NCBI): domain Eukaryota; kingdom Metazoa; phylum Arthropoda; class Insecta; order Orthoptera; family Acrididae; genus Schistocerca; species Schistocerca gregaria. The sequence goes on along the minus strand of NC_064921.1, from coordinate 719,423,349 downwards.
AACTGACCTCACTTTAAGTTGACCAATCATGCCTCTGCTATTTAGCTAGGGGCACAGAACTTGTTGTTTGACCGACTACGCCGGCCGGAGTGACCGAGCGGTTCTAGGCGCTACAGCCTGGAACCGCGCCACCGCTACGGTCGCAGGTTCAAATCCTGCGTCTGGCATCGATGTGTGTGCTGTCCTTAGGTATGTTAGGTTTAAGTAGTTCTACGTTCTAGGGGACTGATGACCTCAGATGTTCCCATAGTGCTCAGAGCCATTTGAACCATTTGACCGACTTCGAAAACAACATGCCTAGACCACCGGCCATTTGGCGCCAGACAGTCGCATCCTGCAGGGCACGGTCCACAAGTATTCTCAGAACCAAGAAAATGCAGTCAGTCGGCACCAGCAGTCTTCTTTCCAGCGAAATGGTATACACATAAAATGCGCCAAACTCGCAGGTCGTTTCGCCCTGCATAAAATAGGCGAAATTCGACCAGGCGCTCAAGCCCATTGATGTAAGACCCTCTCCGCATACGCGTTGGCTGAAGTGCAGCCCCCCCCCCCTTCCCCCCTCCCCCCTCCCCCTCCCCTGGAAACGCAGTGGGCCGCGTTTTCCAATAGAGTCAAATAAAGCAAGACCACATACAGTTCACAACAATTTCAAGTGAAAAGTACTTTGAGCTCTCAGTGCAAATACTCTCAATAGAATAAACTTATTCGGCCTGTTACCACCGTGCAATGACGTAAAACATTAATACAATTGAGAAAATGAGAGGCGACATGCAAAAGAAGGCATGGAACCTCTCATAATTTCGGAGGTTTTTCAGTATGATTATTCAGTCGCTCCTAAAGAGGAAATAGATCTGGAAGCCTGTGTGAATGAATATTTATGTGGTTTTGGAGACGATCCCATTGACCACGACATCATTAGTGCTGTAAAGAAGCTTATGGTGGCAGTGTTTACAAGTGATTCCAACAATGGCGTGACAACGATTCGCTTCTTGTGAATAATTCGTTTCGTCATAATATTAATTTCAGAACGTCATAATACCTGTGGCCAGTAAACACAAGCTACGAAGTGAGACTAAAAGTGCGATAGAATCGAAGAATTAACCAAATTAATGATCGTATGATAAAGAATGTGAATTTGACTTCATTGTTTTCAACGTATTTTATCAAAGTACTCCTTCAGCAGTGGAATACTTTGCATAAAAGTATTTTTATAGTGACGCAGCAGAAGGTGCACATCCCCTCTCCTCTCGCCCTTGTGACTTGCCCCGCCTCTACCCCTCTCCCCCCCCCCCCCCCCGGTCCGCCCTCCGAAACCTCCTGGAAGCGGCGTCACTTTACAAGGCTCGTGCAACAAAGCGAGCTCTGGAGCCCAATATTGGTTCAAATGGCTCTGAGCACTATGGGACTTAACATCTATGGTCATCAGTCCCCTAGAACTTAGAACTACTTAAACCTAACTAACCTAAGGACATCACACAACACCCAGGAGCCCAAGAAACAGGTGCCACTGGCTGACGTCCAGCCCATACAACTTGATGCACTGATATGTCAGTCACAAAGTAATTTTAATCGGAGTATAATGAGAAACTGTTGCCTGTCAATATCTATATTTGTCGAATTGTTGATCGTACTAACATAACCAGTTAATTCCAACTTTTGTGAACTCGCTAGCTGTAACTATAAAAATTATGTATGATATACATTTGCACACAGGGTTGAGCAGTCGAAATGTACCACCTCTACCACGGAGCTGTCTTCACAGCGGAACCACCAGCTCCACCACCGCTGTCCTCTCCACTGCTACAGCATCTGCTCAGCTATGGGTCACGTTATTCTGTGCATCCTCTCTCTAAAAGTTAGAAAAATACGATACGTACTATGTAGTGGAGAAGACACTACATTCTAAAACTGTTGTGTTGAGTTGCAGACAGTTATGCTGCTGTAATTAATGTTTTCAGGAATTCTTGTATTTCAAGAGGTCCGTTATTGTTATACACACCAATTAAGACGCTACACCTACTAAGAGGCAAGCTGTTACAAATATTTAACACTTGTATGAGGACCATATAAGTTTAGTCCCATCTACATGATACTCAGTTATCAATACCCTCAGCAGAATCAACTGTCTCACTTTCTTCACAGTTCTGGTACCTCATCAACAGGTAGAAGAGTGGGCAACGGTTCATCATAAACAGTCTCACTGTGCTGCCAGCAAGAATTAGCTCTTGTTCTGAATTTAGATCTACAAATACCACTAGTGTACAAACAATTGCTTTCATACACGCCTAGTTATTAAGTACACCATCTCTTTTTCAAATTATCACTATTGCATCAGTAATATTCTCCAGCTTCAACCAATTGCTCAAACTGTTTATTTCATATTGCATATTGCGTATCCTGAGATGCCAAAGGCCAAAATACACCTCCTACTTTCGGACCTTCTATTGCCGTTTTTAATGCAGCAACTCGATATGGCATGGACTCAACAAGTCGTTGGAATCCCATGCAGAACTACCGAGCCACGATGCCTCTATAACAGTCCATAACTGCGAAAGTGTAACTGTTCAAAATTTTGTGCACGAACTGACCTCTCGATTATGTTCCAGACATGTTCGATGAGATTCAAATTGGGCGATCTGGGTGCCCAAATCATTCGGTGATTGTTTCAGAATGTCCTTCAAACCAGTCTGAACAACTGTGACCTGGTGACAATCCCTTCGTTGTTCTGCAGCATGAACCCATGAATGGTTGCAAATGGTTCGCAAGTAGCCGAATATGATCATTCCTGTCAATGATCGGTTCAATTGGACTAGACGACCCAGTCTGTTCTATATAAGCACAGCCCACTCCATTATGGAAACACCATTCACTTGCAAAATTCCTTGTTAACAAAATGGTTCAAATGGCTCTAAGCACTATGGGACATCTAAGGTCATCAGTCCCAAAGACTTGGAACTACTTAAAACTAACTAACCTAAGGCCATCACACACATCCATGCAGCAGCGCGGTTCCGGACTGAAGCGTGTAGAACCACTCGGCCACGGCAGCCGGCCCTTGTTAACAGCTTGGGTCTGTAGCTTCGTGGAGTCTGCACCACACTCGAAACCTACCGTAATATCTTACCAACTGATATCGGGACCCATCTTACCAGGCCATAGTTGTCCAGTTATCTAGGCTCCAAGGGATATGGTCACGAGCCCAGGAGAGTCCCTGTAGGCGATGCCGTGCAGTTAGCAGAGTCACTCGTGTCAGTCGCTACGCCAAATATCATCGCACTGTCCTAACGGATACTTTCGTTGTAGTCCCACATTGATTTATGTGGCTATTTCATGCACTTTTCTTTCTCTGTTTGAACTGAAAACTCAACGCAAACGACGCTGCTCTCGGCCGTTAAGTGAAGACTGTACGTTGAGCGTGATGAGACGTAATAACTCAAATCTGGTAATCTCGGCATTCTTGAAACACTGGATCTCGGAATATTAAATTGCCTAACGGTTTCCGAAACTGAGTGTCGCGTGCATCTAGCCGCAACTACCATTCCGCTTTTAACATCTGTTAATTCCCGTCGTGCGGCCATAAACACGTGGAATCCGTTTCACATAATCATCTGATTACAAATGACAGCTCCGCCAATACACTACTCTTTTATACTTTGTGTATGCGAGAGCACTGCCGTCTTGATTTGATCATATCGCTAATTCATGACTCATGTCACCTCGTTGTATATTACATAACTTTCTTCGTGTGGCTGAATTATGTTTCATTTATCCTTTCTCTTGTGATGATCATCTTGTTAAGATGTGAAAAGATGTGAAGTTCCTGCCTTTGGTGATCTCATTCAGCTTGAATTTATAGATTGTCCTGTCAATATTACGTGTTTCTATGTATGTGTGTGTGTGTGTGTGTGTGTGTGTGTGTGTGTGTGTGTGCGTGTGTGTGCGCATGTGCGTGTGTGTCCGTGAGTGCCAGTCGATATTGCGAGCTTGTGTGTGTGTGTGTGTGTGTGTGTTCGTGCGTGTATGTGAAAGAAGCAGAATCTACCACAACTACCGTTTGTCATCATGACGCTATAGCCAGTCTAATAACTCAACAATAGCTCACGAAACTGTCTTGAAACAACCACTTGTCTGGTTACGTACTCTTTTAGAATATAAATCAAAACTGCACACCCTGCAATATTAATTAGTAGAATTATTGCAATTTAACAGACCATTCATGCGGCAAGAGTACAACTTTACAGTAATATAGTTCCAAAAACAGAAGCATTTTAAGCGACTGAAACTAAGAAAATGGGTGACAGGTTTGGTGTAAACATATCGAGAAACAAGAAATGAAATATCCGAGGAGAACCTTAGGATCAAATGTGAAAATTCACAGATATCTTTTCATCTTTTTTTCATGCGAACTTACCTACAGAAAAAAAAATCGTAGGTCTGACGAGGAAAATGCGATTGCAATGTTATGATCATTTATGTAGAATGAAAGAAAATTATGAAACTGGTTTTAGTGATAAAGAACTGTTACAACTGGCTGAATGAAATGCAAGAAGACTTAAAGAGAAGTAGCATACATTAAGAAATTTTTGAAGACTGAACAAAATTTCGAGCCGTAAATAACAGTAAATCTTTGGTTGATAACCATTCTTGGCAGGGTACGGGATGGACAGACGAACAGTAGAAGAAACGTTGCAAACAGATTGAGAAATTTGGAAGGAAAAGAAGGTAAGAAATGCTATATAAATTGCCTGACAAAAAAGTGAACCACCAAAACAAAACTTTCGCGAGTTGAGAGGGTACGTGGTGTTGTTTGAGTGATTACAATATCCAGTCGAATTTACAACTAACTTAGCACTGTAAGTTCACTTATAAATAGGGCGTCATAGCCTCTCTGGAATGGATGCCTTTGCTGATTCGACTGGGAAGGGCCGCTGTGTGCTGACTTGAGGCAAGTTAGGCCACAATCGTTGTGAATGGTCATTGACATCTTGAATACTGGTTGTGGGATAGAGTCGACGTCCGAGATGGTCCCACACATGTTCTATCGGGTACAGGTCTTGGGATCTCGCTGGTCGGTACAGCAACTGAACATCACGCAGATTCATAAAGACACGTTCCAAAGTGTGGTCGAGAATTGGCCTGTTTAAATATGTCACTACAATACTGACGACGAGGGGTTGCGCACGAGGACGCGTGAGGTCCGTAACATCTTTGTCTATCCACGTAACATCTTTGCTCAATCACTACCTGAAATCTTACGTGATGACTCCCCACGTCATGACTCTAGGGGTAACACTGCTGTGCCTCTCCAGAACACTGGAACGTTGGATCAGTGGGGGTAGTGCAGTACCGAGTTTCATCAGCAGCTCATGCTTCCCGGTCGCCACTCCAGACGCAGCCATTTGTGTTGTTTCGTTAACGGCGGCCTCATTTGGGACTGAAGTTCCCTAGCCCTGCTTTTGCTAATATCCGAACAGTGGTGCGGTATTACGCAGAACATTGCATAGAGTCGATTACTTGTTTTCTGATGGCGGGTGCAGATGTTAAGGATTTACGGTGTCGTTGGCGCAAAATATGGCAATTTTTCCTTGTGATGGTCTGACGCGACGGACTGGACCCTGACAACAAGTATGCGTGTACTCTCGTTCCCCTGCAGTCCGATATCGGCTCACTGTAATATCCGAATGTCCTACAAATCTGGATACTGCAGGAGTTGACCAACCGACCTAATGGAGACCCACAGTGAGGACCCTTTCAAGCTCTGTCAGGTGCTCATAACGCTGTCTCATGCTACTACGTGGGATCTCTGTGTCCTTCACAATAATTACTCAACGTCTGGTGCTATTCATGTCCTTAATGAACCCTAGGAGCCCTGGTAATCACCGTTCTGTCACAGAGAATTACAACTCCACTTATTTACGCATCCGCCCATCGTGTCCACGTGTACCAAGTTTTTCAGGCTGTGTATTTCAAATGCACTCCGCAGCGAAACACAAAAATTTAAAAAAAGGAAAGAAATGACATAAAGGAGAATGGACGTAGAGAATAATATTGCAAACACTATAAAAATAAAAAGAACGTAGAAGTCTCCTGTTCTCCTCGAAATATGAATTTAATATCATCAAATGTGGTAATGAACAAGAACACTGTAAGATCCTTACGGAACATCTTAATAGCTATATACAAAAACATACAAAGATATAGCGAATTCTGTTTAGTATCTAAATTGGAGAGTACTAGTCAACCAGTTATGCGAATAGCACATAAACCAGTAAATATTCAGTCAATTTTCCATTGCTAATTTATTCACACTTAATACGTACATGTTCGTCATTTTGTGTTTCTATCGTGCCTTAGTTGCAACTATATTTATGGAGATGTGTTTCTTCTTTGGAACTAACTGAAGGACAGTTTGTTTTGTGTCATACGCGGTTCGATTCTTTTTTTGTGAAACATTTTCAGCTGTCTATAATACATGTTTCTTTTATGTATATAATAATTATGATTCATTATTAATTACAAAAACGTTGCTACAATACATATTTTCTTGTTAAACTCTTTTTTTTGTTTGAAGTGAGAAACCATTTTTGATGCACACATTTTGTGAAGTTAGATTGTATTACCATTTGGTGTTACGATTTCTGAAGTTATTAATCCAAGTGTGTAGTCCCGGATTTATATCTCGCTAGTCTGCATACTTCAGACGGCCGATTTTAATACCACGCAGACGAGCAAAATACAACTCCAGGACGACGTGGATTAATAACATTATAAAATGTATGTAATAACTTCACGAAATGTGTACTGAAAAAGTGGTTCTTCACTTAAAAATAAGAGGACAGCAAGAAGATATAAAATATAGTAATATATTTGTAACTAATATACATCGAAATTATCAGATACATAAACAAATGTTTATTACTGGCCACTGAAGGTGCTTCACAAAAAAAAAAAGAATCAAATAGCGTTTGACACAAAACGAACTGGCTTCCATTTAGCTGCAAAGACGGTATACATCTCCATAAAGAACGTTTATTTTGTTCAGTCTTGATCACATAGACGCACTGTCCGTCCAGAATATTTCGAGACTGATTTGATTTGTGGTGTACAAGCAACTACGGTGGTAGTTTGAAGTAACAACTGTAAACAACAGAGATGCACCCGACCAGTGAATTGTAAGCGAGCAGTGTCAGGTAGTGGACCTGCGGCCGTAGCGTGTCAACGTTGCTGTCTCACAAATCGCAGTGGAGCAACATCGCTAAATCAAGTGTAGTCTGTATTGCAAGCCTCGACTCCCAGTGAAAAACGAAGGAGTGTGGACGGCTGCCGCGATTTGATTGTAATGCATAACGCCAACTACTCATTTCTGGAAAATATCACATCGGGTGACAAGATTTAGTGTTAGCAATACGAATCTACACAAAAAGTTGGTATGAGGCGTCAAAGATTTAATGACATTCACGCCAACAAGACGCGCGAATTGAATAGCACATGAAAGAAATACTTTTATGACTGTTCACATAGTTCTATGAACGTTCTGTGCATTTCACTGAAGTGCGGGGAGGCTATCTAGAATATCTGAAGCCTTAAACGCACCATTTTAATGTTTCTCTATTTTTTTAATTACACTGTCTCGGAACTTTCTGGACTGACGTATTCATTTACCCAGCTCAGATCTTTGTTATTTCTACTTAATAAGCAATTCGTAATTTCAACAATGTAATTTTACTGTGGAAAGAGACTTCATAGTTCTTTTTGAAATTTTAGTGAACAGATCTTCAACAGAAGTGGCGGCCGTTAAAAATTTTAAGGAAGTGCTGCTTACACACACTTACGTCTCCTCGATTTGGTTTCATTTCGGTTATTATTCTTATAATTCACCCTAATCAGTTAACTGTTTTACTGTACTGTGATGCGCTACAGGCTATTCAGAATGAATGAAGCAATGCTTCTTCTGCTATTTATTATATTGTTCCCTATCTCAAAGGCGCAGTCTCTGATTCCTCCCACACCACAAACGGCGTCTTTATTTTCAAATTTGCTTGTCTACCACTGCATTACTTGTCATTGGTAGCACTGACAACATTCAAACATTCTGTGAAGTACTGGAGCAAGTTTCGCCTTCCCGTCGCAGCTGTTCCATGCAAGCAATCGTAATTGTGCTTTGTCTACAGAAGGCTACAATGTGAATAACTTGCATTACGAATCAGTCCCAGTGACAGAAGTATGAAGTAATGAGCGAAATATGGGGAAAGGGGAGGTGTGAAGGGTTGGGAAGGCACTTGCCGAGAGCAGTGCTGTGTGTACTGCATTTCGCTTTAGGGAACACTGGAGCTAGAACCTACTATACAGTTACCTTCTACAACAGAATTTAAAAAGTATGTAGTAGTCACTAAGAGGAATTACTGGCAAGTAATACATTGATAAATAACGCACGAGATATTTGATTTAATTAAGAGAAACTTAAAAATGCAGCAAATGAAACAGTCAAAACGAGTGCATACGTGTAGAAAATGAGATTGACAGAAAGGGTAAAATGTCAAAGCAGGAATGACTGGACAAAAAATGCAGTGATGCAGAAGCATGGGTATCTCGGAAGAAAGAGTATGCCACCTATTGAAATATCGATGAGACTGTGTTGCTTGAGGCTTTCCCGATGGACATGTTGTGTATATGGTTCTCTGCATATCGCACACTAAATAAGGACCCCACAGCAAAAATTCAGCGAAAAACTTTGGAGCTCCTCAAAAACAGCACGATCTCCGATGTGGTTGCTGAGTGACTACGTACACAGGCGTCCGTACCTCCCAGGCTATACGGATTGCTCAAAATTCACAAGGATAATATGCCACTGCGGCCTATTGTGAGTAATATCGGGGCACCAACGTATAATCTAGCAAAACACCTGGCAGCACAATTGAGCCTTTTAGTAGGAAAGTGTGAGCATCATATCCGTAACTCACAAGACTTTATTCGTCGTCTCAAGAACTTACGACTCGCACCGTCAGATATACTCGTGAGTTTTGACGTAGTCTCACTTTTTACTCGAGTACCATTGCAGGAATCGTTGTTGCTCATTAGCGAGAAGCTGGATGGGGAATTTTTAGACTTATTCCAATATGTGCTCACCTCGACATACTTTTTATTTAATGGACAATACTTTGAACAGACTGACGGCGTCGCAATGGGTAGTCCCCTGTCACCCATTGTGGCTAATCTTTTAATGGAAGACTTCGAGGAGAGTGCTCTCCAGACGTCGGGTTTGAAACCTACGTGTTTTTGGCGATATGTGGACGACACCTTTGTTATCTGGCCTTACGGCATTGCATCGCTGAATGTTTTTTAACTCGCTTCATCCCAACATCAAGTTCACGATGGACATGGAGAAAAACGGTGAACTTCCATTCCTGGACGTGTTGGTACGGAGAAAAGAATAGGGCACATTAGGTCACGCAGTGTACCGTAGACCAACGCACAGGGACTTATACTTACAGGCCACCAGATGTCGCCATCCTTCGCAACGAAGTGGCGTACTGAGGACGTTGGTCCACAGAGCACGAGCCATAGCAGACTCAGACAGCTTATCCAATGAGCTGCCCCATCTGCGTACCATTTTCCAACAAAATGGATACTCCGAACGGGAGATTCGACGTGCCTTACAACCGAAGCGGGTTACCCAACGTGAGGAAGTGGAAGAAGGCGAAGAACAAAGGGGAATGGTCATCTTGCCATACATCGGCGGTGTCTCTTCAAAAATAGGAAGTTTATTGAAGAGGCATAAAGTTAAATGTGTTTTTCCTCCGCCCGCAAAACTCAGTTCTCTCTTGGGCTCATCTAAGGACAGCCTCGGCCTAGGAAGATCCGATGTTTACGAGATTCCTTGTAACTGCGGCATGTCGTACATCGGACAAACTTGTCGCACTGTAGAAGAGAGATGCACTGAACACCGACGCTACACTCGTCTGGAGCAACCAGAACAGTCTGCAGTGGCCGAGCATTGTCTCAGTACAGGCCATTCTATGAATTATCAACATACAAAAATTCTCGCATCGACGACTTCGTACTGGGACAGTGTTATTAAGGAAGCAGTGGAAATACGTAGCTCTACGAATCTTGTAAACAGAGACACGGGCTTTCAGCTTAGTACAGCTTGGGATCCAGCACTGGCCATATTGAAGTCCCTTCGACCAGAGAGGAATACTATTGGTCATAAGACGAACGACGATTCGTTAGCAACATAAATATTCTTTTGACAACGGGAGGATAATCAAGGCTCCTACGTGGACGCGCAGTTTTGCTTGCGGCTTCCGACAGAGGTCGCTCGGGCGGCCGATGGCAGCGCAGAGCAGCGGCGGCAGCTTCATCCTGTAGGTAGGGAGCCCTGGTCCTGCTCTAGCAGTGTGTTCGTCGCACCTGAAGGTGTCGGCCAGTTGCGCCGACGAAATGTTGTGGAGTTTTCACTATGAAATCCGACGTCTCGCCCGAGAACCATGTATACATCGATGAGACTATTAGAGAAAAGAGAAGCAGTTTTATGCGTTTCTAGAGCTCAGTTGACAATCCAGTACTAAGCGAAGAAAGGAAAGAAAGAAAAATGAATAGAAGCTAAATGAAGGCAATGTTATAAAAAAGAGGAATCAGATAAAGCTGAGAGATACGACATAGCTAAAACAACTTGACACAACAACTTGACATCAGGCGAAACAACGTCCCTGGATTAAACGATATCTCTTAAGAATTATTGAGATCCTTGGGACGCCCAGCTACGACAAAGGTATTCCATCTCATTTGCATGATGCATGACAGAGGTGAAATTCAAGAAGAACGTAACAAGTCAAATACCTAAGAAGTAAGGTGCTGACAGGTGTGAATATTACAGAATTTTCAGTTTAATAAGTACTGATTGCAAATTTCTGAGAGTTGCAAAAGAAAGGAAAAAGATCTGGTAGATCAGTTTGGGTTCCAAAGAAATGCAGAAATCCGCAGTACAATTTCAACGTTACATAGAAGAAAGGTTACAATAGGCAAACCTACGTTTATAATGTTTGTACATTTAGGGAAAGCTTTTGCCAGTGTTGCCTGGAATATAATCTTTGAAACTTCAGGGGTTGCAAGCATAACATGCAGGTAGCGTAAGGTTATTTAAAACTTGTACAGAAACGATACTGCAGTTATAAGAGTCGAAGGAAATGAAAGGGAAAATGTAGTTGAGAAGGGAATGAAACATGGTTGTATTCTATCCCTGATTTTATTCAGTCTGTACTTTGAGTAAGAAGTAAAGGATATTAAGGGGCCGGCCGCTGTGGCTGAGCAGTTCTAGGCGCTTCAGTCGCAAACCGCGCTACTGCTACTGTCGCATGCTTGAAACCTGCCTCGGACATGGATGTTTGTGATATCCTTAGGTTAGTTAGGTTTAAGTAGTTCTAACTTCTAGGGGACTGATGACCATAGATGTTAAGTCCCATAGTGCTCAGAGCCATTTGAACCATTTTCTAAGTCTAGGGGATTGATGACCTCAGATGTCAAGTGTTTAGAGCCATTCGAACCATTTTTTTGAAATTAAGGAAGAGTGGAAAGTGTCTTAGAAGAGGTTATAAGACAGACATTAACGAAAGTGAAACAAACGTAATGGAATGTAGTCGAATTAAATCAGGTAATGATGAAGGAATTAGATTACGGAACAAGATACCAAACATGGTAGGGCAGTTCTGTTATTTGCCTAACAAAATAACATATGATGGTCAAAGAAAAGAGGATATAAAATTTAGAGTAGCTATAGCTCGAAAAGCATATCTTGAAACGTTCCCTTAGAAAAAATGAAACACAATATTTTTTTTTGCGCAACGAAATCTGACTTTCAGTAATCCCTACAAGAGAATGGCCCTGACTAAATTAACCTATATGTTTCACAAATCACTTACCTCACAAAAATCTTCGTTACTCCAACAACTGCAATACAGCGAGAGCCACTACTGCCCGCTAAATAAAAGATTCAAACTACGGAAGGCACTAACTACTGATAGGCATAGTTAGCAAATCAAGGATTTTAATAGAGAACAAACAATGTATTTACCTTAATAGTAATAATATATATAGCAGTTCATGACATCCATTCTTACAAATGTACTGTTTCTGATGGACACACCTCCAGATTATCCATTCTCAAAAGTCCGCCATCTCACTTCCCCACATCCACCACTACTGGCATCTCGCCTCCAACTGTGCAGCGCTACGTGCTGTGACATCTAGCTGCCCAACACTACATTGGCGAGTATTACAGCAATGCCAATCAGCCACTGACTGCACACAGCACAGCCAGAGATTTTCATACAGAGCGCTACGTGGCGTTACTAATATAAAAAACCTAAACAACCTACTTACATAGCCCCCATGCTCCCCACAAAAATTTTACTAATTGTTTTGGGCACTGGCCAATACAGATTTGAAAAAAATTTTCATAATAATTATTAAAATAACAAAGAAATCAAATGCACACACTTATTGATACAATGTTGGTCAAAGCTAAAATTTTCTCACAGTCCTGATTATTCATCACAGTAAAACTGCCGTTTGTTTTCTCAAAGACTGAGCAGTAAAAGACAATGCACACGGAAGTAGTGGATTTCCATGCAGTCTTGAAGAAGTAGTGTTGTCCTTCCAACGGAAACACAGTGCTGACTCTTGACATGCTGACAGGTAATGGGCCACATCAGAAAAAACCGGTAGCAGAGTCAGTCGAAGTTTTAAAGAATGTCGTTTGGTAGGTCATCACAGAGCAGATCCACTGTAGTCCTGGTAGAGAGTATGGTATTGGTGGGCCACCAGAGGTGTAGACCCATTGTAGTCCTTGTAGAAATAATAGTAATGGTAGGCGACCAAAGATGCAGACCCACTGTAGTCCTTGTAGAAATAATGGTTTTGGTGAGTCATCAAAGGTGTAGACCCACAGTAGTCCTTGTAGAGATGGCTAGCAGCCATTCGTTGCGACTGTGCAGGTGCACAATCACCATCGAAGAGCGTTGCGGAGAATATAGCAAGTCCATAAACCACCACTTGTGCACTCACAAAGTTTTTGGAATTGTCCTTTGAACCAGAAATGCTGTTAACCAGTCCCTTGCTGAATTATTAACACACGTGCAAACACTATCAGTCTTTACTTCTCACATATTGTCCATATATTATGACCAACAGAAACGTGTGCAGTGAAGTGTAACTTACAAGTTATTTAATTTGATGAACTGGTGTCAATTACAATTTTATAACGTGAGAATACAATTACAAAGAAACATAAAACATCATTAAAAACATAATAATACAGATAACACTTGTAGTAACACAGGCTTTACAAAAGAACAGAAATAAACATATACATCAGTGTTACAGGAATTATGACATAAGTAAATATGTAAAATAATGAGAATAGTTTTTGAAACATTAATTTCACACATGAGCATTAAAAGAGAACTGAATAAATAATGAAACTTCCTGGCAGATTAAAACTGTGTGCCCGACCGAGACTCGAACTCGGGACCTTTGCCTTTCGCGGGCAAGTGCTCTACCATCTGAGCTACCGAAGCACGACTCAGGCCCGGTACTCACAGCTTTACTTCTGCCAGTATCCGTCTCCTACCTTCCAAACTTTACAGAAGCTCTCCTGCGAAACTTGCAGAACTAGCACTCCTGAAAGAAAGGATATTTCGGAGACATGGCTTAGCCACAGCCTGGGGGACGTTTCCAGAATGGAAGTGCTAGTTCTGCAAGTTTCGCAGGGGAGCTTCTGTAAAGTTTGGAAGGTAGGAGACGGATACTGACAGAAGTAAAGCTGTGCGTACCGGGCGTGAGTCGTGCTTCGGTAGCTCAGATGGTAGAGCACTTGCCTGCAAAAGGCAAAGGTCCCGAGTTCGAGTCTCGTGTGGGCACACAGTTTTAATCTGCCAGAAAGTTTCATATCAGCGCACACTCCACTGCAGAGTGAAAATCTCATTCTAGAATAAATAATGTCTAAACATCTTTACAAAGAAAATAACTTAGTATTTGAAAAATTCTACAACATAAATCTTATTAGCTAAACACATAAAGACAGGAAAAAGACAAATACACAAGGATACATAAACACATAGCGGAACAACACAGGAGGAAAAGACAGGATTTGTTTTCAGTGTAACATTTGGTACTGCAGTCCAACCCAAAACGTCATTCCATAGATCTTTCGTATTATCTCAACATTTGTTTCCACCAAAAAAAATCCTATCCAAGCACGCTTTCTGTATTGATATGTTCACATATTTCTTACCTCATTATTTATTTTCCATTATCTTACCTCATCATTTATTTCCAAGAAAATCCTACCTAAACCTGTTGTCCCTAAACCCTAATTTTTGTTCATATCCTCTTTCAAAATCCTGTTTTGGCCAAACAATTTTCTTATAGCTTCTCAATGCATTTCATCCAATTAATCACAACTCATTCTCATATATAGTCTACCCCCTCTTAAGCTAACATAAATCTACTGAGCTCAGACGCTAAACTAAGGGACGAGGCAACGCAGCAACACAAAACAATTAATACAAACAGCAATGAAACAAAATGGAAATTGTCAAAGCAAGCAGCAAATCAGTTGCAATATTACAACTGATATAAGGCAATGTGCAGCAAACAAGAAAAATAAATCCATAGTAAAGCTGGCTTAACAGAGTAATAAAAAGTGAAATTCAATAACACTATGCCTGGCAAACAGCAGCAGCAAATGCAATAACTTATATCTAAACATGAAAAAGCTCAAGCAGAAAAAATATTACAGTAAAAATGGCCATGTTTAATACCTATGTCACATCATGAGAAAATGATGCATCACGAGAACTTACTTTACCAGACAAGTTACCAAATTGTAAAAAATTATATATGAAGCTCCTGTGAAGGGAAATTTCTATATATGTTCCCTTCTTTTCTTGGAAATAGATCATAAAATTATTTTTTCTGGGTCTGTAGGCATAAAATAACTATATTAGTACATCTATTAAATTTTATTTTAACAAATGCTGCAGTGCAGCTAGAAACTAGATATTAAACAAAATGAGTAAATAAATACATAAAGCAAGCCATATGGCATTTCTCTCAACTAGCAAGACAATAGCAGTGAAATGTTTCTCATCATTTCATTAGGAATTTTAGTATATATCATAAATTAAGAGCTCCACAGTGTAATCATATGTTTTCAAGTTTGAGCACGTCGTATTTGCGATGCTTTCTACAAAGGAATGTCAATAGCGAGGATAATGACCTCTTTTTTTTCTCCACCTGTGCCTCTGAAAGGCACACACTAATGGCTTTTATTCCAGGCGACTGTCGCGCAGTTGGGTGCCCATGACACATTACGTGCACGTGGTCACTGAACTCTCTTACCGAAATATTTAAGACACCAGTTTGCACTACAGTGACAGTCTCATATAAAAATATTTCACAGGTCAAGAATTTGCGTTACAAATCTGTAGAAACAAAATACTTTAAATATAATAGTGTTCAAAAAATTTTCGCCAAATTAGTGATACATTCACACATTTACACACATTTCATAACTCTTTAAAGTACGATTCTCGGTTTCCAACAACCTTTTTCACAAGTCAGAGTCCCTAACCACTACTCATTATTCCTTACCTTATTACACATATACATATTCATCGACACTTCTTCAGTATTTCATCATAATAAATACATATCATAATAAACATTCCTCAACAGCATAATACACATCATCGTCTTAATAATAACATCATAACACCTCAGTCAAATCTCAAAAACGTCGTAGCTCTCTGTACTAATTTCAAAACCTAAAAAAAATTCTCTGCTCATGTCAAAAGTGTCATCTACCTCAAACGTACTTTAAAAATCATGATCCCATACCAAATGCATCATTCAAAGCTCTTATAGTATCACAATGGTTCCAAAAAAATATGAACAGTTCACAAAGTACAGACAAAATACAATTTCGTAAGTGTGAAGTTATCCAACAGTGTAATTGTGTAAACATCTGTCACTGATGTAGCAAAATAAATGTTTGTCTCTCTCAGTTAAATGATCAGATAGCTGTGTAATTTATGTGTTAGAGAAATATGGTACCGATGTGTAAAGTTGTATAAGCAAATACCACATTAGCTAGGGCTCCTTGTGCTTGCCATACACATGGTACACAAAGTAAGTGTGGACCCCCATGACGATTAATGTAATTATATCCTCAGGTGTTGCAGATTACAGCAATGGAATGAAATGTATCACAGAAAACCTTTCTATCATTGTACTTCCAATATCTTCAAAAATAAATGTTTTAAGTACAAAATTAATCACTCAAATACGTGTACTGTAACGCTAAACTGTGCGTCGTGTTGTAAGATAATCTCTGTGGAAGTGTCGTAGTTATCGTCCTCCGAAAGCTAAGTTCTGCAGAAGTCAATGTACTTACCTCATGATAAAAAAAAAGTGAAATGCTATGCGTATAGATATCGTAGTTATTACGTACCTTATCGTGATCAAGAAAGTACTATAATGTAACGTATTGTTGTGCTATGGAAAAGGCTGTCTCATTGTAGCTACAGCACAAAAGTTACTAGTAAAACATGCTTTACTTTCCAGAATAATTCAGAAAAACTGTGCAAATATAAAACAGATACACCGCAAAAGCAACTATGTAAATTGTGTCACATATTAGAAGCGTCGTGATATAATCATGTAGCTATCAAAGAAAGCAAATGCTAAGTCGCCTTTAACTTCACCGAATGTACTTCAAATAAAGAATGTCTTTTCAAGTCAATCAAAATTTTGCATTAAAATCTCATTAGCAGTATGTGTTCTAAGTATGTAAGCCTGATAGTCGTTACTTAATCGTGCAACTAACAAGCAAGAATGTACAAATAACAACACTGTGTCGTCTGTTCATTATAACAATGCATTCGTAATTTCTGTTTGAATAAGTTCTCTTGGTTCTTGACTGGATATTTAACTTCAAAACATTGTTGCATTTTAATAGTTTCTAAGTCTGACAAAGCATACAAGAAATGTGAAAAGTCTTATGGCAAAGACAAAGTTAAAAAAACAGATTATCTCTCAATAAAAGGTTTTACAAGTGAAATGTGGTGCAATCCTTTACTCTCTAGTGCGCAGAGTTTCAACTTAAAGCAATTATCATGTTGTATACGTCGGTAAGGAATGCTAAAATTTTTCTCAAGGCTAGCGTCTTATGTAATTTTTCTCAGAGCCAGCGGCCGAACGTGGCTGCCTGTGGTGCGAATCATTGTCTGCTATCTCTTTGTTGGCGTGCGTCGTTATTGGGATTAGGAGACCTAACTTCTACAAATTCACCTTGTCGAGAGGGCCCTGCTCTGTTTGAATCTCGTCAGTTCTGATGAAATTTAGGTCTGTCGTTATGATTATATTGTCTGTCGTCATGTCGGTAGTTCCTGTAGTTTCTTTTTGTCGGTTAAGTGTGGAGAGTTTCTCCCTGTGTTATCACTGCACGGTGGTCCGTTGCGTCTGAAGTTATTCTGTCTCCAGTGATAATAACAGTTCTGGTTGCCATATTGTCTGTTTCTATGACATCTCTGTCATATTCATTACTACGGAAATGCGATCTTTTTCTGTAAGTATTACTCTGCCAGTGGTTGTCATATGGGTGGTGTCTACTTTGTTCACGATTTGCGTTGTAAGAATAGCCTTGTCGTGTCCAGTTATTATTTCTTTCTTCGCGGAATTGTGCCGGATGTGACCTGTAATTGTTGTGTTCCTGTTTTCGCGTTCCGCGATTGTCAGTGTCAATTTCTAATTCTTGTAAGAGTCCCCGAAAAGCTTCAATGTCGTCTTTCCAACGTACTACCAAAATAATATGTCGTAAATGTTCAGGTAATTTGATTAAGCAAATGCGGATGAGTTCTGAGTGGCTGTATGGGTTTGACAGCTACTGATTCTTGTGCAACATGTCTTCAAAATATTTCACAAGACTGGAAAATTCAGATTGTTCAAAATGTTTCATCATTATGATGCTATGTTTGTTGCCAGAATTCTTAACTGTTTTGAATTTACGTGTAGTAATGAACAGGTTATAGTCAAAATCATCATGTCGGCGAGTCGCATGTCGGTCATTGTTACGTCGTTTCGGTAGTTCCATCTCAAAATTCTGTGTACCTTGCCAATTTCCGAAGTGCCCTGTGTTATTATTTTGTCGCTGTACCGTATTTCTAAGTCCCTCTTCCCGTTTTGGAGCGCAAGTGTCCTCTGAAATAAGTAATTTTTGTATTACTTGTGCCAACTGATCTTGTACTTCCCGGATTTCTCTTTTGTTCTATGTATTGATTTGATTTTGATTTTGTTTGAATTTTCAAATTTGTTCATACTCTTCTGTGTCATTAAAGACTACCGGTTTTGTGTCACTCAAATTATTTAGCTAATCCGAAAGTTCGACCACTTTCTCTGATAATGAACTAATTTCCTCAATGTGTCTTTCTGAACCAATTTTCAGCGTATCTACTCTGTCCTTTAAGTTTTCCTGAGTTTTTGCAAGTTGTGTAACCGAATCGGTAGATGCAAGTGAGTCAATTTTAGCTTACAAGGTCTCATGATTTTCATGAACAATAATTTGCAGTTCTTTTATGGCTGCTTCGTGATTCTGTAATGCATTTTCATGCCTCGAAAAAATAGGTTGAAAATGCTCACAAATTTGTGTTTTTACGTCATTACAGACTTTTTGACATTTCAATTCAATGTTATGTAACTCAGTAGTTAAATCTTCACGTGTTTGTTCAAGTGTGGTGTCTAACTTTCGAAGATTTTGTTCCATTGTGACTAACGTTTGAAGATATTGTTCCATTGTGTCTAACTTTTGAAGCTTTTGCTGTGTTTGTCTCTGATTTTGTTCCATTGTGTCTAACTTTTGAAGCTTTTGTTGAGTTTCTCTCTGATTTTGTTCCATTGTGTCTAACTTTTGAAGCTTTTGTCCAATTTCTTGCATTAATCGTAATAACAATGCACTGGTGTCTGAAACATGTTCCTCAGTGCTTTTCGGCAGTGAATTTGCACCGGCAACATTCACATTTTGACAAGCGGAAAATGTGTCTTGACTCATTTGAGAAAACGGTGAGTACCCAAAAATTGAGTCTACAGTATTTGTAATATTGTGTTCTGTCATTCGCGATACCTGAGGCGAGCTGTTGCCGACGGATCGGTCGATAATGCTTCACTGTTCACAACCTGTTTCACTGTCTACACCATTATTTGACGCCCGCTCCATTTCCCTATGCACAGTTACCAAATTACTGCTTTGAACATTAGTTAATTCATTACATGGTGGCGCTAACACACTGCTTTCGTCTTCACTGTCATTTCTCAGTTTACTTTGGAGCCTAGTATTTCGTTTTTCACACGCCATTATTGTCACAATATTTCACACGACAACACAGAAAAACACAATTTGAAGAGCAAAAATAAGAGAACACATTAAAATAGCACTGAAAATAATATCTAGTTAATTGCAAGCGCAGCTGCGAAATACTTGGTGCAAATCTACATGCATGCCACAACTGTTTTACTGTACAACAATGAAAGACTACAACTAGAAAGGAGATTCTCTCTACAATTACGGGATAGCAATATACAAAAGCTACACTAATTACACAAACTACAAGAAAAAATCAGAAGATTCCAGTGAGGTATCCTCGGCTAAGGGTCGACATATGAAACGTTCCCTTAGAAAAAATGTACATGACTGTGCTTAAACTAACACACAATATTTTTTTAGCGCAACGAAATCTGACTTTCAGTAACCCCTACAAGAGAATGGCCCTGACTAAATTAACCTATATGTTTCACAAATCACTTACCTCACAAAAATCTTCGTTAGTCCAACTACTGCAATACAGCGAGAGCCACTACTGCCAGCTAAATAAAAGATTCAAACTACAGAAGGGACTAACTACTGATAGGCATAATTAGCAAATCAATGATTTTAATAGAGAACAAACAATGTATTTACCTTAATAGTAATAATATATATAGCAGTTCATGACATCCATTCTTACAAATGTACTGTTTCTGATGGACACACCTCCAGATTATCCGTTCTCAAAAATCCGCCATCTCACTTCCCCACATCCACCACTGCTGGCATCTCGCCTCCAACTGTGCAGCGCTACGCGCTGTGACATCTAGCTGCCCAACACTACATTGGCGAGTATTACAACAATGCCAACCAGCCACAGACTACAGACAGCACAGCCAGCGATTTTCATACAGAGCGATACGTGCCATTACCAATATAAAAAACCTAAACAACCTACTTACAGTCTGAAAAGAGGAATTTCTTAACCTCTAATAAGTAAACAATTCAAAAAAAAAAGAGAATAAAAGGTTTTGAAACGTAGTGCTTCAGAACAACGCTGAAGATTAAATGAATGGATTGAATAACTAATGAGGAAGTAGTAAATCGAATTGCGAAAAGCCGGCCGGGGTGGACGAGCGGTTCTAGGCGCTACAGTCTCGAACCGCGCGACCGCTACGGTCGCAGGTTCGAATCCTGCCTCAGGCATGGATGTGTGTGATGTCCTTAGGTTAGTTAAGTTTAAGTAGTTCTAAGCTCTAGGGAACTGATGACGTAAGAAGTTATGTCCCATAGTGCTCAGAGCCATTTGAACCAATTGCGAAAAAAGGAAATTGAGGAACTACTTGACAAAACGAAGGGATCAGTTGATGGCAGATCCAGAGGCATGTGGTAAGCAGAAAGAAGAATATTTTGCTGTGGGGGAAGTTTGTGTGTGAGTGTGGGGTGGGGAGGCGGGGGTTGGGAGGAAGCGGGGGAAAGTATAGAAATCGTAAAGGAAGACCAAGTAAGCAGTGTCAGCTGGCTGTAAGTTGAGATAAGAGGCTTGCACAGGATAGATCATTGTTGAGAGGTGGCATCAAACAACGAGCACACATACGACATATTTCATCCTATGGCGACAGAAAGTGAGGCTAAGGCTATGGGCCCCGTAACGGTTATTTTACTCGTATAAAACCTTAATGTGATCAGTGTTTGACGTTGAACACTCATCAGAAGGGCTACAAAATATTTTTGTTTGGACCTGTGTTTTTAAAGGTGACGAGAGGAAAGTACTGCCACATACCCTACATCTATCGACTGTAGTAAAGGATACTGGCCAGTAGAAGATTGTAAGTGTCGCTGGAACAACAAATACTATTCATATTAATGCAAACAGACGCTGAAGTTAACTGCTTGGATGTGATACCAGGAATGTCCAAGCACTGCACATTCGTACGAAATGGTATTAGTATGGAAGCATTTTAAGTTCAGATTGTTTCAAATGGCTCTGAGCACTATGGGACTTAACATCTGAGGTCATCAGTCCCCTAGAACTTAGAACTACTTAAACTTAACTAACCTAAGTACACACATCCATGCCCGAGGCAGGATTCGAACCTGCGACCGTAGCAGTCGCGCGGTTCCGGACTGAAGCGCCTAGAACCGCTCGACCACCCCGGCCGGCAGCATTATAGGTAAATATTTTTTTAGCCCGGTTTTGTTAATAGGTGACATGTTGTTAGGAAGCGTAACTCCAGAAGAACTGCACGTGAATGCGCGAAAAATGCTGTGCACAAGAGTGTATAACACAATTTCTCATGACTGGAGCTAGTTTCTGCAAACATCGGAGAGCTCGGTTTTCCTTCATCAGTGATGGATGGACAGCAACAAGTTTACTAGGAGGCGGCGGGCGAACACGGCCCGACAGGAAACGAAGGACCGCGCATCAAAGGGCCTTTGTTGCGTGGCGCCGAATTACAGCCGACGCGGCGCCCGCTGAAATCACGCGGAAGCCAGTTTGAGGTCCGGGCTGCCCGATCAAAGCGCGGCTTCTGAATGTACGACGCTTGTAGCGGAGAAGTGGGCCGAGCCGACAAGCAAGCTGAATGTGCGACGAGCACTGTGGCAGCCGCGGTAATGCGATTCTCTCTCAGGTATCCCACTGTTGAATGCGGTAACTCGAACACTGGCGTGGCACGTGAATATTTAACACGCAATCACAGCGTTAAACACCGGAATTGTTACGAGTCTGAAATGTCTCTCAAAGAAGCAAAAGAGGTAGAGGAAAAACATCTCTTGGGAAACTGTATTCACATACAGTATCCTGCAAATAAAATTGCAGAATTGTGCACTCACTTCGATGGAGAGAATTTAGTACGGTGTGAAATCGCCATATGCAACAGTCAGAATGTATAAACTTCGTTGCCTGGAATCAAAGACTGCTTGCATACGCTGCTGTGGAACTCACTGCCACGCAGTCTGAAGGCTTGTCCACAAAGCACAGACGGTGGTTTCGTGAGGACCAGAAGGAACAACTTTACCGACCGACCACGTACGAGACATTGAATAGGTGACGCTGCTTACATACGATGATTCCATTATTATTGTATAAATTTTAGGCCTGTAATCTGACATAAATAATAAACAGGAAGTTTGTTATCTCCGAAATAAAACAAGAGGTGCAATTAATTCAGTTTATTACATTAAAGTGTGCAATAAAACATTTGACAAACATTGACAGTATCACGCAACTTCCTTGGCACGTCTGGGTAAAGGTTCGCAGGTCTGATGCTAATAATTTTATTCCAGTATAAAACAATAGTTCATTCGTTCGCATCTGTGGTCAGAGCTGACAGCATACTGATCGTAAAAATCTGGTTGAAAGTCCCCAGAGTAGAGCTTGAAAATCACTAAAACTTAGTGAAATGATTTGACTGACTCTACAGTTCGTCTCGCTGTCACAGTTAGATCTCACCATTAATCTGTATGTAGAGGCTGAAGTGGCTACAAAACCAGTAATTTGTTTCGCATGAACAATGTGCATTTGCGACTAAGTGCAAAAATTGTTCAAATGGCTCTGAGCACTATGGAACTTAACTTCTGAGATCATCAGTCCCCTAGAACTTAGAACTACTTAAACGTAACTAACCTAAGGACATCACACACATCCATGCCCGAGGCAGGATTCGAACCTGCGACCATAGCGATCGCGCGGTTCCAGACTGTAGCGCCTAGAACCGCTCGTCCACCTTGGCCGGTGAATAAGTGCAACTCAGGCTGAAGTATTTCTAAGTCCCTAGCTCATCTACTCGGCTTCCGAAAAGGAAGACGGCGGTTTTGATGTTTTCGTTCTTTACTTCATTTAGGTCGCTTGAGCTACAGATGGGCCGAGTGCCGACCAGCAAAAAGCTGACTTGCAAGTATGTGGTCCATTCTCTGACTCTGATCTCAGGCGGGTAAGCAGTAAAGCGTTCACTAACGCTTGGTGCTGAAAAAGTGTGTCCTGTCTTTTTCTGTGGTCATTGAGGTGGGTCCTCGACAGCGCAGCCGTGTTCCTCTCCCTAGCTTAATTTATTTACATTAGTTAATCTCACAATCACAAAGGTGACTTGACTGTGGCGCCCCATTTCATGTTTCGATCTTATCTCCTGTGACAGTGTATTTCGCATAAAGCCGTGTCTTGTCCATTTTGCTTACAAAAGTGTCCTCTCAGCACCTCGCTAAAATCAGCATTTATCCTCTTCCCACATTCGAGTTGTAGAGCAGCCTCTGCTGGTGGCTCAATGAGACATACCCTTGTAACCTAAGAAGCCCTGTGGTGTCTCCTCAAAGAAAAGATGGTCAGCCAAGAAGCGTTGACCTGTGTGACAGCACGTCCGTCCGTTTCCGAAATTTTCTGGGGGTGTGTGGGGGTGGGTGGGTAGTGTGGACTCTACTGTCAGCCGCGTGACCTCGTCATGCATGCTCGCTTGCGGTTCAACACAGTACGCTTCCAGCGTGTTTCTTACTTAGACGAATCTATCAGTATAGTATAAAAGTGTAAACTACGCTCATTAGCTACCTCCAATCACTAGTACTGATAGACCTCTCATTAGTTACTGGGGATTAATTATTCCGCTATGAATAGATCTTTAACTTTATTTCATATTAATTATGAAACATGCTTTGGAGAAATAGTTGTCTAACAACATGTCAGGTAAACGTGCCGACCTAGGAGCAGTGGCACCGGTAGTTCTTCGAAGAAGGCTTGCACGTTCCTTGCCACATGTGGTAGGGCATTTCCCTGCAAAATATCGGACGAGGAACTCCCTCAAGGAGCGGCTGTGCCTAAGACCATAAAATCACCCTGATGTAGCGACGGTAGTTCAGATTGCCCTCAATGCGTAGGAGCAAAATCGCATGTTATATCCAATATCGCCACAAACCATCACACTTGGCGTTCGACCGAAATGCAGCTCAACAATACGGTCTGCCCGATTGCATTCACTACGGTCGAATCCTAAACATCCGACGTCAACTCTGTCGCTTCACCGAGCCAAAACTGAGAACAAAGCTGTTCTGCCAGTTGCGGCCATGTGGACAAGGTGACTCTCATCCCCTAATATGTTCAAAATGTGTGGCCCAGAACCACTGTGTACAACCTTCTCCCATCCACCGCTTCGACACACGTATCAGTGTCGAAGAAGTGAGCTCTGTACGAGCCCATTCCTTATCATTCGAACTCACTTGCATTTTCATCTTGCGCCCTTTGACGGCGACGATGTGGACTGCTACATGCTCGGAAGTTTGCGGTTCTTTAGACTGCTCTATGATCAATAATTGATCAAGAGATTAAATTTACTGTTGGATGAAGGGCAAATGTCAGCATAACTAAAGAGAGAACAGCTTTACATGGTTTTTCCCTCCTGACGCTGGAATTTTCTGTCTGGAATCACTATTTATAAACACACTCCTGGAAATTGAAATAAGAACACCGTGAATTCATTGTCCCAGGAAGGGGAAACTTTATTGACACATTCCTAGGGTCAGAGACATCACATGATCACACTGACAGAACCACAGACACATAGACACAGGCAACAGAGCATGCACAATGTCGGCACTAGTACAGTGTATATCCACCTTTCGCAGCAATGCAGGCTGCTATTCTCCTATGGAGACGATCGTAGAGATGCTGGATGTAGTCCTGTGGAACGGCTTGCCATGCCATTTCCACCTGGCGACTCAGTTGGACCAGCGTTCGTGCTGGACGTGCAGACCACGTGAGACGACGTTTCATCCAGTCCCAAACATGCTCAATGGGGGACAGATCCGGAGATCTTACTGGCCAGGGTAGTTGACTTACACCTTCTAGAGCACGTTGTGTGTCACGGGATACATGCGGACGTGCATTGTCCTGTTGGAACAGCAAGTTTCCTTGCCGGTCTAGGAATGGTAGAACGATGAGTTCGATGACGGTTTGGATATACCGTGCACTATTCAGTGTCCCCTCGACGATCACCAGAGGTGTACGGCCAGTGTAGGAGATCGCTCCCCACACCATGATGCCGGGTGTTGGCCCTGTGTGCCTCGGTCGTATGCAGTCCTCATTGTGGCGCTCACCTGCACGGCGCCAAACACGCATACGACTATCATTGGCACCAAGGCAGAAGCGACTCTCATCGCTGAAGACGACACGTCTCCATTCGTCCCTCCATTCACGCCTGTCGCGACACCACTGGAGGCGGGCTGCACGATGTTGAGGCGTGAGCGGAAGACGGCCTAACGGTGTGCGGGACCGTAGCCCAGCTTCATGGAGACGGTTGCGAATGGTCCTCGCCGATACCCCAGAAGCAACAGTGTCCCTAATTTGCTGGGAAGTGGCGGTGCGGTCCCCTACGGCACTGCGTAGGATCCTACGGTCTTGGCGTGCATCCGTGCGTCGCTGCGGTCCGATCCCAGGTCGACGGGCACGTGCACCTTCCGCCGACCACTGGCGACAACATCGATGTGCTGTGGGGCCTCACGCCCCACGTGTTGAGCTATTCGGCGGTACGTCCACCCGGCCTGCCGCATGCCCACTATACGCCCTCGCTCAAAGTCCGTCAACTGCACATACGGTTCACGTCTACGCTGTCGCGGCATGCTACCAGTATTAAAGACTGCGATGGAGCTCCGTATGCCACGGCAAACTGGCTGACACTGACGGTGGCGGTGCACAAATGCTGCGCAGCTAGCGCCATTCGCCGGCCAACACCGCGGTTCCTGGTGTGTCCGCTGTGCCGTGCGTGTGATCATTGCTTGTACAGCCCTCTCGCAGTGTCCGGAGCAAGTATGGTGGATCTGACACACCGGTGTCAATGTGTTCTTTTTTCCATTTCCAGGAGTGTATGTGATTAATCTATGCTTTCAAGACAAAAGCCATAGCGGTGACATTAAAAATTAATGGTAGATTACAAATGAATGATTTGCAGACGCGTGTAACTGAATTTCCATTTTTTACTGAACGTATAAAAGTTGTTTTTGGCATAAAAAAGTCCGTGTGATATACACAGCAACCAGGACGCTATGAACACCGACCAACTATTGATATAAAACGGTCCAGGCCATAGTAGCGTCACCTGACGAGGAATGACTGCTAGTCAGAATCACGCACGGTGTGTGCACTGTCAGCGAGCGTGCAGTCCGTTTGTAAAATGTGGAAGGTGTGCAGTTTATTTGAGTTTGACCGAGACCAGATTGTGAGGGCCCGGAGGTCGGCACGAGAATTTCGGAAACTGCACGACATGTCGGGTGGTCGAGCAGTGCTGTGGTGAGTGTCTTCAACACGTGGCGAAACCAAGGCGAAACCATACCACTTCCAGACGTCGTGAGGTCCGGACGTCGTAGGTTGGACAGACTGGTAAAACTATACAGGCGGCGAACTGTGGAGGAACTAACGCCAGACTTTAATGCTCAGCAGAGTACAATTGTTTCTGAACATACAATGCACCGAACACACCTAACGATGGGCCCCCGCAGCGCACGGTCCGTGCATGTATCAATGTTAACACCACGACATCGGCAGCTACGCCCGTAATACAGCTAGGCACGTGATGACTGGACATTGGCACAGTGGCGAAGCGTTGCAAGGTCTGATGAATCCCCATACCTTCTTCACGATACCGATGGGAGGGCGCGAGTACGTGCATTGCGGGACGAAGATCAGTTGGCGGCAGCTCTGTTGTGCTGTGGGGAACATTCACATGGATATCCGTGCGACCAGTGAGGCTCGTGCAAGGCACCATGACTGCCAAGGAGCATCGTACACTGACTGCAGACCACGTACAACCCTTCATGACGAACATGTTTCCTTACGGCAGTGACGAACAAGACAGTGCGCTCTGTCACAATGCCAGGAGTGTGATGGAAGATTCGATGAACACGGTGGCGAGTTGCAGTTGATGCTTTGGTTCCCCAACTCGCCATATCTGAGCCCCATCGAACATAGGTGGGATACACTTGAACTTGGCTTCAGAGCTTATCACCTCCGTCACTGGAATTTACGGGAGTTAGGTGACTTGTGTATGCATATGTGATGTCAACTCCCTCCTGTGATCTGCCAGGGCGTCATTGATTTCATGCCACGACGCGTCGCATCTGTTATCCATGTTAAAGGTGGATAATCCGGCAAATAGGTGGCCATAATTTTCCGGATGATCAGTGCATTTTTGTGGCATGATTAATGATATAGTGTGTTAAAGTTACTTATTTCACCATTAATTGCAATATAGAAGATTGTTTGGCACTCTTTGATTTGTTTAGTGGCACATATTATGCAAAAGAAACACCTGCCAGGTTAACCGAGGTAGGCGCGCTGCCCCCATATCGAATACACCTTGCGGATTAACGACGAGGGCCGGTGTGCTGGCCAACCTGGATGTGGTTTTTAGGCGGTTTTCCACATCTCAATAGGTGAATATTGGACTGGTCCCCACGTCGTGCCTCAGTTACACAACTCACAGAAATTTTCAAAACGTTCACACTATTTCATGATTTATACTACACGCAGACAGCTGGGGTACACTGATTCCATCCCAGGGGATATGGGGTGGCGCCAGGAAGGGCATCCGGACATCCCTTCACACTAAACATGCCAAATCCGATTGTACCCACGCAGACCCTGCGAAAACTGAGGGACAAAGGAGCAAGCGAAAGAAGAAGAAGATTAGAGAGAACACAAATGAAGCACCACATATCAAATGTGGTTGATCGTTTAAGTTAACCATCCTCCCTTCAGAATGTACTATGCTAGCACAGAGGACGTGACTTCCTTTCTTCCAATAAATTTCACTATTATTTGACGTCTACACAAAACTGAGAACTAAACATGTCTATTGTATTCTGTCACATACATCCACAAGAGAAACACATTTAGTGTATGTCTATTCACATAAACTGAAAACGTATTGAAGTTGCTGTCTGAACCGAAATAACAGAGGTGACAAAAGTCATGGGATAGCGACATTCACTTATAGAGATGGCGGTAGTATCGCGTACACAACGCTTGAAAGGTCAGTGCATTGGCGGAACTGTACTCTGGTGATTCATGTGAACCGATTTCCGACATGATTATGGCAGCACGGCGGGAGTTAACAGACTCTCACTGCGGAATGTAGTTGGAGCAAGACGCATGGGACATTCCATTTCGGAAATCGTAAGGGAATTCAGTATTCAGGGATGCACAGGGTGAGGAGCGTGCAGAGAATACCAAGTTTAAGGCATTGCCTCTCACCACGGACAACGCAGTGACCGACGGCCTTCACTTAACGACCGAGAGTAGCAGTGTTTACGCAGAGTTGTCAGTGCTAACAGACAAGAAACACTGCTTAAAATAGCACAGTGCGGCGAAATTTAGAGTCAATGGGAAGTGGCAACACAGGACCAGTGCGAGTGCCTTTCCTAACAGCACGGCATCGCCTGCAGCGCCTGTCCGAGGCTCGTGACTGTATCGGTTGAACCCAAGACGACTGGAAAAGCCTGACCTGGTCAGATGAGTCCTGATTTGAGTTGATAAGAGTTGATGGTAAGGTTCAAATGCGGTGCAGGCTGAACGAAGCCGTGGACCCAAGTTGTTAAAATGGCTTCAAATGGCTCTGAGCACTATGGGACTTAACATCTGAGGTCATCAGTCCCCTAGAACTTGTTGTTGTTGTTGTCTTCAGTCCTGAGACTGGTTTGATGCAGCTCTCCATGCTACTCTATCCTGTGCAAGCTGCTTCATCTCCCAGTACCTACTGCAACCTACATCCTTCTGAATCTGCTTAGTGTATTCATCTCTCGGTCTCCCTCTACGATTTTTACCCTCCACGCTGCCCTCCAATGCTAAATTTGTGATCCCTTGATGCCTCAAAACATGTCCTACCAACCGATCCCTTCTTCTAGTCAAGTTGTGCCACAAACTTCTCTTCTCCCCAATCCTATTCAATACCTCCTCATTAGTTACGTGATCTATCCACCTTATCTTCAGTATTCTTCTGTAGCACCACATTTCGAAAGCTTCTATTCTCTTCTTGTCCAAACTAGTTATCGTCCATGTTTCACTTCCATACATGGCTACACTCCAAACAAATACTTTCAGAAACGACTTCCTGATACATAAATCTATATTCGATGTTAACAAATTTCTCTTCTTCAGAAACACTTTCCTTGCCATTGCCAGTCTACATTTTATATCCTCTCTACTTCGACCATCATCAGTTATTTTACTTCCTAAATAGCAAAACTCCTTTACTGCTTTAAGTGTCTCATTTCCTAATCTAATTCCCTCAGCATCACCCGATTTAATTTGACTACATTCCATTATCCTCGTTTTGCTTTTGTTGATGTTCATCTTATATCCTCCTTTCAAGACACTGTCCATTCCGTTCAACTGCTCTTCCAAGTCCTTTGCTGTCTCTGACAGAATTACAATGTCATCGGCGAACCTCAAAGTTTTTACTTCGTCTCCATGAATTTTAATACCTACTCCAAATTTTTCTTTTGTTTCCTTTACTGCTTGCTCAATATACAGATTGAATAGCATCGGGGAGAGGCAACAACCCTGTCTCACTCCTTTCCCAACCACTGCTTCCCTTTCATGCCCCTCGACTCTTATGACTGCCATCTGGTTTCTGTACAAATTATAAATAGCCTTTCGCTCCCTGTATTTTACCCCTGCCACCTTTAGAATTTGAAAAAGGGTATTCCAGTCAACATTGTCAAAAGCTTTCTCTAAGTCTACAAATGCTAGAAACGTAGGTTTGCCTTTTCTTAATCTTTCTTCTAAGATAAGTCGTAAGGTCAGTATTGCCTCACGTGTTCCAACATTTCGACGGAATCCAAACTGATCCTCCCCGAGGTCTGCATCTACCAGTTTCTCCATTCGTCTGTAAAGAATTCGCGTTAGTATTTTGCAGCCGTGGCTTATTAAACTGATAGTTCGGTAATTTTCACATCTGTCAGCACCTGCTTTCTTTGGGATTGGAATTATTATATTCTTCTTGAAGTCTGAGGGTATTTCGCCTGTCTCATACATCTTGCTCACCAGCTGGTAGAGTTTTGTCAGGACTGGTTGTCCCAAGGCCGTCAGTAGTTCTAATGAAATGTTGTCTACTCCGGGGGCCTTGTTTCGACTCAGGTCTTTCAGTGCTCTGTCAAACTCTTCACGCAGTATCGTATCTCCCATTTCGTCTTCATCTACATCCTCTTCCATTTCCATAATATTGTCCTCAAGTTCATCGCCCTTGTATAGACCCTCTATATACTCCTTCCACCTTTCTGCCTTCCCTTCTTTGCTTAGAACTGGGCTGCCATCTGAGCTCTTGATATTCATACACGTGGTTGTCTTCTCTCCAAAGGTCTCTTTAATTTTCCTGTAGGCAGTATCTATCTTACCCCTAGTGAGATAAGCTTCTACATCCTTACATTTGTCCTCTAGCCATCCCTGTTTAGCCATTTTGCACTTCCTGTCGATCTCATTTTTGAGACGTTTGTATTCCTTTTTGCCTGCTTCATTTACTGCATTTTTATATTTTCTCCTTTCATCAATTAAATTCAATATTTCTTCTGTTACCCAAGGATTTCTAGCAGCCCTCGTCTTTGTACCTACTTTATCCTCTGCTGCCTTCACTACTACATCCCTCAGAGCTACC
This sequence comes from Schistocerca gregaria, assembly GCF_023897955.1. Classification (NCBI taxonomy): domain Eukaryota; kingdom Metazoa; phylum Arthropoda; class Insecta; order Orthoptera; family Acrididae; genus Schistocerca; species Schistocerca gregaria. The sequence continues at coordinate 719,392,362 of NC_064921.1, read as the reverse complement.
CATTCTTCTTCTACTGTATTTCTTTCCCCTATTCCTGTCAATTGTTCCCTTATGCTTTCTCTGAACCTCTGTACAACCTCTGGTTCTTTCAGTTTATCCAGGTCCCATCTCCTTAATTTCCCACATTTTTGCAGTTTCTTCAGTTTTAATCTACAGGTCATAACCAATAGATTGTGGTCAGAGTCCACATCTGCCCCTGGAAATGTCTTACAATTTAAAACCTGGTTCCTAAATCTCTGTCTTACCATTATATAATCTATCTGATACCTTTTAGTATCTCCAGGGTTCTTCCACGTATACAACCTTCTTTCATGATTCTTAAACCAAGTGTTAGCTATGATTAAGTTGTGCTCTGTGCAAAATTCTACTAGGCGGCTTCCTCTTTCATTTCTTAGCCCCAATCCATATTCACCTACTATGTTTCCTTCTCTCCCTTTTCCTACACTCGAATTCCAGTCACCCATTACTATTAAATTTTCGTCTCCCTTCACTATCTGAATAATTTCTTTTATTTCATCGTACATTTCTTCAATTTCTTCATCATCTGCAGAGCTAGTTGGCATATAAACTTGTACTACTGTAGTAGGTGTGGGCTTCGTATCTATCTTGGCCACAATAATGCGTTCACTATGCTGTTTGTAGTAGCTTACCCGCATTCCTATTTTCCTATTCATTATTAAACCTACTCCTGCATTACCCCTATTTGATTTTGTGTTTATAACCCTGTAGTCACCTGACCAGAAGTCTTGTTCCTCCTGCCACCGAACTTCACTAATTCCCACTATATCTAACTTTAACCTATCCATTTCCCTTTTTAAATTTTCTAACCTACCTGCCCGATTAAGTGATCTGACATTCCACGCTCCGATCCGTAGAACGCCAGTTTTCTTTCTCCTGATAACGACATCCTCCTGAGTAGTCCCCGCCCGGAGATCCGAATGGGGGACTATTTTACCTCCGGAATATTTTACCCAAGAGGATGCCATCATCATTTAATCATACAGTAAAGCTGCATGTCCTCGGGAAAAATTACGGCTGTAGTTTCCCCTTGCTTTCAGCCGTTCGCAGTACCAGCACAGCAAGGCCGTTTTGGTTAATGTTGCAAGGCCAGATCAGTCAATCATCCAGACTGTTGCCCCTGCAACTACTGAAAAGGCTGCTGCCCCTCTTCAGGAACCACACGTTTGTCTGGCCTCTCAACAGATACCCCTCCGTTGTGGTTGCACCTACGGTACGGCCATCTGTATCGCTGAGGCACGCAAGCCTCCCCACCAACGGCAAGGTCCATGGTTCATGGGGGGAGGCCCTAGAACTTAGAACTACTTAAACCTAACTAACCTAAGGACATCACACACATCCATGCCCGAGGCAGAATTCGAACCTGCTACCGTAGCGTTCGCGCGGTTCCAGACTGTAGCGCCTAGAAACGCTCGGCCACCCCAGCCGGCTCCCAAGTTGTCCACAAGGCACTATGTAAGTTGGTGGTGACACCGTAATGATGCTGGATGTGTTTACGTGGAATGGACTGGGTCCTCTGGTCCAGCTAAAGCTTTCATTGACTGTAAATGGTTACGTTCGTCTATTTTGGAGACCGCTTGCAGCTGCCGGCCGCGGTGGTCTCGCGGTTCTAGGCGCGCATTCCGGAACTATGCGACCGCTACGGTCGCAGGTTCGAATCCTGCCTCGGACGTGGATGTGTGTGATGTCCTTAGTTAGGTTTAAGTAGTTCTAAGTTCTAGGGGACTGATGACCACAGCAGTTGAGTTCCATAGTGCTCAGAGCCATTTGAGCCGCTTGCAGCTATTCACCGACTTCATGTTCCCAAACAACCACAGAATTTTTATGTATGAGAATGTCCATGTCAGAACATTCTGGACAATTCGAGCGAATGATATGGTCACGCAAATCGCCCGACATAAATCCTTTCGATAATTAATCGAACATAATTGCTAAGACATGAGGGAATGACTTCCATGGTACCAGAGGGAGCTGTAGAGGGCAAAAACTGTAGAGGAAGACAGAGATTGGAATACGTCAAGCAAATAATTGAGGACGTAGGTTGCAAGTGCTACTCTGAGATGAAGAAGTTAGCACAGGAAAGGAATTCGTGGTGGGCCGCATTAAACCAGTCAGTAGACTGATGACCAAAAAAAAATTGAGAGGTCAGTTTGTGCACAAAATCCTGCATCGGCAACACTTTCGCAATTATTGACGGCTATGAAGGCAGCCTCCTGAAATGTATGGCTCAAATTTCCACGCCACATCACGTTGCTACACTACGCCGTTCAAAAGGAGGTCCGACACGGTATTAGGAGGCACCACATGACTTTTGTTACCTCAGTGTACTATGTAAATACAGGTTATGTGCTTAGAAGTTGGTCTGTTATCAACCTGGAGTCGATTTGTCAAGCATCAAAGACAGTAGTTCACTGGGATTATATGACACGCGTGGGACGAGTCTGGAAAGTCCTTTCACTTTCTGGTATCATTATAAAGTACATGTGGCAGCAGACACCGTGCATATCCTGAGATGCGCTGTTGTGACCGTAACAGATCGGTATGGTCCAAAGGAAAATGCTAAGGGGAATCTTCGTAAGGAAGATGCGATGTTCCCGTGAAACTCTGTTGAGTGCTTTTGGAGAATGTATGCCACCATAGAGAATGCTGCCACTATAGCATAACTAGAATAAAGTAAGAGAGATGAGGGTGTTTAGAAAGTATATATACACTTATTTTCCTCTCGCTCAGTCCTGAAATTAAGTAGGTCAAAAATTTACTAATATTGGTACGATGAGCACTCCAGAATATCCTGCACAGTCTCTTGATCAGCACGTATGTAGAGATACACGTGAAGACCTATCTGATATCGCGTACGTGCTTCTTATCCTTCTACTAACAATGTGTGGCAACGTTACGGTGGTGAAAAGCACAGTCCAGTTACTACAATGTGACCATGGCCTATGTTCGATGTCAATGGGCAATAAAACAGACGGAAGGTAGCATCGCTAACACTGGAATGTATATAAAGCGGGTCTGGGGAATCGAAAAACAGTGCAGTCGTTGCCGTAATGCGAAAACGAAAGAATTTATCTTGCTTCTAAAAGTAAATGATCAAAGGACTCCGGGCCACAGGTGGAAGCATTTCAGAAAAGGATAAGTTTTGAAACTACTATCGTGTCTTTGTCATTAAAGTATACAGTGCAAGGCAAAATGGCGTTGTGCAAAACTGACAACGATGTAAATGTGGTGCATCACAGGGCATAGATGATAAGGCTGAGGAGAAGTGGACAGGCGAATAGATGAGCAACTGTTGAGTAACCAGATGAACCAAGGTATTACCAAAAGTGTCTCCTCAACGCCCGTTCAGTTAACATTACTACGTATGGGCCTCTGCAGCAGGTGCTTGGTTCGTACATCCATGCTGACTATTGTTCACAGATGACGAAGTCAGGAATTTGCGCTCCAGTACCGCAACCGGAACAAAATAATAATTGGATCCTTTTGCCGACCTCCCAATTCAGATGATATAGTTGCTGAAAGGTTAAAAGAAAACTTGAATTTGATTTCAAACTCGCACCCGACTCATACGATAATAGTTGTGGGTGACTATAATTTACCCTCGATATGCTGGCGAAAACACATGTTTAATTCCGGAGGTACGCATAAAATATAACCCGAAATTGTGATAAACGCATTCTCTGAAAATTTGACCAGTTAGTTCATGAGCCCACGCGAATAGTAAACAGTTGTGAAAACACACTTGTCCTCTTAGCAACAAATAATCCTGAGTTAATAACGAGCATCAAAACCAATTCAGGGATTAGTGAACACAGGATTGTCGTAGCGAGATTGAATACTGTAATCCCCAAAACCTCGAAACATAAGCGAAAAATATACCTATTCAAAAATGTGGATAAAAATTCACTTGACTCCTGCCTGAGAGGCAATCTCCACTCATTTCAAATTAATAATATAAGTGTAGACCAGATGTAGCTTAAATTCAAAGAAATAGTATCAGCACCAATAGAGAGATTTATACCAAATAAAATAACAAACGAGGGAGCTGATCGTCATTGGTACACAAAACGGGTTAGAACACTGCTGCAAAAACAATGAAACAAATATACAAAATTTAAACAGACGCTAAATCCCCATGACTGGCGATCTTTTACAGAAGATCAAATTTTAGCTCCGACTTCAATGCGAGCTGCTTATAACAGTTTCCACAAGGTAACTTTGTCTCGAAACCTGTCAGAAAATCCAAAGAGATTCTGGTCATATTTGAAGTATGTTAGCGGCAAGAAACAATCAATGCCTGCTCTGCGCGATAGCAGTGGAGATACTATCGAAGACAGTGCTGCCAAAGCAGTTACTAAAGACAGCCTTCCGAAATTCCTTCACAAAAGAAGACGAAGTAAATATTCCAGAATTCTAATCGAGAACAGCTACCAACATGAGTAACGTAGAGGTAAGTATACTCGGAGTAGTGAAGCAATAAATCACTTAATAAAAGCAAGTCATCTGGTCCAGACTGTATACCAATTAGGTTCCTTTCGGAGTATGCTGATGCGTTAGCTCCATACTTAACAATCATATACAACCGTTCTCTCGACGAAAGATACGTATCCAAAGACTGGAAAGTTGCACAGGTCACACCAATATTCAAGAAAGGTAGTAGGAGTAATCCACTAAATTACAGGCCCATATCGTTAACGTCGATATGCAGCAGGATTTTGGAACATATATTTTGTTCGAGCATTCTGAATTACCTCAAAGAAGACGGTCTATTGACACACAGTCAACATGGGTTTATAAAACATCGTTCCTGTGAAACACAACTAGCTCTTTATTGGCAAGGGATTTCAGATCAATTCCGCATTTCTGGATTTCGGGAAGGCTATTGACACTGTACCACACAAGCGGCTCGTAGTGAAATTGCGTGCTCATGGAATATCGTCTCAGTTATGTGACTGGATATGTCATTTCCTGTTAGAGAGGTCACAGTTCGTAGTAACTGACGGAAAATAATCGAGTAAACCAGAAGTGATTTCTGGCGTTCCCCAAGGAGTGTTACAGGCCGTTTGCCTTTCCTTATCTATATAAACGATTTGGGAAACAATCTGAGCAGTCGTCTTAGGTTGTTTGCAGATGGCGCTGTCGTATATCGACTAATAAAGTCATCAGAAGATCAAAATAAACTGCAAAACGATTTAGAAAAAATGTCTGAATTTTGCGAAAGTGGCAGTTGACGGTAAATAACAAAAAGTGTGAGGTCATCCACATGAGTGCTAAAAGGAACTCGTTAAACTTCGGTTACACTATAAATCAGTATAATGTAAAAGCCGTAAATTGAACTAAATACCTAGGTATTACATTTACGAACAACTTAAATTGGAAGGAACACACAGAAAATGTTGTGGGAAAGGCTAATCAAAGGTTGCGGTTTATTGGCAGGACACTTAGAAAATGTAACAGACCTACTAAGGAGACTGCCTACTACGATTGTCCGTCCTCTTTTAGAATACTGCTGCGCGGTGTGGGATCCTTACCAGATAGGACTGACGGAGTACATCGATAAAGTTCAAAGAAAGGCAGCACGTTTTGTATTATCGCGAAATATGGGAGAGAGTGTCACAGAAATGATACAGGATTTGGGATGGACATCATTAAAAGAAAGGCGTTTTTCGTTGCGACGGAATCTTCTCACGCAATTCCAATCACCAACTTTCTCCTCCGAAAGCGAGAATATTTTGTTGACACCGACCTACATATGGAGGAGCGATCACCACGATAAAATAAGGGAAATCAGAGCTCGTATGGAAAGATATAGGTGTTCGTTCTTTCCGCGCGCAGTGCGAGATTGGAATAATAAAGAATTGTGAAGGTAGTTCGATGATCTCTCTGCCAGGCACTTAAATGTGATTTGCAGAGTATCCACGTAGATGAACTGGACGTCCACTAAGTGGCGAGAAGTTGCCTTTTCACGTGAATCATGTTTCATCCGACAGTTGGCCATTGGCGTGTATGGCGTGAAATGTATGAAAGTAAACACTCTGCAACAATCATTGGATGAGTCCAGGCTGAAACCGGGAGCGTTATGGTATGGGGGACGTTCTCATGGTACTCCATGGATGATCCCATCATTCTGGAAGGCATAATAGATCAACACATAATAATAGCATAGGTGAACACACATGGGAACACACCATAATAGGCCAATACACCCCAACAAGCAGTTTGCTTCTCCTCAACACGATTGCGTCTACCGTCAGGACAGTGCAACGTCCCGCACAGCTCGCAGTATACGTGCGTGGTTCGAAGAGCACCAAGATGAGTTTACCGTACTCCGCTGGCTACCGAACTCCCCAGATTTAAAGGCAATCGAGAGCCTGTTGACTACCTCGATCATGCTGTTCACATCACGGATCCTCAGCCGAGAAATCTAGCGGATCTCTCCACGTCCGTGAGGTCAGCTTGGCTCCAGATCCCTTCCAGAACTTCTTCGACTCTCCTCCTGCGTGTCCTGCAGCTGAGCGCACTTCAAAAGATGACTATTCGAACCTTGGAGAGGTAGTCACATTAATCTGATTGTCAGCGTTCCAAACAATCTCGATGTCCGTGCAAGTTCAGTATCCTTAGCGCAGCCTTCAGTGCAGTATGTGTGTGTACAACGTATACAACGGGAATTTTTAATGCCAAAAGATACTCCATACGATATTCCCTTTTAAACTGTCAATGAAGCCCAGTTCAGTAGTTCGATTATGATATTTCGCAAGCTGTCTAATAAAGCATAGGAACAGATACATTCTAACCTCCTCCATCGTGTGCATTGAGGCTACCAAACTCTTAGCTGTATCTTCTTCTTCCTTTTACTTGTGCTTCGATCCCTCATCGATGCATGATCTGCATGGGTATTAACTGATTTGACATGGTTAATTGAAGTGGTGGCTGCAAATGCTTACCGTCGCGACCACATTACTTCCTGGGAATATACGTACCCTAACCGTCTCCGTGTCACTTTATTCGCGAATCGTGCAACTGACTTGGGTACCAGCCCAGTATTCACATAATGGGATGTGAAAAACCACCGAAAGACCACATCCAGTCTATTTGGCACTCCGACCCTGATTGATTCTGTCCGAGGCCGGTGCACCTCCCCATTGCGGAAACGGCGCTTTAACACACGACTATTCGGGCGGACAAACGAGTGGTTATTTGTTCAAGAGAATTAATACTTTTTCATTTCATTACTGCTTTTGAAAAACTTTTTTTTGTCCTGTGGCCTAAAAATTAATTCGCCCAAAAGGTTACATGAGGAAGCTAACTCACGCGATGGTGGCATTGTAACTGTAGACACTGGAACAACTGTTTACACAAATTACGCAACCTTGCCCACCCGGTTAGCCATGCGGTCTTACACACTGCTTCCCAAGCGGGAAGGCGTGCCGGTCCCCGGCACGAATCCGCCCGGCGGATTATTATCGAGGTCCGGTGTGCCAGCCAGTCTGTGGATGGTTTTTAAGGCAGTTTTCCAACTGCCTCGGCGAATGCGGGCTAGTTACCCTTATTCTGCCTCAGTTATACAATGCCGGCTATTGCTGCGCGAACAGTGTCTCCACGTACGCGTACACCATAATTATTACTCCACCACGCAAGTATTGGAGTTACACTCGCCTGGTGTGAGACGTCCCCGGAGCTATCCAAAGGGGCAGAACCGCACAATAACCGTGTGTTCGGTGTGTGGCTACCAAGGGGTGAGTGGACTGCTGTAGCCTGTCGTGGGGTCGTGTAGGTACCACTGCGGGGCCGAAGCCTCTCCGTCGTTTCTAGGTTCCCAGTTCAAAACAATACAATACAATACAATATGGAACCTTTACAGCGGACAGGGTTGTTTCAGTTTCTTCTACAGAGTGGCCAGAAACAATATGAAAAGTTTTTAAGGGAGTTTCAGGGAAGTAACTGTTAAAAAAATTAGAAACCTTGCGTCTTTTCCGATTTAATTAGTGCTGAAATTAGCCAGTCAGGTCGTTGCGGCGAAAATGCTAGCACTTTCGGGAGAAAGGAAGGAAGATTACGGGTTAATGTTCTGTCGACATTGAGGTCATTAGAGACGGCACTTGCGCTAAATTACTGTAACGCAGAGCCCTCTCTGGATCCGTGAGTTACCACTTGTTCAGATGATAATTGCCAGTTGAAATGTGCCTTTTTCGGATGTGATAAATTTAATCTAGAACATCAAAAGCTACGTTTGTTCGGTTTGAGGAAACCAAACGGAGAACGCGATTGGCGACAAGGTTTCTGGCGGACTGCTTCAATCTGTGAGGACAGTGACTTGAATGGCTAACTTCAGTGCTACTTAACTCAGAAACGGCGCAACGTGTTGAGTATTATTATAAAAATTATTTTTCAGCACAATCCACCCTGAAACATCTTTATACACTTTTCAGTCTGTTTTTGACCATTCTGTTTTAGGGGCAAAGAGGCAGAGAGATACCGTAATTATTCACTAGGAACACAGAGTAAAAACGTTTAAGTGAATAACTGGAACGCAAACAAATACAGAAGATGAAAGTGTAGTATCACCGTTAAGAGTGAATCCAAACTCCAGCTCTCACGTCTTTAAATTGTAGTGTAGTACTGCACTATCGAGAATGTGTTGTAACTGTTATGTCATCTTCATGGCCAGCAGAAGCGCTCATTAAAGTGCCAACATAGCGTCATTAAGAGCTGAATGGCGAGTGGCGAGTAAATCACACTTTATTACCATCGTTACCCCTTGAATATTCGATTCGAGGACATGAACATAACGCTGATAGGAAAGACTCTATTCCAGCTTGAAGCTACGATTACGCGTATAGTTTATCTACAACATGTGCACCTGTTTGTGTCACGTTTAGTGCTTTGCATACAGTGAATGAAACATAATCCTTTCATCATTTCGCATTTCGCTTCGAGAAAATGATAGGGTATTGGCTGACGGTGAAGTAAATGTCCCCAAACTCGGGAAAAGAACATGTTTCCTTCACACAGCACGATTCTCTCTGAATACAATTTGACTTTAAGGTAAACAGTAACAGCAGAAATGTTTCTTTAGTAGAATATAGTTTTAGATGTGGCACGATATCATTCACAGCTCTGCAACAAGGGTATTTTTACTGTGAAGTGACAAATGTTATTAGACAGTGACATGCACATATACACTTGGCGTTAGAATAACGCACACAATGCAGTGCACAGGGGCAGTGCATTGTACTCGGGAGATTCACGTGCAAAAGTTTCCGACGTGATTATGGCCGCACGACGTGAATTAACTCATTTTCAGCGCGGATTGGTAGTTGGATCTAGACGCATGGGGCATTTTATTTCGGAAGTAGTCAGGGAATTCAATATTCCGCGATCCACAGGGTCGAGAGTGTGCCAAGAATACCAAATTTCAGGTACTACCTCTCACCACGGACATCGCACTGGACAGCAGCCTTCACTTAACAACCGGGAGCTTACGTCATGTGTGTGTGAATTCCTAAGGGACCAAACTGCTGAGCTCACCGGTTCCTAGACCTACACACTACTTAAACTAATCTATGCTAAGACCAACTCTCTCTCTCTCTCTCTCTCTCTCTCTCTCTCTCTCTCTCACACACACACACACACACACACACATACACACACACACATGCCCAAGGGAGGACTCGCACCTCCGGCGGGAGGGGCCGCGTAGTCCGTGACATGGCGCCTCAAACCGCTGGGCCACTGTGCGCGGCTAACGACTGGGAGCAGCGGTGTTTCCTCGTTAGTGTTAACAGACAAGCAATACTGTGTCAAATAATAACAGAAGGAAATGTGGAACTTGTGACGAACGAAACCGTGAGTAAAGTGCGACGAAATTTAGCGTTAATGGGCTATGGCAGCAGACGACCGACGCGAGTGACTTTTCTAACAGCACGACATCACCTGCAGTGCCTTTCATGGCCTCTTGACCATATCAGTTTGGACCCTACACGACTGGAAAACCGTGGGTGATCAGATGAGTCCCGATTTCAGGTGGTGAGAGCTGATAGTAGGTTTGGAGTGTGGTGCAGACATCAACAAGCCATGGACCCAAGTAGTCAACTACGCCCTGTGCAAGGTGGCGGTGGCTCTGCTACAGTGTGAGCTGGGTTTACATGGAATGGACTGGGTCCTGCGGTCCAACTGAACTGATCATGGACTGGAAACGGTTATTTTCGACTACTTGGAGACCATTTTCATTCATGAACTTTAAGTTCCCAAACAATGATGGAAATGTGCCATGTCATCGGGCAACAGTTGTTCAGGACTGTTTTGAAGAACATTCTGGACAATTCAGAAAAATGATTTGACTACCCATATCGCCCGATATGAGTCCCATAGATCATTTATAGGGCATAATCTAGAGGTCAGTTCGTGCACAAAATCCTTCACGGGGAACACTTTTCCTGTTAGGGACGGATATAGAGGCAACATGGATTAACCTTTGTCAAGAGGGCTTACCACGGCTTGTCGAGTCCATTCCAAGACGAACTGTTGCCCTACGTTGGGCAACAAGAGGTCGGAACGATGTTGGGAAGTATTCCGTGACATTTGTTAGCTCAATGTATAGTAAATCTGTTGTAATCGATCCATTCCTGCATCGGAAAATGACAGATTAACTCCTCGTGCCCTCCATGACTCAAACTTTATTCAAATATTTGCTAATTATCTGATTTTGTCCAATCACGTATTTTGTCTCCCCATTCGCAACTCTATTTCGCCACCAGGAGTGGCATGTCATGGGGACTGTCACTAAACTTCCAAGGCCTATGAAGGCCTTCGAAAGCTACACCTCCTCTCAACTCCACTCCTCTCCTGCATAGTTGTAAGTCATGTCACTTCTCCAGAAAGTTTGAGAGATAAGATAATCTAAAAGTTTGCTACTTCACAACCTTATTTCGATAGGTATTTAACGTTCCTCCAGCTCCCTCCTGCCCTTCCACAATGTTTTGTCCAGACAGTAAAGGAACGGAGTGTCATTCACAATGTACATGGAACACAAAAGTATTGCCCGCAGTTGCCGTCTTGGTAGTTTTCTGTCATCTACTCCTCTTGCGGCTACGCTGCCAGTTGACCACATGAGAGGATCTGACAGTCGAGTCCTCGTGACGCTCATGGATGTCGCTGGTGACTGCAAACTGCGCGCACTCCGCCTGGTAAATATGGCTGTCGATCTGCCAAAGGAAACATTAAATGGCGAACGTCCTCTGGGGCGATGTCTCGTTGTAAAGGGATATTCCTGCGATGGTCTCATCTACAACTACATCTACATACATACTCCGCAATCCACCATACGGTGCGTGGCGGAGGGTACCTCATACCAAAACTAGCATCTTCTCTCCCACTCCCAAACAGAACAAGGGAAAAATGACTGCCTATATGCCTCTGTACGAGCCCTAATCTCTCTTATATTATCTTTGTGGACTTACCGCGAAATGTAAGTTGGCGGCAGTAAAACTGTACTGCAGTCAGCCTCAAATGTTGGTTCTCTAATTTTCCTCAGTAGCGATTCACGAAAATAACCCCTCCTTTCCTCTAGAGACTCCTACCCGAGTTCCTGTAGCATTTCCGCAACACTCCCGTGATGATCAACCCTACCAGTAACAAATATAGCAGCCTGCCTCTGAATTGCTTCTATGTCCTCCCTCAATCCGACCTGATAGGGATCCCAAGCGCTAGAGCTGTACTCAAGAACAGGTCGTATTAGTGTTTTATAAGTGGTCTCCTTTACAGATGAAGCACATCTTCCCAAAATTCTACCAATGAACCGAAGACGACTGTCCGCCTTCCCCACAACGCCATTACATGCTTGTCCCACTTCATATCGCTCTGCAATGTTACGCCCAAATATTTAATCGACGTGACTGTGTCAAGCGCTACACTACTAATGGAGTATTCAAACATTACGGGATTCTTTTTCCTATTCATCTGCATTAATTTACATTTATCTATATTTAGAGTTAGCTGCCATTCTTTACACCAATAACAAATCCTGTCCAAGTCATCTTGTATGCTCCTACAGTCACTCAACGACGACACCTTCCCATACAGCACAGTATCATCAGAAAACAGACACACATTACTATCCACCCTATCCAAAAGATCATTTATGTAGATAGAAAACGACAGCGGACCTACCACACTTCCCTGGAGCACTCCATATGATACCCTCACCTCCGATGAACACTCACCATCGAGGACAAGGTAGTGGGTTCTATTAGTTAAGAAGTCTTCGAGCCACTCACATATTTGGGAACTAATCCCATATGCTCGTACCTTAGTTAGAAATCTGCAATGGGGCACCGAGTCAAACGCTTTCTGGAAGTCAAGGAATATGGCATCCGTCTGATACCCTTCGTCCATGGTTCGCAAGACATCATGTGAAAAAAGGGCGAGTTGCGTTTCGTAGGAGCGATGCTTTCTGAAGCCGTGCTAATGCACCGACAGCAACTTCTCTGTCTGTCTGTCTCATATTGTATTCAGTACTGCATACTTGTACTGAAGCACTCAGTCCATTGAACATGAGAACCACTCATCTCTCAGCTGTATTTTTCCCAAACGTTGTGATTGTTCCTGGCTACTGATGATTCTTACTTCCGTCGAAAGTATCAGCCATTCCCTCGTTATACAGCGGCAAGGTCAGATTCTTCTTGTGTTCCAATTCTCATCAGTTTCTCGACGTCAGCTGCTGTGACCTGCTCTCTCTCAGGCAGCAAAACACTGCAAGAGTGCAAACGATGCAAAAGTGTGGGATGTAAGTGTTCAGCAGGCGGTTCTCAGCACCCCACAGATCACTCTGGTATCTGCTTACATTAAAAGCCTTTCTGGTGAGTGAGGAATGCTGTCAGTGATCAGGCTCCCACTGACACGAACAAATAATGGGAATGGGCAGGTATCCTTGGAAATTTTATTCTGCAGGTGGTTGTCGAAGTACCACGACTGTGTAGCTCCCATATTGTATCACCGTCCCGTAGGTGAGGCTACTACGCATTTATGCGAAGTAGGTACATCGAGGTGAATAGTAGGGTGCAATGTCTGCGAAACTGAAGATAAAATAAGTGAATCAAAACAGAGGTCCGACTAGTTATATCCTGCCTGCAGATTGAGATTCAGTGGTTCAAATGCAGCTTGAGATGCAGTGGCTCAAACGTCACGCGATCCTTCAAAGATTCGTAATGACATGCATTGTTGACTCGACTACTCCAGACCGTCTAGATCGACTGTAGACTTTTATTCCCGCGGGCAGCAAAGTTGCGTCGGCCCATAACATCTGCCTCCCGCACCCGAGCCAGCTGTGCAGTCTCCGCAACTCTGGTGGAAGCCATGTTGCGGTGGCGCCACTGTCTGGGGACTCTGGCACACACGGACCACTGCCTCTGCTCTCTCCGCCCACTACATTGTCGTTCTCCAGGCGCAGCTGCTGCTGTGCCCAGATGTACAACTTGTCTGCTGCAGCCGTAACTGCCTGTAGCAGCTGTTGCAGCCGATGCCCTCTTGCCTGCTGTCTCCTGCACAACCCTTTTCCTGGCCGACGGAAACTTGCGAGCGCGTAGAAGTTTACGAGTCTAATGCCAACGCTGCACCTTCAGTAGACGCTGGATATACAGTTTAGTTCTGCTATTTGCGGCGGCAACGCGGTATGTTACATTACAAGGTAGGGGGCGGTCGACCCTTCCTTCTTCATCTTTTTAAAGTACACTGCTGGACATTAAAATTGCTGCACCAAGAAGAAATGCAAATGATAAACGGGTATTCATTGGACAAATATATTATACTAGAGCTGACATGTGATTGCATTTTCACGCAGTTTGGGTGCATAGAACCTGGAAAATCAGTACCCAGAACAACCATCTCTGGCCGTAATAACGGCGTTGATCCGCCTGGGCATTGAGTCAAACAGAGCTGGGATCGCGTGTACAGGTACAGCTTCAACACGATATCACAGTTCATCAAAAGTAGTGACTGGCGTATTGTGACGAGCCAGTTGCTCGGGCACCATTGAAGAGACCTTTTCAATTGGTGAGAGATCTGGAGAATGTGCTGGCCAGGGCAGCAGTCAAACATTTTCTGTAGACAGGAAGGCCGATACAGGACCTGCAACATGCGTCGTGCATTATCCTGCTTAAATGTAGGGTTTCGCAGCGATCGAATGAAGGGTAGAGCCACGGGTCGTAACACACCTGAAATGTAACGTCCACTATTCAAAGTGACGTCAATGCGAACAAGAGGTGACCGAGACGTGTAACCAATGGCACCCCGTACCATCCGCCGGATGATACGCCAGTATGGCAACGACGAATACATGTTTTCAATGTGCATTCACCACGATGTCGCCAAACACGGAAGCGACCATCGTGATGCTGTAAACAGAACATGGATTCATCCGAAAAATATGACATTTTTCCATTCGTGAACCCAGGTTCGTCGTCGAGTATAGCATCGCAGGTGCTCCTGTCTGTGATGCAGCGTCAAAGGTAACCGCAGCCATGGTCTCCGAGCTGATAGTCCATGCTGCTACAAACGTCGTCGAACTGTTCGTGCAGATGGTTGTTGTTTTGCAAACGTCTGCATCTATTGACTCAGGGATCGAGACGTGGCTGCACGATCCGTTTCAGCCATGCAGATTAGATGCCTGTCATCTCGACAGCTAGTGATACGAGGTCATTGGGATCCAGCACGGCGTCCCGTATTTACCCTCCGGAACCCCCCGATTCCATATTCTGCTAACAGTCATTGGATCTTGACCAACGGGAGTAGCAATATCGCGATACGATAAACTGCAATCCCGATAGGCTACAAGCCAACCTTCATCAACGTCGGAAACGTGTTGGTACGCATTTCTCCTATTTATACGAGGCATTACAACAACGTTTCACCAGGTAACGGCCGGCAACTGCTGTTTGTGTATGAGAAGTCGGTTGGAAACTTTCCACATGTTAGCACGTTGTAGGCGTCACCACCTGCGCCAACCTTCTGTGAATGCTCTGAAAAGCTGATCATTTGCATATCACAGCATCTTCTTCCTGTCGGTTTAATTTCGCGTCTGTAGCACGTCATCTTCGTGGTGTAGCAATTTTAATGCCCAGTAGTGTATATTCGGTGTCTAAAAGTACTTTGCAAAATGATCTAGCTTTTCTTTGCTTTTATTTCACCCAGAGCAAAGCAGCTACCCTGCGAAATAACTTACCTGGTACTACAAATTCAATACGCAACGCGTGCAAAATAATTATGCTGAAAATAAAGGGAAAAGTCTTGAGGTGAGAGAAGTGGTGGTCTTAGTAGCATTTCACAAATAGAAAGTGTATCGCTTTGAATTCTCTGTTAAATCTGTTATATCAGAAACAACACACGTAACGTTTCTCTCATTTTGAGAGAACTAAAGAACTGTTTCAATGCCTGGCATTGTTTTTAAGAGACCTGTACATAATATATATGTCTTAAACGACATAGTTTTTCGATGTACTGACTCGCTATGTTTATTAATTCCTCTATTCTTGATTATATAACAGTTTTTAAAACTTTTGAACATGTGTCGTTTCTGCAAGAAATGACCTTTACGAACTCTAATTACTTCCATGGAGTAATCAATAATGAAATCTTCACTTGTAGAAAATCAAGTTGTACTTCACACATATTCGTCTAATAGCAGAAACAGTGTTTGAAAACAAAAGCAAACAAGAAAATAACAAAAAAAGAAAATCTTAAATATTATGTGTTATTACATGCCACCAGTCATTTCGTAAAATCACAAGCCTTGCTTTTAATTACTGTAGTCCTCATCTTCTACATCTGAGAGAAGAGCACCTCGTCTTCAGGCCACGAGTCGCTGCCGGGACCACCCGACCGCCGTGTCATCCTCAGTGGAGGATACGAATAGCAGGGGCGTGGGGTCAGCACACCGCTCTCCCGGTCGTTATGATCGTATTCTTGACCGACGCCGCTACTATTCGGTCGAGTAGCTCCTCAATTGGCATCATGAGGCTGAGTGCACCCCGAAAAATAGCAACAGCGCATGGCGGCCTGGATGGTCACCTATCCAAGTGCCGACCAAGCCCGACAGCGCTGAACTTCGGTGATCTCACGGGAACCGGAGTATCCACTGCGGCAAGGCCGTTGCTACATCTGAGAGAAGAATATCAGTTAATTCGGTGCCGGTTGACCAATCGAAAATTTCTTTGTAGAAGGAATCACAGCCTTGTGTGTGAACTTGCACTTTCTCCAAATCCTCTACCTTATTGTCGTTATTGGGGTTTCTTCTTTGTGAATAAACTTTCTTATGACAAAGATGAGGGGCTTCGGTGGTCTTCGCAAAACTGAAGGTATTCATCCAATAATGAATGACCCGGTAACTACTTTCCACTCCGCCAGATTGCTGTAATGAAACTCGTTGCACGTGGATATTTTTAAAATTTCCCTTTATTTCTTAGGGATTCCTCGACCAGAAGATTCATCAGAGGTTTTGTTCGTCTTGTAGAAAGTGAGTCCCCAGTCAGTGAACGAATCATCAGTCACAATCTCCTGAATGTTTAATCTACTTTGAACTTTTTCTAGTTTAATAAGTTTACAGGACTGATTTGGAGTATAGATCTTGTCCATCCTTCCGAGAGTCTTCTGATGTTGCCAAAGTCACCGTTACAGGGTGGAAATAAGGTGTGTGATTTTTCGAAATGTGTAACTGTCACACGAACAAACCACAGTCCTGTTTTTGTTTTGGCCTACGGCATCATCACTGAAAAGCAGAAATTTCCTTACTGTACGACGTTCGTTATTCTCAAAGTAGTTTACGTAGAAGTTGCAAACCTCATTGGGAGCTTCAGCAACTTTACCCTCATGCTATACAAAGAACGTAGCAGCGTTAGCCTGCAGATTATGGACACAAAAGATGTTGAGACGTAGTTGGCTAAGATAAAACACTTCGTGTGTTGGGATTACAGTCAAAGGTTGATTTTGCATATAGTCGAAGGCTAATGCCACAGTATCATCCTCTTCATTTTTAGATGCTAATTTCAAAGTAGTGTAAAACTTCCTTGCGCTCCTTCGGTGTACGATAGTTTCTGCAGTAACATTTCTTTTGTCATTGTCACATGGAGCAGGAAATAATAACTTCACATCAAAATTTTTGCATTTGCTGCACAAATCAGTTTGCAGCCTGCCAAAGCTATAATCAAAGTTTTCTTAGAACAGTTTTCGATAAAACTGTTTTTAATCATATTTATATATTCTGGGAAATATTTCAAGAACATCTCATGCATAATCTTAATGCTAAGCCGTACATCTAAATACTGTTTCTGTTGCCCTAAATAGCATTACGACTTCGGTTTCCCCTTCGTAGACCTTCTGGACTTTTTCCAACCACAAGAAGATTACAAAGCCTGCGTACTCTGCTTTGTTTTATTTCGTATGGCATTTTCAAGGTGTTTTTACATAGATTTTGAATTTTCTCATTCACTTTTACGTTGTAACTAAAAGGTTATTCCACTTCTGATCAGAAAGCCTGCTTGTGATTCCTCTTCATGTTCATTCGACTTTGGCTTCATACGTATTCGTATCTTTTCCCTTGCCTCAGTCAGACTATGTAAATATATTTCTTGCATATATTCAATGACCATCGAATAAAAATTATTTCACATCTCATTTCTGGTTTAGTCAGCAATTTTTATATAGCATTTCTCATCGCACTTGGATAAATAATGATCTCTCAACCTTTCAGGAACTTCTTTACCTTCATATGATTTGTAAGCTATTCGTTTACCCTGACATTTCTAATTACATTCCTCTGTCACTTATCATGTTTCAGCACTTTCTTCTTCTTTTTGAATGGAATTTCTGCATCAAATTCGCTGCTAGACATCTTTTAAACTCTTGCTCCTCTTTCTCAACAATACAAGGCAGAAACCGTCAGCCCCTACATTTCGTAGGGATTTGTTTGACGAAAGGCAGGAGAGACAGCAATGAAAACGTTATTTCCCTAAACGACATAAACAGCTCAAGCGCTTCACATACTTTGTTCCTGCACTACCCAGAAAATCTTAGGGCTTTTTCTCGGGTTTAGAAGCGCTGCACGTGAATGATTTTTGTGCTAAACGACGCGTCTTGATGTGTTTTTACGAAGCCACGTCTAACTCAAAACAGCAAAAAAAAAGGTCACATGTGTGGTTTTTGAAAAAAACAATTCATTTATAATTCATAAGGCTCCTTCCAACCACTGATACGTTGTCGTCATCATCATCTTTCTTTCAAGGATTAGCCTGTCGCCTATTACGAATATACAAAAAAATCATTCCCATCTTTTTCGAGATCTTCCAGTATGTCTTTTCCCACTCGGCGTGTAGGTCAGGTAGTTTCCAGGAGTTCTGTGATCTGACATTCTCATGGGTGTTGTCTTCAATCTTCGCGATAGTTGTATTTATCATTTTGGTTGAAAATATTTAATTCTGTTCTAGTATCTCCTTTTCTAATCATCTCTCTACCTGTGCAGCCCCCCGTCTTCCTCAGGAGCCCCATCCCTGCTGTTTGAATTTTATTTTCTTCTTTCTTATTTCATAGGAGAAAGCAAAAACCTCCATGACTTTATACCATTTCATGATAGTATCTTTGTCCAATTTGTGGCCCAATGTTCTGCTAAAGTTCGGAATTTATTTTTAGCATTAGAGTCAAAATCAAAACTTATACGGGTAGCACAACCTAAATAAAAAATCTGAGAGACTTGTTCTAAAACTGAAGTATTCAAAACAGTTTTAGATCTGATTGGATATCTTCCTCAGAGTGCCCCACATTCGTTTTATTACTAAAATTTTAAAGTTGTATTTGTTATATATTTCGTTCGTCTGGCATATAGATCTTTCGAAGTCATCGTCATTCCTTTGAGTAATAATCATCTGGAAACCGATGTACGTTCATGAATTAATCACTCGTTATGTTAATTCCTTCGTTTATTTTACATTTACATTTACGAAGAATGAAGTTAATGTAAATACTAAAAAGGGTGTGTGATAGCCCACACCCTTGTCTTACACATTGGTTAATAATTATTTCTTGTAGTCGATTCCTACCTGTATGTATTACAATGAGAGTACTTTTGTAAAGACTTTTCACTACCTGTATTATGTATTAAGGATATTCATTTTCAGACACAAGCTTCCATAGGCTTTCATGGCTCACACGGTCAAAAGCCTCCTCGACGTCGATGAAGACCATATGGGTTTATGTATTAAACTGTCTGGGTATTTCTATAATATTTATTCATTGTCTGTGCATAAATGACCTGATCTAAATCTACATCTACATAGATAACCTGAAAGCCACCATACGGTGCGTGGAGGAGGGTTCCCTACACCGCTAGTAGCCATTTCTTTTCTTGTTCCACTAGCAAATAGAGCGAGCGAACAACGACTGTCCATATGCCTCCGTATGAGTCATAATTTCTCGTATCTTATCTTCGTCGTCCTCACGCGAAGTGTACGTTTGAGGGCAGTAGAACATTCGACAGTCGGCCTCGAATACCTGTTCTCTAAACTTCGTCAATAGCGTTCTTCGAAAAGAACGTCGCTTTCGCTCCATTTGAGTTCCTGTAGCATCTCCTTAGCACTCATATGGTGTTCGGACCTACCCTACTAGTAACAGGTCTAGCACCCCTCTTCTAAATTGCTTCGATGTCCTCCTTAAAGTCCACCAGGTGCGGATCCCGAAGACTAGAGCAGTATTCAAGAATAGGTTGCACTAGCGTCCCATATGCGGTCTCCTTTACAGGTGAACTACACTTTCCAGAGTTCTTCCTACAAACCGAAGTCGAACATTCCCCTTCCCTATCGCAGTCCTCACATTCCCGTTCAATTTCATACCGCTTTCCATGTTACGCCCAAATATTTAAATTTAAACTGTGCACTATTGATGCTCTATCAGAACATTACGGGTCTGTTTTTCCTACTCTTCAGCATTAACTAACATTTTCTCACATTTCGAGCTATCTGCCATTCATCATACCAACTAGAAATTTTGTCTGTCATCTTGCATTTTCCTACAGTCACTCAACTTCGACACCTTACCGTACATCACAGCATAATCAGCAAACAACCGTTGCCTAATCGTTTATGTATATTGAGAACAACAGCAGTCCTATCACTCTTCCCTGTGACACTCCTGACGGTACCCTTGTCTAACATGCACACTAGCCACCGAGGACAGTATACCGTGTTCTATTACTTAGGAAGTCTTCGAGCCACTCCCATATCTGTGACCTTATTCCGTATACTCTTACATCAAGAAATATGGAATCTGTCTGTTGCACTTCATCCAAGATTCTCTTTATATCATGTAAGAAAAGGGGAAGCTTAGTTTCACACGTGCGATATTTCTAAAACTATGGTGATTCGAGGACACAAGCTTCTCATTCTCAAGAAAATGTATCGTATTCGAATTGAGAATATGTTTCTGATATTGGATTGTAATTTTGAGGATCCGTTCTTTTACCCTTCTTATCACCTGCGCTTTTTTCCAGTCGCTTAGGACTTTGTGTTGGGCGAGAGATTCGCGATAAGTGCAAGCTATGGTAGGGGTCAATGCCGTAGAGTGCTCTTTATAAAACTGAATCGGGATTCCATTCGGATCTGATGATTTATTTGCTTTCAAACCTTTGAATTGCTTGTCTAAGCCAGGAATGCTTATTAGTTTTACGTCCATCCGATGGTCAAATGGAGGTATATTTATCGATTCATCTGTGTTGACGATTTCCTGAACGCGAAATTTAAAACTTCGGTTTTGTTTTGCTATGTTTAACTGCCACGCCACATTGGTCAACAAGGAACTGAGTGGAAGCCTTAGACCCGCTTAGCGATATTACACAGGACCAGAATTTTCTCGGGTTCTTTGTCAGATCCTCTGCTAGGGTAGGATGGTGGTACTGTATGCTTCGCGCATTGATCTTTCCACAGATGCACGAATCTCTACTAGCCTTAGCTTATAGTCATTTGTGCGCTCTCTTTTGAACAGAGTGTGCTAAAGCGTCTGCTTCCTTAGCATCTTCCAAATTTCGTTATTAAACAATGGAGGGTCTATTGTGGGGCGGCGAAGAAGTTGTCGAATGAGTTGTTTGAATGTTCATTTCACGTAACAGACTATTGCCGATGCAACATATGTGGGACGGCGAAGAAGTCGTTGTTTAATGTTGAATGAAAGTTGAACATTGCCACCTTAAATCACGCGAGCCTGGCAACTAATTTGGTGGCCAGTCAGAAAGCGAAGGGAAACTTACTGACCTTAGTTCCCAGTCTGCACGGCCACATTCCTGTACAGCCCAGCTAAACGAAAAATATCCATAGTTCTTCACGGGATTAGGGCTGCTTCAATAAAATTTAAAGTTCCAAACAAGATTTTATTATCTTAAAGGCTCACACAAATTACTCGAAACTTCTGAAAATGCTAAAGACATTAAATATTGTTAATTCAGCCAATCGTTTAATAGTTCAGAGGCGACTTCTACAGCAAGTTCCTCCCGAATAGTTCATTACTCTAACGGTGCTCTATTAATAGTTCGCAATAATGTTAAAAAAAAAAAAAATTAATGCTCGCCTTAAAAGTGGAGTTAGTCACCACTTGCCACGCGGAATTATACTTCACACGGACGGCACAATAACAGTTTGTTACCGAAGTCTAAACGATCCAGGACGGTGTACAGTCCTCGCGATTTTCAATGTCCGTTTACCTTGCTAAGTACGCGCATGTCACAGCCCGCTATGACGTCACCCGAGGCGAGGCGCGATCGGACGTTAAGCTCGCGTGGACTAGGCGTTGGTCTAATGCGGAGTGAGCTTACTACTGCCTCTGCCGCTCTTTTTATATAGCTCCGGCGCGTACCGCCAAGAGAGCATCTGTTCTTTCCGTTCCTATGCAGATGCCTGCAGCCTCCAAATGATCGCTATCTCAGGCACATAATCTTAAATATCACATTTAATAATAGCTTTACAAACTTCTCAATTTTTGTATACATACATCTGAGCAGTACAGAAGCACGTAGAAAATCTCAGCCCGCTAAAATTAAAACTTTACTCTCTAGAATTTTTACAATGGAACTAACGGTAGATTGTTACCTCTGAACCATAGCTTTATCAAGACTTGTATCAGCTGTTAATTATGCTACAAGACTAAAACTTGGTGTAGCTTTGTTAATTGTCCTATCTGATCACTGGTCTTAAAGAATTTGTTTTATCATTAAAATTTAAAGTACTTAATCTATAATGCTTATGTACATTTTACTCACAAAAGTAGTTTTTACTAGAAGAGGTAACTGATTGTGGTATTTCCATTATTATTATTAGGGTGAACTGAAGCATCCTACCAATTTTCAATATTGTAGCTCTATTATTTCGCGCCTCTGATTTTTCCGAAAAACGCGGATTCTGGAGTCAATTTTAGTTTTATGGTTTTGGAAACCAGCACCACTCATTAATGACTTCTTACTGCACCTTCTCACCAAATTTTGGCTTCCTAGCGTCATTATTTAGCGCCTCCTATTTTTCTTTCAAAACGTGAATTTTACGTAAACTACTAATTTTATAACATTAAGATTTGTTACCTGAAACATTATTACATAGAACTATACTTTAACAAAGTTTTACACACAAATCTTAATTTTTACTTTTATGTTAAATGTGGTGCAATACTATATGCAGGCGCGTTACGATGACGTGACGCTACTAGCAGTGAACTAGGGTAAGTCCCGTGCACTCGCTCGCCTCTGTATCTTATACATGATACAGCGCTTGCTTTGCTTCATCACCCCCTTTTTAATTTTCGTGAAAATCTATTTTTGAACAAAATTAAATTTCTAAAAGAACAAACAAGCGATGAATTACTTTAGTATACCTCTTTCAACTTAAGTTGCTTCTTCTTAGGAAATTCCTTATTACTACATACACAAAATAACCATACTCATATACACATAGAAAACCTAGTACAGAAGACATTCACAAATTATTTACATACATTTACATGGAAATATAAATTTTTCAATGGTTACAAAATAGTTATTTTTTTTTCTTTAAAATCAGTCTCTTCCTGAAAAAGAAAATACACACGACTTTTATCACTGCAACGCACTCACATTTTTCTTTTACTATAATACTCGGCACTGTGGTGGGTGTCCTATTGTAACACTCATTTAATTTCACTGATTGACAAAATTGTGGGAGGAAATTGTATTCACTGTGGTTTGCGTCTCTACTTCCAATCTCCCTACCGCTTGTTGTCAGTCATTCATGCAGCCTGCATGTCCCTGAGAAACAGACAATACAGTCTAAGTTTCTGTTTTCAACTTATATCTAAGGTAGGACAAAGTACATTTTATAATTTATATTCTGGCACTATTTTACTAATTGTGAAGTTGTCAGAAAGACATTTAGCACTAAGTCGTATCTGATACAATAGAGCCTACTTTCTTCTTTCATAAATAATCTTTTAGGTTCCTAAATAGTGAAAATTCTTTTAGCAAATTAATATATTAAGATCTTGCTTCAACTTAGAAAATTGAGTAACCTTTTAGTTTTAATGTACTCTGGCTTAATTATCGTATGGATTAGTTCATCAAAGAAGTCATTTGCTGACCAGCACTTTGCTTTATTGTATGAATTACTAAAGAAATTAGTTATTTTCAGTATACCGATTCCAAATTTCTGCATTTTCCAATATTTGTGTGTTTCTGTTGTCTGTTTAACTATTTATTTGCCTCAAGCAAGATTTAGCGTTTTTCACCATTTCACGAGACGTGAGGGAATTATTCTTTAATCCTACATCATTTACTTCAATTTACTTACTTCACTTCTTCACCTTATTCATTTTCTCCCTTTTCTTCCAGATTCAAAATACTTCATTTCTCCACTTCTTTCTCCCTTTTCCTTTTGTCAGCCTATTGACGTCCTGTTTCTATATATTTGGTGCGATCCTCACACCACTTCCACACATCTCCATTTATTTAATTCTAAAACGCCATTGCTTGCCTCTATGAGCATTACCTTCTTACGCTGTTTTCCTTCAGACAACCTTATTTCTAGCAGCATACTACCTTCTGCATAATCTCATGGATTATTCATATTCATACCGTACTTCGTATACTGCAAAGTGTCTCTCTTAGTTGTAGTTTCTAACCCTTTACAATTACATGAAATATTTTAATTTATTTATTTTAGCCATGTTTGCCTCTTATTGGTACTCAGACTTTTGTTTTGCCATTCACTAGGTAGATCCTTACTAAGAATACTTAAAACCTAATAGCATATATACAACATGAAGACATATGTGATTCTTACCTGTTATGATAGACCAGAAGAAGGGAATGAAACTTGAAAAGGAAATAAAGTTTCACCCAGCTGGGACTGCACGGTACGCCAAACCGTGTATCCGCCAAAGAGTGGCAGACTCCCTACAGTAATTAATTACTGTTAATTTTAAATTCCTTTAGATCCACAATATTTCTTAGACCTAGTTCTCTCTTACTCTTTGGATATTCCAAACGATAGGCATTTGCATGAGGTTTACTTACTATTCTAAATGGTCCATGATATACATGCATAAACTTTTTAGTTTCTGCAGAAATTTTCTTTGATTTTTCTTTTGTTTTGACCAGCACTAGCTCACCAATTTTAAAACTAGTGGGGGAAGCCCTTGCATCATGCCTCTTTTTCCTATCTAAAGCTCTTTTGCGTATATTTGCCCTGGCCTGTGCTTTCTTCTCATCCAATGTACTCTGACTTAGAACTGGAAAGTCAATCATACTCGGAATGATATTATGTGGTTCCTGATTGAACATCAGCTCACATGGAGCAAAACCTGTGGCATCGTGTTTCAGATTATTAATTATCTCTTCAAAATACTTAATATGATCAGCCCATGTTGAATGCTTCCTAGCACAGTAGGTTCTACATAGTCTATTCAGTTCTCGCATCACCCTTTCACTCATATTTCCTTGCGGAAAGTATGCTGAAATCCTTATATGCCGAGTTCCGCTCCTTTCAAGACACAACTTAAATTTTTCTGATACAAATTGAGGACCATTATCTGACAATAGGTTCTTTGGCTTGCCAATTTTCACAAAATAATCTTTCTCCAATTTATCTACAAGTGTTTTGGCATTGGCTCTCTTAATCGGATACAGTTTAACATATTTACTAAACCCATCAATCACCACAAAAACATGCGTACATCCTCCTTTAGATGTCGGGAGAGGTCCAAAAAGATCAACTGCACATAACTCTAAGGGTTCACTTGGGTCTACGTGATGCATATCCCCTTGCACTATTTTATTTACTGCTCTTACCTTTTGACAAATAACACAGGATGCTAACCTTTCTGCAACTCTACGATGCATGTTATCAAAGATGACTTTCTCATTTAGTTTAGCAATGCACTTTTTTGTACCATAATGACCATACCTTAGATGTACATAATCTATTAGCAGATCTACGTGCTGTGAAGGAAAACACACTTTCCATTCTGCTAAAGTTACCTTCCTCCTACGGAACAAAATTCCTTTGTGTAGACAGTAATATTGTGCTACCTTTGGATAATTAGGCTCCCCTAAATAGCTTTTAACTAGCTTCAATTGATCATCCTCATTCTGTTCTCGTCTTAAATTCTTAAATACTTTCTTTAAGGCACTCTCCTCTCTGAGCTCATGTACTGTCAACATACTTACCTCATTCCTTTCTGCCAAAGGAAGTTCTGATTCATTCCATAATTCAGCACTTCTTGATAGCCCATCTGCTACCAAATTGCTCTTTCCCTGTATATAATTAATTTCAAGATCAAACTGCTGAAGGTACATGGCCCACCTTGTCAACCTTGGATGCCTTAGTTTACAAGTCTTCAAAAATGTAAGTGCTTTGTGATCACTATAGATAATTACCTTCTGTCCTAACAAATAGTGCTCAAACTTCTGCATACCAAATACTATGGCTAGTGCCTCTAATTCTGAGATGGCATAATTTCGCTCAGCAGATTGTAATGAACGACTTGCAAAAGCAATAGTTTTATGAACCTCCTGGTCGCCTTCTGTTTCTAGCTGAAACAATTCTACAGCAATCCCATAACCACTTGCATCCACTGACATGCAAAAGGGTCTTGTAAAATCGGGATGGTGCAAGAGCGGACTATTAATCAAACAATCTTTTAAATCCTCAAAAGCAGACTGGCATTCTGGAGTCCAAACCCATGGGGTATTCTTTTTTAGCAGGTTGAGTAAACATGGATCATTAAATAAATGATCTTTAACAAAACGTCGGTAGAATCCAAACAAACCGAACATTGACCTGAGTTGCTTTTTATTTCGGGGCGCTTCAAACTTTTCAATACATGATAATTTGGATGGATCAGGTAATATACCCTCTCTGCTAATTTCATGGCCCAGGAATTTTATTCTGTCCTTTACACATTCAGTCTTTTCTAACTTTAATTTCATACCTCCATTTTCAAGAGCTTCTAGTACCCTGTCCAACAGACTGATATGTTCTTCCCATGTGGGAGTTGCCAACAGAATATCGTCTACGTAAATGGTTACTTGATCTAATAATTCCTGTCCTAATACATGAGCCATAACTCTTACAAAGGCACACACTGAAATATTCAATCCGAACGGAACTACTTTATACTGGTAGCATACTCCTTCATACAAAAATGTTGTATACTTACGTGATTCCTTAGCCAGCGGCAAATTCCAGTAACCACATGTTATGTCCATGGAAGTAAAGTACTTAACCCCTCGGAACTTTTGAATTAACTCATCCATATTTTGAGGACGATCACTTTCTCTGATGACAATTTCATTTAACCAGCGTGCATCCAATACTAATCTAACACTTCCATCACGCTTAGGCACTACAACAAGAGGACTATTGTATTCACTAATTGCTTGCTCTATGACACCCCATGCCAACATACGTTTAATTTCATTTCGCACTGCTTGTTTCCTTGCAACATGTATTGGATAAGGCTTCTTAAAAAATACCTTCCCAGGCTTGATATTCAAATGGCATTCATAACCTTTAACTTCACCAGGTGCGTTTGAGAATACATTACTATGCTTAGTTAACACACTCTTTAACTCTGATCTTTGTTCGTCAGCAATTTGCTTTGTTGATTGTACCTTTTCCTCTATTTCCTTTAGGATGTGTCTCTCTTCAACCTTAGCACTTTCCTCATTTTCACTGAAAACCAAATTTTCCTGCAAGTATCCTTTATTCTTTATTACTCTAATAGGCAGTTCCCAAGTTTCATTACTACCGCCTATATGACTTCCTATAAAAGACTCTCTTATCACTTTAGAGTCAGGTAAAGTTAAAATTAAGTTGTTCTGATCAAAATTGATCTTTCCCTGGTACTTTGATAAGAAATCAGTACCAATCAACATATCAACACTTAAGCCTAGCACAATCAAACAAGGATGATCTATTACTACGTCATTTATACCAATGGGTATCAAAGCTTCGTGTTGAACTGATCTAGAGACTTTTCCAGTAGCACCTATAATCTTTAAGCCACTTACTTTCATAACTGTTAACTTCTCTTTATTGGGTATGGTGTCAAAAAATGTTTGTGATAAAGCACTTGCTTCACTGCCACTGTCAAGCAGACAACGCACAGTGACTCCTGATATGTTTACTTTGATAACAGGGTGAGTTATTTTACATTGAACAGGTTGCTCACACACCTCGTCTAATAAATCTCGTTCTATGTTCTTCCAGCTAAAGTAATTCTGATCAGTTGCAATTACATTTACATTTACATCCTGGGGCTCATCATGCTCTATAATCTTAGCTGCTTTCTCTAATCTGTCCACTAACTTTAAATCGAAGCATCTGACGACTTTTTCTACTTTTGTTTGCTGCACATCAGCCAAACTATCCTCTACCTCTGAGCAACTGCGTCCCTGCGCAATATTGCTGTTCATAAGAATGTCGTCACCTTCAACCATTTGTGGCACGTTTACACAGCTACTAGATTCTTTCACCTCGTTACTATTTCTACCCCCTTCATTCATCATTTCCTCCTCTCTAAAGTTTTGCAGTACTGATTCTACTTCTGCTACTTCTACTTCAGCTTTTAGATTGCCATTTTCATCGAAGATGTAAGCTTTTACATCATCATTATTCCCATCAGACTCAAACCCATTATCTATTTCTTCCCCATTATCTACCTTGAGTTCCTGTTCTTCCTTGACCCATTTTTCTAGTGTATCCAAAATACTATCCACTATTTTGTGAGAGTGGCTTAACACATCACTGGTATTATCTGTATTTATTTCGTCATCCATGTTGTCTGTCTGTGTATGTTGGCTGATTGTCTGTGTTTCCGTTACTGGCTGTGTTACTGTTACCGCCTGGTGAGCGCCAGTTTCCTCATAGACGGGATTTAGTTTCCCACACGCGGCCTGTTGTGTTCATCTGTGACACCACTAGATATAGTAGCATCATGACTCCCTTCTTGTCTTAATGGCATAGTATTTACTTCTCCACTTTCGTCATAGTAGTTGTTACGAAAGCGTGGTGAGTATCTACCCCCTCTTCCTCTGCCACGGCTTTGGTTTCGATAGTTTGTTTTGGTGTGCCTAACTTCCATATTTCTAACGTTCACGTTTCCATTATTTTGTACGTGATTGTTAGAAGATTTGTTATTCTGCTGCACCTGCTCCTCAGCAGCAGCTACTCTTTACACTCTTTCCAGATATTCAATAAATTTGTCTATATTATCTCTAGGGGCGGAAATGATCCTCTTCTGCCAGTACCACGGCAGCTTACCTTCTAAACCCATAATGATCATATCTGGCTTCATCTTTTCTGTCAAATGTGACAGTCTTGAAACCCACTTCCTAGCGAAATCCTTTACTGATTCACGCCCTGGGAAAAACTTCTTACCACTCCAGAATTCCCTTAACACATCATTTTGTTTGTTATGTGACCAGTATTCGTTGAGAAATGCAGACTTAAATTCAGATAAAGTTTTACATTTGATCATTACATCCGCTGACCATCGCAAAGCATCACCTGACAAATGACTTCTTATAAATGAAATTTTTTCTCTTTCTGACCAAGTGTTGGGGAGAACATCCTCAAAGTCATTCCAAAATTCAAGAGGGTGAATGTACTTATCAGGATCAAAGCGCAAAAACTGTCGACACCCTATAAAAGCGGCGTCAACTGAAGTCACATGCTGTACAGTAGAATGACTAGAATTAACAGAGGTTACTCTATTTTCTAGGTTAGCAATGTTAGTATTTAATTCCTCTACTTGTGACTCTACTGCTTCTATCCTGGCAGAACATCTTTGTTCCACTGCACCACGAATTTCGGTACAGGTTTCTTTTACTTTCTCAATGTTTTTCTGACAAGTATCTACTTTAATTTGTACCTCTTTAACTTTGTCAGAGCAAAGTTTGGACTCGTTGCTCAATCTTTCGGACAACCTCTCTTCCAAAAGTTCATCTGCCTCTTGATAATTTTTTTGAATTTGATCTATTTCACATTTGAAAGTACTATGCATTTTAGTTAACTGTTGCCCTACTTTTACTTGAATGTCATGATGAATAGCATCTATCTTATAATTCAAACTATTCCATTTTGATTGCAGTTCTTCTTTTAGTTCTTTATTACTATCCTCAATTTTAGCCTCAATTTTATTTTGGTTTGATTCGAGTTTGGCAAACAGTATTTGCATCCAATCCGGAGCTTCTACCTTGATACTTTGTATCTCTTGACTTGACTGAGCTGGAGATATATTGAGCTCAGTTTCACTACCTGACAAAGTTAGCAACTCTACTGGCTCCCTTTTGACTTCTATTTCACTTATTGATTGCATCCCTGCACTCTCATTTAAATTAAAGTCATAATTTACTGGTGACAAATTACGTTCTAGTTCAATATTTGAGGGATTAATGGAACCATCCTCATTAAACTCAATTCCTGATCCTGAGGATTCTTGGTCAGAGACCGGTTCCCTTCTGAAATGTACACTACTTTCCATATCTTTTAGTTTGTTAGCAGCAGTTAATAAATATTTTAAAAGTCTTTGACTTAACTTAAATGCTTGATTTCGACGAATGATGTCGTCGTGGTGTACCAGCAATCGTGATGCGACGCGTCGCGACGTATTGAAGGCAGCAGCAGCAGCTGTAGCGTCGAGTACCGCCACAGGAATCGCCTACTGCAATAGCTCCAGGGGGGGGGCAGCAAGGCACCGTTGACCGCTCGGCGCAGCCGGCAGCTGTCTCGCAGATCAGCGCAGCTCCGCGATGACGCACCGTCTTCCTTTAGTCTCAGCGCCGTCGGCAGCCGCGATCCAGCATCGTCGCCTTCCTCACCATCGTCACTAACCAACGTACAGCGGTAGACACTTATTGTTTATACACTACACCCGCCTTTACTGGTAACACTGTTCCCACACTAGTTCAATTCAGTGTCCTGTTATTGCCTACCGAGTTCGTTAATTTATACCAATCGCTTTCACACATCGAGCACTTTTATTTGCTTTTAATTCAGTTTTCCCGGCCGATGCACCATATGTGGGGCGGCGAAGAAGTTGTCGAATGAGTTGTTTGAATGTTCATTTCACGTAACAGACTATTGCCGATGCAACATATGTGGGACGGCGAAGAAGTCGTTGTTTAATGTTGAATGAAAGTTGAACATTGCCACCTTAAATCACGCGAGCCTGGCAACTAATTTGGTGGCCAGTCAGAAAGCGAAGGGAAACTTACTGACCTTAGTTCCCAGTCTGCACGG
Source organism: Schistocerca gregaria (assembly GCF_023897955.1). Lineage (NCBI taxonomy): Eukaryota > Metazoa > Arthropoda > Insecta > Orthoptera > Acrididae > Schistocerca > Schistocerca gregaria. Next base: position 719,361,553 of record NC_064921.1, on the reverse strand, counting down.
CCACATTCCTGTACAGCCCAGCTAAACGAAAAATATCCATAGTTCTTCACGGGATTAGGGCTGCTTCAATAAAATTTAAAGTTCCAAACAAGATTTTATTATCTTAAAGGCTCACACAAATTACTCGAAACTTCTGAAAATGCTAAAGACATTAAATATTGTTAATTCAGCCAATCGTTTAATAGTTCAGAGGCGACTTCTACAGCAAGTTCCTCCCGAATAGTTCATTACTCTAACTAACGGTGCTCTATTAATAGTTCGCAATAATGTTAAAAAAAAAAATTAATGCTCGCCTTAAAAGTGGAGTTAGTCACCACTTGCCACGCGGAATTATACTTCACACGGACGGCACAATAACAGTTTGTTACCGAAGTCTAAACGATCCAGGACGGTGTACAGTCCTCGCGATTTTCAATGTCCGTTTACCTTGCTAAGTACGCGCATGTCACAGCCCGCTATGACGTCACCCGAGGCGAGGCGCGATCGGACGTTAAGCTCGCGTGGACTAGGCGTTGGTCTAATGCGGAGTGAGCTTACTACTGCCTCTGCCGCTCTTTTTATATAGCTCCGGCGCGTACCGCCAAGAGAGCATCTGTTCTTTCCGTTCCTATGCAGATGCCTGCAGCCTCCAAATGATCGCTATCTCAGGCACATAATCTTAAATATCACATTTAATAATAGCTTTACAAACTTCTCAATTTTTGTATACATACATCTGAGCAGTACAGAAGCACGTAGAAAATCTCAGCCCGCTAAAATTAAAACTTTACTCTCTAGAATTTTTACAATGGAACTAACGGTAGATTGTTACCTCTGAACCATAGCTTTATCAAGACTTGTATCAGCTGTTAATTATGCTACAAGACTAAAACTTGGTGTAGCTTTGTTAATTGTCCTATCTGATCACTGGTCTTAAAGAATTTGTTTTATCATTAAAATTTAAAGTACTTAATCTATAATGCTTATGTACATTTTACTCACAAAAGTAGTTTTTACTAGAAGAGGTAACTGATTGTGGTATTTCCATTATTATTATTAGGGTGAACTGAAGCATCCTACCAATTTTCAATATTGTAGCTCTATTATTTCGCGCCTCTGATTTTTCCGAAAAACGCGGATTCTGGAGTCAATTTTAGTTTTATGGTTTTGGAAACCAGCACCACTCATTAATGACTTCTTACTGCACCTTCTCACCAAATTTTGGCTTCCTAGCGTCATTATTTAGCGCCTCCTATTTTTCTTTCAAAACGTGAATTTTACGTAAACTACTAATTTTATAACATTAAGATTTGTTACCTGAAACATTATTACATAGAACTATACTTTAACAAAGTTTTACACACAAATCTTAATTTTTACTTTTATGTTAAATGTGGTGCAATACTATATGCAGGCGCGTTACGATGACGTGACGCTACTAGCAGTGAACTAGGGTAAGTCCCGTGCACTCGCTCGCCTCTGTATCTTATACATGATACAGCGCTTGCTTTGCTTCACTATCCATTCTTTATCCACTTACTGGGCACACAACCCTCTTACATCACGTTTTACAATCTTACCCATAATCCCTCTACGTCCAACTTACTGGAAATATGTGATGCCAATTCACTTTCTGAGTGAGATGTTAACAAATTCCTATCTACTTTATCTAGCAGAAACAGTCTCCTAGCATTCTTGACTGATTTATTAACATTCGTAACCATAATTGCTATAATGACATCATGACCACTGTTTCCAAACTGACATTGTCGATAAGATCCGGCCTGTATGTAGCTACATGGTCTACGATGTTTGGGCTGCACAGTTAGCTGCTCAATAGAGGTTTTAGAGAGCGTGTTCATAAGTATTTCGCACGACTGTCTTTCCATAGCCCCTGCATTGAATCATAGACATAGCAGTCTATAATCGGTGGATTAAAGTCGCCTCCAACTAGTATTGCATGAATTGTTGGATGTGAGGTCCACCAGTTATGCAAAAACACCGTTTTTCTCAATACCCAAACATGTTTCGGCACCACTGTGCCATCATCAGTGGTTTTCGTTTTTATATATTCTTTACACTTGGTGTGCGTGAATTTTCTGGATAACTTGTGTGTTAATTACTGCAGGTAGTTTGCCCTGTTTTGGTGGCCAAGCACTTCCATTCTCCGCATCATGCTGAGTTATTGTGATGCACACGTAACTGTAACAAGTACACTCCTGGAAATGGAAAAAAGAACACATTGACACCGGTGTGTCAGACCCACCATATTTGCTCCGGACACTGCGAGAGGGCTGTACAAGCAATGATCACACGCACGGCACAGCGGACACAGCAGGAACCGTGGTGTTGGCCGTCGAATGGCGCTAGCTGCGCAGCATTTGTGCACCGCCGCCGTCAGTGTCAGCCAGTTTGCCGTGGCATACGGAGCTCCATCGCAGTCTTTCACACTGGTAGCATGCCGCGACAGCGTGGACGTGAACCGTATGTGCAGTTGACGGACTTTGAGCTAGGGCGTATAGTGGGCATGCGGGAGGCCGGGTGGACGTACTGCCGAATTGCTCAACATGTGGGGCGTGAGGTCTCCACAGTACATCGATGTTGTCGCCAGTGGTCGGCGGAAGATGCACGTGCCCGTCGACCTGGGACCGGACCACAGCGACGTACGGATGCACGCCAAGACCGTAGGATCCCACGCAGTGCCGTAGGGGACCGCACCGCCACTTCCGAGCAAATTAGGGACACTGTTGCTCCTGGGGTATCGGCGAGGACCATTCGCAACCGTCTCCATGAAGCTGGGCTACGGTCCCGCACACCGTTAGGCCGTCTTCCGCTCACGCCCCAACATCGTGCAGCCCGCCTCCAGTGGTGTCGCGACAGGCGTGAATGGAGGGACGAATGGAGACGTGTTGTCTTCAGCGATGAGAGTCGCTTCTGCCTTGGTGCCAATGATGGTCGTATGCGTGTTTGGCGCCGTGCAGCTGAGCGCCACAATCAGGACTGCATACGACCGAGGCACACAGGGCCAACACCCGGCATCATGGTGTGGGGAGCGATCTCCTACACTGGCCGTACACCTCTGGTGATCGTCGAGGGGACACTGAATAGTGCACGGTACATCCAAACCGTCATCGAACCCATCATTCTACCATTCCTAGACCGGCAAGGGAACTTGCTGTTCCAACAGGACAATGCACGTCCGCATGTATCCCGTGCCACCCAACGTGCTCTAGAAGGTGTAAGTCAACTACCCTGGCCAGCAAGATCTCCGGATGTGTCGCCCATTGAGCATGTTTGGGACTGGATGAAGCGTCGTCTCACGCGGTCTGCACGTCCAGCACGAACGCTGGTCCAACTGAGGTACCAGGTGGAAATGGCATGGCAAGCCGTTCCACAGGACTACATCCAGCATCTCTACGATCGTCTCCATGGGAGAATAGCAGCCTGCATTGCTGCGAAAGGTGGATATACACTGTACTAGTGCCGACATTGTGCATGCTCTATTGCCTGTGTCTATGTGCCTGTGGTTCTGTCAGTGTGATCATGTGATGTATCTGACCCCAGGAATGTGTCAATAAAGTTTCCCCTTCCTGGGACAATGAATTCACGGTGTTCTTATTTCAATTTCCAGGAGTGTATTTTCCATAAAAAACGTAGTACAACACTTTTCACTTCACCAGAACACAGTGTGATTTTCATAACGTTCGGACCTCAATCCCACAATTTTGAGTGCAAACACGGCCAATACAAGGAGCTGCAAATCAAAATGATGGATAGTATTGCATGATCTGGGTATTTACACGCTACTGACCGTACACTTTGTTTCAAAGACTCTAGAACTGTCACAGCAGTATTAGGTGGAAGGTAAAAAATCTAACAATTAAATGAGGAACAGGAAAGGTAAACAAACACAAACTGGCATGGAAAATTCTAGGAAATATTAAGACACATTGGTGCCATGTTGAGCTCGATGTGAACTAGGAAAAACAAATTAAATTACAAAATTACTAATAAATATGAATTATCAGTCTGAATCCCAACGACTCGTAGTATACCCCGTCGAACTTTGCTCATAAATCAAGGATAGGATACCTGTCCAAAGAAATGCAAGCATGTATATAGAGCACGTGACTGCAATATGGCCTGTTAGCAAAATACAGCGAAACATTCACTACAGGAGAATATCACTTACCGCTCCGAAGAAATGACAACTCATAGCTAATGACTTCCATCAAAAAACTCATATCTAATTACTTCCAATGGTAACATGTATTTGATTTTCAGTCTTTCGTATATTTATTGACTGAATTAAAATTTAAAAGTTGCTATAATCTTCTGATTAAGATATATAACCTAATGGCTTAATACGTTAAATCAAGTATTAACATCTAAATCTATGTGTTTAGCTTGCAAAGCACAATTAAATATCTGATGGAAGCTTCATAGAAACACTTTCAAGTTATTTCTTTACCGTTCCACTCTCGAACGGTGTGCGGCAGTAACGAACACTTAAGTCTTTCAGTGCGAGCTCTGATTTATCTTATTTTATTATGATGATCATTCCTCCCTCTGTAGGTGGGCGCTAACGAAACATTTTCACACTCTGAAGAAATAGTTCGTGATTAAAACTTCAGATCCTCTCGCAATGAAAAACGCCTTTGTTTTAGTGGTCGCCATCCCAATTCACGTACCATAGCCGTGGGATTCTCTCTTCTATATCGCGATAATACAAAACAAGCTGCTCTTCTTTGAACTTTTTCGATGTCTTCCATCAATCATATCTGACACGGATCCCACACAGCTTGGCAATGCTCCAGAAAAGGGCACATAAACGTAGTGTAAGCAGTATCTCTATTAGACATGTTGCATTTTCTAAGCGTTCAGCCAATAATTCGCAGTCTTTGGTTTGATTACCCCACAACATTTGTAAGTAGGCTGTTTAGGTTTTTATGTTGATAACGCCACGTAGCGCTCTATATAAAAATCACTGACTGTGCTGTGTGAAGGCTGTGGTTGGTTTGCACTATTGGAGTATATGCTATTGTAGTGTTGGGCAGTTGGCTGTTAACAGCGCGTGCAGTTGGAGGTGAGCCGCAAGTAGTGGTGGATGTGGGGAGAGAAATGGCGGAGTTTTGAGAGCGGATGATCTGGACTTGTGTGGATCAGAAACAGTAAATTTGTAAGACTGGACGTCATGAACTGCTATATATATTACGACTTTTGAACACTATTAAGGTAAATACATTGTTTCTTCTGTATCAAAATCTTTCATTTGCTAACTATGCCTTTCAGTAGTTAGTGCCTTCAGTAGTTTGAATCTTTTATTTAGCTGGCAGTAGTGGCGCTCGCTGTCTTGCAGTAGTTCGAGTAACGAAGATTTTTGTGAGGTAAGTGATTCATGAAAGGAATAGGTTAATGTTAGTCAGGGCCATTCTTTTGTAGGAATTATTGAAAGTCAGATTGCGTTGCGCTAAAAATATTGTGTGTCAGTTTAGTGTTGATCAGAATATATGAAGAGCGAAATGTCTGGGTACGTTCAGTTCCGCTCAGCTGTTTGAAAATCAAATAATGTAAGAGGTTTATCAGCACAGTAATTCATTAATTTTTCTAAGGGGACGTTTCACATGATCTATGTGATCGTTCCAATATAAGTTATTCCTAATAGTAATACCTAAGTATTTATTTCAATTTATGCGTTTTCTCCTGTAACCGCAATTTAGCGGATTCCTTTTAGTAATCAAGTGAATGTTACAAACTGTGTACGTCCCTTGACAGCGTGCTAATTATCGACACCAAATTCATCCACTTAAAAACTTCCAACAAACCTTACAGATAATTTCACACCAGAAACTTTTATCGCTAACGTCTCACACAAAATAATGAACGCAAGAAAGTTTATCGCCTGTTAGATTTAAGCGGCTCATGCAGTAACCCTTCGGCGTCAGGCGTGATGTTTTAATCTATTACATCTTTACAGCTATCTTTGTTCGTAACACATTTTTCAGACAGTATCCACAAATATCATTGAAAGTACCAGGAAAACTATATCATTGCATGACACTTAATTCAGAAGGTATGGTGACATAAAAATGGGATGCTTGCAAAACTAGCTTAACACAGTAACTCATTTGCAAACGAGACGCTTGAAGCTGTTTCATAAGTGGAAGTTCGACTCTGTAACGGAACGTCGTCCTCTAGCTTTACTTTTCCGCAACTGCAGTTGTCGATACCAGTATTATTTTTTAAATTTTGGACAGATCAATAGTATCTTAGTTGCTTTTCTGAAAAATTTCATATAATTTTATACACAGTATATTTCAAGCTAAAATTTATGAAAATGAATTACTTTATAGAAAGTTTTAGTCTCTATGGTACAATCGATAAGTAATAGTTCTGAATGTACAGTTAAAATAATTTTTTAGAAACATTTGAAATTACGAGATATTGGCACGCTTAAAATTTATATTATTAATTACGCAATATTGTACTGGCTACTACGTCTATTTCTGGATTTATTTATGAAATAATAATCGAAAATAATAATGTAACAGAAACTTTAAAAAATGGTTCAAATGGCTCTGAGCACTATGGGACTCAACATCTTAGGTCATAAGTCCCCTAGAACTTAGAACTACTTAAACCTAACTAACCTAAGGACATCACACACACCCATGTCCGAGGCAGGATTCGAACCTGATACCGTAGCAACCCCGCGGTTCCGGACTGCAGCGCCAGAACCGCACGGCCACCGCGGCCGGCGTAACAGAAACTAGCAGAAATTCTTTTGCTAAGAAAAATTGTAAACTGTTTGGAACAAGGTTAGTTCCGCGGAGTGTGAGAGGCGTAAGCATGCCTGTGATGTGAACGGACGTATTATTGTTTTTTTGTGCGAACAATGTAGTTTCGGCTTTGTTAACGTGAAAAATCAAAAGGCTGTATGATATCGTATAGTGTGAGAAAATAATTTACGTAAAAACAAAAATTCTGCAGCAACCATCTTCAAATTTATTTAGACCAATCGATCCGTAAGGACGTAAAGTGTGACATTTTCAGCCTGAAGAATCAGTCTATTAGACATAGGAGGACTGCAGCGCACTCTACATGACAAGCCAAGTAAACTAAAAGTTTTTTATAGTGTTCGCTCCTGTCAAATCTTCATAAGAGATTAATGTGGACAATAGATCGAATTAGGAAAGAGATGGGAGATTACAACTCTTTAAGTAATCTGGGATGGTGTTAGTGGTACATGTTAAATTGATACACGGCAGACAAGATAAACAATCGAGTTGGCAATCAAATGAGCCACATCGCATCTTGCGTTCATTGTACGTAACGTAGGCAGCAAACTTTTGAGTGAGAAATGCTTCCCGACAGTAAAATACTAATGCAAAAACCTGTTTCCTTACATAGTTAATGAAATACTTAAAGGAACGTAGATTAATCATGTAACTTTACCAAGGTGTTTATTTCTTTAATAACTAATCACACAATACATTTTAATTAACATTTAATGTTATTACAACATATTGTTGCAGCGAAATCACTGGGAAGGAACCGCTCGCTTCTTCATCATCTTTTCTTCAAATCTCTGCACAAGGTTGCTATTCACATCCGTAACTAGCGGTTTACAGTTCGTGTCGATGACCAACAATCCTTAAAGTTGTACCTCACATAAGTAGGATGTTGTAAGAGGTACGAGATCACACAGTTCCTTGATATCTACTTGCAGATGCTTCTTCTTCACAAAGCTTCAAACCTCAAGCAGTGGTGAGCAAATATACTTCGATTTCAGTGTGAAGTGTGAAGAAATATCAATAAATTTGCAGAATACCGAAGTCAGCAGTAAGCTGACCTGCGCCTGCTGAACAGTAGATCGCTCCTAGAAACATAAATGCTTAAAAAAGTTACGCAACGGATGTAATTAACGCAAGTAACGAAGAGGGTGGCCTAGCGTGGATTTCCAGGTACCGGTGTTCCCGTAATTGATTGTTAACTAACCCTGTGAAAGGACTTACTAATTGCGAAAGCAAAATCGTGGCCCAGGTAATTGGCAATGGTATTGTTGGCAAAGATAATGAGAAGCCAGCTTCAATTCACTGAAATATTAAAGAACGTTTAAGTCCGGCCCGCCCTAAGCAGCCGATGGCGCTAGATTTTCTCGGCAATATCTGGGTATGAACGTGCAAACGAAGTTATACAGTCTGCCAAATCATCCAGCTCACCAACAGTGAGGAATCAGAGTACAGTCTGCCTCTCCCCACCTAAGTCTCACCCCAGTCCGCTTCGCAAGTGAACTCCGTCAATCTATTTCTATGCGAGACATTCAAGTGCTACCTGCTACCAGAAAGACGTCCGCTACTACTGTGTTTTCTGTTACGGGGCTGGGTATGGAATAACCGTCTGCTGTGACTGTTCTGCTTATACTCCTTCGACAAAAGCTGCCTACCAGTGAGAGTAGTCATAATCTTTATGTTACTCATTTTCCCTGTAGAGGCTGTGTAAAAACACCCTCAGTCGTTTATTTCAGCTTGCACTGTTCTGAGAGTTACAACGAAGTGAACCTGCGTCAGAGCCTCGTTTCTTTAACTACCACTCCACGGCCTCTTCTGGAAAAAAGTTTTGTAAGCGGTCAGTGACCGCCGCTTCGTAGCAATCTTTTTCAGAAATTTATGTCGTAGTTTTCGTGATAGAAAAGCTTTCTGTCATCTACGTGCCTTCCATAAACAAGCTGGCGTGTGCACAGTGCCCTCTGCACACAGCACATTGCTGGAAGGGACACGCTGTGAGACGTCTATTTACTATGTAAACTGTGTCCACGTGCTGATCTCTGCTTTCCAAATTTCGGAGCACGCTGCGTCCACTAAGGTGGCTCCAGAAGGACAGTGCATTTCCAGAGCACCTGCTCTCTTTCCTCAGTCGATATCCCACTTTTTAAATTGCCACAAGGGCCGCTTGGGAGCTGGCGTTCTGGTCTCTGGTCCTCGCTTTCTGATAATACGGGCTGTTCAAGGCCTCAGCTTGTAAATGAAAATAGAATAATAAAAATACCGAATGGGACGGAAAACGAAAGATCTGATGTACATGTACAGACACACTAATGATAAAAAAATTTCAGAAAAATTCCATGATTTATTCAAGAGAAAGGACTTCACAAATTGAGCAAGTTAATAACGAGTTGGTCCACCTCTGGCCTTTATGATTGATTAAGCCGTTTGATTTCCTCCTGAGGGTTGTACCAAATTCTGTCCATTGGCGCGTCAGAACGTCAATATCCCGAGAGGATTGCAAGGTCGTGCCCATACTACTCCAATAGTTCTCAATTGGGGAGAGATCCGGCGACGTTGCTGGTCAGCGGAGGGTTTGGCAACCACGAAGGCAACCAGTAGAAACTGTTGCCGTGAGCAGGTGGGCATTATCTCAGTGACATGTAAGCACAGAATGGTTTGCCATAGAAGGCAACAAAACGGAGCACAGATTACCGGCAACGTACTGGCGTGCAGTAAGAATGCTTTATGGAGGGGGCCCTCTCACCAGCTCGGGATTTGGACGATTCAGCACGCCAGTTGCATAGAATTTGGCACGATATCCCTGAGAAGGACCACTCTGTCAGTCAATGCCAAGCCGAATAACTGCTTGCATAAGGGCCAGAGGCGGAAAAACGTCTTAGAGACTTTACTCAATTTGTGGAACTTTTCCGTCTCTTTCATATAATTCCTTTGTGTTGCGTCGTTTCTTTCTTCTGTGATTGTGAAGTGGAAACGTGAAGAGACACGTACAGCACGAAAGCGTACAGACCGACCTCGTCTGTTGACTGACAAAGTCCGCCGACAGTTGATGAGTGTCTTAATGTGTAATAGGCAGACATCTATCCAGGCACAGGAATTTAAACTGCACCAGCATCCACTACAAGTACTATGACAGTTAGGTGGGAGGTGAGATAACTTGGATTTCATGGTTGAGCGGCTGCTCATAAGCCACACATCGCGCCGTTGTGTGGAGTAACGAATCACAGTACACAATGTGGCGATCCGATGGCAAGGTATGGGTATGGCGAATACCCGGTGAACCTTATCTGCCAGCGTGTGTAGTGGCAACAGTAAAATTGGTCGTGTTTCTCATGGAGGGGGCTTGCACCCCTTGTTGGTTTGCGTGGCACTATCATAGCCCAGGCCTACATTGACATTTAAAGCACTTTCTTGCTTCCCACTGTTGAAGAGGAATTCGGCTATTGCATCTCTCAACACGATCGAGAACCTGTTCTGAATACACAGCCTGTGGCAGAGTGGTTACAAGACAATAACAGCCCCGTAATGGACTGGCTTGCACAGAGTCATGACCTGAATCCTACAGAACACCTTTGGGATGTTTCGGAGCGCCGACTTCGTGCCAGGCCTCACCGACCGACATCTGTACCTCTCCTCAGTACAGAACTCCGTGAAGAATGGGCTGCCATTCCACAGCACCTGATTGAACGTATGTCTACTAGAGTGGAAGCTGTCATCAAGGCTAAGGGTGAGCCAACACCATATTGAGTTCCAGCATTACCGATGGAGGGCGCCACGAACTTGTAAGTAATTTTCAGCTAGGTGTCCGGATACATTTGATCACTTAGTATGCAAAATTCTCGGAACTCAAGTGTTTGTTTAGAATATGGTAAGAATAAAGTTCATTACTCAGCTCATATACTCTTTTCAAGACATTCGCAATTGAAATCCATCAAGAGTTGGTGTAATGATTACGGAAATGTGGTCAGTCTTGTGTTGAAAACACTTCGACTTAAATACTCAAATTTTAATGAAGTTTAATTCTTCAAGCACTGATTGAATTATCTGATAAAGGACATTTTTTTGATGCTGTAGATACACACTGTCGCGTCCCAAGCGTGGGTTTTGCGAGGGATTGAGCGACACGGTTCGTAAACGGGAATTAGCCGGTTGACCTAATTGAGAGGGAGACTTTTGATCTGGCTAAGATGTTAAATTCCCTGGTGTGAAGGTACAAGGCTAGGATGTTGGTAGAAGTAAACTCGTATGGACGTTATAAAAGTTCTAATTTATTCATAAAGAATACAGATCACCCTAACTGCGTAGTGATTGTACCTACAGAATAGCCAAGCCCATTACAGAGACGGTGACTGACTTCCACCGTTCTGGCTGCCTGATAGAACTTTCCAACACTTTGCTGCCCACACTAGCACCCTACGTCAGAGTCCCGCGGTCGCTGCCTAAACGCTCATCGGCGACTATCTCCAACTGTCTGCCTGCAGCCCGCCCTCAGCCCAAGTCGGCTGCTACTCACGCTGACTACCGTCGCTGCCTAAACCCGAGAGAGAGAGAGCTCCCCGGAGCGGCGTGCCTCCGAGTTTTGTTAGCTCTCCCCCTTCGACCCCGCCAGCGGTTGGCATGACGTAGCGCCGAGTGCAACTTTTCCTTATTAGGGATTGTTTTAGTATTAACTTCAGTACTTTTCTTCAGAAGCTGGGTGGAGGGGTAGAGGGGCCTCTCCCTATATGGTCACGCACTGCGTCCTGAGCCCTTCATTGGCTCCTCATGACGTAGTGCGGTCCCCACCTAGGGCCCTCTTTCTTTCTCTCTCCGCTCCCAGACTTCTCCCTCTAGCCAAGAGTGTTGATACTGCAAGTTATTGTTTATTAAGGGACCTGCCCAGAGCGCCCTGTTTATCTTAAGAGCTGAGTCTGCTTCCTTGCTTATCACGCGCAGCTGCCTGGCCGCTTGGACCGCCGCCTCGGCTATCTGGCTGCGTCGTTATCTTTTGTGACCCCTCTGACACGCCTGGCGTCCCCTGTTAACTCTATCTCCCCGTATGATTTCTGGTGTATCGTCTGAGAACAACTGCATTTAGACTTGGCTTTTCTGCGGTTACAACACCTCCCCCGCCAGGGAAATTGGCGTTACTCCTCAGAGTAGCGTCAATTGTGACTCTTTTATTTTTTTTTTCATTACATGCTTTACAGATTTGTTTATTACATTAGCATCTGATATGTTATATTTTTCATTTTCATTTAGTAAAGTCAAATTCATTAAACACACAATAATACAATTACATTATACATGCCTAACATTCAGTTATGTCAAAAGCATTTGCATTAAAATCAAAAGACACTTTCATTGATACATACATTCACATTTCAATTAGAATTACATTTCAAATACAGTTACATTTCAATTACACATTTCAAATACAGTTATTTAACGTCTGTTTCTGAAAGCGACCGTATCACCTTGGTCTTTTCCACATCTTTCATAAATTACTATCTCTTCAGTTTCTTTATTACTGTGTCTTCTAGCTGAACTAGTCTCTGGGTATTGGTTCACTATGGTATTTCTTATACATACTTTTCCACAACAATCACTGTCTTCAAAATATTTCCATATACTTTTAAAACAGTCTTTACAACATTTACAGTTTTTACAACAGCATGTTATTATGATTAGAATAACTATTGATATGGCTACATACGTAGTTATGGAGTAATGTGTGAAGTACCTGGAGTACTTCATTTCCTCCTCTTGTCTCTCTACCATCTTCTGGACATCATCCAGTCTTTTTCCTGCCACTTTCAAGTCGTCTAACTGTGTTATTACCTGGTCCAATGGCAATCTAATGCTAACGTTGAGACATTCCTTTTTTCCTTGTTTACCACGCAACAATCGAATTCTAGATTGATCTGCGGAACTATGTCTTTCTTCGTCACATTACTCTGAATCACTCTATCTGTTTGTTTGAACACTCTAGTGCCATACCCCTCACATTTACTGTAAAAACTAATTTTTCCTACCCCTTTTATTACTACGTCCTTTGGTGGTTCCCTTCCACACAATACTGTAAAGCCTTCTTCCTTCGGTGCTACATATAGCCATTCGTTACTGTTTAGATGAGTCCAAAGGCTCTGATTCAGTGCGACTATTTTTCGCACACAATCTTCCGGAATTTCTCTTACCGGTTGCAACAATTTGGCTTCGCACTCTTCGTGGTCGAATGTTGACAGCAAGGCGAATGCTTGTTTGCACAGTCTCCTATTTTTACTTAGCTCCTTGCATTTTAGTTCCTCCGCAGAAAGTTTCGCGTACTGCCTTTTGGATTCATCTATTAGTAAGAATTCTTTCTCTGGCTGTATGTACACATATTTACCTTTCATGTTTGGAATTTCTTTTGGTAGTGGGAGTACTCTATACAAATTGAAATTGTTATTATTTATTAATGGAATACTAATTACATATCCTAGTATGCTACCCGAGATGAAAACATCTAAATCAATTATTCTTAACAATAGATAACCTGAGGACTCCGTAAGAGGAACAGGAAACTTTACATCTTTTAGTTCTTCCCGTATTAAACTTAGGTATTTTACAATTTGGACTGGATTAATTATATGAGGCTGTAGTATTCCCTTCTGAGCATTTACAATGGCATTTATCATTTGTTCGTATTCCTCTTCGATCTGACCAAACACTGCCGATAGTTGTAATACTTGCTCTGTTACTGTGGCGAAGGACGCTACACGTTTAAACCCTATTTCGGTTTCCTTCACGTATTCCTTCATGAATCGTTCTAGTCTTTGCATACCTGTCTTCAGAACGTGCTCATTTGACTCTAGTGTATATACCGTCCTGTTTACTCCCGCCAATGTGGCTCTTACCACTGCCACCTGTTCCTTTGTTAGCCTCAACAACCCTTCTGAGTTTTTCTCCATAGCGTCTATTCTTTCCTTATAGTATACTGCATCTGCTTCGTCCAACGTCCCGAACAGTATTTTACTTACCTGCCCGACGAAGTTGAATACTCCTCTCTTCCTTCTGGTCTCGTGTTTCGTTAGCTGCTGTACTAAAAGTTGCAATCCTGTGATTTTTTCCACATGATGGGTTACTTGTTGGTCTAGTACCCTGCATTCTATTAATCCTACATTTAATTGTGTTAGTGTTTCTCGGCACCTTTGTACCGCTGCCCTACCATACCTCTCTGCATTCTGAAACCTTTCTGTTATTATATCTAGATTTACGTATGTGACTATTCTCCATGTGGTACTGTATATTTCTACCTGTCCTCTATTATCGTAATATAGTCCTGATGAACTCGGAAATGGCGTCACTTGGTACTCATTTGTTGCATGCTCTGATGCAGTGATGTAGTATGCTGTTATCACTATGACGAATTCCACGATCTGCCACTTGAGTGCCATACCTGAAATTTAAAAGAATTGTTTCAGCCTGTTGGCATGTACTTTTGTTTCCTTATTTCTTTTAACTTTTATTACTACGTTAGGACCTTCCACTTTTACTACTTCAAATGGACCTCTCCATTGTGAATCTAATTTCCGAGATCTACCCCGTCTCACCGACTCATCGTGCAGTAATACTTTATCTCCTACCTTGAAGTTTTTTGGATTTTGTTTCATGTCATACTGTTCCTTACTGATTTTCTTACTTCTTATAATCGAGTCTCTGGCCACTCTGTGGGCTTCCTGCATTCTCGCTCTTAGTTTATTTACATAAATTTCATAATTGTAACTTACCTGCTGTGTTTCTTGCTGCAGTACTCCTGGTATGTTAACCTTTCTTCCGTATAGTAATTCAAATGGTGTGTATCCTGTGCTGCTGTGTGGTGTAGTGTTGAACACAAAAATTGCATACGGTACCCATTTGTCCCAAGAACTCTACAATAGTTCTATGACTTCTTTCTAGTGCACCATTTGATTCAGGGTGGTACGCTGTAGTATTTATACGCTTTACCTTCAACAATTTACATACACTTTTAAATACATCACTCAGAAAGTTAGACCCTTGATCTGTTAATAATACTGATGGAATTCCATACCTTAATACTACGTTTTCCACAAATGCCTCAGCTACTGTTTCGGCATCTTGTTTGTCAATTGGGATTGCTAAGGTAAATTTACTCAGATCGTCTTGGAATGTTAACATGTACCTTTTTCCTGTATTAGATACATCTAGTGGACTCACTATATCCATCGCACACTTTCCGAATACTGTTTCTGCTGTGTCTGTAATTTCTAAGGGCATCCTAGTTTTCATTTGCGTGTTTTTATTCTTTTGACACGATGGGCATTTCCTAATGTAATTTTCAATGTCACGCTTCATTCCGCGCCACTGCTTGTATGCTTTAATTCTTTCGAGTGTCCTGTACATTCCTTGGTGACCTCCCAAGGGATTGTCATGCATTTCCTTTAGTATATTTTCTTTTTCTTCGGGACTAATTTCCTCACCACTATCCGTTTCCTGTTCTATTTCACTCGACACTTGTGCTTGCCGCACGTTTACGG
The DNA here is from genome assembly GCF_023897955.1 of Schistocerca gregaria. Taxonomy (NCBI): domain Eukaryota; kingdom Metazoa; phylum Arthropoda; class Insecta; order Orthoptera; family Acrididae; genus Schistocerca; species Schistocerca gregaria. The sequence continues at coordinate 719,346,273 of NC_064921.1, read as the reverse complement.
AACTTTCTTACCCATTTGCTTTTGCTGCCGAGATCTCTGTCTCCACCTTCTGCTTCGCATCTATCTCTTCCTTCCCTTCATGCCTTATTCTACTCAGCGCATCCGCATTACTATTTAACTTTCCTGGCTTGTATATTAGTTCATAATCATACTCCTCGAGTTTCAGTCTCCACTTCAGGAGTCTCGAACTCGGATCTTTGACACTAAATATCCACGTTAGTGGCTTATGGTCTGTCACTACAGTGAACTTTCTGCCATATACATATGGTCTGAACAGTTTTACTGCGTAAACTATAGCCAACAACTCTTTTTCCGTTGTGCTATAATTTAGTTCGGCTTAGTTCAATGCTCTGGATGCAAATGCGATGGGCAAGTCTTCGCCAATCTTCTTACCTTGCGATAACACTGCACCCAAGGCTGCGTTACTCGCATCCGTTGTAATGATAAACGGTTTCGTAAAGTCAGGGTACTGAAGTAACGGAGGGTTTATTAATTTCTCTTTTAGTTCTTCGAACGCATTGTTCTGACGTTCGCTCCATCGGTACTCCACTCCCTTTTTTAAGAGCTCATGGAGAGGTTTCGCAATCTTGCTGAAGTTAGCAATGAAACGGCGGTAGTAACCTATCAATCCGAGAAACCCTTTTAGTTCCTTAGTTGTCTTTGGCTGTGGGAAGAACTTCACCTTCTCCACCTTCGCCATATCTGGTGATATTCCTTTGTCAGTGATGCAATGACCTAGGAAGATTACTTCCTTCCTCAGGAATTCACACTTGTCTGGTTGCAGCTTCAAATTGTGCTCTCGCAACCTGTCAAATATTTCCCGGAGCTTTTCGTTATGCTCCTGCAGGTTTTTCCCATAGCATACTATGTCATCTAGATATACAAAGCATTTCACTCCTTGTAAACCTGCCAAGACTGTATTCATCAGTCTCTGAAAACATCCTGGGGCTCCCTTCAGTCCCATCGGCATACGTTTGTATTCGTAATGCTGATAGTTTGAGCTAAATGCCGTTTTCTCTCTATCCTTCTCGTCCGTCAATATTTGATGGTACCCGCTTGCGAGGTCAAGCGTCGAGAAGTACTTAGCTTGCCCTAACTGATCCAGTATCTCGGAGATATTCGGTAGTGGAAATGCATCGCCTACAGTGATATCACTTAATCGTCTGTAGTCCACTACGATTCTCCATTTCTGTTTGCCACTAGCGTCTAGCTTCTTTGGAACTAACAGTAACGGTGCGTTCCAAGCGCTCTTACTCTCGACAATTATGTCATCTCTTAGCATCTGCTCTATTTGCTCCCTTAGCACTTCCTTTTGCGCTTCCGGGATCCTGTACGGTCTAGCGTTTACTACCTTTCCCGCGTGTTCCGGTGCAATCGGTATTCTGTGCTTCACTGCGGAAGTATAGGACAGGTTGTCCCCTGGTAGATGAAATACATCTCCGTATTCCGCGCAAACCTCTGCTAGAGCGCTTTTCTCTTCAGCGTTCAAATGATCCATTCTTAATTGCCTTCGCAACACACTAGTACGACTTTCTGTCTTTCCTATGACATTAGTACAACATTTTACTTCGCGTATTTTCCCTACTTTTTCTAATTCTTCCGTCATTAACCTGACGTTTCCTAACTGCACTCTGTCTTCTGACAAGTTTAATGCACTTACTATGCATTTCCCATTTCGCACTTTTACTAACGCTTCAGGTACATGTACCCCTTGTGCAATCTCCTGCCTAGGAATAATCATTTCCTTTTCGATTCCCCTTTTTACATTTCCTTCCACCTTTAATAACATTATTTTTTCCTCTCGGGGCCCTATTTCCCCGCCTACTTCTGAATCTTGTTCGTTCTCATGTCCCTTTGGCTCTTCCTCTACTACTAAGGGTATATCTCGCCCTTTTAGTCTCACTATTTGACCTGCATAGTCTAACTTAACTCTATGCTCTGTCAAGAAATTTCTGCCTATCAGTCCGTCGTACGGAATATCTAATCCTCTCCCGTACACGTGAAATTTTTGCCCTACTTGCTCAGAACCGTCCACACTTAAGTGTACCTGTACCGTACCTATTGTGCTGACGGCCTCACTGGTTACACCTTTTAGCCGAAGCCTTTCCGCTTCATTAATTGCAAGTGTACTATTTATCGGAATACTCGTTCTCTTGAGCAGACACAACTGTGCTCCAGTGTCTATTAGCAACTTCAAATATCTTTTTAATTCTGTGCAGTATAAAACCAAAACGTCATTTTCTGTTGCACAGTCGATTACCCTAACTGAGGGTTTACCTATCGCAACAAGGCCCGACTGTGCGGCCTAGCCGCCTATTAGTTTCCCTGCACCACTTTACCGGTTTTGCTCGATACTGGCACCCTGTCTTTTCTCCATGCGTGCCAGGGCCCTGCGTGACAATCTTTCGCGTAATGTCCCGGCCGCTTACACTTGAAACAAGCAACGTCTTTTACCCTCGTACACGGAACTCCACAGTTCCCTGGTAGATTACATTGTGGGCACCTCCACTCTCGTAACCCTCCATCAGCTTCCCTATGATTTCCTCTAAAGTCTCTTGTATCTATCGGCTGAATTTTTCTTAATCTTACCCGGCATTCCGCGTCTGTATGTCCTGGCTTGTCGCACCCGTAACAAAAATTCGTAAACTCTTTGCCCGTCATTATCCGTACTCTTCCCTCTGGCCTATTCTTTCTACACTTGCTTGCCATGTGCCCTCTCAATCCACAATTGAAACATTTCAAATCTCTAATATCTCTGGTATTCTTCACCGTTTCCTTTCCCCGGTTGAAAGTTACTCTTGGGGCTAGTCCCCGCTCTTTCATTGACAGTATTGCACTTTCTTCTTGCAATGCTAGTTCCACGGCCGCTGCTAGCGTGATTTCATCGCCTCTACTTCTTACTATCGTCTGTATTCTATCATGGCTTAACCCTTGTATAAAGCATGCTCTTCCTAGTGAATCAACCAGTTCTATTGCGCCCTTTAAGTTCTCCCTAGCCGTAACTCTGCTTACTGCTTCCCTGAAATCCCTTTGCATTTCATCTATTCGGCTTGCCCATGTCGCAATTGGCTCTCCTTGTCCCTGTCTCGATTGAAATATCTTGCACGCGTAGTAGTCAATGGTACGCTTACTCGCATAATTTTCCTCTAGAACATGTTTTACTTCCTGCCATGTCCCCGTGCGTTCCCTTACTTGCAGCCTCGATCTGGCCTCTCCGGTTATTTTGGCTTTAACAAACTTCAGTAACGTTTCGTGTTCCTCCGGTTTCACAAGTTCAAATGCAGCGTCTACATTTTCAATAAACTCCCTAAGATCTCTCTTATTTCCTTCGAACACTTTTGGAACTATACACAAGGCTTCTTTCACTGATATCTTACCGTAACGTTTGGGCCATCTTACCAACTTAACTATGTTAGCACTTTACAATACAAGGTACAAAACTCTTAATATAATTTTATATGTACCGCTTCTCTTGTGGTGCGCCGTCTGTTCCGCTGATCCGCGTTGTCCCGCGTTGTGCCGCGCTGCTCCGCGCTGTCTCTGTGCTCTCTATGCCCGCGCTGTTCCGCGCTGCCGCGATGCGTCGGCCGCCGCTCTGCTGGGCTGTGCCGACCCCGTCGCTCGCCTCGGCTGCCGCTGCTACGGCTGCTGCCGCTGCTCGGCCCGGACCCCCGGTCTCGAACGCTGGCTGCTTAGGCACCTCTGTGCCTCGTCGCTCCGCGTCGTGCTGCCGCTATCCTGCGTTGCCCTGCACCCGCGAGGACTACTTCTCTGGACTCTGTCGTAGTGGGGCTACTAATGCTGAAAGTTGCGAGTCGCCACAACTTCCTGCTAATTGCCACAAAATCTACTGGCTCCTATCTCCTTTTTGCCTATATGCCTTTGTGGTACCCCACACCTGGCACCAAAACTTTTATTTATGTCGCGTCCCAAGCGTGGGTTTTACGAGGGATTGAGCGACACGGTTCGTAAACGGGAATTAGCCGGTTGACCTAATTGAGAGGGAGACTTTTGATCTGGCTAAGATGTTAAATTCCCTGGTGTGAAGGTACAAGGCTAGGATGTTGGTAGAAGTAAACTCGTATGGACGTTATACAAGTTCTAATTTATTAATAAAGAATACAGATCACCCTAACTGCGTAGTGATTGTACCTACAGAATAGCCAAGCCCATTACAGAGACGGTGACTGACTTCCACCGTTCTGGCTGCCTGATAGAACTTTCCAACACTTTGCTGCCCACACTAGCACCCTACGTCAGAGTCCCGCGGTCGCTGCCTAAACGCTCATCGGCGACTATCTCCAACTGTCTGCCTGCAGCCCGCCCTCAGCCCAAGTCGGCTGCTACTCACGCTGACTACCGTCGCTGCCTAAACCCGAGAGAGAGAGAGCTCCCCGGAGCGGCGTGCCTCCGAGTTTTGTTAGCTCTCCCCCTTCGACCCCGCCAGCGGTTGGCATGACGTAGCGCCGAGTGCAACTTTTCCTTATTAGGGATTGTTTTAGTATTAACTTCAGTACTTTTCTTCAGAAGCTGGGTGGAGGGGTAGAGGGGCCTCTCCCTATATGGTCACGCACTGCGTCCTGAGCCCTTCATTGGCTCCTCATGACGTAGTGCGGTCCCCACCTAGGGCCCTCTTTCTTTCTCTCTCCGCTCCCAGACTTCTCCCTCTAGCCAAGAGTGTTGATACTGCAAGTTATTGTTTATTAAGGGACCTGCCCAGAGCGCCCTGTTTATCTTAAGAGCTGAGTCTGCTTCCTTGCTTATCACGCGCAGCTGCCTGGCCGCTTGGACCGCCGCCTCGGCTATCTGGCTGCGTCGTTATCTTTTGTGACCCCTCTGACACGCCTGGCGTCCCCTGTTAACTCTATCTCCCCGTATGATTTCTGGTGTATCGTCTGAGAACAACTGCATTTAGACTTGGCTTTTCTGCGGTTACAACAACACTGTGTCATACTATCATGAGAAGTCTGTTGACGAATAAGAACTTGCAGTCCGATGTAACTGTTAGTCATACTACGACCTCCATCTGAATACACAGGCCAACAAAATTTTTCAATTTAGTGTTGTTTTCTTGTATAGAAGATTGTAATATGTCAGATAGGCCTGTCACTTTTGTTCCTAGAATTATTCTACTGCTGAAAAGAAGATCTTAATGAAATTTTTGTCATGTATAAACAGTACGTAAAAGAAAGATGCGCATCATTGTGGTTGTCTGTTACTTCGTCCAACTGAATGGCGACATCACCATTACCTTTCAGTTGTTGAACCAAACGGTAATTTAGGTCGTGAGCCATATAGATTGTTCAGTTGCTGCTAGTGTTATCTGACAGACTTACACTTGCCCTTGCTTGGCACCTCATTCACCTAATCGATGTCATGTCCAGGGCAGGTGGTAAAATGACGTCTTACAGTACGGTGTGAGGTTTCTTTCTCTTTGCTACATGGTAGGCAACTTCACAAGATGAAAGAGGAATCTTTTTAGGAACTGTAGGTTAATTAGTCAAAGTGAGTTTCTTTTTATTCTGTCATTTGTTTCAACACGTGGGGATAAGTGTTATCGTGGTTTTAATAAAAACTGTTGTGATATGCCTCCAAATGCCGTCTTATTTTATCAGGAAGCATGCTTGCAGTAGCTATAACTTCGAAACAAATGGAACATTGTGTTCGTTCTTAATTTCCAATAGTAGTACATGTGAAACGGAAAATCAGGTACCATAGTAGATAAACAAAACTTACAAATTATCTGCATTCGACAAAACTAACTTTGAGACCTCCTGCTACTAAATAAAAACAAATAAGTCACGTGGTACGATTTGACTGCCATCTACCACACTGCCATAGTGAAAACTCTTACTCATCGGCCCGCAACATGTCACTACTACCGCACACGTTGTTACTTCAATCAGAAAGCGAATAGAACAAAATAGTGTTTTTATAAAACCAACGCCCCTACTGTATGACAGCGACTCAGTTTGAAAACTCTTGTCTTATAGCATGAGCGCGTATCATCACGAAAATATGGTAATTCAAGGACAATCGCCTGAGACAATGCTTCGAAGAGAAGAAAAGGAAAATGGGTCTATTCACGTTGTCCAACTATTGAGCGACCAGCCAGAAATACTGCTTGGATGTAGACATCACCACGCTAATATAGCGCAGTGTACACCATTGTATTTTATACATATACGACTGCCTGCCGTCGCGTCACGGTACCAAACAGACTTTCAGTAAAAACGCTCATACCCTCCTTCTTTATCAGCAATCGTGGCGCCACATCAGATGAGGACCTGGGGATAGGAGAGTCTTTCATCAAACGCTAGACATACCTGTCAAACACGTCACTAGACAAACTGAGCGATCTTGAGCTTATGACATCACTCGAGACAGCGTCGGAGTAAGGACCGAAGACAGCAACGTTACTCAGTGTTGTCGCAAAGAGACCTACTTCTACCATGTCGATGAATGCTATAACATTTAATGTATATATATATAGACATATACGGTCAGTATTTAATTCAGTGCTGTTGCTTTCGTCTGCTGTCCTTGGGACGCTGTGTAATCTAAGTCACGCAAAAACACGCCGGGCTTTTCTCTCGCTCGTTTCCAATTTTTGCTAAGAAAGAAGAAAACAAGAGATGTTTTTCGCAACAGTGTTAACTCCTTTCGCGGCGTCTGTCGCCGTGTAGGGATGCCTAACGTCATTGACTCGTAATGCCCATGTGTCACCGGGAGCTACATCGATTCATACATATACATAGTGAGGAAAATTCGACTTAAAATCTACACTCCTGGAAATGGAAAAAAGAACACATTGACACCGGTGTGTCAGACCCACCATACTTGCTCCGGACACTGCGAGAGGGCTGTACAGGCAATGATCACACGCATGGCACAGCGGACACAGCTGCCTGGAGAAAGACCTTGGATACAAGGAAGGTTAAACGATGTTCTCCACAGATAGATACCCTCCTTAGTAGTTAAGGATAACGGAAGACTTCGATTTATTGGATAGATTTTGGCACAGTATACTGTATCTATAAGAGAAACCCTATACTATTATCTATCATATATTACTTTGCAGTACTTTCACGTAATAAAGTGGGCCCTATGGAAAAGATCGAAACAGTGTAGCGGAGCGCTTCACTATACGAAAGAGAAACGAACAAATTCAGAGAATGAAATAGACAGAAAGCGATTTTATTCCTGTTTAACGCTGGTTTATAAGTTCACAGCACCTGCACAAAGGAACACAGTGACTATTTATACTTGTTTAACAATACGTGTTGTATAAATATCCCGGAAATAAGCGAGATTATGCCACAATCGTTGGTATACAGACAACAACATTTTCCCCGCATCTTCCGCGAGTGAAGCAAGGCAGTAGAGGACTGATACTGGCGCAGAATACTCTCAGCCATGAACCGTGCTGTAAATTGTGGTGTCTCCACAGTCTCCAGTGGTCTCCAGATCAGCTTGTCATACTTGTAGGGATATCAACCATACGCCCAAAAATGCTTGGGTGTGTCGCAATTACGTAAATCCACAAATGAGAGGTGTCACCAGCATACTGTAGGGATGGTATGAGCCCCACGTCCATAGCCAGGGCTATGTAATGTATTGTAATAGAAACTACTAAGTGAGTAAATGGTTGGCGGTCAGGTGCTAGGTCAAGATGTATACACGCACATTGCAACCAACATCCTGTGCTGTCCTGATAGTGTCATTTTCCTGGATAACACAGCTGCATGTTACGTGGGTTACAACATTTACAATAGATTTGAGGAACCATGTGAAGCATTAAACATCAAAAGACATGAAAATAATGTAACTTTTTTCTGGGGCTTCTCGGAAGATCTGCAGCTGCGTAGAAGGCGTGACTCAATGATTTTCTAGGGACGTTACACGCTAACTCTGCTTGAGATAGCAGGTCGTTAGAGCGTCCTAATTTTACTGTATAACAGAGATATGAATGTTAAGTAAATGATGATTAAAGATATTAAAGAAAAATGAAATGTATTTTCCCTTGTGACAACAGGATAAAGCCGATGCACTTTCTTTCTAACAGATGTAAGATATTTGGAACTAATGAAATTATGAATGCCAAAAAGTTTGACCAGAAAAAAAGTGGCGTATCGTGAAAAAAAGCACGCCATTAAGATGCGGAAATTTCTACCGATATTTCGGGAGCAAAACATTTCTAATATTAGTCTGAAAGGAAAATTGCAGTAGACAAAAGTCAATAGGAGCACTATATGTTGGGTATAAGTGCTCGGACAGGATAGAAATAGAAACTGCCTTGTTTCGAGTATCACAAACTATTCTTCAGGACTCATTGTGTCGTAACTGCGGCCGTGTAGTTTGAATCGTTATTCCTTACATTATACTCTTAGTTTATTGTTGTTACGTTTCCTAATTACAGACAAACTCAGTCACTGGTAGCACAGGAGTATCTGCTCCGCGATCTGCTTCCTCCGACAAAGTTAGCACAAACTTCGTTAACATCAAGGGATAAGAACGTACATCGACAGAGGCGTGTTGTCACAACTCACTATCCGCAATTTGACCACACAAAGACAGTCCACAGAAAGAGGTCACAGGGACCACGTGCTTAGGTTTCTCCGTCACCGGAACATTGGATAACCTGTGTTTTTCACAGGGAAAAATTTCGGAAATGTAACGTTTGTAGGTGTAGCGGGATCAAATAGCTAATTTTTATTTATTTCTCATGTAAAGACGTGCTGCCTGGTATTACCGAGCAGGTGGTACATTGTGTGATTTTACATATTATACCATGCAAATTGAGTTTTATTACTACTACATTTTTTGTTGAATATTTTACAAAAGGGTAAGTGAAACAAAATGACATATCTATACTATGAAACATCCCCTTACAAAACTTAATGAATTACTGTGCTGACAGACCTCTTACATTATCTGATTTTCAAACAGCTGAGCAAAACTGAACGTACTCAGACATTTTGCTCCTTGCCTATTCTGATCAACACTAAGCTGACACCCAATATTTTTAGCGCAACGGAATCTGACTTTCAATAATCCCTAAAAAAGAATGGCCCTGACTAACATTAACCTATACCTCTCACAAATCACTTACCGCACAAAAATCTACTGCAGTACAGCTAGCGCCACTACTGTCAGCTAAATAAAAGATTCAAACTACTGATACGAATAGTTAGCAAATGAAAGATTTTGATAGAGAACAATGTATTTACCTTAATAGTGTTCAAACAAATTTACTGTCTCTGTCCAGATCATCCGCTCTCAAAACTCCGCCATCTCACTCCCCACATCCACCACTGCTGGCGGCTCACCTGGAACTGCGCAACGCTGCGCGCTATTGTCAGATAAACTGCCCAACACTACAATAGCCAACAACAATGCAAACCAGCCACAGACTGCACAAAGACAGCCAGTGATTTTCATACAGCGCGCCAAGTGGCGTTACCAATGTAAAAACCTAAACAGCCTACTTACAATGGTATATATAAACTCCTGGAAATGGAAAAAAGAACACATTGACACCGGTGTGTCAGACCCACCATACTTGCTCCGGACACTGCGAGAGGGCTGTACAAGCAATGATCACACGCACAGCACAGCGGACACACCAGGAACCGCGGTGTTGGCCGTCGAATGGCGCTAGCTGCGCAGCATTTGTGCACCGCCGCCGTCAGTGTCAGGCAGTTTGCCGTGGCATACGGAGCTCCATCGCAGTCTTTAACACTGGTACCATGCCGCGACAGCGTGGACGTCAACCGTATGTGCAGTTGACGGACTTTGAGCGAGGGCGTGTAGTGGGCATGCGGGAGGCCGGGTGGACGTACCGCCGAATTGCTCAACACGTGGGGCGTGAGGTCTCCACAGTACATCGATGTTGTCGCCAGAGGTCGGCGGAAGGTGCACGTGCCCGTCGACCAGGGACCGGACCGCAGCGACGCACGGATGCACGCCAAGACCGTAGGATCCTACGCAGTGCCGTAGGGGACCGCACCGCCACTTCCCAGCAAATTAGGGACACTGTTGCTCCTGGGGTATCGGCGAGGACCATTCGCAACCGTCTCCATGAAGCTGGGCTACGGTCCCGCACACCGTTAGGCCGTCTTCCGCTCACGCCCCAACATCGTGCAGCCCGCCTCCAGTGGTGTCGCGACAGGCGTGAATGGAGGGACGAATGGAGACGTGTCGTCTTCAGTGATGAGAGTCACTTCTGCCTTGGGGCCAATGATGGTCGTATGCGTGTTTGGCGCCGTGCAGGTGAGCGCCACAATCAGGACTGCATACGACCGAGGAACACAGGGCCAACACCCGGCATCATGGTGTGGGGAGCGATCTCCTACACTAACCGTACACCTCTGGTGATCGTCGAGGGGACACTGAATAGTGCACGGTACATCCAAACCGTCATCGAACCCATCGTTCTACCATTCCTAGACCGGCAAGGGAACTTACTGTTCCAACAGGACAATGCACGTCCGCATGTATCCCGTGCCACCCAACGTGCTCTAGAAGGTGTAAGTCAACTACCCTGGCCAGCAAGATCTCCGGATGTGTCGCCCATTGAGCATGTTTGGGACTGGATGAAGCGTCGTCTCACTCGGTCTGCACGTCCAGCACGAACGCTGGCCAACTGAGGCGCCAGGTGGAAATGGCATGGCAAGCCGTTCCACAGGACTACATCCAGCATCTCTACGATCGTCTCCATGGGAGAATAGCAGCCTGCATTGCTGCGAAAGGTGGATATACACTGTACTGGTGCCGACATTGAGCATGCTCTGTTGCTTGTGTCTATGTGCCTGTGGTTCTGTCAGTGTGATCATGTGATGTATCTGACCCCAGGAATGTGTCAATAAAGTTTCCCCTTCCTGGGACAATGAATTCAAGGTGTTCTTATTTCAATTTCCAGGAGTATATATATATATATATATATATATATATATATATATATATATATATATATATATATATATATACGTATATTATGTGGACATTAAAATTGCTACACCACGAAGATGATGCGAAATTTAATCGACAGGAAGAAGATGCTGTGATATCCAAATGATTAGCTTTTCAGAGCATTCACACAAGGCTGGCGCCGGTGACGACACCTGACATTGTTGCTCGCGTTGGTCTAGATCCAATGACTGTTAGGAGAATATGCAACCGGTGAGTTCAGGAGGGTAATACGGAACTCCGTGCTGGATCCCAACGGCCTCGTATCACTAGCAGTCGAGATGACAGGTATATTATCCGCATGGCATGACCACGTTGTATCATTTAAATGTTACGCACATTTGGAAAAACCCTTACTATTCCCGAGCGTTTCTTGTAATTTCCTAAAAAACTGCAGCACGCACAAAGTGAATGCTATAATTTCAAAATGGAATAATAAAATATATTAAACTTCTATAACAGGGCTGCATACGGACGAACGTGTGACAAATGTTCCAAGGGACAACACTCTACACTACGTTATAACTAGGATTTGTCTCCATTTGGAGCAAGAGCGAGTCCAGACCAAATGGGTTTCCATTAACTGAAAGGAAACTGGCTTGAACATGTGAAAAACTTTAAATACGTAGGAAGGAGAAGAAAAAGCGACTGAAAGTGCAGCAAAGACATGAAAATCAATATATCAATGCCAAAACTGGAATTTTATGAGAAAAGGTAAACTCCTATGGAATTATGAACAAAGATTTGACGAAATGTACTGCTGTCTGGTGCTGAAACATGGATCACGAGGAAGACATATAGCGTATGGTTGGAGGCTGTTGAGGTATGGACGTGGCGGAAGTCAGCAAAACTAAGTTAGATGGATAGAACGAAAAATGACGAAGTGCTAAGAAAGAGTGAGACAGCAGGTACAATTACTGGATATCATAAAAAGAAAGAAAATAAGCTGGGTGTAAAATATATTCAGAAACAAGGAGCGGTATGTGGCAGAGAAGAGCAAGCGAGGCAGAAGAGATTACATATCATGAATGGTGTCCTGAACGGCACTACATACTGCAGCTTCAAGAGGGAAGTGATGGAGCTGCTAACCTAGCATAAAACTGATGAATTATATCGAGTGGAGAACGGGGGATGGGGGGGGGGTATGGTGGTAGGTGGGTAGTGGGGGGGAGGGCCTTAATTTCAATTCTATTCTTCGTTTTGTCAATAGTGACGTGTGGTGTCAGAAGCATTCTTGACCAGCGGTGTCTTCGTACCCAGTATTGAGGAGAGGATTCTGAACTGAACCGTCTTCTTTCCGAGCACTCATGTGAAATACGCTAAACTGCGTTGTCACACATCTATCCACTGGTTGCCTTTATGAAACTCTGATTACGGCGTATCTTGCATTAGCTATTTTAATTTAAAATTAAAAGTATATTTGATGGAACAAACAAGAGATGGAAATTTGACTTAGATATGATGTGTCAGTTCTTCCCTTTATACCATACATGCATAAGGTATAAAGGGAAGAACTGTGACATCATATCTAAGTCAAATTTCCGTCTCTTATACTGACCATTAAAATTGCTGAGAGATCTGGAGAATGTGCTAGCCAGGGCAGCAATCGAACATCTTCTGTATCCAGAAGGGCCCGCACAGGACCTGCAACATGCGTCGTGCATTATCCTGCTGAAATGTAGGGTTTCACAGAGATCGACTGAAGGGTAGATCCACGGATAGTAAACAATCTGAAATGTAACGTACACTGTTCAAAGTTCCATCAATGCGAACAAGAGGTGACCGAGACGTGTAACCAATGGCACACCATACCCTCAGGCCGGGTGATCCGCCAGTATGGCGATGACGAATACACGCTTCCAATGTGCGTTCACCGCGATGTCGCCAAACACGGATGCGACCATCATGATGCTGGAAACAGAACCTGGATTCATCCCAAAAAATGACGTTTTGCCATTCGTGCAGCCAGGTTCGTCGTTGAGTACACCATCACTGGCGCTCCTGTCTGTGATGCAGCGTCAAGGATAACCGCAGCCATGGTCCAAGATCGAGATGTGGCTGCACGATCCGTTACAGCCATGCAGATAAGATGCCTGTCATCTCGACTGTTAGTGATACGAGGCCGTTGGGATCCAGCACGGCGTTCCGTATTACCCTCCTGAACCCACCGATTCCATATTCTGCTAACAGTCATTGGATCTAGACCCACGCAAGAAAAAATGTCGCGATACGATAAACCGCAATCGTGATAGTCTACAATCCGACCTTTATCAAAGTCGGAAACGTGATGGTACGAATTTCTCCTTATTACAAGAGTCATCACAACAACGTTTCACCAGGCAATGTCGGTCAACTGCTGTTTGTTTATGAGAAATGTGTTGGAAACTTTCCTCATGTCAGCACGCTGTAGGTGTCGCCACCGGCACCAACCTTCTGTGAATTCTCTGGAAAGCTAATCATTTGCATATCTCAGCATCTTCTTCCTTTCGGTTACATTGCGCGTCTGTAGCACATCATCTTCGTGGTGTAGCGATTTTAATGGCCAGTAGTGTACTTACACACTCTGTAGGAAGCTCAATGTCATGTCTCACAACAATAAAAACAGTGCAAAATACCAGAAATTACTTATAGCAGTTTCTATAATTCCCATTCCTTCATGTGATTCTAAAATTACTTGCTAGGTAGGAACACTGGCCTGGGATCATCATGCTTTCCCAGGTACATTATCCTCCACGTGCAACACTGTCCCCTATATACTGCTACCGCCTCTAGAATAAGTTCACATCTGTCGAATTTCGGATCTTATATCATAGACTAGGAACACTTTTACTGAAATTGCAACCTGAATTTTAACTCGGCAATGCTTTCTGAAAGTTTTACTTCGGGCAGTATGCGACCAGTCGCACACGAAGCGTGAATTAGTACGAAAATTTCTTACGAGCGCGAGAAAGTTTGGAGGATATCGTGACAGTTGAGGATGAGTAATGGCAGGTCGGTGAGAGCACACGCAGACGCGGCATCGTTTGTCACATTCTCACTGAGGCAAAAGGCAGGAGGAAGACAAAGCGCCCTGGGGACGGCGTCTTCCGGGAAGACTAACTGGAGCCGGTGGACCGAATTGGATGGCGAATCTATGAATACCTGAGTAGCTGACTCTTACTTTCAGGATATAAAGACCCGATATCTCTACAAAACTGTGCCTCAGGTGGACTTTTACTCCCTTAATCATATTATGCCTAGTACTTGTAACTGCTCCTCTGAAGATATATTGGAAATGTTCGTTGATGAAATTCCTGCTCCGACCAACTAGCGGTAATTCTGTCTTACGAGGAACATTACGTAAAAAAAATCTGTCCCGCATCACTGTATTCACGCCGAGTGCGTATCAATGATACCGTCCAGTTCAAATAATTATATGCTCCCCGACGTGTACGAGCACAGCTACACGCAGTAGTTCACCAATGGCTATTGTTGTACTAATTATGGCTACAGTCCATGTACGGCAATATTTTTCTCCTAAAGTTTTCAGTTTACGTCAGCTTAATAGTTCGAATCGGTACAATAACTGTCTAATGCGGCAAAGAATATTTATGCATTCTGCGCTCTGTTATTAATCTATGTCTTCGCACTAATAAATATTTCATAAACACACAATATTAAACAGGGTTGAAAGAAATGTCACACAGTAAATCCACTTTATGCTAGTTTATTCTATACTATTTACGTACTATTATTGTTTTAAGCAAGCAACTTTTCCCTTATCTGGGTGGACTTAGTTACGCAAATTTCCGTCAAAGAGTATGTAACAGGATCCAGTATCATTTGCTACTTTAACGAAACTTCAGTACTTTCTCACAATGCAATACCAATGTTCACTTCCTATGTCGGTAAATTGCTAAGTCTATTAATTTGGGGCAAAGTTCAGTCTTCCCTGTATGATAATCTATTTAAGACAAGTGCGTATCTTTTCCCCTCTTGGCTTTGCGTAATGATATACACAAGGTTGCTGATCTACCTATTTCAAGTTTAATGATTCCAAGCAGATCGCAAAATTTTCAAAAATGCATAAAAACAACACGAACACACGTGAAATACGACCTGATCCAGATACGCATAGTCGTTTCATTCGGTACAAAGTCTGTTGTACACTACTGTCCATTAAAATTGCTACACCAAGAAGAAATGCAGATGATAAATGGGTATTCATCGAACAAATATATTATACTAGAACTTACATGTGATTACATTTTCACGCAGTTTGGGTGCTTAGATCCTAAGAAATCAGTAACCTGAACAACTACCTCCGTTGAATCACCTCGAAGGGAACAATCTATTGACACGTAATCAGCATGGCTTCAGAAAACATCGCTCTTGTGCAACGCAGCTAGCTCTTTATTCGCACGAAGTAATGGCCGCTATCGACAGGGGATCTCAAGTTGATTCCGTATTTCTAGATTTCCGGAAAGCTTTTGACACCGTTCCTCACAAGCGACTTCTAATCAAGCTGCGGAGCTATGGGGTATCGTCTCAGTTGTGCGACTGGATTCGTGATTTCCTGTCAGGAAGGTCGCAGTTCGTAGTAATAGACGGCAAATCATCGAGTAAAACTGAAGTGATATCAGGTGTTCCCCAGGGAAGCGTCCTGGGACCTCTACTGTTCCTGATCTATATAAATGACCTGGGTGACAATCTGAGCAGTTCTCTTAGAGTGTTCACAGATGATGCTGTAATTCACCGTCTAGTAAAATCATCCGAAGACCAGTATCAGCTGCAAAGCGATTTAGAAAAGATTGCTGTATGGTGTGTCAGGTGGCAGTTGACGCTAAATAACGAAAAGTGTGAGATGATCCACATGAGTTCCAAAAGAAATCCGTTGGAATTCGATTACTCGATAAATAGTACAATTCTCAAGGCTGACAATTCAACTAAGTACCTGGGTGTTAAAATTACGAACAACTTCAGTTGGAAGGACCACATAGATAATATTGTCGGGAAGGCGAGCCAAAGGTTGCGTTTCATTGGCAGGACACTTAGAAGATGCAACAAGTCCACTAATGAGACAGCTTACACTACACTCGTTCGTCCTCTGTTAGAATATTGCTCCGCGGTGTGGGATCCTTACCAGGTGGGATTGACGGAGGACATCGAAAGGGTACAAAAAAGGGCAGCTCGTTTTGTATTATCGCGTTATAGGGGAGAGAGTGTGGCAGATATGATACACGAGTTGGGATGGAAGTCATTACAGCATAGACGTTTTTCGTCGCGGCGAGACCTTTTTACGAATTTTCAGTCACCAACTTTCTCTTCCGAATACGAAAATATTTTGTTGAGCCCAACCTACATAGGTAGGAATGATCATCAAAATAAAATAAGAGAAATCAGAGCTCGAACAGAAAGGTTTAGGTGTTCGTTTTTCCCGCTCGCTGTTCGGGAGTGGAATAGTAGAGAGATAGTATGATTGTGGTTCGATGAACCCTCTGCCAAGCACTTAAATGTGAATTGCAGAGTAGTCATGTAGATGTAGATGTAGATGTACCTCTGGCCGTAATAACGACCTTGATACGGCAGGGCATTGAGTCAAACAAAGCTTGGATTGCGTGCACAGGTACAGCTGCCCATGTAGCTTCAACACGATACCACAGTTCATCAAGAGTAGGGACTGGCGTATTGTGACGAGCCAGTTGCTCGACCACCATTGACCATAAGTTTTCAATTGGTAAGAGATCTGGAGAATGTTCTGGGCAGGGCAGCAGTCGAACATGTGCTGAAATTTAGGCTTTCGCAGGGATCGAATGAAGGGTAGAGCCACGGGTCGTAACACATCTAAAATGTAATGTCCACTGTTCAAAGTGCCATCAGTGCAAACAAGAGGTGACCAAGACGTGTAACCAATGGCACCCCATACCATCACGCCGGGTGATACGCCAGTATCGCAATGACGAAGAAACGCTTCCGATGTTCGTTCACCGCGATGTCGCCAAACACGGATGCGACCATCAGAACCTGGAGTCATCCAAAAAATAACGTTGTGTGAATGCTTTGAAAAGCTAATCATTTGCATACCACAGCATCTTCTTCCTGCGGTTACATTTCGCATCTGTAGCACGTCATCTTTGTAGTGTAGCAATTTTAATGGCCAGTAGTATATTCTCATACGATTAACGGTCGCCGGAGTTGTGCAACTACGCATCAGCTACGTGGGAGATGGAGCCAAGACGGCACTGTCGAGGAGGGAGTGGTGCAGAAGCGGTAAGGGGCCCCTTATGTAAACGCGCCGGCAGCCCCGGCACGCACTAAAGGGCGGGAAATGGTACCGCAGGCGCGGGAAGGCCTGAGCAAACTAAATTGAATCCGGCACTCAGCAGAGAATTTCCAAGAGTCGTTTCCGAGCGGCGGTGCCGCCAAGAGCGCCATAAGCTATCGAAAGCAGTCACCGCGCTGTTAACGGGAGACTGAGGATACACTCGCCCACAGTAAATGATATTTACGTTCACAGCTGCATGCAACAATTAGCACTGTAACTGAGTCCGGCCATTAATATCTGAGGAACGAGCAGAACAAAATGCGCTAGAAGTGGTGTATCTATTACAGTATTTCAAGTGCTAGTGTAATACATACTATGCTGGTTGTTGTGAAATTTAGAAGAACTCAGTTTAATAAAACATTCTCGGGTTTCAAGCCTCGTCAAGTCGTTTACTGCCCACGACCTCTCGGCAGAGATCTTCTCTGCCATTGTCAAGGCGATGACTCAGTGTAATGTAGACAAGTGTAATATGCTGCGAATAAATAGGAAGAAAGATCCTTTATCATTTAGCTACAGTATAGCAGGTCAGCAACTGGAAGCAGTTAATTCCATAAATTATCTGGGGCACTAGGAGTGATCTAAAATGGAATGACCATATAAAATTAAAGCAGATGCCAGACTGAGATTCATTGGAAGAATCCTAAGGAAATGCAGTCCAAAAACAAAGGAAGTAGGTTACAGCACACTTGTTCGCCCACTGCTCACCGGTATGACATCCGTACCAGATAGGGTTGATAGAAGAAATGAAGCACATCCAACGGAGAGCAGCGCGCTTCGTTACAGGATCATTTAGTAATCGCGAGAGCGTTACTGAGATGATAGATAGACTCCAGTGGAAGACTCTGCAAGAGAGTCGCTCAGTAGCTTGGTACGCGCTTTTGTTGAAGTTTTGAGAATATACCTTCACCGACGAGCCAAGCAGTATATTTCTCCCTCCTACTTATATCTCGCGAAGAGACCATGAGGATAAAATCAGAGAGATTAGAGCCCACCGACAATCTTTCTTTCCTCGAACAATACGAGACTGGAATGGAAGGCAGAACCTAAAGATGTACTCAGGTACCCTCCGCCACACACCGGCACGTGGCTTGCGGAGTATAGATGTAGATGTAGATGTTCTCAGAGGAATACAACTATAATTGTGGTACACGGTGCTCCATACAGGAAGTCTGCTACCTTTTTAGGGCTCTGTACTTCAGTCTATAAAAACGTAACCATTATAGGATCACTTTGTTTTTTGTACTAAGGTCTACGGTCCCTTAGCTGGGCAATAGCGGTGAGCGTAGTGGAACCGTCGTTGGATTTACTTGGCGACTTATTATGAGGAAATGGATGCCAAGGGAACATATTTATTCCACTTTATTAAAAACGCCAGTTTTAGCCAAACAGTAGACCATCATCAGGCGTAAAAAAAGACATTAATTACTAGACCGACTGGGTATGGCCTTGTGCTTCACACTTTTAATATAACACATAATGTATAAATTGTGTACTTTCCTGCATCCTATAATGCTGTTACAGTTAATGTGTAACATTATTCTAGACGGACATTATGATGGTTCGACGCATTTCTTGTAATTAACTTCGTTTTCTTCTATCTGGTGATGGCCTGTTTGACGGAAACACTTAACTTTAATAAAGTGATGCACAACTAATGTGGAAAATCAAATATTTGAAACCTGCTTATCTTCTCCTCCTACAAACAACAACAAAGAAGTATTTTAATATTGCTGTACCCGTGTCGGATTAAGTTGGTCCCTGACAGTTTAATTGGTCTGGGTGCAGCAGCTTCAAGTGCCTACGTCAACAAATGCTGTAACACGATTTTTTAAATATCTCTATGGCAACGCCTCAGCGTTGTGACAGCTCTGAAAACGGCTACTGTTTTAGTATGCAGCCATTTGCACTCTTGAGTTGAAGCTGGCAACAGCGCTGCCACCTGTCAGGGATCTCCTTACGCCGTCTCGACTGTAGATAGACACCTGAACGCATACACTGCTGAGCCAAACCAATTCGACCACTGGCCACCACTAGACTGAATGTTGATTGGTGGCATGGTGAGCACGTGACATGGTAAGGATTGTACAGAAGCAGAACATTTATTGTAGAATCTTACAACGTATTTTGAGCTCAATTATAATGAGCTATCTCGAACAGAATGATGTCCTCGAATGGAACCAGCACAAATTTTGCAAACAACAATCACGTGATACCCAATGCTCACTCTTCTTACTTGACATACTAAAAGCCCTGGATCATATCAGTCAGGTGGCTGCAGTATTCCTCGGTTTCTGAAAAGGATTTGACTCAGTACCACATCAAAAGTGTTATCGTATAGGGTATCAAGCGGACTTTGTGACTGGACTGAGGATCTGCTTCAATTTCTGTTACGCTTCAAATTTATTTATATTGAGAAACGAGGTGTTAGAAAAGAACTTTATGAAATGTAAGCTGAAATTTTCACCACGGAACTCCAATCCCTATTCAACACACAATTTTAATGTGTCAGGAAGTATTAAATTTGGACACATTCCATGGAACTGAAAATTCATTGCTGAAAATCTACTTTTCCCTGTGTACCAACAGATCACAGACAGGTTCATGCAGTAATAAGGGAAGCTGATGGCTCTACCATACTATTCATGGGTAAAAAAAGGAAATCGAAGAGCTACCTAGTGAATATAACGAACAACTTCAAAACATCAATTTTTACCCTCGAACATGAATAAAACGAAGGAATAAACTTTTAGAGCTGAGCATCCCTAAAAAAAATTTGGTTCAAGGCACACGTAGGTACAAGTGCTAAAACTGCATTAGTAAAACAACTAAACCATGTGAAGCACAAAAAACGAAGTATACAACCACAACAAAAACTTGGATTCCCTACAATCTTAATTATATGTTTAGGTAGCTCATCCATTCTGAGCATCAAGAATTTTTGTCTGTTATCAGTATCTGTACAGGCAATATAACAAAATATGTGACATAAACTACTGTATCTTTTGACTGCATTGAAATAGAATTTTAAATTTTTTGATACCTCCAGGGGGCCGTAGAATTTAGTATGTGACATAAATTACAACTCAATACGTCTACTCGCTCCTGAGAAAAGGGGGTCTTAACAGTCAGAGAGACTGAGTGACACACAGCTAGACAGACGAAGTGATCCTATAAGAGGTCTGTTTTTACTGACAGGGATACGGAACGCCCAAGTGATTCATACAGTGCCAAATTTCAGTTTCCTTAATATAGTGGAGGAGTTTCAAATTTTCGTGTATGACTTCCAATAGTTGCTCAGCAAGCAACACGAGTTTGAGATGTGTAGCGACTTTTATAGATATATTAGTTGAGAAACCCAGCTTTGCCCATGTATTTATTTAGTCCGGTCTTCTAATAGTCCATCTCATCGTCCGTTCTTATCCATCTCCTCCTCCCTGCTCTCTGTTCACCCTGTCCACCTCATCTCTTTATCGACCGCTCTTGACTCTGTACACCTGCTCAACCCATCTCCACCCCCACTTCCTCTCTCTCTCTCTCTCTCTCTCTCTCTCTCTCTCTCTCTCTCTCTCTCTCTCTCTCCCTCTCCCTCTCCCTTTCTTCCTCCCTCCTTCGTGTCTCCCTGTCTCACCCTTTCTGTCCCTGTCTGTCGATCTTCTCCACAACCTTCCTAGTTCATCTCCTCCTCCCCTATCTGTCCTGCATCCTTTTCTGCCTCTCCCTGCCTGTCTATTTTCTCATCCGTCTCTCTTTGTATTCACGTACGCATCCGACCCTCTCTTTGTATTCACATACTCACCCAACCCTCTCTTTGTCCGCCTCCTCCTTCTTCTATTATATTTTCCTTTATATCCCCGCCGCTCCCAACCCAAGTTTGCTTGAAATCTGTCCAGGCACTTTGGAGAAGATATTGTATATATGCGTGTGAGACGTAAGTACATACATATATACTTCATTCTCTGCTGTTTTACACCATAAATCTCCAGAGAGGATATTAAATTTATGTGTGGCAATCAGATGTGTGGTTGATCTCAGTTCCCTAGACACGTTGACAAATCATTGGCTCTATGCAGTGCTAATTTTTGCGACCTGGGTGACACAATGAACACCAGAAATGAGAGACAGATTGCATTTCATACTTTTAAAATAATTCAAGTCAAGTCCCACGGGTGAGGGGTCAAACTCAGTGCCAGCAGTAACTGGGTTGGCGACCGGTGAGGACCGATCGGAGGACTCTGACGTGCTGGACGTCCGTTGGATCCCCTCGCCCGGCCCACAACAGTGATGCTCATCCACTACAGCCTCAAACTGTGTATCCGAAGCCATTACAGCCTGAACCTGAGATGGAAGTGTCACCAAGTCGGCTCGCTTCCGCACATAACAATCGCAGTCCCTGTCCATACTAATGGTCGTGGAAAACTATACTCTGCAGATAAACAGACTGTCAATCACACATCCATCATCATACATTTCCTCGCGTGTTTTATTATAAACACATCATTTCATCTCACCCTACAATAATGTGCTACCAACATAGTGTCTTCACTAAGAATAACATGTCGTATGCTCTCCTATGCACTCGCTAAGTGATAGTCCGTCCAAGCACAGAATCTACTGCCGAGGGCGCAGAGTGCTGTCAGCTATATTAACAGAGTCGGTAGTGCTGCCAACGTACAAACAGGCTACTTACACAGTGTTAAAGATTTTCCAGTTAGGCTGAGACGAGCAGATCAGAATTGTATATCACGGGTTCTTATGACGCTGCAGAAGATTACAGATCTCACTTAAGTCATGTGTTCTATATTTTTAATATCTCCTTTTAGCCCTAGGCGCCTCAGAATCAGATGTCTAACTCGAAATCGAAGCAGACAAAATAAAAAATTAGTCAAAAACTAAATTGTTGTTTGCTGTTGTGGTCCTTCAGTCCAAAGAATGGTTTGATGCAGCTCTCCATGCTACACTATCCTGTGCAAGCCTCTTCATCTCTGAAAAACTGCTGCAACCTACCTCCTTCTGAATATGCTTTGTGTGTTCATTTCGTGGCCTCCCTCTATGATTTTTACCCTCCATACTTCTCTCGAGTTCTAGAATGGTGATCCCTTGATGCCTCATAACATGTCCTACCAACCGATCTCTTCTTCTACTCAAGTTGTGCCACAAATTCCTCTTCTGCCCAATTCATTTCAGTACCCCTTGATTAGTTACGAGATCTACTCATCCAATTAACAACATTCTTCTGTAGGATCACATTTCAAAAGCTTCTACTCTTTTCTTGTCTAAACTGTTTATCGTTCATGTTACACTTCCATACATCGCTACACTCCATACAAATACATTCAGAAAAGACTTCCTGACACTTGAATATACATACTCGGTGTTAATAAATTTATCTCCTTCAGTAACGCTCTCCGTGCCATCAGCAGTCTACACTTGCTATCCTCTGTACTTCGACCAGCATCAGTTAGGTTGATGCAAAACTCATCTACTATTTTAAATGTCTCATTTCTTGATTTAATTCTCTCAGCATCACCTGATTTAATTCGACTACACTCCATTGTCCTCGTTTTGCTTTTGTTGATGTTCATCTTACAACCTCCTTTCAAGACACTGTACATTCCGTTCAATTGCTCTTCAAACTCCTTTACTGTCTCTGACAGAATTACAATGTCATCGACAAAATTCAAGGTTCTTTTTTCTGCTCACTGGATTTTAATTGCTACTGCAAATTTTCTTTTGTTTCCTGTGTTTTATCGGGGATAGACTGCAACTCTGTCCCACTCCGTTCTCAACCACTGCTTTCCTTTAGTGCCCCTCGACTCTTGTAACTGCCATCTGGTTTCTGTACAAATTGTAAATAGACTTTCGCTCCCTGTATTTTATACCTGCCACCTTCAGAATTTGAAGAGAATATTCCTGTTAACACCGTCAAAAGTTTTCTCTGAGATTATAAATGCTAGAAACGTAGGTTTGCCTTCCCTTGACCTATCTTCTAAGATAAGTCGTAGTGTCAGTATTGCCTCGCATGTTCCTATATTTCTCCGGAATCCAATCTGATCTTCCCCATGGTCGTCTTCTACCAGTTTTTCCAGTCATCTGTAGAGAATTCACGTTAGTACTTTGCAGTAGTGACTTATAGTTCGGTAATTTTCACACCTGTTTCCTTTGGAAATTGTATTATTAGATTCTTTTGGGAGTGTGAGGGTATTTCGTCAGTCTGATACATCTTGCTCACCAGATGGAAGAGTTTTGTCATGGCTAGCTCTTCCAAGCCTATGAGTAGTTCTAACGGAATGGTGACCACTCCCGGGGACTTATTTCAGCTTAAGTCTTTCAACACTGTCAAATTCTTCACGCAGTATCAAATCTCCCATTTCATCTTCATCTACGTCCTCTTCTTTTTCTCTAACACTGCCTTGAACTACGTCGCCCTTGTATAGAAACTATACTGTATATACTGCATCCACCTTTCTGCTTTCCCTTCTTTGCTTACAACTTGTTTTCCATCTGAGCTCTTGATTTGATTCAGTTGGTTCTCTTTTCTCCAAAGGCCTCTTTAATTTACCTGTAGGCGGCATCTGTCTTAGCCCTAGTGATATATGTTTCAATATCCTGCTTAGCCATTTTGCACTTCCTGTCGATCTCTTTTTTGGGACGTTTGTATTTCCTTTCGCCTGCTTCATTTACTGCATTTTTATATTTTCTCCTTTTATCAATTAAATTCAATATCTCTTGTGTTACCCAAGGACTTCTTCTAGCCCTTGTCTTTTTACCTACTTGATTCTCTTCTGCATTCACTATGTCATCTCTGAGAACCACCCATTCTTCTCCTCTGTTTTCCTTTCCTCTGTTCTTGTCAATCGTTCCTTAATGTTCCCCTGAAACTCTCTACAACATCTCGTTCTTTCAGTTAAACCAGGTCCCATCTCCTTAAATTTCTACCTTTTTGCAGTTTCCTCAGTTTTAATCTACAGCTCATATCCAATAAATTATGGTCAGAGTTCACACCTGTCTTATAATTTAAAACCTGGTTCATAAATCTCTGTCTTAACATTATATAATCAATGTGAAACCTTCCAGTGTCTCCAGGGCTCTTCCACGTATACTGCCTTCTTTCATGATTCTTAAAGCAAGTGTTAGCTATGACTATGTTATGCTCTGTGCAAAATTCTACCAGGCAGCTTTATGTTTATTCACCTACTACTTTACCTTCTCTTCCTTTTCCTACTACCGAATTCCTGTCCCCATGACTATTAAATTTTCGTCTTCCTTAACCATCTGCCGGCCATGGTGGCCGAGCGGTTCTAGGCGCTTCAGTCCGGAACCGCGCGACTGCTACGGTCGCAGGTTCGAATCCTCCCTCGGGCATGGATATATGTGACGTCCTTAGGTAAGTTAGGTTTAAGTAGTTCTAAGTTCTAAGGGACTGATGACCTCAGCTGTTAAGTCCCATAGTGCTCAGAGCCATTTGAACCTTAACTAGCTGAATAATTTATTTTATCTCATCCCACGTTTCTTCAATCTCTTTATCATCTGCGGAGCTAGTTGGCATACAAACTTTTACTATTGCGGAAGCATGGGCTTCGTGTCTATCGTGGATACGATAGTGTGTTCATTATGCTGTTCGTAGTAGCTTATATGCGTTCCTATTTTTTATAGGCTATTAAACCTACTCCTGCATTGCACCTATTTAACTTTGTATTTATAACCCTGTATTCACGTGACCACAAGTATTGTTGCTCCTACCACCGAAATTCACTAATTCCCACTGTATATAACTTTAATCTATCTGTTTCCCTTTCAAGGATTCCAACCTACCTGCCCGATTAAGGAATATAACATTCCACGCTTCGATCCGTAGTACACCAGTTTTGTTTGTCGTGATAACGACGTCCTCCTGGGTAGTTCTCGTACGGAGATCCGAATGGGGGACTATTTTACTCAAGAGGACGCCATCATCATTTAACCACGCAGTAAAGCTGCATGCTCTGGGGAAAAGTTGCGGCTGTAGTTTCCCTTTGCTTTCAGCCGTTCGCAGTACGAGCACAGTAATGCTATTTTTGCTGATGTTACAAGGTCAGTTCTATCAGTCGCCCAGATTTTTGCTCTCGGAAATCCTGAAAAGGCTTCACCCTGTTCAGAAACCACATGTTTGTCTGGCCTCCTAACAGGCACCCCTCCGCCGTGATTGCACATACGGCATGGCTATCTGTATCGCTGAGTCCCGCAAATCTTCCCACCAACGGCAAGGTCGATGGTTCATGGGCGAAAAAACTAAATTAGATAAAACTAAAAATAATAAATAAAGGAGAAAAAATTAGTTTACCAGTGTGTCTCAAAGATTGACAGAAAGTACTTTTCTGTATTGCAACTAGACAATTATAGCTACCGGAGCAGTAATAAAAGTTTCCGTAACCGTTTTCAAACCTCCATTAGCGTCGCCGCAGAGTAATTAGACGGCCCAAATGTTGCAGATGTAGGAAATGAACGGGAAATTCATTGGAGTGTCGGCGATCTCATCACGAGTGTAATTCCTTGCATCCCGCTGCCCGCCGTCTGCAAACGGCGGCCGGCAGCACTGGCTGTAGCGGCGTCCATTACGTCGCGGCTGACGTTCTGTTTCGCTCGTTCCTCCGACGATTCCTTCTGAGTTTTCCTCTTGATGGCCGTGATATGACACCCATTTGACGTTCTCATCATCCGCTATTACGGTTGGATTGATCTATAATGTCCGTGCATCTGGTATGTGATTCATCAACTAGCATGTACACTCCTGGAAATTGAAATAAGAACACCGTGAATTCATTGTCCCAGGAAGGGGAAACTTTATTGACACATTCCTGGGGTCAGATATATTACATGATCACACTGACAGAACCACAGGCACATAGACATAGGCAACAGAGCATGCACAATGTCGGCACTAGTACAGTGTATATCATCCTTTCGCAGCAATGCAGGCTTCTATTCGCCCATGGAGACGATCGTAGAGATGCTGGATGTAGTCGTGTGGAACGGCTTGCCATGCCATTTCCACCTGGCGCCTCAGTTGGACCAGCGTTCGTGCTGGACGTGCAGACCGCGTGAGACGACGCTTCATCCAGTCCCAAACATGCTCAATGGGGGACAGATCCGGAGATTTTGCTGGCCAGGGTAGTTGACTTACACCTTCTAGAGCACGTTGGGTGGCACGGGATACATGCGGACGTGCATTGTCCTGTTGGAACAGCAAGTTTCCTTGCCGGTCTAGGAATGGTAGAACGATGGGTTCGATGACGGTTTGGATGTACCGTGCACTATTCAGTGTCCCCTCGACGATCACCAGAGGTGTACGGCCAGTGTAGGAGATCGCTCCCCACACCATGATGCCGGGTGTTGGCCCTGTGTGCCTCGGTCGTATCCAGTCCTGATTGTGGCGCTCACCTGCACGGCGCAAAACACGCATATGACCAGAAGCGACTCTCATGGCTGAAGACGACACGTCTCCATTCGTCCCTCCATTCACGTCTGTCGCGACACCACTGGAGGCGGGCTCCACGATGTTGGGGCGTGAGCGGAAGACGGCCTAACGGTGTGCGGGACCGTAGCCCAGCTTCATGGAGACGGTTGCAAATGGTCCTCGCCGATACCCCAGGAGCAACAGTGTCCCTAATTTGCTGGGAAGTGGCAGTGCGGTCCCCTACGGCACTGCGTAGGATCCTACGGTCTTGGCGTGCATCCTTGCGTCGCTGCGGTCCGGTCCCAGGTCGACGGGCACGTGCACCTTCCGCCGACCACTGGCGACAACATCGATGTACTGTGGAGACCTCACGGCCCACGTGTTGAGCAATTCGGCGGTACGTCCACCCGGCCTCCCGCATGCCCACTATACGCCCTCGCTCAAAGTCCGTCAACTGCACATACGGTTCACGTCCACGCTGTCGCGGCATGGTACCAGTGTTAAAGACTGCGATGGAGCTCCGTATGCCACGGCAAACTGGCTGACACTGACGGCAGCGGTGCACAAATGCTGCGCAGCTAGCGCCATTCGACGGCCAACACCGCGGTTCCTGGTGTGTCCGCTGTGCCGTGCGTGTGATCATTGCTTGTACAGCCCTCTCGCAGTGTCCGAATATACCTTTCAAAATGTTCTAGGAGGTGCTATTTTCGAGTTTTTAGAGTTTTTTTATTTTTCGTATTCAGTATTTCTCTTTTTCCTGTTCTTCTGTTTTGATGTTTAATTGTGTTTTTTTCTCTTTTTTTCTTTTTTTTATTGGCAGAGGAGAGCTAAAAGATCTACAAATCGTCAGTAAATGGTTGGTGCGGTAGTCCAGTGGTGTGAAAGAGATCCTCAGTGAGTATTTCCTGTGAAAGATAGTGCAATTTTTTTGTGTTTAAAACATACACTACGCTGTATTAGCCACCCCGAAAACTTTTGTTATGTGCGTGGGAAATTACTACAAAAGCTCAAAGAACGCAAATCACTGATTTGGTTAAGACGACAAATAAATTGAATTTTGATTGCCCTGTCGGTGATCAAGATAAAAATTGTGCACCTCATATTACCTGCATAACCTGTACTACAACCTTAACCGAGTGGCTGAAAGGAAAACACCAAGCCATGCCATTCGCTGTTCCGATAGTGTGGTGTGAACCTAATGACCATAATTCAGACGGTTACTTCTGTCTTAATCATATTTCGGGACTTTCAAGCAAAACTAGACATAAAGTAAAGTATCTAAATGTAACTTCAGTGCAATTGCCTGTGCCCCATGATGAGGGGTTGCCTGTTCCTGTCTGTAACTTGAAAGCCACGGAACCCGACACCATGTGAAGTGAATGCCCTATAAGAAAATCATATTTGCCTGGAAACGTACATGTGAACAATACCCCATTGGTTGAGCCCAATAAAATCATTTTGCCTCCCCTTCATATCAGGCGTTATCAAGAACTTCGTAAAAGCTCTGTATAAAGAAGGTGAGGCCTTCAATCACTTACAAGAAAAGTTTCCCAAATTAAGTGAGACAAAGCTAAAAGAGGGTATATTTGTTGGACCACAAAAAAGAAAACTGCTGAAAGATCCGATACCAAACTCACAAATATCCAATTAAATGCTTGGTCGTCTTTTAAAGCAATTGTGAAGGGTTTATTGGGTAACAGAAAAGACAAAAACCATGCTAACATTGTGAAGGATCTGTTGCACAACTATAAGAACATGAGGGTCACTTTTTACATTCTCACCTTAATTTCTTCCCAGAAAATTTAGGAGCCATAAGCGATGAGCATGGTGAACTCTTTCACCAAGACATTCTTACCATGGAACACCGTTACTAAAGCTACTGGAACCTTTCGATGACGGGTGACTACTGCTGTGGTCTTATTAGGGAGAGTGACGAAACGGCAAACAAAAGAAGAGCTCCGCCGTCTCATTTTTCAAAAACCAAAGACGATTAAAGGTGAAAATATCTTCTGAACTAATACGGACATTTTATTGGCATAATGTCCATATAGACACACAAAATGGTATTGATTTCAAACGTTCTGTATGTATATTTTTGTTTGACTTAATTGAGTTAATTTTCACTGTTACCAATTTTTATTCTGCTTTGTATCTAGAAAATGTGACGTCATCGAGAAAAACTTATTTTCCAGTGTATTCAGCACCAAAAGTTAGGTAAATCCACCTATTTACAAACCAGATGCAGAAAAAAAGTTTAAATTTGTTAACTAGTGTTCTCAGAGGCCGTGGTAACCATGTTTATTTCGTGTTTCTATATTTTTGAAAAGCTTCCTTTTTGTTCTGGACTTCAGTTTCACCACGAGAGTCGATCCCATGCAAGTTTCTTTATCTCTGCATAATTACTGCAACCTACATCTATTTGACTCTGCTTCCTGCAGTCAGTCTTTTATTTCTATTCACAATTCTACCAAGAACCCCTTTGCTTCCAAACACGATTCTTTGATGCCTCAGGATGGATGCAAAAAACGATCCCTTCGTTGTCATCTTGTTTACAAATTTCATTTCCCTTGAATTCATGTTGGTAGCTTCTCAGTAAGTTCTGATCATTCGATCTTTGCCTCTAACATTGAGAATTTATAGCACCACATTTCAAAATCTTCTGGTTTTTTTTTCTTGTCTGAACTACATATCGTCGAAGATTCACTTCCGTACGAAGCTACACTGTAGACAAATACCTCCAAGACAGACAAAGTAACACTTAACAAATGTTAGACGTCAAAAAAATTCCTGATTTTTCGGAATGCTTTTCTTGTTTTCGCCAGTCTGTCTTTTACATCCTCTCTGTTTCGGTCACCATCTGTTATTTTGATGCCGAAACAGCACAAACGATTTACTACCAATTATCTTTGGTTTTTCTATCTTCAATCAATTATACTGGTTTTTCCGTCTTTAGGTTACTGCACTTAAAGAGAATTTTTCAGCAGATGAGTTAAGCTTTTGTTTGTAAACGATCTTACCTGGTGTCTGGTGCGTTTGTCTCATCTTTGCATATTTTGGAAAGCCCTCCGTTTTCCTTTGTTGTTAGCGGAACTGAGGTCGAAGGAAACTTGGTTGCACATTTTCTACTGGCGGTTTTTGGCCTTTATCGAGCCAACTTTTTCTTATGTTACATTAGAGTTTATTCTGCTTCTTTTCACTTCTGTAAAACTTCATGAGAGCAATAGTATTGTAATTTCATATCTTAAGCAATCAGCACATTATGTTTATTCTTTTTTACTGCTTATAGTATTCCATTTCCTAATCAAATTCCTTCAGCATTCCCTTGCTTAATTCGTTTCCTTGTAAAGAAAATTTAATCGTATGGGATAGCTAAAGGACTTTCGTGATGAAAATTCATTAAAAAGCCGAACAGAACACGTCGTTCTGGATGTAAGGGTATGCACAGACGCTGAAGTAATATCGGATGTGCCCTAGAGGAGGCAATAAGATTGTTGCAGTTTGTTACCTGTAAGGAAATTCTTTACGAGAAATACTGCAGCAACATCTTAGTACATCTGACAAAAAAATCAGACTGTTACAAAGACGGCAAGGAGCTCAAAATGCAGAGAAACGACAAGACGGCGCAATTCACTGAACCTCAAAGTGTGGTGTTCTTTTACAGGAGTAAAGAGTCATACGTATCAATGGTGTCACACAAATAATTGGAGAAGCAATGTACAGATTTATGAAGGGGTGGAGGGCAAGGGCGCTGATTGATTGGTAGGATATTGATGACCTGCAACTTGTCCACGATATAAAGAGGATTCGAAAGAATTGTGAGGCTCATACTTAAATGTTGCTCAAGTGTATGGAGACCATGTGAAATCGAATTAACGTTGGTATCAAGGGTATACAAGCAAGGGCAAAGCGAATGGTCACATGTTTGCCGCACAGAACTGATCTTAAATGTAAAAAGTCTTTGAGGGTAGACATACATCTCTCGATATCTGCTTTAAAAATTTCAAGAATCGTCACCTAGGAAGAAGACTGCGAATATTCTACTGTCCCCACCCTGTCAATCGTGTACAGATCGTGCAGATAAAACCAGGCCGGCCGCTGTGGTCGAGCGGTTCTAAGTTCTTAAGTCCGGAATCGCGCTGCTGCTACGATCGCAGGTTCAAAATCCTGTCTCGGGCAGGGGTGTGTGTGATGTCCTTAGGTTAATTAGGTTTAAGTAGTTCTAAGTTTAGGGGACTGATGACCTCAGATGTTCAGTCCCATAGCGCTTAGAGCCATTTGAGCCATTTGATAAAACCAGGCAAACAGTTCGGTCAGATGTGTACTAGTAGTCATTTTTACTATATTCCATCCGTGAATGGAACTAGCAGTGTCTGCGAAGGACACGGTACCGGTGAATTGAATTTCCTGGCGGTGCTGCCGAACGAGCCCAGAGGGCTTTATAGCGAGCTCTGTTGTCAACGCTTTGACCTATTCAGAGTCATACGCGCCGCCAGTGACGAGTCGTCGGTGGGAGTTCCACTGCACAACAAACAGCAGAGCGGCGTGCAAACATCACGAGTGATTGTGTTGGTGCGAGGGGCACTGCTGAGGGCCGCGATATACCCGACATTTGGCGATCACTGTTGTTGGATCCTCTCGCCGCAGTAACATCTCTCTCGGTCCTGTCGTTTTTCGGAGTAATCTGATTGAGTCATTTCCGCAGTCTCACCTTAGTCCCCAGTGACTGAGTAGCCTGCGGTAGGTATTCCTTGCTTCAAAATTCTGCTGTCAAAATCTTGTTCTTGTCATTGCCGATATTTATTTTACGTCATCAGTAATTTCCAATTTTTAAAATATTTTAGGTCTTAGAGTTTATTATTGCTTGATAGAATTTGTTATCATCTGAGGGTATGTATTTCGTTTGTTTTCATTTTGAACAAACGAGGCAGGACAGCGTAACTACTTTTATCTGAGTGTATGCAAACAACATTTAATGTTAGAAACACAAAGCGCATTCTTGTGTTGGAATAGCGGAAGATTAATACACAACTGGGGATTCGAAAGAAACCAGGATCCTATCCTTGCAGGATGAGGTGACTATCCTGCAAGTAGCCTCTACAACACGTTAGTTTGAATCTCTGACAAATCATCAGCATCAGTTAGACAGAAGTGGGTCTCTTCAGTCATTGTGTTCCTTTGCCTTTAAGTTATTCATAGCATAGTGACTTCGATATTCTGCGCAGTGATATTCAGCTTCCTCGATATTTTACCATTTTGGTCACCAGTCAATGAAAACAGTTGATAGCCGTGGCGATTTCTTCCTAGCCTGTAGCTACCGCTTCATTTTGGCGCACCTGACATGGTCACTCTATTTTTTTCTCTGATACGATATCTAGTGTCCCTAAGGTGACGTGGCGTTCCAGTTGAAAGACTGGACGCGTATTTTGAACGAGTTCAGTTCAAACTCCCGCATGATCATTATTTATGTATTGGCGGGAGTACAGGCAGCATCCATCATCCTTCCTTGAGGATTTAGTTCGGATATTTGAACATGAACATTCAAATCAATATAACGTAGGATTAGCCATCAGCGTCTAGTTTGACTTGAAATGTATCACTAGCAAACCGAGTGATAAGCAGTCCTTACACAGAGCATGCAACACAATATGCCGTATCGCTTTCCCAACTCTACGAGCCATCTGCCAACGTTGGCATAAACCTTTCTGGGAAAGTGATTTCAAGTATAGTTCGTGCGCACAATGTCATCTACATCTACATCATGCTCCACGATCCGTCTAATGATGTGTTGTGGAGAGACATTCTGGTACCAGTAACTGATGCCTCTACCCTGTTCCACTCGCGAATGGCGAGTGTGAAGAATAATTGTCTGTGAGCCCCTGTAATTCCTCGAATTTTCCCGTAGTGGTCATTACGCGAGGTATATATGGGCGTAAGTAATATGTTGCCCGACTCTTGCCGGAAACTGCTCTCTCGAATTTTCAATAGCAAACATCTCTGTGTTGCACAACACATCGTCTGGCAATGGTATTTGTCGAGCATATCCGTAATTTGCACGGCGAACTGTTTCCTTATATACAGAATGGCGTTACTCCTACGTAGTTCATGTGGATCGCATAAACGATAATAATTTGTACATCCCAGCATGCAGTACACTCACGCCATTTTGACGTTTGTTGCAAGCCGTGATCATGGCTTTGCAATTTTTATGTCGTGCGGTGTAAGAGGTAGAGTGAAGTAGCAAACTCGGTTCAGCACCTTGCTGCATGTAGATCAGTGACCGGCTGAGGGAGAGGACGGCGTGTCAAATTCCTTTTCCCATCACATTACACGACGTCCCCTTCGTAATGGCTGAGTCAGTGCTACTAACAGCAATGATGTAATGCTCAAAATAATGAAGTACACCTTACACGAGACACGAGCTGCAGGTCGAGGTGGTGTGTTTCACGCAGCAAACTATAACCAGAAGTATAGTAATATCAAGTAACACAGACCGAGCGCAGTGGATGGCGAAGCGCACTTGCATTCGGGACAACGACGACGACGGCCAGAATCCCTGCCCGAATATTCAGATTTACGTTTTCCGTAATTTCCCTACATCGCTCCGAGAAAATGCCGGGATGATTCCTGTGAAATGAGCACGGCCGATTTCTTTCATCATCCTTTCCTATTCGGAGCCTGTGCTCCATCTCGCTGTCGACGGGACGTTAAACTGTATTTTACTTCCTCCAAGTGCCAGAAGAAAACCAAGTGCAAATAGAACACTACATGACAGGGATTTCTAAATTGTTAAGTAAACAGTAACACTATTCGGTATAGTGAAGTACTTTCTACAGTTTACGGGTATGCCGGTAGGTGTCTTCGCTCCAGTTAAATAAAGCAGAACTTTGCGCTTTTTGTGTATTAGTGTCACTTCGAGTTTTGGAAATATAGATTTGCCAGTTAGATTTTGTGTACTCAGTTTCCAAAATCCCTCCATTTACATTTCGAATTTACGTAAATAATACGGTAGGTAAGTATGCGATGCAATCCAGCGGTTTTACTCGAATTTTACACCTAGAAAGCGGTAACACCGCCCCCACGTTCATAACGCACATTGAACCTGTTTTCATTGTCAACAAGCCGACCAATTTATGAGCGTCCGAGAGGTCACACGGTGTACATGCACAGTGGACAGCATTAAATATGCCTACCGTTCATTTGCGATAGTAATAAACATTAGTTGACACCAGTGGACTATTGAACGTGTAGAACTAGAAATATTTTTTAACAATCCCAAATGACGCCTGAGGATTTTTAACTATTTAATTATTAATTACGCCTTTCAGCACCTCCCTTACATTGGAACACACGAAATGTAGACATAAAAAAGATGACGAAAGACAATAGAGAGGAAGGCAGCAGAGATCTAAAATGTGTCAGAGTTTGTGGAACATACAGGGACTGACCATCAGGCGATTTTCTTTTCAGCGATTTATCCGCTTTCAATAAAGAAGAGACATCCCCTCGAGCAGGGGATTTGTGTTTAGAATTTTTTCCTAAAGTTTCATTGCAAATCTTAACAAACTTATCACTGCACTCTTCTTTCTAAGATGTTTTGGATGCCGTTAAATAGTTGTCAGTGGATGCTCACCTCACACTGTTATTTACTGGAAACATGGTTTCGGTATCCAGAACGAAAAATTCAGGATGTTCAGTTTCATTGTGTGTATCAGAATAACATAAGCCTCGCTCACTTCGGCTACCTTGCATAACACCACTCAAACTGAAATTAGTTGTCTGTTGACAGTAAAGAACGAATTTTTGGTTCCTATTACCTGGCTGCAAAATGAGTTATTGATTTCCTCTTTCCTTAATTCCGTGAAGCTCCAACTTTTACAGTATGATGACATGGTCCACACAAGGAAATGCTGTAGACATTTTGCTTTCATCATTTAGTCCTGCAAGTGGGCTGCATACAAAGTAACTAATTGTATTTTGTGTTGTGGCTCTTCTCCTGAAAGCAAACCGGGAATCTGACAGCAAATTTTTTTTTTATGTATTACTGTCCTCTTTCCATAGCCTGGCAACTCACTACACCTTAAAAGCATCCATTATTTCCTATTCTGGTAACTGTGTATTATAGTCTTAACTCAGTTCTGTGAATAATGTGCTAACAAGTAGCTATACCTGAAGTTGACTTTTGATGTAGTCATACGCATATAAATGTAAATAACAGGAGCATTTCAGGTATCCACTAACAGTAAGAGTAAATAAAAGAATATGGAGAACGAGATGTATTGTCACGTTATGTTCTTCAGTTGGCTTCTGTAACGACCCGTGTTGCTTTTTGCTATTATTAGTAACTGGCAGTTAGAGCACTTTGGTAAAATACAGCCGGCCGCTGTGGTCTCGCGGTTCTAGGCGCGCAGTCCGGAACCGTGCGACTGCTACGGTCGCAGGTTCGAATCCTGCTTCGGGCATGGATGTGTGTGATGTCCTTAGGTTAGTTAGGTTTAAGTAGTTCTAAGTTCTAGCGGACTAATGACCACAGCAGTTGAGTCCCATAGTGCTCAGAGCCATTTGAACCATTTGGTAAAATACAGAAGTGGTACGGCCTTATGCTGCTATAATAATACACACACCTGCATCACACAGGTTCTCAGCACTCCTGAAGATAACCGTTGACTGTGGATATTGTAAGACAGATACAGTCCCTTTAACTGTTCAGCCCAACCCGCCCAAAGATGTAAACAACCATGCATGAGCAGCGCCTATTAGACGGAGGGGATCCCCGACAGCCGGTCAGTTCCACTCTTCCAGCAGGAAGGAGGTACACGGCTCGTGTTGTCTGTAGTTTATTCATGCCTAGACGGCCAATACCGCGGTTCGATCGCGTCCGCATTGTTACTTTGTACCAGTCGTCTCGGTGTGAATCAAAGCGAAATTGTTTGGACATGGAGGAGATACAGTGAGACAGGAACTGCCGATTACATGCCTCGCTGAGCCCACCCAAAGGCTGCTACTGCCGTAGATGACCGCTACCTACGGATTATGGCTCGGAGGAACCTTGACAGGCACGTATCACGTTGAATAATGGTGCTGCCACAGGGCGTCGCGTTGCGATTCAAACTGTGCGCAATAGGCTGCATGATGCGCAACTTCACTCCCGACGTCCATTGCGAGGTACATCTTTGCATCGACGACACCATGCAGCGCAATACAGATGGGCCCAACAACATGCCGAATGGACCGCTCAGGATTGGCATCACGTTCTCTTCACCGATAAGTGTCGCATATGCCTTCAACCAGACAATCGTCGGAGACGCGTTTGGAGGCAACCCGGTCAGGCTGAACGCCTTAGACACACTGTCCAGCGAGTGAAGTGGGGAGGCATTATGTGTGGCCGACGTACGCCACTGGTGATCATGGAAGGCGTGAATGCCATCCTCGGACCATTAGTGCAACCATATCGGCAGCATATTAGCGAGGCTTTCGTCTTCATGGACGACAATTCGCGCCGCCATAGTGCACATCTTGTGATAGACTTCCTTCAGGATAACGACATCGTCCGACTAGGGTGGCCAGCATGTTCTCCAGACATGAACGCTATCGAACAGGGATAGATTGAAAAGGGCTGTTTATAGACGTATGCCACGACAGAATACAGGTACGCGCCGATGCCAGAGGACGTGCTAGTGGGTATTAGAGGTTTCGGTGTGTACAGCGCATGCTATTTATGGTTTTCACGAGCAATAAAAAGGGAGGAAATAATGTTTATGTTGATCTCTATTTCAATTTTCTGTGCAGGTTCCGGAACACTTGGAACCGAGGTGATGATAAACTTTTTTTGATGTGTGTATTTTCAGATATATTTGCGAACATCTCACATAACTTGTTTAGGAAGAAACGGAGAGATTTGTACTGATGTTAGTTTCTTGTTGCCTCCATGTCATGGTATACGTCCGACGAAATTAATTTTTGTAGGGAGTGTATTAACATTGACCACAGGAGCTGTGGCGTATCGCTTAATGAGTGAGGTGATATATCAAAAGCCTTTATTACTTATAACAAGCAACACGAATCTACTTTCTTGATCTTTTTTAGCAGAGGGGAGAGCCTGAGCGAGTGACTGCCTTCATGTGGAATAGAAAGCTAGAGCCCCAACAACGAGACGTGCGAGCCTTTCAGCAGAGCATTCCACAGTTATCACTTCATTTGTTGTCATCTTTAGATGATAATTTTGCGCATCTTTCCTATATACATTCATGATCTGTCTGGCATTAAGAATTACAACGAATAAAACTAATTATTTCTACACAGCTACAAATCTTGCTCCCTGCACTAACAAATTTACAACTTTATCACCTGCCGCTAATTGCTTTTCTAAGCTCCGTAACATCCCACTCGCGCGGAGATCAGACTTCATGGGAGGGTCTGTCGGCTGACGCTCTTCTCTGCATGCGTAATCGCATTAATTATGCAATGGCAGCCGTCTAGCGCTTACGCCACGGCGAGGTGGGTAGGCCCAGACACCGAGACATCGCTCATCAACGTGTTAGATGCATCTCCCATCGGTAGACGTATTTCGATGAGTATAATTAGCTCGTGTCTACATACAGGAAACGGACAAAAATATGTTAACACTAGAAACACAACGCATTATAATTGCTAATACGGAGTAAGAAAGCAGCTTACAGCCGTCTGTTAATGGATAAATACAGGACGTATTTGGTTTTCAGGGGAATCTGAAATCATTCTTCCTATAAAATAGTAGCAAGTTCAGGTAACTATGATAGAGGTGGATTGTGATCAAGCGACCTTCTCTCAAAAGTAGACCACAAAGATCTGAGATCTGGTGGTTGTAATTGGCAAGTGAGATGCGAGAATTCATCCTCGCGCTCACAAAACTAACCCTAGACTATGCAAGCTATGTGAACACTGGCCCTGTCGTCTCAGAACACAGCACCTTCATTGGGGAACAAACACTGACCATCGGGCTGGACTTGATCAGCCGAAATGTTGACATAATTCCTGGCAGTAATGACAAGATACCTCGTCCAGGGAAAGCGGGAAAACAACATCTCCCAAGTCACAACGCGGACGAAGGTGTATGTCAACGAATCGTGAGGACAGTGACGAGAAATAAGAAGATGACAGCCGAAAAAGTCACTGCTGAACTAAATACCGCACTCGCGAACCATGACAGCTACAAAACAACACAAAGGGAACTCCCGAAGCAGGAAATTGCAGGGCGAGACCATCTGACCAGTCATGCACGCAGAGAATCTACACGCTGGGCGAACCCACGTACGAAGAGGGCATCCGTGGACCCCATCGAGTATCACGATAGCGATACCCAAATCATCACCGAACTCTGCCATGTTTCACTACTGAGTCATTATCTCGGTCTGAAGTTGGAAACAGTGTGAAGCAAGACTCATCCGATCAAATGCCTTTCTTCCACTGCTCCATAGTCCGTCTCTTACGGCTTCCGCCCCACCTTTCTCCTGCAAAGGGCATTTTCATCACCGATGAGCGGGTTTTGAAGAGAAGAGAGAATGACACGACACGATAAAACGGTGTTACCAGTTGAGCACTGACGTATGTATGACTCAGCTACCGTCTTTTCAAACAAATATTACGTTCTGTTCGTTTTTGTATTACTAATATACTGCTTTTTTCTGTCAAAGTAACTGGACTACTTTCTCTGTACTCAATGCTGTTTGGTATATCAATACTTATTCTGCTCAATGAAACTGCTTTCATGCAACGTAGTTACTAAAATATTACTGTCTAGCTAACGTCTATTAACAACTTTCGACACAGACAAGTAAGAATACTCATTTACACTACCATCCCATGCATTAAAAACATATATACAGAGTGACAATGAAAACAAACTGTATTTTGCAGTGGTTGTGATTATATGTTATTTCACTCAGTGTACGAGTAAGAAGTACGGTACACCAAAAATCAATTATCAATAACATGACTGTAACCATTTGTGCTCAGATTGTAAGGGCATTCTACTGCAAGAGACATTACAATGACTGTGTACTTCATTGGAGTTGTACTTTATTGAAGTCGGGCTGGCTACCGTTTTCAAAGTTTTGCGTTGGAAGTTTTAGTTAAATTTTATTATTTTATTTCCTACTGCGTTTTGATGATCAAACAAATTACGTACGTAAACTGAATGATTATCGTGACTTTATGAGTCATCGCAAATATGCTCTTGCGTTACCTCTGGCTGAAGAC
The DNA here is from genome assembly GCF_023897955.1 of Schistocerca gregaria. Classification (NCBI taxonomy): domain Eukaryota; kingdom Metazoa; phylum Arthropoda; class Insecta; order Orthoptera; family Acrididae; genus Schistocerca; species Schistocerca gregaria. The sequence continues at coordinate 719,307,334 of NC_064921.1, read as the reverse complement.
AGCTAGAGGTGGCAGTATATCGACGGATAGTCCCTCCGATGTTGAGCCGAGATTACCTCAAAATGGCGGCCTTTTCTGTTCTGATTAACCAAATCTACTGATCACTAATACAGCGAAATTTGCACTCCAAATAATAGTTCCATGCACGTGAAACGTGTTGAATTAGCCAAGGAAAACTTCAGTCTTCATTTAGATGGAGTATTTTGTGAAAACGCAACCTTGTAACAACGAGCATGTGCACTGTTATTTTATTTGCGCACATTTATTTAAAACTTGCACCTTCCACAACACCTTGCATACTATGGCCTCATTAATGATGTATGGGTTCCAAGTTCTCTGACCGGGTGAGGTAAAGCAGCGGTTAGCACATTGCACTTTCATTCGTGAGGACGACTTTTCAAATGCCCATCATGCTATCCTTCTTTAGGTATTTCGTTATTTCAATAAATGTCTTAGGGCCGATGCCGAGGTGGTCCCTCTGAAAGGACATCGCCGAATTCTTACCATATTCTTCCTTAATCCGAGCTTTTTCTCCGTCTCTGACGAACTTCTTGTTGATGGAACATGAAACAGTAATCTTTCCTCCTTCCTTAATAAATTTCCCGTCTCTTACGAAAGTCCATTCAATATTCACTGCTCGCTCATATTCCTCAGTCCGTTTGCACGACATACTCTATGCACACCTTCCACTTTGCTGACAAATAACATTATACCGGTGACTGCATTCACATCTTCACTCTTCTCCAGCTCCCCCCCCCCTCCCCCCGCCGACACGTCTTCAAGGGTGAAAGTAGTTAATAATCTTGTTCAAATTGACATAGTTACAATCCACCATTAAACAGTTCTCGGTCTATTCTACTATTCTCGTCGTTCTTGAAACTTTCTACATTAAATTAACTCTTATTCTTTTCCCGTCTGTCGGTCCGCCTTCCTACTTCTTGATTCACCTCCACAGTCTCCGAGTGCTACATATACATAATATAAAAATAAAAGCACGCCAACAGTTTCTACCATGACTTCATTACTCAATACTTCACATTCTAACGATTGCATCAAATTATTTGTTCCTGTCTGATTATATAAACCGTTTCTCCTCTACATAGTTCCACGTCTTACTTCTTCTTATCATTATCATCTGTCTTCCTCTTCCTGCATAGGTTACGAAACATGTATATGACCAAATGGACATATTTAATTACGAAGGCAACAAAAATTACATTGCGTAATTCAACACTTTAACATCCAGCAAATGTACAATAAAAGGAATACATCAATAAATAAAATTTTATACATTCTGATACATTCATATTTTACTTTTGTATTAAGAAAGCCGATAGATGCATAAGGAGTTACTTTACACTGGAAGCAAGGAAATCAAGAAAGCAGAGGATAACATCGAATTAAAACATAGCAGTTACAAAAGATGAAACTCTCCGTCACAACCACTCGCGAACGATTACGATTAATGAACGACGACATGGAGTTCAAGCGACATTAAATTTCGTATCCTTGTGTCATGGGAGCCCATTTCAGCCTGGTGACCAGGCAGTTCAGACTCATCGCATTTCACACTCTCAATTCCAGACAAACTAAGAAATGTTAAGTAATCCTTCCTACTGTAATGTAGATTCGCAATTAGTACAATGCCATTTGCTGTCCTGCTTGGTGTTGCAAATTTAATGGCCGTCAGAATGTTAAGAATGAATAATAATAGGTTTAAGTGTTTTCTGACTGGTTTGATGCAGTCCGGTACAAATTCCTCTCCTGTGGCAATCTTTGCATCTCAGAACAGCAATTGCAACCTACTGATGAATATATTGCAAACCCTGTTTTCCTCTGCAGTTTTTACCCTCTACGGCTACCTCTAATACCACGAAACTTATTACCTGATGTCTTAACACATATTCTATCATCCTGTCCCTTCTTCTTGTCAGTGTTGCCCATGTATTCCTTTCCTCGCGGATTCTTCGTAAAACCACCTCATTCCTTACCTCACCAGTCCACCCAATTTTCAACATTCTTCTGTAGCACCACATTTCAGATGCTTCGACTCTCTTTTGGTCCTGTTTTCCTACAGTCCATGCTTCACTACCACGTAATGTTGTGTTCCAAGTGCACATTCTCAAAAAAATTTTCCTCAAAGTGAAGTCTATGCTTGCTGCTAGTAGACTTCTCTAGGTCGGGACGCCTTTTTGGCACTGTTAGTCTGTTTTTATGCTCTCCTTGCTCCGTTCATTATGGATTATTTTACGGCCCAGCTAGCAGAACTACTTCACTTCATCTACGTCGTGATACCCAATTCTGACGTTATGTTTCTCGCTATTCTCATTTTTGCTACTTCTCATTACTTTCGTCTTTCTTCAATTTACTCTTAATCCATATTCAGTACTCATTAGACCAGGTGCAGCCAAGATTTTGCTCAGCCTCGCTGCACATTTCCCCCACTGCCAAGCCACGCTGTTAAAGCGTGAGGAGGTGAAAAATCTGTGGAAAGCACCGCATTTAAATGACAGTGCTGTCTCACTGTATTATACACTGAAGCGCCTAAGAAGCTGGTACAGGCACACCTAATCAGATACAGAGATATGTAAACAGTGGTTGGGCTGATAGGGGGAAGAGACCAAACAGCCAGGTCATCGGTGTCATTGTATTAGGGAAGGAAGGGGAAGAAAGTCGGCCGTGCCCTTTGAAAGGAAACATCCCGGCATTTGCCTGGAGCGATTTAGGAAAATCACTGAAAACCTAAATCAGGATGGTCGGACGCGGGATTGAACCGTCGCCCTCATGGATGCGAGTCCAGTGTGCTAACCATTGCGCTACCTCGCTCGGTGTAAGCAGGCAGAATACGGCACTGCAGTCGGCAACGGCTATATAAGACAACAAGTGTCTCGGCCATCAATATGTGTTAGCATGCGAACCATTCAATGAAATGTCATCGATATTGGCTTTCGGAGCCGAAGGCCCTCTCATGTACCCAAGATGAATTCACGACACGAAGCTTTATGCATTGGCTGGAGCCATCAACACGGACGTTGCACTGTTGATGACTGGAAACATGTTGCCCGGTCGGACGAGACTGGTTTCAAATTGTATCGAGGAGGTGGACGTGTACGGTTATGGAGACAGCCTCATGCATCCGTGGGGCCTGCACATCAGCAGGGGACTGTTCAAGCTGGTGAAGGCCCGGTAATGATGTGGGGCGTGTGTATTTGGAGCGATATGTAGCTCCTGATAAGTCCAGATACGACTCTGACACATGACACGTACGTAACCACCTGTCTGATCACCTCCATCCATTCATGTCCAATGTGCATTGCGACGGACTTGGGCAACGCCACACACGTCCAGAAGTGCTGCAGAGTGGCTCCAGCAACACTCTTCTGACTTTACACTCTTCCGCTGGCCACCAAACTCCCATTATTGAGCATATCTTGGATGCCTTGCAACGTATTGTTCAGAAGAGATCTCCAACCCCTCGTAATCTTATAGATTTATGGTACAGCAACGTGGAATTCATGGTGTCAGTTCCCTGCAGCACTACTTCAAAAATTATTCAAGTCCTTGCCACGTCGTGTTGCGGCACTTCTGCGTGCTTGCGGGTGTCCTACACGATATCAGGCAGGTGTACCCATATCTTTGGCTCTTCAGTGTATTTGGTTCTATATTTCACATTTCTCGCAACATAGGTCACAAAAAAACTACATTTTCTGTATCATTTATTTATTTCTGGCGTACCTCAGCAGCACAATTCACATCTTTGTCGTAATAATAACATCATAACATCTCAGTCAAATCTCAAAAACGTCATAGCTTTGTGCAATAATTTCAAAACCTAAAAAAAATTCTCTGCTCATGTCCAAAGTGTGATCTACCTCAAACGTACTTTAAAAATCATGATCCCACACCAAATACATCATTCAAAGCTCTCATAGCATCACAATGGTTCCGAAAAAATATGAAAATTTCACAAAGTACAGACAAAATACAATTTCATAAGTGTGAAGTTATCCAACCGTGTAATTACGTAAACATCTGTCACTGATGTAGTAAAATAAATATTTGTCTCTCTCAGTTAAATGATCAGATAGCTGTGTAATTCTGTGTTAGAGAAATATGGTACCAATGTGTAAAGTTGTATAAGCAAATAGCATATTACCTAGGGCTTCTTGTGCTTGCCATACACATGGTACACAAAGTAAGCATGTACCCCCCTGAGGATTAATGTAATTATATCCTCAGGTGTTACAGATTGCAGCTATGGAATGAAATGTATCACGGAAAACCTTTGTATCATTGTACTTCAAATATCTTTAAGAATAAATGTTTTAAGTACAAAATTAATCACTCAAATACGTGTACTGTAGCGCTAAACTGTGCGTCTTGTTGTAAGATAATCTCTGTGGAAGTGTCGTAGTTGTTGTCCTCCGAAAGCTAAGTTCTGCAGAAGTCAATGTACTTACCTCATGATAAACAAAAATAAAATACTTTGCGTATAGATATCGTAATTACTACGCTTATTGCCGTGATGAAGTAAGTACGGTACTGTAACGTATTGTTGTGCTACAGAAAAGGCTGTCTCATTGTAGCTATACCACAAAGTTACAACTTAAACATGTTTTCCTTTCCAGAAGAATTCAGAAAAACTGTGTAGATATAAAACAGATACACCGCAAAAGCACAATGTAAATTGTGTCACACATTAGTAGCGTCGTGATATAATCGTGTAGCTATCAAAGAAACCAAATGCTCAGTCATCTTTAATCTCACAGAAAGTACTTCAAATAAAGAATGTCTTTTCAACCAAACCAACATGTTCAGTTAAAATCTCATTAACAGTATATGCTCTAAGTATGTAAGTCTTATAGTCGTTAAGTACCCGTGTTTTGTGGCAAAGACAAAGTTAAAAAGCAGATTATATTTCAATAAACGGTTTTACATGTGAAATGTGGTGTAAACCTTTACTCTTCCTAGTACGCAGATTTTCAACTTCAAAGTAATTATCATGTTGTATACGTCAGTAAGGAATGCCAAAAATGTTTCTTAAGGTTAGCGTCCATGTTATTTTTCTCTGAGCCAGCCGGCGCACGTGGCTGCCTGCGGTGCAAGTCATTGTCTGCCTCTTTGTTGGCGGCCGTCGTTATTGGAATTTGGAGACCTAACTTGTACAAATTCACTTTGTCGAGAGGGCCCCCTCTGTTTGAATCCCACCAGTTCTGAAGGAATTCAGATCTGTCGTTTTGTCGGTAGTTTACCGTTCAGTCTGAAGTTGTTCTCTCTCCCTTCGTAATAATTATTTTCGTTCCCATATTGCCTGTTTCTATGGTTGTTTCTGTGATAGTCATTACCGCGGAGAGGTGACCTTTCCCTGTAAATATTACTACTCTGCCAACGGTTGCCATACGGTTGGTGTCTGTTTTGGTTACGATAGTGTTTGCACGTGTGTTAATAATTCAGCAAGGGACTGGATAACAGCATTGCTGGTTCTAAGGACATTTCAAACAAATTCTTTGTGAGTGGACAAGTGGTGGTTAATGGACTTGCTGTACTGTCCACAAGACTATTCGATGGTGATTGTGCACCTGCACAGTTCTTCCGTAGTTTGAATCTTTTATTTAGCTGGCAGTATTGGCGCTCGTTGTATTGCAGTAGTTTGAGTAACGAAGATTTTGTGAGGTAAGTGATTTGTGAAAGGTATAGGTTAATGTTAGTCAGAGCCATTATTTTGTAGGGATTATTAAAAGTCAGATGGCGTTGCGCTAAAAAATATTGTGTGTCAGTTTAAGCACAGTTATGTTCAATTTTTCTACGGGGACGTTTCAAGGTCACACAAAAACTACATTTTCTGTATCATTTATTTATTTCTGACGCGCTGAAGGCATAGTATAATTTCCGGTACAAACTGTAGGCATGCGGATAGACGAATCGTGACATTTAGATTCGTAATCGAACAAAGATGTCTCCCACAAATAATCGATCGAAATTTTGCAGCTCTTTGGCAGCCTCATTATGAATACTTGGAAACCCTACCTGAGGAAAGCAATGTAGATGTCCTGGAGAGTTTTAACGCAAAAATATTTCTCATTAAAACTGGAATTACCTTGCAGGACACCCAGTTAGATCTGCACTTGCATAGGGGTTCCTTCAACTGAAACGGTAAACGGTCTCTAAAAGAACTAGGGAACAGATGTAAGATTGACAGTGTCCTCAAAATCTTTACAAAACTATCCTTGTAATTCTTTCAAGGCCACAATGATTCCTTCAGACCTCGCGTTTTCTTTAACAGCAATGAGCTGGACGTCCTTACCAGAATGTGTCCCTCCTGCAAAGCGATTTTCTTTTTAAATGCACAGCTGTCAACTCAGGAAGAGCTTACCTTGCAGTGTCTTAGTGTGGTCAGTGTACAGCCAAGCCCACTTAAAACGCGAGGTCTGCATTCCATTTCATATGTCCTAATATTCGTTCCTAAACTCCTTTTTCCTTCATAACTTCAACAATAGCGCTTTTTAAAAGGAAAAATTGTTCCGGGTCTGTCCCTTGACTTAATCAACGTACTTTGCAGTAATGCATGAAGTCTCCATAGTCTTCGTTCAGTTATACTGAAAACGGTTGCGACTGACAACTGAAAAATGCGTGGGATTCAGAAATGTTACTATTCGTACCACCAATTTCTTCAAGCTTGCAAATTTAGCACAAAGTGTTTTTTGGTGTGTAGAACAATGATTCTGTCCGTCGATCGTTGTAAGTTTTTGCTCTTTCATTATCATTTAATTCTTTAAATATTTTCTGTATGGTGTTGTAGAGTCTTTTCACATCAAAAATTGAGAATTCTCATCCGTCTCTTTTGTTATTTCCCTCATTTTAAAGGGTAGTTCCAGTGCCTAACAAACTGTGAACGTCCTTAACTGTAAACGCATTTCGTACCAAAAGCAAATAGCGAAGGTTAAACTGCAGTGACAGCACCATTCTGCCAAGCTCATAGAGTTGTGTCGACCGAAAAATGCCGCATCGCGATGTTAAATGAAGTGTCGCATTGTTCCGGGTACTTCTGAGAAGGAACGAGCAAAGCCGATTGGCAGGCGGGGCCTTGGCCCGCCCGCGGCCCGCATACGCTGCATTAGACTGTGCCTTCCATTCAACATATCCGAATCTTATCGTTGAGACCCTTTCACCCTGAATTGCAAAGCCACTCTTGTGCCTCTCTTTTTATTTCCATCATTGCTTCTTCAGTGGATAGGTTGAATAGTAGAGGTGAAAGACTACATCCCTGCGTTATATCCTTTCTAAGTGTATCCGCCTTTTATGGTAGAACTAGCAGAGTACACCGCGTTTCCCGAATGCTTAGCTGTGTTTCGCAACTTCTGTTAGTCCATCTTATTTTCCCCCTCTCTCTGTCGAGCTCCTGCTCTTTCCTCCACCCCTGCCTGTCCATCCGCTCCTACCCTCGATCAGTCTGCTCCTTATACTGCCTGTCCATCTCCTCCTCCCCATCTCACTGTACATCTGCTCTTCTCACATTACCATCTCCTCCTCCCCATTATCTGTCCATCTACTCCTTTCGACCTACTCTGTTGATTCCCTCCTCCCCTCTCACTGTCTATTTCCTCTGCCATCTTTCTGTCTACACTCCTGGAAATTGAACACCGTGAATTCATTGTCCCAGTAAGGGGAAACTTTATTGACACATTCCTGGGGTCAGATACATCACATGATCACACTGACAGAACCACAGGCACATAGACACAGGCAACAGAGTATGCACAATGTCGGCACTAGTACAGTGTATATCAACCTTTCGCAGCAATGCAGGCTGCTATTCTCCCATGGAGACGATCGTAGAGATGCTGGATGTAGTCGTGTGGAACGGCTTGCCATGCCATTTCCACCTGGCGCCTCAGTTGGACCAGCGTTCGTGCTGGACGTGCAGACTGCGTGAGACGACGCTTCATCCAGTCCCAAACATGCTCAATGAGGGACAGATCCGGAGATCTTGCTGGCCAGGGTAGTTGACTTACACCTTCTAGAGCACGTTGGGTGGCACGGGATACATGCGGACGTGCATTGTCGTGTTGGAACAGCAAGTTCCCTTGCCGGTCTAGGAATGGTAGAACGATGGGTTCGATGACGGTTTGGATGTATAGTGCACTATTCAGTGTCCCCTCGACGATCACCAGAGGTGTACGGCCAGTGTAGGAAATCGCTCCCCACACCATGATGCTGGGTGTTGGCCCTGTGTGCCTAGGTCGTATGCAGTCCTGATTGTGGCGCTCACCTGCACGGCGCCAAACACGCATACGACCATCATTGGCACCAAGGCAGGAGCGACTCTCATCGCTGAAGACGACACGTCTCCATTCGTCCCTCCATTCACCCCTGTCGCGACACCACTGGAGGCGGGCTGCACGATGTTGGGGCGTGAGCGGAAGACGGCCTAACGGTGTGCGGGACCGTAGCCCAGCTTCATGGAGACGGTTGCGAATGGTCCTCGTCGATACCCCAGGAGCAACAGTGTCCCTAATTTTGCTGGGAAGTGGCGGTACGGTCCCCTACGGCACTGCGTAGGATCCTACGGTCTTTGAGTGCATCCGTGCGTCGCTGCGGTCCGGTCCCAGGTCGACGGGCACGTGCACCTTCCGCCGACCACTGGCGACAACATCGATGTACTGTGGAGACCTCACGCCCCACATGTTGAGCAATTCGGCGGTACGTCCACCCGGCCTCCCGCATGCCCACTGTACGCCCTCGCTCAAAGTCCGTCAACTGCACATACGGTTCACGTCCACGCTGTCGCGGCATGCTACCAGTGTTAAAGACTGCGATGGAGCTCCGTATGCCACGGCAAACTGGCTGACACTGACGGCGGCGGTGCACAAATGCTGCGCAGCTAGCGCCATTCGATGGCCAACACCGCGGTTCCTGGTGTGTCCGCTGTGCCGTGCGTGTGATCATTGCTTGTACAGCCCTCACGCAGTGTCCGGAGCAAGTATGGTGGGTCTGACACACCGGTGTCAATGTGTTCTTTTTTCCATTTCCAGGAGTGTATCTACTCCTATTTATTTTCTGTGCCCATTTCCTCCTTTCCCTTCTCTTTGTCTATCTCCTCCTACCATTCCTCTGTCCATGTTGTCCCCTCTACCCCAATAGGCGGTTGCTAGTTTTTAACCTCACAGTATATATTTCCGGACAGTAAGTATTGTGTGAAGCAAGTCTGGCTGAGATCGTTACAGGGGTTTAAGAGCAGCTTTTTACCCGAGGGTTTGCCTGAGTAGGAATGTGTCACATATATTTCACTTATATTTGACATAGTTCACACATATTTGTGCACATAGTACACCTGTAGCGAATTTCGCCCTGCAGCTGCATAGTGTAGGACAAACGTTACTTCATTTTCTTGCCGTACATTGGGGAACTAAAATAATGAAACATTTTAGTGTGAGCAGTTGAGAGCATATTATTCGCTTATTTTACTAAACTTCCTGTTTTCTATGTACCTATTATGTACCTATTATGTACTTCAACATGTGTGTGTTATCCTTGTAGGCGTCACATAAAGATTGTAGCTATATTTTATAATTTAACGTTTTCCGAAAAAAAGACTTGAAGATTCGGGCATTTTTAAATGCGAATTCAATAACCTATATTTGTTTTGCTTCATTTGAAAGTGAGTCTCAAGGTATTTGTGAGGAAAATGTAAAATGGTTTGTTTATTTACTTTAAACTACAGCCATCCGTCGTGGCCGAGCGGTTCGAGGCGCTACAGTCTGGAACCGCGAGCCCGCTATGGTCGCAAGTTCGAATCCTGCCTCTGGCATGGATGTGTGTGATGTTCTTAGGTAAGTTAGGTTTAAGTCGTTCTAAGTTCTAGGGGACTGATGACCTCAGATGTTAAATCCCATAGTGCTCAGAGCTATTTGAACCATTTAAGCCCTGCAGCTTCGTTTCCACGCAGCTCGGTGTCTATGACGTCTTATCTCCTGAACTATGTGTCGTACAATGACATAATTTCGTAGACACATTTTAGTGGCTTATGTGGATACTGTGTGCGCAATGTGTTGCCAATAGTGTTAGTAGCAAAGAAGTAATAAATCTAAACGTCATACCCGATGCGGCAGTTTTACTTCATGCACAGCAAAAATACAGTAAGCGTTAAACTTTTTTCCGTTCATCATTTTGTAGGGAGTGTCAGTGAGACGAAGTTCCATTAAGGTTTGAAATTATTTGTAAAATTTGTTTAAAGTCACTAAGTCTCCTCGTTATCAAATAATGGAAAAATACAGCATGGCATTCGCACGCCGTAGACTGTTTTTCACTCCCACCGCCACCCCTATGACAGGTAGGAGGTCCTTACCACCACAGCGATTAATTTTAGGCCAGAAGTGATATGTATACCAAGTTTTGTTGAAACTGGTCTAGTGGTTTACGAACAGAAGTAGAACACACATAAGCACATGCATTTTTAGAATATGCATGGATTCATTATATGGGAGGTAAACTGAAACAATAACACTCTGAAGTGTGTTGTCTGAATGAATTAACAGATTCAAGCTAACTATGCAAAGACAAGGTTTCAAAAAGTGCTGTATCTCGTCACATTTCCTCAATATGACATCATGGTGAGTGTTTACATAGTCTGTAATCGAAGTACTTTTACCGTTTATGCAGGAAACAGTGGATGACTTCCTGATAGCAGAATATTTCTTTCACAAGTAAGTTCAACTCTTGATTGCAAGGTGTACAAAAGCCGGCGGCACTCGAAAGATCTTCCAGTCGTCTCGGGATGAAGAAATGCAGGTCCTGTATGGTTTCCAAGGGAATGCTATTTCATCCTGCAAAATAGTGGTAACGTCAAGTAATGAAAGTGGATAGCTATCGCACAACCTCCTCTCCGTATTAGACCACAAAGGCTCAATAATATTTATATTTGGTGCATGCGGTGGGCAAGGGAGATGGGAAAGCTGATCTCCGTGCTCACAAAACCAGTCCTGGGCGATACGAGATGTATGAAGAGTGACATTGTGATCTTGAGACATTGTCGGCTATTGTAGACCAAACATTGTACATTAGGATGGCCTGATCACCCAAATGGTAATATAATCGTTGGTAGCAATGAGACCTCAGTGGTAAGCATGGACCCCATGGAATACCACTATATCGCTGGCCGAATCAGCACCGAACCCATGCAATATTTCACTCTTGGGACGTAAACTCGGCCAGAAATTGTTAACAGTTTGCAACAAAACTTATCCTACCAAATGATTTTCTTCCATACTCCAAAGTAAAGCCTTTCTGGCTTCGGCACCACGTTTTCCTGTTTCGGGCATTTACATCACAGATGAATGGTATTGAAATTCCAGCTCTCCCTGAAATTCCCTCTACATGTAACTCCCTTCTTGTTGTTTTTACGATGAGAAGGTTCGCGAGTGCGACATTCATTTCTGCAGTAAAAATGGTTCAAATGGCTCTGAGCACTATTGGACTTAACTTCTGAGGTCATCAGTCCCCTAGAACTTAGAACTACTTAAACCTAAGTAACCTAAGGACATCACACACATCCATGCCCGCGGCAGGATTCGAACCTGTGACCGTACTGGTCGCGCGGTTCCCGACTGTAGCGCCTAGAACCGCTCGGTCATCCCGGCCGGCATTTCTGCAGTAACTTTTGCAGCCATCTCCTATTATTTTCTGCCCGATCCTCTTCAATGGCCGTCTGTCACGATCACTCAACACAGCATTTCGTCCGCGTTGTGAATTAGCGGATGACGTTTCTCCGCTTCCCTTTTAAATGGTGTACATCTTCGATACGGTACCCCAACAATTTATCGACGTTCGAATTTATCCAGCTCTGCAGAACGTGGAACTAAACAAGATGCCGTTAAAGGACGTAATCCTACGAAAAGCACACGACTTATGGCAGACCCGTATACAGAAGTAAGTCGAGCAGGCTTGTTCCCTCCTTTTTTGAACAGCTCGTGCAAGATCTTCGCGTCTATAGAGGCTGGGGAGACATAAAGACATTGGGTTAGTTTTGAAGAGTAGCGGTTTTCTACGGTTACGTGGCGGCTCAACTCCGTGACGTTAGCGCAGCGTTTTCAACACCCCGTGAATGGCCCTCGTGCGTGCTGCACGCTCCGCCGGAGAAGTTTACACGTTCGCCCGAGCGGCTGGGAGCGCTGCGGGCCTGGTTTCGGCGGCGCTTCTCTGCCTACCCGTCAAAGAGGAAACACAATCTGTCATCACACCGGCGGAACATGAGTTTAGTGTGCCAGAGGCCCAGACAAGGCGGGAAATTGGATTACATTTAACGGATTCGCTGCCAGCACTTTACCTTGCGTCGTTATCAGGTCTGCTTGGCTTGCATGAAGGCGAGATTCATTACATACGACGAACGCTTCTATTCTACGGCCCTATGAACCTAACCTGTTGCGTGGACGTGATATTCGCTAACGGACATCCTGTAAATTTGGTTGAAAGACGCTCGAAGTGAAAAATATCTATTGAAAGAGTGATGCATTCCCATGTGGGTGCTGTTGACTCGGTTAAGTGTAACTGTTATTGACTAGTACCTATAGCTTCCATGTTAGTTAATGTTCCAATTCTATTCGGTACCTCCTCATTAGTTACGTGATCTAACTATCTAATCTTTGGCGTTATTCTCTAGCACCACATTTCGAAAGCTTATAGTCTCTTCTTTTCTACACTTTATCGTCCATGTTTCACTTCCACACATGCCTACACTCCATAAAAATACTTTCAGGAACTCCCTAACGTTTACATCTATACTCGATGTTAGCAAATTTCTGTTCTTCAGAAACGCTTTCCCTGCCATAGCCAGGATACATTTTATATCCTCTCTACTTCGACCATCATCAGTTATTTTTCTCCCTAAATAGCAAAACACCTTTACTACTGTAAGTGTCTCATTTCCTAATCTAATTCCCTCACCATCACCCGATTTAATTCAACTACATTCCAATATCCTCGTTTTGCTTTTGTTGATGTTCATCTTATATCCTCCTTTCAAGACACTCTCCATTCCGTTCAGCTGCTCTTCCAGGTTCTTTGCTGTCTTGACAGAATTACAATGTCATCGGCAAACCTCAAAGTTTTTATTTCTTCTCCATTGATTTAATTCCTACTCCAAATTTTTCTTTTGTTTCCTTTACTGCTTGCTCAATATACAGATTGAATAAAACCGGGGATGGGCTACAACCTAAACGAATCCAAAGCAGCCAATCAGTTGCAGCGAAAGGTGGCTTTATTCAACCTTTCCCTTGTTTCGACCACGATGTAAACCTGTCTTCTTTAGAAAGACTTTTAACAAAATTTCACATTGGAAATCCAAATAATGAAGCGAGCCGGCATTTGTCCAGTGAAGATATGCAGTCAGCGCATATCATTGTAAACTTCATAAAATATGCTAGCATCCGTGACCAATGGTTGTAAAGTAAAAACAGTTAAAATCCCAAAATAAAATCAATCAAGTAAAATGTCAGGACATGTTAGGAGTTGTATGCCCACATCGGGGCTCATAGCATAACCTGACGTATTATTACATTGGTATTATACACTCCTGGAAATTGAAATAAGAACACCGTGAATACATTGTCCCAGGAAGGGGAAACTTTATTGACACACTCCTGGAGTCAGATACATCACATGATCACACTGACAGAACCACAGGCACATAGACACAGGCAACAGAGCATGCACAATGTCGGCACTAGTACAGTATAGATCCACCTTTCGCAGCAATGCAGGCTGCTATTCTCCCATGGAGACGATCGTAGAGATGCTGGATGTAGTCCTGTGGAACGGCTTGCCATGCCATTTCCACCTGGCGCGTCAGTTGGACCAGCGTTCGTGCTGGACGTGCAGACCGCGTGAGACGACGCTTCATCCAGTCCCAAACATGCTCAATGGGAGACAGATCCGGAGATCTTGCTGGCCAGGGTAGTTGACTTACACCTTCTAGAGCACGTTGGGTGGCACGGGATACATGCGGACGTGCATTGTCCTGTTGGAACAGCAAGTTCCCTTGCCGGTCTGGGAATGGTAGATCGATGGGTTCGATGACGGTTTGGATGTACCGTGCACTATTCAGTGTCCCCTCGACGATCACCAGAGGTGTCGGCCAGTGTAGGAGATCGCTCCCCACACCATGATGCCGGGTGTTGGCCCTGTGTGCCTCGGTAGTATGCAGTCCTGATTGTGGCGCTCACCTGCACGGCGCCAACACGCATACGACCATCATTGGCACCAAGGCAGAAGTGACTCTCAACGCTGAAGACGACATGTCTCCATTCGTCCCTCCATTCATGCCTGTCGCGACACCACTGGAGGCGGGCTCCACGATGTTGGGGCGTGAGCGGAAGACGGCCTAACGGTGTGCGGGACCGTAGCCCAGCTTCATGGAGACGGTTGCGAATGGTCCTCGCCGATACCCCAGGAGCAACAGTGTCCCTAATTTGCTGGGAAGTGGCGGTGCGGTCCCCTACGGCACTGCGTAGGATCCTACGGTCTTGGCGTGCATCCGTGCGTCGCCGCGGTCCGGTCCCAGGTCGACGGGCACGTGCACCTTCCGCCGACCACTGGCGACAACATCGATGTACTGTGGAGACCTCAAGCCCCACGTGTTGAGCAATTCGGCGGTACGTCCACCCGGCCTCCCACATGCCCACTATACGCCCTCGCTCAAAGTCCGTCAACTGCACATACGGTTCACGTCCACGCTGTCGCGGCATGCTACCATTGCTAAAGACTGCGATGGAGCTCCGTTTGCCACGGCAAACTGGCTGACACTGACGGCGGCGGTGCACAAATGCTGCGCAGCTAGCGCCATTCGACGGCCAACACCGCGGTTCCTGGTGTGTCCGCTGTGCTGTGCGTGTGATCATTGCTTGTACAGCCCTCTCGCAGTGTCCGGAGCAAGTATGGTGGGTCTGACACACCGGTGTCAATGTGTTCTTTTTTCCATTTCCAGGAGTGTATTTGGCTTTTAACCATTTTTACTTGACAAGCCCTGATCATAAATGCCAGCATATTTTATAAAGTTTACAATGGTGTGCGCTGAAAGCATATTTTCATTGGACAAATGCCGGTTCGCTTCATTATTTGGATTTCCCATGCTAAACTTTGTTACATGTCTTTCTGAAGAATCCGGCCAGAGTGGCCGAGTGGTGCTAGGCGCTACAGTTTGGAACCGCGCGACCGATACGGTTCGAATCCTGCCTTAGGCATGGATGTGTGTGATGTCCTTAGGTTAGTTAGGCTTAAGTAGTTCTAAGTTCTAAGGGACTGATGACCTCAGCAGTTATGTCCCATAGTGCTCAGAGCCAATTGAACCGTCTTTCTGAAGAAGATGTGTTTACGTCCGTCGCACCCTTGGTAAAAGGTTGAATGAAACCACCATTCGTTGTAACTGGTTTGCCCCTTTGGATTCATTCATCAAATTAATTATGCATATTTTTATGGTACCTTTTAGCAGAGGGTATGTATGGAGATCTGGCACAAAATGACTCTCAACACAATCCTCGCTAGTTTCAGAAATTTTATTTGGCTCCAGGTATGGGCAACTTCTTCAGCATGACAGAGCCCCTATGTATCCTGCACTTTAGATTACAAATCATATAAATCCTTTATCGGCTACACTGGTCACATCAAGACCTCCGGAATTTCATTAGATATTTGGCTGTGAGAATGAATGGAAAACAAAAATCTACAAATAAACTAATAAACATAAGGTATTACTCAGCGGTGCCTAAGATGAACACTGCTACTCTCATACAAGTACGCCAAGACAACAAACGTCACTCGATACATCGCGAACACAACTACGAAAATGTAAAGTTATTAGTGGAAGGTTTGAAATTGTTCAATAGGCTTTAATTCAACATTAAGTGCAACTTACATACCTGTTACTTTGGACATTTTGCTTTTGTAAACATTTCTACTGAAACTCGCAGTGTGGTAAATGGTTAGTTACCAGTTAAACGTTGTTTCCTGATAGTTCTTGTGTATATAGCAAACTATCTTTGGCCGATGATTGTAAAGTGGAATGATGTAGACATCGTTCCTGATAAATCATAGCTAGCCGCAAAAGTCGGTATGAGTAATTGGTATACACGGGAGAATAAAAAACTATTTTTATCCAAACTCTGTGGTAGTTACTCCTTACACCGATTAAAAATCTTGCTTTGACTTAACGAAACAATATGAACTGGAAGGAATTCGTGATACAAGCTGTAAGTAGCTCAATACCTAGAGAGAATTATCAACAAGATTTAGGCGTACTGCAAATAGAACATCAGATGCTCATATGTAACGTATTCTTGAGGATCGCCCAGGTTTTTCTGCTGCTAAGGAAGTTGGTCGGTTTCTTACTGCTTTTCA
The DNA here is from genome assembly GCF_023897955.1 of Schistocerca gregaria. Taxonomy (NCBI): domain Eukaryota; kingdom Metazoa; phylum Arthropoda; class Insecta; order Orthoptera; family Acrididae; genus Schistocerca; species Schistocerca gregaria. The sequence continues at coordinate 719,290,948 of NC_064921.1, read as the reverse complement.
TCGTATGAAAATGTTATATTAGAGATCATTTGAACTCTAATTATAGGAGAAGACAGAACTTATTCTTTGACAAACGCTGCCTGTCAGAGTTAGAGAAACATATTCTGAATAGACTGACAATCCATCTTGCCTTTCACGTGTTGATGCAAGTAAAAGACAAAAATTTCATCTGGGCAAAAACAGCGATATTTTTCCTCTCTGTGTTTATAAAACGTACACTTACGTGAGCGGCTACATAGTGGAGCAAGCTTTCCCCCCACTACGCACTGCACGACAGCTTCTCACAATCGTCACATCTGCGAGTAACTGAAATGTGAATTTCGTCAGCGCCAGAAAAACTAGAATGTTTTCACGTAATAGGATTTCGTTTCTACTGCCGGTGAAAACGTACGAGTAAACCTGTATTTCATCACCTGTGATGTTGGTTCCAGAAACGAATTTCCGCTCCTCCCGGTAACAACAGAGGCCTCCGTGTGAGACAGGAATTTGTTTGCTTTCGTGTTTCTCCTCAGCTCTTTGGAAATATCACACTTACACACTTCGTGGAACCTACGAGCAGTGGTCAATTCCTATAACTGTTTCCTTTTCAGCATATTTCCGAACATGATCTTAATTTCACATCATCAAACACTGAAACACTGTCATAAGTATGAAAAGTATCTGTCAGTATTTTAAAGCTCCGTAGTGGTTCACAGCACAATTCCAATCTAAATGCTTATACATTGTTCGACTACATACACGCTTGTTCCATTTTGATAACATTTTTTTCCGCGAAGAGTTTCTATTTCCTGTTAAAAACTGCATTGTGCAACACAATTGTAACTGTGTATTTTATTAGAGACGATCGATCTCGGTTTAATATGAGGCCATCATTGTGTCGAGGACCGCTAATAAAATACACCGGTACAGGTGTGTATTGCATAACGCAGTTCTTAACATTCATCAGAGCTGTACAATACCACAACCATAAAACATTGCTAATGACTATTTTCACTTCATCGCTGTGCAAAACTGTACTATCTGCATGTATGTTAACCTTGACATATGAGGTATCTGCACTTTATGTGTTTATCATGTGTTATACATCGATCAAACAGTTGACTCCCTCTCTGTACGAATCATTAGCTTTTAAAACTTTGTAAAGATCCGCCTTTTCAACGTGTGACTGTGATCGCCACCATCGTCTTCAAGGATTAGGCTTTTTGGCCTGTTCCACCTCAAAATTGTTCATACCATCTCTTCAACTGACATCCAACGTTTCTCTTTCCTGTTAGATTATATTGTTATAGTTTCAATTACCCTATTATGAAACACACGATGAACGTGGTCTTTCCCGTTCAGTCGGTATTTTTCAATTATATTTGTAATACGTTCTTGCATTATACTCAACACAGTCGTTTTGAGAGATTCAGCAACTTCTCAGATAATTAAGATAATCCTCATTTATTGTTCCATCTTCAGTTATATATTTTTAATTAGATTACATGTCCTCTAAATTCTGGGTCTGAAAATACAAGACGAGTTGCTGACCCAACTACTTGAATCTGAAGATGATCCATAGTTATCGAAACACGTAACCTAATTAAAAGGTGTAACTGATACTGAACATTATATGACAATCATCTTAATTAAGTTCTAGTCTAATATGGCTGTTTTTTATGTTTCCATGATGAACATCCCGCTACAACATGGAGCAACATCTCTGTTGATTCGATTCGTCGTAGTTGGTCAGGTGACACGGTCTAAGATTTGCTATTACACAGGAGGAGAAGCAACGCCACTACTTTGTAAGTTATTAATTAAGTTTCTTTCTAATTTACCTTATATTTTAATAAAATCGGATAGTTCCATAGAAATGCCAGAACGTGGCCAATATTAGATTACACCGTGCGAATTGGTAAATTTAAAATTGAACCCTAAGTATTTAAACTCTCTTACTTAGTCAGTTATTTGTCCATTTATAACAATTTGGGTCCCTATAGATTACAATCCTTGCAATACCACAACTTTTGTTTTATCTGCTGATATTCTCAAACAATGGTTCAGATGGCTCTGAGCACTATGGGTCTTAACTTCTGAGGTCATCAGTCCCCTAGAACGAAGAACTACTTAAACCTAACTAACCTAAGGACATCACACTCATACATGCCCGAGGCAGGATTCGAACCTGCGACCGTAGCGGTCTAGCGTTTCCAGACTGTAGCGCCTAGAACCGCTCGGCCACTCCGGCCGGCCGATATTCTCATTCCGTATTTAGTGGCAATTTACCTCAAATATGTAGTCCAATTTGATCCTTTTGATCAGATTCTTCCATTATAAGCTGATAGTCAGCAAACAACACCGTCATGAAATTAAAATTATCTTTCTTAATTTGTGATTTGATATAATCAGTCATTTATGGGTGACATTGTCAACAAAAACTTCGAAAAGGGTGTGGGACAACGGGCAGCCTAGTGTAACTCCTAGGTTAATACAGGCAGATTCCGTGCCATTCCTTATAACAATGAACCTTCTTTGATTATTTTCGTACAGTGACTGAATTGTTGTAATCACGTGTGCTGAAAGTCATATTTCCTTTAATGTTCCAGTTTACCTTGTCAAAGGACTTTTCATAGTCGATAAAACGTAAGTTAGCCCATTTGGTCAGCTTCATGTTGATATTATCAGTGTCCGACCACTTTTGGTTTTTATTCAGTAAAACCATGTACCGTGTTTCTGTATGCGTTTTGAAACGTCTCCTTAGAAAAATTATACACGACTGTGCTTAAACTGACACACAATATTTTTAGCGCAACGCAATCTGACTTTCAAAAATCTCTACGACGAATGGCCCTGACTAACATTAACCTATAGCTTTCACAAATCACTTACGTCACCAAAAACCTTCGTTACTCGAACTACTGCAGTACAGCGAGCGCTACTACTGCCAGCTAAATAAAAGATTTAAACTACGGAAGGCACTAACTACTGATAGGCATAGTTAGCGAATGAAAGATTTTAATAGAGAACAAACAATGTATTTACCTTAATAGTATATATATATATATATATCAGTTTATGACATCCATCTTACAAATTTCAAAACTCCGCCATCTCTCTCCCCACATCCACCACTGCTCGCGGCTCACCTCCAACTGCGCAACGCTACGCGCTGTTAGCATCCAGCTGCCGCTGCCCAACACTACAATGGCAGACAACAATGCAAACCAGCCACAGACTGCGCAGAGCACAGCCAGTGATTTTTCATACAGAGCGCTATGTGGCGTTACCAATAAGAAAACCTAAACAGCCTACTTACAGTTTCTACAGCAGATGAGCATCAGGATGACGACAGGCGTCACAAAAATAACTGCGAAAAGTGATGTGATAGTGAAATGGTGGTCTTCCAGTACGTAATATTGCGGTGCGGACGAAATGCCACGACGCCAACGAATTTTGCTTCACAGTGACCCTCTTACACCAACATCTATATACATACTCGGCATGACAGCGTACTGTGCATGGCGGAGGTTCATTTCCTGTTCCACTTGCAAATACCACAGAGCGAGGGAAGAACGACTGTCTGTAAGCATCTTCGTGGCCTGTACGTTGTGGCAGTGCTGTTCTGCAGCTTGCCTGTTCTTTAAATTTTCGTAACAGTGCCACGCAAGAGAAGTGACGCATTCCCTCCAGTGATTCCCATTTCAGTTCATGAAGCACCTCCGTAATACTTGCTTGCTGATAGAAGTTACCGGTAACAAATCTGGCAGCACACCACTGAATTTCTTCCATTCTTATCTCAATCCGATCTAATGTGGATCCAAAATACTCGAATAGTACCCAATAAGGGGTCGCACTATCGTTTTGTACGCCGTCCGCATTATAGGTGAGCTACATTTTCCCAAAAGTCTCCCAATAAAACGAAGTTGAGATTTCGCATTCCTTATTACCAACCTGACGTTCTGATTCCATTTCATATGGCTTTGCAGTCTTACGCCTAGATATTTAATCGATGTGTCTGTGTCAGGCAGCTCCTGCTAATGCTGTGTTACATGACTTTTTTTCTCATTCATCCACACAAACTTAGATGTTTCTACATTTAGGGCAAGCTTGTATCATCACACCAACCAGATGTATGGCTAAGTCATCTCGAATCCTCCTACAGCCATTCAACAGCGACACCTTTCTGTACACCACAGTGTCAAACACCCGTAAATTGCTGCTCCCCTGTCCGTGAGATCATTTAATAGATCGAGAACAATAGCGGTCATATCACACTTCCTTAGGACACACAGGACTATACCGTTGTCTCTGATAAACACTCGTCGCCGAGGACAACGTACTCGGTTCTATACTTTGTCTTCGAGCCAGTTACATTTCTGGAGACCTAATCCTTATGCTCAGACCTGCGTCAACAGTTGGTTGTGGGGCACTGTGTCAAATGTTTTCCGGAATATGGACTCTGCCTGTTGCCCTCCATCCATGGTTTGTAAGATATCATGTGATAAAAGGGTAGGCAGTCCTGGCGTAAAGCAGCTGAGACACAGCCTCGGGGTCCGAGGTTCGACGCCGCCATGCTGCCATTGGGATCCAGTGAAGCATTCGCCTAGCCAATTGCGGCTGTGCTAAGCATCAAGCATCGTCGCCCCAGCTTGGAGGAATGCTGTGCTGGCTGACTGCCGCGGCTGCTACTCAACATAGTGTGTATGCGCAGCCCCGTAACAGCCACGTCACCTTCACTGCACCGGTACAGAGACGCATTGGACCGGTGTCAAGACGATGGCGAGCACCTGTACCTGCTCTGACTTGATCAGTAACAGTTTTCCTGAATGACATTTTCCCTGCTACGGTCACTTTCACCCTCAATCAGTTCATGCAGCCGTCGCGAGCCTACAGAACCCGTAACGCATGGGTGGGAGAGAAGTTACTCCTTCCTGAGAACCTCAAGAACAATAGAGCACTTGACCGCGGAAGCCAGAAGTCCCAGTTTTTAACCCTGGCTGGCACACAGTTTTAATTTAACAGGAAGTTTAGTATCAGAACACACTCCGGTGAAGGGGAAAAATTCGTTCTGTAAACATCCTCCAGGCTGTGGCTAAGCCATGTCTCAGCAATATCCTTTCTTCGAGGAGTGCTGTTCCTGCAAGTTTCGCAGAAAACTTTTGTGAAGTCTGAAACGTAGGAGACGAGGTACTAGGAAATAAAGCAGCGAGGGTCGTCGTGAGCCGTGCTTCTCTAGCTCAGTCAGTAGAGCACTTACCCGTGAAAGATGAAGGTCCCAGGTTCGAGTTCGACTGTGATACACAGTTTAAATGGCAGCAAGTTTCGTATCACCGCACACTCCTCTGCAGGGCGGAAAATCCATCTTGGAACCACAAAAATAACAATCTAGATATGTGTGTGTGAAATGTTATGGGACTTAACTGCTAAGATCATCAGTCCCTAAGCTTACACACTACTTAACCTAAATTATCCTAAGGACAAACACACACACCCATGCCCGAGGGAGGACTCGAACCTCCGCCAGGACCAGCCGCAGAGTCCATGACTGCAGTGCCTTACACCACGCGGTAACAATTTAGAGAATAAGATAATAAAAATGCCAACTGATGATGACACAAGGTGTCGACAATATTAGAGTGTAGAAAAGGATAGTAATGGCATTATACTCAATACAGAGCTCTCATAAACAATTGATTCTAAATATTCGCTGGATTTACTGCCGAAAATCCGTTAGTTAGTAATTTTTTTGTGCTAAAGAAATGCTATATGGTGTGTTAATCTGTTTGCTTGCAGTGTCACTTGGCTGCATATACAAAGAGCTAAGCTGCAAGCGTGCAGTGCTGTTTTAAATTATACGTTAAGTTCCAGACAAACACGACAGCAAATGGCAAACAATATAGTAATAAATTTCGAATAACATAAAAGTTATGAACAATGAAAAATGAAAAAAATCAGATTACCAGTGCATAAATCAATTAGCACAGGCTCATGACATCGTCGTCATGGCATCCATTGGCGTTGCCTGAAAGTTCCCAAGCACGCAATCACATTTTGTTAATCATTTAGCCCTACCGCTTTCTGTAAATAGCTATTAGTTCAAATTCAAACAAGTATCATGTGCTAAAACAGGCGCGTTGGAGCTGTACATTGAACTGTGATTCCGCTGGTGCCGATAATTTCCTAAAGAAAATAAATTTTTCTTTGTAAATCTATGTCTTATCTATCAAGTCATACATAAACTTCCAGATTAAGACCATGGGGTCTCTTTTTGGTTAAACTAGCATGTATTCACTGTCTTCAAATTCTTGAATCCAGGTACATTGGTCTTGCCAACGGCCTTGCCGCAGTGGTAACATTGATTCCCGTCAGATCACCGAACTTAAGGGCTGTCGAGCTTGGCTAGCCCTTGGAAGGTTCACCGTCCGGGTCTGCCGAGTGCTGTTGGCGAGCGGGTTGCACTCAGTCTTTGTGAGGCCAGTTGAGGAGCTACTTGAGTAAGAAGTAGCAACACTGGTCACGAAAACTGATAACGGCCAGGAGAGTGGTGTGCTGAGCACATGTCCCTGCATATCTGCAGCCGGTGACGCCTAAAGGCTGAGGACGACACGGCGGCTGGTCGGTACCCTTGGATCTTCAAGATCTTTTCAGACGGTGTTTTTGAAGTGAACTGTTGGCAAAGGTGCTGCATTGTTCGTTTTTATTTCAATTGTTGTAATTGTTCAACGGGCTTTAGCCACGTAGCGATCAAATTTCTTTATATGCTCAGAAACTGATAGGAACACGCTGTGATGGATAAAATTTAAGTGCGATTAAAATTAATTTGAATCCTATAGTGTGTATCACTGTAACATGTAATGTAATAGTTGAATTTTGGTTCCAAGATACGTAATTTGACCTATATTGTAATTCGCCACTCTGTTTGTTGTTGTTGTCTTCAGTCCTGAGACTGGTCTGATGCAGCTCTCCAGGCTACTCTATCCTGTGCAAGCTTTTTTATCTCCCAGAACCTACTGCAACCTACATCCTTTTGAATCTGCTTAGTGTATCCATCTCTTGGTCTCCCTCTACGATTTTTACCCTCCACGCTGCCCTCCAATACTAAATTGGTGATCCCTTGATGCCTCAGAACCTGTCCTACCAACCGATCCCTTCTTCTGGTCAAGTTGTGCCACAAACTTATCTTCTCCCCAATCCTATCCAGTACTTCCTAATTAATGTGATCGCCACTCTATATTACTTAATACACATAAGAATATATTCAGACGTCATTTGTCTTTAACGAGAATGCCACACTCGTGTGACCAGCCGTTATAGTTTCATAATAGTTGAATTCTGGTTCCAAGATAAGTAATTTGAGCTATATTGTAATTCGCCACTTTGTATTACTTAATACACAAAAACGTATACTCAGACGTCATTTGTCTTTAATGAGAATTCCACACTCGTGTGAGCAGCCTTTATAGTTTCGCTGACCCTTTATATCTTCATTGGCCAAGTGCAAGACAGTTAAAGTCTAAAGAGATGGAAAGGTCCCTGTACCCCCTCTCACCAAGTTCCACTCGTTCTTGTGACGCCTCCACGGTGGAGGTTAGAACCACCACTCTCAGACTTTAAATAATGAGGTTTTCTTCTCAGCAGCGGTGGTAAACGTTTCAGGCACATCGCCGCTCAGAATCTACACCAACGCAGCAAAAGGTGTGTATGCTTTTCAAGCCCTCCTGCTTCGCGCCCTAATGTGACGTAATTACGGAGGTGCGATATTAACATATGTGCTACGAAAACAGTAAAGGGGCGCTTTAAGAGCTCCTCTTTGGTAATATCTCTGTGCCACCGCCTTGACCATACACTGAAGAGCCAAAGAAATTAGTACACCTGCCTAATACCGTAGGGCTCCCGCGAGCACACAAAAGTGCCACAACACGACATGGTGTGGCCTCGACTAATGTCTGAAGTTTTACTGGAGGGAATCGACACCATGAATCCTGCAGGGCTGTCCATCAATCCGTAAGTGTACAAGAGGGTGGAAAGCTCTTCTGAACAGGACGTTGCAAGGAATCCCAGATATGCTGAATTGTGTTCAAGTCTGGGGAGTTTGGTGGCCGGCGGAAGTGTTCAGAGTCCGAAAAGTGTTCCTGGAGCCACTCTGTAGCAATTCTGTACGTGTGAGGTATCGCATTGTACTGTTGGAATTTCCGGATTCCATCGGAATGTACAATGGACATGAATGGATACAGGTGATCAGGCAGGATGCTTACGTATGTGCCACGTGTTAAAGTTGTGTCTAGACATATCAGGGGTGCTATATCACTCCAACTGCAGAAGCCCCACACCATTAGAGAGCCTCCAGCAACTTGAATAGTTCCCTGCTGACATGCAGCGTCCATAGATTCATGAAGTGATAATTAAATCAAGGGGACAGTTGAAAATGTGTGCTCCGACCTGGATTCGAACCCGGGATCTCCTGCTTACAAGGCAGTCACTCTATTCATCTGAGCCACCGAGGGCACAGAGGATAGTGCGACTGCAGGGATTTATCTCTTGCACGCTCCTCGTGAGACCCACATTCCCAACTTAATGTCCACACAATATATTCGTAGTGTCCCTGCCCATTACACTCATTACAATCTTACAGAGTCCCGTAAGAGTTCGGGCAATGCGTGTGCATCCAGCACAGAAGAAGAAGGTCAATGGCCGGTTAGCCTACCATCTTCATATAGATTCATGAGGTTGTTCACATATCCGTACACGTCCAACCGCGCGATACAACTTGAAACGAGACCCGTCACCAGGGAACATGTTTCCAGTCATCAACAGTCCAATGTCGGTACTCACGGGCCCAGGCGAGGCGTAAAACTGCGTGTCGTGCAGTCATCAAGGGTACATCAGTGGGTCTTCGGCTCCGAAAGCCCATATCGATGATGTTTCGTTGAATAGTTCGCACGCTGACACTTGTTCATGGCCCAGCATTGAAATCGGCAGAAATTTGCAGATGGGTTGCAATTGTGTCACGTTGAACAATTCTCTTCAGTTTACGTTGGTCCAGTTCTTGCAGGATTTTTTTATGACCGCAGCAATGTCCAAGATTTGATATTTTACGCTATTTCTGATATTCACGGTACACCCGTGAAATGGTCTTACGGGAAAATCCCCACTTCATCGTTACCTCGGAGATGCTGTGTCCCATCTCCCGTGCACCGACTGTAACATCAAGTTCAAACTCACTTAAATTTTCATAAAATGCCTTTGTATTGGCAGTAATCGATATAACAAGTGTGCCAGACACTTGTTGTCTTATATAGGCATTGCCGACCGCAGCGCCGTATTCCGCTGTTTACATACTCTGTGTTTGAATACGCATGCCTATACCAGTTCTTTGGTGCTTCAGTGTAAATGTACCCGTACAGACAAAATACGCTGCAAGAATCCTAAGTGCCTGCAGGCAGGCTGTGCAGCTCCTCTTGCCCCTGCTAATGGGTCTTGGGGAATCGGAGGGGTGTCAAGGGTTGCCTGTCTGTGGGCACCTAGGACTCTGTCACAAGTCTCTGTACAGATACATTTTTAAAGTGCTCATTAAGTACAGAAGAATTTGGGGAGGAGGAGATGGGGTCCCCGATGTTTTTTTCGCTCACGTGTCAATGTTGAACCCCATGGTGATCACGCTACCGGAGGACGTGAATCAGAAGGGGTTAAAGAGCATTCACACTCTTTGCTACTTCGGATCGATTTCAGATTTCGTCGAATGGTTTTGAACAGTTCTTAGTTGTTACACAATGTACACTAGAGAAAAAAAATGCGGTCGTGGTCCGGTCACATTAAGTGGGGTTGTTGGCCCACGATGTCATTAGAGAAGCGTTGAACCGGCCCAGGGTAGCAGCATTGTCGAAGATCGTGAGAAACGTCGCTCTTTTGCTCACCGTACTGCGAACTGTTGTTTTCAACCGCGAAATGTTTGGGAATCAGCGCCCCAAACGAAGGAGTGGTTTCACTGTCATCCCTTGAGGCCTTTTCTTGTCGATTCCGAGCCGTGGCGTGTCTGAAATGTTCTTCTCGGACACTCACAAGAAAACAGTGTGATTTGAACCCTTCAAGTCGCAGTTCTGAAAATCACACAGACCTCAAAAGAAGTGGTGAAATGTGACTAACATGGGATGTAACGACCTTTCGCCTTGTGCCATGTTCACGGTGGCATTCGCCAGAATTGCCGTGAAATTTGGTGCAAATATTACATGATTACACCACCTTACAGCTCACGCGAACTTATGAGGGGCTTGGGTTCTTTGGGGAAGGAGACCAGACAGCGAGGTCATCGGTCTCTTAGGGAAGGAGGGGGAAGGAAGTCGGCCATGACCTTGCAAAGGAACCATCCCGGCATTTGCCTGGAGAGATTTAGGGAAATCACGGAAAACCCAAATCAGGATGACCGGACGTGGGATTGAACCGTCGTCCTCCCGAATGCGAGCGAACTTCTGAGCTTTGGCCTTTTGTAAGCATGTATCGAATCTTGACGTTCGAAGCGTCGCTGAGCCCAAGCGTGACGTTGCAGGGTGCTACGCTTTTGCACCATTACAGAGGAAAGACGTAAACACCAAGTTTCAAACTTACACGTCCCAATGGGAAACATTCAGGGGGTTCCGAAAAAGTGATCCTTGAATTGTTCTATGCAGCGTATTTTGATGGAAAGAAAACATTTCGTGGTATTCTATTGAACTCCTCTGTTCTCGTGGGCACTGCTTGCTTTGGAAGGTAGTCAACTTGTTTGCTACTCAGTATGCCGCTGAGTCCTAGATCACGGCAGTAATTTTATGTTAGCCTCGCAACTGCTGCGTTAGAACGAGGATGCGGTATAGGATAAAAAATTTGTGTTGTTTAGGTAATGATATTTTTATCGGATTCGGAATAGATTTTGAATCGCATGAAATTAGGATTCTCTAGCCTTCAAGCCCCTCTGGAACAATCGAGCGTGTCGAAGATGACAGTTCAGTGTAGATGACTGCTGCCGCGATTGTCAATTAAATTTAACTGGAGAAAGGAGCTGCTATATCGTTAAGTTAGGTTCTGCTATTGTATTTATGAGTATAAATTGAGAAGCAACTGAGAATTACTTTATTACTACTATATTATTATTTTATCTTAATTGCTGCCACAAGTGATCCTCGTAGACTTAGAGCCTAAAATCTACCACATATACTGTGGAAAATTAACTGTAAATCATAGGAATATAGAGGTGTTCCCGTACAGTACGTATCGCTTATGGTAGGAAGAAAGAGAAAACTATCGCATCTTGATATGGAATTGAGCTCCTGGCCCCAAGCATAGAAAAGCTGTAGGCTTTCCATGTGGTGTATCTACAGTAGCAAATTTGCCGAAGCAGAAAGGAATCCGGAGAAATGGTACGTTGCACTGATTACAAGTCAGTGCTGCACTGGACTTCACCTACGATTTCCTGCCGTCACGTTTGGTGCTGCCTGGTGTACTTACTGTTGCTTTAACTATGTATGTATGTAGTGTTATATATCTATTATGTCTTTCGATACTCACGCTACAGGATTGTGGCTCCTAACTGACATTTCAGACGACTACGCACGTGGTCTATTTTACTTTGCTCACGTTGTTTAACCCTTGTGAGGGAAATGAAACACAACACCGCACATGACAGTAAATTGTGACAACGAAGTACTATCTAAAAAAATTCAAAATATCACTCAGGGAGTGGGAAGGGGGGGGGGGGGGGAGGTACACAGTCGCTATAAGGTCAAACAATTCACACTTATGTTCCAATAAATCTTACAGCGGTATTGAAACTGCGAAATAAATTAATTAATCGGTAATTGAGATAGGGGCGAAACAATTAATTAAAATCCAGAAGGAGAATAATGTTGGATAAACCAGATTGTTTTTGAGATAGCTCTAAATATTGTTTGTGGTATACACAGCCAATGTGAATGGTGCCTCATTTACGTAAAAGTAAAACTAAATGTATCATTGGTAAACACATAAAACATTAATGGAGTACTGCCATCTTTTCTGTCATAACTTATCGATATTGTACTGCTTAATTAATCCCTGCCTTCTGGAACATTCGGAACCGAGTGAGTCTTTCTCTGTGAGTATAATGACAACAATGATCCAGGCTCGATGACACCCGCTGTCTTGGCGTGGGGAAGAGATTCTGTGTAGGCCTTCCGTACGGAGCGGTTGAGTGTTGCCGCGCTGCGAATAAGTAATGATAGAAATTATAATTAACAGTTGAAAGACTTGCGTCAATTTGTACAAGAACAATATTTCAGTTAGGCGGCTGGGATTAATTAAGAGATTTATGGTCGATACAGTGAAGGAACATAGATAGTACAGCGTAAATGAAATGGCTTCCGTGATTAGCGATTACCTCCTTAGTTAAATGTGGTAACGCGCCCTAGCAATGTTCACTTCAGTGTCAGTGTGAAACGAACATGACTTTGAAACGTGACTGGGTGGACGTAGTCGTTGTAAGGGAAGCGTGCTAAGTGCAAAAGGAACAGCAAACCCAGGCAATTCGACTTTACTGTTTTTATTTCAAAGTGACAGTTTTTATTCTGTAATTAAATGACTGCGAAATTTGCGGAGTATAAGAGACACGTATTCGTTTTAGGTACATGGCCAGGTTATTTTCGTGAACTGTATATAAAGCTCCCATACCTGAATCCGTTAGTTCGATAGCAGCAAAAATAAACAAGAAAAGATGTTTAATCGAGAGAGGAGTGAAGAGCTTAACAATCAGCAATGCAAACTACGCAATCACTTTGCGCAGGCAGAGCTTTTACCGGCAACAGCGTCAGCTAAATAATTACACACCATTTGCGCATTAACTCGGAAAAGGCGTAACCGTTTCTCGAGGCTCGTTAGCGTGAACACTCATTACAGCGGATCTATTGTCGGTAGCCCACAGTACTATGGCGACGCCTTTCGTCGAGGTTCATTAACAATTCAAATAATTGAAAAAGAGAAAAATTTTTACACGTTCACAGCTGCCAAGAATAACAATGTGAAACTGAAGTAGTCATTCACTGGAAACGACTCGATAAATTCAGTGTCCCTACTGAAATGAGAGTCCGCAAATATTTAAACGTTTTCACCTGCTCACAGAGCGAAACACACGGCACAGAAGCCGCTCAGAACATTATTACCTCAGGACGCTGACCAAAAAACGTGTCCTTTCGTTATACGCAGTCAGAGAAAACATACAGGACTTCCTCGTCACCACAGTTGCACAGAGGAGATGGTGAGACATTGATGTGATGGTTGGTTGGTTGATTCGTGGGAGGAGACCAAACAGCGAGGTCATCGATCCCACCTGATTAGGGAAGGATGGGGAACGAAGTCGGCCGTGCCCTTTCAAAAGAAACCATCCCGACATTCGCCTGAAGCGACTTCACGGAAAACAGAAACCGGGATAGCCGGACGTGGGTTTGAACCGTCGTCCTTGCGAATGCATGTCCAGTGTGTTACCCATTGCGCGACCTCGCTCTTGATGTGATGGAGGTATTGTTTGAATGAGCCGTGACCAACTATTAGGTATGTAATGTTATGTTTATATAATTCATCTGCTTCAATTTTACTAATACTTATTTTAACCATGATCTGTTTCGAGAACACCTGAAGCATTTATCTTTAAATGAGTTACTATACCTCTCAGTTGCGGAGGTACGAGGAACGAAAGTATGAGTATACGGAATAGGTTCCCAGATAGGTGAGTGGCTTGAAGGCTTCTTCAATAATAGAACCCAGTATACTGTCCTCGACATCGACTGTTCATAGGGACAAGGGTATTGTCAGGAGTGCCCCAGGGATGTGTGATATGAACGCTGTTATTTTCTATACACATAAATGGCGGATAGGGTGGGTATAAATCTCCGGTTATTTTCTGACTGTGCCGAGGTGTACAGGAAGATAGCGAAGATGAGTGACTGTAGCATGATTCAAGAGGACAAAATTTCTACACTCCTGGAAATGGAAAAAAGAACACATTGACACCGGTGTGTCAGACCCACCATACTTGCTCCGGACACTGCGAGAGGGCTGTACAAGCAATGATCACACGCACGGCACAGCGGACACACCAGGAACCCCGGTGTTGGCCGTCGAATGGCGCTAGCTGCGCAGCATTTGTGCACCGCCGCCGTCAGTGTCAGCCAGTTTGCCGTGGCATACGGAGCTCCATCGCAGTCTTTAACACTGGTACCATGCCGCGACAGCGTGGACGTGAACCGTATGTGCAATTGACGGACTTTGAGCGAGGGCGTATAGTGGGCATGCGGGAGGCCGGGTGGACGTACCGCCGAATTGCTCAACATGTGGGGCGTGAGGTCTCCACAGTACATCGATGTTGTCGCCAGTGGTCGGCGGAAGGTGCACGTGCCCGTCGACCTGGGACCGGACCGCAGCGACGCACGGATGCACGCCGAGACCGTAGGATCCTACGCAGTGCCGTAGGGGACCGCACCGCCACTTCCCAGCAAATTAGGGACACTGTTGCTCCTGGGGTATCGGCGAGGACCATTCGCAAACGTCTCCATGAAGCTGGGCTACGGTCCCGCACACCGTTAGGCCTTCTTCCGCTCACGCCCCAACATCGTGCAGCCCGCCTCCAGTGGTGTCGCGACAGGCGTGAATGGAGGGACGAATGGAGACGTGTCGTCTTCAGCGATGAGAGTCGCTTCTGCCTTGGTGCCAATGATGGTCGTATGCGTGTTTGGCGCCACAATCAGGACTGCATACGACCGAGGCACACAGGGCCAACACCCGGCATCATGGTGTGGGGAGCGATTTCCTACACTGGCCATACACCTCTGGTGATCGTCGAGGGGACACTGAATGGTGCACTATACATCCAAACCGTCATCGAACCTATCGTTCTACCATTCCTAGACCGGCAAGGGAACTTGCAGTTCCAACAGGACAATGCACGTCCGCATGTATCCCGTGCCACCCAACGTGCTCTAGAAGGTGTAAGTCAACTACCCCAGCCAGCAAGTTCTCCGGATCTGTCCCCCATTGAGCATGTTTGGGACTGGATGAAGCGTCGTCTCACTCGGTGTGCACGTCTAGCACGAACGCTGGTCCAACTGAGGCGCCAGGTGGAAATGGCATGGCAAGCCGTTCCACAGGACTACATCCAGCATCTGTACGATCGTCTCCATGGGAGAATAGCAGCCTGCATTGCTGCGAAAGGTGGATATACACTGTACTAGTGCCGACATTGTGCATGCTCTGTTGCCTGTGTCTATGTGCCTGTGGTTCCGTCAGTGTGAACATGTGATGTATCTGACCCCAGGAATGTGTCAATAAAGTTTCCCCTTCTGGGACAATGAATTCACATTGTTCTTATTTCAATTTCCAGGAGTGTAGTTGGTGTGATGAAAGACAGTTGGCTCTAAATATAAAGTAAATTAATGCGTACGAGTAGAAACAACAAGCTCGTAGTGTTCGGATACAGCACCAGTAGTATCCTAATTGACACAGTCGCGTCGTTTAAATGCTGTTGTCGTCCAGAAAGTAAGTTCCGTTTGGTTATATAAAACAAACCCGTACAGATACAGAAAAAATATTTATTGTACAAAAATCTACAATCGTTAAACTACTTTCCTACATAACTTCCGAAATTTTGTAGGCAGTTGTCATAGCGTGGCACAAGTTTTTGTATGCCTTCTTCATAGAAGGTTGCCGCCTGTGTATTGAACCATGTGGCAACATGTTCCTTCAGCTCGTCATCATCGTTGAAGTGTTGACCACCAAATACAGATTTTAGGTGTAAGAAGAGATGTAACGTGTCAAAAACTCTAGTGCCCTCCCCACCCTTTGTTTTTTTTGTGTTGTTCAGTAAGAATTTCGGGTACCCGACGTGAGCAAAGTTTTCGAAATTTCTGTTCTTCAGTAACAATTTCATGAATTAGTGATCCTGAGATTTGCGGAACTTCCATAGCAAGGGCAATACGTGTAAACTTACGGTTGTGCGTAATCTTCTCTTCAGTTGTGTGAACCCGTTCATCAGTAACTAGGGACGGGCGTCCACTTCGTTCTTCATCGTGCACTTGATCACGTCCTTGAACAGTCTGTCCCATTTAATCACTCATAGCATCTTGTCCGTAAACCTCGCAGATTTGCAGATGAATTTCCTTTGGTTTAACTTTCTTTGTACTTAGAAAACGAACCACATATCTGATTTCACACGCGGCGGCATTTTCAATTGCGGCTGACATTATAAAGAAGCACTACAAAGCTCATGTCGGCAGCAGCGATCTGAAAATGGCGTACATGTCTTGTCAGAGTAACTGCCGCGCAAGCTCGGAACTGCGATCGTAGCGCTGCCACGGGCAGAAATAGAAACGGAACGTACTTTGTGGACGAAACTCGTATCTGCCTTAACGTTGCGAAGCGATATGAAACCGAGCGAGCATGTGAGGGTTTTGGTACGGAAGGCGAATGAACGACTTTGGTTTGTTGGCATAATTTTGGGGAAATCGGGTTCATCTGTAGAGGAGACAGCAATTAGACGCTAGGATGTCCCGTTGTTGACTACTAAAAATGGCTCTGAGCACTATGGGACTTAACATCTGTGGTCATCAGTCCCCTAGAACTTGAAATACTTAAACCTAACTAACCTAAGGACATCACTCACATCTATACCCGAGGCAGGATTCGGACCTGCGACCGTAGCAGTTATGCGGTTCCAGACTGAAGCGCCTAGAACCGCACGGCCACACCGGCCGGTTGTTTGACTACTGTCCGAGTGTTTGGCATGTGCACGAGGTCCGGTAGGTTCGAACATTACTCAGATATTACGAAGATTCTTCAAGAATTCAAATGAGAATGTCTGGAGAGGAGACGACTTTCTTTTTGTGGGAGGCTATTGAAAAAAATCAGGGAAATGGCACATGAAGCTAACTGCAGAACGATCCAACTGCCGCGGACATACATTTCGTGTTAGGACAATGGAGATAAGATAGGAGAAATTAGGGCGCATTGAAGCAAACAGTTGTTTTTAACTCGCTCTGTCTGCGAGTGGAGCTGGAAAGCAAACGGCTAGTACCGGTACTCGGTACTCTCCACCATGCACCATACAGTGGCTTGTGGATCATGCATGTAGGTGTAGATATCTCGTCGGTATCGATGTTGTTATTGTGAATATTATCTTCCTTTTTTCGCCTGCTAGACTCTCCACTTTTTCCCACATTCATTTTTAATAATATGATTTATCATGCTGATGAAGTCGCTAAACGGTACTTGTTTGTGTTCATCTTTACCATAGGAAACTGCTTTCTTCGCAAGAGTGCCAGATATGTTGATACATGCTTTTATCCAACTGGGTGCGAAGTGATGTTTCTTTCTAGCCAGTAGATGCATCTTGATCCCTATTTGTTGGCCATTAGATGGTTTTTGAAGTAATGTTAATAATGTTACTTGAAATTTAAAGTCGAACTGAATGATAACTATCCATGTATCCAGAATGGCAGTGTGCTCTGCACTCATGACAGTAGGTTCATTTTCCAGATTTTACTTCGCTTCATATCATGGCTTCGGGGAGGGGGGGGGGGGGGAGGATGGGGTCTGGAGTTCAAAACTACAAAAATACAAAAATGTTTATACTGTACATTGTGGATTTCTTTTCGAGCTTAGACCTCAAAGTTTCTTCCTCACTCCTCATTTCACATCAACACTCAGGGTCTAGCTTACTGGGAAACATGTTCTACAACTCTTTAGTTTAAGACATTGCTTACAAAATTAGCACAATCCTTTTCCTGGAACGTAGACCACACAGACTCTAGTTTACAGTCTCACTCACTTAACACCTAGTTAGTAGCCTGTTACTCTCACTCTCACTTACGTGTTTCTTATCCGTTGTTAGAACTGCAATCTACATCTCTCATTTCCACACACAGACATCACGTTAAATCCCAGTACAACAAATTTACAAAAACTCTTTTTCCTCACCATTTTATTCCACAGCAAATATTTGCTCTTGTTACTTCTTATGTTCGGTATCTTCCTTCGCCTGTCAGGTGCCTATTTGAACGAGTTATTTTGGTACATGATTTGGAACTGTCTTACGTTTCCCAGTACATATATACTTAAAACTACACTTACACAAAATCTACTTACGGTACGGCCACACCCAACACACAAGTCGACAGTTCCAGTTATTTCCTTGACTTCATAACTAATTAGTCTACATTTTGAGTACGTCTTGTAATTGCATGCTTTCTTATACTTTACGTTTTTCAAAACCAACTTAGTTGTCCTCTTTGGTGCTCTATCGCTAGCATTATACCTCACGGTGCCGTACGCAGTTTAAATGGTTCTGCTTCATGATAATAGACCGTTGCGACGATGTGACAGTTGCAGCTGTCTCCGTCGGCAGAAACAATGTCTCCCCGAGTTTGATTATGTGTTTAAGAATAAGTGTACGACGTTTCTCCTTACCCTGATTATCTACAACATTGCAAGTATTGAGAAATTTACCTGACTCTGAATTATATATTGCTGGGAGGCCTTATCGGCTCGAACATTGGCCTTAACAGCGGTTTTCTTCCTCCCTTCCCCCTTTGGAGAAGGTGGTGCCTTCACAAGTGGCGACCAACCTAAGTTCTATGGAAATAAATGCTTGTATACTAGTTCATTGCCCACAACGTTTGCATCGCAACTAACATCATCATTAGCTTCATGTGCATTCTCCGTGATTTCTGCTTTAAAATCATTGTCTACAGTGGCACTCTGCATGACCTAAAAATGATAGTCACAGGTACTCGTCTCTACAACTGGCCCAGGCTCCACGGCCTCAAAACAACGACCGTTATCAGCCTACGGCGTCCTTACTACTACACCTCAATGATTATCACTCATAGTGGTACTCACATGATCTTTCATATGAGTACAGAACACACTTAACTCCGTGTGTTGCTACGTCTAATGCAGACTCCGAATACACATAATGTATTTCAGCTGATAATTTTACACTACTCTTCTTAACCTCCACAGTGCTAGTACTCTGGTCATCAAATAAACTTACAGCAACTTAACACAACTACAGCTCTCTCCTTTTCATCCCTGCGAGACATGAAATCGTCCCACAAGTCATTCCATTTTATCTTACAGTTTCGACGGGTTTACATACGTGAACGGCAGTTGGACGTACCGCTGGAGCAGCTAAAATAAAAAAAATAATTTCCTAACCTAACCTAACCTAACCCCTTCTCTATTTTGTTTTGTTGGTCTGCTTTCTTAGCCTGTACTCGCTTCGACATATTCGCACTGATTGCCTGTAACCAAGCTACTTAGGATAATAAGATATAAGAAGTTTCTTCCAGACTATCCCCGTGTGCTACCGACAACGACATGACTGATCCTTTAACAGTAACATGAAACCCAACAAACCAAAAGAGAACAAATGACGATGCAGAGACTGGAGTTGACTACTAATAGAGATTTATTATAACATGACTTGCCGCCTGAATAGTTATTCGCGATTATCATTATCACATATTTAAACACAACGAGTCATACTTCACACACACAACAAGATGGATGGGCGTTACAAACGGCTAAAATTTACATAAATATTTTGAACATCATCTCTGTTCACTTCCTTCATTTTAAACATATAAATACAACTAGATTTCTGGCAGAAACACCATTGATACTCCACTATCCTTGCAGCCAAATAAAAGCAAACACCATGTTACGGCCGGACGAAACGACAGTCTATCGGCCGTGGCTGTGGATTCTTCGATTGCTCTGGGAGATGACTCAGCAGGACTGCAATAGATGAAATATTACTTCACTTTATTGCATGAATAGATAAAGAAATTACTTAATTTGATGAAGTCCTTTTGCCACAGGAGCGCTTAATAATTTATAACTGACATTTATTAAAGCATCACTTGTTGCACCAGGTAACAAAGTATTCTCTTAACTACAATGTCCAACATTTACAAAAGTACATTTCTGTCAGAGACTTGAATAACTGTGAAATTATCTTTCAGCTGAGCTCACGAACTGGGCAGAGCGCTTCCATGCTCGGCTCTATATTGACCTCCAGGCGAGGGCGCCGCTGTGCTGGGAGACAGGGCCTGTCTTCTGTATCCTCTCACATTCGTAGTTGCGGATTGCATCGAAACGACGCTATAGTCTGTGGTATCGATGTACATTGCCAACAGTGGTGTGGCTTCACGATTTTTGGACGATACCACACACTATACTACATGATGAGGACACTGCTGCCTTGTAGAAGTCAACCCATGTCCTTCAGGGATGTAGGCATGTGAGGTTCCCTATCTTCGAAAGATAAAGGTGGCAGACCATTCTGTCAACAAATATAGAAAGCGAGTTGTGACTCGGACTGTTGTAAGTTGCAGTGGGGCAGTGAGGATCGGTTGATGCCCATTGGTCGCCCAAAGGCACTAGAGAAACAATCAACAAAGTACACATGTATTGTTCAAAGGTACACAATTGCCTTAATTCACAGACTGCTTGCACCAGTGGCGGCGGGGTGGATAGCGGACCCATCAGTCCAGAATGAGTCAGGGTCAGGGTGTGGCGCTCTGTCACACCCGCGGCGGCAGAGAGAGCAGTGGAGTGAGCGCCCAGCGACGTCACGAGGTCGCCAGCCACGCCCTACTGGGGTGGTCGCTCGCGCTGTGCATGGTCGTCAACAGCTACAATTGCCTTAATTCACAGACTGCTTGCACCAGTGGCGGCGGGGTGGATAGCGGACCCATCAGTCCAGAATGAGTCAGGGTCAGGGTCAGGGTCAGGGTGTGGCGCTCTGTCGCACCCGCGGCGGCAGAGAGAGCAGTGGAGTGAGCGCCCAGCGACGTCACGAGGTCGCCAGCCACGCCCTACTGGGGTGGTCGCTCGCGCTGTGCATGGTCGTCAACAGCTACAATTGCCTTAATTCACAGACTGCTTGCACCAGTGGCGGCGGGGTGGATAGCGGACCCATCAGTCCAGAATGAGTCAGGGTCAGGGTCAGGGTGTGGCGCTCTGTCGCACCTGCGGCGGCAGAGAGAGCAGTGGAGTGAGCGCCCAGCGACGTCACGAGGTCGCCAGCCACGCCCTACTGGGGTGGTCGCTCGCACTGTGCATGGTCGTCAACAGCTACAATTGCCTTAATTCACAGACTGCTTGCACCAGTGGCGGCGGGGTGGATAGCGGACCCATCAGTCCAGAATGAGTCAGGGTCAGGGTCAGGGTCAGGGTGTGGCGCTCTGTCGCACCTGCGGCGGCAGAGAGAGCAGTGGAGTGAGCGCCCAGCGACGTCACGAGGTCGCCAGCCACGCCCTACTGGGGTGGTCGCTCGCGCTGTGCATGGTCGTCAACAGCTACAATTGCCTTAATTCACAGACTGCTTGCACCAGTGGCGGCGGGGTGGATAGCGGACCCATCAGTCCAGAATGAGTCAGGGTCAGGGTCAGGGTGTGGCGCTCTGTCGCACCCGCGGCGGCAGAGAGAGCAGTGGAGTGAGCGCCCAGCGACGTCACGAGGTCGCCAGCCACGCCCTACTGGGGTGGTCGCTCGCGCTGTGCGTGGTCGTCAACAGCTACAATTGCCTTAATTCACAGACTGCTTGCACCAGTGGCGGCGGGGTGGATAGCGGACCCATCAGTCCAGAATGAGTCAGGGTCAGGGTCAGGGTGTGGCGCTCTGTCGCACCCGCGGCGGCAGAGAGAGCAGTGGAGTGAGCGCCCAGCGACGTCATGAGGTCGCCAGCCACGCCCTACTGGGGTGGTCGCTCGCGCTGTGCATGGTCGTCAACAGCTACAATTGCCTTAATTCACAGACTGCTTGCACCAGTGGCGGCGGGGTCGATACCGGACCCATCAGTCCAGAATGAGTCAGGGTCAGGGTCAGGGTCAGGGTGTGGCGCTCTGTCGCACCTGCGGCGGCAGAGAGAGCAGTGGAGTGAGCGCCCAGCGACGTCACGAGGTCGCCAGCCACGCCCTACTGGGGTGGTCGCTCGCGCTGTGCATGGTCGTCAACAGCTACAATTGCCTTAATTCACAGACTGCTTGCACCAGTGGCGGCGGGGTGGATAGCGGACCCATCAGTCCAGAATGAGTCAGGGTCAGGGTCAGGGTCAGGGTGTGGCGCTCTGTCGCACCTGCGGCGGCAGAGAGAGCAGTGGAGTGAGCGCCCAGCGACGTCACGAGGTCGCCAGCCACGCCCTACTGGGGTGGTCGCTCGCGCTGTGCATGGTCGTCAACAGCTACAATTGCCTTAATTCACAGACTGCTTGCACCAGTGGCGGCGGGGTGGATAGCGGACCCATCAGTCCAGAATGAGTCAGGGTCAGGGTCAGGGTGTGGCGCTCTGTCGCACCCGCGGCGGCAGAGAGAGCAGTGGAGTGAGCGCCCAGCGGCGTCACGAGGTCGCCAGCCACGCCCTACTGGGGTGGTCGCTCGCGCTGTGCGTGGTCGTCAACAGCTACAATTGCCTTAATTCACAGACTGCTTGCACCAGTGGCGGCGGGGTGGATAGCGGACCCATCAGTCCAGAATGAGTCAGGGTCAGGGTCAGGGTGTGGCGCTCTGTCGCACGCGCGGCGGCAGAGAGAGCAGTGGAGTGAGCGCCCAGCGACGTCATGAGGTCGCCAGCCACGCCCTACTGGGGTGGTCGCTCGCGCTGTGCATGGTCGTCAACAGCTACAATTGCCTTAATTCACAGACTGCTTGCACCAGTGGCGGCGGGGTGGATAGCGGACCCATCAGTCCAGAATGAGTCAGGGTCAGGGTCAGGGTCAGGGTGTGGCGCTCTGTCGCACCTGCGGCGGCAGAGAGAGCAGTGGAGTGAGCGCCCAGCGACGTCACGAGGACGCCAGCCACGCCCTACTGGGGTGGTCGCTCGCGCTGTGCATGGTCGTCAACAGCTACAATTGCCTTAATTCACAGACTGCTTGCACCAGTGGCGGCGGGGTGGATAGCGGACCCATCAGTCCAGAATGAGTCAGGGTCAGGGTCAGGGTCAGGGTGTGGCGCTCTGTCGCACCTGCGGCGGCAGAGAGAGCAGTGGAGAGAGCGCCCAGCGACGTCACGAGGTCGCCAGCCACGCCCTACTGGGGTGGTCGCTCGCGCTGTGCATGGTCGTCAACAGCTACAATTGCCTTAATTCACAGACTGCTTGCACCAGTGGCGGCGGGGTGGATAGTGGACCCATCAGTCCAGAATGAGTCAGGGTCAGGGTCAGGGTGTGGCGCTCTGTCGCACCCGCGGCGGCAGAGAGAGCAGTGGAGTGAGCGCCCAGCGACGTCACGAGGTCGCCAGCCACGCCCTACTGGGGTGGTCGCTCGCGCTGTCCATGGTCGGTAACAGCTACAGAGTGGGTAACCGGGGAGCGCTCGATTACACCATAGATGGCGTCATGGAAGGCACCAAACAACTCTCCCCTGAGTGCATGTAGTCTTGCTGAGTTAAGACCTCCCATCAGCACAAAAGC
This sequence comes from Schistocerca gregaria, assembly GCF_023897955.1. NCBI lineage: Eukaryota > Metazoa > Arthropoda > Insecta > Orthoptera > Acrididae > Schistocerca > Schistocerca gregaria. The sequence continues at coordinate 719,267,503 of NC_064921.1, read as the reverse complement.
CACCAGCATCGAAGTCTGCCTACAGGAACAGAGACAGATAACGACAGTGACCCCACCCCCGTCCCACAATGATGGATGGTGGTCGGCTCCCTGGAAACGTCACCGGAAAGCTCACTCACAAACCCCCATCACTACTGACGAGGGTGGTAGTGCTTAGACTTATGGTGCCTAAGTCCCACATATGGGACTCGATACTCCAGCAAAAATTGTAGATGGCTAGACGAGCAGGTGTTAGACCAACATAGGAGTCGAGGAAGAAACTATGTTCCAGCTCATTTTGTTAGTACTGGTCGCGTAAAAGAGGTAGGTATGCACTCAGAGGCAAATCTTTGATTGACAGGTACTCAACCTATTGTTCTCCTTTGATTGACAGGTACATAACATATTGTTCTGCTAAAAGGATCCCTCCTTTTGATTGACAGGTTCTTTACCTGTTGTTTCTCCACCCCCTCCCACTCTTCATCAGGGAAGCTTCCCTCTCGCTGCTACAGATACACTTTTAGGTCTCAGTTACTGGAATAGACCCTCTCACAATTATCAGTTTCATTGACTACTTATTTAAATTGATCAATTAATTAACCTGCCACTATATGGTAAGCCCCCTCTCCTCCAACCCTCCTTCACAGAAATTGGTTGGAAAAAGACTCATTTGATTGGTTATTTGGGGGGAATCGATTGTAGTGTATGGAATATTGTTTAAACAATTTAGCCAACGTATAGAATATTGTTTAGCTATTTATGTTGGTGAATGGAATACAGTTTATTTATTTAGTTCAAGAATTTGTTCAAAAATGGTTCAAATGGCTCTGAACACTAAGAGACTTAAATTCTGAGGTCGGCAGTTCCCTATAACTTAGAACTACTTAAACCTAACTAACCTAAGCACATCACACACATCCATGGCCGAGGCAAGATTAGAACCTGCGACCGCAGCGGTAGCCCGGTTCCAGACTGTAGCGCCTAGAACCGCTTGGCCAATCCAGCCGGCAAGATTTTGTTCAGAAATCAATTGCTGTGTATGGAATATTGTTTAAACAATTTAGACAACGTGTGGAATTTTGTTTATTTAAACAATTTAGGAAATTCAAGGTAGCGTATGGAATATATTTATTAATTTAAGGAATTTTTCAGGAAATCGTTTACCCCACGTGGTGTCCCATTAGGATGGCTAGGGAGAATGCACTCTGTATTATTCTGGGAAGCGTTGCAACAGATTTCTATAGCATGTTAAGAGGAGGACTAGGCTGTTATTTACATCAGTAAAACATTGAGAACATTTTTCAGCGATGCATCAGCCATACTGGGTAGGTAAACGCCTGCACAGCTGGATGCTGCTCACATGTCCCGATAGGATCCCTAGGAACAATGCACCCTGAGCCATCCCACGAAGCATTGGAACAGATTTCTATTGCCCTGGGCCCTTAGCTCTGTCTCAGCCAGCAACAGTGCGTAGATGAGCACGTATTTCGACTGGTATTTCTCAGGTGTTATGTATCAAAGGGATGCTGCTGCCTCATCCTTGCGCAACCCGAACTGACACCTGCGCATGGTTTGGCAGCTGACAACCGCGTTGTCACTTTACGGGGTCCGCCGGTGCATCCCGACTCCTGGGAGTGTATGCGGTAGCATCCTCTGTGGTCCAGTAGAGAGGGGACGGCGGGCAGTACATGCTTCGTTATCAAAAGGTTTTTAACTTCGTGTAAGTACGTGTGATGTGTGTTTCATGACGGTATTCCTTGCGCAATTGGAATAAAAAAAGAAATGTGATCGATGTAGTTAGTTCTGACAAGACCCGCATCTATCCAAACAGCAGAGAATGATGAGCAAGTGAAATCCAAGCAGTTTTTTTTTATTTTTTTTATTTTTTTTTTTACAAATGAACAATATACTCTTGAATTTCCCTTCGTGAGATCCTTCCTCTCCAATGCTGAGCCGTCAATTGCCAGGTAAAGGAGGGGATGGTGAGAGAGGAGGGTGTGAGAGGGGGATGGAGGTGGAGTGTCGGGGATGGAGTGGTTGTGGTAGTGATCGATTTCCTTCTTCAAATAAATAAATATATTCCATACACTGCCTTGATTCTCATGAACTGTTTCAAATAAACAATATTCCACACATTATATAAATTGTTTAAACAATATTCAATACATATAAATCGATTTCCAGACAAACTTCAACTAAATGAATCAACTATATTCCATACACTGCCATAAATAACTAAACAATATTATATACATTGCCTAAATTGTTTAAAGAATGTTCCATATACTACAATCGAATCCCCTCGAAATGAACGACCAGCTGAGAATTTTTCCCGGCAATTTCTGGGAGGGAGAGTGAGACGAGAGTGGGCTTACCAGAGGGGGAGGTTGATTAAACGATCAATTTAATTAAGTATTCAATCAAACTGATAAGTGTGAGAGGGTCTATTTCAGTAATTCAGACCGCAAAGTGTACCTGTAGCAGCAAGGGGGAAGGTTCTTTGAGAGGGGAGGGAAGTGGGAGGGGGTGGGCGAACAACAGGTTGACGACCTGTCAATCAAAAGGGGGCATCCTTTTAGCAGCACAATATCTTAAGTACCTGTCAATCAAAGGAGAACAATTGGTTTGCCCCTTAGTGCATACCTGCCCCTAATGTGGCAACCCACACTAACGAAATGTGCTTCAACATAGTTTGTTCCACTACTCATAGGCCAACTTTTAGGCTAGTCGGTTGTGGACTGAGTAGATGCCAGACTGACCTAGCTCCGTCCTCCAGGCTTTTCGGCTGCAGACTACCATACCTCCACTGGAATGGGAGTAATATTTATACAGGACAGACCCATGTACTTTGCCACTGTGGGGCGGTGATCACCTAGCATGCTTTTCTTGTCTAGTCAGCATCTCTAGACACTAGAGTTGCAGCTGAAAGGTATCTCAACTTCGTCTTTCCGGACCAATGGTGGACGTATTTTTCAGCAGTTTGTCGGAGAGTTATTGTTGCTATCGAGTTACAACTTTTTACTCTAGTCTTTGTGGTCAACACTATGACAGGGTCCTCCTCTCTCTGTTGTGTCATTATGCTGCAATGGCACTCTGGACACCCAGCTCTTATGGAGTTTACCATTTTGCTCTCTCTTGTGGCTGTATTACATGCTTCATCAGCGATCCTTCCTTCCTGGTATTCTGTTAGATTATTGCAAACTAATCTGCTTTGCTAGCCTCTTATGTTACCAAGCAAAGATTTGACAATTTTTACTCAGATCCATAAAGCCCATCATTCCGTGGCTCTTCAGTTAGCATTTTCTCTCATATTCGCCAAATCTAAAAGTTTCAATTCTAAAAGATTCTGTACAATCAAAAACCAACAATCTTTCAATTACGCTAATATTTGTAATAAACTATCATGTTTATTAAACTTCAAACCATTACTTCAAAAAGCCAAACTATATTTCATAACCAAAGGATGTCTGCTGTAATGCAGTTTAGGTATGTTCTCGATGTATCAGTATTACACGCAATACACCGTAAACACTCTCACTCTCCTCAAATATTCAAATTAGCATGCACTTTAAGAACAACCAACAACGCATCTTTGCCTGATGCATGATAAGGATATATCAGTCAATCATGTATACGTTACAAAGACTGGCGATATATAATTCAGTAGCAGTGACATCCCAATACTCCATGGCTGCTAGAGTATTGTCGTCTGCTGTCGTTGGTCACAGTGTCTAGGTGAGGTAACTTTACCTTCCCCTGAACCTCTGGCTATTGCGTGGCATCGTATTATTCTCTTACTAGAATATATTTTCAGACATATCGACACATCCTTACAGTTGTGACTCCGTCAGGACATACAGCAAAATATACTTAAAGGGTGAATGTTAATACAAGTGACAAACTGCGGAGACGTATCCCTGACTGCAAATGGGTGAAGAAAGGTGCTATGAACATGTGTCTCTAAAGGCATCGTTGATTCTGCAGGTGGTGCTGACGAATGAAAGTTCCTCTGTCCACGTGATGTGTGTTCCATGTGTGTTGCAGGCGGTGTGATTAAGGCAGCTTACTATAAATAGCAGAATGGTTGGGTACGGCCAGGCAGATAGAAACGGTCGAGAGGCAGCACGGATTTACCAAAATAAGCACACTCAGAGGCACCAACCACATCACACAACATGTCAAACTCTTTTTGGGTGTCTGTTTGATTACGGGCCCTTTTAGACAGACGAACATCGGGTGACGTGGTTGGTGTCATTTATAAGGGGAATAAAATGACCATAATAATGGTTGTCACAGCCCTTGGGCCAGCCGTTACTCTTTGTTCTTAACACGAAGTTTTTTAAACACTGCATTGCTTTATTAGGCTTAATCCTATAGGATATGATATACATTAACCTCCCTCTGTACTTTTTACTTTATTACCCAGCCAGATGTAGGAAAAACAGCAGTTAATGTAACTACCGGCAAGTATGCAACTTGGTATTTTTCACAAAATTTGCATTTCCAGAAGTGAAAGATGCAACGTTTTCACGGAAAAGAATTTCAGCACAGTAACAGGGATCAGACCCATACCATTGGGCTTGTAGCCTCACCTTTTCGTAGTCCCAAAATCACATACGTGTTAGCCACCGTGTTGGGATGGCATACCTCAAGAGATGGACATAAAACGATAAAAATATAGTAGTTACTTAAATGAAATAAAATAAGTCACACGAGGCTAAAAAAATGAATCAATAATTTTGGAATTAGTGGCAATTAGTACATCAGTTTTGTGTGAGACGCAAGAGTAGCTGAGAGATGATAACAGATAATGATGATACATTGCCTTATAAATAGTTCTCCTTGATTTATGCAAGTGGATACGTAGTTGCATTAACAACATGATAATTATCGCCAAGCTGGCAATTCCAGTTAAAACTAAGTTTATGCGTGAACTTGAACGCAAGGTGAAGTTACCCGTTAGAAGGAAACAGTGCAAGACACTTAAGGTTCCAGTCGATTTCTCCCAGGATTTCTGCCAAATGCACATTTACATCAGCCAGAAAATTCAGCGCCACTCTGTTCAGTCCGTTGTTTTCTCTGGGAGCAGTGGTATAAATAGAAACCAACGCGAGTGTAGCTCTCTTTTCTTGGACCGCCGTGGGCTTCTGCAGTAGGTACAGTCAGTCTCTGGACTATAGGGACGTACAATTTAAGCGCCATGATGGAGCAGTGTTCCTTAGTGTTCGAGTCTCAGAGGTTATGGGAGACTGTCGGATTTGAATGAACAGACTTTTTAACCATCATGTTGCTCACTAGCCGTAACAACCGAATTAATGACTTACGAAAGCTAAACAGTTCAGTTAGCCTTTGAAACTCAATTCAGTGCTATTACATCAGTTGATTTAGAGAGCTTCTTATGTCCGTCAGTTTGCATCCGTCTATGACTCTTATCTTCCTAGCTTTATAATCTTAGCACCTGTCGTCAATTTGCGTTAGTAGCTTTCTCGTAAGTACAGAGATTAAAGTAGATGCGAGGCGAATTAAGACTTCACTTACGAGATGGAGCTGATGCATGGGTCTCGCTCAGGACAAGGAAGGTGTCGGTTTTAGGAAAAACTGACAGCAACAGGAAAGTAGCTATTATAGTGTCTGAAACAAAGTAGGAGAATAGGATTCACAAAGAGTTTCCCTGTAAGAAGGAAGCAGACAGTTGAGGAAAACTGAATTACATCTGAAGCCGAGCACTCAAGATCTCAAACTATTCCCGTAACGCAATAAAAATATTTCGTACACTATATGATCAAAAGTAGCTGCACACAGCAATGCAATTCGGTGTTGACCGCTAAGTGTAACAAATATGTACTTGATATTGTCAAGTTAGGTGGAATCTAGCTTAATGTATAGAAAGAGAAGTATAACTTCAAACAGCCAAGATCGCTATTGTACAGCATTTATTGTGACGGCCAGTTTCAGCAAACTATGTTGCCATCATTAGATCTTCTGCAGTATATTTCTCTGAATATTTAGCAAATGCATATTATGTCGTGTGATATCACAGAACAATATTTCATGCGCACGAGAGCGAGACCATATAAGGCAGTCAAGCTTAAAATAACTATCATGTAAATCAACTTGCAGTTTGTACCAAAGTAGCAGAAATCCGTAACTTGGTCTACTTCCTGATCACCAATTTAGATCTTAAGTTATCACTGCTATTCCTGCTACTGCTCATTACTTGCGCCTGTTTTCTGTTTACACTCAATCATTGAAAGATACAGGTACTAAAAATTTGATTTGAAAGTAAACAATGAGTGTCAGATTTACTGGGTGATCAAGAAGTCAGTATAAATTTCAAAACTGAATAAATCACGGAATAAGATAGAGAGGTACAAATTGACACACATGCGTGGAATGACATGCGGTTTTATTAGAACCAAAAAATACTAACGTTCAAAAAATGTCGGACACATGGCGCTTCATCTGATCAGAATAGCAATAATTAGCATAACAAAATAAGACAAAGCAAAGATGATGTTCTTTACCGGAAATGCTCAATATGTCCATCATCATTCCTCAACAATAGTTGTAGTCGAGGAATATTGTTGTGAACAGCACTGTAAAGCATGTACGGAGTCATGGTGAGGCATTGGCGTCGGATGTAGTCTTTCAGCATCCTCACAGATGTCAGTCGATCACGATACACTTACAACTTCAAGGTAACCCCAAAACCAATAATCGCACGGACTGAGTTCTGGGGACCTGGAAGACCAAACATGACGAAAGTAGCGGCTGAGCACACGATCATCACCAAACGACGCGCGCAAGAGATCTTTCACGCGGCTAGCAATATGGGATGGAGCGCCATCCTGCATAACCAGCAGATGTTTATCAGCCAGGCTGGGGATGATGCGATTCTGTAACATATCGGCGTACCTCTCACCCGTCACAGTAGCACTTTTTCTGTCCAGCACCATCTGGCGGACATTTTGTGAACTTTGTTTCTTTTTGGTTCTAATAAAACCCCATGTCATTCCAAGCATGTGAGTCAATTTTTCTATCTACATTATTACGTGGTTTATTAAGTATTTAAATTTATACTGAGTTTTTGATCACCCGGTACATACATTGCCGAAAGGAAAAAAAGAAACACGAACATACAGTTAATATAGAGTAATGAAATTTCGGGAATACGTTTGTCTAGGTAACATATTTGAGTCATTAACATTGTAAGATCACATGTTAATGTAGGGACGAGAGATCGATTTAGTGATCGACCAGGCCAAGGCAACATGTCGACATTCTGTAGAGCATGTTGGGTTACAACAGTGATATATGGGCGAGTGTTATTCTGTTGGAAAACACGCCTGGAATGCTTTTCATGAAAGGCAGCTCAGTAGGTCGAATCACTGGATTGACGTACAATTTTGCTGTCAGAGAGATTGCTCCTACTGTCATACGAAATCGCATCGCTGACCCTAACTCAAAGTTTAGTTCTAGTGTGCCTATCAGGCGAAGAGGCTGATGCAGGCTCTCAACTTGCTTCCTTCCAACCAACACACAGCCGTCACTGGCAGCGTGGCAGAATCCTCTTTCATTAAAAAACAAAACAGACCTCCACCTTATCCACCAATGAGCTTTCCCTTCACATCACTGAAGTCACAAATGGCGGTGGTTTGGGACCAATGGAATGCACGCTACACAGCGTCTGGCTCCTGGGTTGCACTTGAAATAACCGATTTGTAACATTACGTCGTGTCACTGTGAGTCAACCGCTGCTCAGAGTGATGCTACAGATGCAGTACGATGCGCCAGAGCCATACTCCAAACACGACGGTCTTCCCTCTGGGCAGTGCCACGTGGCCATCCGGATCCTGATCTTCTTGCGACCGTATACTCTCGTGATCATCGCTACCAGCAGTCGTGTACATTCCTGTCAAGCCTTTCCACAGTATCGCAGAATATTTTAAACATAGCTGCACAGCAGCAACGGTTTCACGTAATAAAATTATAAACCGCCGACCAGTTGCAATGGATAAAGAAATTCTTTACCTAGGTTTCGACAAATATAAATTTGTCTTCTTCAGAAGGTAGGCTAAGGACAATGAACATCATAGCTTACATTAGAAAAGTATGAAACTTATAAGACAAGAACAAATTTTAACACAAATTAGAGAAATCTTGCATTACAAAAGTATGATAACGACAACTGGTACTTGCAATTTTACATTTATTTAATACTGGTAACCTTAGTGGTTTATTTTCTCAGGAAGCTATGATGCACCTTCAGTGCTTTAAGATCACTACCCCTCATGTAATGCCGGTTTTGTCAAGATGTATGTTTGCTACTACATCGGCCCTTATGTGATTTTGCCTGGCTCAAAAACTTTGGTTTTCCCTGTGAATGTGTATTAACAGGTAATGTACCCGTATTGGTAATTCTTTCTTGACAATAGCCATTATTGTCAATTTTAGAGTCATGACATGTATACCGTTTGTGGGCTTCACTAATATAGTAATGTAATTTTTCATATATTTTGGCTGTATATGCCACTGGGCGTAAGTTTCTCGACGTAAGCGCCATCTGCCTTCTTTTGATGTGTAACTACATTATTTGTACCAATGCTCCCATACTGTTATAACGGGAGTGTTAATTTCCTTCCTTTTTTATTGTTACTGTACCTAAGGACGTTATTAATATTGGTAATTACACGTTGCCTTTGTATGCCAATTGGCACATGTTTCTCGGCACGAGTGCCACCTGCCCTGTTTTCAGAGAAATTACGCTCGCCGATTACACTCAGTCGGTTGTGAGCTCTGAATGATCCATGAGCTATTTTATATTTACAAGACAAACCCTAATTCTAGGGCCGTATTTTATTTTTGACACATGGATCTATGCCGACAATTGTAAAAACTGCGATGGTGCATTAGTCCTCACTAATGTAAAATTGTAAGTATCAGTCATCGTTATCATACTTCTGTAATGCAAGAGTTCTCTAATTTATCTTATAAGTGTCATACTTTTCTGATGTAAGCTGTGATGTTCATTGTCCTTAGGCTACGTTCTGAAGAAGACAAATTTATATTTGTCGAAACGTAGGTAAAGAATTTCTTTAACCATTGCAGCTGGTCGGCTGTTTATAATTTTATTAGTATCGCTGAAGGTAAATCCAGGTTCTCGCAGCCATATTACACAACCGTGTTCAAAGTCAGTGGTACTGACAGTGGGGTCTTTGGCGCCTTAAAGGCGTCCTTGACTAACATCAACTCACACGTCCAATCTCGAAGGTAATATCGTTATAGTGTGTATTTAAAGGAAACATGACCTGCATCCTCCCAGTCACGCAGCCAGCGCCACTCTTATACGAGTCTCACGGAATTGGAATAAACATCTTTCGTATGTAGAAACACGTCTACCGACGCTTGAAGGGCTCTCGGGCATGCAGTCGGGTTGACTGGTCGTTGTAGAACGAATTTTCGACGGCGTAAAGTGCCGTCATCATCAGGTTACTCCTGTTGACTGACGTCCTAGGCCGGTGGATGGTGTGGTATGTATATCTGTCGCCTCTCCCCTCCACTGACTCAGCGTATGGACCGAGGGATGTGCAGGCCGCCTTCGGCGGGTGTGGTGCCCCGTTTCCGCTGCTCCTGCAAAACTTTTATTGCTAGATTCCACGCTTGGCTGAGTTGAAATCCGTTGTCCTTGTTAATAAGGTTCTCGTGCAGCCAAATTTCAATTGCTTCCTTGTATACACAGCCCCAAAAGCGGTATGTGTTGTGCAGGTCTTCTGTGTTCTCGTATCTGATGCGATGATTTGTCTCGAGGCAATATTCTGCGATTGCAGATTATGTAGGCTGTTGGAGATCAAAAAATGGTTCAAATGGCTCTGAGCACTATGGGACTCAACTATTGTGGTCATCAGTCCCCTAGAACTTAGAACTACTTAAACCTAACTAACCTAAGAACATCACACACATCCATGCCCGAGGCAGGATTCGAACCTGCGACCGTAGCAGTCGCACGGTTCCGGACTGCGCGCCTAGAACCGCGAGACCACCGCGGTCGGCCTGTTGGAGATCAGTGTGCCGTTTGTGTTCAGTACACCTTTCCTCGATCGTGCGAACGGTTTGCCCCACATAAGCTTTCCCACACTCGCACGGTATGAAATAAACTCCAGATTTTGGGACTCCTAAATCGTTCTTCACTGTCCCTATAAGGGACTTGATCTTTGGCGGCGGGCGGTAGACGCATTAGGTGTTATGACGTCCTAGAATCCTGCCTATTTTCCAGATACGTTGCCCGCGTATGGTATGTAGGCTGTCGCTTTCGGTGGGTCATCATCAGGTGTCGGCTGTGGTGTGGTCTTCTGCTTGAAGGCGCGTCGAATTTGGCGGTCACTATAACCGTTCTTCTGGAACACATCCTTGAGGTGTTCTAGTTCCGGATTTAAGCTGTCTTCGTCGGAGATCACACGAGCTCTGTGAACCAATGTATTTAATACTCCTTCACTTTGTGATCCGTCAGTGTATTAAATAGGTTTGTCGTTTTGACGCAAGTAGAGTAGCAGCGCAGACCATGTGCGCTGCCCCTGCAGAAGCGGCGGACGTTGCCCGCCGTGGCGCCGCCATGCGGCAGGTGGACTCGCCCACCTGGTGGAGCCCCGCCCTCCTGAAATAGCGCACGGCTGCCAACTGCCGGCCGCGGAGGGACACTGCGCAGCGCAGCGCAAACACCGAGGGGGGAAGTTGTAAACCCCGGCCGCGTAAACCGGGCCCGGCATCAATTAGCTATTTTAAAAGCACCGGCCGCCAGCGCTCGCCGCGCGCCGCGACCCGCGCACCCGCGGGGTCCTGCCGGCCGCCGGAGGGCGCTCCTGAGCGCGGCCTCGCCGGTGGAGACAGGACCAGTCGGCACCGCAAGTGTATCTGGCCAGACTCCCAGCCGCAGTGGTGTCTCTCCACCTCCCTGGCAAGAGCCATTAGTAAAGGAGCGCGACGATCTGACGAAAGGGAAACCTAGTTCCACTACTGCCTAAACTGTTTACGTGTTTACTACTGAACGCAGAAGCTAGAAAATGTTTTGTCGAGTAAACGGCGTACTGTGTATATGTGTGTGTGTGTGTGTGTGTGTGTGTGTGTGTGTGTGTGTGTGAGAGAGAGAGAGAGAGAGAGAGAGAGAGAGAGAGAGAGAGAGAGAGAGAAGAGAGAGAGAGAGGGAGAGAGAAGGGGAGGGGTGAATGGTAGGCCAATTACACTAGGGGCCATTAAAATTGCTGCACCAAGAATAAATGCAGATGATAAACGGGTATTCATTGGATAAATATATTATACTAGAACTGACATATGATTACATTTTCACGCAATTTGGGTGCATGAATCCTGAAAAATCAGTACCCAGAACAGCCACCTCTGGCCGTAATAACGGCCTTGATACTCCTGGGCATTGAGTCAAACAGAGCTTGGATAGCGTGTTCAGGTACAGTTGCCCATGCAGCTTCGATACCACAGTTCATCAAGAGTAGTGACTGGCGTATTGACCAGACGTTTTCAATTGGTGAGAGTTGTGGAGAATGTGCTGAACAGGGCAGTAGTTGTACATTTTCTGTTTCCGTACAGGACCTGCAACATGCGGTCGTGCATTATCCTGCTGAAATGTAGGGTTTCGCAGGGATCGTATGACGGGGAGAGCCACGGGTGGTAACACATCTGAAATGTAACGTCCACTGTTCAAAGTGTCGTCACTGTGAACAAGAGGTGACAGAGACGTGTAACCAGTAGCACCCCATACCATATCACAGGGTGATACGCCAGTATGGCGATGACGAATAAACGCTTCCAACGTGCGTTCACCGCTATGTCGCCAAAAGCGGATGCGACCATCATGATGCTGTAAACGGATTCATCCGAAAAAATGACGTTTTGCCATTCGTGCACCCAGGTTCGTCGTTGAGTACACCATCGCAGGCGCTCCTGTCTGTGATGCAGCGTCAAGGGTAACCGCAGCCATGGTCACCGAGCTGATAGTCTATGCTGCTGCAAATGTCGTCGAACTGTTCGTGCACATGGTTGCTGTCTTGCAGACGTTCCCATCTGTTGACTCAGGGATCGAGACGTGGCTGCACCATGCTTTACAGCCATGCGGATAAGTTGCCGGTCATCTCGACTGCCAGTGATACGAGGCCATTGGCATCCAGGACGGCGTTCCGTATTACCCTCCTGAACCCACCGATTCCATATTCTGCTAACAGTCATTGGATCTCGACCAACGCGAGCAGCAATGTTGCGATACGATAAACCGCAAAAGTGACAGACTACAATCCGACCTTTATAAAAGTCGGAAACGTGATGGTACGCATTTCTTCTCCTTACACGAGGCATCAGACAACGTTTCACCAGGCAACGCCGGTCAACTTGTAAGACATAGCGAACCAAATTCAAATTCAGAATGCAGAAACCACGAGACAAATGCCTGAGATTAAAGAACAAAACAAAAAAATTCAGTTACACCTAAGTCATATTGAAGACGAGGCAAAAGAATTTCGAGAAGTGATACGAAACTTAATAACAGGTTACAATCAGTTGAGAACAGACATTGACAAGGTACAAGCGGACGTACAAACATTGCGTAGTGACACTAAGGACGAGATCAAAACATTACGTAACAACACCCTGGGAGAAGTCAAGAAACTAAAGAAACAGATAAACGTAATTACTAGACAAGCAGCAGGTACAGCGCGTGAAATTGTTGAAAAAAGCGTGTTACACAAACGTATCACAAAAGCAGCGCTGGAAAGATTTGATAACCGCATAGTCAAAACAGAAGCGCAAACGAAACGAAAATTTCAGAAATTGCGAACCATTGAAGAGCGTAGTGAACAGGATCGAACAAGCACAGAGTCTGCAACCACATCCGTATCTGTAACAGCACCGGGAAAACAAGCAACTAACGAAGATATTACGCATTTGCGATTCTAATGACAGGCGGAAAGTAACATACGTGACAATGGAAAGCTAGGTCGCGAAGAGTACAGTGCAATGCATTCAGCTACACGTTCACAACCGATGGAAGAAAATTATTGCGTACCACTCCAACGATACTACGCAAGGGTAGGCGAAAGTTACAGTGGACAATATCCAATGGATGTACCACAACCGGAAAGAACGAAGGAAGAAATAATCAGAAACAAAAATGGCGAAGAATCGCGAGTTTCATATGGAACTATGACGAAGTACGACAACGATCATTTCCTCACACTCAGAAAATTTCAACACTTTCGAGAAGGAAACTCATTACATCCACGAACTTTTATTGATCAATTCCGAGTAGGATCACCAGAACACTGGACGCTAGCACACAAATTAGACTTTATATGTGCACACATGTCAGGAACAGTCGCAGAAACCATGCAGAATGTTGCAGCAAAATGCCGATCGTAGGAAGATTTCAGAGAGACGTTTCTTTCACGATATTGGTCCAGCGAAGCACAGAACAGAGTGAAGTACGAATTATTACAGAACCCATATTTTGGAAATTCAGGAGAGAAGAGTCCCGTGAAATTTTTCGAATTAGTGGCAAAGGAAAATCAATGCTTAGATGTACCATACAGTTACGGAGAGTTGATTAAATTATGCGCGATGAAGCTACCATTGAAATTCCAGAAATCATTAGTAGGTCGCGGAGGCAATGACGTGGAAGCATTTAAAGGTATTCTAAGGGAACTAGAGTTCATATTTTCGGAAGATGACGCAAGAAAAAGACGAAGCGCACGTGAAAACCAAAGCAAAAAGCAGTGGAATCCACAAGACACAGTACGAAGAAACAATAATTACTAACCACGTGATAACTTCGCACCAAGAAACGACAATAGATTTCAACAAAGAACCGGTTATGGATTTAGAAGAGAATGTGGCAATAACAATAATTCTTCCAGGAACGGCAACACGTATTACAGAGGGAATAACAACAACCGGAACGGATACTGGAGAACCAGTAGACCGACCAATTATCAACAAAGAAACCACTATCAACAAGCTTAACAAGAAAAGCGAATACAGATAGAAGACGTGGAGGAAAGACCACCAAACCCCAATAAACGTTCGAGTTGACAGCTAAGCGCCCATGCCAAAGAGAATGACGCAACAACCCAGGACAATTGCAGCACCTTGAACAGAGAAGTAAAAATCTTATCACGAGAAGAGAAGAAGGAAGAAACAAATCCGCAGGGACCAGATGAAAACGAAGACAAGAAAATAACAATATCGCGTTGGGACGAAATTAATTGGGAGAATACTGACGAGGAAGATGAGTTACCAGAGGCATGCACAACGAATGTAGGAGGAAAGGACGAAGTAATGAGAACTGCAGAGCTGTTTGAGGTGGAAACCAGGGAAAGCGAATTCAATGAGGATAATGCGCTGTCGACACAAGTTGAAAATAAGTTACGAGTGGGCACACAACCAAACGTATATAATGAAGGACGTTAGGAAGCGATAAATAGAGCATTTAGATGCGATTATGTGGAAGTTGCGACGAAGAAGGAGAAGAAAGACGAGGATGAGGAAAAAGTTGAGGATGTAGAAGAAAGCGTAAATGAAGGAAGAAAGAGAGAAGAAGAAATAAAAGAGACAGAAGTAGCAGTCGAAGCTTATCCGACGGAAAGTTCGAATTCACAAGGGAAATTCCTAAAAAGACTCACGTATGATTCATTGGAGGATTCTTTGTTGCAAGAGGAAGAAGAACAGAACCAACCCTGTCAAATTCAACCAATTGTGAAGGCCACAGTAAAGCATATCCCAGTCAATATTGTAATTGATAGCGGAAGTGAACTGACTGCGATCTCAGAAAATTTATTCATGCAGTGTAATGCCAATGAGGAATTTCCAGTTCTGAAAACACGTAAGATTAAAGTAAGAGGTCCTATTACAAACAATGCTGCGGAAGTTACGAGACAAACAAGGTTAACTCTTTCGTGCCAAGTTCAAAAGATCGAAGCCAACTTCGTGATTATACCTAAACTAAGTGTAGATTTGATTGTAGGTGCAGATTTTTTAAATGAGAGACGAGCGATAATAGATATGGGGAAAGGTAGCTTAACATTCGGGAATGTCACAATTCTCTTTGAGCAAAAGCTAAAATTAGAAGAAATACCAGTTATAAACACACAATTAAGAATGACGTGAGATAAGGAGGATGAAGAATAGAATGGTATGCACAAAAGGGGGAATCGCCTCAACTCATGTTAGAAGTCCATAAAGAAATCGACGAAAAATTGCAAGAAGTTCACGGTATTTCGGAACACAGTAAAAGAGAATCAGAGGGTATTTTACGAGATAAAGCAGAGGTATTTTTACATAAGGCTGGCAGTATTAAACACTTTCAGTAAAAGTTTGAAGATGAATTTTATTACTGGTAAATAATCAGCACAATATTTCAAGATTATGTTGCAGATAAGAACGTCAGGAGAAAGAAGAATGAAGAGAGAGGAAGGTGGGAAAAAGAAAGTAGTTTCAATAATAACACCAATAGTACCCTAGATTAAGGTGAAGGGATAAAGTGTAGATAGCCTAACAGCATCAAATACTAAAATGCTATACACCACGACACTACACAAAAATAAAAAACGAATTTGAGGATTCTTGAGTAGACGTTAAGACTCTAAATATCTTAGAATTTGTAAAGCTTTTTAAGAAGGCGTAAAACAAGTAGATACTCGACATATGTTAGACCCACAAGTTGCAACGCAAGAAGTATCAAGAAAGAAAACGACGTAATTAGCAAGACACGAGGACAGCGAGACCAACAGAGTGACCTTCTTGTAGCGAAAGTGGACAATAAATTTGCCCACTAGGTGGAACCCTGCTGGGATGGAACACAGTGACAGAGCCCTGCTAAGGCGCGGCGGGACGGCGTTGGGACGGCGAACGCTGGAAGGGTCTCTGAGCCCCGAATGAACGGAGCGAGCAAAAAACGGCCCGACGAGAAGACCGCTTGGGCCAGTCACCACTGGCAAAAAATATGCTTAAAAGTCGCACTACTGCTGTTAAACAGCACGCTGATGCACGAAACTGAAGAAGAACTTCCACAAATTAAAAATGACACGCCCAAACAATTTATCAAACTGTTACTAGAAGAAGAACTTCAAAGCGACTAGTTATCAATAAATATTTCCATTTCCTGCCCAGAGAAGAACCAAGAAGCAAGTAAGAAGCAGAGAAAAAGCATGAAGAACAGAAGTTGAATATTCACAAAATTGAGACCAAGAAAGAAGATGGGGGAAGAATAGACGACGTAACTTCCCAAATCCCTATCCTATTTTAAACTAGTCGTCTGCGAAGTATTTCAACGACAAACGACCGCTTTCAGTGACACATAATGATGACGTTCACGCATACAAAGCCAGTAAACCATGAGATTCTGCACTCACAGCTACATTCCATTATGGGACCTCCACAACCTCAACACACACTTGCAAAGCCAACAAGGAACGACGAACAAAGGTGTACATCAAATACTTGCCCACATCCATCTCGCTCAAGTCCATCACCTTCGTGCAAAAACATTCTCCAACCTCATGCTCAAACATTCATAGGATTGTGTGAATGTGTGAAATCAAATTATGTGATGTAGGAATTGTGCAAAAGCAACGTGTGAAAAACTAAATAAGTTAAGCACACCAGACAGCTAATAAACTACAAAATAACAGTCATTGACTATGGACTTAAGTAAAAAATAGACTATCGATAAAAATAAGTCATTAGTTCTGAAATGGACAGTATATAAAGAAACAATATGCCACTTATTTTCTCCTCATAAAAAGAAAAGAATAACTACATTTTACTTATTTTCTCCTTATAAAAACAAAGAATAAAAATTATCTTGTTGGATGTTTTCCCTTTTTTTTAACATTTGTACCATTTGTTAGCATAATATCTCAATACTTGTGTATGTATATTTCTTAGTCAAAGCAATTCTTGGAAATAATTCTTATTTGTTAGTTTAACAATGTTGAAATGAGTGTCTAGAAACAATAACATTTTACTAGTACATGATATTTAGAAAATGTGTTAGGAATAGATTTTACTTAATTACTTAATTTATAAAAACAATATTTCTAAGAAAATCGATGTGAAAGACTCCTCACTTTCGATAACAAACTTCTTAAAAAACAAACTACACACTTAAATAAAAAAGAAAATAATTAAAAACTAATAATAGCATAAAAATATTATTGTATTGTCATTTTTAATTATAATGTGGAAGAATATAAAAATATAAATTAGTAATACAAACTAACATAGAACAGAATAACTTGGCTGAACAATACACAACAACACTTAGTTAAATTAGAAAATTTTTGACTGACTTAGACAACGATTCAATCATTGTGTAAATTTAGTGCAAAAATTAAGTTCGAAGGGTGGTGATATGTAAGGTGTCAGGCAAATCCAACACCTTCCATGAAAACCCTGACATGATAAGCAAATCCAGTAGTATGTCACATAGCTCCGAATAAATCGTGACATTAAATTAACCAAAGTAATACGAGTAACGAGTGAGCAAATGGAATACCACAGACTAACACAAGAATGACATAAATGCATGTCATACCTTCCCACCATAAGACCGACGCAGTTCCGAGGGGAGAAACGAGAACAGAAGCCGAGAGCAGAACCATGTTAAGCTAGAAGGCCCTACGATAAGGGACGGACTGGACACCCACGTCGCCAGCTAACCACTAGGGCACACCACTCGCAAGTTTTCGCGTGAGACTTTTTCGTGTGTCTGTTACATTAGGACCACCCTCCAGCCCATGTTAAAAGATAGAGCCCTCCAGAAGAACAGTATAGAACTCACAATAACGCTAAAATGACCACACCAGCTGCAGGTTTTAGCGTGAGACTTTTTAGCGTCTGTGTTACGTTGCAAACTTTAAAAACATTGCCCCACCACGAAAAGTATAACGTTTCTCATTGGACAGACAGAATTTTTGTAGGCGGACCTTAAGGTTAACATTGAGACCCTGATTGGTCAGATGAAAACATAGCCAGATAGTTTTTTTAAACCAACTTTGGTAAATTCTTGTAAGGAAAAGTTAGTGGAGAGTTGCTTCCGAGATGGCGAGGTGAGCGGAACTGTGCTGCCCCCCGCTGCCCTGACGCTGCCTAAATACTGACAAGGTAATGAACGCACGCGATGCCGCATTTTTGAGCGCATAAGGCTTCACTCAGAACTGCAGAAGTCTCATCTGTTACACCCTCTTTTTGCGTAATACTAGTGTCGATCGTTAATTAAAACTCATGGTGCTCACATTTGCCACTTGAAGAACAGATCGGAAACGCGATGATTTTTCTTTTATATAGTTATTGAGAAGCCACATCAGAAACTGTAATTTACGACAATTTAGATAAGTAATTAAAGGTAATTGAGGGTCACTGTAGACCATTTTGATAGTTTTCTCTTTTGTGAAACTTAAATTAAACCTAGATTATAGATGTGATATGGCATAGGTCATCCTTCGATCGATTGTAGAACTTGGAAACCCATTCAGGGAATATTACTTCACCTTTTTGTTGAACGCAGTTGGTTTTTACCATCTTGTATTAAAACATTTCCTTTTATCAATAGTGCAATTTATAAAAAATGTTTTGTGAGTAGAATAAAATTTCCAGTGGTAAACGTAACTGCTTTTTCGACGTTATTTTACCAGCTAACTAAAAATGGGAAAGCCTTGAACCCCTTCCACTAAATTTAGTTAGTATTAAGATTCCTTTACAGGGAGTGCAGTGGAGCTGACGCTGAGATCATTACGTGTTTGGTTATATCATCGCTAGTCTCACTGAACTCTTCTGAATTCTACATGTCATGTGTGGTCTGGCGTCTCCATATCAGCAACAGGTCCCAGGTTCAAACTAGTCAGTTCCCTAAAACACACGCTCAGAGCGTCGTTGCACGAAAGTGATAGGGAGACACGATATAGAACAAACAGACACCACCATAAATGTTTAGAAACTGCTGTTTGTGTATGAGAAATTGGCTGAAAACTTTCCTCATGTCAGCACGTGTAGGTGTTGCCACCGGCGCCAACGTTGTGTGAATGCTCTGAAAAGCTAATCATTTGCATATCACAGCATCTTCTTCCTGTCGGTTAAATTTCACGTGTGTAGCACATCATCTTCGTGGTGTAGCAATTTTAATGGCAAGTAGTGTATATCCAAGTAGACCGAAGAATGCTGTTATTTTCACCTTCACACCGTGGTGTGAAGGTGTCCCCAGTTCCAAAATTAAATATCTCAAAAACCAAGATCGACAGACGAGTGCATCAAAACGTGTGTTTGTTGTGAAAGCTATAAGAACATTATACAAATGTTTTTAAATAGTTCTGAAAGCTGCTAACAGATGACGCTTTACACTGCACAGCTCACACCGTACCAGAGTGCGTAATTAAACGTATTTTGTGGCAGCAGTCATTCCAGTCACACTCTTTTCGAATTGTCCACCACTCGCAGTCTGGAGATGGCGCAAAGGAACAGTGCAGTTTACTGTCACATTCTGAAGTGTCTCAACGGAAATAGGTTTAGATGCTACGCAGACAGCAGATTCAAGGCCGTCAGCATGGTGTAACGCTTCCGGTAGACAGTCGAAATGTACCCCACAAAATGTAGTAGCAAGGAGTCAGACAGGGTGAATATGGAAGGCAATACATCTCTGCGGCGGTAAGTGAACAATAATCAGAGCAATGACATTGTTCCCGAATTGTTCATCAAGAAAGCCAAACACATGTTCGGAGCAATATGTTCTGGCACCATCTTGCATGAATCACTCGCTTAGCTGTGTGGCGACCAATTGCTGGAAAACTGCAACATGATGTTCACTAGTGATGATTTATCGAGCGAAAGAAGGACCAGTAATGCCTCTGCTGCAAACCACGGACCAAAAATACCTGTGTCCGGCTGGTCCCGGCAGAGGTTCGAGTCCTCCCTAGGGCATGGATGTGTTTGTCCTTATGCTAATTTGTGTTAAGTGGTGTGTAAGCTTAGGGACTGATGACCTTAGCACTTAAGTCCCATAAGATTTCAGGCACATTTGAACAAAAATAACTTTGGGAGAGTGGAATGCTTTCGTAAATGACGAGTTTTGCAACCGCAGATCGCCAGTTTCGTTTACTCACGACTCCATTCGGGTGGAAACGTGCCTCATCTGTGCAGCAGATGCAGCCAACATCAAATCCTTCATCATCAAACACTGTAAGAACCTGGTTTGCAATGTCAGCCCTCTGTCGCACAGCGCGACAGGTATGACATGGTGGCTATGAATTTTGAATGGACACAGGCTCAATCTCTTCTGCGTCCTGAAATGCTTAAAACCACTCTCTGCTGCAATTCTTTGGACGGATTTAATTGGAATTTGCTCAAAAATTCCACAAATAGTGGTGACATTTTCAGGAGTAACTACAGCTTGCCTATGGCCAGCATTACCCTATAGATCATTAACTACACCGCCTGCAAGTTGGAATTTAGCGAAGGGCCTGCGAATGGCTTTCCTATAATGTTCTCTTGAAACATTAAATCGTATTTGAAAACTTTGCTCAGTAGAACACATAATTCAACTTCTTCCTTCGGTTCGCTAACTTCCTTTCACGTTTCAGCGGCAGAACTGTTTGCTCTGAGCTGCGGCGCACTATTTACTGGTACCACGTATTTCGATTAGAGCACCCTCTGTTAGCTGTTTTTCGAACAATCTCGAAATATCTGTATCATATTCTCACAGGTTTTACAGTAAACATACCGTTTCTTGCACTGGCCTATCGCTCTTAGTTTTCGATTCATGCAGCTTCGAAATCAGGGGCTCCTTCGCAGGACATCCTGCATATACAGTTGAAACTGCGTACAGCAGTCAAGCTTTGGTCTCCCTCAACAGTTTTCACACCAGTCACCGAACTGACGATTCCTTGATGTCTGAGGATATGTCGTATTAACCAATCAGTTCTCTTAGTCACGTTGTGCCATAGATTTCCTTTCTCCTAAATTCGTTGCGGTACGTCTGCCTTTTCTATTTACACAACTAATCCTCAGAACTTTTCTGTGGCGCTGTATTTTATACGCTTCTATTCTCTTCTGGTCTGTACTGTGCATTACGTACGTCTCAATCTCGTACAAGGCTGCGCTTCTCGCAAACACTTTCAGATGAGTCTACAACCAAATAAATAACTTTGCAGGAGATGGTGCCCTGCATCTCGTAAGAATTTGAATAATGTCACGATTACCGCCTCGAGCTGATGATAAAATTTCTTGTTTAACAACAACTCTCTGTTGACCCATAATTATCAGTTCCTTAAAAGCATTTACAACATCATATCAGACGAATATAAATTTATTGACGTCAAGTAATATAACCATCTATTTTTCGCTGTTGTTACATCGTAATATAAATTACATATAAATGTAAAAACTCTGCTAGTGTTTCACTCTTTCAAGTTACATCAGCAGTCGGCGTTAACGCTATGAACGAATGTCTAATACGCTGCTGTAAATGTTTTTAAGAATCTGATGATGCTCTATCGGCCGAAAGGGGTTGTTAAATAAAGAATTTTATCATCAGCTCGAAGCGGTAGACATGATATTTTTCAAAATATATAACATACAATTCAGTAGCGTGTTATCATAGATGATATACCAGTTACCACTCATTCTCGATTCCTTAAAGAACTTAGCTAGCACGTATGAAAATTTTTTCACTCATCTCAATGTTTGTGACATACCTCCTAAAATTTGTGTTGTATAATTATATACTTTTTCAGCTACGTTTTATGTGGATTCTATCTGTGAAATGTGTTACGAATAGATTTAGTAGTAAAGAATTAATACATTAAATGTCAAGCCTGATGCATGAACAACGAAAGTAAATTAATTGTTAGGACTGAAGAATGAACAACGAAAGCGTATTATGAGACGAACTTATAGTCTGTCATGGTTTAATAGGGGGTATCAGGGTGAAAAAAATTCATAAAGCTTTGAAATACGTGTGTAAAGTTTATTGGAAGTGGCTAGGTATCCTCATTCCCAAACACTGGATGAATATAAGCCGGGAATTCGCACGCTGTGGGCTATGCAGCCTCAAAAAATAAACAGTACATAGTTTCTAGCTGTAATACTTGTCTTCCTATGCTAAAGGGGTAGTCCTCTTTGAAAATTTTAGAAACCGAGGGTTTTTTTTTTGCCTTAAAATGTTCTCCGAGATACCTACTTCATTGTAATGTTCATCCCATGTTCGCCAGAAACTCCGTTATTGCGTTACACGGTGATTAATGAAAAAGTGTCTCCGGATACTACCCACAGCGGGAAAAAAATTGTCGAAATCGAGATCAGTGTGGCAGCGTGTAATTTAAACGACTGCCTAAGACGCATTATGGAAATTAAGATCGTTCTCGAACGTGAAATCGGACCAGCACGCCGCAACTTCTGAACAAAGTTGAACGAAGACCGTATCGAGCGAGCAGAATAGCGGATGGCAGAAGCTGCCGAAGAGACCCACATTACCACCATGGCCACGAACAAGATGGAGGACCTCCTTCTGGATCTTCAAGGATTTCCGTACAGTCCAGGGATCGCTGACTGGACGTATGTCTAATTTTTCTAAAAGACTGTAGCCGAAAACCTTGAACGAGTTTTTCTCGAAACCATAATAATCGAATTGGCGGGAAAGATAACGTCATCCATACTTACACAGCGTTTCTTTGAAACGTGTAAGACGCGTGCCAGTATTGTTACCTTTGAAAAAAACCGTTGCCTGTTTGCACACTCATCTGTGTTCAATAAAATCTTCCGCTACGACCTTATTGTCACTAAAGCCTAATATAAAATATACGGTAATCAAAAAATTGGTGTGATTCAACAAAACTTTGGGACATATGGTTTATATGCTACATCACGACTCTAAAGGAAATTTTTAACACCAATGTTCTTATGAACATTTTCACTTACAGATTAACATTATATTTGTATAATTTCAATGAAAAGTTTCATGTTTTTACGGGTAAAAATTTAAACTTTTTTTTATAATTGTTCTATTTTCACTGAAGTTGCAACAACACTGTTTTTTTATATCTGAAACAGCAATAAATTTTGCAGTTAGTGCACTGTATAAGTGTTTAAATCCTCACATCCTTATCATCTACATCTGGAACAACAACGTTTTTTGAATTTTTTTTAACTTTCAGCAGTATCCTTGGCATGGAACTTCCTTGACATACGTGAAGGAATAGGATTTGGTACTTGGATTTTTCCTCACAGGAGCTGTGTCATCTTCCTGATGACTTTGTTCTTCCTGTCCTTCACTCCATTCATTCTCTCTCTGGCTCTCTCTCTCTCTCGCTCGCTCGCTCGCTCGCTTGCTCTCTTTCATCAATTATCATAAACAATATTAAATTCATAGTTGATTTTGGCCACAATTGGACATAGGTTAGCTTTGCAGAGGCTTCTGGGAATTGTCTCCATGCTGCAGCTCTGGAGACCATTTCTTATTTCGATCTCCCATGCTTTGTTTTCTCAGCGTTGTGACTCTAGAACGTCTTGCCATCTGTATTGATGTAGCTTCTTACTACTTTGGGTCGTCGATTTGTATTGTACTGTGCATATTCCTTAAACGAAGAATGTATTCATTTGTCTGTACTGGTTTCACGTCACTGTCAGTACAAAGTATCCTTAGAGTTCTACTAGTTCAGCACTTCAATACCATTTATACTAAATGCTCGGAAAAATGTAACTTTACCTTCGCCTTCAACTAACGTTAATGAATCTCATCTGCGGTTGTTGTACTCTTCAGAGTGAGTACCACTCTTGTTAGAAAATAACTGAACCATGCAAAATAGGTAGAAAACGTGATATTGAACATGTGCAAGTTATGGAACCAATGAGACTGCAATGGCGCAGTCTTGGCCGTCGGCGAACTTGTGTTAGATTGAGACAATTTTGTAGCTGTGTTGTTGTGTCAAAATAAATAATGACTTAATTGATTTTTAATGCCCATTAGCATCTTACAAGGTATTCTAGAGACATTCTACTTCGGAACTACTAAAGAATCTTCGAAATTACCTTGATTTCTCTAAGCCATGCAAACATTGTGGTAACAATTTTCGTCAGATGCTGCTACCTGTTGGAAGATGCAGAACCAAAACAAGTCACAGACAGAAAAGTACGTGGTATGAAACATGCCAAAGCCTGCGACATCCAATTCGATTTATTCCCTGATCTATAAAATAAATAAAATTCGGATGCAGCATATACACGAGGGCTTCAATTATTTTTTTATTTTTTTAATGTCAGCTGGTCCCGAAATGAAACCACAGTGAGACTCAAAAATGTTTTATTTGTAACATTTAGTTACACCTTCCAGCTACTTCTCTAAGTAGTCGCAAGTCTGACTTAGACATCTGTCGTAGCATGGTACCAACTTTCCAATACTCTCGTCATAGCAGACAGCCAACTGTGCCTTCCACTGATTCCCTACGACAGTCTGCGGCACGCTATCTGCCAAAATGCTGTCCTCAAATCCAGCTAACAGACAAAAATAGAGGGAGACAAGTCCGTGCTGAATGGTGAGTGATCAAACACTTCGCATCGAAAACGCTGCATGAACGTCACTTGCACCAGCAGTGTGTGTGTGAGCATGCCACGAAGAAGGACACACATATCAGTTACATTATGTGGGCTGCATGACCCCTCCAGTATGAATAAAAAACCGAATGATAGCACTTTGTGGGAGATTCTGCTGCTCTAGGCATCTTCACGCGCTCACTGTGCACTCAGAACTGAAAGGTGCGATCGACTCACATACGAAGGAGGCTGTGCAGCACATGTGCACAATGCTCTATCGGCTTTTCACTGTCGTTTTAATTTCGAGACTGATCAGAGATCGAAAGAAAAGTAGCCAACGTATTACGTAAGGAAGGAGAAGGCTATATAAAAGCCGGTACATATTATTGAAACAAATGTCGGCAAATGTTATTCCTTAGCTACTGGCGGTGGAACGGTGTCGCAAAGCAACTACCGAATGATGTCATCGCCACTCCGGGCACGGTGCGACTGCGCAGAGTGTTCCTGCTCCCCCACCATGTCCCTCCCCACCCCTCCGCAGTCGGCGAGCTTCTGTGCAGCCGTCAGCACCTGCTGGTTTACAACATCCGCGACCCTCACGCCGGCGGAGCGCCGCTCTCCGGCTACAAATACTTCCTCGTCACCGAAGCTCTCAGACTTTAATCAGTGCCAAGTGGTTCTCGAGCTACAGGCGGTTGCGAGGCGCCAACGTAATAGAATACGAGTAATGATGCAAGTTCCTTCTCGGCGAACGTTTACTTACTTCGACAATTGCTGTTGATAATAATAAATTGGATAAGAAAATGCTCTGTCAGGCTATATTGTCTCTAAGTTATGCGTACTAGCTGATAAGGCTAACGAGAGAGTACAGACGTTTGTACGAACCGAGGACAGTTCGCTTCTAGTTTCCAACCTTCTTATTTAGAACGTAAGTTCGCAGGTCTCTCAGTATTACGAGCGGCTTTACGGTCCACTTTAGGGATTCATGTGAAGTACTCTTACTCGTAAGTGCCCCCAGGGAAATTTCGGACGTGACTCTCAAACCTTAAATCGGTTCGTTCAGTAAAAGAAGACTAATTTTGTGCTTCCATTATTTCTACGTTATTGTTGCAGAGAATGTAAGCTTTTCCTCGTGTAACTTCCTTTTCTACGTAATCCATCTTTTCCAGTTAGCTTGTGAAAACTTGCACTACATACTACGTCACTACCACAGCTCTATAAAAAAACTATCGTACTGAATAAGATTTTAAAAAACATAGCGGGCAAACAGTGCTCCACTATCATCAGCTGATTCTTGTATTACTCAGTGAAAAGTCATTTCTTGTGCAAAACTGCCGTAAAATTCTAAAAATAACTATAATGTTGGAGATGAAATTGTATTGAGGATCAACAAGTTGACAGCTTTAATTACTAATGTAATTAGTCATGCTTAGGAACTAATCATTGGTACAGATAGTTTTTAAAATAATTGAGATTATTAAAAGTAGTACCTTAATAGTCAGCCAAACAATAATTACAAAAATCTTTATTTTCCGTCAATATCCGTCACAGTTGCGATAATAGTAATTTCTTTGTGGCGACTAGTTTCGGACAATCACCCCAAATAAATGATCATTACCGCATGTATTTCTGATATTGAAAGGATATAAAGAATTTAATCACCCAAGTTGCTGGTTCTGTCCTCCATCGGTATTTTAGACCTTCACAAATAATTACAACAGAATATTTACGAGCTTCATACATGCTGGAGTAACTTGGATCAGCAACTTCTGCTAATCAGTAGAACGACAAATCAGTCCAAGTTGCAAAGTTTTACTTTTTATTCATTTTATGACTAGTATCGGACCGAGACCCATTTTCAAATCAACATACAGAAAGTCGAAAATGGGATTTCCAAAGATGTTAAAAACGTGCAAGGAACAATTACAGCGCATACAGAAATGTACAAAAGAATACACGACTCAAAAACGAAATTCTACCCGCTACAGACGTCAAATATACAAAAAATTAGGCAGTGGAAAATGAATTACAAAAAAAAAACAAAAAAATGAGAAAAGTCTTGTCGAGCATATGGGTATACGAGCAAATTGACTTCATGTGCAACAAAGAAATGTATATGAAGAAATAACGCTTGCAGTCGTCAGTCAAGATGTAACTGCTGCTGTTCTATACAAATAAACAGCATACCTAGAAAATTTACAAATTCTATGAACCAAAGACTACGTCGCTTCCGGAAATATAGGAACAGATCTTTTAATAATGGAAAGAACAAAACTAGTAATTGCAATAAACTTAAACCTGAGAGCTATAAAACACAGAATGTCGGTCTAGAAAAAAGAAGTTCAAGGAATGTATTATGAAGAAAAACTGACAGGATGTATTTTTTTATAGAAAGGAAAGTATATCGAGTTGAAGACAAATAAAATGTTTTTTGTAAAACCCTCGGTTTTGTATTTCACAAGAACACGATGTTCAGTTTTTGCGCGCTTACCACCTTGGCTTATTTTAACATGTAATTCAGTGATAACTTGATTTTAGTAAGAAATTTTTCTTTTATTTTCATGGAAGAAAGATTGCTTAGCAAAAGTGGGAAAATAAAGAAATTAAAAAGGAGATCTAGGAAGTGTAAGAGTACTATGGTAGAGAAAGGAAAATATTGCTGTTAACAGGAGGCCACTGTTCTCCTCAGCAGGCGATACAACAAAGTAGAGACATGTATCATCTGTAATTTTTAATTCTGTAGCCTAATTTGACACTTGCAGTTTCGAAGCCACATAGTATGAGCTGCATTTGATGTCCGGAAATGACTGTGTGAGAAATGTCAAGTAGTTAGAACTGTTTGGCAAATAAAGTTTAGGACGTCTCTTGTAAAGGGATGTGAACCAGAGCAGGTAGCCCTTTCATTCTGCACTATGAGAATAAATTTTCTTGATCAATAACACCTAGGGCGTTGCTGTTTAATGCCAACATTGCATATAATTAGGTAAAGCAGTACTAGAATTCATGTTTATTTAAGGGTGATGGTTTACTTGTAACAGCATTTACTCGCGAGATAAATTTTGAATGCGCGTTTAGTTTCCGGTATCGTTCTCTGGGAAATCAGGCGTGCTATGCCAGTCAGACTGTGGCAGATTTCTCTCAACATCCACAGAAATATGTAATGGCTGATATTTTGTTGTTCGGAGTTTATGTGAGGAAATATCAGCAATTTATTTCATTTAATCATTATGGCAGGTGAGCCAATTGTTATTTCCTCAATTATACTCTAAACTAGAATATGAGAGGCATTTTTGTGGGAATCATGTGGAGTACCTCACACTTTTTGTTGCATAGAGTCAAGCACCACCTTTCGCACCTTACCGGTTTCTTGTATAAATCATTTTGATGTTCGCTTTGACATTCTGATAACTTTATTGGATGGTAAACGACGACTGCCTGCTTTGCAAACGCTGTAGTAGGTCTGCTCAGATTTTCTTCTGAATTGTTTACATACATTGAAGATCGAAAGAAACTGCCTAATATCCTAATGAACAGAAAGTAAAATGTTGATCTGAATAGCACAAATAATGTTGGGAGGGTGGTAAATTCTAGTCAATGGGGAGTTATCACAAAGTGAGTGCCACAGGGTTCAAGTTTATGTAGTCTGCTGTTCATTATTCATGTGAATGACCTCCCACTTAACGTTCAGCAAGCGGAACTAGTGCTTTTTGCAGATAACACTAGTGTTATAATAAATCCCATTGCAGAAAAAGCAGCTGAAGATATTGTTAAGGATGTCTTCCACAGAATTATTAAGTGGTTCTCAGAAAACGGACTCTCCCTTAACTTTGAAAAAAACTCATTATATCCAGTTCTGTACACCAGATAGTCATATAGACAATTGATATAGCATATGAACAGGGCTCAGTTAACAGGGTAGATTTCTCCAAAGTTTTGGGTGTTCACACTGATGACAACTTGAACTGGAAGAAGTATATTACTGAGCTTCTCAGACGACTGAGTTCAGCTTCTTTCGCTCTTCGTATAATCGTTAGTCTTGGTAATAAACAAATTAGCCTCCTAACGTACTTTGGATATTTCCACTCAATAATTTTTTTATGGAATATTTTTCTGGGGTAGCTCACCAGTTAGAAATAAAGTACTGATGGCACAAATCAGAGCAATGAGAGTAATTAGTGGTGTTCACTCAAGGACGTCATGTAGGCACCTATACAAGGAGTTAGATACTTTAACTGCACTATCAGAGTACATATATTCGCTAATGAAATTCGTTACAAATAATCCATCTCAATTCGCGAAGGACAGTGATGATCAGACGTACAACACTAGAGGGAAAAATGACTTTTCCTATCCGTTATTGAAGCTGTCAGTTGCTCAAAAAGGAGTACATTTTTCAGCAACAAAAATCTTTGATCATTTGCCCAACAACATAAAGTATGTGGCAGGTAGCAGATCAAGTTTTAAATCTAGCTTAAAATCATTTCTTTTGGACAACTCTGTTCCAAAAATAGTAAAAAAGAAAACTTAGCTCTAAATGTAGTTACATGTGTAGAACTAAAAATTTCAGTAATATTAATAATAGCACTATATATATATATATATATATATATATATATATATATATATATATATATATATTGTAATCTTTTTCCACGTCATATCAATAAAATAAATTAAACTAAACTAAATATCGTGTAGGGTCCCAGCGAACTCGCAGAAGTGCAACAACATGACGTGACATGGTCTCGACTAATGTCTGAAATAGTGCTGCAGGGAACTCACACTCCTGCAGGGCTGCCCATAAATCCGTAAGAGTACGAAGGGGAGGGTATCTCTTCTGAAGAGCACATTGCGAGGCATCCCAGATATGCTCAATAATGTTCATGTCTGGGGACTGTGGTGGCCAGCGGAAGTGTTTAAACTCAGAAGAGCCATCAGGAAAGTCAATACGCAGGTGATCAGACAGGATACTTATTAAGTACGTGTCAAAGTCGTATCTACACATGTAAGGGTTCCCGTATCATTCCAACTGCACACGTTCCACACCATTACGGAGCCAGAACCAGCTTGAACAGTCCCCTGTTGACATGCTGGGTCTATGGATTCATGGTCTTCATACCAGTACGCATCCATCCACTCCATACAGTTCCAAACGAGACTCGTCCGACCAGGCAATATGTTTCCAATGTAGCTGTCGACGGGCGCAAGCGAGGCTTAAAGCTTTGTGTCGTGCAGTCATCAAGGGTACACGAATGGACCCTCGGCTCCGAAAGCCCATGTCGACGATGTTTCATTGTATGGTCCGCACGCTGACACTTATTCATGGACCAGCATTGAAATGAGCAGCAATTTGCAGAAGACTTGCACTTCTGTAACGTTGAACGGTTCTCTTCAGGAGTCGTTGGTCCTGTTCTTGCAGGATCTTTTTCCGGCCGCAGCGACATCGGAGATTTGATGGTTTACCGGACTCCTGATATTCACGGTACGCTCGTGAAATGGTCGTACGGGAAAATCTCCGCTTTATCGATGCTTCGGAGATGCTGTGTCCCATTGCTCATGCGCCGACTATAATACCAATTTCAACTCACTTAAATGGTGATAACTTGCCATTGTTGCAGCAGTAAGCGCTCTAACAACTGCGCCAGGCACTTGTTGTCATATATGCGTCGCCGACCGCAGCGCCGTATCCTGGCTGTTTTACATATTTCTGTATTTGGATACAGATGCCTATACCAGTTTCTCTGGCGCTTCCGTGTAGAATAAGAACAACATATTCTTGGGTAAGCTCAGATATAACTTCTGTTTCACTAGATTGCTTTCCGGTAATTACTGCGAACTGTAATCTTTGAGACAGGAAGTCGCGAACCTAGTCATACAGTTGGGCGATACTTCAGCGGCAAACTATTCGGTAGAAGTCGAGTGTGGGGAACTGTGTCAGAAACCTTCTGGAAACCTATAAATATGGAAATAACTTGTGATACTCTGTGGATAGAACTCATTACTTTGGGTAAATATAAAGAACTACTTATGTTCCACAATCCGTACTGGTTATGTGCCAGTCGTTATTCATGATGTTTGAGAACAGTACATGTTCCAAACTCCTTCTGGAAATCGATGTCAATGATACCGGTCGATGACTCAGCAGATTACTTCAGTTTGTCTTCTTGTCTACTGATGTGACCTGCACATGAATTTACGTGCTTGCGTCATCTTCATATATTCTTCACGTCTATAGTGCGAAGTGGGGTTCAGCGAAATTCAACAACACGAAAACAAGCAAGAAATGCCTTACTGTATGTGGCGACCGGTAGTTCCTGTACAGCCACTGCTGCCTTCCTATCAGCTTACTTCAGGGATGTTGTATAGGAAGAACGACCTCCGGATGTAACTGAAACAAAACACCTGTCTTGTAACGCTTTTGACCAGAGTACGTTAAGCGTTTCCGTAACGCTTTCGCGCTTAATAAATGTGTGGTTTTTATCTCTCCCTCCCTCCCCCCCCCCCCATCTCTCTCTCTCTCTCTCTCTCTCTCTCTCTCTCTTATATTAAGTATCCTGGTCTCACAGCGTTAAGAAATAATCTGCTATGCGTCTCACAAGCATGTCTCACGCCGTTGAGAAATAATCTGGTATTCGTTCACAAACATTTCTTTCGTCTCACAAGCATTCTTTCAAGGATGAATTAGATCTCCTTAATATTCTCCCTCTGAATCTCAGTGTGACATCTGATTTTCCTACTATTTGGGCCAGTAGCTCAATCTACATCTACATTGATACTCTACAAATCACATTTAAGTGCCTGGCAGAGGGTTCATCGAACCAACTTCACAATTCTCAACTATTACATTGGAACAGTAACCGTTCTCTTCGCATATTTATGCGTTATTACGTTACATTTATTTAAGTCCATAGTCAACTGCTAGTCCGTACGCCGATCCTGAGTCAATCGAACACTTTCAGGTCTTCCTAAATTCCGCTATAGTCTTCGGGCGCAGCAACCTTCTTACAGAAAATAGCATCGCCTGAAGAAAGTCTCTTGGAGCTTCCGAAGTTATCTTGCGAGGTGCTGGGGTGGAGAAGAGTTTGTACCTCTTTAATGCAAACGAATTTTGCATGAGAACGAGACATGCACTTGACCCCTCCTTACCTACGAGCTAATTAATTATGCGCACTAAAGTAACGGAAGGAAATTATGGTTGACCCTGCTAATTGGTAAAATAAGGAGTGCACACTCACAACAGTTTAATAAAAATCGTAATCTACTCAAAAAACAGAATTTTATCATAATAAACAACAGGAAATGTGATTCTGCATATATCTGCGAAATTATATGCGGATTAAATGTTACAATGAGATTTATTATACACCAGAACATAAAAGCAGGTTAAAGGATAGGGTATACTGAGCTATTATAACAAGAGTTGGGTCGACAACAAGAGGCTACTACTCTCTGTGGTGCAACAGATGGACGATAATGAGTGGAAGTCCTATTGAATCGAATATTAATCTCCCGTCTATATAGCAGTATCGCAGTTAGTAGTGAGAGCTCAAATGGGATCACATGGAGAAACGAGCGCGGTGGACTTGTAGCAAAGCCAGCGCGCGTGCTGCTAAGGGGTTCAGTTTAAATTGATAAGGTCCTACAATGCCGGAGCCAAAAAGTACTGTACCTGTACTGAAACCTGCAGCACGTAGTCGGTAGGTAGCGTCCTGATGATGTAGGCGCCGACTTCTGCCATGCAGCAACTCTCTGTCAACCCCTGCCCTCGAAAGCTGTCTGAGAATTCATAGTTCTTCCGGAAAAGGTCAACCAAGTCCCAAAACCGACCGACTCCGACGAAGATCATATCCCGAACGCAAGGACGAAGCCAACATTGCTCTACTCCCTACTCTCCTCGAAAACCGCGAATCAGCATTCAGTTCTGATTCAAAATTCCCCCAAACTGTCTCAGAATATCATTTGCACCAATAGCGACCGTTCCAACCAATTTCGAGCAGGGCTTAATGACATCAACTATTCTCACTTAAGTTGACCAATCATGCCTCTGCTATTCAGCTGAGGGCAGTGAACTTCCCGTTTGACCGGCTACGAAAACAACCTGCCTAGACCACCCGCCATGCGTCGCCAGACGGTCGCACCCAGCAGGGCACGGTCAACACGTATTCGCAGAATCAAGAGGACAATGCAGTCAGTTGGTTCCAGGAATCCTCGTTCCGGACAAGCCGGAACGGTAAAAATATTAACTGCGGCGAAACTCAGACGTCTCGCAGGTCGTTTCGCTCTGAATACAGTTGCCGAAACTCGACCGACGTCAGTTGTTCCGCCAGGCACTTAAGCCTATTGTGCGAACGCCTCAGAATTCAGGGAAGTGGAGCTCCCAACCGGAAATGGCGTGTGCCGCGTCCTCCGATGCTTGTCTTGCACAGATAACCCAACATGTATAGGAATCAAGTGAAAAGTATTTTTTGAGCTCTCAGTACAAATACTCTCATTACAATAACCTATTTGGTCTGTTGCTACCATGCAATGACATAGAACATTAACAAAATTGGTGAAAATGAGAGGAGACATGCAAAAGAGGGCATAGAACCTCTTAATCTACTAGATCATTTACGTATATCCTGAGCAGCAACGACCTTCAAATTCCTGAAATTATCTTAACATCTGCAAATTTCATATCATTAAAAAAAGCGTTGAGTGAGCAAACTCCAATCAAACTTATTAGGCAACTGGCGAAGCAACGCATACCACCACACAATCTGGGTCGCCTCTGAGATCAGCATGGATGCCCATCTGGACGCGATTGTTTATATACATTGAAGAGCGAAAGAAACTGGTAGACCTGCCTAATATCGTGAAGGGTCCCAGAGACCTCGCAGAAGTGCCGCAACATGATGTGACATGGTCTCGACCAATGTCTGAAATAGTGCTGGAGGGAACTGACACCATGAGTCCTGCAGGTCTGACCATAAATCCGTAAGAGTACGAGGGGGTAGAGATCTCTTCTGAACAGTACGTACTGTGGTCAACAGAGAGCTCCTCTCATCATAGTCCTGCGTCTTACTGCCCTCGCGCCCGACGTTGAAGGCTTTCCTGTTCCGAAAATTAAAAACAGAGTTCCTTGCCACATACTATAGGAGTCCTACCCGGCTCTGCCTAAGAAAAGCGTGTGGTATTTTCTGGTTAATAACGCTGCAAGAATACACTCCTGGAAATTGTAATAAGAACCCCGTAATTCATTGTCTCAGGAAGGGGAAACTTTATTGACACATTCCTGGGGTCAGATACATCACATGATCACACTGACAGAACCACAGGCACATAGACACAGGCCACAGAGCATGCACAATGTCGGCACTAGTACAGTGTATATACACCTTTCGCAGCAATGCAGGCTGCTATTCTCCCATGGAGACGATCGTAGAGATGCTGGATGTAGTCCTGTGGAACGGCTTGCCATGCCATTTCCACCTGGCGCCTCAGTTGGACCAGCGTTCGTGCTGGACGTGCAGACCGCGTGAGACGACGCTTCATCCAGTCCCAAACATGCTCAATGGGGGACAGATCCGGAGATCTTGCTGGCCAGGGTAGTTGACTTACACCTTCTAGAGCACGTTGGGTGGCACGGGATACATGCGGACGTGCATTGTCCTGTTGGAACAGCAAGTTCCCTTGCCGGTCTAGGAATGGTAGCACGATGGGTTCGATGACGGTTTGGATGTACCGTGCACTATTCAGTGTCCCCTCGACGATCACCAGAGGTGTACGGCCAGTGTAGGAGATCGCTCCCCACACCATGATGACGGGTGTTGGCCCTGTGTGCCTCGGTCGTATGCAGTCCTGATTGTGGCGCTCACCTGCACGGCGCCAAACACGCATACGACCATCATTGGCAGCAAGGCAGAAGCGACTGTCATCGCTGAAGACGACACGTCTCCATTCGTCCCTCCATTCACGCCTGTCGCGACACCACTGGAGGCGGGCTGCACGATGTTGGGGCGTGAGCGGGACCGTAGCCCAGCTTCATGGAGACGGTTGCGAATGGTCCTCGCCGATACCCCAGGAGCAACAGTGTCCCTAATTTGCTGGGAAGTGGCGGTGCGGTCCCCTACGGCACTGCGTAGGATCCTACAGTCTTGGCGTGCATCCGTTCGTCGCTGCGGTCCGGTCCCAGGTCGACGGGCACGTGCACCTTCCGCCGACCACTGGCGACAACATCGATGTACTGTGGAGACCTCACGCCCCACGTGTTGAGCAATTCGGCGGTACGTCCACCCGGCCTCCCGCATGCCCACTATACGTCCTCGCTCAAAGTCCGTCAACTGCACATACGGTTCACGTCCACGCTGTCGCGGCATGCTACCAGTGTTAAAGACTGCGATGGAGCTCCGTATGCCACGGCAAACTGGCTGACACTGACGGCGGCGGTGCACAAATGCTGCGCAGCTAGCGCCATTCGACGGCCAACACCGCGGTTCCTGGTGTGTCTGCTGTGCCGTGCGTGTGATCATTGCTTGTACAGCCCTCTCGCAGTGTCCGGAGCAAGTATGGTGGGTCTGACACACCGGTGTCAATGTGTTCTTTTTTCCATTTCCAGGAGTGTAGTTGCTACTCCAAGTGGATGAGTGAGATTTAGTAGTGTATTTCCCCTACACGTTAATATTCAGTGTCTGTCGGTTAGAGTGGATAGAGACAGAAATCTTGAGCAGCCCTCCAAGAAAATTCGAATGGAAAATTACCAGGTTACACCAGAGCGAGAGAGAGAGAGAGAGAGAGAGAGAGCTCTTGTTTGTGTTCCCCAAAGTCTGGCGCCAAACTTGGAGGAGGAATTCAGTCTTCTATTAGAAAATTCCTTCCGCCGGAACTACGGAGAAAGTATCTTCATCCATGTTTTGAGTTGAGACGTGCCCAAGTGGCTGTCTGGGGAAAAATGTTTAGTCACGCTCTCTCCTGACGCCAGCGGCCGACACTGTACGGGATGCTTCCATTGTTAGTGATTACAGAAAATGCTTAGCCGCTGTCTGGTGGCTCGCTAAAGCGTCGCCAAGGGATGTCTCTTTAGTCCTCAGCAACGACCACTCACACAGAAGACGCAACTAGTGGCTGTTGTCACGGTGGGCATCGCATGGATCGCCGCGGCCAGCACCGCTTGACATCTTTCGGTGGTCGGTGACGACGGACTCGCTCCAGCCACAGCCTGTCTCAGAGCTGAGGGTAAACGCCAATATTTACGGACTCTGTAAACTGTAAATGGAATAATAAAATTTACAAGAGCTCTCTCTAGACAACGAGCTCAGTCCATATTTAAAATCAGAAGGTAGAGAAAGGAGACTCTCAAGCATCGGTCTTCCGTAACTGCTTCCGTTAATTGTCTCGCTTTGTTAGACTGGGTGGCGAATAACAAAATCGCGTAAACAGAGACCACTCTCTATGCAACCACCCAGCTGGCAGTTTAGTAGGATCCTTACAACACGACGTCCGACCTGGGTGCCTTTGACTACGGATTTCATGGACAAACGAGCGTGTCATACTTTACAAGGCGCACTTCGGAAAATATTTTGTAAATGTTCTTAATACGAAATTGAAATGATGCGATGAGTTAGAGCTTGTTTTGCGAAAATTTCTGTGAACTGTTCTCGTTCTTGTGACCTATGTAAATCCATTAACAACATACATCGTTCCATAAAAATTAATAGACATTTCCAGAAATCTTCATATAAGTTACGAATAATAACCATGCTGTAGTTATTGCTCTGTTTGTGTATTGGCAATTGCCAAAAACATTATCTTTATACTTGTAACACCTTCAAGTAATTTTATGCCTACTTTTCGTGGGACCTCTTCGAGGAAGCATGTATACAATCATGTAATAGATTTTTTCGGAGATTTAATGGAGTTCAACAACCCTCACTTCAGGACAAACTATTCTATGGGCACATTTTTCTTTTTTTGGGGGGGGGGGGGGGAGGGTTCCGCAACTCAGACTGTAAAAACTGAGCCGTTATAGGATCACTTTGTTGTCTGTCTGTCTATCTGCCTACCTGACTGTTAAAACTCTTTTTCTCAGGAACGAGAAGAGAAATTAAGTTGAGATTTACGTCACATATGGACACCTTCGATCCCTGCGGCATATAAATAAGTGAAGCTTCTAAGTCAATGCAATCGAAAGGTACGGTCACTTATGTTACATATCTTGATACTAGCAAACACAGGCATTCAAAGCCTTTAGGGTGCACCCCTTTGACGTAAAATCGGGAAATTTGGCAACACGCAAGGTATACCGTGCGAGTAAAGGAAATAATCCTAAGGTTGTAAATTTGTTACGAAATTAGACGAAAAAATTTTTTCTCTCTTTTTACCTGATTGTGTGTCTGTCCGTCGACTTGTTACGAAACCTTTCTCGTAGGAACAGGTGGACGCATAGAGTTGAAACTGATGTCACATAGTAAGGTCTATGGTGATTTGGCGGTGTAATAAATGTAAGCTTCAAAGTTAATGCAGCCAAAAGGTACGGCCATTCGTGTCACATATTTTGATACTCGCAAGCTCGCTCATAAAAACCTACATGGTGCCTCCTGTTAACGTACAATCGCAGAATTTGCTGGAAAGCAAGATTCACTGCACAACCCCAGGGAAAAAAATCCGAAATTTTTTAATCTGTAATTATATTACACAAGAAAAATTTGTTGACATTCGTTATCGGACTGTATAATATAATAAAATGTTAATATAATAGGATAGGGAATGAATGATAATAAAATGTTGGAATGTGTGACTTTTTTTAAAATGGATGAATTAAAGAGATTAATTCTTTGCCATGAAGGACAAGCACAATAAGCCAGGCATTGCCTGTAACGGGAAAGGAATCATTTTAGTTTATATTTATATAAATAAATCGTCTTCATAGTATTTTATGCGTACCAATTATTAATATTATGTCCGATCGCCGTCTTCTTGACTGTGGCCGTGTTGTTATATTCGGATCTTCGTAAATTTTCCGAAGTACACAGGTGGGCTTCCGTTCTTCTTATTACATTACTACTTGAAATAATAATAACTCTCACAAATATTCTGTTAATAAAACACTACTATATTTCTGTTCGATGCACATAGAAAATACACACAATGGCGGTCTGCAATTACTCGCTAAAAAATGGCGGTTCTCACTCGTTCACTCACTGAGCGAATGTTCGACTGCTGCCTTGGCCAGCACATTCTCCAGATCTCTCACCGATTGAAAACGTCTGGTCAATGGTGTCAGAGCAACTGGCTCGTCGCAATACGCCAGTCACAATTCTTGATGAACTGTGGTATCGTGTTGAAGCTGCATGGGCAGCTGTACCTGTACACGCCATCCAAGCTCTGTTTGACTCAATGCCGAGGCGTATGAAGGCCGTTATTAAGGTCAGAGGTGGTTGTTATGGATACTGATGTCTCAGGATGTATGCACCCCAATTGCGCGAAAATGTAATCACATGTCACTTCTAGTATATTTGTCCAATGAATACCCGTTTACCATGTGCATTTCTTCCTGGTGTAGCAATGATAATGGCCAGTAGTGTACAGTGGAATTCTTAGGAACCTCCAGTATGCAATTCCGACTCGCGCCTCACCAGTTTCTTCCTGTGTTCTTGCTCGTTTATTCTATATTCCAAATAATCTGCAAAGTTTCGAAATTATTGGCTGCGGAGTATTATTCGTGTCACTGTGTGTGCGTCTGCAGAGCGGCGCGGTAGAAAAGAGTAGCTGGAGAGGAAATCGGAGAAGTTGAGGGATGGGGACGCCCGCGGCAGTGGATATGGGCCCCCAGGGCGCCGAGAGGACATAAACTCAGCGGCGAGCTGGGCCGGGCTGACGCCGCCGCGACTGCTGCCACTGCCGCCGCCGGCGCTTCCACAACATGGTGCTTGTTGACGTAACACTACTAACGGCGCCTTCCTTCTGTTTGATAGCGGCCGGAGGCTTGGCACGGTTCAGAGATGGAACCTCCCGGAGCCACTACTATTTTCGCCACAATCTTACAAGAGAACCTCCCCATCGCACCCTCCTCAGATCTAGTTATATGATGGCTCGGTGGATGGTCCTTGAAAAACTGAACACAGATGAATCGAGAAAACAGCAAGAAGTTGTGTGGAACCATGAAAAAAATAAGCAAAATATACAAACTGAGTAGTCCATGCGCAAGATAGGCAACATCGAGGAGAGTAGGAGCCTAGGAACGCCGGCACGGTAACTCAGCGTGTTCGGTCAGAGGGTTAGTTGCCCTCTGTAATAAAAAAAAAATGAGTTAATGGAACAACGACGAACTGAAATGCGTGTCTTGCGACGTCCGCCCCGAGCAGATATAACGACCGAAAACGAACAAACTGAAATTAAAAATAAAAAGTGGTTAGCGTGAGCAGCTGCAGAACGAGAAATACATGTTTCAAGTCTTCCCTCGAGTGCAAAGTTTACTTTTTTTATTTTCGCAAAGTTATGATCTGTCCATTCGTTCATTGACATCTCTGTTCACTGTAATAAGTTTAGTGTCTGTATTTTGCGACCGCACCGCAAAATCTTGCGATTAGTAGACGAAAGGACATGCCTCTCCAATGGGAACCGAAAACATTTGATAACAAGGTCATGGGTCAACCGGTTCTTCCACAGGTAAACACGACTGATATATTCTACACGACACTGGTGACGGCATGTGCGTCACATGACAGGAATATGTTGTCGACCCACCTAACTTGTACACTTGGCGAATGGGTAAAAAGATTCTTCTACCTTTCCCGATTTATGTTTTCTTGTGGATGTGTTAATCACTTCCAAAAAAATGATGAAAACATAAGAGTTTGTCACATAAACTGCAACAAATGAATGCAAATGTTTTACAGTCGCACAGTATTCCCTGTGCTCTGTCAAAACATATGTTTTTAATGTTTTCAAATTTTTCTGTGTGTAGACCGTCAACTCCTGCATATATCCAAGCAAATTCTAACATTCTGCATGGTGTCTGTTTGTTCTATATCATGTCTCCCTACCACTTTCGCGAAACGACGCTCTGAGCGTGTTTGTTAGGGAATTGACTAGTTTGAACCTGTGACCTGTTGCTGGTAAGGAGACGCCAGACGATACATGACATGTAGAATTCAGAAGAATTCAGTGAGACTAGTGATGATATAACCAAATACTTAATGATCTCAGCGTCAGCTCCACTGCACTCCTTGTAAAATAATCTTAATACTAACTAAATTTTGTGGAAGGGGTTCAAAGCTTTCCTATTTTTAGTTAGCTGGTGAAATAACGTCGAAAAAGCAGTTAAGTTTACCATTGGAACAAAACATTCTTTATAAATTGCACTATTGATAAAAGGAAATGTTTTAATACAGGACGGTAAAAACCAACTGCGTTCAACAAAATTGTGAACGAATATACTTTGAATGGGTTTCTAAGTTCTACAATGGATCGAAAGATGCCTATGCCATATCACATCTATAATCTAGGCTTAAATTAAGTTCCACAAAAGACAAAACTATCAAAATGGTCTACAGTGTCCCTCAGTTATCTTTAATTACTTATCTAACTTGTCGTAAATTACAGTAGCTGATGTGGCTTGTCAATAACTATATAACAGAAAAATCATCGCGTTTCATATTTTTACTTCAAGTGGCAAATGTGAACACCATGAGCTTTAATTGACGATCGACACTAGTATTACGCAAAAAGGGGGTGTAACAGATGAGACTTCTGCAGTTCTGAGGGAAGCTTTATGCGCCTTGTTGTCATTACCTTGTCATTGTTCGTCAGGGGGCGTTGGGCAGCACAGCTGCGCTTACCTGGCTGTCTCGGAAGCAACTCTCTCCCAACTTCTCCTTACTACAATTTACCGAAGTTGGTTAAAAAAAAATTATCTGGCTGTGTTTTCATCTGACCAATCAGCTCCGCCTACAAAAATTCTGTCTATCCAATGAGAAACGTTATTCTTTTCGTGGTGGGGCAATGTTTTTAAAGTTTGCAACCTAACAGAAACGTGAAAAGGTCTCACGCTAAAACTTGCAGCTGGTGTGGTCCTTTTAACGTTATCGTAAGCTCTATACTGTTTTTCTGGAGGGCTCTAGCTTTTAACATATGCTGGGGGGTGGACCTAGCGGTTAACTAGCGACGTGGGTGTCGGTCCCTTACCGTAGGGCCTTCAACTTAACACAGTTCTGCTTTCGGCTTCTGTTCTCGTTTCTCCCCTCGGAAGTGCATCTGTCTCACGGTGGGAAGGTATGACATGCATTTAGGCATTCTTGTGTTAGTCAGTGGTATTCCATCTGCTCACTCGTTACTCGTATTACTTTGGTTAATTTAATATCACGATTTATTGGGAGCTATGTGACATACTACTGGATTTGCTTATCATGTCAGGGTTTTCATGGAAGGTGTTGGATTTGCCTGACACATACATATCACCACTCTTCGAACTTAATTTTTGCACTGAATTTAGGTAATGACTGAATCGTTGTCTAAGTCAGTCAAAAATTTTCTAATTTATCTAAATTTTGTTGTATACTGTTCAGCCACGTTATTCTGTTCTATGCTAGTTTGTATTACTGATTTATATTTTTATATTCTTCCACATTATAATTAAAATGACAAGAGAAGAATATTTTTATGCTATTACAAATTTTTAATTATTTTCTTTCTTTATTTGTGAAGTTTGTTTTTTAAGAAGTTTGTTATCGAAAGTGAGGAGTCTTTCACATCGATTTTCTTAGAAATATTGTTTTTGTAAATATAGTAATTAAGTAAAATCAATACCTAACACATTTTCTAAATGTCATGTACTAGTAAAATGTTTTTGTTTGTAGGCACTCATTTCAACATTGTTACACTAACAAATAAGAATTATTTCCAAGAATTGCTTTGATAAAGAAATATACATACACAAATATTGAGATATTATCCTAATAAATGGTAAAAATGTTAAAAAAAGGGAAAACATCCAACAAGATAATTTTTTATTCTTTGTATTTATAAGGAGAAAATAAGTAAAATATAGTTATCCTTTCATTTTTATGAGGAGTAAATAAGTGGCATATTGTTTTAGTGTTTATTATGCATTACTTTTGTTGTTTATATACTGTCCATTTCAGAACTAATGACTTATTTTTATTGATAGTCTATTTTTTACTTAAGTCCATAGTCAATAACTGTTATTTTGTAATTTATTAGCTGTCTGGTGTGCTTAACTTATTAAGTTTTTCACACGTTGCTTTTGCACAATTCTACATCACATAATTTGATTTCACACATTCACACAATCCTATGAATGTTCAAGCATGAGGTTGGCGAAAGTTTTTGTACGAAGGTGATGGACTTGAGCGAGATGGATGTGGACAAGTATTTGATGTACACCTTCATTCGTCGTTCCTTATTGGTGTTGCAAGTGTGTGTTGCTGTTGTGGAGGTCCCATAATGGAATGGAGCTGTGAGTGCAGAATCTCGTGGTTTACTGGCTTTGTATGCGTGAAAGTCATCATTATGTGTCGCTGAAAGCGGCCGTTTTTCGTTGTAATACTTTGCAGACGACTAGTTTACAATAGGATAGGGATTTAGGAAGGTATGTCGTCTATTCTTCACCCATCTTCTTTCTTCGTCTCAATCTTGCGAATCTTCTACTTCTGTTCTTCCTGCGTTTTCTCTGCCTCTTACTTGCTTCTTGGTTCTTCTCTGGACAGGATATGGAAATATTTATTGATAACAAGTCACTTTGAAGTTCTCCTTATTGTAACAGTTTGATAAATTGTTTGGGCGTGTCATTTTTATTTTGTGGAAGTTTTCTTCAGTTTCGTGCATCAGCGTGCTTTTTAATAGCAGTAGTGTGACTTTTACACATATTTTTTTTCTAGTGGTGGCTTGCCCAAGGGGTCTTCTCGTTGGGTCGTACTTCTGCTCGCTCCGTTCATTCGGGGTGCTCGGAGACCCTTCCAGCGTTCGGCGTCCCATCGCGTCTCTGCAGTGCTCCGTTGCAACTTTTGGGTCGTTGCATCTGATCTTACAAAAAGTTTTACTTATAATCATCCAACATATGTCTAGTACCTATATTGTTTTACGCCTTCTTAAAAAGCTTTACAAAGTTTGGCACCCTTTCCATATTATGATTCTAAGATATTTTGAGTCTTAACGTCTACTCAAGAATCCTCAAATTCGTTTTTTATTTTTGTGTACTATCGTGGTGTATAGCATTTTAGTATTTCATGATGGTAGACTATCTAAACTTTATCCCTTCACCTTAATCTATGGTACATTTGGTGTTATTATTGAAACTACTTTCTTTTTCCCAATTTGCTCTCTCTTCATTCTTCTTTCTCCTGACAATCTTATCTGCAACATAATCTTGAAATATTGTGCTGATTATTTACCAGTAATAAAATTAATCTTCAAACTTGTACTGAAAGTGTTTAATACTGCTAGCCTTAGGCAAAAATACCTCTGCTTTATCTCGTGAAATACCCTCTAATTCTCTTTTACTGTGTTCTGAAATCCCTTGAACTTCTTGAAATTTTTCGTCGATTTCTTTATGGACTTCTAACATTAGTTGAGGCGATTCCCTCTTTTGTGCATACCATTCTAATTCTTCATCCTCTTTATCTCGTGTCATTCTTAATTGTTTGTTTATAACTGGTATTTGCTCATAGAGAAGTTGTGACATTCCCGAATGTTACGCTACCTTTCCCCATATCTATTATCATTTAAAAAATCTGCACCTACAGATAGTTTAGATATAATCACGAAGTTGGCTTCGATCTTTTGACCTTGGCACGAAAGAGTTAACCTTGTTTGTCTCGTAACTTCCGCAACATTGTATCTAATAGGACTTCTTACTTTAATCTTACGTGTTTTCAGAACTGGAAATTCCTCATTGGCATTACACTGCATGAATAAATTTTCTGAGATCGCAGTCAGTTCACTTCCGCTATCAATTACAATATTGACTGGGATATGCTTTACCATGGCCTTCACAATTGGTTGAATTTGAAAGGGTTGGTTCTGTTCTTCTTCTTCTTGCATCAACGAATCCTCCACTGAATCATACATGAGTCTTTTTAGGAATTTCCCTTGTGAATTCGAACTTTCTGTAGGATAAGTTTCGACTGCTACTTCTCTCTCTTTTATTTCCTCTTCTCTATTTCTTCCTTCATTTACGCTTTCTTCTACATCCTCTACTTTTTCCTCATCCTAGTCTGTCTTCTCCGTCTTCGTCGCTACTTCCACTTAATCGCATCTAAATGCTGTAATTATAGCTTCATAACTTCCTTCATTATATACGTTGGGTTGTGTGCCCACTCGTAACTTATTTTCAACTTCTGTCGACTGTGCATTATCCTCATTGAATTCGCTTTCCCTGGTTTCCATCTCAAACAACTCTGCAATACTCATTACTTCATCCTTTCCTCCTACATTCGTTGTGCATGCCTCTGGTAATTCATCTTCCTCGTCAGTATTCTCCCAATTAATTTCGTCCCAACACGATATTGTTCTTTTCTTGTCTTCGTTTTCATCTGGACCCTGCCAGGATGGTAAAATACCATGATAGGTCAGAAAAATATCCTGTTTCTTCCTTCTTCTCTTCTCGTGATA
Source organism: Schistocerca gregaria (assembly GCF_023897955.1). Taxonomy (NCBI): domain Eukaryota; kingdom Metazoa; phylum Arthropoda; class Insecta; order Orthoptera; family Acrididae; genus Schistocerca; species Schistocerca gregaria. The sequence continues at coordinate 719,223,343 of NC_064921.1, read as the reverse complement.
AGATTTTTACTTCTCTGTTCAAGGTGCTGCAATTCTCCTGGGTCTCTTTGGCATGGGCACTTAGCTGTCAATTCGATCGTTTATCGGGGTTTGGTGGTGTTACCTCCACCTCTTCTATCTGTATTCTCTTTTCTTGTTCAGCTTGTTGATAGTGGTTTCTTTGTTGATAATTTGTCGGTCTATTGGTTCTCCAGTACCCGTTCCAGTTGTCGTTATTCCCTCTGTAATAGTTGTTGCCGTTCCTGGGTGAATATAGTTACCGCCATATTCTCTTCTACATCCATAACAGGATCTTTGTTGAAATCTATTGTCGTTTCTTGGTGCGTAGTTATCACGTGGTTCGTAATTATTGTTACTTCGTACTGTGTCTTGTGGGTTCCACTTAATTTTGCTTTCGTTTTCACATACGCTTTGTTTTTTTCTTGCGTCATCTTCCAAAAATATGAACTCTAATTCCTTTAGAATACCTTTAAATGCTTCGACGCCATTGCCTCCGCGACCTACTAATGATTTCTGGAATTTCCATGGTAGCTTCTTAGCACATAATTTATTCAACTCCCCGTCACTGTATGATATATCTAAGCATTGATTTTTCTTTGCCATCAATTCGAAAAATTTCACGGGACTCTTCTCTCCTGAAGTTTCAAAATATGGGTTCTGCAATAATTCGTACTTCACTGTGTTCTGTGCTTCGCTAGGTCAATATCGCGAGAGAAACTTCTCACTGAAATTTTCGTACGATCGGCATGTCGCTGCAACATTCTGCATGGTTTCTGCGACTGTTCCTGACATGTGTGCACATATAAAGTCTAATTTGTGTGCTAGCGTCCAGTGTTCTGGTAATCCTACTCGGAATTGATCAATAAAAGTTCGTGGATGTAATGAGTTTCCTTCTCGAAAGTGTTGAAATTTTCTGACTGTGAGGAAATGGTCGTTGTCGTACTTCGTCATAGTTCCATATGAAATTCGCGATTCTTCTCCTCTTTTGTTTCTGATCATTTCTCCCGTCGTTCTTTCCGGTTGTGGTAGACACATTGGATATTGTCCACTGTAACTTTCGCGTACCCGCGGTGCAGTCTGTCTGATTTCACGTATGTTACTTTCCGCCTGAGATTGGAATCGCAAATGAGTAATATCTTCGTTAATTGATTGTTTTTCCGGTGCTGTTACAGATACGGATGTTGTTGCAGACTCAGTGGTTGTTCGATCCTGTTCACTACGCTCTTCAGTGGTTTGAAACAACTCTGTTCGCAATTTCTGAAATTGTCGCTTCGTTTGCGCTTCTATTTCGACTATGCGATTATTATATCTTTTCGGCGCTACTTTTGTGATACGTATGTCTCACACACTGTTTTCAACAACTTCACGCGCTGTACCTGCTGCTTGTGTAGTAATTTCGTTTATCTGTTTCTTCAGTTTCTTGACTTCTCCCTGGGTGTTGTTACGGAACGTTTTGATCTCGTCCTGAATGTCATTACGCAATGTTTGTACGTCCACTTGTACCTTGTCAATGCCTGTTCTCAATTGCTTGTAACCTGTAATTAAGTTTCCTATCACTTCTTGAGATTCTTTTGCCTCGTCTTCAATATGTCTTAATTTTTTTGTTTTGTTCTTTAATCGGACGCATTTGTCTCGTGGTTTCTGCATTCTGAATTTTAATTTGGTACCCAATTTCTTTATTTTGCCTTGTCATGATTTCCTTAATTTGTTGTAATAATTCTGCCAGATTCCTGGGTCCTATTGCGTTTTCTTTCAACGTCCTACGCTCTGTGTTTTCGCCCAAGTGTTGGTTCGCAACCGATTGCATTGAACTGTGTTGTGACACGTTTCTGCTCGCATTCCTTGTACTCTGTGGTGAGGGAGCTCTGATAACTTGTACTATGGGTTCTACGTATTCAAGACGCAAGCTAGAATCCTCATCAACTGTCTCTCTATCTTCCTACTTTCCTGCTCCTCTGTTGTATGCTGACTTAGGTTTTCTGTGCCTTGGCGTACATTATCCTCGTTATGGTGCGTTATCTGTCCTATTTCTCGCGATACTGTACTGTCCTCTATTCTCTGTCCATTTTCATGTTAAGTCTCTACCTCAATTCGGTCAAGGTCTCGATCTGCCATTGCTAATCTTTCCGAGCCCCCTATTTTCTGTTTTAAAAGCAATTCACGCGCCCTACTTCGCGTCAACATGCGCTCATACGATCACACGCGTTTCATAAACTTTTTGCACACACGACTTGGCAAACCATTCACTTACTTGTTGGGTCAGAACCAACTTGTCAACGATGTATCCGCCACCTGTGCGCTTGCATTGGTGAGAAAACTTAATTCTAACAATATTAAAATTCATAACTTAATTATGCTATTGTTTCTGCCAGACTCATTTCTATTGAATACTTTTACTATCTATCGCTGCTGCTACTGTTTTCGACTATTTATAACGGTCAAACAAAACTTTTTTTATTACGAAAATTTTTCAACAGGATATTTTTCTGACCTAATATGGTATTTTACCATCCTGGCAGGGTCGCCATTTTCTAACATTCTGCGTGGTGTCTGTTTGTTCTCTATCGTGTCTCCCTACGACTTTCGCACAATGACGTTCTTAGTGTGTTTTTTAGGGAATTGACTAGTTTAAACTTGGGACTTTTTGCTGATAAGGAGACGCCAGACCACACATGACATGTAGAATTCAGAAGAGTTCAGTGAGAATAGCGATGATATAACCAAATACTTAATGAGTTCAGCGTCAGCTCCACTGCATTCCCTGTAAAATAATCTTAATACTAACTAAATTTAGTGGAAGGGGTTCAAGGCTTTCCTATTTTTAGTTAGCTGGTGAAATAACGTCGAAAAAGCAGTTAAGTTTACCATTGGAAATTTTATTCTGCTCACAAAACATTGTTTATAAATTGCACTACTGAATAAAGGAAATGTTTTAATACAGGACAGTAAAACCAACTGCGTTCAACAAAAATGTGAAGTAATATATCTTGAATGGGTTTCCAAGTTCTACAACGGATCGAAGGATGACCTATGCCATATCACATCTATAATCTAGGTTTAAATTAAGTTTCACAAAAGAGAAAACTATCAAAATGGTCTACAGTGACCCTCAATTATCTTTAATTACTTATCTAACTTGTCGTAAATTACAGTGGCTGATGTGGCTTGTCAATAACTATATAACAGAAAAATCATCGCGTTTCATATTTTTACTTCAAGTGGCAAATGTGAACACCATGAGCTTTAATTGACGATCGACACTAGTATTACGCAAAAAGGGGGTGTAACAGATGAGACTTCTGCAGTTCTGAGTGAAGCTTTATGCGCTGTGTTGTCATTACCTTGTCGGTGTTCGTCAGGGGGCGGCGGGCAGCACAGCTGCGCTTACCTGGCTGTCTCGGAAGCAACTCTCTCCCAACTTCTCCTTACTACAATTTACTGAAGTTGGTTAAAAAAAAAAATATCTGGCTGTGTTTTCATCTGACCAATCAGGGTCTCAATGTTAACCTTAAGCTCCGCCTACAAAAATTCTGTCTATCCAATCAGAAATGTTATTCTTTTCGTGGTGGGGCAATGTTTTTAAAGTTTGCAACGTAAGAGAAACGTGAAAAAGTCTCACGCTAAAACTTGCGGGTGGTGTGGCCCTTTTTGTGTTTTCGTAAGCTCTATACTGTTTTTCTGGAGGGCTCTAGCTTGTAACATGGGCTGGGGGGTGGACTTAGCGGTTAGCTGGCACCGTGGGTGTCCGTCCCTTACCGTAGGGCCTTTGCAGCTTAACACGGTTCTTCTCTCGGCTTCTCGTTTCTCCCCTCGGAACTGCGTCTGTCTCAAGGTGGGAAGGTATGACATGCATTTAGGCATTCTTGTGTTAGTCAGTGGTATTCCATCTGCTCACTCGTTACTCGTATTACTTTGGTTAATTTAATGTCACGATTTATTGGGAGCTATGTGACCCGACACCTTACAAAATCTGAGCATGTCCTGGAATTTTGGAGAGCCAAGTTGATTATGTGTGAGTGCCTGAAAACATAATTTTAAACTTTTTACTCGAAAGAGGACTTGAACCAGGGACTTCTCGTTTCGCAACTGCTCACGTTAACCACGGAACCATGGCGGTCTTGAACTCACGGTCTCCTTGATGTTGCCTATCTTCTGCATGGACTACTGAGTTTGTATATTATGCTTATTTTTTCATTGTTCCACACACCTTCTTCCTGTTTTCTCGACTGATCTGTGTTCAGTTTTTCAAGGTCTTTCCACTGTGCTGAGGGAGGAGGGGGGGCGATGGTAAGGTTTCGTTATTAGCAGTCGCAGGCAGAGAAAGGTCGTATAGCAAGGGAAGATTACTTTTTCCGCAAACGTTTGCAATGGCAGCGCCTTTCTACTAGTCAATATATTTTTTTATATATGTGTCATGTCTAAGGTACACACACTAATGGTGATATTAAAAACAAATAACATAGAAAATTGAAGGACAGTTCGTATTGATTTGACCAAATTCGGCGCGTTCACGTCCCACTGGTCTAGTTTACGTCTACGATGCGTCTGGATCAGATGGCTCTGAGCACTATGGGACTTAACTTCTGAGGTCATCAGTCCCCTAGAACTTAGAACTACCTAAACCTAACTAACCTAAGGACATCACACACATCCATGCCCGAGGCAGGATTCGCACCTGCGACCGTAGCGGTCACGCGGTTCCAGACTGTAGCGATACGTCTGGAAAGTTCCGTTAATGCTCTCAGAAAATAAAGGAAACAACAATACACTTCTAACATCGGCTGTAAAGCTGTTGGAAAATGTCAGCAAACGCTTCTGGTAGAATCACTCGAAGCACCGTGTTCACGTGTTGTTAGATACTCGCATCATTACAACAGATGAAACCTGATGCTGCAAGTATCATGCGGAGAGAAAGCAACAGACATCGTCCTTCCCGCCTCCCTCGGATCGAAATTCTGGATGCCGCAGCAACAGGCAGTTAAAATCGGCTTAGCCTTCGATTCTCTCAGCCTACTTCTTTTTGAGAAGAGGGAAAGATGATCATTACCATGCCACAGACTGCGCTTCGTCTCCGGGTCTTATTGATAACAGCAGGTCGCAACTCCTATAACGATGCGAATGCCCAATAACGTGTGGCTACGGTGTTCCAAGCAGTTCCACAAGAAGTGTTCGTTGGCAGTTTCAAACAGCTGTACAACCGGTGTCACAAGAGTGTTGCAGCTAATGGTGATTACTTTGAAGGTCGATAACGTTATTTTCTTCAACCAGAACTCTAGGAAAAACCATCAGAGCTGATAGAATTACGACAACAAGAAAGAAATTAGTAAACATAGATTCTAAAATGCATACTTAAAGAGCACTTGTTTATCTACGTTACTGTGAAACTCATCTTTTCTACAGAACAAGTACTTATAGCTCTTTTTCCTCATTTCGGTCTGTACTATGACGTCTGAACGTTTTTCAGTGAATTTCGGGTTTGCCGTTTGTACACTGTCGGAAAAAAATCGCAACACCGGGAAAGTACTGTGCGACATAAACTAAAGTGAGAAGCGTGTTTTTACACACATCAAAAAAAGTTTTGCATCACCCCAGTTCCCAGAACTCCTGAATATAGACATTGACTACATAGTCCAAATGACTGTTCAGAGATGTCACTAAATTCGCCCAAAGATGTAGAAACCATGCATGAGCAGCGCCTATTAGACGGAGGGAGTCCGACAGCCGATTAGTTTTAGTCATCCCACAAGCAAAGAGGTACATGGCTCATGTTGTCTGTAGTTCAACCACGCCTAGACGGTCAATACCGCGGTTCGATCACGTACTCATTGTTAATTTTTGCCAGGAAGGGCTCCCAACAAGAGAAGTGTCTAGGTGTCTCGGAGTAAACCGCAGCGATGTTGTACGGACATGGAAGAAATACAGAGAGACAGGTTCTGTCGATAACATGCCCCGTTCAGCCCGGCCAAGGACTACTACTGCAGTGGATGACCGCTACCTACGAATTATGGCATGGAGGTACCCTGACAGTAATGCCACCGTGTTGAATAATGCTTTCCGTGCAGCCCCAGGACGTCAAGTTTAGAGTCAAACTACACTCCTGGAAATTGAAAAAAGAACACATTGACACCGGTGTGTAAGACCCACCATACTTGCTCCGGACACTGTGTGAGGGCTGTACAAGCAATGATCACACGCACGGCACAGCGGACACACCAAGAACCGCGGTGTTGGCCGTCGAATGGCGCTAGCTGCCCAGCATTTGTGCACCGCCGCCGTCAGTGTCAGCCAGTTTGCCGTGGCATACGGAGCTCCATCGCTAACACTGGTAGCATGCCGCGACAGCGTGGACGTGAACCGTATGTGCAGTTGACGGACTTTGAGCGAGGGCGTATAGTGGGCATGCGGGAGGCCGCGTTGACGTACCGCCGAATTGCTCAAGACGTGGGGCGTGAGGCCTCCACAGTACATCGATATTGTCGCCAGCGGTCGGCGGAAGTTGCATGTGCCCGTCGACCTGGGACCTGACCGCAGCGACGCACGGATGCACGCCAAGACCGTAGGATCCTACGCAGTGCCGTAAGGGACCGCACCGCCACTTCCCAGCAAATTAGGGAGACTGTTGCTCCTGGGGTATCGGCGAAGACCATTCGCAACCGTCTCCATGAAGCTGGGCTACGGTCCCGCACACCGTTAGGCCGTCTTCCGCTCACGCCCCAACATCGTGCAGCCCGCCTCCAGTGGTGTCGCGACAGGCGTGAATGGAGGGACGAATGGAGACGTGTCGTCTTCAGCGATGAGAGTCGCTTCTGCCTTGGTGCCAATGATGGTCGTATGCGTGTTTGGCGCCGTGCAGGTGAGCGCCACAATCAGGACTGCATACGACCGAGGCACACAGGGCCAACACCCGGCATCATGGTGTGGGGAGCGATCTCCTGCACTGGCCGTACACCTCTGGTGATCGTCGAGGGGACACTGAATAGTGCACGGTACATCCAAACCGTCGTCGAACCCATCGTTCTACCATTCCTAGACCGGCAAGGGAACTTGCTGTTCCAACAGGACAATGCACGTCCGCATGTATCCCGTGCCACCCATCGTGCTCTAGAAGGTGTAAGTCAACTACCCTGGCCAGCAAGATCTCCGGATCTGTCCCCCATTGAGCATGTTTGGGACTGGATGAAACGTCGTCTCACGCGGTCTGCAGGTCCAGCACGAACGCTGGTCCAACTGAGGCGCCAGGTGGAAATGGCATGGCAAGCCGTTCCACAGGACTACATCCAGCATCTCTGCGATCGTCTCCATGGGAGAATAGCAGCCTGCATTGCTGCGAAAGGTGGATGTACACTGTACTAGTGCCGACATTGTGCATATTCTGTTGCCTGTGTCTATGTGCCTGTGGTTCTGTCAGTGTGATCATGTGATGTGTCTGACCCCTGGAATGTGTCAATAAAGTTTCCCCTGCCTGGGACAATGAATTCACGGTGTTCTTATTTCAATTTCCAGGAGTGTATGCGCAATAGGCTGCATGGTGCGCAACTTCACTCCCGGCGTCCATGGCGAGGTCCATCCTTGCGACCACGACGCCATGCAGCACGGTACAAATGGGCCCAAAAACATGCCGAATGGACCGCTCAGGATTGGCATCACGTTCTCTTCACATATGAGTGTCGCATATGCCTTCAACCAGACAATCGTGAGAGACGTTTTTAGAGGCAACCCGGTGAGACTGAACGGCTTAGACACAATGTCCAGCGAGTGCAACAAGGTGGAGGTTCCCTGCTGTTTTGGGGTGGCATTATGTGGGGCCGGCGTATGCCGCTGGTGGTCGTGGAAGGCTTCGTAATGGCTGTACGATACGTGAATGCTATCCTCCGACCGATAGTACAAACACATTGGCGAGGCATTCGTCTTCGCGGACAATTCACGCCCCCATCGTGCACATCTTGTGAATGACTTCCTTCAGGATAACGATATCGCTCGACAAGAGTGGCCAGCATGTTCTCAAGACACGAACCCTGCCGAACATGTTTGGGATAGTTGAAAAGGGCTGTTTATGGACCACGTGACCCACCAATCACATTGAGGGATCCATGCCGAATCGCCATTGAGGAGTGGGACGATCCGAACCAACAGTGCCTTGATGAACTTTTCGATAGGCATACATCAATGCAAGGAGAGGTGCTGCTGGGTATTAGAAGTATCAGCAATCTGAACCTCCAGCTCTGAAGGACTGGCTGTATGGTTGTACAACATGCAATGTGTGGTTTTCATGAACAATGAAAAGGACGGAATTGATGTTTATGTTGATCTCTATTACAGTTTTCTGTACAGGTTCCGGAACTCTCCGATTTTTTTGATTTTTGCACATATGAAAGACGATTTCTGTTCAAATTTCGCTTCAGTCACATATGAGTGACGCTAGTAGCATCAATATTAGATACAACAGCAATAGGTTTTCTTCAAATACATGCTGTAACGGTCGTCAGCGTTAGTTAATTTTCAGACTGGACGTGTTGATGTTAGTCAAGAATGCCTTTACAGGCGACAAAGACGCCATTATCAGAAACTCACTGAGTCTGAACGAGGTAGTGTTATAGGGCTACGAGACGCTGGATTTTCTTTTGCGATACTGCAGAAAGACTTAGCAGGAATGTAGCCCCAGCATGATTGTTGGCAGAGGTGGTTACGAAAATGTACGACCGTAAGAAGACCGGACTTCGGACAACCACGCGTCAGCACAAAGAGGGAAGCCGATTGTGTTCGGCGTATGGCTCTGGCACATCTTGCTACATTTGTAGCAGCAATGTAAGCAGCAGTTGGCACCACAGTGACACAACGAACCGTTACAAATCGGTTACTTCAAGGACAGCTTCGAGCTGGATGCCCTGTAGCGTGCATTCCTCTGACCCCAAACCACCACCATTATCGAATTCAGTGATGTCAAGCGAGAGGCCATTCGAGGGGACGGTGGAGGTCTGTTGTGTTCTGATGAAGTATCGTTCTGTCTCGCTGCCAGTTACAGCCGTTTGTTGCTTAGAAAGAGGCCAATTGAGGGCCTGTAACCAACCTGTCTACTGCATGCTAAACATACTGGACCTGCACCAGGAGTTATGGTCTGGGATGCTATTACTTATTATAGAAGGACCACTCTCGTGGCTACCCCACGCATCCGGACTGAAAATTTGTAGGACCTGTTGCGCTGCCATTCATGAACAGCATTACAAGGGGTGTTTTTCAACAGGATACCACTCTCCACATACTGCAGTTGTAATCCAAAATGCTCTTTAGTGTGTCGACATGCCCCTTGGCCTGCTACAACACCAGATCTGTCTCCAGTCGATCACAAATGGGATATCATGGGTCGGCAACTTCAGCGTCATCCACAGCCAGCATTAACCATCCCTGTATTGACCGACCAAGTGCAACAGGCGTCGACCTCCACCCCACAAACTGACATTCGCCACCTGCGCAACACGATGCGTGCACGTTGGAGGCTTGCATCCCGCATCCGACGGTTACACCGGCTCCCACAAATTGGCATCCGGCACCCGTGCAACACAATCCATGCACTTTCGCAGGCTGGCATTTAACATTCTGGCAGTTACACGGGTTATTAATTTACCAGTATTTCACAGTTGCAAAGGCTTATCTCGCGTTTACATTAACGTGTGATCTTTTAATGTTACTCACTTAGATATGTTACCAAGAGAAACGTATTTCCGAAATGTAGTACGCACCAAGGGTCGTAAACCGCGTTTCTTCGGAGTTACGGCCTGCTTGCGTGAGTAGCATATGTTGCACACTGAGCACTTTAGCGCGGGACTAGTTAAAAAAGAGGGTATGTACTTGACGCTTATGCAGTACGACATGCTTGCGTCGGTATCTAGCACGCAGCCAACACGAGAACACGCACAGACTTCTACAGCGTCATACCGTACATAGTGTGTCAGTCAGGTGTGTAATTTTCGTTTTGTGTTTCCATAGTGTTCATATGGAGGAATGTTCGTTGTGAAACGATGTCACATCGAGCATTAGGCTTGAAGAATAGCACAGAGATGTGTTGATCTTTTGCAGTACTGGTAACAGACCACAGCTCCGAAGGTACGAGTTCTACGACCAATGTTCATAGGACCTTTTTCCCCTGTTGCATACTACATCCTCTGTTAATATTGGAACCTATTTGACGGAAATCCCCTTCATATAGAAAAAAATAACACGTATACAAAGTTTAGTGTTTAGAGAAGATACAATGAAACACTTTTAGTATGACAAAAATGTCACATGTGCGCCGTTTCCCTGCGAGGGCTCCATGAAAGTTTTGATACCAGTTATGTTCAGAGACTGTGTTTCAGACTATCGTGTGGTTTAGAGATCTTGCTGAAAATGTCCTCTTTTTACATCAAATCACAAATGACATCTGCGTGTTATGATTATCTAACAAGCTCGAAACAAACCGATATTTCACAAATAACAGCTGCAGCTTCATCCAGACGGACTACCATCTCTTCGGGAATGTCTATTGGGTGTATCGTACACCGAACGCTCCATCTTCCCCCACAAGACAAAATCCATGTTACAGCAGCAGCGGGGATACGGTGTACCTGTGACACTTTTGTTACGTAGAAATGTGTTTTTTTTAACTGCTCTAAGTACCCTAAAATTTTGTATACATTGTGTTTTACGCCCTCTGTATAATGGAAGCTGTTGAATGTAAACACACTGGATTCTGCGAATTTCGTCCAGAGTTCATAACATATGAAGTGGAATTAATGTTCGAATATAGAAATATGACGCTGCAATTTCCATTTCATTTCTATTGCCTATGATGAATTTCTCCATTTATCACCGGGAAACCCTCCGCCTTTTCAGTGGTCTCATCATAAATAAGTTATGCAATTACCATTTGTAAACTCGATCTGTATAGAGCTCAAACACTGAATATGTAAAAACGAAAGTGAATTTAATCGAATGAAGGCGGAAACAAGTCCGAAAACGGTCATGTTGTAAATAAACTGCTTTCAAAAGTGACTGGTAGCTGATTTCTTGTATACATTATGTCGTCGCTTATGATACAGCGGGAATAGGTGCACGGAATCAAAATGTATCACCTCATTGCAAGCATTTTGAAATCAGATTTACACTAATTACCTCCATGTAATGTGAAGCATTTGTAATCCTCATCCAATAACTTTAGGATGCATTATACTTCAGATTGGTTATTATCACCATGAGCAATCTGACATCGATTACTAGTTAAAAACTCCTAACAGATTTATTCATGTTCTGTAGTCAAAGCTGGCTACGCGCGTCCACTGTTTTCGCATCTCACAGAATCCAGTAAACTTCTTCCTAGGTCGATCGAAAATACATACGTCAGGATACATGTCCTGGCCGCAATTTCTATTGCCTATTATGCATTTCTCCATTTCTCTCCGGAAACCCCTCCGCCTTTTCATTGGTCCTATCACAAGAATACATGTATCACAGTCAAACGTCAAAATTGGTAATGCACATCTATTGCAAGCAGCCCTTTTCAGACAGGTCAGAAGCTTAGTTTTGAACATTGTGTAAGCTTTTCAAATCACACCAGACTGTTTATACTCGAGTTTATTTCTTTTCCTGTCCATTCTGTCATTTTTGAACTACTCTAAATATCAAATTTCGTCGCCTACTTCCCGGACTTCAATTGTAATGTGTATTAGCTTTTTAAATGTCTTTATTACACATTATTTCAGTTTTATTCTCTCCAGTTTAAGTACCTGAAAAATTTCTCTTATACTGTTGTGAAGAGTTTCGGTGATTCGGTATCCAACAATTTGAAGCCGTACTGGTTGTTACTCGAACGTCCCTGTCAAAATTATAAGGGACAGTGAAATTAAAATGAGACAGACGGAAAAAAGAGTATAAACTGTTTATTCTACATCTACATCTACATCTACATCTACATCTACATCCGTACTCCGCAAGCCACCTGACGGTGTGTGGCGGAGGGTACCCTGAGTACCTCTATCGGTTCTCCCTTCTATTCCAGTCTCGTATTGTACGTGGAAAGAAGGATTGTCGGTATGCTTCTGTGTGGGCTCTAATCTCTCTGATTTTATCCTCATGGTCTCTTCGCGAGATATACGTAGGAGGGAGCAATATACTGCTTGACTCTTCGGTGAAGGTATGTTCTCGAAACTTTAACAAAAGCCCGTACCGAGCTACTGAGCGTCTCTCCTGCAGAGTCTTCCACTGGAGTTTATCTATCATCTCCATAACGCTTTCGCAACTACTAAATGATCCTGTAACGAAGCGCGCTGCTCTCCGTTGGATCTTCTCTATCTCTTCTATCAACCCTACCTGGTGCGGATCCCACACTGCTGAGCAGTATTCATTGGGCGAACATGCGTACTGTAACCTACTTCCTTTGTTGTCGGATTGCATTTCCTTAGGATTCTTCCAATGAATCTCAGTCTGGCATTTGCTTTACCGACGATCAACTTTATATGATCATTCCATTTCATTTATTTCAAAAGTAATCTCCATAACTGTTAATACATTTACTCGGAATTATGATTGTACCTAGACTTGCATCTCTTCGTCCGAAGCAAATCAGAGGCCACGAAAGTCTATCGTTAAGGCTCCAAACATACGGAAATCGCTTAGGGAGGGATCGGGACATTATGGAGGATGTGTAAGGCATACCTGCGAAACTTCTGCAGCGTAGTCGAAATAAGTATAGTTGGCCAGCGTGTTACCAATGCTGTTTCGACTACGCTACAGACGTTTGGCTGGGAAGCCTTTACACATCCTCCATAATGTACCGATCTCTCCCTAAGCGATTTCCGTATGTTTGGAGCTTTAACGAAATACATCAGTCGCCGTCGATTTGCTTCGGCAGAAAGGTTGCTGGTCTGGGTACAATCATGGTTCCGTAGGTAACCGCAAACATTTTTCCATCACGGCATTGACTATCTTTTAACATTTATAGTGATTACTTTTAAAATAAAATGTTTAGATACACTTTTCCATCTGTCTCATTTTCATTTGACTGCCCCATACATAAACAGGATTTTCAGGGAGCACTATTCGCCCCAGTACTTTGTTGACTTAAATTACTTAATGTGATTCCTTGAAAGGGGTGCTCTAATGAAAATAATTATTTAGCAATTGAAGCAAGTTGAAAGACAAAATTCGTCTGCAAAAATAGATGTGTAATGACGGAAAGAACGACAGAAGGTTAGCAGGCAGGAAATAATGTAGATCCAGTATTGGGTTGGTATGTGGCTGACGGATAGAATACTACACAAAAATGCTACAGCAAAAATGAATGAACTTGTGCCCAAATATCGCAGTGATTTCGTTGATTTAATATCGTGAAACGATGCTCACCATCATGATTAATGGACACTATGCAGCCCAGTTGTCGCTTTGAAGGTTTTCTAGTATACAAGGGGCGTTGAACAAGTAATGAAACTTTTTTTTTCTGAAAGCGGATTGGTTTCACTCAGGATAGCAGTACACCATATTATGATCCAACCTTTTGGCTAATAAAACTTATTTTTTAACATAACCTCCGTTCAGTGCGATGGTCTTACGAAACCTTACTTCTAGGGCTTATATGACTCCTAGCACTGTACTGGTCCGACTGAGCCAAAGTCTTGCTGCATTCGGAACCTCACACTGCTTCCCTCGGAGTGCATTCTTCATAAGGCCAAACATAATGAAGTCAGAAATTGCGACATCCGGGCTGCAGGGAGGTTGAGGAAGGGCAATCCAATTGCGGTACTGGACATTAAAATTGCTACACCAAGAAGAAATGCAGATGATAAACGGGTATTCATTGGACATATATATTATGCTATAACAGACATGTCATTAGATTTTCACGCAATTTGGGTGCATAGATCCTGAGAAATCAGTACCCAGAACAACCACCTCTGGCCGTAATAACGGCCTTAATACGCCTGGGCATTGAGTTAAACAGAGGTTGGATGGCGTGTACAGGTACAGCTGCCCATGCAGCTTCAACACGATACCACAGTTCATCAAGAGTAGTGACTAGCGTATTATGACGAGCCAGTTTCTCGGCCAACATTGACCAAACGTATTCAGTTGGTGAGAGATCTGGAGAATGTGCTGGCCAGGGCAGCAGTCGAACGTTTTCTGTATCCAGGAAGGCCCGTACAGGACCTGCAACATGCGTCGTGCATTATTCTGCTTAAATGTAGGGTTTCGCAGAGATCGAATGAAGGGTAGACCCACGGGTCGTAACTCATCTGAAATGCAACGTCCACTGTTCAAAGTGCCGTCAATGCGAACAAGTGGTGACCAATGGCACCCCATACCATCACGCCGGGTGATACGCCAGTATGGCGATGGTGTATACATGCTTCCAATGTGCGTCCACCGCGATGTCGCCAAAAACTGATGCGACCATCATGATGCTGTAAACAGAACTTGGATTTATCCGAAAAAATGGCGTTGTGCCATTCGTATACACTGGTTCGTCGTTGAGTACACCATCGCAGGCGCTCCTGTCTGTTATGCAGCGTCAAGGGCAACCGCAGCCACGGTCTCCGAGCTGATAGTCCATGCTGCTCCAAACGTCGTCGAATTGTTCGTGCAGATGGTTGTTGTCTTGCAAACGTCACCATCTGTTGACTCAGGGATCGAGACGTGGCTGCACGATCCGTTACAGCCATGTGGATAAGATGCCTGTCATCTCGACTGCTAATGATACGAGGCCGTTGGGATTCAGCATGGCGTTCCGTATTACCCTTGTGAACCCACCGATGCCATATTCTGCTAACAGGCATTGGATCTCGACCAACGCGAGCAGCAATATCGCGCTACGATAATGCGCAATCGCGATAGGCTACAATCCGACCTTTATCAAAGTGGGAAACGTGATGGTACGCATTTTTTCTCCTTACACGAGGCATCAGGCAACGTTTCACCAGGCAACGCCGGTCAACTGCTGTTTGTGTATGAGAAATCGGTTGGTAACTTTCCTCATGTCAGCATACGTTGTAGGTGTCGCCACCGATGCCAACCTTGTATGAATGCTGTGACCAACTAATCATTTCTATATCGCAGCATCTTTTTCCTGTCGTTTAAATTTCGCGTTTGTAGCACGTCATCTTCGTGGTGTGGCAATTTTAAAGGTCAGTAGTGTATGTTTTGTGAGTTCCTCTCGAGAGCGCAGACTTGTGTGGGACCTGACGTTCTCATGGAGAAGGAGAAGTTCGTTTGCATTTTTGTGGTGACGAATATGCTGAAGTAGTTTCTTTTCAATATCATAAGGGTAGCACAGCATACTTCAGAACACCATGAAGAAGAATATCGAACAGACTAACCTCTTCAGAGACTAACCTCTTCAGAGACTAACCTCTTCAGAGTCTCAGAAGAACGTCACCATTGCTTTACCGGTTAAGAGTGTGGCCTTCTAGTTTTCTTCGGAGGAGAGATGATCTTGCACCACTGCAATGATTGGTGTTTCGTTTCCGTTTCGACGTGTTGAATCCATGTTTCTTTGCCCGTGAGAATCGAAAAAAAATTGACGCTGTTAGCCTCTTATCGAGCAAGCGATTCCTCATAGATGGTCCTTCGTTACTCTTTATGCTCTTTCGTTAGGGCGTGAGAAACGCAGTGGATAATCAACAGAGACATTCAGTTCTGCATCGAAGTGTTTGATTGCGATCCGTCGATCACCTCGAATGAGAGTATCCTCTCGTTCTAATACTGCAGGAGTCACAGTTCTGTTTGGTCAGCTAGCACGCAGGAGATCGGACATATTTGCACCATCTTGTTGCGCGATGATGACAGGTGCCTCGCCCAACGACTCACCGTGATTTTGTTCACTGCTAAATCTCCATACACGTCGTGCCTATGAATGTGTGGGAAGCTCTGGTTTTCCGCCGAAAGTAAGTCAATGCTAGTTCTCTAAAAATAGTTCAAATGGCTCTAAGCACTATGGGACTTAACATCTGAGGCCATCAGTCCCCTAGAACTTCGAACTACTTAAAATTAACTAACCTAAGGACATCACACACATTCATGCCCGAGGCAGGATCCGAATTTGCGACCGTAGCAGCAGCGCGGTTCCGAACTGAAGCGACTAGAACCGCTCGGCCACAGCGGCCGGCACCAGCTCTCTACTCGGAACGCACCCGCGTTACAGAAGGGGCTGAGGCGGGAATATTCCACGATGACCTACAGCAAAGTCTGCTTTTTCCCAAGCGAAATTGGCCGAGAAAAAATGTGTTCCCATAATAGTTGAACGCCCCTTGCACTTCCCCTGTTGTCCTTAGCTATTGATCTCAAATATTTTTCCTTCTCATCGTCCTTTGAATTGTAACGTAAAATAACATTCATATGCCGCCGTCATATTATTGATGCACAACTATGGTCTATTCCAATGTCAGCAAGCAAACAATGTCTCTGGTGACGTCCTTCTCCTGAACGTTAGTGCACAGGTTATTAAGAAGTTCCAAAATCCTCCTTGTTACTAGCATACAGTGAACTAATATTAGAGCCGCCCGCTGTGACCGATCGGTTCTAGGCTTGTCAGTCTGGAACCGCGCTCCTGCTGGGGTCGCAGGTTCGAATCCTGCTTCTGGCATGGGTGTGTGTGATGTCCTTAGGTTAGTTAGGTTTAAGTAGTTCTGAGTCTAAGGGACTGATGACCTCAGATGTTGAGTCCCATAGTGCTTAGAGCCATTTGAATCATCTAATATTAAAATAGTATATTTCCAAAATAATCTCTACTCATGATTGAAGCCAATAATAACAACGAATATTACCGGCTGTTAAGATATTTGAAATTGTAATTGAAAATTTTGATTATGTTGACATTTCAGAAATCCTACGTGCTGAAGAAAAATCACGTATTATTTATGTTACACCAAAAATAATAAATATATTCAGCATAGACAAATTACGTCATAAATTAAAAACGGTATGTTCTGCAACCTTTTTATCTTAGTACAAAAAAAGAGAAAATGGGTCATTAATATGAAAATTACTTAGTTACGTATTGATTTTAATGAAGTAATTACTATCTGTAATGTTTTGCACGTGGGTCTCATGAAAAAATTAATCCAGATGATTTGTGGTGTCGAGTTTTAGGTAGAACGATAAAGTGAGTTGAAAATAACCATCATCATTTACAGGGAGTTCCTCTTCCTTGAAGTACCAGATCGCACTAAATCATGACCTCTCTTTCGAAGCATATTCTCTCAGCCAATTTGGTCTGGACGCAGTACACTATAGATAACTTCCGGTATTAAAAGCATTTGCTACTAATGTGTTTGTTTTCCAAAAAACTAAGAAATATTATTGTTAAATTACCAGGCAAAGGTGATTAGGACGTTCATGTTCAGAAGAAAAAACAGAGCACCTTGGACGGGTAGACACAGAATGTTCATATTCACAGGACATGTACATTAGCATGTTCTGCACCAATGATTAGCATTTCAGTCACCTTGGTTCTGCACTTGTCCTGTTCCCTAGGGCTCGCACAAAAAAAATGTAAGTACTCGTTTTTCCCGCGCGCCGTTCGAGAGTGGAACGATGGAGAGACAGCTTGAAGGTCGTTCATTGAACCTTCTGCCAGGCACTTCATTGTGAATAGCACAGTAATCACTTAGACGTAGACGTAGACGGGTACAGGGTCCCTCATGGCCGTTGATAACTTGTTCCATGTCTAACGGTATCGACATGTATAAGGCGCGAATGACGTAGTGTGGTATAGTCATACATGCTGCACTCGTCTGCTTCCAAATTTCATCTGTGGTGGTTAGCATTGGGTCATAGGACTGCACCCGTCGTTTCGACAAATTGCTCACATTTTCGATGATAATTCTGATGATCTGACGCGCGGGGGCAAAAGGCTGACATCTTTTTACACCAAGAAGGCACGTTTTTGTGCAGCAACATGTCGTCGTGCATTGTCGTGCTAGAAAAGGCGTCTGGGCTGTTGTGCAGAAAGCCGGCCGCGGTCGTCTCGCGGTTCTAGGCACGCAGTTCGGAACCGTGCGACTGCTACAGTCGCAGGTTCGAATCCTGCCTCGGGCATGGATGTGTGTGATGTACTTAGGTTAGTTAGGTTTAAGTAGTTCTAAGTTCTAGGGGACTAATGAACACAGCAGTTGAGTCCCATAGTGCTCAGGTTGTGGCTACGGGTCGCAGGATATCATTCCCGTACGTCTTACTCGTCACAGTGCCCTCCACACGCACTAACTGTGATTTGTGGTTGTACCGAATAGCACCGTCACTGTGATGTCACTCCTCCGGTCTGTGGCGAACTAAAACTCGGCCATCATTTTCAAACAAACATAGCCTCGAATCGTCCGAAAACATTATCTGGTGCCAGTCCTGTCCTCAGTGACGTCGTTCCACACACTATTACCGTCTAACAGGTTTCTGCAGATTCGTCAAAGGTTGTCGGGGAAGTGGAGGACGCGTACTTAACCCATGCCGTAATTAATGGCGGTGGACTGTCACTCCTGACAGTGTACGATGTATTACACTGTTCCGATGTTGCGCCAGAACCGAGGAGGGCGCAGATCCATCCTGCAATGTCATTCAGATTATGTGTTGATCTCTTCGGAGGGTGGTGTTGGTGGTGCGAACTGACCCACCTCGTCGTATTCTACGGCCTCTGTGAACCATTCGGCAGACACCCGTTGCTCTGCCGAAACACATCGTCACACACGAGCAGCGGTTTGCCGGATGGATGTATCACATTCTCTCATGCCTGTAATGCACCTTCTTTCAAACTCTTTCGCGCATACGTCTGCGAGGCATCCTACTAATCTACTCAAGTCATACTGATCCATTACAGCGAGCGCCGCAGGCACATCTTACCTTAAGGTGGTGTTGTGCAGCGTTATCGATGTTGATCATGGACACGCGGGCCGTCATGGTTCAAATGCTAATCATTTCTGCAGAACACACTAACGTACATGTCCTGTGAATATGAACGTCCTATCTCTTGTCGCTCAATGAGTTTTCTTTCACTGTCCAGAAAATTATCGAGTTGTAGTATCATAACTTTTTAGGCACAAATGCCGTTATAAATTCCAGTATGGCTGCGGATAATGAATATGACCTCGGTAGGAGGACTAGCCATCGATTCCGTATGGACAACATTGATTCATTGCGTTCCTGTCCAACTGTTATCTGAAATCAGAAATGGTGTTCCAGAGTCGTCCAGGCACTCAAAATCAGTACGTGGCTTTCAGTGAGCCACTCATGCACGTCTTATAGAGCGCCTCAAATGTTCAGCTAGGTTTGGTGCTTCCCCATTCCTTCTGATTTACGCGAAGGATATGACATGAAATTGCGCTCAGTGTTGTGCAACTTCGGGACAAAGTATGTGATAGAGTAGCATGTCCAAATTCTCATTGTTCTTACTAGGACGAAATTCCTTCCCGGACTAGAGCTACAGTAACTGTCGATCAAGTATTACAGGTTTAAAAATTTTAGCTTTTTCCGGTTCTCGGTTTGTTGCTTTTCGCGGACTGTGCTCTCCGAGACTATAAACGAGCCAGTAAGAAGCAAAATCCTTGTAACCTCCCCACAAAATAAAATAATATTAATAATATTCACATTTAGTGTAACCTCCCCACAGAAAAAAACAATATAATTATTTATTTCATTCACATTCAGCGTAACCTTCCAATAGTTTATTATTGTAACCTAGGAATAATAAAAAAGTTACTAATCTCTCAATAATAAATAAATGTTAATGTTAAAAATAATTGACTGGAAATTAACCTGGTAAATTTTGGACGTCAGCAGTGCTGCTTTATGGCCCTGAAAGATCATACTGAATAAATTGAAAATTCTTACCTCAGTCTAGTCGCCGGATAACGCATATATATCTGCTCCTATACGAAACTAAACTTTTCTGGCACAGCCCGGTGCAATGCTGGCCGATAGATTTGTCATGTATAAAAGAAACAACTGATTTTTCTTTTCAATAATCGGGATGACCAAGGATTGGAGAAATTAGTAAATTCTTTAAATTGAAATGAATGATTGTCAAAAGTTACTTTTTATGAGAAAGATTATTAGAAAGGGACTTTTTTAAAACATTTACATGGGACTTGATATAACAATACTATATACGCGCGAGGCTGCTTTTACCTTACACTACAACGCTCAGGCTCCGCCACCGCTGCACACGACCGGCCCAGCCAACACGATACACCAGACTGCTAGCAACTACTTACTGCTACTGCCACACAGTTCCTACTGCAGTCAACACTGCTCTTTGGTCTGAGATTCTCTTATAGCTTACATATCGCAGGCAGCGCATGAGCAATCCATCGAAATTACATCTGCTCGAGTGCGCTAGCAACAAATTCCCTAATCATGGACCTCTTACATCCTTTATTCAGTATTTCTCGGGCATAGGTAACTTAAACAATGGCGAGGTTCGAATCTCAATCCGGCATACGGCTCTAGATGTCAAATATTCTGACGCCAATAATTCCAGATCAAAAGCGGACGAATTTTATATTACAATTCTTGTTTGTTGCACAATGCAAGGAAAACTACAGTATTTTATTCATTACCATTTTATGTTGTCAAGTCATTGTAAATAAGGAGGTATCTCAGTTTATGTTCTATATCAACGTTATTCGCTCGTTTTGCGCGCAAAACGGAACGAGAACATTTGACGATAAACTCAGTTTTCATTATATTAGTTGTGAATTGCTGAATAACCTTAAGATCATCACTTCATCAGGCTGTAACCTTCCACTCCCCTAATCGGCTATATAAATGGACCGTGATCGCGTGAGCCTAATCAGATTATGAAATTAGAGAAAACGTTTCGTAAGTAATAGCTGGTAAGTGTGGAGAAATATACAATTAGGTATTTAACAAATAGCTTACTGAACTTTCTTCTTACGTACACTTTGAATGATCGTTATAAGGCAGCGCAAATAACACACAACAAAGACAACGAATAGTGCCATGAACTTTTCAGTAACCCACAGCGAATAAATGAATTCGGTTGCGAGCTCTATGGGACAGATTTTGTTCATTGAAATGAAATGAGCGTACGGCATTGTTGGCCGGGAGACCCCATGCGGGGTGTTCGGCCGCCGAAATAGCAAATCCTTTTTAGCTGACGCCACTTCAGCGACTTGCGAGTCAATGATGATGAAAGACACCCAACACCCAGTCGTCACGAGGCAGAGAAAATCCCTGACCCCGCCGGGAATCGAATCCAGGGTCCCGTGCGCTGGAAGCGAGAACGCTACCGCAAGACCGCCAGCTGCGGATTTTCTTCATTAACCAATCGGTACGTAAATTACCTCAACAATCGTTTGCAGACGAAATAGTTCTCTCAGCAGTCAAACATAAAACAGTGTACGAAATAGCAAAGAGAACTATTGTTCTACATCATCACATAAAATTAAATCTAATAATTATAGAAAATTAGCAAATAATAATTATGGAAACCGTTAAATGTTGTGACCTCCATAACAAACAAAATTGCGTCAGGTCCCAATAACGTTTATCTCCATAAACTAAACTCATTAAGTTCTCAAATATGTGTTACAGAAATTGAGTATTGTAAATGATTTGTAAGTGTTTGCATTATTATAATCGTCACCAAAATGCAACGCAGTTACATTGGTGAAATATAAACAATCAAGTAAACAACAGAAAACACGTAACTTCCTGACAGATTAAAACTGTGTGCCGGACCTAGACTCGAAAAACGAGAAACATACTTTGGTTTATGTATGTTTGCAGGTGGGGATATTCAGCCGCCAAGTTATTCTTAAAATTGATGGTGAACGTACAGCTGTCCTTTATTTTGCAGAATGCGCTACGCTATTAGTTTCGGTGAAATTTATTCACCTGTTCATGCCAGTTTATGCTTTATAATGGTCATTTGACCGAAGTGCATAGTGCAAAATAAAGGACAGCTGAAGGTTCACCTTGAGTTTTAATATTTGTCTTTCACTCACAGATGAAACTTCAAAATTACACAAAAATCAGTGCTTTTACTTCCACTAAATTAGATAATATCTACGAAAAATGTCGAGAGTAAAATATCACATCTTTGTCATAGTATTACATCATAGTCTTACAAGGTGTCGTCTTTTATACACAGCAGTGGAGTAACTAGCTTATAGCGCGTATCCTGAGCGGAATTTCCAGGGGAGCGTTGTTCTTTGATAGGCGAAAAAAGTGAGACAGACCCAAAAAATTGAGAGAGCGAAATAGGAGTTAGAAGCGGAGAAAAAAGAGGTAGCAGAATAAGAAGAAGAAGAAGAAGAAGTGAAAGGACTGGAGGATATTGAAATGGGAAGGGGTGGCGATGTACGAAAGGTAGTCGTTGGCAGATACTGTTCTGGTTGCGATAAGTAACATTTCCTTAAGAGCTACCTTTAAGAAAATACTGGAGTCGCCCGACGGAGGGGGACATGGATGGTGGTGATGGCAGGAGGGAGGGGGGATAGGCAACTCGAAGCTTGCTGTGTGCGCCAGCTACTGCTCGTAACACCAGAGATACATATGGTGAACACTCAACAATTTCTTATTTCAGGTACTTCATGTGTCTCGGCTATCAAATACAAACGCTGTGGAGAAGATCTAACTGATTATAATGTTTTTCAGGAGAGAAAGCGAACTCGTACGTTAAATTGTACCTCAGTATTTCCAGATGGGTGGGCATTAAAAAGGATTTTCTTCCCTAGCGCTCCTTCACTCTGGCTGTCTCTAAGTTCGTGAGGCACTAAAAAAGGATACTGATTCGCCCCTTGGAGATAAGTGACCTTTCTACTACCCCAGGTTTCTCAGGGCTATCTGCGACGGCTATCTTCTCGGTGTACCAGTCAATCACGGTTTATTTACGGCGACGGTTTCTGTTTAATCAGCATCAGCGGAGAGACAGTCCGTTGGCCAATGCACTTACGGAGGGCAAACCGCCCTTTATGAGCAATGAAAAAGGGCTCTCTGCTAGATTAAAGTTCCTTATATGTATGGCTCCACGTAGACTACGATGCCGTTCCTGGGCTTTTCCGCATCTACAGCGATGGACAGTCTCTCCCACACATGTTACTAGCAGACTTCGAAGTTCGATACCAGACAAGAGGTTAAAGTTTTTTTTTTTTTTTTTTTTTTTTTTTTTTTTTTTTTTTTTTTTTTTTTTTTTTTTTTTTTTAAAGAAAGAAGATCGCCAAACAGTTGTGTAGGTTGAGAAGTTAGTTTCATAAGCAGTTTCAGCAGTTCAGTATGCAATCTTCAGGACCCGTGTGCACCCCACGTATGAACATTCAAACTTGTCGATATTGGTACACTGGAGCCGTCAGCGCTAGGACGTCATGAATTCGTATTTCAAGGACTCTCTTAGGAGAATTGATAACAGCTGAGCCCACCTGCATTTTCTCGGACTGCAGATGTGCTCAGTTGTTGTCAAGTCTTCGAAGGAAACCCTTGAAATACAAATTCACGACATCTTTGCACTGATGGCTGCAGAATGCCAAAATCGATTCGTTTGAATGTTTATACATGAGATGCATATGGGGCCTGAAAATGTTATACTGAATTGCCGAAACTGCTTGTGGAAATCAAATAAAATACCTTTCCAAATTGCCCTGCTATTTGGCAATTTTCCTTGTTAAATATTTGTCCTGCATCCACAATCGGATTAACAGAGGTAAGTTAAAAGCGTTCCTGTGCTCCATCGATATTGATCCACGAATACGATCAACAGTTTAGATACTGCCACTGCAAACCATTGTAATTAGCGTAGCAGAAGCTAATGTTTATTGTGCAACAAACTAAAGTTACATGTAGTTTGGAGGAGAGGTATACACCCAGCGCAACTTCGTCTCTTAGGTAACTCCTTTATACTATTCTCTTTTTATCTTTCATACCAAAGAAAGAGGAAACAAGCGAATCAAAAAAAAAAAAAAAAAAACTACCTGATACTGAAACTTCCTGGCAGATTACAACTGTGTGCTGGACCGAGAATCGAACTCGGGACCTTTGCCTTTTGGGGGCAAGTGCTCTACCGAGTTTGAGTCTCGGTCCGGCACACAGTTTTAATCTGCCAGGAAGTTTCATATCAGCGCTCACTCAGCTGCAGAGTGAAAATCTCATTCTGATTACCGGATACTACTTCAGAGAATAATACACTGACGGCTATTAATGCAGAAACACTATAAAGACGGCCTGAAAGAAACCTCAAACTGGCATGATTTGTTCAACACGCTAGTACAAGAGCCAATCATAATGGGATCATCGCGATACTAGCAGCACTAGCAGTGGAAAATACATGAAGTGTTTTTGGGGGGCGGGGGATTCGGCAAACAGTGCAGTCGTTGTCGTAATGCGGAAAAGGAGAGATTTATATAACGTCGAAAAGGGAACGATCAATGACTTTCGGGTCAAAGGTGGAAGTATTTCCCAAACGTTTAAGTTTGTAACCTGTTCACGTACCTCTGGCGTTAAAGTATATTGTGCATGGGAAAATGGTGCTTTTCAAAAACGGCGCCTATGGAACTGTGGTGCACCATGAACCGAAGATAACAGGCAAGCTTTTGATTGGCAAGCTTTTGGAAAAAAAGGAAGTACTATGGGACTTAACATCTGAAGTCATCAGTCCCCTAGACTCAGAACTACTTAAACCTAATTTGCCTAAGGACATCACACACATTCATGCCCGAGGCAGGATTCGAGCCTGCGACCGTAGCAGCAGCGCGGTTGCGGACTGAAGCGCCTAGAACAGCTCGGCCACAGAGGCCGGCAAGCTTTCTGCATGTGGGCAGTGTATATAGCTGTGCAACCGCACAAAGGAAGCAGGGATAACGCCATCTACATTCTGTATGTAAGGATAGATTGCACAGTAGGTATCCCATTCGGCAAACGCCTTTGAATATTGGTTATTAGTGAAAAAATCCTGATGAACCTTCCGCAAGAAGGAGAAATGCCTATCACTACATGTCGGAATTTGACAGCGGCAGAATCGTGACCTACCGAGATTGCCAGTTTTTCGTTCTGCTACATTACAGTTCACTTTGCTGTGAATCTCAGATTGCCAAGCAAATATGAAGTTAGATACTCCAGGATAGCCAGTCTGCACAACGTAGGGTGTCTTTGCCCCATGCGACTAGCACCTGATAGGACAGACATTATTCCTCTCTCCTGTGCAGGATCGTACAGCCAAGTCAAGTGCCTTGTGAGGCAGTGGTCTCGTTTGCAGCAGGATAAGTATGAGCACGGGCTTTCAGGCCCTCGAATTCTGTACACAGTGACAACTGCTCGGCGGTTGAAAATGTGATCCAATAGCCTTGCATCCAACAACTCTGGTCACAGGAGAAGCACCACGTCAACTTCTCACACGAATCCTGGCTCTACATTCAACATCACGGTGGACATATCTGTGTGTGAGGGCTCCAAGGAGAATGAACATTTTCAGATTGCATTCCTGATAGTCATAAAGGGCCAGCAAAGCGCGGTGTTGTGGTGTTCTATTGATTACACAACACAATTGTTTCTGATTCGCGTAGTCGATAATTTGGACAGATGCCTTTACATTTATGATGTGTTGAGACCCGAAGATATGCCCATCTTCGAGGTCTCCATAACTCCGTCTTCCCAAAAGATAACACAGAACCGTCCTGTCCTGACCAAAATCGGTACACATGGTATTCGAAATTTTCATGATCAGCCCGTTCTCCACATCTATCAGCATTTGCAAACATATAGCGCTAGGTTGCAGAGTCATCAGTACGTCACCACTCCTTTGCCATTACGACTGATGAACACGGCATTTGTGTTCCAGCAGCACAGGGCATCGTAATCTTCCATCCACCCTTACTTCGACTCAATCAGACGAGTTTCAACGATTGCTGCTGCCAAATGAGTCGTTCTATGTACAAAAATTCGGATGCGGTACACCCAAAATCATTATCACATTTAGTCATTTATTCTTCCTACTATACTCTCTGCACACAATAAGTAAAATTTTGCCATTAGCTATCATTTTCAGTGCTAAACTTTCAATAAGTGGTAGTGTATAAAAATCTTTTTTGTAATTTCCAGACAAAGGAATAGTTATAAACTCATCAAGTCTTCAACCAAACTTTTTCAGATTCCTCTGAACAACCAAAACAAAGCAAGAAGATTTCAATTAGAATGTAGAGAGTTCAGTTAACACATAAAATACATTATTCTCTCCATGACAAACATTAAGAAGGAATTACGCCTGAACAAACTGCACGTGTTATCTTGTTAGAATACTTAAAAGAGGTGACAACTAATCATACCAACCACCTTCACAGACTTGCACTAAAAATTCTCAGTCTGATGATCCATCAAAAAGAAGTTTGGAGATCTAAGAAGAAATGTGCATCTACCCTCTAACTCAAAATCTTGCAGGTTCTGCTAGTGCCAGATTCTTGTTAGCCAAAAGGAGTTCCACCAATAAAAAATTTGTAACTATAGGAACAGTTTCTTTCTTCTATGGAATCTGCTCTGATTAATCAGTAATACATATTTCTTTCTTAGAGCGTAGTACGAAGCAGAAATTCTGTCCCATTATGAGATTGGTTCGGGGTTCAGCCAACGATAGCTACTGCATGTGCGCACTCACTATGAAAATAATTTTGGTAAACGTATCTGGAACTCTCTTGAAAAATTTTAATATCACTTCCTGCTGGTCTTGTTTGAGTCCTGCAGATTCTTCTTGCTCTGAAGCTCTTTATTTTTAGAAAGAATTTGGCCAGTGGTAACACCTGTTCCCGTCAAATCCCGAAGTTAAGCGCTAAAGGGCTGGGCTAGTCCTTAGATGGGTGACAATCCTGCCTGCCGACCGCTGTTGGCAAGCGGGCTGCACTCAGCTCTTGTAAGGCAAACTGAGGAGGTACTTGACTGAGAAGCAGCGGCTCCGGTCTCGTAAACTCACATACGGCCGGAAAGCGGTGTGCTGACCACATGCTCCCCCATATCAACATCCAGTAACGCCTGTGGGCTGAGGATGACACGGTCGCCGGTCGGTACCGTTTGTCCTTCATGGCCTGTTCGGGCGGAGTTTAGTTTAGGTTTTAGTCTTTACTCTGTTTCTCACAATGGAAGCTTAAAGCCTGCCGCATGCCGCCTCCAACCCTCTGTGAGGCTGTTATTGGAACATGGAACACCATTTCTGCAGTGCCCATCTGTTGTGTGTGTACCTGGCTCGAGACTCATCCTTCCAGCAAGAAACAATTTTACCACTCGCTTGCAGTTGTACCCTTGCACTCGTCACTTTCCCACAGTCAGCCATCAGACTCAGCTTACCGAAAAAACATTACACATATATTTCACCATACAGAAATGGAATGGGAATAATAAAAGCATGGACACTTATACACATTTCATAGGTGTTCTTTTGCCAAAAGAGGAAGTTTTGGATATTACACACTACATGAGGAGGTTCTACGCAGAATCGGAGAGGAAAGGAATATGTGGAAAACACTGATAAGGAGAAGGGACAGGATGATAGGACATCTGCTAAGACATGAGGGAATGACTTCCATGGTACTAGAGGGAGCTGTAGAGGGCAAAAACTGTAGAGGAAGACAGAGATTGGAATACGTCAAGCAAATAATTGAGGACGTAGGTTGCAAGTGCTACTCTGAGATGAAGAGGTTAGCACAGGAAAGGAATTCGTGGCGGGCCGCATCAAACCAGTCAGTAGACTGATGAAAAAAAAAAAAAACTACCGTGAACTTTTGCCGTGAAGCGATGTACCTAATACATTGAAATACAAAGCCAGAATGAATGAAACATTGTTTCGTAGGTGACCGACGTGTTACACTGACAGAATAGAGATGTGGGCGCGTCGGCTACTCCGCAGTCTTTCTTAAGCAATTTTACACGAACTATCGAGAGAAAATTCTTTACTTTTTTATTAGTAGCAGCCTCGTACGTCAGCTTCATGGTTCCTGCCTATTTTTTCGTTAGTTGTCATAGTTACTGTGATATTTCCAAATTAATTAATCCATCAGACGAAATTCGAATAGTTCGCAATGAAAGTTAGTAGTCAGTATGAATATACTTTTGGTGCACAACAGGTCACACATTGCTGGTTATGAAATGATTCTAACATAACGAATTTTTCTTTTGACTTGGAAGGACGTGTTTATCAATGTCCAGTCTCGAGAAAAAGGATATTATGTACCGCACTCAGTATTTCTATAAACGATTTAACATGCTGAAACAAGAATTTTGCTAATGGTAGCACACAAATACGAGAGTGTTTTGCAGTGTGTTAGAGTGGAAAACTTTTGTATTTATCACAGCAGATCTAATTATGGATTCATTCAATAGAATAACTGGAGAGAATACACCTTTATTTTCATACCGGCGATGAGCTGTTTCGTAAACTATTACCTATCTTGCCCTCAGTTGTTTGTTCAGTAACGGATTATTATTTGGAATTTCATCGTAATTGCAATAGCATTAGTATTTTAGCGAAGTTAAGTTGGTAAACTTCACTATGTTTCACAAAAAAAAGTAAAATTAACATGGTAACAAGAGAAATGTATGTGCGACTGATGACGATTCTCTGAAACAAAAAAATAGTCAACAAATGTGGCGAAAATATGCGTCTTTTTTGTCGTAGTTTCGGAAGAATCATATAATCCATCAAAAGAGGCAGAAAACTCACCGGATCCAGGACATATTCACATCATAAGTTTTTATAAATAACTATATGGAGCTATCGACTATTTTAAAATCTTCCATTTGTGATTAAAAATAAAATCTTAGTTCGAAAACTGGCCATGTAATTCATTACAGTGAGTGTGTAAAGGAATGGAAACCGCATGTTGAAATAGGTGTTGGATGATTTGTCAATGATTTTTGAAAATTGCTTGGTCCAATTTTAAATAACCAATCACCTTCAGATAAGGTTGCCGTCAGCGTAGTTGATCTGGTCAGTGGTTTACTGCCGTAGAGAGGAGCCAGGTTCAACTCCCGGAACTGCCAGACATATTTTCCTTCCTATGAGGACTGGAACGACGTTTATTCAGCCTTTTGATGCCAGTTGAGAAGGTACTTCATTGAGAAGTAGCGGCTCCAAAGTGTACAAAGCGGACAAAGGCCAGGAGAGAAGTGTGCTGACCCCAAACTCCTCCATACTGCATCCAACGAATGCCATTATCTCAGGATGACACGGTGGTTGGAAGGTACCGATCACCCTATCTGTGGCCTGAGCAGCGATTTTTTACTTTGTTAATTGATCTTCACAAAAGACTGTTTACTACTGATTTACGAAATTTAGTTTGTGCTCTTCCTCTTCGTCAGCGAAGATGTCGTCAGTATACGAGGGTAGTTTGAAAAGTTCTCGGCAGCACCACCAGAGATCAGCGCTAGCACAAGTTGTTCACGTGATATTCATTGGAGTGTTGTCTGTAAACACGTGCTATGGACACTGCTCTTGGAAGAGAGCTGTGGCGGTGACGTGGCTCTGTTGTTGTTCCCGCGTAGCGATTTGCGAAGATGTAAAGAAATCGAGATTAGAGCAGTGATTACGTACTTCGTAAAGAATGGTATGAAAGCAAAAGACATTCATGCCGATTCCAAGAATACACTGGGGGTCTCTGCTCCTTCATATTCAACTGTTGCCAAGTGGAGAAATGAATTGGATGATGATCCGCGCATTAGTCAGCCGAGATGTGTCACAACTTGAATCGCCGGAATAGCATATCCTCCTATTTCCATCTATTGAATTATAATTTTTTTCCTTATTTTGTTACCTGAAGATATGACGTTTCTGTGTCTTTGTATATTGTAATTGTTTTACTATTTGTACATACATGCATTTATGTCGATGTATAATTGGTTGGTTTTGTAAATACTATTTGTATTTTTACGCTGGGTTTGGCCTTGGGAGAACTATGCTATCAAACGAATACATCGATAGGTCGTGTGGAGAACCAACGTTTTTAGGATCTTTGGTGGTGAACTCTGCCACGTGGAGCGCGGGCAGAGCAGAGGGAGGGTGGCAGGAGTAGTGCAGTGGAGCAGGTGTGTTGTGTGACGCTCCGGCGAGTTGCCGCGCTTTCGGGGTTTGGCAGTATGTAATTGCGCTCGAATTGCTATGTCAGTTTCTGACATAGTGTCTCGGATGGAAGGCGTTAGCTGGCACACATCAAGAGCCCGTTTCGGCTCGAGACCGTGTCGAGAAGAAGGCGCGCCAACGTCCAGCTTCTGCAACAGCGACGGCCGACAATGAGTGACTGTCGCCACCTCCTCTATCGACGACTTCAAACCTTCAATCAACCAACAAGGAAGACTGGTAGCACGTAAAGTTGTAGAACTGTATGACAGCCCTCAGCTTTTCAAACTGTTAAATTTTTCTCACTAAATTACAGCAACGTAGCATGAACCTTTGTTGCTCATTCTCCTAATTGCATTACCAAGCAGGGCCCCTCCCTTTTCCGGAATGAACCAGAGTGTCGTTGAAATTCAAACGCCAGCATTAAAGTAATATCATTCGATTTCACTACTTTAATTTCAAAGTTCAGTTAAGATATTCATAGCTGGCTACAATATTTAGATTACACAAGCACAAATTAAGAGTGCGAGTTTTGTTACCGTATTTTAGCCTACCTGTCAGTGCAGCTCAGCTTGGTACGTACTAAATTTTACTATTGTTAATTGTTCAGAATCATTTAATTCAAGTTCAAAGTTAAATCTCTTATTTATAAATTGCGTAGATTCAAGTAGTTTTTGAAATGATTGTTGAGGCATCCCGAGACTAACCGTATTTTACTGAATTTCTATGTGCTTCAGAAACAAAGTTCACTATTAATTTCAGTCACTTAATTAACTTTCAGTTATCCGTTTTTATTAATTCTTTTGCTAAATTAAGTCAGAGTGTAGCGAAATTTATTACTTCTGACAAACTTTCAGTTTCCACACAACACGTGTCAGCCTTCAGTTGCCACGATTTTAGTGCTAATTATATGTGCAATAACCTTTCTTTTTCCGTTATTATGGTAGTTGTCCATAGGACTGGCGACCATAATTTTCCCCAAATCTGAAATATCTAATTAACGCCAATTAATTGTTAACGTAACGACCGCACATTTACTTTCTTTATTAATTTTATCCTTTTCTCAAAATTAATTTCCACCAATTTCATTTGCATTTTTCCTTTCATTTAGATGTAAGCCTTTCCTCCCTCTTAACCGACAGATCAACTTCGGTGACGATTGCTTTTCCCAAATTTCCATTAGTTACACGCGGTTTAATTTTTCACTGTCATTAAGGTCGACAAGTGAGGGGGATGTTACATACTCCAGAAATCATTGCAAAAGTGCAGAAAATGGTCACGGAGAACCGCCGATTAAAAGTGCGTGAAATTGCTCACGCTTGCCAGATGTCATCTCAAAGAGTATATAACATTTTAA
This sequence comes from Schistocerca gregaria, assembly GCF_023897955.1. Classification (NCBI taxonomy): domain Eukaryota; kingdom Metazoa; phylum Arthropoda; class Insecta; order Orthoptera; family Acrididae; genus Schistocerca; species Schistocerca gregaria. The sequence goes on along the minus strand of NC_064921.1, from coordinate 719,191,928 downwards.
CAGAATATTTGGAAATGAAATAATTATCTGCAAGATGGGTGCCGCCACTCCTGACGCTGGATCAGAAACGCATGAGAATGGACACACCGGAACAATGTTTGGCCCGTTTTAGGAGAAACGAACTAAACAGAATACTTTTAACTAGCCTAGTGTTATAATTTGCCCATTAATTTTGATAAAAGCATACATTTTAGAAACCTAAGAATTAGGGTCACACGAATATAGGACAGGCTATTCATATCTTATCCAGTTTTAGAAAAAAAATTCTATAATGTGACAGCTTTATCGTCAATAACTACTCGAATAAATCATTTAAAAAAAAAAAGAAAATCGTTCATCCAAAGTAAGAAAAAAGGAAGTCCAGTTGAGGTATGTCAAAGCTAATACAAACCACTTTCATATCGGTACATATTTTAGGTACTATGCTAATTTTATCAGATTTATTTTAATAAAATGGTTTTGGTAAAACTAACTGTACTATTACAATCAGAAAAGTGATGCCTAAATATTGAATTACAAAGTTTAACCTGAAATACCTTTACTAAAATGTTGAACATTTCTAGAAGGTTGTGTTTAGGCATTTTGTATGTGATAGACAGAATAAAAGGAAAATAAGCAGTTGTTTGGATCATTAGACCCCCTTCCTTTTTTCAATTTCTTCCTTTGTTTTTAAATAAATAGTGTGATGTAGCAGCTTGTTAATACGTATTAAAAAGCATATTTTACATTATTATAGCTTGCAAGAGGTGTTTTATTAGTTACAACACATTCTGAATGAAATAATTACTTATATGTAATTGCATGTATTGCATAATTCGAATGTAAGTTAGTATCAAGAAGTTTTATAAAAATTGGTATCTACTAGAGTATAGCCCGACCCAGCGCCCACTTCATCCCCCCCCCCTCCCTGCCCACCCATACAGTTATATTTCATGGTAGACAGTAATTCGAGAGAGTCTAGTACCTTGGAACAGTTCTCAGAATTTCGCCCCTAGCCAGCCCTGTAATAGAAGTTTAATATATTTCTTATTCCGTTTTGATATGATAGCAGTTTCTATGTGTGTGCTGCTCTTTTTCCTGAAATTACAAAATGACTCCCGAAAATTAGGGTTTTTCAAAAAGCGAAGGATTGTTCCAAGATTCAACATGATCATGTACCGACGAACAAATACTAAATTCAGATTTAAAACAGTTAGAATGAAGAATAGATTGTCAGCTCCGCATTTATTGGCCTATGTGTTACATTGTTACATTTCTACAAACAAATAATCACTAAGTCAATTCAGATTAAAAAAGCTATTATTAAAAGCGAGTTACAAGATAAAAACTTTTTGAAACAGAAGCCATTCGCAACTAACACCAATTTCCATTTCCAAGACATGGAGATTTGTTACTACATTAATGAAGCTCAATTTATTTGCACATTTCACGTGTTCCATGGTAAACAGACCCTTGTTTGCAACACACTCATCATAAAACACGTATTTAAATACGCAGTAGTCCTAAGATTTAACAATCCGTCCACAAGACGCAACCTCATGTCTCACAACATAAAAAACGGCTGAAAATGCTGGAAACTGCTTATTGCTACCTCTAATGCGTGTTCCTTTGTGTGATTCTGTTGGTCACTAAACTGAAAAACTACCACAAAATATCATGAGTTCCTACGTACACTGTTCTTCAACTACAACACTCTCCTCTACTATAAGGCACAGCAAATCTCAACTATTACACGGAACAAAGCTGTTGTCCATAATTTTTATTCGCATCAGTAGTCTCAAACGAAACCGCCAATCAACACAAAGTGTGTTCTGAATAGCATAATGTGTATCATCACACTTGTTTTATGAGGTATAACAAATATAGAACAAATTAATACTACATTCGAAGTAATAATCTAAAATATTTTATTTACATGCACCTTACAAGCTGATATTTCCTGGCAGATTAAAACTGTGCATTGGACCGAGACTCGAACTCGGCACCTTTGCCTTTCGCGGGCGAATGTTCTACAACTGAGCTACCCAAGCACAAATCGCGACTTGTCCTCACAAATTCAATTCTGTGAATACCTCGTCTCCTACCTTCCAAACTACACAGAAGCCCACCTGCGAACCTTGCAGAACTAACACTCCTGGAAGAAAGGATATTGCGGAGACATGGCACACAGTTTTAATCTGTTACGATGTTACATATGAGCGCACAATCCGCTGCAGAGTGGAAATTTCATTCTGGAAACATTCTTCAGGCTGTGGCTAAGCCACATCTCAGCAATATCCTTTCTTCCAGAAGTGATAGTCCTGGAACGTTTGGAGAATAGCTTCTGTGAAGTTTGGAAAGTAAGAGACAAGCTACTGGCAGAATTGAAGCTGTGAGGACGGGCCGTGAGACGTGCTTGCATAGTTCACCTCTGTAATAAAGAAACTGACTGAAAGGATCAACGATGAACAGGGACAAATGTCATGGGACGTCCACCCCGAACAAATTCAACGAACGATAACGAACAAAATTAGATTCGTTAAAAAAAGAAAAAAAAAACTTTGTGCAGCATTTCATGGGGAAAGGCAAAGGTCCTGAGTTGGAGTCCCTGTCCAGCGTACAGTTTTCATATGCCAGGAACTTTCATATCAGTGAACACTCTGCTGCAGAGTGAAAATTTCATTCTGGACCTTACAAGCTAATTTTAAATGAGACCTATTTCACAGTTACCACTGAATAAATTGTAAATGTCTTCAAGAGATTACAACGCAGTACTATGGAACGTGCGTACCCTAAGCAACATTAATATAGCTAACATTAATTTATCGACGACCAGTGTGTTATAACCGCTGTGTTTCATTGTTCGGGTATTCATTTTGCCAATTTTCTATTAGAAACGTACAGTTTCTGTACCCTGAGCGCAGCTGCTTCGTCTGTCTACAAAGCGGTTTTGTAAACGTTTCTATGGCAACGCCTCTTCTTTTGTACTAAGATTATATTTGTTCTTTTGTACTAACATTATAATTGCGAAAGTAACTCTGTCTGTTACGTTTTCACGACTAAACCGATGAACCGCTATGGAACATAATTACTCTTTGAAAAGCTGTTTAATCTAAGACTTTTGAACTTTATCACATTTGTGGAAATGTTTTTGTGTTTTGTTATGTTCTGCATAATATGGCTCATTGCAATGATTACAACTTTTATACGATTCTCTGCATATTTAAACCATACCTCCACACTAAAGCCAGTCACAAACCCATCACGTCTTAGTCACTGAGCGCCATTGTCTCTTATGACTTCTCTGTTGCGTTCAAATCTGCGCGAACAGCTCGAGATTATGCATTTAGCGTTATTGTTTCATGCTCCTGGGTTTGCGGGTTCATTTCCCACCCGGGTCAATTTTTTTCCGTACGTGAGTGGCATGCAGACAAAGCCAGAGCGCTGGTTGGCGACTCTTCGCGTCTACAGATCATTCTGCAACAGTTCAAATCCAATGGTATTGTGCTTTTGGTTAATGATATTGTGTTCCTACACCACCTACTGTAGATAAAGCAATAATATCGAACGGTAGATCCGAGTACCACATTTAAAACTATTACCGTAATCACAAGTCTGGTTTAGCGCAAAGATCTAACAGAGCTCAAGCTGCAAAAGTTACTTGATTCCATAAAACCTCATAGCAAACTGATGTCCGCTGGAACTTGGATGCAGAATGTAAGGGCGCCTTAAGAGCTACAGAGACACTACAACAGATACAAGTCAGTCGCATTTTATACGCTGAGCGTCACGCGTCTCTTACAGCTTCCGAGACGCTGGAAGACTCACAGCGACGACGTCATTTAAAGGCTGTGCGACAAACATATCTATTAACTGAAACTTACTTGAAGATTAAAACTGTGTGCCGGACAGAGACTCGAACCCGGGACCTTTGCCTTTCGCGGGCAAGTGCTCTACCAACTAAGCTACCCAAGCACGACTCACGCCCCGCCCTCACAGCTTTACTTCTGCCAGTACCTCGTCTCCTACCTTCCAAACTTTACAGAAACTCTCATTCTGCAAGGTTCGCAGTAGAGCTTCTGTAAAGTTTGGAAGGCAGGAGACGAGGTACTGGCAGAAGTAAAGCTGTGAGGACGGGGCGTGAGTCGTGCTTGGGTAGCTCATTTGGTAGAGCATTTACCCGCGAAAGGCAAAGGTCCCGGGTTCGAGTCTCGGTCCAGCACACAGTTTTAATCTGCCAGGAAGTTTCATATTAGCGCACACTCCGCAGCAGGGTGAAAATCTCATTCTAGATCTATTAACTGACTATGTTAATCATAAATTAGCCATCATAAGGGGGTGGATCAAAAGTGTAAGCACCATTATGCATTAAAATGGAAGGGGGTAACGGTAGGTATGTGTTCTCTGTTGGCAAAATCTCACATGCAGTACTACTTCAGCCGCGAAACCCCTAAGAACCCTACTTCTGCACGAACGTAATGAAGCCAAGCATTATGTAAATATAATTAGAAAATACAATGGACTCCTTCAAATTCGACACTCAGCTTAATAAAGGAAACACGTTCATTTGTACGTGCATATCGGCAGTGCTTAAACTTTTTTGTACATGCGTCTCTACAACACTGTATAAACAGACATGTCGTACAATTGCTAGCTTCCTTGCTCTCCGTCACTCACCATAACAAAACTACTGATATACGAACGAAGTAGCGGTAACAGCTAATAACTCTGTAAACGGCTATTGTTTTCGCCTATAGCCATCTGCCCTTCGCGGTTGAAATCTGTCGAAAGTGCTGCCAGGTATCAGGGGTTTCCTTCAGTAGATTCAACTGCAGCAGTGTCTTAGTAGTAAAAAATAGATATAATGCATTAACACTTGAAGCATGCTGTAGTATTTTTTCACATATCTCAGTGTCAATGGCGTTATATCTCTTGAGCTAACCAATGTAGAATGATAAATTTGTGTAGATACCTTCGGCGGCATATGTGAACACCGACTGCGAAATATGTTGCAATAGAGTTAGCACAAACGAAGTTTCGCCTACCTCATTGTTTATGACGTCGTATACCAAGTTTGGCTGGAATCGGTGCAGTGGTTTAGGAGCTGTGGAACTAACAAACAAACACACACACACACACACACACACACACATACATACCGGATGATCAAAAAGTCAGTATACATTTGAAAAATTAATAAACCACGGAATAATGTGGATAGAGAGGTAAAAATTGGCACACGTGTTTGGAATGACACACACCCCATATTGCTAGACGTGTGAAAGATCTCTTGCGCGCGTCGTTTGGTGATGATCTTGTGCTCAGCCGCTAGTTTAGTCATGATTGGCCTCCCAGGTCCCCAGATCTCAGTCCATGCGATTATTGGCTTTGGGGTTACCTGAAGTCGCAAGTATATCGTGATCGATCTACATCTCTAGGGATGCTGAAAGACAACATCCGACGCCAATGCCTCACCATAACTCCGGACACGCTTTACATTGCTGTTCCCAACATTATTCCTCGACTACAGCAATCTATCTACATTATTCCGTGATTTATTCAGGTTTCAAATTTATACTGACTTTTAGATCACCCGGTACATTCTTATAATATGGGTGGACTAGGCAGCTGCTTAGTGCGCCGAAACTTGAAGGGCGCCAAATCCAAGACGGAATTCCAAAAGCGAAGGAAAAGAAAAAAATTGAAATTAGTTTTTCTGCCTCATTATGCTGTTCGCTGTTCTTTGGATGGTGCCATCACATCATGGACGGTTTGAAAGCGAACTTTGTTTTCCTTTCATAATAAATATTATAACTCAATATTGGCAGCTTCGTGTAGCCTACTAGAATGATATACTGATATATATCCCCAGATATCTCTACGAAACTATCGTAGTTAAGTTCCTGCCTTAGGTATTTCGATAAAATTTCCAATTACTTGCGAATTCTGTAGAACGACTATTAATTTTGGAAAAATATTTCCATTTACTTGCGAATTACGTCAAATCGCTCGTCAAATCACGAGTATAGAGACAAAATTAGGCTTCTTACATTTATATTTATGTCTTTAGTACTGAGTCAGGTATACATCAGGCATAATAAATAAAAAAATTCATGATTTAATCCACTCTTTTTCTACAACGTGGTAAAATTGTGTGTATGTACACGCACTATGAAAAAAATTATCAGGGAATGGTGAACAAGGAAATTTGAATGACGTTTTACCAGACATTCTCCAACATATTCATATCGGAATGTGTGAAATCACGAAAAAACTGGACGGCTTGACTGTTTTGCTAAAACATTTTTGTCACCTCATGATCACAAGTCCATATCAAATTGACATCGTTTTTGTAACTCAAAACTCTACTCGTAATTGAGACTATTCAGTTACTTGATATTATATTGTTGTTCTTTATTTTTATGTTTAAATCTTGTATATTGTTACTCATATTACTTCTAATAAAATATGTTTTATTATCTTACTGACTTAATATTGCAATACAGAGTTACTAAAACATATGTGAGAAATTGTTTCCGCAGACTGATTGTCGCTGTCACGACGTTAACGATTTACTCGGTGACGAGGAGGATGGTTATGGAGGAGCAGCGCCTTCATTTATGGAATGCAACATTGAAATGACTTACATGTTCGTGAGAAAAATATAAAGGCGACATTGACATCTCAGTTATTGGAAATCTAGATATTCAATTATAATACAACGTAACTGCGTGTTCTCATTACAGTAGTACACTCATGCTCATAAATTAAGGATTATTGCAGAATGTGGTGCCAGACAACGTGGCGGTACACAAAACTGGCGCTAATAGCATAGGCACATAGGGAACACACACGACACAGATCTGTAACTCTACGGTATTGGTGATAAATTGAGAAAACCGTCCCGAAACACACGTTCTACGAAACGCCACTGTTTCCTGCGCATGTACCCGACATCAGTATGGGAAATGATCATCATGCACACGTAACAGGCCGCACAACGGGTTGGTATACTCTGGATCAGGTGATCGAGCTGCTGCTGCGGTATAGCCTCCCGTTCTTGCACTAGTGCCTTCAGAGTGCCTGAAGTGTCCTAGGGGCTTTAAGATGTGCAGCGATACGTCGACCGAGAGTATCCCAGACGTGCTCGATGAGGTTTAGGTCTGGAGAGCAGGCAGGCTGCTCTATTCGCCTGATATCTTCTGTTTCAAGGTACTCCTCTACGATGACAGCTCGGTGGGGCCGTGTGTAACCATCCATCAGGAAGAAGGTGGGACCACTGCACCCCTGAAAAGGCTGACATACTGGAGCAAAATGATGTCCCGTTACACCTGACCTGTTGCAGTTCCTCTGTCAAAGACTTGCAGGGGTGTACGTGCACCAATCATAATACCACCCCATACCATCAAACCACGACCTCTATACAGGTCCCTTTCAAGGACATTAAGGGGTTGGTATCTGATTCCTAGTTCACGGCAGATGAAAACCCGGTGAGAATCACTGTCAGACTAAACCTGTACTCGTTCGTGAACATAACCTGTGACCACTGTTCAAATGACCATGTATTGTGTTCTTCACACCAGGCTTTACGGGCTCTCCTGTGACCAGGGGTCAGTGGGATGCACCTTGCAGGTCTCCGGGCGAATAAACCATGTCTATTCAGTCGTCTGTAGACTGTATGTCTGGAGACAACTGTTCCAGTGGCTGCGGTAAGGTCCCGAGCAAGGCTGCCTGCGGAACTCCATGGCCATCTGTGGGCACTGACGGTGAGATGTCGGTCTTCTTGTGGTGTTGTACACTGTGGACGTCGCGTACTGTAGCGCCTGGAGACGTTTCCTGTCTGTTGGAATCGTTGCCATAATATTGAGATCACTCTTTGTGGCACTACGAGGCCCGTGCTGCGACCTGCTGTATTTGACCAGACTCCAGTCGCCCTAGTATTCTACCCCTCATAACGTCATCAACATGTGTTCTTTGAGCCATTTTCAACACACAGTCACCATTAGCACGTCTGCACACGTACTGGCTGCAACGTACTCTGACATGCACCAAAAAACCTCTGCGCATGTGGACTGCTGCCAGCGCCACCGTGCGACAACCACAGGTCAAATGCAGTGCCTGTTCATACCCAAAGGTGTATTAAACCCGCAAATCGCCCACCAGAGCGTTATTTCGCCCTGTATCAGCATTGTCCTTAATTTATGACCATGAGTGTGTTAACCCTATATTAATAATTGGAACCGGCCGGGGTGGCCGAGCGGCTCTAAGCGCTTCAGTCTGGAACCGCGTGACCGCTACGGTCGCAGGTTCGAATCCTGCCTCGGGCATGGATGTGTGTGATGTCCTTAGGTTAGTTTGGTTTAAGTAGTTCTAAGTTCTAGGGGACTGATGACCTCGGATGTTAAGTCCCATAGTTCTCAGAACCATTTGAACCATTTAATAATTGGAGATTTTACCAGTCCATTTTTGTGGCACTAACTTTCAGAGAATGGGTATATGAGGTTGATTGCAGACATCACTGGCGAAACTAACTTGATCATGCAAACGATGGTCTACCGTCCACATATACAGAGCAATACTTCTGTACTTTCCGAGATTCAGACAGGCGAAACAGTCCAATTAATGTAATCGATAAGCTCATTTTGCTCAAATTTAAAAAAAAAATGTGTAAAAGTTGGGAATAAGCATGTACGAAAAAGGACGACGAATGAGGGAATCACGAAAGTGTCAGCGAAATCTCCAATATCATTGCATTATCATTTACATTTCCTTGAGCTCTTCAAGCTTTGTATTTGTATTTCTGCAGGGAAACAATTACAGAACCTGCTATTCAGGTATCTTTCCCAAGAGCATTTACAATGTTTTTAAATGCTTGTACGTATCCTCAAAATATTTCTGTTGGTTTTCAAGTGGAACGTTGTTGTACAGATGTGACATTCGATTTTGTATGCGTTTAAGAAAACTAGAAATTGTTTGTACACTCGGTACATTCCTTTGAAGGGAACCCCCTTAATAAATTATTCAATGACGCACACATACCGTCTTGAAGTTTACAACTGTTTGTTGAGTACAGATGCTGACAAAAATAAGGGGTTGTAAGCAATGCCATGTAGTTGTAACAGCTGCGTTAGTTTTATATTATGTTGTGCTAACTACAACTGAACAGTTAAATGAGAAAAAGACCTCATTAACAGAGTCGATAAATCGCAACCTTATCGTGATTTGATCATTGGCAGCCAGTTTTCCTCAGTGTTACAATCCGAATACGGTGCAGAGATTCCTTACTTCGTACTATCTCTAGTTCTATAAACATTAATTCACGTCTAAATGAGGTTCAATTGATAGAGGAGAAGCACTCATCATAGGGTTATACATAATGTATATGTGGCCAGACAGTCAGCGGAGGAAGAGGCGTGTAGAGTTGGTGGCACAGAAACCACATTCAGATCGGTAACATATATTGTGCATACCAGTTCGTGGTGAACCGGCAAATAAAGGGGATCACAAACGCAGAGAGGATTACTGAGTTTTGCTTAATTTGTTGGCTTCTCATCGGGCACGAAGTACTAATCTGCGACATCAATAAAAAGTGAGACCTAATAAATATCGCAATGGAAGCTCGCTTGGTGTGCTTCACAGGATCAACTGCTTTGATGCACACCACATTAATTACATTAACTCCATTTCGCGGATGTACAACATCAAAAACTGCTAGAACCGTTCAGTGAGGCATGTAACATATACCGACAAAGAATTTACATTAGTAATGTGAAAGTTATTACAAAATTCATTCGAATTCAGTCATTAATAAACGATTTATTACGAATTACTTTCTCATCGCTGAGTCCAATCATTACCGTAATCTTACGGTTTTGATATTACTGTCGACTTCTCTGGAAGTAGGTGGTTTATATAACTAGATGTAATTTACCTATAGGAGACTGTATGGCTGATGCATTATTCGACAAAAACTTAAAACTTTTAGAAATAAACAAATTATAAATGTTTTGCACCATGTTTTAAACCCTTGTTATTATTTCTTTTGCAATTAAGCTTCACGCGTTGCGTGAATGTACCACACAGACGGAAAAGTATACGAAGAAACAATTGTGGCCAAGATATACCAGTAACGTACTTTGGAGACCCACCACGATATGCAAACTGTACCTGTTACAAGTCAAAAACTTGTTTTTGACCGAAGAGATCCACTTATGTAAAGGAATAATACAACAGCTCGTGTTTTTGCTGACTGGTTTAAAGAGTCCTTAGCCTACAATACAAAATAAGATGTCCATCCAGTCATACATCCGTTCTCCAAAGGAGAAGACTTCAATAATAACCGTCTACGTCTAAGGCGTGTTATCATGCAATATTCATCCCTATCGTTATGCTGACGCATCTACTATGTAAATTATCATGCAATACTGACAGATGACGAGAATGCGTATGGCAATCGTCGACAATACAAGAAATCATTTTAATGCATTGCGAAAGAAGTTACGGGGTCACGTGGTCATTTAAGCGTCTTTGACTAGTAGGAAAGGAACAATGAGACGTTGCAAGTATTAACTCATCGAAGTCATCAGCATCTGCTGAAAGTGGTTGGATGATACAGAAACAGCTGACTGCCAAAAACTTGTGGACGTTTGAGACTTGCTCACTCTGTGAACAGTGGCGCAAATAACACTGGTTTACAATATAGGGGGAGAAAAAAAATTGGATCTCACTATTCATAGGATGCCGTTGCAGTTGTTACTCCATTCTAGAGGATCTACATCTACATCTACATCCATACTCCGCAAGCCACCTGACGGTGTGCGGCGGAGGGTACCCTGAGTACCTCTATTGGTTCTTCCTTCTATTCTAGTCTCGTATTATTCGTGGAAAGAAGGATTGTCGGTATGCCTCTATGTGGGCTCTAATCTCTCTGATTTTATCCTCATGGTCTCTTCGCGAGATATACGTAGGAGGGAGCAATATACTGCTTGACTCCTCGGTGAAGGTATGTTCTCGAAACTTTAACAAAAGCCCATACCGAACTACTGAGCGTCTCTCCTGCACAGTCTTCCACTGGAGTTTATCTGTCATCTCCGTAACGCTTTCTCGATTACTAAATGATCCTGTAACGAAGCGCGCTGCTCTCCGATGGATCTTCTCTATCTCTTCTATCAACCCTATCCGGTACGGATCACACACTGCTCAGCAGTATTCAAGCAGTGGGCGAACAAGCGTATTGTAACCTACTTCCTTTGTTTTCGGATTGCATTTCCTTAGGATTTTTCCAATGAATCTCAGTCTTGCATTTGCTTTACCGACGATCAACTTTATATGATGATTCAATTTTAAATTACTCCTAATGCTTACTCCCAGATAATTTATGGAATTAACTGCTTCCAGTTGCTGACCTGCTATTTTGTAACTAAATGATAAGGGATCTATCTTTCTATGTATTCGCAGCACATTACACTTGTCTACATTCAGATTCAATTACCATTCCCTTCAATTCGCTGCAGATCCTCCTGCATTTCAGTACAATTTTCCATTGTTACAACCTCTCGATACACCACAGCATCATCTGCAAAAAGCCTCAGTGAACTTCCGATGTCATCCACAAGGTCGTTAATGTATATTGTGAATAGCAACCGTCCTATGACACTCCCCTGTGGCACACCTGAAATCACTCTTACTTCGGAAGACTTCTCTCCATTGAGAATGACATGCTGCTGTTATCTAGGAACTCTTCAATCCAATAACATAATTGGTCTGATAGACCATATGCTCTTACTTTGTTCATTAAACGACCGTGGGGAACTGTATCGAACGCCTTGCGGAAGTCAAGAAACACGGCATCTACCTGTCAACCCGTGTCTATGGCCCTCTGAGTCTCGCGAACGAATAGCGCGAGCTGGGTTTCACACGACCGTCTTTTTCGAAACCCATGCTGATTCCTACAGAGTAGATTTCTAGTCTCCAGAAAAGTCATTATACTCGAACATAATACGTGTTCCAAAATTCTACAACTGATCGACGTTAGAGATCATAGTTCCGCATATCTGTTCAACGTCCCTTCTTGGAAACGGGGATGACCTGTGCCCTTTTCCAATCCTTTGGAACGCTACGCTCTTTTAGAGACCTACGGTACACCGCTGCAAGATGGGGGGCAAGTTCCTTCGCGTACTCTGTGTAAAATCGAACTGGTATCCCATCAGGTCCAGGGGCTTTTCCTCTTTTGAGCGATTTTAATTGTTTCTCTTTCCCTCTGTCGTCTATTTCGATATCTACCATTTTGTCATCTATACGACAATCTAGAGAAGGAACTACAGTACAATCTTCCTCTATGAAACAGCTTTGGAAAAACACATTTAGTATTTCGGCTTTTAGTCTGTCATCCTCTGTTTCAGTACCATTTTGGTCACAGAGTGTCTGGACATTTTGTTCTGATCCACCTTCCGCTTTGACATAAGACCCAAATTTCTTAGGATTTTCTGCCAAGTCAGAATTCATTGAACACCTCTCGCATAGCCCTCCTCACACTATATTTCGGTTCGCATAACTTTTGTTTGTCTGCAAAGCTTTGGCTATGTTTATGTTTGCTCTGAAGTTCCCTTTGCTTTCTAACTCGGTTGTTGTACCCGGTGGCTCTTTTCCATCTCTTACGATCTTGCTTGGCACGTACTCAACTAACGCATATTGTACCATGGTTTTGAACTTTGTCCACTGATCCTCAACACTATCTGTACTTGAGACAAAGCTTTTGTGTTGAGCTGTCAGGTACTCTGTAATCTGCTTTTTGTCACTTTTGCTAAACAGAAAAATCTACCTACCTTTTTTAGTATTTCTATTTACGGCTGAAATCATCGATGCAGTAACCCCTTTATGATCGCTGATTCCCTGTTCTGCGTTAACTGTTTCAAATAGTTCGGATCCGTTTGTCACCAGAAGGTCTAATACGTTATCGCCACGAGTCGGTTCTCTGTTTAACTGCTGAAGGTAGTTTTCAGATAAAGCCACCCGTTATGAACGTTTGAGTCTTCCAGTCTATATCCGGCAAATTAAAATCTCCACCCAGAACTATAACATGGTGGGGAAATCTACTCGAAATATTTTCCAAATTATTCTTCAGCCGCTGAGCCAGGGGGCCTACCGAGATACCCAATTACCATGTCTGAGCCTGATTTAACCGTGACCTTCACCCAAATCATTTCACATTTCGGATCTCCGTCAATTTCCTTCGATACTATTGCACATCTCATCGCTATAAACACGCCTCCCCCTTCGCAATCCAGCCTGTCTCTGCGGTATACATTCCAATCTGAGTTTAGGATTTAATTACTGTTTTGCGTCTGGTTTCAGACAACTTTCTGTCCTTAGTACTGTATGGGCGTTGTGGCCGTTTATTAATGAGAACAGTTCGGGGACCTTTCTATAGACGCTCCTGCATTTTACTATTAGCACATTAATATTGTTATTCCCTGTTGCATTTTGCCCACTCCTACCTTGCCGCGTCTCTGGAGGCGTCTTGTCGGGCTTCGGGAGGGAATTCTCTAACCTAAAAAAACACCATGTGCTGTCCACACGTACTCCGCTACCCTTGTAGCCGCTTCCGGCGTGTAGTGCACGCCTGACCTATTCAGGGGGACCCTACATTTCTCCACCCGATAGCAGAGGTCGAGAAATTTGCACCCCAGATCTCCGCAGAATCGTCTGTGTCTCGGGTTTAAGCCTTCCACTCGGCTCCAAACCAAAGGACCGCGATCGGTTCTGGGAACGATACTACAAATAGTTAGCTCTGATTTCACCCCGGGAGCAAGGCTTCCCGCCTTCACCAATTCCACCAACCGCCTGTACGAACTGAGGATGACCTCTGAGCCCAGACGGCAGGAGTCATTGGTGCCGACATGAGCAACAATTTGCAGTCGGGTGCACCCAGTGCTCTCTATCGCCGCCGGCAGGGCCTCCTCCACATCTCGGATGAGACCCCACGGCAAGCAGACAGAGTGAACACTGGCCTTCTTCCCCGACCTTTCCGCTATTTCCCTAAGGGGCTCCATCACCCGCCAAACGTTGGAGCTCCCAATAACTAATGAACGCCTCCCCCGTGTGCCTGCTCGGACCTTGCTGAAGGAGCAGCCACATGTACACTCACAGGCAGAGCGGGCGATGCCACACGGCCAGCCTCCACATTTACCCTCCGCCTCGTGCGTCGCGAACACCGCTGAACCCGCCACTCCCCTTGGGGAGAGGGTGGCCCAACCGCGTCTGGTACCCGCGAAGATGTCTCAATTTTTTTTATGTGATTCTTGAGTTTCTCCCGGCGTATTTGATAATCAAAATATCCACGGGTGTACTGCCGGTCTATAGTGTCCAACGGGCACAATATTTCGGCGATCAAACATGTCGCCATCATCAGGTGAACTGACGGACTGAGCTCCTGTGAACGCGCCGGCACGGAGACAGCTGCCACCACCCTTCACAGAGGAATGGGGTACTTAAAACTCTAGTACATAGGGCGCGCACTATCTCTGACGCAGAGAGTCTACCCCAGGAATTGGAACATCTGAGAACTGTATTTCGAAAAAATGGGTACTCAGAGTGGCAGATCCAACGTGCTCTCCGCCCATCCACTGCATCACAACCTGTTGAGATTGATGAAGTCACGAGGGAGGAGGTAGGCACTGCATTTATTCCATACACAGGCGCGCTCTCGGGGAAAATCGCCCGCATTCTGAAGAAACACCGGGTCGGAACTGTGTTTTGTCCTCCGAATAAAACTCGTGCACTGGTGGGGAGCGCCAAAGATGACCTCGGTTTGAGGAAGGCCGGCGTGTACCAGATTCCGTGTCAATGTGGCAAGTCGTATATTGGTCAGACGATGCGTACCGTCGAGGATCGATGCCGTGAACACCAGAGGCACACTCGACTGATGTATCCGAGCAAGTCGGCGGTCGCTGAACATTGTTTGTCGGAAAATCACGCTATGGAATATGACCGCACGAGGATTCTGGTACAGACGTCGAGATACTGGGACAGCGTTGTTAGAGAGGCAATCGAAATTCGCACCAATGACGACCTCATAAACCGTGACTGTGGCTATAATCTTAGAAAGGCTTGGGAACCAGCGATTGGGCTAATCAAGAGTAAATCGAGCAAACGCATAGTTGTGACGACCACCGCGGACAGAGCCATCACACCCACCTCATCTCAGACGCCTTCGCAATCTGTTCCACCGCGCTACCATGGCGCGGGGCGCGGACGGCGGAGGGAGCGCGCCGCGGGCGGAGGGTATTTAAATCGGCCGCCGCCGCGACCGAACCCAGTTCCCCCTGAGCAGCCATAGCGTACGGATCTCCGTGCCGGCGCGTTCACAGGAGCTCAGTCCGTCAGTTCACCTGATGATGGCGACATGTTTGATCGCCGAAATATTGTGCCCGTTGGACACTATAGACCGGCAGTACACCCGTGGATATTTTGATTTTTTTTTATATTTAACCACATGCAAAACCCACCGCCTTGATAACTATGGTGGGTTGTTAGCTTACTGATTTCAGTATGTATGCAGCAAGTTATGGTCTCTTAG
Source organism: Schistocerca gregaria (assembly GCF_023897955.1). NCBI lineage: Eukaryota > Metazoa > Arthropoda > Insecta > Orthoptera > Acrididae > Schistocerca > Schistocerca gregaria. The sequence continues at coordinate 719,176,372 of NC_064921.1, read as the reverse complement.
CCGTTGCGGCCACTCACAAATTGTTTGTTTGCGAGTAGCTGCACCGTTTCCGTCTCTAGCCACGGGGAGGCGGACTAGATCTATGCTATCACATGCTGCGTGCTGCGTGCGTGCTTTGGTGTTATATTTACAAAGTGTTACGATGCTAATAATATTTAGTATAAATATAAAACTAAATAAAATATAAAGAAGATAAGAACAGCAGGGACAGTGGGTGAAGCATGTAACACCTGGGGTGTACCATTCAACGCACCAGACTCCCCACTGCCGGCCTGCCTGAAGACAGCTGACGGCGGCCATCAAGACGCTTAGCTGTTCGCGAACAGTGGCCAGCTCCTCCTGCATCCGTACACACCAGTCACACATCTTGTCCATCCTAAGGAATCGATTTACTGTAGAGAGTTAATCAACTTTTAACTAGACTGCTAATTCACTAAATGTGGCTGATTGTTGACTAAACTGTGATTGCTAGTTACTCTATCCTGTGCAAGCTTCTTCATCTCCCAGTACCTACTGCAACCTACATCCTTCTGAATCTGCTTAGTGTATTCATCTCTTGGTCTCCCTCTACGATTTTAACCCTCCACGTTGCCCTCCAATACTAAACTGGTGAACCGTTGATGCCTCAGAACATGTCCTACCAACCGATCCCTTCTTCTGGTCAAATTGTGCCATAAACTTCTCTTCTCCCCAGTCCTATTCAATACTTCCTCATCAGTTATGTGATATAACCATCTAATGTTCTGCATTCTTCTATAGCACCACATTTCGAAAGCCTCTATTCTCTTCTTGTCCAAACTATTTATCGTCCATGTTTCACTTCCATACATGGCTACACTCCATACAAATACTTTCAGAAAAGACTTCCTGACACATCTATACTCGATGTTAACAAATTTCTCTTCTTCAGAAACGCTTTCCTTGCCATTGCCAGTCTACATTTTATATCCTCTCTACTTCGACCATCAGCAGTTATTTTGCTCCCCAAATAGCAAAACTCCTTTACTACTTTAAGTGTCTCATTTTCTAATCTGATTCCCTCAGCATCACCCGATTTAATTCGACTACATTCCATTATCCTCGTTTTGCTTTTGTTGATGTTCATCTTATACCCTCCTTTCAAGACACTGTCCGTTCCGTTAAACTGTTCATCCAAGTCCTTTGCTGTCTCTCACAGCCGGCCGCGGTGGTCTCGCGGTTCTAGGCGCGCAGTCCGGAACCGTGCGACTGCTACGGTCGCAGGTTCGAATCCTGCATCGGGCATGGATGTGTGTGATGTCCTTAGGTTAGTTAGGTTTAAGTAGTTCTAAGTTCTAGGGGACTGATGACCACAGCAGTTGAGTCCCATAGTGCTCAGAGCCATTTGAACAATTTTTTTTGTCTCTCACAATATTACAATGTCAACGGCGAACATCAAAGTTTTTATTTCTTCTCCATGAATTTTAAAACCTACTCCGAATTTTTCTTTTGTTTCCTTTACTGCTTGCTCAATATACAGATTGAATTACATCGGGGAGAGGCTACAAACCTGTCTTACTCCCTTCCCAACCACTGCTTCCCTTTCATGTCCCTCGACTCTTATAACTGCCATCTGGCTTCTGTACAAATTGTAAAAAGCCTTTTGCTCCCTGTATTTTACCCCTGTCACCTTTAGAATTTCAAAGAGAGTATTCCAGTCAACATCGTCAAAAGCTTTCTCTAAGTCTACAAATGCTAGAAACGTAGGTTTGCCTTTCGTTAATCTTTCTTCTAAGGTACGTCGTAAGGTCAGTATTGCTTAGCGTGTTCCAGTGTTTCTACGGAATCCAAACTGATCTTCCCCGACGTCGGCTTCTACTAGTTTTTCCATTCGTCTTTAATGAATTCTTGTTAGTATTTTGCAGCTGTGGCTTATTAATCTGATTGTTCTATAATTTTCACATCTGTCAACACCTGCTTTCTTTGGGATTGGAATTATTATATTCTTTTTGAAGTCTGAGGGCATTTCGCCTCTTTCATACATCTTGCTCACCAGATGGTAGAGTTTTGTCAGGACTGGCTCTCCCAAGGTCGTCAGTAGTTCCAATGGAATGTTGTCTACTCCGGGGGCCTTGTTTCGACTCAGGTCTTTCAGTGCTCTGTCAAACTCTTAACGCAGTATCGTATCTCCCATTTCATCTTCATCTACATCCTCTTCCATTTCCATAATATTTTCCTCAAGTACATCGCCCTTGTATAGACCCTCTATATACTCCTTCCACCATTCTGCTTTCCCTATATTGCTTAGAACTGGGTTTCCATCTGAGCTCTTGATGTTCATACAAGTGATTCTCTTATCTCCAAAGGTCTCTTTAATTTTCCTGTTGGCAGTATCTATCTTATCGCTAGTGAGATAAGCCTCTACATCCTTACATTTATTCTCTAGCCATCCCTGCTTAGCCATTTTCACTTCCTGTCGATCTCATTTTTGAGACGTTTGTATTCCTTTTTGCCTGCTTCATTTACTGAAATTTTATGTTTTCTCCTTTCATCAATTAAATTTAATATTTCTTCTGTTACCCAAGGATTACTACTATCCCTCGTCTTTTTACCTACTTGATCTTCTGCTGCCTTCACTACTTCATCCCTCAAAGCTACCGATTCTTCTTCTACTGTATTTCTTTCCCCCATTCCTGTCAATTGTTCCCTTATGCTCTCCCTGAAACTCTGTACAACCTCTGGTTCTTTCAGTTTATCCAGGTCCCATCTCTTTAAATTCCCACCTTTTTGCAGTTTCTTCAGTTTTAATCTACAGTTCATAACCAATAGATTGTGGTCAGAGTCCACATCTGCCCCTGGAAATGTCTTACAATTTAAAACCTGGTTCCTAAATCTCGGTCTTACCATTATATAATCTATCTGATATCTTTTGGTATCTCCAGGGTTCTTCCATGTATACAACCTTCTTTCATGATTCTTAAACCAAGTGTTAGCTATGATTAAGTTGTGCTCTGTGCAAAATTTTACCAGGCGGCTTCCTCTTTCATTTCTTAGCCCCAATCCATATTCACCTACTACGAAATCTATGGAACACTATTACTAGCACTCGACAATTAAAGCGTCCTAAAAGCAAAAACACACGGAAGAAGAAGTGACAAGTAAGAAAAATACACTTAATACTTAAATTAAGGTAGCTCGCTGCACAGCAGACGTGAAGCAGACTGCAGTTACGACGACACGAATCCGTGCAGATACCCTTCTAGACCGAAAGCTGTCGCCCGTTGAAAGCACAAGAGAATGACGTATCGCTTGATGAAAGGTAGTTTTGTCAGGATAGGTCGTTGTCGAGGAGGAAGTCTGCTCTATATTTGTCGGAGTGGCAGTAGCTACTGTCGGCCACATTCACCTGTGTCACATGATATCTGCATTGTCACAGAAGACAATATAAACGCATATAATGTGTCAGTATAGTTAACCAGTGTCATTACCGACCAGATGATGTGTAGTCTACCTACTACATACAGCACTTTTCAGCAGAAAATCTTTCATGAGACACAGTATGCATCGTGCGACCAGCTTTAATAAGTGTGAGCATTATTGGCTGTCATTGTGTTAAGCTTTTTGTCTGTCGGAATTTTTCGAGGGTAGCGCAGGGCCCCACGACGCCATGGACCCACCTTGTTAACAAGGCAGTATGAAACATGGTGGTGGCTCCGTAATAGTGTGTGCTGCATTTACATGGAATGGCCAGTGTCCTCTGGTGAAACTGAACCGATCACTGGCCATTTTCTGCCATTTATGGATTTCAGGTCCTTAAGCAACGATGGAATTTCTTTTGGATGTCACTGAGCCGTATCAGAGGGCCACAGTTGTTTTCGATGGTTTGAAGTACATTGTGGACAAATCGGGCGAATGATTCGGCCACTCACATCGCTCGACATGAATCCCATCGAAAATTTATTGGACATAATCGAGAGGTCAGTTCGTGCACAAAATCCTGCGCCAGAGACACTTTGGCAATCATAGACGGCTATAGAGGCAGCTTGGATTAATAGTTCTGCAGGGGACTTCCAACGATCTGTTGAGTACATACCACTGCTGTACTACGCCGGGAAAATGGAGGTCCGACACTATATTAGGACGTATCACATGACTTTTTCTCTCCTCAATGTAAACGGTAACACTCTTAAGATACAGGTAACAATGAGGTAATGTCTGTAAGAAAGAAAAGGAACCCTGTAGTATTTTATTAAAAGCTCAGTGGTGAAAACATTGAGAGATAATACTAATAAGCGATATCAGATGAGACGATCATGCAAAATCAATGGTAGGAAAGGGGAATGGAAGACTGAGTTTTGTTGAAAGGGTTCACAGGATATGCAGTGCGCCTGTAAATAAAGTCGCATCGCTGATATGACCAGTTCTAGTGTTCCTTGCCAAGTAGGTATGAGATTACACACCGAACAAATTTAGAGACGCGCTGCTAGGTATTTTTAGCTGACGGGGAAGTGTAACAGAAATGCTCTGAGGACTTCAGTGGGAATCCTTGGAAAAAAGAGGACGTATTTCTCGGGAAAGCTTGTTGGGAATATTTAGGGAATCTTTGTTTGAAGGGCATCGTAAGAGCGTTCCTGCACCGGCAACACTTTCGTAACTATGGATGGGTACAGAGACAGCATGCCACAGTCGTATACCTCGCAAAGCGAGACTAAGATGATAAGGGACTAGAGATTTGCGTAGGTACCGGGTGACAATTATTGAACATGAAAAACGGCCGCTGTGGTCGAGTGGTTCGAGGTGCTTCAGTCCATAACCACGAGGCTGTTACGGCCGAATGTTCAAATCCTGCCTCGGGCATGGATGTGTGTGGTGTCCTTAGGTTAGTTAGGGACTGATGACCTCAGAAGTTAAGTCCCATAGTGCTCAGATCCATCAGCCACAGTTCGCCGCTGAGCGACACAGAAGCCATAGAGATTAGAGCCATTTGGACATGAAAAAATGAAATTACTTGCAAACTAAGGCGTGGCCACACTTTATTTAACACGCAAATGTAACTACAGATATTCGGACTCAGGGTATGACGTGTTCGATAAGCGTGCCGTCATTGGCGATGACGTGGCGAAAATGAATAGCGAAATTCTGCATGACCTGCTAAAGTTTCTGAACATCGATGCTGTCGATGACCTCCTGAATGGCTGTTTTCAGCTCAACAATGACCTTGGGGTTATCGCTGTACACCTTATCTTTCATTTTTTTGTCATCAGTCTTCTGACTGGTTTGATGTGGGCCACCACGAATTCCTCTCTTGTGCCAAACCATCTCAGAGCAGCACTTGCAGCGGACGTCCTCAGTTATTTGCTGGATTTATTACAATTTCTTGTCTTCCTCTACAATTTTTGTCCTCTACAGCTCCCTCTAGTATCATGTAAGTCATTCCCTTATGTCTTAACAGATGCCCTCTCATCTGTCCCTTCTCCTTATCAGTGTTGTCCACATATTCATTTCCTCTCCGATTCTGCGCTGAACCTCCTCATTCCTTATCTGATCTGTCCACCTAATTATCAACATTCATCTGTAGCATCACATATTAAATGCTTCGATTCTCAGAAATTTCTTTCTTAAATTAAGGCCGATATTTTATATTAGTAGAATTCTCTTCGCCAGGAATGCCATTTTAGCCATTGCTAGTATGGTTTTCAGGTCCTCTTTGCCCCGTCCGCCATTGGTTATCTTACTGCACAGCTAGAAGAATTCCCTGTATTGACGTATTTCGTGACCATCAATCCTGAGAAGTTGCTCGCTGTTCTCATTTCTGCTACTTCTCATTACTTTCGCCTTTCTTCGATGTACTCTCGATCCATATTCTGTACTCATTAGATTGTTCATTCATTCAGAAGATCATGTAATTCTTCTTCACTTTCACTCAGGTTAGCAATGCCATTAGCGAATCGTATCAATGATATCCTTTCACCTTGAATTTTAATTCCACTCCCGAACCTTTCTTTCGGTTCCGTCATTGTTTCCTCGATGTACAAATTTAACAGTAAGGGCGAAAGACTACAGTGTTTCACATTGCCCAACGAAAAGGAGTCGCATGTTTTCCGATCCGGAGAATATGGCAGCCAATCGAGGCTCATGCCAGTGGCCTCTGGGTATCTCAGAGCCAGAATGAGGTCCCTAAAGAGCTCCTGCACGGCATCAAACACTCTCCTGTTTCGATGGAGTCGACCTGCGTCTTGCATAAACCACATCCTATCGAAATCAGGCTTATTTCGGATAACAGGAGTGAAATAATTTTACAGAACCTTCACGTACCGTTCGGTAGTCACCGTGCCGTCAAGGAATATCACACCGATTATTCCGTGACTGGACACTGCACACCACACAGTCAGCCGTTGAGGGTGAGGAGACTTTTCGATCGCGAAATACGGATTCTCCACCAATTTTGCTTATTGCCGAACCCGTTCAAATGAAAATGGGCTTCGTCGCTAAGCCAAACCGTACATTCGCACACTAATTTCCATCACGCCACGCGGCCAACGGTGTAGTTTGAAAGTTCTAACGCAAACCTTTCAGAGGTTATGACGATTTTGATCATACAGTTCAATAATTTTCGCCCAGTACGTATCGATAATTTTTATCTCGTCCGGTAAGGCAGTGGAGTAGGACAGGAAATACGTAACTGTGGAATGAAGGACTTCTCGTCATTCGGTGTACAGTAGCTGGCGGAGTATATAAATGACGAAATAAAACCACTACAGCGATCTTTACTAGTCTAGTTTATGGAGCACGTCTTCCTTGAATGCTGTAACTGCATGTGTAGTTACTCATAGTTCAGCGTCCGCAGCTCGTTGCTGCTTCTGGATCACGGGGTCCCGGGTTGAATTCCCGGCCGGCTTGGGGATCTTCTCTGCCCGGAGGCTGGGTGTTTGTGTTGTCCTCATCATTTCATCATCATTTTCATTCGTGACAGTGGCAAAATTGGATTGTGAAAGAATGGTACTTTGTACGGGCGCCGATGACAGTTCTCTTCAGCGCGCCACAAACCAAATATGATCATCATCTTCACAGGGCAGTGTTATGCGTACCCTTAAGCAGGCCATTTGCTGTCCCTCCGATCCATGTGGCCTCTCTAGAAGATCTTCAGTAATTGAAACTGCCCCTCTTCCCGCGTGAAGACTGCTGTGCAGGACGAGCCCAGGAGCGGAATAGCCGCATCGCTGCCACTAAACCGGCTCTTTGTCTTCTCCCACAGAGAAATTAACTTGGCTGCGCTTCTGGCAATCTCCCTGATCGCTCCTGTCGAGCAGAGTGAGGTGCCTGACACGCTGATGTCCAGAGGTACTCAATTTTGGAAAGTGTTCAGTTCTTACTCCCGTCTGCTGCAATTACAACATTATTCGTGTTGGTGGCAAGTTCTGAGCCTACAACGTAAACAAATGCGAGCCGAGACTGATCGCTGAGGTAGACCATTATCTGGGTTCTTCACCTGATGGGGTTGTGATTCAGAAAAATTAAAAAACGTTTATCAGAAAGCATGTTGTTGAGTAAAAGTGTTACCTTCTGACCTGACACTACGACAAAAAACTTGATCATTAGGCCTCTTTTCCATGCTGTATCGTAAATTGCCGTTGATCTAGCTGGAGGCGATTTGAGGCATCTCTAACATCTAGATTCAAACAATGTTAAACTTAATTTCATCAAAGCCGATTTCGTGTAGAGCCATCCTGCTCGACTAGGATTATTTTATCAAGTGTGTCTTGGATGTGACCGAGAGCTAGTCTCTCCAGTAATTTATATGTGATGCTGAGTAGAGAGACAGGTTAATAGTTTGCCACCTCAGTTCCTTCTATGAGTGCTTTTAAAACAACGATTACTTAATCTTTCTTAAACGTACGTTTCTATTGACGGGACATCCACAACTGTTATTCATTATCAATGACAAAATCCGCTACAGTTGTAGAAACAACGTCGTTAAACATCTCAGGTAATTTTTCATTTCGTCAATGATAGATTTGTGGGCGGTTTACAGTTAAATGTCGACAGGACCGTATCACGTTCACTTTGACAACTTTGCAAACCAGGATGGATGCAAATATGCATAAAATTAATCCCACAATATTAGTCATGAACCAGCAAGATAACTGGAGGCTATCGATCAAAACAGAAGATATAACCGGCGAAATACGTACTGGGTTGAACTTTATAAGGTTCTGAGTAGCTATTATAAGGTACTGATCAACATATGACAAGAATAATGGCAGGCGTAGATGCTAATAAATAGAAGAACACCGTGTGGATCACATCCTTATATTTTCGACTACCGGTTTCAGTCTGCGCGGCAGATCGCCTTCGTGTAAAACTGATGTAAAGTACAGCAGATGTGATGGAGAAAGTATTTCGTATAGCCCCACCAGATCCTTTGCGTTTTGCGACAGTTTTACGCTATTGTTGACAAACTGAATTCCCAGATGAAGAGTACAGCCGTTAGTCGACAATGGAAATGGAAATGAGCGTTTGGCGTCATTGGCCGGGAGGCCCCTTACGGCGCAGGTCCAGCCGCCTTGGTGCAGGTCTTTTACATTCGACGCCACATTGGGCGACCTGCGCTTCGGATGGGGATGAAATGACGATGAACACAACACAACACCCAGTCCCTAAGCGGAGAGAATTCCCCGATCCAGCCGGGAGTCGAACCCTAGCCCGTAGGACGGCAATCCGTCACGCTGACCACTCAGCTATCGGGACGGACAATCGACAATTAAAAGCTGTGATCCAGAAGACGTTTGTTTATTATTACAAAAGGGACCACGATTACGACGGCGTCAGCTATGAACTAAATGTTAGGGTTCTAGCTGTTAGACAAATTAAATCACCAAAAACGGAACAGGGCTAAGCACATAAATAACTGTGTAGAAACAACTATATACGAGAGCGTACAACACAGTAATGCTTCCGAATTTTTATGTGAAAACTTTGAAAGCTTTTCAAATAAAGTAAAAATAATTAACACTCTACGTTTTCATTCTTGGTGTTTACATAACTATTCTCAACATAGCCACCTTGTCGACGAACGCATTTCTTACAACGAAAGACCAGTTCATTGATACCCTCGCTATTCAATGTTTCACTTTGTTGGCGGTGACACATTTCACCTCTGCTTGCACCGCTCCATCACTAGCAGTGAGTCTCACATACGTGTTCTTTAAGTTCTGGAAAAAGATGAAAACTGGATATGGCAAAGTCAGGGCCGTATGGAGGATAATAAATGACACTGAAGAACCCAAGGCGTAGGGTTGTTGCAAATGTCGCAGCGCTCGTCTGTGGTCTGGCAATGTCATGGTGAAGGAGGGTGTTCCATATCCATGTGTAAACGAACTCTTAAAATTCGAAATCGTTTACAGCGCGCTGTTTCTCACGCACCACCGTACTTATTACACACCGCCACGCTACACGCTACAAGTCGGGGCCCTGGAGCGGCTGAAGGATGCAAGTACGTAGTGCGGCGGCGTGGCTCTTTTCCGTCCCTTTACGACGGACCTGCACTTACCTGTGAACATTGTCTCATCAGATCATCAGTAGGAAAGCCATGTGAAACCTACTGTACTTCGACGTGAACCAGGCTGCAATGTAAGTCACTAATATACGTTTCGGGAGAAAGTTTTCACACAAATGAAAGGTTGGAAATTTTGTCCTCAATTAATATTTTCTGAAAGTTAGGTGAACAAGTATCACTGCCAAGCCCGTGCTAGTCTTAACACAGTCACTCACAGTCCCTTTCACTCACGTTAGCAAGTTTATTGTGTTTCATTTCCCCAAAACGTAATAGCTACCAAAATACTGATTGTTATTGATTGAGAGTGCTCGCCAAATATTAAGTCTGTCGGCACCAAATGCAGTCACTGTTTTCAGCCACCGACCTGCTCAATACGCCACGCGTAATATATGTATTTTCTCGTCAGAAAACTCACTTAAAAATTGCGAAATTTCTACACAAACATAGGAATAATTATGCCGTCACTTTACCACACTTTTGATTTGTGAAACACTACTAGATCCGGCAACTTTATCATTTCCATCGGAACTACTACTACACACGTCCGATCTGTTTCATGGTTAGGCTTCGACTCTTCTCTAGAATACTCTACACTCCCGCGTCAATCCGCGCTTTTCATCAATAACCAATCGCAAAATAGTAAACCTAACGACTGCACTTTTTACCGACGTAATTATCTTATATGTTGATGTTTTGCTTATTCATAAATTTGTTTACTATTGTTATTTACACTTGAATTAACTTTTCCTTTTACCATAAACTTATTTTACAAATCTATTCTACAAAAATCCCCTTTTTCCATATCCATACTTCTTCGAAATGTTCCCACACTAAATCCAACTACATAACTCGTTAAACAATTACCTTCATATTAACCTTAAACAACACTCACGGATCATTCATACTGCTAAAACACACTTATAACATTTTACGTACAAAAAAACATAACAACACTTTATGAAAATACTAGAACAGTTTATGGGAAACATTCTATTACTTTAGTGCACTCTAGTGGGCACAATCGAAACTAAAATCACAGTCCCCGTATCAAATATTGTCCTCTATCGGCTGATACAAGAACTACGAGCGCGTCCAGTCTCGCGTCACCATCTGTCACTATCCAGCTCTGAGACACATCTCCCACTTAACCGCCTTCAAGGCAGGATCGTTATACGGCGCTACGCCTCAGTAGACATGAAAAACAAAGAACGATGCACGTAAGTTTGACATGAACTCAACCTAACTGTGAGCACACCTGAATATTAAAAAGGATTTGATTGTTTTCGGAATTTCTGAAAGTTATAACCTCCAGACGAAACACTGACATAGTGTTATCACTAGCCAAAATCTAAAGTAATGTTATCTTTATTCCTGCAGCTCTTTTGGTTCTCTGCAAACCCAAACACTTAAGTGTTTGGTTAATTTTTACGACAAATTTTTTCAGACTCACTGAACTCCCTAGCAAGTTTTTCGCCTACAAACCCATACATTTTCCATTGTTATCTGCAGATTAATTGAGCTGTTACTTTCTCATTATCTCTATTGAAGGCATCTAATGACAACCTTATGCATAATATATTCCAAATTTGCGGAAAATACTGATGGTGTGGATAATATTCAACAATCTGAATTCTTTATTGCTGCAGCTTTCCCATAATTTATAATCAAGTTACTGATTCGATTCTGTTGGGTAGTGCGATGTTCTTGGCGTAAGCATTTCAGTCCTCAATTGGAGTACCAGATTGCTATGAATTTAAAGTCGCAGTGTATTATTATTTTCGTGCTCCACGTAATATTTCTTTTTCTTTTTTTTTTTTTTTTTTTTTTTTTGCAGTTTTCACAGATACCCCTCTCTCATTCTGTCCAAATCCGTATGTTTCGTCATCAGCTTTTGTTTGTGGTTTTGTACTTGGTTTACTTAATTCAGTTGATTTGGTGTTATTAGTGGGGTCTGAGACGTCATTTCACAATCAGGAAGGTATCCGAACACTTTTGTATCTAGATAATATCGAAACAGTGGCAGTGACAGTTCACGCAAAGCTGCAATGCGAATGAAAAAGCGTAGTCCAATTTCACGGGTTGCGCGCTGCCTGTACTCTGTTTGCTGATGGGCCATCGAGAGCGAGTCATTTCCCACGCGACTCTAGAGCTGGAACCAGATGGTGCGCAGAGCGAGCGCATTCCATTACGCTGCCGGTGTCCATTCGCCGAGAATAAAGGGTCGCAGGATAGCGAAATGGACCGAAAGGTGTGATAATGAGCTTGTCTGCCTCTTCCTGCACAGAAATGACGTCAAGCGCGAGAATTGCTACCGTGTGCCGCTGACGTGACGTCATGTGATACACATGTGGGTAACCGTCCGCCCAGCAGTGAGGGTTTTTTTCTGTCTGAGGACAGGATAAATACTCTGCCGACAGATGTGTGTCGACTGTTTGGTAAACTTTGTTGGATGGTCACGGAACTACTCGTGTTATGAGACAGGGTGATTATTATGACAGCTGGCCACAGCACACATCGAATTACTGAAGTATGAAAAGATCTTAAAGGCAAATGACGTCTCGGTATATTCTTATTTGAATCGATTTGTAACAGGGTGTAAATTACAGTGTAAGACAGATTTAAGGAATAATGTATTGCCCACATTTACATGTTACAGTATTAACTCCTGATATCTTTTTTTTACTGTTATACAGTTCTATTACAGTGATCACAGATCGCATTTCCATCGGGTGATAGGTTATTTTAACGACTTTTAGTTACGTATTGGCATATGAGCAAGTGAACAGAAAATTCAGTATTTTCCTCGAAAAGTTTCTTACTCTTATATTAAACATTATATATTGTCTATTTTTTAAATGATACAGTATAAGCAATGTAAATTTATTAAATGCACTGGAAAATTAAAATTGAGCTGTAGATGTGGAGGGTAAAAACTAGAGGAAGACAGACAGTGTAATAATTGAGGATGTCCTACTTTGAGATGAAAAAGTTAGCACGGGAGAGAATGCTGAACTATAACCGCCATCTACTCCTGCCACCCACCTCACATCGTCTTCGAGCGTTTATAAACTTCAGTTTAACCTATTTTTCTAAACTACTTTACTAATTCAAAATGGCTCTAAAGCAGAGCAATATGGCCCACGCGGAGCCTCTATCAACTCCGACATTCCCTCCATCTGTAGACACTCCATGTTCTTTCTCAATGTAATTTCAACTGTCTTCCCCTCCTGCATCATCTCAACTTTCTTCCCCTCCTGCACCACGAAATCATCTTGGTATCTGTCCCTCTTTCTGACCATAACACTTGCTACACACTCTATCTGAAGTAAAATTCCAAGCCACACTTTCCTTTACCTGCCACCTAACACCTGCATCCAAGTTATCAGTCCTATCCCGAAAAACACCTTTCTCTTAATGATGTCCAGCCCAAATCCTGTATAAATTCTGTGACACTGTCTCCCATATTTCGAGGTAATACAAAACGTGCTGCCGTTCTTTGAACTTTTTCGATGTACTCCGTCAGTCCGATCTGGTAAGGATCCCACACCGCGCAGCAGTATTCTAAAAGAGGATGGATAAACGTAGTGTTACATTTTCTAAGTGTCCTGCCAATAAAACGCAGTGTTTGGTTAGCCTTCCCCACAACATTTTCTATGTGTTATTTCCAATTTAAATTGTAATACCTAGGTATTTGGTTGAATTTACGGCTTTTAAATTAGACTGATTTATCGTGTACACGAATTTTAACGAGTTCCTTTTAGCACTCATGTGGATGACCTCACACTTTTCGTTATTTAGGATCAACTGCCACTTTTCGCACCATTCAGATATCTTTTCTAAGTAATTTTGCAGTTTGTTTTGATCTTGCGATGACTTTATTGGTCGATAAATGACAGCGTCATTTGCAAACGATTTAAGACGGCGGTTCAGATTGTCTCACAAATAGTTTTTATAGATAAGGAACTGCAGAGGGCCTGTAACACTACCTTGGGGAACGCCAGAAATGACTTCTGTTTTACTCGACGACTTTCCGTCAATTACTACGAACTGTGACCTCTCTGACCGGAAATCACAAATCCAGTCACATAACTGAGACGATATTCCATAAGCACAGAATTTAACTACGAGCCGCTTGTGTGGTACAGTGTCAAAAGCATTCCGGAAATCAGGAAATACGGAATCGATCTGAAATCGCTTGTCAGTAGCACTCAATACTTCACGTTAATAAAGTGTGTGTTGCACAGAAACGATGTTTTCTAAACCCATGTTGATTGTTTGTCAATAGGCCGTTTTCTTCGAGGTAATTCATAATGTACGAACTCAATATACGTTTCAAAAACCTGCTGCATATCGACATTAACGATACGGGCCTGTAATTTAGTGGCTTACTCCTACCACCTTTCTTGAATATTGGTGTGACATGAGTAACTTTCCAGTCTTTGAGTACGGATCTTTCGTCGAGCGAACGGTTGTATATGATTGTTAAGTATGGAGCTAATGCACCAGCATACCGCGGAAGGAAGCTAATTGATATACAGTACGGACCAGAAGACTTCCTTTTATTAAGTGATTTAAGTTGCTTCTCTACTCCGAAGATATTTACTTCTACGTTACTCATGTTGATAGCTGTTCTCGATTCGAATTCTGGAATATTTACTTCGTCTTCTTCTGTGAAGGCATTTCGGTAGGCTGTGTTTAGTAACTCTGCTTTAGCAGCACTGTCTTCGATAGTAGCTCCGTTGCTATCGCGCAGAGAAGACATCTTCACATACGACCAGAATCTCTTTGGATTTTCTGCCAGGTTTCGAGACAAAGTTTCGTTGTGAAAAGTGTTATAAGCATCTCGCATTGACTTTAATATGCCTGTCAGTATTCTTTGCAGCGGTGCGAGTATTAGATAGAGGTAGTACTACTGTTCCTGTACAGGAATATTTGTAAACGGAGTTCAGTAATTTAGGTTTTCGACATTTTTTCCGTTTCCCGCCGTTCCTTAGTTGCTTCAAAATTCACGCAGGTCAGAAATACCAAACGATTATTTAATCTCACGAAACTTGTTCTCCAAAACTTCCTTCTAATCTGGAAAACAAAGAATAACATGAGAAAACGTAACATAGTAACACTCTTCTATTACATAACGCATTATATATAGACGCCACTGCTGATGCCTCGTAAATGAAAGAAGCGAAACGCGTATGGCAAAAACAAGCTGCGTTTCATTTAGTTGCAAAAGCCGAACATACCTACATGAATTCAGCTTTTGCTTTGCTACTGTCCATTTTGGTTTCCTTGTTTTCCACAGGTGACGGTAAGTACTTCTGATTGAACATCATACAGATACTCATATTCACTAATACACAAGCTGAATGTGTTAGCGAACACCATCAAGATCATACGGACGGTTAGTACCAGTAAATACAAGTTAGCAGTTCGAAGAAGATGGATTTCTCAACAGTTATGAAATACATAAAATAACAAAAATGAGAACTATCTCTTTGAAGACAGCCAGTTGACAACTTAAACGGCCAAAGTACAATATGCACACAAAAAAAGTCTCTTAAGAAAGAGAAAAAAATCACCCACATCTTTGGGTAACTTGCCATTATAAGTAGGTATTCATACGGTGAAACTTATACGTATATCCGTAAATGGATTGAAAACAACAGTAGAGGAATTTGCATTGAATTTTGTTCGAAGAGTGAGCAACAGTAGATTTTGATCTAACAAACAGAAATGAAGGACACAAATTGTAGAAACGTAAAATTTTACTTAGAGACAGTACGATCTACTACTACCTACTTCCACTTCTTCAGTTTTTCTCTTCTGTACGAGGAGAATGTCTTCTTCAGTTCCACACCCGGTTATCGTGGCGTAGTGTTTAGCGCACTGAAGTCTAAATCTGGAAGCTCTGTATTCATAACCCCAAGTCGACACCTGTATTTGCCACTGGGTTCTTAATAGTGGATGCTATACTTTATAAGGTATACTTTATAAGTTGTACATTGTAAGGTCAGTACTGTATTTTGCTCATGATACGCCCAATCCGACCTCATGTTTCGTACTCGATGGTCTTATTTCCGATGGGGCACTTAATTCTAATTTTCATTCGAGGAGAATTAGAGGACGTTACACACTTCGGGAGAAACTGTATGTGATACTGCTGGGCTAGACGACGTACATATCTTTCGCGTGGTAGTGGTAGACTGCAAAACATTATCTGACATCCTGCCACAAAGTGCGACCTCTCCTGCACGTATACCGTTGTCGGCTTCGCACTGCGTCGTGGCATACGGTGACGTACTCGCACCTGTATGATTACAGGGGCACATACTGACAAGATGTATAATATATCATTGTGATGGTGTTTCCACGAAAGGATTCCCTCTAACGTGATGCTAGAACATTTTGACCGTTCTATCGATGTGATTTCTTTCCCCGCCACACGTTGGTGGGACCTCCTATGAATCTCTGTATCTGTTCCTGGATTAAGTGTATCTGTTTGAATGTCTATACGGAATGATGAATGCGGCGCTTCTAATTTGTGCTGCCTTCATCCTTGATCGGCTTCGTGGCGAATGAAAACAACTGCAATGCCTGGAAGAGCTTGTTTCATTTCATGGCATGTTCCACGTTGTTCCTTTGCGTTATCGGCTGGTAATTCTGCGTATTTAATTCGCTTCTAGTTTGGATTTGTGATTCACCTTATATCAAACTACGAAGTAGTAAATATTATTATGTAAAGTATTCAAATGATATCCGGTAACAAACAAATTATTAATAAATATGACAGATAATTGTCACACTATTACGAGAGCTTTTGTAGTGTCTTGATTATATTGCCTTTTATAATGGTCTCATTTGCGTTATTCCCATTGTGTACCAAATCGAGGTATGTGCATCTAAATATTCAGTAAGCCTAGAATTTCGAACATATTGTGCCACTAGTCCGGAGAACGAACATGTAGCTAACCCGGAGAGGTGAGCCAGTGTGAACAAGGCGTTGTGGGTTGTGTCTCAATTTAGTTTAGGAAGTTACAAAAATACGAAATTAAGATAGTCGGATGCGTATTTTAATAAACATTCCAGAGCCGTATTTCCAATATCAATTAACTGTTTGTCAGTATGTAAAAATATTTTAACGGTATTCAGTCTAGATTGTGAATGTATAATAATTTTAATGCTTGTTTTTTTCTGCTTTTCAGGTCAGTTGTTTTTGTGCTTATTGAATCTTCACCGGAACCCTGAATTCCGAGCAACTGCAAGTGTAAGTTAGCAACTATATATACTCCTTTGCGTTAAACGTAAAAAAAGAATTACGGCAATTTCGTTTGTTATTG
Source organism: Schistocerca gregaria (assembly GCF_023897955.1). Lineage (NCBI taxonomy): Eukaryota > Metazoa > Arthropoda > Insecta > Orthoptera > Acrididae > Schistocerca > Schistocerca gregaria. The sequence continues at coordinate 719,159,524 of NC_064921.1, read as the reverse complement.
GGAGTAGAGTAAAACTGCTCTTGTCGGTAGTTTCCGCACTGTTTTTGTGTCTGCAGAAATACTGGCTGTTCTGTATTTCACGTCTTATGGACTGGTTCATACCTTCGTCAGGAACTCATGCCTTGTTTATTCATTATCTCTTTTAAAACGCCGCTTTTATAGAACGATGAAATCTGTGATAGTATAACCTCTACACAATGTCTATGAAGTCTGAAACATGACTATGTAACACGCTTTGGGTTTCGCACATTATGGACAGTGTATTGCAAATACGAGTAAAATGGAACAACAGACGTTTCATTGTATTTCAAACTGCGAAGTGTTTGCAGCAGTTCTGAAACAGCTGCTTCTGATCACTGAGAATTTATAACCAATCAGACTTCTTAAAAACTGACTACGTGCAATTGAAGAATGTGCATTGTCTCGCTTGACTAGATTTGATGATTTACTTTTCCTGCATGTCAACCCACATGGATACATGAAAACATACCGACCATGAATCATGCCTGGAACATCTCAGAAACAGCAATCGGCATGATTCTATTTGTCAAGGTATCGTGATTTTAATTCTGAAAATGCGTTGTAATAAAACCATATCTTGTTTCATTGTTAAAAGTCGTAAATCTTTAAAAGTGGTAAATATTTGAAAATGAAAGTTTACTCAAGGTACTTAAAGGTTACTTAACTCCAGGGTGTCAATGAAATGCATAATTTATTCATTTCATTGTATTCATGTGTGTATATGCTGCCATTCATAGGATGATTCGTGTTTGAAATGCATGTTGTTGTTGATGAAATCTTTGGGTCGAAGACTGGTTCGATGCAGCTTTCTACACTAGCTTACCCAGTGAAAGTCTCGTAACTATTGCAGTCTACATCCATGTGAAACAGATTACTGAAGTCGAGTTTTTGTTTGCTTCTACAATTCCCCCTCCATACTCCCTCAAATACCAAACTAACGATTCCTCTTTGCCTCAGGATTTGTCGTTTTAACCAATATCTTCTTTCAGTCAAATTTTGGCATAAATTTCTTTTCCCCCGATTCGATTCGGTATCTCTTCATTATTTAAACTATCTACTCATCATACATTAAGCATTTTTCTGTATCATAAAATTTCAAAAGTTCTTATTCTTTCCTTCTCGAACTTTTTACTGTCCACATTTTATTTTAGATCAATGCTACACTCCAGGAAAATACTTTTAGAATAAACTGCACGATAAGTTGTAGCGATGTGGAAAGAGTCATTTAACGTTCACATCACAATTTAATTTTTAAATTTGCCTGTATCTTATATCTACAGCCTATTCGTTGATTTTCAACGTGCATATGACATCATACACAGGATAGCCTCTATAATGCAATGCGTGACCTCAGAATCGCTAAGACGCTACTGAGAAAAGAGGGAAGCTTGTATGGAAGGGTTAAAGGCAGCAGTACTTTTCCGAGGAGCTACATCAGGAACATTCGAGATTGAGACAGGCCTCAGACAATGGGATGCTCTCTCATGTGTTCTGTTCAATGTCATGTTAGAGAAAGTATGAAAGAGTGTAGGCAACAGGAGTGCACTGGAATACTTATGGACGGTAACTTCAATTGTCTCGCATATGCAGATGACGTAGTACTACTAATTGAATCACAGCGTGAGTTGAAAGCAATGTACCAGAAAATGGACAGTTATGCAAAGAAGGTAGGGCTCAAAATGAATCAAGACTGAACAGAGTTAATGCAATTAGGAAGAAGACAAGAACAGAAAGAATTTTTTCAGATGGGTGGCAAGAGGTTCAAGAGAGGACACCAGATCAGATACTTGGGATCTTGGTTTACCAGGGACAACAACATAAAAATGGACACCAAGGAAATAATAGCAGTTGGAATGCATGCATTCCCTCAGAGAGACGCTTCTATCTAAATCGATCTCAGTGAACACTAAGATGAAAATATACAACAAAGTGATATGCCCAGCAGTGATCTACGGGTCAGAAGCATGGAGCATGACTAAGCGAGAAAAGGAAAATCTATTAATACTTGAATGAAGAGTAATGAGGAAGATATGGGGATCAGTTTTAGATAACGGAGAATGGAGGAGGAGGAAAAACGAGGAAATCTACCTTCTGATGCGACATCCAACTATCCCGCAGGAGATAAAGAGCAAAAGAATGCAATGGGGGGGGCCATGTAGCCCGTATGCCAAGATGGATGTCAGGCGAAAATGGCACTAGAGGGGAAACCAAACTCCGACCAAGGTAGCGCTGGATGGACGACCTGGCGAAGGACCTAGCAGCCCTGGGAATTAAAGACGCCTGGAGGAACCGGGCACAAAACAGGAAGGAATGGAGGCAGTTTGTGGAAACAGCGCGTGGTCTGCAAGGCCTGTGGTCGCTGGATATCTGTTGTTGTTGTGGTCTTCAGTCCTGAAACTGGATATCTGTCTGCATATAAATATTTATCATATACAGATGTGAGTTAGTAATTCCTACCAACCACCTATTACACACTACAATGATAGAAATTTTTCTACTGTATAGAAAAAGCTATCAAAGAGAGATATTTTCAGTATATTTTCAAATTTTATTTCTTTATTTGTCAGACATTTTATATCACCGGATAAGACATGAAAAGTTTTAATTGCGGCATTGTGCACCCCTTTTTGTGTTAAAGAGATCGATAATGTGTGGCGATGTGTGTCACTGTTTTCTTCTGGTACTGTTTTTAAATACATCACTATTTACTTTGAACTGCAGTGAATTATTGAAAGCAAACTGCAGCTTTCGATAATATAAGTGAAATCATCTTTTTAAGCGTTCACGTACCGTTCGGTAGTCACCGTGCCATCAAGAAATACCGCACCGATTATTCCGTGACTGGACATTGCACACCTCACAGTCACCCGTTGAGGGTGAAGCAGTCGCCAGAATAACCAACTCTTCAAGCAGATGTCCAGAAGATCGTGAGTGAGCACCACATATTCTTCTTACAGTGTGTTTTAAGCAATGAAGACCTTTTCTCCTTAAAGATGAGGTACCCCAAAGCATTATGCCATATTACACTGCTCAATGAAAAAACTCAAAGTATGTAGACTATGTAAACTTTCTGATTTGTCTCTCCCCGAGATTTTCAATAATTCTAAGTGCAAATATGGATGAACTAAGTTGTTTTAGGAGTTCCAAAACGTGCTTTTTTCCAGTGTAAATTCTCGTCAATATGTAAATCCAAGAATTTTGAAGTTTCCACCCTATTTATTATTCTCTCACCATGTCTTACATATATCACTGGTTAGTACGCCCATGTATGCAGAACTAAATATGTTGAACCTTTTTAAAATTTTGGATGAGACCAATCGCAGAAAACCAGTCAATGATACTTTCAAGAACATTGTTTCCCATTTCTTCTGTTTCTGTATGTATGCATGGACTGATTACAATACTAGTGTCCTCTGTAAAAGAATCTATTTCTGCTTGTTGTGTATTAAACTAAAGATCGTTTACATATATGAGGAGCAATAGCGGACTGAATGTTGAGCCTTGGTGAACCTCATATATAATTTATCCTCAGTATGTTCCCAGACTATATTGGTTGTATTCCTAAACACAATTTTCTGAATTGTTTTGGTTAGGTACGACATTATCCATTGGTTATTTATGCCATCAATCCCATAAAATTTCAGGTTATCTAGGAGAATACTGTATTCACAGTCAAATGCCTTAGGTAGGTCGCAGAAAACACCAATCAGCGTTATTTTATTAATTACTGCTTGTAAAATTTTGTGAGTGAACATACAAAACGTGTTCACAATTAGAGCAACTCTTCTGAAACCCAAAGTGAGACTTGATGAAGAAATTATTGTTGTTAAAGTGAGATACTGTTCTAGAATGCATCAGTATCTCAAAAATTTTGGGGAATAATGTCATCATTGAAATCTCTCCTATCAGTTTTATTAAATAGAGTTTAGACAAAGCCATATTTCAATATCTCTGAAAAAGTGTCTGTAGTTATTGGTACAGTACATATTTCAGATACGAATGGGCTTAACAATTCCTTATTACTCTTTTAGAAACACCATAAAAACCAGATGACCTTTTGTTTTTGAGAGAATATAACTTTTTTAATTTCAGAAGGAGAGTTTGGTAATATACTAATACGACTGAGTTTTATGAACATTACTTTTTCAACACACTGCTGTGATTTTCTCTTGAACTACTAAATGTAAGAAAAGATTGTTAAATATTTTTGTGTGACTCATCATTTCCAGCCCCTCCATCCAGTTGAATAATGCTGTTATCCCGTTCTGTGGCTGATTTTCCTGTTTCTTGTTTCACTATGTTCAATGGATGGTAACTGAAAAAAGCTTCACAAGCCAAGATCACTAAAAAAGCACTGTATTGGTTGATCAGTTTCGACATAGCTATGCTGTCATCTTTGGGTCTTAGCTTTGTCGAAACCAGTCCTCCAATAAAATGATTTTTTAACGATCTTGGCTTTTGAAGTTTTCTTTATTTACCATACATGGCAGATCGTCCCCAGACCGACCATTTCAGGTTATATAACATTCTATATAGACTCAAATCTGTTTTTGGAATTATAGATTTTTGACATTATCTGAATTTTCTTGATTTTTAATAGCCTTTCTTAGTAATATTGAGTAGTTTTTGTACCAATGCCACAGGATCTCTACTTGTTTTTGTCTAGAGATACAGTTCGGTTTTCATTTCACAACATACTTTAATTTCTCTAGTGATCAATGTTTTTCTATATGCTATTAATGTCCTATATGAATAACTTACTTGCAAAGCTATTTTCAAATCACAAATATGGAATAAATTAACTTGATGTTACCGTTTGGATCATTGTAAACATCATCCCATGATATCTATTGTAAACTGTTCCTAAAAAGATTTACATTCAGGAGGATGCATACTGTAGAGGCACTATGTTATTTATCCTAACTGCACATCATGATCAGTGAGAGTATTTGTTAATGGTTAAACAGTTATTTCCTTGCTTTGAGCTTCACCAAAAGCAACATTATCAGTTAGGGTCCTTCAATATTTATCTGCCTTCATTGGAAAGTTAATTACTGAGACCATACTGTGGGATATAATTAAGGTTTCCAAATTATATTTTCTATCTCAATCCTTTAGAAAATCTAGACTGAAGTCACCACAGAATATTGACTGCTCACTGTGGTGTGACTGATAGCATAGTATGGAATCGAGATTGCTCATGAACAGTTCAAAATTTCCCTCTCTGTATCTATACATAGTTACAATTAGAACTGGATTATCTTTCTGTATCGTCCGCCCCGGTAGCTGAGTGGTCAGCGCGACAGACTGTTAATCCAAAGGGCCCGGGTTCGATTCCCGGCTGGGTCGGAGATTTTCTTCACTCAGGGACTGGGTGTTGTGTTGTCCTAATCATCATCATTTCATCCCCATCGACGCGCAAGTCGCCGAAGTGGCGTCAAATCGGAAGACTTGCACCCGGCGAACGGTCTACCCGACGGGAGGCCCTCGTCACACGACATTTCATTTCATATCTTTCAGTATTAATTTTAAGTGCCAATCACAACAAAATCTCAATGTTTTTGAACTTATTTTCAGTCTTAATATTGCAACAACTTCTTTTCCCATATTAGTTCTGCATGAGTAAGTTGGTAGAATGTAATCTTTTATTTGTAACTTACATAACCTTGCGGTTTTGTGGTGCTCAAGCAGGCACAGGATTAACTTTTGAGAGCTCTCTAAGTTTTTTAAAGAGACAAGAATCTCTTCATCTCATTACTCAGTCATGTAATATTTTGATGAAAGAATGTAACCTTACTTTTCTGTGCATTTTTAAGCATTTTGTGGAGCTCTGCCGCCACGTTGACGTCTTTCAAATCAGGATACCTGAAGCCTGATTATAACCTGTATTCGATGTAAAGAAATTTCCATAAAAACATTTCCTTGCAACTGCAAGTCTGCTATTTCAGTCTCTCTACTTCAGCCGTTAATTTATTGCTCAAATAGGAAAACTTGTTTATTGATTTTAGTATTTCGCTTCCTAATGAAGTTTCCTCAGCATCATTTGATTTAATTCGAATGCTCTCCATTAACATTATTTTTTAATTTTGTTCATGCTCATTTTTAATCTCTTTTCGTGATACTATCAATTCTGTTCACCTGATCTTACTAGTCCCTTGCCGTCTCTGACAGTACATGTCGTTGCAAAGCTGAAATTTTTATTTCTTGTCCCTCAATTTAAATTCGGTATCGCAATTACTCCTTAGTTTCTTTCACTTCTTGCTGATTGTGTAGACTGAATAACATCGGTAAAAGACTATAACCATTTCTCACTCCCTTCTCAACTACTGCTTCCCTTCCACCTCCTTCGAATCTTGTGAATACAGCCTCTTTTCTGTCCAGGTTATAAATAACGTTTCCCTGCCTATATTTGTACCTGCTTGTTTCAGAGAGTGTATTCTAGTCAACATTGTCAAATGTTTTATGCAGATCTACAAACGCTTTAAAAGTAGATTGGCCTTTTTTCAGCCAATCTTTTAAAGTACGTCATACATTCAACACTGCATTAAGTGTTGCTACATTTCTCTAGAACTCAAACTGATCATCCCGACATCGCTTTCTACTACTTTCTCCATTCTTTTGTATATAATTTTTATGGGTGTTTTGTAACCATGACCTATGAAGTTGTTTGTGTGATTTTCATACCTGACTTCTTTGAAATTGGTATTATGATAATTTAATTGAAGATTGTCCCATGAATCGTGCTTACCAGGTGGAATGATTTTCTCACTTTATGTTCTGTCAATGATGTCTATAATTCTGAGGGAACGTTGTCTACTACTGATACCTTGCTTCGAATCATACACACCTAAGTGACAAAAGTCATGGGATACCTCCCGATATCGTGTCGACCACCTTCTTCCCGGCATAGTGCAACATCTCGACGTGGCATGGAATTTAGAAACGTCATGAAAAAAATGTTGCCACGCTGCCCCTACAGCCGTCCATACATGCGAAGATGTTGGCAGTGTAGGATTTTGTGCATAGACTGACTTCCCGATTATGTCCCATAAATGTTCGATGGGATTCGTGTCGGGCAATCTGGGTGGCCAAATGCTTTGCTATATTTTTCCAGAATGCTCCTCAAACCAATCGCAAATAATTGTGGCCCAGTGACATGGCTCGGTGTCATCCATAAAATTTCCATCGTTATTTAGGAACATGAAGTCCATGAAAGGCTGAAAGTGGCCAATGATCGGTTCCACCGAACCAGAGGACTCAGTGCATCCCATGTAGCCGGCCGCAGTGGTCTCACGGTTCTAGGCGCGCAGTCCGGAACCGTGCGACTGCTACGGTCGCAGGTTCGAATCCTGCCTCGGGCATGGATGTGTGTCATGTCCTTAGGTTAGTTAGGTTTAAATAGTTCTAAGTTCTAGGGGACTAATGACCACAGCAGTTGAGTCCCATAGTGCTCAGAGCCATTTGAACCATTTGAACCATCCCATGTAAACACTGCCCACACTATTATGAAGTCACCACCATCCTGCACAGAGCCTAGTTGACAAGTTGGGTCCATGGCTTTGTGGGATCTGCGCCACATTCCAGCATTACCGTCAGCTCTTACCGCTTGAAATGCGGACTCAGCTGACCAGACCACGGTGTTCCAGTCGTCTAGGGTGCAGAGGTGCTGCAGGCGATATCGAGCCGTTAGCAGAGGCATTCGCGACAGTCGTCTGCTGCAGTAGCCCATTAAGGCGAAATTTTGTCGCTATGTCCTAACGGATACGTTCGTTGTACGTCCGACATTGATTTCTGCAGTTATTTCACGCAGTGTTGCTTGACTGTTGGCACTAATAGCTCTACGCTCACGCCGCTACTCTCGATCGTTAAGTGAAGGCTGTCGGCCACTGCCTTGCCTGAAGAGAGAGGTAATGCCTGAAGTTTGGTATTCTCGGCACACTCCTAACTCTGTTGATCTAGGAATATTGAATTCTCTAACGATTTACAAAATGGAACGCCCGGTGGGTTTAGCTCCAATCACCATTCGACATCAGAGTCTCTTGACTGTGTCCTGTGGCCATAATCACGTCGGAAACCTTTCCATAGGAATCACCTGAGAACAAATGACAGCTCCGACAATGCATGTGCACATCGCTATCCCCTACCTTTTGTCTTCTAAATGTATTTTAGCAGTCTCAAATACAAATTTATACAAAGCATTATGCACGCTTTGCACCAGTTAAGCCAGACGCTTCCTGAAGCAAAGGCTTATAAAACACAATATTACCTTTCAAAATTAATTTTGTGTCCTGTGAGAACGTTCATTTCCGTGGCAAGCTGACATTGATTACTACTATGCTTAGCTCATTACTTCATGCGGTAGACCAGGTAATTTGGTAAGAAGACTCCAAGTGTCTTCTCAAAAAATAAATAAATAAATAAAAATAAAAAACCATGACGAAGAAACGCATCTGAAAGTTCCCTATCTCAACGCACTCTCCTCCTTCCGACAAGTATGGAAGTTTGAACACAAAAACAGGACATCAGCGAAAAATCATAAGAGGGAAGAAATGACTCCCGAGGAAGTGAGAATGAACAGTGAAATAACACACGAACAGAAGCGGCATTATTTCTGGGCTATAGAAGCAGTTTCCAGCGACGAATGAGTTAATAAGTGTTGTATTTGCGACTAATATCCATTATAACTACAACCCGCTTCGGGCTCGCTACAAGTCTCATATCAGAAGCCAATCTTCTTCCTATTTACGTTCAAATTCAAAAGCGTCAGTTTCCATAGCTGTGGCCTTACAGAAGTAAAACCTGAAGACTTCTCCACAGTTGTTCCTAGCACCAGGGATGCTTATGTGGCAAAAAAGTCTTAGCAGAATCATTTATGTTTAACTTCCCATCGACACCACCGTCAAAAGATTTGGGGAGTAGAATCAGTTTCTTCTAATAACTCGGGGATTACTGTTTCACGTATTTCGATGAAAGGTACTGACGTTGGAAAAAGTGCATCAGAAGAAAACCTCTACGTCTTAAATTAGAATGTTTCAGCCGGTATTCGAAAGTCTCTTATCCCGATTATCAATCCAGACTCATCGATTAGTGCAATTTGTATTCACTTTGTTAACAATGTATTCAATGAAACTGTCTGTAATTACTATTCTTTCACTGGTAACTTATGATCACGATAAGGATAACCACCTGTACAACGCATGAAACAGCGTACCTTTGATAAAACGGCAACAGTGAGCACAGACACACCCATCAACCCACACCCATCCACTCACCCACATCACACACACACACACACACACACACACACACACACACACTATATGTGGCTCTTAAAGGTTAGTCTTATTTTGAAGACCACAGCGGATTTTAAGCAAGGCCCTAATGGTCATTGTACGCCCTTGCCTTTATTTGATCTTGAACTGACTTACCGCTTGACCCAGACCGTTACAGGGGTACCTGGAATTTGACGTAGACTCTGAACTACGTGGAACTGTAGGAGATTACTAAATAAAAACCTATGTTGCTCTTGAGACTGATGCTGAAGGTAAGTGATACGGGGTCAAAATTGTAAAATAATAATTTAGATAGACGCAGCTGTTTGTTTTATACTCCACAGAGCATATTCCCTTCAGTCTCTTATTTATTTGGGAATTATTAAATTTATTTTGAATCGCAATTTTAGAAAAGTGGGGGGACATATTTTGAGAACGACGAAGTATTTCTACTGAATGTATTTGATCGACCTGAGTTCAATGTGTCAAGTGTACGCTGTCCGTACTTAGACTGGGTGCAGTAAACTAATTACAAAATAAATAAAAGTTACAAGTTTATACATTCCATTCAGCACTGTGCGAAACAGTTTGGATATTTAATTTCACATCGTTGTAAATAAAAGTCTAACGAACTTTTAAACAACTTACACAGATCATAAGAAAGAGAGAGAGAGAGAGAAAGACACACACACACACACACACACACACACACACACAGAGAGAGAGAGAGAGAGAGAGAGAGAGAGAGAGAGAGAGACAGAGAGAGAGATACATTTAAAGGAATGATTTTTATCTTCCGTCGCAATCTGCATTATGTTTTCAGGTAGCAGGTTTCGATCATCTAAACTTCCTTCCTCAGATCCAACTGCTGCACAGATCTGATAACATGGTTACGATTGCGTCGAGATATAAAATGAGTCTAATAACTGTAGCAATCACAGCCGTCCAAACGATGAAAATGTTCTACTTTACAAATACACGTTTCTTTACTTGAAATTTAACATCACCACGTTCAGTTAATTAGTAAAACATATGAACTTGGAAATAACTGAATGTGTACTAAAACATCACAGATATAGTTTGCTTCTTCTGTCAAACAAGTAACCAAGGATTCGCAACACGTGGTGTTTTAAGGACGCTGAACTCAGTTTTTGTTTTACCTGCTCGCGTTCTTTCTTCCTGCTGACAGACATTGCAGAATTCTATTACTGTGTCTCCCGTAAGTTTCTTAACTTATTTACGCTGCCTCTTTTTAGAATTAAGTTAGTACCTTTTACACTGTAGATGTTAATTCTGGGCGCTACAGTCTGGAACCGCGCGACCGCTACGGTCGCCGCTTCGAATCCTGCCTCGGGCATGGATGTGTGTGATGTCCTTAGGTTAGTTAGGTTTAAGTAGTTTTAAGTTCTAGGGGACTGATGACCTCAGAAGTTAAGTGGCATAGTGCTCAGAGCCATTTTTTTGTTAATTCTGTTAAGTGTCAATGTCTCCTACTACCGCCTTCGTTTTGAAACCCACCGCCAGTACAAAAATCACAATTTCTTGTAATTCGAATATACCTTGATTGATACTACCAGAAGTGCATTAAAATAATGAAATTTTTATATAATTTAATTGGCGTATCTTTCCAGATCCATTGCCCTAAAATTCTCCAAAGACTTTCGGACATATACTCGAAATTTTCCCGACAGTATTTAACACCCATAAAACTCATAAACTCGAGATAAGCTTTAACAGTATCACTGGTCATTGAAAAACATTATTTTGGCATTCTAATTACATACTGCCGGACTGTGCGGCTGGTCCCGGCGGACTTCGAGTCCTCCCTCGGGCATGGGTGTGTGTTTGTCCTTAGGATAATTTAATTTAAGTAGTGTGTAAGCTTAGGGACTGATGACCTTAGCACACACATTTGAACACTATTTTTGTACGTACTGTCACAGCCGTTACAGTTTCTGCATCTTCATTGTATGCTTCCTTCCTCATTTAATATAACTAGACCATTTACGTACAGAAAAATAATCGTAAAATTATCTGAAACAATTTCAAACTAAAACTGAAACATTATTTTCGGGTCCGCCAATGTTTTAAGATTATGTCCAGATATAGACAGAGCCAATGATAAACTACAACATTATCGTACTTCTAAGCCTATTTTTTTGTTAATTAGTTATTGTATTTTCTGTATGTTTTCTGTCTGTGCGTGCATCCTTAATAAGATAACCAAATAGAACTCTCCAATAATTTTCTGTTGTCCACGTTGTCAAAACCGTGTAAAGAGCTGTCTTCGTTGATTCTTTTTCTATAGCCTACAGAAGGGCACAACCTTATGTGCCATCATATCTTCGTATAACGAATGCACGAATAGAAAACGGGTACAGTGTGTTTGTACAGGAACGAATAACCATATAATCCATAATCAGGCACTTCCTAACGACACTCATTCATGAGAGCTGTTGTGTACGTAATTGTAGATGATTAAATACCTAGTTTTATTTTCACTGTAACCATTATGCATCACAAAAATCACCAGCCCTCGTTCAGTTAACGACCAAACAGAGAGGACGATTAGTATGATAAATGGTTTATAAATAGAAGAGAACCTCGCGAAACAAACGAAGAGTACATGACGCAATCACATTTAGATATAATACACGTATAGCTTAAGGCTTCTAGGAGAAATAAAGAGTAACAAACACGAAACGATATTTGATACACTCTAACGACACACTAACGATAATTTATACACTAACCGAAGATAGAAATCCACAAGAACTTCCAAATTTAGGTGGTACCGACGTTTTGAAGCGCCGATGACTTGTTTCCTTGTTTCATAGCTCACAAAAAAAAAAAAAAAAAAAAAAAAAAAAAATCAAATAGCTGGGGCGGATGAACAAGGTTTTCTTTGAGCTAAATACTTACATTTATAAATGTAGGTAAACAAAAGTGATCGATACCCTGTGCCGACAAGCAGGCTGTTATTTTTACCATCATATTCCAGGCAACATGTAGAATGAAAACAGTGAACAAAACTGTTACTGGATATTTAACTCCTAAACAATGTTTATTTATTTATTTTTTTACTGTCATACAGTTCATAAAACTATAAGGAAGGGTGGGAAAGTAATAACAATAATTTTTTTCTCCCCTGGTACTGCAGCTGGGACACTGAAATTTTACAACGATATAGTTTGAAGTTTTCGATACAGAGAGTATTTTTTTAATGTGCAGCTCTAGCGAGAAAAACCTTAACTACAAAATTAATATGTCGCTCGTGTTACTGTGGTCAACGTGTGGAGAGCATCTTTATCTACATCTACATCTTCATCTACATCTACATAGATACAATGCAAGTCACGTTTAAGTGGCTGCCAGAGGGTTCATCGAACCACCTTCACAATTCTCTATTATTCCAATCTCGTATAGCTCGCGGAAAGAACGAACACCTGTATCTTGCAGGCTGTGGTGGCCGAGCGGTTCTAGGCGCTACAGTTTGGAACCGCGCGACCGCTACGGTCGCAGGTTCGAATCCTGCCTAGGGCATGGATGTGTGTGATGTCCTTAGGTTAGTTAGGTTTAAGTAGTTCTAAGTTCTAGGGGACTGATGACCTCAGAACTTAAGTACCATAGTGCTCAGAGCCATTTGAACCAATATCTTTCCGTACGAGCTCTGATTTCCCTTATTTTATGGCGCTGATCGTTTCTCCCTAAGTAGGTCCGTGTCAACAAAATATTTTCGCATACGGAGGAGAAAGTTGGTGATTGGAATTTCGTGAGAAGATTCCGTAGCAACGAAAAACGCCTTTCTTTTAATGACGTCCCACCCAAATCCCGTATCATTTCTATGATACTCTCCCCCATATTTAACGATAATACAGAACGTGCAGCCCATCTTTGAATTTTTTGTCGTACTCCGTCAGACCTATCTGGTAAGGATCCTACACCACGCAGCAGTATTCTTAAAGAGAACGGACAAGCGTAGTGTAGGCAGTCTACTTAGTAGGTCTGTTACATTTTCTAGGTATCCTGACAATAAAACGCAGTCTTTGGTTAGCCTTCCCCACAACATTTTCTATCTACATCTACATCTACATGATTACTCTGCAATTCACATTTAAGTGCTTGGCAGAGGGTTCATCGAACCACAGTCATATCTCCCTACCATTCCACGTCCGAACAGCGCGCGGGAAAAACGAACACCTAAACCTTTCTGTTCGAGCTCTGATTTCTCTTATTTTATTTTTATGATCGTTCCTACCTATGTAGTTTGGGCTCAACAAAAGATCTTCGCATTCGGAAGAGAATGTTAGTGTCTGAAATTTCGTAAATAGAACTCCCCGCGACGAAAAACGTCTTTGCTTTAATGACTTCCATCCCAACTCGCGTATCATATCTGTCACACTCTCTCCCGCATTACGTGATAATAGAAAACGAGTTCCCTTTTTTGCACCCTTTCGATGTCCTCAGTCAATCCCACCTGGTAAGGATCCCACACCACGCAGCAATATTCTAACAGAGGACGAACGTGTGTAGTGTAAGCTGTCTCTTTAGTGGACTTGTTGCATCTTCTAAGTGTCCCGCCAACGAAACGCAACCTTTGGCTCGCCTTCCCTACAATATTATCTATGTGGTCTTTCCAACTGTAGTTGTTCGTAATTTTAACTCCCAGGTACTTTGTTTAATTGACAGCCTTGAGAATTGTACTATTTATCGACTAATCGAATTCCAACGGATTTCTTTTGGCACTCATGTGGATCACCTCACTCTTTTCGTCAACTGCCACGTGCCACACCATACAGCAATCTTTTCTAAATCGCTTTGCAACTGATACTGGTCTTCGGATGACCTTACTGGAGGGTAAATTACAGCATCATCTGCGAACAACCTAAGAGAACTGCTCAGATTGTCACCCAGGTCATTTATACAGGGTGTTACAAAAAGGTACGGCCAAACTTTAAGGAAACATTGCTCACACAAAGAAAGAAAATATGTTATGTGCACATGTGTACGGAAACGCTTACTTTCCATGTTAGAGCTCATTTTATTACTTCTCTTCAAATCACATTAATCATAGAATGGAAACACACAGAACGGAACGTACCAGCGTGACTTCAAACACTTTGTTACAGGACATGTTCAAAACGTCCTCCGTTAGCGAGAATGCATGAATCCACCTTCCGTCACATGGAATTCCTGATGATCTGATGCTGGCCTGGAGAGTGGCGTGTTGTATCACAGCCGTCCACAATACGAGCACGAAGAGTCTCTACATTTGGTCCTGGGTTGCGTAGACAAGAGCTTTCAAATGTCCCCATAAATGAAAGTCGAGAGGGTTGAGGTCAGGAGAGCGTGGAGGCCATGGAATTGGTCCGCCTCTACCAATTCATCGGTCACCGAATCTGTTGTTGAGAAGCCTACGAACACTTCGAGTGAAATGTGCAGGAGCTCCATCGTGCATGAACCACATGTTGTGTCGTAGTTGTAAAGGCACATGTTCTAGCAGAACAGGTAGAGTATCCTGTATGAAATCATGATAACGAGGTCCATTGAGCGTAGGTGGAAGAACATGGGGCCCAATAAAGACTGCATCTTGCCGCTTGTGTACTTTACATAAGACCAGAATTTCTTCGGATTTTCTACCAAATTTTGAAACAATGTTTCGTTGTGGGACGTATTAAAGGCATCTCACATTGAAGTCAGTGCCAAATTTCACACGTCTGTAAATTTTAGCCAATCTTCGGGATTTCGCGTTCTTCTGAACTTCGCATGCTTTTTCCGTTCCCTCTGCAACAGCGTTCGGACCTGTTTTGTGTACCATGGGGGATCAGTTCAGTCTCTTACATATTTATGAGGTATGAATTTCTCAATTGTTGTTGCTACTATATCTTTGAATTTGAGCCATATCTCGACTACATTTGCATAGTCAGTTCTGAAAGAATGGAGATTGTCTCTTAGGAAGGCTTCTAGTGACATTTTATCCGCTTTTCCAAATAAAATTATTTTGCGTTTGTTTCTGTTGGATTTGGAAGAAACGGCATTGAGCCTAGCTATAACGACCTTGTGATCACTAATCCCTGTATCAGTCATGATGCTCTCTATTATCTCTGGATTGTTTGTGGCTAACAGGTCAAGTATGTTTTCGCAACCATTTACAATTCGCGTGGGTTCGTGGACTAACTAATCGAAATAATTTTCGGAGAAAGCATTTAGGACAAACTCGGAAGATGTTTTCTACTTACCACCGGTTTTGAACAAGTATTTGTGTCAACATATCGAGGGAAGGTTGAAGTTCCCACCAACTATAACCGTATGAGTGGGGTATTTGTTACGAGACTCAAATTTTCTCTGAACTGTTCAGCAACTATATCATCGGAGTTTGGGAGTCGGTAGAAGGAGCCAATTGTTAACTTATTTCGGCTGTTAAGTATAACCTCCACCCATACAATTCGCACGGAGTATCTACTTTGACTTCACTACAAGATAAACCTCTACTGACAGACACAAACACTCTACCACCAATTCTGCCTAATCTATCTTTCCTGAACACCGTCTGAGACTTTGTAAAAATTTCCGCAGAACTTATTTCAGACTTTAACCAGCTTTCTGTACCTATAACGATTTCAGCTTCTGTGCTTCCTATTAGCGCTTGAAGCTCAGGGACTTTCCCAGCACAACTGCAACAATTTACAACTATGCGTTCCTTTCGATTTAAGTAATTGTAATACCAAGGCATTAAGTTGAATTCACGGATTTTAGATTAGACTGATTTATCGTGTAACGAAGTTTAACGAATTCCTTCTAGCACTCGTGTGGATGACCTCAAACTTTTCGTTATTTAGGGTCAACTGTCAATTTTCGCACCATTCAGATATCTTTCCAAAATCGTTTTGCAATTTGTGTTGATCTTCTGATGAATTTATTAGTCGATAAACGACAGCGCCATCTGCAAACAACCTAAGACGGCTGCTCAGATGTCTCCCAAATCGTTTATATAGATAAGGAACAGCAAAGGGCTTATAACAGTACCTTGGGGAACGCCAGAAATCACTTCTGTTTTACTCAGTGACTTTCCATCAGTTGCTACGAACTGTGATCTCTCTGGTTGTAAATCACAAATCCAGTCACATAACTGAGTCGATATTCCATAAGCACGCAATTTCACTACAAGCCGCTTGTGTGGTACAGTGTCAAAAACCTTCCCGACATCCAAAAATACGGAATCGATCTGAAATTCCTTGTCAGTAGCACTCAACACGTCATGTGAATGAAGAGCTAGTTGTGTTTCACAAGAACGATGTTTTCTAAACCCTTGTTGACTGTGTGTCAATAGACAGTTTTCTTCGAGGTAATTCACAATGTTCGAACACAATACATGTTACAAAATTCTGCTGCATATCGACGTTAACGATATGGGCCTGTAATTTAGTGGATTACTCCTACTACCTTTCTTGAATATTGATGTGACCCGTGCAACTTTCCAGTCTTTGGGTACGTATCTTTCGTCGAGCGAACGGCTGTATATGATTGTTAAGTATGGAGCTAATGCAGCAGCATAGTCAGGAAGGAATATAATTGGAAGCGTAGTTCGATGTTTGTGGGCTAAAGAGCATAAACCGAGCGAAATTCACAGGGACATGCGTGACGCGTATGGGAAAACTGTATTAACAGTGGCAGGTTGTGTGCATCCTTCCAAGAGGTACATGTGAACCTTAGCGATTCGCCCGGCGACCGGTGACGGCTTCAGCCTCGCTCAATGTCGGAGCTTTGAGGCAGAAATTCGGAACGACCGACATGTGCGACTGAGAACCTTATCGTAGCATTTCAGCATTTCCTGTGGTGCGGTACACGTAATTGCCCATTACATGTTCAAATTTTGTAAAGTTACTGCTGGCTTGGTGCCTAAGAACCTGACAGACAACCAAAAGGGTCAGCGAATGATGGCAAGCTTGGATCGCTTAACGTGTTACGCTGCGGAAGGGCGTGACTTCCTGAAAGGAACCGTCACTGGTGATGAATCATGCACGTACCACTACACGCCCGAAACCAAGCAGTCCCCTACGGAGTAGAAACATGCTGGTTCCCCATAACGATAAAAAATTCATAGGGACTCGGTCTGCTAGAAAAGTGCTTGTGACGTTGTCCTGGAATATGCATGGTGTGTTATTGGTGGAACTTTGCTGAACACGGGACCACTGTAAATGCTGCAGGCTACGTTAAATCTTGCGTTAAGGTGCGTCGTGTTCTTCGCGACAAATGCCACAACATAAATTCTGATGGTATCAAACTTCTTCTTGACAATGCTTGCCCCCATGTTGCTGCTCCTCTTCGTGAGAAAATCTCCAAATTTGGATTGGTGATGTTCCTGCAACCACCATACACTTCGGACCTTGCGCCGTCGGACTTCCCTCTGTTTGGTCCCATGAAAAGAAATCTGGACGGCTAATGCTTTGCGACATATGCGGAAGTGAAATCAGCAGTACGCAGATGGCTCTACTCCAACCAAATGGACATCTAACCACAAGGAATATTGAAACTGATGTCACTGTGGGAGAAATGTGTTGAGAAGGCGATGGACTACATAGTAAAGTAGTTTAAATATGTAGGTTCATTTGGGGCTCTTGTAATATTTTGTTACCTATTAAACTTTTTGGTAGTAAAATTATTTTGTGTTACTTTCCAATCTTCCCTTGTATTTTTAAAAATATTTTCACAAACAGGAAAGAAAATTTTTGAGGAGAGGGTGGAAAATTGTAAATCATTTTTTTTCATAAGTAAGTTTCAATAACCAAAACGAGACAATTACGACGGTGAGTCAAATGCAAACCTTAAATATTTTTTAAATATTATTTATTCTGCAGAAGTGGTACAAACGTGTATCACCTTTCAACATCATCTTCCCCACGCTCATTGCAATCCAGCGCTTACAAAGTGCATAAATTCATTTAGAAAAAAATTCTTTTGGTAGTCCGCGCAACCACTCATGCAACGCGTGGCGTACCTCTTCATCAGAACGGAACTTCTTTCCTCCAGTTGCGTCTTTGAGTGGTCCAAACGTATGGAAATCACTTGGGCCAAGGTGTGGTGAGTATGATGGATGAGGAAGACATTCAAAATTCAGGTCTGTTATTGTTGCAACTATTGTACGGGCACTTGTTGTCATGTTGTGAAAGGACACCTGCTGACAGCAATCCACGTCGCTTTGATTTGATTGCAGGCTGCAGATGATTTTTGAGGAGATCTGTGTACGATGCACTGGTGACAGTGGTCCCTCTAGGCATGTAATGCTCCAAAAGACGCCTTTTTCGTCCCAAAAGAGAGTCGGCATAACATTCCCTGCTGATGGTTCTGTTCGAAACTTCTTTGGTTTTGGTGATGAAGAATGGCGCCATTCCTTGCTCGCTCTCTTCGTTTCCAGTTGGTGGAAGTGAACCCAGGTTTCGTCTGGAGTAACGATTCTTGCAAGGAAGACATCACCTTCTCGTTCTTCACAAGCATCGACACGTCGTTCTCTCATTTCAGGAGTCAGTTGCCGAGGCACCTATCTTGCAGACACTTTGGGAAACTGGAGCACATCATGTACAATGTGGTGTGCTGACCCATGACTAATCTGTAAACATGCTGCAATGTCATTCAGTGTCGCTCGGCGGTTTTCCTTCAATATGGCTTCAACTGCTGCAATGTTCTGTGGAGTCACAGTTCGGTGTGCCTGACCTGTACGAGGAGCATCTTCCACTGAAGCCACTCCATTTGCTAAGTTCCTACTCGATTCGCAGACTTGCTGCTGTGACAAACATGCATCACCATACTGAACCTTCATCCGCCGATGAATTTCAAAAGCTTTCACATATGCCCACAGAACGCTGTTCTTCCTGGTGCAAGTCGCAAGTGGGGCGATCATCTTTATACTGATACTGCGACCGTATGTGTGCATCTGCACTGTGCTTCCACGTAAAGGCCATTCTGCACGCTGTTCGTAGCATGCTTACCAAATAACAGGAAAACGGCGCGAAATTTCGATTTGTTATTACAAATTTAAGGTTTTCATTTGACTCACCCTCTTAGATGGTCGCTAATAATTACAATTAGTTCACTACTTGCACAGGCTCTCTGCATCTACCTGGGCCCAGCCTCTGTACGGAGATTCTGCCTGTTTATCCTCACGACGGGTATCGTAAACAGGGATCAGCTGGATGTATGGTAATGGAAGTAGCGCTAGGCGGGAGCGTTGGCCCACAGTCGCATCCGTTGCAGCACACAATAGCTTTCCGGCTGTGCTGGGTGGAACCTGCCGCTGCCGGCTGCGGACTGCCTCCAAGACAGATAGCCTCCGCCGCCAAGTAATGGTGCGGGTCGGAGGTGCGGCTCATGCAAATTCAGCAGAGCTGCTGACGAGCAACGCCTGGCCACGTACAAGGGTTAGTAGGAAAGTTCTACTGCGACGGGCGACAGTGGACAAGCCACACTCTAGATACCTCTTCCCACCTTCTCAGTACATCCCCCTCCCCAGCCAAGGGCCCAGACATCACGATTTATTGGCCGCGGCTACTCAAAAGCTAGACCCGGTTTTAGACACATCTGTTCTAGAGGATTAACAGTGGGTCAGTGCTCCGACGAAATATCTATCCTTCTTGGACATAACCTGAAGTGTCAGTTTATCTCCCTCGCTTGACTGACGTCGTTTCACAACGGTAAGTCATTCCTACGTGGACTAGTGGAAGAACGCATGTACCGGGTGATCAAAAAGTCAGTATAAATTTGAAAACTTAATACACCACGGAATAACGTAGCTAGAGAGGTAACGATTGACACACATGCTTGGAATGACATGGGGTTTTATTAGAACCAAAGAAAATTGCTAGGCTCGTGAAAGATCTCTTGCGTGCGTCGTTTGGTGATGAGCGTGTCCTCAGCCGCCACTTTCGTCATGCTTGGCCTCCCAGGTCCCCAGACCTCAGTCCGTGCGATTATTGGCTTTGGAGTTACCTGAAGTGTATCGTGATCGACCTACATCTCTAGGGATGCTGAAAGACAACATCCGACGCCAATGCCTCACCATAACTCCGGACACGCTTTACATTGCTGTTCACAACATTATTCCTCGACTACAGCAACTGTTGACGAATGATGGTGGACATATTGACCATTTCCTGTGAAGAACATCATCTTTGCTTTGTCTTACTTTGTTATGCTAACTATTGCTATTCTGATCAGATGAAGCGCCATCTGTCGGACATTTTGTGAACTTTTGTATTTTTTTGGTTTCAATAAAACCCCATGTCATTTCAACGATATGTGTCAATTTTTACCTCTCGATCTACATTATTCCGTGATTTATTCAGTTTTCAAATTTATACTTACTTTTTGATCACCCGGTATATACTACGGCAAAAATACTGACAACGTCCTAAAAACTGTATACCTATAGATTGATTCTTTCAGAGAGGAAGACAGCAACCAGCCGCTACTGATAATGCTGTTTATTTACATAAATAGATCCGTAACCGATTTCGAGCCGACAGTTTCATCTTCAGATGGCTGTTCACGTCAATATGCATATTTCTTAACGTTTACGGGAGTGTTTTGCTCTTTATTCTCCTTGTGGTGAAAGATTCTTGAGATGGTAGTGCTTTCACCACAGGGGAGGGGGGGGGGGGGGGAAGAGACAAAAAATTATGTAAATGTCAACAACTATGGTATACATCTTGATGTGAATAGCTGAAGGTGAAACTGTCTGTTCGAAATCGGTTACGAAGCTATCTATGGAAATGGATTGCATTATCAATAGTGGCTGGTCGCTTTCCCCTTCTTCGAGAGAATCAACCTACAGGTATATTTTGTTATGTCAGGAAAGCAGTAATTTGCCTTTCTATATGCCAACAGCCATGCTTCATTGTATTCTATATATTGGATCTCTTCACATAACCGAAGCAGCGTCGGGCGTGGCCCATACTTGGATAGTTAACAGCCTGCGTACGTCACGTGCTGTTGTGTGATTTGTCTTCGCCTTTAAG
This sequence comes from Schistocerca gregaria, assembly GCF_023897955.1. NCBI lineage: Eukaryota > Metazoa > Arthropoda > Insecta > Orthoptera > Acrididae > Schistocerca > Schistocerca gregaria. The sequence continues at coordinate 719,138,220 of NC_064921.1, read as the reverse complement.
GAAAACGAAAGGGGATGTTGTGGCGTAACGTTCCTGATCACCAGACTTTGCTCCAATGTCCAGATTAGATTCTTCACCTCATCTGGAGTGAGAGTGTGTGATACTGTTGATGATGATCTGTTCGTCGGATGGGAAGTTAACCTCGGCAGCCGCCTAGATGCTCGTCGAGAGTAATAGGCTACTTAGAGACATTGGGTGTCACCATTTCCCATAACATCTCCAGCACATACATGAGAAAACAATAAGCACACCAATTACAGTCACCTACACTTACTAGATACACTTAAACACACAACAAGCAAACTTCGCGAAGGAAAGATGTCCGAAGGACGGAAAACGTTACTAATTAGGAAATGAGACCCCATCTGGGTCTCTCAGCCATACGAACTTATTGTTTATCTTTCATTGTCAGGTTATGGTACTTACATGGTTTAGGTTGTTTGACAGTGATAAAAATTGCCACTCTAGTCCACCTCCAATACCAGATATTTATAACGTTTCGCAAATAAGTAAATTAATGAAAGAAGACCGATACGAGGTGTTACAAAGCCTTCGGATAATCGTAATGTGTTGCTTCAGGAATAAATAAAGGGTAGCTGGAAATATCATCCAGCAGAGCTACATACCATCGAAGTTATCACAGAAAATACCTGCAGCTAGGCCAGTCGTAAGTTGGTACGCGGTACAGTTTTGTGCTAGCGTGGAGGAGCTGGACGCCGACTAATGTAAAGAGTGCTGTCAAGGCGGATTTCCAAGAGTTCCGCACACAATCTGTCAGCGCACGAACTTGCGTTTGCTGCTGGAAGGGTGTCAAAGCGGTAGGCGTTAATTTCTATAACGACTCTCTGTCATTAGCCGTCGTTACTTGAAGTGGGTCCTACTCTCAAGTTCCAAGACAACCTCTATAGGCCCTTGAAGTTAGTCACTATCGATTTGCAATACCCTGTATAGGTCACACCATGAGGCTTAAATAACCCTCGACCAATCAGCATCTGCAGTTCACTTTACCGCGTATGATGAAATTAAAGTGAAGCGTTTTCGTACTTTATGACAGAGGAGCTTGTGAGACACACAATCATGTTGTTTAGTAATTCGCTCAAAAATTATATAATAACTCTTAAAGAGTAAAATAATTTACTACAGACTATGATGTGCTTGTCTTGAAAGGAACTTACTGTCCACGGCACCCAATTTCGCATCGTAACATTTTTCTATTGCTTGTGCTTCAGTTTCCAAAAACCAGTTTCTTCTTATGTGCTAGTCTTTTTTTATCGTTATATACACCTATGATTCTGTGCACGTTTTCCGCCTGCATATATTTGGCTCAAAATTTTCTTTTTATTGGTGAATATTTAACGATTTCACGATTTATGTACCTCATTGTTGAAAATGAAACGAAAGCCAAGTTATCCGTAAATACATAACTGCTACAGAAGGAAAATGGAAATTGGCTGTTGATATACTTTCCGGGATGTGAGGTCGTGGTCCAAGAACTTTTTCTGCTCCTTAAGTTTCGTCCAGGACTGCGCTGGACTTTCTCAGAGGCGCTGCTCCGCTGAGTCTTGCCGACTGACTGGTTGGGTGTCTGAGAGCCACTTATATATTGTGAGAAAGGGGGGCGTGGTTCAGGTGACGCGTGATGAGCAGTGATAATCCATAGCAAAGATAAGGTTTACTATCGATTACCACCTTGTCAAGATAAAAATTGTTAGCAATTTTGTGGAGCCACTGTCCATATATCGCTGAGTTTATTTTTCAAACTCAGCGAAACATTATAACGACCTTCTGAAAGGGTATTAACTTTATCTTGCACTATAAAATACTTATCATCCTCTGCTCATATTACTGTGTCCACTCAACTAAATATGACACACTTCGGAATTACATCAGCTATTATTCCTTGAATGTTCATTTTCCAACAAATCAAAATTGTGGAATACTTGTGTCAAATACAGTTTCTTATACCATCATCAGTTTACTGACAATTGTGAACCTATCTCTTTTTTGTCATGTTTATTGTAATTGCAGTAATAAAGTACAAGATTAATATCTATTGGAATAACATATTTTATAAAAGTGCTTATGGAAATTCTTTACTTTTGCAAGTTATTTTGAAATATACAGGAATGTTATTTCTGTCTTTCAGTGTAAAACATTTTGGTCATACAAATTAGTAATCTGTAGATTTGACTTGCCACAAGGTTCGAATATTTTTCTGATTGTAACTTCATAATATTACACGTAAATTTATTTTCCACTATCCAGGAAACCATTCTTACACTTAAAAAAAGTCATTTTAGTGCTAAAAAGCTGAATGGTGTAGTTTTACTGTTGTGACAAGTTGAAATCTGAAATACAATGTGCTATGACATAAGAATAACACTTCAGACCTGAAACCATCTCCTAGCAAAACAAGATGCAATGTATCAAGGACAAACAAAAAGATGAATACTTTTTGCTTTACATTATCATTCACCAAACTTTTTGGTAAATGTTTTCTCATTCCCAGACTTTTAAAATAATTAGTAATTTTTGATACTACACTCCTGGAAATGGAAAAAAGAACACATTGACACCGGTGTGTCAGACCCACCATACTTGCTCCGGACACTGCGAGAGGACTGTACAAGCAATGATCACACGCACGGCACAGCGGACACACCAGGAACCGCGGTGTTGGCCGTCGAATGGCGCTAGCTGCGCAGCATTTGTGCACCGCCGCCATCAGTGTCAGCCAGTTTGCCGTGGCATACGGAGCTCCATCGCAGTCTTCAACATTGGTAGCATGCCGCGACAGCGTTGACGTGAGCCGTATCTGCAGTTGACGGACTTTGAGCGAGGGCGTATAGTGGGCATGCGGGAGGCCGGGTGGACGTACCGCCGAATTGCTCAACACGTGCGGCGTGAGGTCTCCACAGTACATCGATGTTGTCGCCAGTGGTCGGCGGAAGGTGCACGTGCCCGTCGACCTGGGACCGGACCGCAGCGACGCACGGATGCACGCCAAGACCGTAGGATCCTACGCAGTGCCGTAGGGGACCGCACCGCCACTTCCCAGTAAATTAGGGACACTGTTGCTCCTGGGGTATCGGCGAGGACCGTTCGCAACCGTGTCCATGAAGCTGGGCTACGGTCCCGCACACCGTTAGGCCGTCTTCCGCTCACGCCCCAACATCGTGCAGCCCGCCTCCAGTGGTGTCGCGACAGGCGTGAATGGAGGGACGAATGGAGACGTGTCGTCTTCAGCGATGAGAGTCGCTTCTGCCTTGGTGCCAGTGATGGTCGTATGCGTGTTTGGCGCCATGCAGGTGAGCGCCACAATCAGGACTGCATACGACCGAGGCACACAGGGCCAACACCCGGCATCATGGTGTGGGGAGCGATCTCCTACACTGGCCGTACACCTCTGGTGATCGTCGAGGGGACACTGAATAGTGCACGGTACATCCAAACCGTCATCGAACCCATCGTTCTACCATTCCTAGACCGGCAAGGGAAATTGCTGATCCAACAGGACAGTGCACGTCCGCATGTATCCCGTGCCACCCCACGTGCTCTAGAAGGTGTAAGTCAACTACCCTGACCAGCATGATCTCCGGCTGTCCCCCATTGAGCATGTTTGGGACTGGATGAAGCGTCGTCTCACGCGGTCTGCACGTCCAGCACGAACGCTGGTCCAGCTGTGGCGCCAGGTGGAAATGGCATGGCAAGCCGTTCCACAGGACTACATCCAGCATCTCTACGATCGTCTCCATGGGAGAATAGCAGCCTGCATTGCTGCGAAAGGTGGATATACACTGTACTAGTGCCGACATTGTGCATGCTCTGTTGCCTGTGTCTATGTGCCTGTGGTTCTGTCAGTGTGATCATGTGATGTATCTGACCCCAGGAATGTGTCAATAAAGTTTCCCCTTCCTGGGACAATGAATACACGGTGTTCTTATTTCAATTTCCAGGAGTGTAGAATAGTATATAATTTTGACACAAAAATGCAAGAGTTGTGTATTATGTAGTTGTAGAAAGAGGGTCATTTAAATGTGCAAACAGCAATAAGTCTGGACTTGTCTGAAATACTGCATCTGCATTTATGTCAGCATAGTGTAATATCTTATACTAGCAGATTGCATCAATGTACATGTGCAGATGTCAAGTCTGCTCGTGATGTCATTTCTGGTTATGCATCCTGAATTTAGAACAACTCTCGACTCATCTTAGAGTTTGCTGACTAAGCATATATACACGCCTTAGCAGAGACTCCTCCAATGCCAAATACACTGAGAGCCTACAAGGTTTTTGGGTGTCAAATGAACTCTAACCTGTAAGTTATATCAACAGTGTAAATATCTTCATGTAAGTCTGATGCAAGATACAGTCTATTTACAAACATGTGAATGACATTTGTGACTTTTTTTTGTCATCATTCTACTGACTGGTTTGATGCGGCCAGCCACGAATTCCTTTCCTGTGCTAACCTCTTCATCTCAGAGTAGCACTTGCAACCTACGTCCTCAATTATTTGCTTGGCGGATTCCAATCTCTGTCTTCCTCTACAGTTTTTGCCCTCTACAGCTCCCTCTAGTACCATGGAAGTCATTCCCTCATGTCTTAGCAGATGTCCTATCATCCTGTCCCATCTCCTTATCAGTGTTTTCCACATATTCCTTTCCTTTCCGATTCTGCGTAGAATCTCCTCATTCCTTACCTTATCAGTCCTCCTAATTTTCAACATTCGTCTATAGCACCACATCTCAAATATTTCGATTCTCTTCTGTTCCGGTTTTCCCACAGTCCATGTTTCACTACCATACAATGCTGTACTCCAGACGTACATTCTCAGAAATTTCTTCCTCAAATTAAGGCCGGTATTTGATATTAGTAGACTTCTCTTGGCCAGAAATGCCTTTTTTGCCATAGCGAGTCTGCTTTTGATGTCCTCCTTGCTCCGTCCGTCATTGGTTATTTTACTGCCTAGGTTGCAGAATTCCTTAAATTCATTGACTTCGTGACCATCAATCATGATGTTAAGTTTCTCGCTGTTCTCATTTCTACTACTTCTCATTACCTTCGTCTTTCTCCGATTTACTCTTAAACCATACTATGTACTCATTAGGCCATTCCGTTCAGCAGATCATTTAATTCTTCTTCAGTTTTACTCAAGATAGCAATGTCATCAGCGAATCGTATCATTGATATCCTTTCACCTAGTATTTTAATTCCACTCCTGAACGTTTCTTTTATTTCCATCATTGCTTCCTCGATGTACAGATTGAAGAGTAGGGGCGAAAGGCTACAGCCTTGTCTTACTCCATTCTTAATACGAGCACCTCGTTCTTGATCGTCCACTCTTATTATTCCCTCTTGGTTGTTGTACATATTGTATATGACCCGTCTCTCCATATAGCTTACCCCTACTTTTTTCAGAATCTTGAACAGCTTGCACCATTTTATATTGTCGAACGCTTTTTCCAGGTCGACAAATCCTATGAAAGTGTCTTGATTTTTCTTTAGCCTTGCTTCCATTATTAGCCGTAACGTCAGAATTGCCTCTCTCGTGCCTATACTTTTACTAAAGCCAAACTGATCGTCACCTCGCGCATTCTCAATTTTCTTTGCCATTCTTCTGTATATTATTCTTGCGAGCAGCTTGGATGCATGAGCTGTCAAGCTGATTGTGCGATAATTCTCGCACCTGTCAGCTCTTGCCGTCTCTGGAATTGCGTGGATGATGCTTTTCCGAAAGTCAGATGGTATGTCACCAGACTCATATATTCTACACACCTACGTGAATAGTCGTTTTGTTGCCACTTTCCCTAATGATTTTAGAAATTCTGATGGAATGTTATCTATCCCTTCTGCCTTATTTGACCGTCAGTCCTCCAAAGCTCTTTTAAATTGCGATTCTAATACTGGATCCCCTATCTCTTCTAAATCGACTCCTGTTTGTTCTTCTATCACATCAGACAAATCTTCACCCTCATAGAGGCTTACAATGTATTCTTTCCGCCTATCTGCTCTCTCCTCTGCATTTAACAGTGGAATTCCCGTTGCACTCTTAATGTTGCCACTGTTGCTTTTAATGTCACCAAAGGTTCCTTTGACTTTCCTGTATGCTGAATCTGTCCTTCCGACAATCATATCTCTTTCGATGTCTTCACATTTTTCCTGCAGCCATTTCGTCTTAGCTTCCCTGCATTTCCTATTTATTTCATTCCTCAGCGACTTGTATTTCTGTATTCCTGATTTTCCCGGAACATGTTTGTACTTCCTCCTTTCATCAATCAACTGAAGTATTTCTTCTGTTACCCATGGTTTCTTCGCAGCAACCTTCTTTGTACCTATGTTTTCCTTCCCAACTTCTGTGATGGCCCTTTTTAGAGATGTCCATTCCTCTTCAACTGTGTTGCCTTCTGCGCTATTCCTTATTGCTGTATCTATAGCGTTAGAGAACTAAAAACGTATCTCGTCATTCCTTAGAACTTCCGTATCCCACTTTTAGCGTATTGATTCTTCCTGACTAATGTCTTGAACTTCAGCCTACTCTTCATCACTACTATATTGTGATCTGACTCTATGTCTGCTCCTGGGTATGCCTTACAATCCAGTATCTGATTTCGGAATCTCTGTCTGACCATGATGTAATCTAATTGAAATCTTCCTGTATCTCCCGGCCTTTTCCAAGTATACCTCCTCCTCTTGTGATTCTTGAACAGGGTATTCGCTATTACTAGCTGAAATTTGTTACAGAACTCAATTAGTCTTTCTCCTCTTTCATTCCTTGTCCCAAGCCTATATTCTCCTGTAACCTTTTCTTGTATTCCTTCCCCTACAACTGCATTCCAGTCGCCCATGACTATTAGATTTTCGTCCCCCTTTACATACTGCATTACCCTTTCAATATCCTCATACCCTTTCTCTATGTGTTCACCTTTAGGTTGCGACGTCGGCATGTATACCTAAACTATCGTTGTCGGTGTTGGTCTGCTGTCGATTCTGACTAGTACATCCCGGTGACTGAACTGTTCACAGTAACACACCCTCTGCCCTACCTTCCTATTCATAACGAATCCTACACCTGTTATACCATTTTCTGCTGCTGTTGATATTTCCCGATACTCATCTGACCAGAAATCCTTGTATTCCTTCCACTTCACTTCACTGACCCCTACTATATCTAGATTGAGCCTTTGCATTTCCCTTTTCAGATTTTCTAGTTTCCCTACCACGTTAAAGCTTCTGACATTCCACGCCCCGACTCGTAGAACATTATCCTTTCGTTGATTATTCAATCTTTTTCTCATGTTAACCTCCCCCTTAGCAGTCCCCTCCCGGAGATCCGAATGGGGGACTATTCCGGAATCTTTTGCCAATGGAGAGATCATCATGACACTTCGTCAACTACAGGCCACATGTCCTGTGTATACACGTTACGTGTCTTTAATGCAGTGGTTTCCATTGCCTTCTGCATTCTCATGTCGTTGATTATTGCTGATTCTTCCGCCTTTAGGGGCAATTTCCCACCACTAGGACAAGAGAGTGCCCTGAACCTCTATTCGCTCCTTCGCCCTCTTTGACAAGGCTGTTGGCAGAATGAGGTTGACTTCTTATGCCGGAAGTCTTCGGCCGCCAGTGCTGATTATGTTTTAGACACCAATAATTACATTCTTCCAGTAGCTGACACCCACTGTCAGGTTATGGCATACAAACTGTTAGCTTCTTGTGTTAGAAAACTATCTGAGTTCTGAATTCTGGTGAAATATACTGACTGGCAGGTTATGGCACATTCTCTGTCAGTTTCTGGTATTAGAATCCTATTTGATCTCTGAATATCTTTTTGTTTGGAACAGTCAGTTATAATAGCCTTATCTGCTTAGCATATTGTTTAAGCTAAATGTGTTTTATATTGTTATAGAACAAGAATGAAGACAATTTAGATATGCAAATAAGGATTCGTTGTGCATTGTACCAAGTGGGTACTATGTTTGCGAAGATCAAACTATTGTTGAGACAAAATGCAGCTTAATATGTGAGTTAGATCTGTACATCTACATCTACATCCTTATTCTGTAAGCCGCTGTATGATGTGTGTCACTTGCTGTTCCAGTCACAAGCAGTGTGAGAGAAAGACGACTGTGTGTAGGACGCAGTTCAAGACCTAATTTCGCTTGCCTTTGTGATCGTTATGCGAAAATAATGCAGACGATTTAGATGCAAAAATATATAAATTATGGGTCCACTGTAAATTGTACCAAGTGGGGAAAAGTTATCGAACTATACCCACTGTGAAGTATGGAGAATAAGATGACTGACTGTAAGTAGTACATACCGATTTCCTTATGGAGGGCAAGGCGTGGCATTGGAGGAGGGAAAGGGATGCAATGGGGAACCAGACATCAGACTTTCATGATTTTGACCCCAGAAATCGAATTATCACAGAAAGAGCGACTGTTGTGTCGACAAACAGCGCGCACTTGAACTCTGTAGAAGCATTTTACACTCCCGCTGATTCTAGGTAACTCGAAACTCAAAGATCATACCTGTATCTGTCCCAGAACCGGCATAACTTTCCTACTCACGTTCCTAAAAACACATGTAATTTCATTATTAGTCTGTTTTGCTGTTTCTCCACTGGAGATTGAAAGTGATGTGCACAGTTTGTGTCAAGCACTACAATTCTTGAAGGGCAATTGGATTATATTATCACAAAAAATGCTTTAATCATCATGTGCATTATGGCTGCGGGTTATGACTGCTAGACGTCTTATAATTAAATGACAAAAAAAAATTACTTCGCGTGTGGGTCTATGAGTCGTCAGACTTCTGCCTGGTTTGATGCGTATCTTCACGAATTGCTCTCTTGTAGCTCTCTACAGCTCGCTGTAGTGGTATGGAAGTTATCCTCTGTTCTCTTGACACATGTTCTATCATCCTGTTCCATCTCCTTCCTAGTATTTCCCATATCTTTCTTCCTTCTTCCTTTTTTATAAGTCCAACTGATTTACAGTACCTCTCTGTACCATATCGTAAATGGCTTGATGCTCTTCATTTCTAGTTTTATCACAGTTCATGATTCAGTTCTATACAATACTGTACTCTAGACGTACATTCTCGGAAACATTTGATACTAGTAGACTGATCTTGGCCAGCCAGGAAGGCCCTCTTTTCTTATACTGGTCTTCTTTTCTACGCTCCTTTTGCTTCGTCCATCTTCTGTTATTTTGTTTCCAAGGTAGCAGAATCCCCTAATTTCTTCTACTTCGTGGCCACCAATCGCTAATCTCCTTCCTACTACTCATGATTACTTTCGGCTTTCCTCGATTTTCTCTCAATCAATATTCTGCGCTTGTTACATTGATTATTCCAGTCAGCAAATACTGTAATTGTTCTTCACATTCACTGAGGATAGAAATCCCATCCGCGCTTCTTTCCATTGATATCCGTTCATCCAGAATTTCAATCTCACTGCTGAACCTATCATCTGTTCCCGTCATTGCTCCTTCTGTGTACAGATTGAACAGTTGGGGCGAAAGACTGCATCCCTCTCTTAGAACATTTTTATTCAGAGCACTAAGTTAGTAGTCTTCCAGTCATATAGTTCCCTTTTCGTTTCTGTACTACCGTACATTACCCATCTTTCCTACAGATTATTCATATTTTTCTCAGAATTTCGATGATTGCACCATCTTACATAATGGGTCGTTTATTCTAGGTCAACGTATCCTACGAACGTGTCCTTAAATTCTCTTGTCATGCTTACATTGTAAAAAGCAACGTTAGAAGTGCCACTGTGGTTCCTTCAGCCAAAATGATCGTCATCTAACAGGTCTTCTATTTTCTGTGTTTGATATACACTCCTGGAAATTGAAATAAGAACACCGTGAATTCATTGTCCCAGGAAGGGGAAACTTTATTGACACATTCCTGGGGTCAGATACATCACATGATCACACTGACAGAACCACAGGCACATAGACACAGGCAACAGAGCATGCACAATGTCGGCACTAGTACAGTGTATATCCACCTTTCGCAGCAATGCAGGCTGCTATTCTCCCATGGAGACGATCGTAGAGATGCTGGATGTAGTCCTGTGGAACGGCTTGCCATGCCATTTCCACCTGGCGCCACAGCTGGACCAGCGTTCGTGCTGGACGTGCAGACCGCGTGAGACGACGCTTCATCCAGTCCCAAACATGCTCAATAGGGGAAAGATCCGGAGATCTTGCTGGTCAGGGTAGTTGACTTACACCTTCTAAAGCACGTTGGGTGGCACGGGATACATGCGGACGTGCATTGTCCTGTTGGAACAGCAAGTTCCCTTGACGGTCCAGGAATGGTAGAACGTTGGGTTTGATGACGGTTTGGATGTACCGTGCACTATTCAGTGTCCCCTCGACGATCACCAGAGGTGTACGGCCAGTGTAGGAGATCGCTCCCCACACCATGATGCCGGGTGTTGGCCCTGTGTGCCTCGGTCGTATGCAGTCCTGATTGTGGCGCTCACCTGCACGGCGCCAAACACGCATACGACCATCATTGGCACCAAGGCAGAAGCGACTCTCATCGCTGAAGACGACACGTCTCCATTCGTCCCTCCATCCACGCCTGTCGCGACACCACTGGAGGCGGGCTGCACGATGTTGGGGCGTGAGCGGAAGACGGCCTAACGGTGCGCGGGACCGTAGCCCAGCTTCATGGAGACGGTTGCGAATGGTCCTCGCCGATACCCCAGGAGCAGCAGTGTCCCTAATTTACTGGGAAGTCGCGGTGCGGTCCCCTACGGCACTGCGTAGGATCCTACGTCTTGGCGTGCATCCGTGCGTCGCTGCGGTCCGGTCCCAGGTCGACGGGCACGTGCACCTTCCGCCGACCACTGGAGACAACATCGATGTACTGTGGAGACCTCACGCCCCACGTGTCGAGCAATTCGGCGGTACGTCCATCCGGCCTCCCGCATGCCCACTATACGCCCTCGCTCAAAGTCCGTCAACTGCACATACGTTTCTCGTCCACGCTGTCGCGGCATGCTACTAGTGTTAAAGACTGCGATGGAGCTCCGTATGCCACGGCAAACTGGCTGACACTGACGGCGGCGGTGCACAAATGCTGCGCAGCTAGCGCCATTCGACGGCCAACACCGCGGTTCCTGGTGTGTCCACTGTGCTGTGCGTGTGATCATTGCTTGTACAGCCCTCTCGCAGTGTCCGGAGCAAGTATGGTGGGTCTGACACACCGGTGTCAATGTGTTCTTTTTTCCATTTCCAGGAATGTATAAACCGCGAAATTTCAGTCCTGGTAAGAAATTCAGGAGCTTTTTATTTATTGGACATCGGTATGTTCTCTCTCTCCCGCGCGCGCGCTCGTGTGTGTGTGTGTGTGTGTGTGTGTGTGTGTGTGTGTGTGTGTGTGTGTGCGCACGTATATATATATATATATATATATATATATATATATATATATATATATATATATATATGTGTGTGTGTGTGTGTGTGTCTTCCTTTCAATCCTGTTTTGTATCTTTTGTCAATTTGTTTCCTCTGGTGTTACGATTACAATAGGTGTGTGTGTAAATATTTCAAAATTCTGCTCGAAGGAGTGTGGATTTCAGAGCAGTTGGAGGGGCATTCAAAGTCAAGCACATGACGTTTGAAAATAATTTTTGACGAGTAATGCTAGGGTTACAAGCAGGGCGTTAATGGCGAAGAAAATAGGAAAGGAACATGTAGGCTATACTGAAAACTGTCTTTGTACTGTTTTTTAAGTGGTAGGGAGAACACATTATTTTAGTATGTTGTAACATATCACAGAAGCTTTTTGCTCGTTCTACATCACGTGCTTTCTGAATAGAAAAATAAAAATTATATGTATATATGAAACACATCAAAAACAGATGTGAGATACTTTAACCTGCCATTTTCAAACTATAAAATCGTTTGAACTAAATTATCATATTTTGATATTTTCCTTGCACAAAATATTAATGACTATTACGATATGTATTTCTAAGTTTTTCTTACATTACTAACTCCAGGACGTTTAAGTACCGTATCTCAGTAACAGGAAAACTGGATAACAATTTGTTTTCCTACGTAAAATGTAGTGGTACCTGAATTATACCGAAGACAGTGTCATTAGTAACCTATTTGGTATTACAAAATGCAATACACTAAAGAAACGATCTACTCATAATGGTGTAGCGATAACAGTTCGTACTTAAGTATTAATACGTTTTATAGTGGAATGTATGACATAGTTATTGATATTAATTACGTTAATGTTGTGTATATTTTTCTGTACAAATGGTATCGTATGTGTGTTACACCTCGTTCGAAAATGTAAATTCTTTTGTAAGACTGTCAATACAAATAAAGTATTCTCTTGGGTGAACATACCTGAATCGGTCGCATATAAGACACAGAGCTTTTCACTTTAATCGCAGAGACTTTAAAATCATTATATATATATACTCTTGATCTTATTTTTCCCTGATAGTACATATTTCGAAATATTCTGTGTAAAGCATTAAACGTAATTTTGATTTGTCATTGAATTCTTATTTCTAGGGTAGTTTGCAGGAATACATGTTTTTAGATTCCTTCATTGCCTCAATACATTTGTTACGAGATGGAAAATTTAAGGTGCCTCAATTAGGAGACGCTTGAGCTGTAACTAAAATAGCACCCTCGCTGTTCCCGCTTAGAAGGAGCTTATCGGTCTCCCTGAGGAAAAAAATGTGAGTAGCACTACGGTTTCAAGATTAACGATGCTGTCGTCTGCAAGATGTATTCTACACTGTAGCTCAAGACCAACATTTGTGTAATTCAACGAGTAAAAAATCCAGTTGTCATAAACTGTTTACGTAAGATTAATGACACCTACTTACTGCCATGATGGAAGCCAGTCTGTTTTCTGATGATCTCACGCTGGGAGGAGAGGACGACTGACAAGAGACAAATACATTCCGTGGGATACACAGTGTAAAAGGAGCATGGGTGGATTCTGGGTCTCAGTGTGCAAACGGACGGCAGTAAGCGAAGACTCAATCTGCCATTCTTATGTTAGCTCATTATTTTTTCCGTTTTCAGCATTACGTTCAGAGACCTCCGTTTTAGCATTAAACTCATGGACCTGAGCGTAACAGATGATAATTCTCACAGAAACTAAGAAATATCTACAAGTGAGCGAACAAATGCGACAGCTTGGACTGATCGAAAAACCATTAGCTTCATATACATACGGTGAAGCTCATTAAAATAAATATTATTGTTGTTTTGGACTGTAATGTGATGGTCACACTTCATGCTTCAACTGTCTCTTTTGCACAAGTTTTAGATTCAAGGCTAATCTCACAATTTGCTAACATTCAAATTGGATACACAGTGTCCTGACGACGTAATCTGACCTACGTAGGTTCTAGGGACGCTAATATCACTCTGCATCTAATAGTAAAATTTTTGCATCCAAGACTGCTACAATTACGATGCTCATTTTAACGGCATGTATGCATACAATAAATTTCTTCGCGTAAAAGCAAACATGTACTGTAAAAAAGTCTCCACGCAATTCATTACAAAAATCACAGAACTAATTCAAAAATTTCGCATTTTTGCAGGCGAGTGCTTTGCACGCTTTCTGTCCATACGAACTCATCAAAAAGTAAAGATTAAAACACGAGACTTTTTTCCTGTTTCCAAGGATATCGGTCTAGAATTACGCCGACGTGTTGCCAGAAAACATTTCAGAAAGCTATGTTTATCAGGGTGAACATTAATAAAACCGACAAACAGCAGGAACGGATTCCGGACTGGAAGTTGAGGAAAACAATCCCATAAACATGTGTCCGCAAATGCATCGTTGCCACTGTAAATTGCGCTGATGAATGACAGTTCCTCCGACCACGTGCCATGTGTAATTTGTGTGTTGCAGTTTGTGTGACTGATGCAGTGTACTGCAGACAGCACAAAGGTCCGGTATTCATGGCAGGAAGAAGCCGAGATGGTGTTTGTGTACGGCCATACAGATAGGAACAGTTGAAATGCAGCACGTCTCTACCAAAACAAGTACCCTCACAGACACTAACCACATCACACAACATTTTAAACCCTTTTTGGGCACTTGTGTGATCAAATCCCTTGACCTTGTGTGGCATTCCGGTCTCCTCTAAAGCTCCAAATCTTCGCCCTTCCCATCAATTACGTCCGTCTCAACGCCTCCATCCTCTCCCGTCGCCCTTACTATGTTACCATCCACAATATTGACTCCTACACCTTCTACCCCTCCACCAGTGTGTCCCACGGCTCCGTCCTCTGCCCTCTTCTCTACCTCGTCTATACGACAGACATGCCGTCACCTAAACCCCCTGTCTACCTCCTTCAACTTGCCGATGACACCGCCTTCCTTGACCTTCCCCCCACCCTCCAACACTCCCAGCGCCTTCTCCAATCCAACCTTGACCTTCTCACCGCTTGGTGCAACCAATAGCTGCTCAAGGTCAATCGTTCCAAAATCTAGGCACTCCTTATAGGCAACACCACCCCTTCCTTCCGTCTCCCGGATTTTTACCTTACCATCTATGGCCACCCCATTACCCTCACCCCTAGCCTCAAGTACCTTGGTGTCACCCACGACCGCTGCCTTCCATGGACTCTCCATCTCTAGACAGTCCAAGCCAAGGCACGTACCTAACTCCCATCTTCTTAAACTCCTCTCTGGCTAGACATGGGGTTTGGAACCCTCCACTAACCTTCACATTTACGTACTGATAAATCCCTCATCTGCACCCTTCTCTGCTGAGCCCATCTTTGCTGTACTTCCCCTCCCACCTACTATGTCCCTCCAAATCCTTGAATGCCAAGTGCTTCAGCTCAACTATCACATCCGTCTCCCATCCCCCACATGAATCCTATCTGACTTGATTCCTTTCCTGCATCTTCTCCTTTTCCTCGAACAGATACAAACCCTTTACATCTCCCGCAAGCTTAGTCCCCCACACCTGCTTGACTCTCCCGTCCATCCCAGCCCATTGCTGTGCCTATATTCTTGCACCCCTCCTACTCTCCATCTTCACACCGTCCATTCCCTTGCCCAAGGTGGCTTCTGCTAACTCCCCCTCCCTGATGATGTCCTTGTTCCAGTCCATCTACCCCTCCTACCAGCTCTGACTCTCCGCTCCCATTCCCCCCTTTTCCCCTGGCTCCCTCTCTCCCTCCTCATCTTCCTTTTTCCCCCTTTCTCCCTCCCACGTCTCCCACCCCTCTCCCTGGGCTTGAGTTTCCAATCCCTCCCCTCTCCCTTCTTTCTCCCACTGGCTCCATCCCGCCCCCCCCCCTCTTTCCTGCGCTCCTACCTCTCCTTTCCACCTGGAGGTAGCACCCCACTCCCCCTTCATCAGCGTATTTGTGAGTGCTTCACCGATGACCGTCACCTGTGTTCCAATGCATCAGTTTTTCTCCATTGTGTGCTACAGTGTTTTCATCGGTGACCTCCTTCATTCGCATCCTTCACAGCAAGGTCATATCACATCGGATGGGAGGAATCGGTTAATTGTCATGAGGCCATAAACTGTATAAAAATTATGAGTCACAAACGGTTTTGAATAGTCCTGAGGCCAAAAACAGCATAAAAATTATCATTCACATCGGTTTTTAATTCTCCTGAGGCCAAAAAACTATCAATCACATCGGTTTTTAACTGACCTCAGGCCAAAAACTGCATAAAAGTATTAATCAAAATCAAATCGGGTCATTAATTTCCGTGTGATTGGCGCTAAACATGTTCAGTATGCTGTCGACCGATTTGTGCAACAATTTGAAATCGAGAAACTGATCAGTGTCTTTCTGTGGTCACATTCAGACCGTGTTGCGCAATGCATGCCATCAATGCAGCTACATTAGCAGTCGGAACCCTGAACACACCATCTTTCATATGGCTCCACAGCCAGAAGTCACACTGATTAAGATAAGGTGATCGAGATGGCCAGGCTGTAATGAAATAGCGACTGATAAGTCTAGCATTTCCGAAATGGCGCTTCATCAGCTGCTTAACTGGATTTGCAATGTGCAGAGGTGCACCATCTTGCATAAAATGGATCCCATTCCCACATCAATGCTATTGGCGATCTGGAATGATGTGGTGGCAGAGAAGACACTCATAGCACTTACTAATGACGGTACGGCTAACAGGACCGGGAACAACTGTCTCTTCGAAAAAATATGGCCCCCTAGTGAATGGTTGCCGCCAAGAGGTGCCATATTAAAACAGCCAGATTATTCCAAGTAATGTAGTGTTTTCTAGCTGTGGTGCCCTCGTTCCTCTTGGCCTGCATCACAGGGCCCCCAAAATGCTGAGGGAGCACCCCAGTGGCCCATGTAATGCAATGCTGTGTCGAGATGGCCTTCTATGCCAGCAGAGTCAAGATGCCAGGAGCTGGCTCAGTGGTCTGCGTCCCTGCCGACTCAGCGCCGCTCGGTGTGAACTGCGTCCTTCTTCTCGCCAGTGTGGTTGAGATTGTGGCGACGACAAGGGCCTGTGCTCCAGCTTCCGAATCTGCGGACGTCACTTCGGGGTGCCTCCGGCGTGTTTTGGAAGCCAGGACACCTGCACATGGTAGCGAGCCGAAGAGTGGCCTATCGCTGGCTGGTTGGCTACAAACCCGGTGTCGGTCTCAGGGGGTTGAACCAATGACCCGCCGTGGACCGCAATGCTGGCGCCCCATCTGCTGGCGCCTCTTCTGCTGTGGTGTCTAGCCAGTGGTGTGACAAGCCGCGCCGTTCAGGAGAGCTGACACACTTGAATGAATCTCGTAAGAAAACGGCACCTATTTACACTCGGCCGTGCGCCTCTGTTTTGCCAAGTGCGCCGCTTCACGTCACGTGCACATATCACTTATGTTGGCCAGTGGCCCCCTTCTGCCTGTGACTTGCTCCATGAAAACTACTGTGTGTGCCTCTCTGGCAGTTCTACGCCCCTGTGGCCTCTATTTGCCTTCGCAACTGTTGGTATGCGTAACTCACTGCAATACGGCCCACACCGGGCTGTAGCTTATGCTAAGAATATCACACAAACCTAATTTTCCCTATCGTAAACAGTGGTGCCGCTAAAACCCTTGGTCGTTCCAAGGCGTGGCAGGCAGCGAAAGGCGTCCCCGGAAGCTGACCAGAAAGCCTCCCCGGTGCGTCTGACAAACCGGTTTCAGGCACTGTCTCTGGCTGAGCCAGATGCAGCTGCCTGCCCTGTTTCAGAGGATCATTCTCAGCCTTCAAGGTCCGGGCAATCGCAGAGGTTGGGCTTACTGGTAGTTGGGAGCTCCAATGTTAGGCGCGTAATGGGGCCCCTTAGGGATATGGCGGCTAAGGAGGGGAAGAAATCCAGTGTGCACTCCGTGTGCATTCCGGGAGGAGTCATTCCTGATGTGGAAAGGGTCCTTCCGGATGCCATGAAGAGCACAGGGTGCAGCCAGCTGCAGGTGGTGGCACATGTCGGCACTAATGACGTGTGTCGCTTTGGATCTGAGGAAATTCTCTCTGGATTCCAGCGGCTATCTGATTTGGTGAAGGCTGCCGGTCTTGCTTACGAGATGAAGGCAGAGCTCACCATCTGCAGCATCGTTGACAGAACCGACTGCGGACCTTTGGTGCAGAGCCGGGTGGAGGGTCTGAATCAGAGGCTCAGACGGTTTTGCGACCGTATTGGCTGCAGATTCCTTGACTTGCGCCATAGGGTGGTGGGGTTTCGGGTTCCGCTGAATAGGTCAGGAGTTCACTACACTCAGCTGGCGGCTACACGGGTAGCGGAGGCTGTGTGGCGTGGACTGGGCGGTTTTTTAGGTTAGAAGGCCTCGGGAAAGTGCGGGATGGGCTGCAATGTCAAAGGGTGCTTGGCAATTACAGGACGTGCTTGGATCAAGGAACAGTCGGAATTATAGTTGTAAACTGTTGTAGTTGCGCTGGAAAAGTCCCTGAGCTTCAAGCGCTAATAGAAAGCACAGAAGCGGATATCGTTATAGGTACAGAAAGCTGGCTAAAGCCTGAAATAAGTTCTGCAGAAATTTTTACGAAGTCTCAGACGGTGTTCAGGAAAGATAGATTAGGCAGAATTGGTGGTGGAGTGTTGGTGTCTGTCAGTAGTGGTTTATCTTGTAGTGAAGTCGAAGTAGATACTCGGTGCGAATTGGTGTGGGTGGAGGTTATACTTAACAGCCGAATTAAGTTAATAATTGGCTCCTTCTACCGACCCCCAGACTCCGATGATACAGTTGCGGAACAGTTCAGAGAAAGTTTGAGTCTCGTAACAAATAAATACCCCACTCATACGGTTATAGTTGGTGGGGACTTCAACCTACCCTCGGTATGTTGGCAAAAATACTTGTTCAAAACCGGTGGTAGGCACAAAACGTCTTCCGAGATTGTCCTAAATGCATTCTCCGAAAATTATTTCGAGCAGTTAGTCCACGAACCCACGCGAATTGTAAATGGTTGCGAAAACACACTTGACCTCTTGGCCACAAACAATCCAGAGCTGATAGAGAGCATCATGACTGATACAGGGATTAGTGATCACATGGTCATTGTAGCTAGGCTCAATACCATTTCTTCCAAATCCATCAGAAACAAACGCAAAATAATTTTATTTAAAAAAGCGGATAAAGTACCACTAGAAGCCTTCCTAAAAGACAATTTCCATTCCTTCCGAACTGACTATGCGAATGTAGACGAGATGTGGCTCAAATTCAAAGATATAGTAGCAACAGCAATTGAGATATTCATACCTCATAAATTGGTAAGAGATGGAACGGATCCCCCGTGGTACACAAAAAAGGTCCGAACGCTGTTGCAGAGGCAACGGAAAAAGCATGCGAAGTTCAGAAGAACGCGAAATCCTGAAGATGGGCTAAAATTTACAGACGCGCGAAATTTGGCACGTACTTCGATGCGAGATGCCTTTAATAGGTTCCACAACGAAACATTGTCTCGAAATTTGGTAGAAAATCCGAAGAAATTCTGGTCGTATGTAAAGTACACAAGCGGCAAGACGCAGTCAATACCTTCGCTGCGCAGTGCCGATGGTACTGTTATCGACGACTGCGCCGCTAAAGCGGAGTTATTGAACGCAGTTTTCCGAAATTCCTTCACCAGGGAAGACGAATGGAATATTCCAGAATTTGAAACACGAACATCTGCTAGCATGAGTTTCTTAGAAGTAGATACCTTAGGGGTTGCGAAGCAACTCAAATCGCTTGATACGGCCAAGTCTTCAGGTCCAGATTGTATACCGATTAGGTTCCTTTCAGATTACGCTGATACTATAGCTCCCTACTTAGCACTCATATACAACCGCTCGCTCACCGATAGATCTGTACCTACTGATTGGAAAATTGCGCAGGTCGCACCAGTGTTCAAGAAGGGTAGTAGGAGTAATCCATTTAACTACAGACCTATATCATTGACGTCGGTTTGCAGTAGGGTTTTGGAGCATATACTGTATTCAAACATTATGAATCACCTCGAAGGGAACGATCTATTGACACGTAATCAGCATGGCTTCAGAAAACATCGCTCTTGTGCAACGCAGCTAGCTCTTTATTCGCACGAAGTAATGGCCGCTATCGACAGGGGATCTCAAGTTGATTCCGTATTTCTAGATTTCCGGAAAGCTTTTGACACCGTTCCTCACAAGCTGCGGAGCTATGGGGTATCGTCTCAGTTGTGCGACTGGATTCGTGATTTCCTGTCAGGAAGGTCGCAGTTCGTAGTAATAGACGGCAAATCATCGAGTAAAACTGAAGTGATATCAGGTGTTCCCCAGGGAAGCGTCCTGGGACCTCTACTGTTCCTGATCTATATAAATGACCTGGGTGACAATCTGAGCAGTTCTCTAAGGTTGTTCGCAGATGATGCTGTAATTTACCGTCTAGTAAGGTCATCCGAAGACCAGTATCAGCTGCAAAGCGATTTAGAAAAGATTGCTGTATGGTGTGTCAGGTGGCAGTTGACGCTAAATAACGAAAAGTGTGAGATGATCCACATGAGTTCCAAAAGAAATCCGTTGGAATTCGATTACTCGATAAATAGTACAATTCTCAAGGCTGTCAATTCAACTAAGTACCTGGGTGTTAAAATTACAAACAACTTCAGTTGGAAGGACCACATAGATAATATTGTCGGGAAGGCGAGCCAAAGGTTGCGTTTCATTGGCAGGACACTTAGAAGATGCAACAAGTCCACTAAAGAGACAGCTTACACTACACTCGTTCGTCCTCTGTTAGAATATTGCTGCGCGGTGTGGGATCCTTACCAGGTGGGATTGACGGAGGACATCGAGAGGGTGCAAAGAAGGGCAGCTCGTTTTGTATTATCGCGTTATAGGGGAGAGAGTGTGGCAGATATGATACACGAGTTGGGATGGAAGTCATTACAGCATAGACGTTTTTCGTCGCGGCGAGACCTTTTTACGAAATTTCACTCACCAACTTTCTCTTCCGAATGCGAAAATATTTTGTTGAGCCCAACCTACATTGGTAGGAATGATCATCAAAATAAAATAAGAGAAATCAGAGCTCGAACAGAAAGGTTTAGGTGTTCGTTTTTCCCGCTCGCTGTTCGGGAGTGGAATAGTAGAGAGATAGTATGATTGTGGTTCGATGAACCCTCTGCCAAGCACTTAAATGTGAATTGCAGAGTAGTCATGTAGATAAATGGTGCCATAACCCGCACCACACAATGACCTTTCAGGATAAGGTGGCAGTGGTTGATTTGCGTGTGGATTTTCCGTTGCCCGTATGACAATTCTGCGTATTGACATATCCTGTCAGGTGGAAATGGGCTTCGTCTGTCCACAAAATCTTCCATGGCCAATCATTGTCTACTTCCACGCGAACAAGAAAGGTCTCTCTTGCTGGCAGGTCAACAGGAACCTCTCATGCACAGGGGTAGTTTTGAATGGATGGCAAGGAAGTATATTTCATAGGATTTTATGCACCGTGCTTACGGATATGTCCAGTGTTCAGGCAATTCTCCGTGCACTACACGTTTGCATAGCTCTACTCGTCTCCTCCTGCATTGCTGTTGCCACTGCTTCCACTGACGTGGAATCAATTCGTTTCCTCCCTGTGCCAGGTGGCACACCAAAAGAACTCGTCTTTTCGAATTTCCGAATCATTTTCTCCAGACCCACGGTAGACATCGGACCAACGTCTTGTTTTCAAACCCTTTAGTGTCCGGAACTTCTGCAGAGCGACGTGTGCACAGTCATCATTCTTGTAACAGTTTTACAAGCAGAGGGATACCATAAATTGAAACAGTCATAGCGAAAGTCGCAGACGCGAAAGGAGGAAAAACCGTGCATCCGACCTGTTTATACCAACTTCAAGGGGTCATGCGCATAACAAGTTAAAAAAAAATTGTTCAAATGGCTCTGAGCACTATGGGACTTAACATCTATGGTCATCAGTCGCCTAGAACTTAGAACTACTTAAACCTAACTAACCTAAGGACATCACACAACACCCAGCCACAACGAGGCAGAGAAAATCCATGACCTCGCCGGGAACCGAACCCGGGAACCCGGGCGTGGGAAGCGAGAACGCTACCGCACGACCACGAGATGCGGGCGCATAGCAAGTAATTACGTGTACATATCCTGACACATACAGTGCCATCCATTAAACAATTTTGACACTATTTTTTTTTCTTTTGCCATACGTTTTCCCCCTTCTCCGATAGTAACCCATTGCAATTTGACGTCATTATGACCAGTGCAGTTATTTTTACAGTGTTTCGAAAAGTTAACTTTATTTATAATCACTCTATATATAATAAGCGATAAAAAATTTTATGTCTATCATTTTTTTGGGGATGTCAGTGAGAAAAAGTTTCGTACAGGTTTCAAATTATGTATAAAGTTTTTTTGAAAGTAACTAAGTCCTCTCACTCGCAAATACTGGATGAGCAAAAATGCATATTCGCGCTCCTCGGTTACAGTGCTCTCTCGCTCCCATCCCTGCCCATTTGTTAGGTAGGTAGTTGTTATGCCCCCAAGCGTTCCCTGAGGGAATTTGTTTATTTGCTATTTTATTTTGGTCTGTTATCTAGATACCAGAAGAGACCAGATGATGCAGACGAATTGACGCGAATGTGGAACACAATATTTTAACATAATTTCAAATGTGTCAGTGTAACTAAGCATATAGGAAAAGATAGATGACGCCAACAACAAAATTAAAGAGGCTTTTCGTTAAAAGAAAACAGGTCTATGAATATCAATGACCCAGATGGTAAGCCAGTTCTAAAAAAAGGAAGAAAACTACAAAGTTGGAGGAATATGTAG
The DNA here is from genome assembly GCF_023897955.1 of Schistocerca gregaria. Classification (NCBI taxonomy): domain Eukaryota; kingdom Metazoa; phylum Arthropoda; class Insecta; order Orthoptera; family Acrididae; genus Schistocerca; species Schistocerca gregaria. Next base: position 719,115,897 of record NC_064921.1, on the reverse strand, counting down.
AAGGGTTATACAAGGGAAATCAACTTGAAGGTAATGATGTGGAATGAGAAGAGGAAGTAGCTGAAGGTGACTTAGGAGAAGAATTTGAAAGAACACTGAAATACGTAAGCCGAAACAAGGTTCCTGGAGTAGACGCCATTCCCTCAGAATGTTTGAGCCCCTTGGGAGAGACAGTCATGACAAAATTAATGCACCAGGTGTGCAAGGTATGACATGAGATAGACGAAATAGTTTCAATCTTCAAGAAGATCGTAATAATCCCACTTCCAAAGAAGGAAGATGCTGACAAGTGTGAATATTACAAATCATCGTTGTAATAAGTCATGCTTGCAAAATACTGATAAGAACTACTTACAGAAGAGTGGGAAAATGTCGACGTCATAGATATCAGTTCGGATTCCGGAGAAATACAGGAACGAGCGTACGACTTTTTTAAAAGAGAAATTAAAGAAAGGGAAACATTTGTTTGTAGCACGTGTAAATATAGTGAAAGCTTTTGACAACGTCGTCTGGAGCACATTCCTTGAAATTCTGAAGGTTTGCTGGAAGAAAATGTAGTGAGGGAAATGTTATTTTCAACTCGTGCAAAAACCTGACTGTAATTAAAGGATTCAAAACACATGAAATGCAAGCAAAGATTGAATGGGTTCTAGTCTGTCTACGATGTTATTCAATCTGTACATTTAACAAGCAGTGAAGGCAACCAAGGAGAAATTTAGATTACTGCTCAGTGTTAAGAAATAAAACTTTATCGTTCGCCCCAATGGACGGGGACGGCAAAGGGCTTCGAACAGCAATCGAATGCAACGTATAGTGTCTTTATAAGATGAGTATCAATAAAAATAAAACAAGGGCAATGGAATGTAATTGATCTCAAACAGATGATGGCAAAGGAATGAGATCAGGAAATGGGACCGTAGAAGTAATAGACGAGTTTTGTAATTTGGGCGGCAGAATAACTGAAGAGGATAAAAAATGTAAACCGGCAATGGCTAGAAAAGCGTTTATGAAGAAGACAAGTTTGTTAACATCGAATGTAGATTCAAGGGTTAGGAAGTCTTCTCTGAAGGTATTTGTTTGGAGTGTAGCCTTGTGTGGAAGTGAAACGTTTACGATAAACGGTTCAGACATAATGAGAATAGAAGCATTCGAAATATGATGCTACAGAAGAATGCAGAAGATTAGACGTGTAGATAGAATAACAAATGAGGAGGTACTGAATCTAACTGGGCAGAAAAAAATTCTGGTACAACTTGATTAAATGAAGGGATCGGTTGATAGGACGCGTCCTGAGGCAAGAAGCAATCGTCAGTTTAGTAATGGAGCGAAGGCAAGGGATGAATACAGTAAATTCAAATTAATGTAGGTTGCACTAGTTACTGAGAGGTGTCGAGAGCTAGATCAAATTAGTCTCTGGACTGAAGAACACAAAATGAATATTGCGTCACATCGGTGGACTTATGGGAACGCTGTTAGTTTAGTATCTACAGAAAATTACCATTCTTATGTTACAAATTATAACATTGTTTCATAGGGCTCGAAGAGGTTGTCAATCTATGAGAAGCTAACCAGTGCATTAATATTACCTGGTTGTATTACTTCGATATCATAACGTTTCTACGTAAGTGTGACAAATTCAGAGACATAACTGCACAATGTGCATATTTTAGTCAATATGCGATTTCTTCGTAACTAAGAAAATATGAAACAGTATATGTTTTCAGCGTCCCATCGATGACTACATCATTAGAGACCGAGCACAATCTCAGAGTGAGGAATATTGAGAAAAACAAATCAGCCCTCTACTTTTCGAGGGAACCATTCCATCAAATCCCTGAATCTAGATTTGCCCCCGAATCCGGTTCCAGTGCTTTAACCACCGCACCACCCCAACTCGGTCGGATTGTCACAGAAGCGATACGAAAGACAAATATTCATTACGATTTTGGAAGTAAAGCACCATAATGATTTAGAAAGTGTAGGCCTATCGGATATATTCCATTGCCGTTTCCCACACGCAAGAAAACTTTTTATGCTGGTTTAACACCACAATTTTGAATTCTGACATTAAAATCCATCAAAGGAATTGATTATGGTGTTAAATGGTAGATATATTCCAAAGGTACTGAGCCCTTGGTCGACCGTAGTACACATAAGTGGAAATTCTTCCCTTGTTCGAGTGATCCTTGAAACGCTTTTCAGGAACCTCTACAGCTGCCTCATTATGAATATTTCCAGTACGTCCTGTAGCTCATTCATCTTTACTTTACATGCACAGGATAGCAGTAAGTATTACAGTAAAGCGCCAAAGAAAGTTGTATAGGCATGCGTATTCAAATACAGAAATTTGTGGTGAGTTCAAAAAAATGGTTCAAATGGCTCTAAGCACTATGGGACTTAACATCTCAGGTCATCAGTCCCCTACAAGTAGAACTACTTAAACCTAACTAATCTAAGGACATCACACACATCCATGCCCGAGGCAGGATTCAAACCTCCGACGGGAGGAGCCGGGCGAACCGTGGCGAGACACCTCAGAAAGTGCGGTTACATCGCGTGGCTAAAATACAGAGATACAATATGTTGTCAAAAGTATCCGGACATCCCCAAAAACATACCCTCTTCATATTAGGTTCATTGTGCTTCCACCCACAGCCAGGTACTCCATATCAGCGGCCTCAATAGTCATTAGACATTGTGAGAGAGAAGAATGGGGCACTCTGCAGAACTCACGGACCACGAACGTGGTCAGATGATAGGGTGTCACTTGTGTCATACATCTGTACGTGAGGTTTCCACACTCCTAAACATCCCTAGGTCCACTATTTCCGATGTGATAGTGAAGTGGAAACGAGGAGGGGCACGTAAAGCACAAAAGCCTACAGGCCGATCTCGTCTGTTGACTGACAGGGACCGCTGACGGTTGAAGAGGGTCGTAATGTGTAATAGGCAGACATCTATCCAGACCATCACACAGGATATCCAAACTGCATCGGGATCCACTGCAAGCAGCATGACAGTTAGGCGGGAGATGAGAGAACTTGGATTTCATGGTCGAGTGGCTGCTCATAAGCCACACATCACGCTGGTAAATGCCAAACGACGCCTCGCTTGTTGTAAGGAGCGTAAACATTGGACGATTGAACAATGGAAAAACGTAGTGTGGATTGACGAATCATGGTACACAATGTGGTTATCCGATGGCAGTGTGTGGGTATGGCGAATACCCGGTGAACGTCATCTGCCAGCGTGTGTAGTGCCGACAGCAAAATTTGGAGGCGGTGGTGTTATGGTGTGGTCGTATTTTTCATGGAGTGGGCTTGCACCCCTTGTGGTTTTGCGTGGCACTGCCACAGTACAGGCCTACATTGATGTTTTAAGCATGTTCTTGCTTCCCACAGTTGAAGAGCAATTCGCGGATGGCGATTGCATCTTTCAACACGATCGAGCACCTGTTCAAAATGCACGGCTTGTGGCGGAGTGGTTACACGTCGATAAAATCCCTGTAATGGACTGTCCTGCAAAACGTAGTGACCAGTATCCTATGTTTGGGATGTTTTGACACCCGACTTCGGGCCAGGCCTCACCAACCGACATCGATACCTCTCCTCAGCGAAGCACTCCATGAAGAGTGGGCTGCCATTCCCCAAGAAACCTTCCAGCATCTGATTGAACGTATGCCTGCGACAGTGGAAGCTGTCGTCAAGGATAAGGTGAGGAGACACCATATTGAATTCCAGCATTACCGCTGGAGGGCGCCACGAACTTGTAAGTCATTTTCAGCTAGGTGTCCGGATACTTTTGATCACATAGTGTATGTAATACCGGCGATGAGGTCGGCAAAACCTACATAAGACAAGAAGGGTCTCCTGCAGTTATTAGATCGGTTACTGCTGCTACAATGGTAAGTTATCAAGATGTAAGTGAGTTTGAACGTGATGTTCTAGTCGACGCACGATTGATGGGACGCAGCATCTCTGAGGTAGCTACAAAATAGGGATTTTCCTGTACAACCATTCCGCAAGTGTACCGTGATTGTAGTCCGCAGCTCGTGGTCGTGGGGTAGCGTTCTCGCTTCCCGCGCCCGGGTTCCCGGGTTCGATTCCCAGCGGTGTCAGGGATTTTCTCTGCCTCGTGATGACTGGGTGTTGTGTGACGTCCTTAGATTAGTTAGGTTTAAGTAGTTCTAAGTTCTAGGGGACTGATGACCTCAGCAGTTAAGTCCCGTAGTGTTCAGAGCCATTTGAACCTTTTTTGAACCGTGATTATAAGGAATCCGGTTTAACATTAAATTTCCGACATTGCTGCGACCGGAAAAAGATCCTGCAAGAACTAGCGGAACCCACGGCGACTGAGGAGAATCGTTCAACGTGACAGAAGCGTAACCTTTCCGCAAATTTCTGCAAATTTGAATGCTGGGCCTTCAAGAAGTGTCAGCGTGCCAATCATTCAACGAAACATCATCGAAACAGGCTTTCGGAGCCGAAGGTCCACTTGTGTACCTTCATGACTGGACGACATAAAGCTGTACGCCTCGCCAGGGCCGACATTGGACCATTGATGACAGAAAACATGTTACCTGCTCGGACGAGTCTCGTTTCAGATTTATCGAGAGAATGGACGTGTACGGGTATGGAGACAACCTTATGAATGCATAAGCGCAGAGTGGCTGCGCAGTTAGAGGCGCCATGTCACGGATTGCGCGGTCCCTTCTGCCAGAGGTTCGAGTCCTCCCTCGGGCATGAGTGTATGTGTTGTTCTTGGTATAAATAACTTTAATTAGTGTTTAATTAGTGCGTAATGACTTCAGCAGTTTGATTCCCTAGGAATTCACACACACACACCCTCAATGAATCCATGGACCCAGAATGTCAGCAGGGGACTGTTGTAGCTCATTGAGGCTCTATAATGGTATTGGGAGTGTGCAGCTGGAGTGATATGGGACCCCTGACACGTCTAGATACGGCTCTGGTACGTGTCACGTATGTAAGCATCCTGTATAATTACCTGCATCCATTCACGACCATTGTGCATTCCGACGGATTTCGGCAATTCCAGCCGGACAATGCGACATTCCACATGTCCAGAATTACTACAGATTGGCTCCAGGTACACTCTTATGAACTTAAACACTTCTGCTGGCCACCAAACTCCCATTATTAACTATATCTGGGATGACTTTGAACGTGCAGGTCAGGAATGATCTACACGTATTCTTACTCATTTATGGATTGCCCTGCAAGATTCATGGTGTCAGTTCCCTCCAGCACAACTTCCGACATTAGTCAAGTCCATGCCACATCGTGTTGCGGCACATGTGCATGCTCGCGGGGGCCCTACACGATATTAGGCAGGTGTACAAGTTTCTTTGGCTCTTCAGTGCATTTTACAAGACACACTTCTCTGTACTATTCTCAGTTAACACTTCGCATGTAGGGCATCCACAGCTAAACGTCCAGTTCTGAATAAGAAGGACCGCTGCGCGTGTTAAAAATCCGTATTCAAAGACACATACTATTTCGGACGACGAAGTTCTCTAACAGTGTATGCAGATACTAGCAACGACTTTCTTCCGTTCGGTACTCGTCCATTGCCACCAAAGTTCTTCGCCAACGATAAGTCGCTGTAACGTCCATTGTTTGAAATCGCTACCGTGTTCTTGTTTGTTAAGAGTATCACATAACGGAAACGTAGGTCAATGCTACCAGCTGCGTCTGTAGCCAGGGGCGCGCTACAAATATCATCCGCTGTTCCACTTCTGAATTCCACCCACGCACGCTGTGAATAATCCCTGCCTACGTTGTTGACAAGACATCTGATCCTTCCTGACAGGTACAGAAGACGTGAGCTCTCCACGGAACCATTCTGAAATAAAGGACGGAGAGATTCAGAAGCCACGAAGAGAGGCAGGATGTTTCTGTGATAGAGTAGTGTTTACCACAGTAGCTCAAAAGCTGCTAGACGCGATTAATCCACTTTATAATGAAACAGTCACTGGAATGGCCTCCAAAAACACTAAGTTTCAGGCAGTGTCTTCTCAGAGAAATGACTGCATGTGCGTCAAATGAATTGTAGTCTCTATCTTGCTATCGTTTAAATCTTGTATACACAAACACCCGACTCGTCTTCATTGACGTAAAATTGACTAGTTCTTTCCTAGTACTTTCGACAGAACCAAAGGTAATTCAGACGAAAAGACAACCACAGGGGTCTAAGTAGCGTACTGAGTAAAATTCTCAAAGAGTGCTGAGGGGGTGCCATCGCTGTGTTTTAGCTAGGAGCAACAGTAAAGGATCAGCGACATTCACTGAAGTCCTAGTGATGCAGTCACATGGAAAGCCTTGTAGACTCCTACGCTGTCAATGTTGCTGGGAACACAGATGTAGTATTCTTTTTCCCTTGAACGACTGTTGAGTAATATGTTTCTAAAGCAACTCATCTGGCTATAAAAACAGACGACGATGAACTGAAATATGCTTTTAAAACAAAGAAACAATATTTTGAAATTGTCCTTCATTCGCAAAGTATACATATACATAAATAGCGCTTCTAATTTTTCTTCATCACACGCATAAACTTTTGAATGCATGTAGAGCTGCCTGAAGAGTTCCTTGAAAGACACTGTGTAATACTGAAGACAGTGAAGGGCATTACATACATAAATAGGGGCATTCAGAATTGTGTAGGCACTTTCAAATTATGGTAAAAATTCTTGTATTGAGATACGGTAGTATACGATTACAAGTGTAGCAATTCAAAAAGTTCTTCGTGTCACGTTCATAAAATTTTACATGTGTGGAAGGTCAGTCACGGGGCACACGTCCAGTATACAGGCCATTTCGGCCAAACTCTCCACAGTGTGTCAGCAACGAAATCGCTCACGCAGCTGGCCGACGAACGTTTATAGTGTACCACGCAACTCTTTTAAGGACTTTTACTGAGTAATTAAAGAACAGCTTATTTCCTTCTCAGTACAAGTGTCTTCAGGAATAATTGTTTAGGGCCCTTGTCTTATTTGAAACACAAATTTATAATACATTTCTTAATTTAATATATTTGTTCACCCATTATCCATTTTCCTTTCATATTATCTGTTCATAACCATATTAATTAGATCGTTACTGGTTTAGCTTCAACAGTACGGAACTCAGAAATTAAAACGGCTTATACAAAAGGAATGTCACAACAAAATTGTCTAAATTGCTGAAGTTCGCTAAAGTAATCAGCTCATTACGACTAACCTTTGACATCTAGCGCAGAGCTAACAATTGAAGAAGTCGGCGGAAGGAAGTGCTATCCGATGAGACTGTATTTTGATTTACTGATTTTTATATCCATGCTTAGATTCAAGGACAAGAACACAAATACAATGATGAACACTTATTAATGTAGGGTAATTATTTGTTACTAAATTGTCGTACAAAAATATACAGAAGATAACAGCAAAGACGAAAATAAGGAATTATTAAACAAAAGTACTTAAGTAAACAGCAAAAGATGTTGCAGGTACTAAGAAATCAAAAGAAGAGAAAGTCACTCATGCTAAGACGCAGCTATTAAAATAGACGCATGTTTTTAAGCAACGAATAATAGAAACGTTCAAAAAGAGTGGAATACTGTGAAAAGTTCAGTACTAGGGTTGTTTTCGTCATATTCGACTGCAAACCAAGACCGATAATGACAGTTACGGTATGCATCATGATGTGCAAAAGCAGCAGACGAAAAGATAGAAGTATAAGACATTGAGTGAGTGATTCAGTACGCCAACTGATTTGAAAATCTAATAATCATAGAGGACAGGAACTCGGTTGTAGTTGAAGGAATAGAAGAGAGCGTTACAGGAGAATATGGATTTGGAAGAAAGAATGAGAGAGGAGAAGGGCTGATTGAGTTCTGCAGTAAATTTGAGATACTAACAGTGAATGCTCTTTGCAGGAATCACGAAGATATACTAGGAAAAGCCCCAGAGATATGGGAAGAAGATTCCAGCTGGATTACATCATGATTCCAGAATCAGATGCTGGACTGTAAGACATACCCAAGTGCAAATGTATCCTAGTAACGATGAAGAGGAGACTGAAATTTAAGAGAACAGTCTGGAAGTATCAAGGGGGAAGGAAGTGATATACTGAATTATTGAGGAATGACGAGAAGCATTTGAAGTTTGTTAAGTGTGTTGATACTGCAATAAGGAACACTAGAGTGGACAGTTAAGTTGAAGACTGGACATCTCTAAAAAGGGCGTCACAGATGTCGGACAGAGAAAGATAGGTGGAAGAAAGATAAATGCGAAGAAACCTTGGGTAACAGAAGAAATACTTCAATTTGTTGATAACAGAACGAAGAATAAAACTTTTCAGGGAGGGACCGCCCGTCACATACCATCAGGTGGCTTGTGCGGTATTGATACAGAAATACAGAAATGTAAGTCACTTACGAATGAAATAAATAGGAAGAGCAGGGCTGCCAAGACGAAACTGTCACAGGATAAATGTGCAGAAATCGAAAAACGAAAAGAAAATTATCGTCAGAAGTACCGAGTCACTACGCAGTGCAATTAAAAGCGTGGGTGGTAAAATAAAGAATGCACTGGTAATCCCACTGTTAAATGTAGAGAAGACAGCGGTTAAGAGGAAGAAGTATTTAGGATGTGAGTGGGCATGGAATCGTCTCTGCTGGCATGAATGTAGCTATGCTGGCCGATACCGAATGGGACAAGCCGTGAAGTTGAAACCCAAAAGAGAGCACGAATCCCGACATGCGAATCAATCTGCTGTGGAGCAGGGAGTCCGGACACTGGGCAGAGAACAAGCAAGGAAGAAAAGACAACGCCCAACCAGTGTGAGCGACCGACAACTGAGCACACAGTAACTGAGCAGTGCGCCAGGCTAAAGCCGTCGGCACTTGGGAAGAAGCAGTTAAAGTTGACATGCACGGCACGTGGGCTATCACACATCATGAGATAGAGCGCCATGGGCGCCCGCCACGAGCCGGTTAACGTGGTTTTGAGTTCTCAGAGTTCTCCAACGGCAGTTGTCTGCTTTATTTGGCTCGAAAACCATAAAGTTTATTCACGAAAATCGACACACTTAAAAGTTCTACGTTAGCTGTATCAAAACATACATTTCCTTTGTTGATCATAAGGTAGTAATTTTGTTCTGTCTGCAGTATACATAAATAAAAACTTCAGTATCTGTGAAAATGTAATATGACGAAAGATACATGTCTATTCAGGAAGGACATCAACTTATAAAAGTTCACCATAACGAACAAACTCACACCTGACAGAGAGCACTCTTATATCACATCAAACATAATAGGAATTATTTCTATTAGCCTCAAACGCACTAGAAGATGGGATCAGTTGGTAGGAGATGTTCTGAGTCATCAAGGGATCACCAATTTAGTATTAGAGGGCGGCGTGGAGGGTAAAAATCGTAGAGGGAGACCAAGACATGAATACACTAAACAGATTCACAAGGATGTAGGTTGCAGTAGGTAATGAGAGATGAAGAATCTTGCACAGGATAGAGTAGCATGGAGAGCTGCATCAAACCATTCTCAGGACTGACAACCGCAACAACAACAATGTCAAAGGAAATTGCAGTAATCTTTTATAAAAAGCGAAGGTGGAAAAACTTTCGACACAGTGGGATGCAAGCGTTCTTCCAATCCCGTCAAGTTTCTGCATCGTGGCATTTCAACCAACTGCTCTCTGCTGAAACTCAGCTTCCAGAAGCTGCATATTTTGTATTAGAGTCTCCTAAAGGAATTAATCTCCGGAATTGTATTGACATTTGATTAAAACAAATCGCAGCAAGAACGACATATTTTCATGACTCTTCAATGGGTCGTTGCCTCTAAATGGCTTACTCAATCAAGTAACATGCGAATTATAACACGAAAATCACTAAATACGAGAATTCTCTAACCACTAATATGGCGTTTTACATCATTTTATTACAACAAATAGTACCAATAACGATTCTTAATTGAGACATTCAGTGTCCTGGTGCTTACGAACAACAAATATGCATAGGTTGTAAAGTAGAACACGAAACACGTCGATTATGGGCTTTTACTATAAACGACAAGTTCAGAAATGGGCCAAATGGCTCTGAGCACTATGCGACTAACATTTGAGGTCATCAGTCTCCTTGAACTTAGAACTACTTAAACCTAACCAACCTAAGGACATCACACACATCCATGCCCGAGGCAGGATTCGAACCTGCGATCGTAGCGCTCGCGAGGTTCCAGACTGAAGCCCCTAGAATCGCTCGGTCACAGCGGCCGGCAAACGACAAGTGCAGAGTGCATCTTCCTGTCTGCCTGTCTGTAATGTAGAGAGCATTCTTGCTCCACATTGGTTCTACTGTATGTGGCACAATGCCAAAACATTGCAGAATTTACTTTGTGTTTCAAGAGACGAAATGGTCCCACAATGAGAAATGAGAGGAAATGACGTCACGAAACTCGTAGGGCGCCATGTCAACATTAGCTAAATCGTCCTGTGTATCGACAGCTTCGAGCTTGGTGCGCAGGCGTTGAAATCAGTGTTAGAATTGCAGGCATAGCCCTATTGTAAACACTTAGGCCAGTGATTACACTTAGCCAACAAAAGTCTTGGGATAGCGATATGCACATGTGAAAATGGCGGTAGTGTCACATATGTGAGGTACAAAATGGAAATGCATTGGCAGAGGTGTCATTTGTGCTCAGGTGATTCATAGGGAAAGGTTTCCTACGTGGTCTTGGCCGCACAATGGGTGATAACAGACTCTGAACAGGGAATGATAGTTGGAGTTACAGGCATGGAACATTTTATTTCGGAAATCGTTAGGGAATTCAATATTCGAAGATCCAAAGTGTCTGGAGTGTGCCGAGAATACCAAATTTCAAGAGTAACCTCTCACCACAGACAACGTGGAGGCCGACCACCTTCACTTAACAACCGAGAACAGTGGCGTTTGTGTAGAGTTTTCAGTTCTAACAAACAAACAACAGTGCGGCGAAATTTTGGGCTATGGGAGCAGACGACTGACGAGGGTGACTTTTCTAACATCCCGACATTGCCTGCAGTGTCTCTACTGGGTTTTTTACCATGTCGGTTGGATCCTAGATGGCGGGAAAACGGTGACGTGGTCATATAAGTCCTGATTTCAAGCGATAAGAGCTGTTGGTAGGGTTCAGGTGTGGTGCTGACCCTACAAAGCTATCGACCCAACTTGTTAAAAGGGCCATTACGAGATGGTTGTGGTTCTATTGTGGTGTGGGCTGTGTTTACACGGAATGGACTGGGTCCTCTGGTCCAAATGAACCGATCATTGATTGGAAATGGTTATGTTCAGCTGCTTGTAGAGTATTTGGAGCAATTAAACGATGGAATATTTATGGATGACAATACGCCCTGTCACAGGGCCGCAAATGTTCATTATTAGTTTGAAGAACGTTTTGACAGTTCGAGCGAAAGATGTGGTCACCTACAACACGCAACACGAATCCCATCGGAAATTTATGGGACGTAATTGAGAGGTCAATTTGTGCACAAAGTGTTATACCAGCAACACTTTCACAATGATAGACATCTGTAGAGGCAGCATGTTTCTGCAGCGGACTTCCAACAAATTGGTGAGTCCATACCACATCGAGTTACTGCACTATAGTGATCTAAAGCAGGTCTGACGTGATATTACGAGGTATCCCATTATTTTTGTCACCTCAGTGTAAGCTCATGCCATGCTTTGCATGTGCCTTCTGTGACAGTGATCTGTACTATTCTGAGCCATATGCATGCCATGTCCTCTACATACAACTTAGTGTCAGCTGGTGCGATACTAAAGAGTATGTTCTGGGCCTCTATGAGGAGGAGGACTTGTCTAATGACATGATAGAAGAAGAAATTGAAGTCGATAAGAAAGACATAAGGTATCCAGTATTGGCGTGAGACCTCTGGAGGTCTTGAGAGCAAAATAAGGCAAAAGGATACGTAACATTCCAATAGAATTTCTAAAATCATTGGGGCAAATGCCAACCAAACGACTATGCATGTTGGTGTGTAGAATCTATTAGACTGGCGGTGTAACCGTCATACTTTAGGAAAAATACCATTTGAACAATTCCGATTACAGCAAGTTTAGATAAGTGTGAGAACTATTGGATAATCAGGTAAACAGCTAATGCAACCAAGTTGTTGACAAGAATAATACACAGAATATGGAAAAGAAAGTGGGGAATTTATTAGGGGACGATTAGCTTGAATTTTAGGGAAGGGTAAAGTTGTCAGGGATGCAGTCCTGATGTTGCACTTGATAACGGAAGCTAGACTGAAGAAAAATCAAGGAACGTTCAAAGGATTTGTCGAGATAAAACAAGCATTCGACAGCATTCTGAGAAACAAACAGGGTTAAACCACAGGAAAAGAGGTGTGTACAAGAGCAGAGAGGGAACAATAAGTCTGGAAAACTAGGAACGAAGTGGACAAATAAAAAAGGGGGTAGGGCAAGGAAGCAGTCTTTCACCACTACTGTTCGGTCTGTGTATAGAAGAAACATTAACGGAAAGATTGTAGACTACACTGACATTCATGGAGAAAAGACATCAGAGATAAGATTCAATTACAATGAAACGAATACCCTTTGCTTCATACAGACGTTGATATAAGTCAACGGGGACAGATGAAAACTGTGTGCGCCACTGGGACTCGAACCCGGGATCTCGTGCTTACATGGCAGACGCTCTATCCATATTTTTCTTTTAGGACATTCAAACTTCATACACGAAGAAATAAAATCTGCGCTTTGAATTACATGTGATTCAATCTTTGCCTACCGGTGTGGCCGTGCCGTTCCATTCCGGAACTGCGTGACCGCTACGGTCGCAGGTTCGAATCCTGCCTCGGGCATGGATGTGTGTGATGTCCTTAGGTTAGTTAGGTTTAAGTAGTTCTAGGTCCTAGTGCTCAGAGCCAACCATTTTTAATCAATCTTTACAGAAGCATAAATAGCTCTTTATGATTTCAGCAAGTTGGTGGTATGACTTTTATATTAATGTACACAATGAAATCGTCTCTGTGAGAGACAGGTTAAGGGTTGAGACTGATCTTCAACCTTCTCAGCTTAGTCTAACGATGAGCATTTCACACAAATATATGGAAGTCACCAAATACAGTATATGGAAGATTTATGCCCATCGCACATAAAAACAATTTAATAATGATTTTAAACAATTTCCGAAATACTTGACAATGGAGGAAGCGAGATATCATAAAGTTGGCTAACCTTCCCACTACACTTTCTGGACATTAATTGAATGTTAATCCTATGGTTTTAACCAATCGATAAGGACATTTCCATAAAAACTGTCAATTTTCAGATTTATAATATAAGCCAATAATATACATTTAATGTTTTGTGTTTTGACACTAATAGACACACAATCTGACTGTCAAAAAAGTGGTTCAAATGGCTCTGAGCACTATGCGGCTTAACTACTGAGGTCATCGGTCGCCTCAAAATCTAACTAACCTAAGGACATCACACACATCCATACCCGAGGCAGGATTCGAACCTGCGACCGTAGCGGTCGCTCGGCTCCAGGCTGTAGCGCCTAGAACCTCACGGCCACTCCGGCCAGCTTCTGACTGTCACCTAAGTTCTGTACTTCAGCTTATAAAATTTCAAAAACAACTCTCTGAAGTAGAAAAAGCACACAGCAAAATATACAGTAAAATTTTAAATACTATCGTTAAGGTAACTACAATACATCACTGTCAACACGATCTTATTTTTATATTAACTAATGCCCATTCTTTCAAATATAATTTTTTACATACTACCGAACTTTTTCTTGTGATTCGAATACCTTCTAATTTTGTGGAATTCACACATCATGTGTACCTTGAATTCTATTGTGCTGTCGGATCCTAATTTTGTAAGAACGTAATTAACAAAATTTCCCAACGACGAGTACACAGCGTTATTCTTTTTGTCTCTGGGAAATAGCGTGTTTCAGGCCTTTGTATCAATAGCAGCGATATGTACTCAAGGGATGTCCTTGTAATCAGAGCTATTTGCTCCCGGATTCACTTCCAACTATTCATCTGACCACTAAAAATATATCATTGAATTATTTTGTCAACTAGATGGCATTGTTGGCATAAATTTGTTTCGCAGAATCCGATTGCGTACAGTCTTTCATTGGTGCTAACTATGTTGTTAACTGTCTTGTATCATGACGTTTTTATATTAGACTTGAGCACATTAGAACTAATGTTATTCCAAATATCAGTCCAATCAATGTTTGGGAACTGTCGTTCTATTTTGTTCCTTGATTCGTGTTTCTTTCGTTCCTGCATTATGGCTCTTGATGTTAAGTGTCGTGACTGCCTGAGTTCGACACTTACATAAGCAAACTCAACGTGGGAAATTCTCACATGCTGCGCGTCAATCGGGGTAAGCAGACTTCGAGGTTCGATGATCTCGAAAAGTTGGCTGGTTATGCTATCGCGCGAGTCTCTTATTAAATTAACTTGCATTTTGATAAAAAATGCAGAGGCTTTATACGTAATATCAGTTAATCCTAGTCCACCATTTTCAGGATCTAAAGTGGCTACTTTAGCAGGTACTCTGAACACTTCACCTCTACACAAAAAGTTGGTGATTTTGGACATTTTGGACATTATTATCCTCCCTATAATTCTCTGTATTGAAAATATCTGGGCAGTATAATAAGCTTTAGCAAGGATTCAAGAGTTGATATACTGTGTTCTTTGAACTTCGTTCATAATTCTCTGTAATGCCTCGTTGCACTTTATCTGCTGCAACTTTCCAATTTAAAGCCGTCATTTTCATGGGGCATGCTGTCAGGGTGATCCCAAGTTTTGTGTTGTCAGACTAATTTTAGCCACTCGCCGTTGATATCAAAACCTCTGAGATTTAACATCTGAGCCACCGAGGACACAGGGGATAGTGCGACTGTAGAGACTTATCTGTGGCACGCCTCCCCTGAGACCCACATACGCTACTTATTGTCCCGCACTATATTCATAGTGCTCCTGACCATCATACTCACTACTCGCGGCTTTACTGTCGATTCCCGTAAGAGTTCCGGCATTGTTTTTGCATCTGCACAGAAGAAGATGGTAAAATGGTCGGTGAGCCTTAGCTATATACACTCCTGGAAATGGAAAAAAGAACACATTGACACCGTGTGTCAGACCCACCATACTTGCTCCGGACACTGCGAGAGGGCTGTACAAGCAATGATCACACGCACGGCACAGCGGACACACCAGGAACCGCGGTGTTGGCCGTCAAATGGCGCTAGCTGCGCAGCATTTGTGCACCGCCGCCGTCAGTGTCAGCCAGTTTGCCGTGGCATACGGAGCTCCATCGCAGTCTTTAACACTGGTAGCATGCCGCGACAGCGTGGACGTGAACCGTATGTGCAGTTGACGGACTTTGACCGAGGGCGTATAGTGGGCATGCGGGAGGCCGGGTGGACGTACCGCCGAATTGCTCAACACGTGGGGCGTGAGGTCTCCACAGTACATCGATGTTGTCGCCAGTGGTCGGCGGAAGGTGCACGTGCCCGCCGACCTGGGACCGGACCGCAGCGACGCACGGATGCACGCCAAGACCGTAGGATCCTACGCAGTGCCGTAGGGGACCGCACCGCCACTTCCCAGAAGATTAGGGACACTGTTGCTCCTGGGGTATCGGCGAGGACCATTCGCAACCGTCTCCATGAAGCTGGGCTACGGTCCCGCACACCGTTAGGCCGTCTTCCGCTCACGCCCCAACATCGGGCAGCCCGCCTCCAGTGGTGTCGCGACAGGCGTGAATGGAGGGACGAATGGAGACGTGTCGTCTTGAGCGATGAGAGTCGCTTCTGCCTTGGTGCCAATGATGGTCGTAAGCGTGTTTGGCGCCGTGCAGGTGAGCGCCACAATCAGGACTGCATACGACCGAGGCACACAGGGCCAACACCCGGCATCATGGTGTGGGGAGCGATCTCCTACACTGGCCGTACACCTCTGGTGATTGTCGAGGGGACACTGAATAGTGCACGGTACATCCAAACCGTCATCGAACCCATCGTTCTACCATTCCTAGACCGGCAAGGGGACTTGCTGTTCCAACAGGACAATGCACGTCCGCATGTATCCCGTGCCACCCAACGTGCTCTAGAAGGTGTAAGTCAACTACTCTGGCCAGCAAGATCTCCGGATCTGTCCCCCATTGAGCATGTTTGGGACTGGATGAAGCGTCGTCTCACGCGGTCTGCACGTCCAGCACGAACGCTGGTCCAACTGAGGCGCCAGGTGGAAACGGCATGGCAAGCCGTTCCACAGGACTACATCCAGCATCTCTACGATCGTCTCCATGGGAGAATAGCAGCCTGCATTGCTGCGAAAGGTGGATATACACTGTACTAGTGCCGACATTGTGCATGCTCTGTTGCCTGTGTCTATGTGCCTGTGGTTCTGTCAGTATGATCATGTGATGTATCTGACCCCAGGAATGTGTCAATAAAGTTTCCCCTTCCTGGGACGATGAATTCACGGTGTTCTTATTTCAATTTCCAGGAGTGTATATAGTTAAGGCTCACTGCTTCAGTCCGGAGCCGCGCTGCTGCTGCAGTCGCAAGTCCGAATCCTACCTCGGGCATGGATGCGTGATGTCCTTACGTTGGTTAGGTTTAAGTAGTTTAAGTAGTTTAAGTAGTTTAAGTAGTTATAAGTCTATGAGACTGATGACCTGAGAAGTTAAGGCAGGCACGGTAGCTCAGCGTGTTCGGCCAGAGGGTTTAGCTACCTTCTGTAATAAAAAAAAACTTAGTGAACAGATCAACGAACAATCTGAACGGGTGTCATCAGACGTCCACCACGAACAAATTCAACGAACAATATAGAACAAAATGAGATCAACAGAAGAAAAAAAATGGACAGAGAGGGTGCCATGTAAGCAGTAGATCCCAGGTTCGAGTCCCGGTTGGGGCACACATTTTTCAACTGTCCCCTTTGACTTATATCAACGCCTGTATGCAGCTAAGGGTATTCATTTCATTGTAATTTCATTCTAACAAGCTGCATGGTCACCGATGGTATCTGTTATTTCGGACATGTCCGAAAGAAAGAGCAGATATCATATATATATATATATATATATATATATATATATATATATATATATATATATATATATATATAGAGAGAGAGAGAGAGAGAGAGAGAGAGAGATTCTCTGGTGACATTGCCATCCTCGGTGAAAGAGAAAGGGAGTTACAGGATATGCTGAGTGTAGTGACCAGTCTAATGATTACTGAGTATGGACAGAGAGTAAACTGGTAAACGTAACATCAGAATTGGTTATCACGAAGTAGACGAAGTTAAGGACTTCTGCTACCTTTGTAGCAAAATAACCCATGATGGTCGAAGCTGAAGGAAAACACGAATAGCAGACTTACACAGCCAAGGAGAGTTTTCTTGGCCAATATAAGTCTACTGGTATAAAACATTGACCTTAATTTGAGGAACAAATTCCTGAGAATTCCAGAACAGCATGGTATACTAGTGAAGCATGGATTGTGGGAAAACTGAATAGTAGATAATCGAAGTTTTTGAGATGTGGTGGCACATAAGAATGTTAAAAATTAGGTGGATTGGTAAGGAGTGGGGAGGTTGTCTGTAGAATCGGCGAACTAAAGACCATGTGGAAAACACTGATAAGGAAGAGCAACAGGGAGACAGAACATACGTTAAGACATCAGGGAAAACCTCCATAGCAATAGAGGTAGCTGTACAGGGAGAAAACTGTAGGCGAAGACAAGAAGACAGAGGTTGTTATACGAGTACAGTCAGCAGATAACTGAGGACATAGGATGCAAGTGCTACTCTGAGATAAAGAAGTCGGCACAAGAGAGAAATTTGTGACAGACCGCAGTCAAAACACTCTGAAGACTGACAACTAAAGGAAGAAGAAGACCCGTGAATTGCACACATTAAGAACGAAAAGAACTGGAAGTTGACAGTATAAAGAAAACAATGGAGAAATACAGAAACGTATGAAAGAGCACATGAGCAGAATGCCAGAAGAAAGACTTACGAAGCAACTGTTGAGACACATCCTAGAGCAAGGAAAAACTAGCTGATAGGCCCGAAATGAGACAGGCCCAAAAATAACCTTAGAAGATGGAAGAGGCTATCAGCCTCATTCCTGGAGGTGAACAAGATGATGATGACAAATGTAAATATGTGAATCATGAGCTTGTATCTGATACATTTACCCCAAATTTTGTAGCCCTTGCTGCTTTCAGTGCTTGATAAGGAATGCTGTAGAGGAATTCCGCTCAGTGGAGGACATCAATTGCTTACTTTTGCATTACGCAAACATATTTGAGAACTTTGTTTACTATCATCAGTGGAATTTGGGTTATTATGCTCTCTAAAAATTAATATGGCTTGATAACATCTCGTGCAGGCTACATGGATTTCGATTTAAAGCACTTTGCATACAGAAAGCATTAATATCCAGGCATAAAATTTTATGTCAATTTACATGCGATGTATAGCGGAAGGCGCTTATCGCAGAGTTGATGCACTAAATGTTGTACCTTCGTGCTAAGCTTAAAATTAGTGTTAGGATACTAATTCAGAAGGTGAAGTATTTACAGTCGCTTGCATACCTTGCATACGTATCAGTTATGATGATAATTTATGTTTACCATACATTCCAAGGCTTGTCATCTGCAAATAACAAAAAAGTATCTATTTTTCTGTTTTTATTTTTTTCGTTTCAGATTGACAATCATTGCATCATATCGGTTTACTGAGCGTTTTTTTTCTAATGTAGTCATGTTTCCTGTCGTTTTGAACCTATTGAAACACCTATTTCTTCTGCTACCGCCATTTTTATCCGTTCGAGGTTCTTTTTTCAAAACACATGTATTGGTGATGTATCGTTCAACTCGGCGAGGTTGCTGGTGGAGACACACTTGTCTTATCTCGCTGTAGGCACCTGAAATACACTGACCTGTGTCTCTCAGACGATAATGTCCCCTCTGCACGTTAGAAGCCCTAGTCGTGGATTCGCCACACTCAGGATCTGGATGAATGGCTATAACGGTGTAGAATGATGTGAAGTCTGACAGGAGTTAGTGGTCAAATAATAGCACTCACTTTTTTTTAAGTGATGCCAGTTTTAGTTCTAGGAATTTCCTTTGTGGTGGCTTAAAAAACACCATCTGCGTTGTATGCCGATTACAAAGGTCTTACACCCGCTTATTGCACCAAGATAATGACAGTTACATTTAAGAAACTCTAAACAGTTCAACAATTTAACTGAAAAGCCATATTCTACTGTTATCAGCAGAAGCTAAACCCGACATGCAAACACACACTTTCACCTTTCGTTCACGACTGCCGCTTTCTTACACTGGCACACGGTAAGAAAGTGCTTCCTTGTATTTTGGGCCAACCAGAGCCCTTCATTTTGTTAGCGATATATATGTTGCCTTCTGGGGTCGGTCAATGGCCGTCTTTTAACGTGGCTGATGTAATACCGCGTCACCAGGATGTACTGTGTCCCATAATTTATTTAAGCCAATAAATGTCCAAATGTGTGTGAAATCTTATGGCAGTTAACTGCTATGGTCATGTCCCTAAGCCTACACACTACTTAACCTAAATTATCCTAAGGAAAAACAAACACACACATATGCCCGAGGGAGGACTCGAACCTCCGCCGATACATTTAAGCTCTCTTTCTCACATCCAATGGCAACATATTGCTCAACACTACATAATCTTACGTATCATTCACTGAGTCCCCCTATTAACATAATTATAATACAATCCACAGTAATTATTTTTAAAACAGTGAATATCGAAAAAAAAAAGAGTTAAACCTTTGTCGAAGATTTCACTTCCCAGTTCTGTGCTTCTTTTTGCTTTGTTTTTCCTAATCATATATAGGAGGAATTTCATATCTTTCCAAATTTATATGATGTTTGATTAAAGTGTATTATGTGGTTACATATTTTTAATATAAACACTGGTATGCCGCTGTCCATTTTTATATTTAAGACCACTACAATTCTCGTAGCATTTAACTTCATATTACTAATTATATGGACATATTGTCGTTTCTGTTAACACATATGAGAGCAAATAATCTTGATTAAAATCAAATCAACTCCCAAACGACAGTTGGATTGTGGGCGAGGCGCCTTGTTTTTGGATGAAGGCCTCGATCGTTGTTAATGCTGATGACCAAGTCGGGCATCCATTTCCAGATCTCTTTACATCTTGAAAACATTAAACGTACAAACAATTCATAAATTAGTGACAAATTATAATAAACTAAACCAAAAGACAATATGTGATAATTATTTACATTACGGCCGGCCGGAGTGACCGAGCGGTTCCAGGCGCTACAGTCGAATCCTGCCTCGGGCATGGATATGTGTGATGTCCTTAGGTTAGTTAGATTTAAGTAGTTTTAAGTTCTAGGGGACTGATGACCTCAGAAGTTAAGTCCCATAGTGCTCAGAGCCATTTGAATCATTTTTAGTTACATTACATATACAGGGACAGTTACGTAAGACGTAACACCCCTTTTAATTCGAGGGCACCTGTTTTTTATTTGGATAATGTTTCCGGCGCTGGTATCAACGTAGATGTTGAAGCAAATAGTTTATTTTATTTTATTTTATTTTTTACTGGAACTATATACTTTTTGTATACATAGCTCTTGAGAAGACAATTACAGTGACCTCGTTTATCATGTTGAGGTTGAAACCAGTCTTAAAAGACAATTACAGTGATATCGTTTCTCATGTTGAGGTTGAAACCAGTCTTAAAAGAATTCATGAAACGTCATAGAATGTGAGAGCAGTGAGTACAGAAATGGCATTTGCGATGCAAACACTGCCAAGCATGCGTCTCGGACCAAGCAGAGCTGCGCTACGAGAATAAAGCTATACATCTACTTGAGCCAGCTGACGACCTACATGCAGGTTCACCTATGAATGTTATATATGGAAATATGACACAGGCTAGAAGCTAGGGCATCACAAAGGGCTTTGGAAAACTATTTCACATTTATATATCCTCCCAGATTTACGTGAGTTGAAACGCATAAATCAGCTGTTCTTTCTTGAAAAATAAAGAGGTCTTATGCACAGCAAAAAGCAACTACTGTATTAAATATCAAAATGTTAGATATTCCTGTGGGTGGGTGGGTGCTGTTGGACAACTACCTACATTGTTCAACCTTATATCATTCATTAAACTAAACAGTTTATTAAAAAACTTAGTGACCACCTGTACACCGCAAAATAAATATTCCTCTTCATGAAACGTTGTTTCATGCTGAACATAAGCGAGTGATGATAGTGATGCCAGATATGTGCAATAAACGGTGTCGTCTTACTTGACACTGTAATACAATTTCATTCAAACGTAAATGAAATAAGCAATTTACTAACAATGACATGGGAACCACCAAAGTCACATACTATAAATTTTGCCTTCCAGAAAAATAATTTTATCCTTTTTTTAAGCATGTGTTTAAACTGTTGACAATGGTCGAAAAGGCACGTATGCAATAGCCATTCGAAAGACTGGTGAACAGATGTACAGTACTGGCCATTAAAATTGCTACACCACGAAGATGACGTGCTACAGACGCGAATATTAAGCGACAGAAAGAAGATGCTATGATATGCAAATGATTAGCTTTTCAGAGCATTCACACGAGGTTGGCGCAGGTAGCGAATCCTACAACGTGCTAACATGAGGAAGTTTCCAACCGATTTCACATACACAAAAAGCAGTTGATCGTCGTTGCCTGGTGAAATGTTGTTGTGATGCCTCGTATAAGGAGGAGAAATGGGTAACATCACGTTTCCGACTATGTTAAAGGTCGGATTGTAGCCTATCGCGATTGCGGTTTATTCATCGCGACATTGCTGCTCGCGTTGGTCGAGATCCAATGACTGTTAGCAGAATATGGAATCGGTGGGTTCAGGAGGGTAATACGGAACGCCGTGCTGGATCCCAACGGCCTCGTATCACTAGCAGTCGAGATGACAGGCATCTTATCCGCATGGCTGTAACGGATCGTGCAGCCACGTCTCGATCCCTGAGTCAACAGATGGGGTCGTTTGCAAGACAACAACTATCTGCACGAACAGTTCGGCGACGTTTGCAGGAGCATGGACTATCAGCTCTGAAACCATGGCTGCGGTTATCCTTGACGCTGCATCACGGACATAAGAGTCTGTGATTATGTACTCAACGACGAACTTGGGTGCACGAATGGCAAAACGTCATTTTTTTTTCTAATTAATCCAGGTTCTGTTAACAGCATCATGATTGTCGCATCCGTGTTTGGCGACATCGCGGTGAACGCACATTGCAAGCGTGTATTCGTCATCGCCATACTGGCGTATCACCTGGCGTGATGGTATGGGCTGCCATTGGTTACACGTCTCGGTCACCTCTTATGCGCATTGACGGCACTTTGAACAGTGGACGTTACATTTCAGATTTGTTACGACCCGTGGGAGTACCCTTCATTCGATCCCGGCGAAACCCTACATTTCAGCAGGATCATGCACGACCGCATGTTGCAGGTCCTGTACGGGCCTTTCTGGATTCAGAAAATGTTTGACTGCTGCCCTGGCCAGCACATTCTCCAGATCTCTCACCAATTGAAAACGTCTGGTGAGTGGTGGCCAAGCAACTGGTTCGTCACAATATGCCAGTCACTACTCTTGTTGAACTGCGGTATCATGTTGAAGCTGCATGGGCAGCTGTACCTGCACACGCTATCCAAGCTCTGTTTGACTCAAAGCCCAGGCGTATCAAAGCTCAGGATCTATGCGCCCAAATTGCGTGAAAATGTAATGACATGTCAGTTCTATTATATTATATTTTTTCAATGAAGACCCGTTAATCATCTGCATTTCTTCTTGCTGTAGCAATTTTAATGGCCAGTAGTGTAATTACATTGAATGATGTGGTAGAGCATGCACTTTCGTTTCGACGACATATGTCGTCTTGCGTAGATGGGGCAACGTCATAGACGGCCTCTCTGAGCCCTCCCCAAAGAAAGAAATCAAAGAAGAGTCAAACCGGATGGCCTCGCAGGTCAGTTGACAACAGAATTTCGTTCTAGCCAACGCCCAGGAAAGTTCTCATTCAGTGTTGGCCTTGCGACATGGGATGAGTGAGCTGGACAACCGTCGTGTTGCAGCCACAAACACTGTTGAATATCCAGTGGTACCTCCTCTAGAAGAACCGGCAGAATGTTCGTCAGGAAAGCTACGTACCAATGTCCATTTAGAACACCTGAGATGAAGCAAGGTTCTACAATGTCATTTCCTAAGATGCAGCACAATACGTTTCCGCTCATAGCCGTTGACGTTGCGCCTGACGAATCCAGTGTACATTTTAGACTGCCCAGTAGTGCATGTTATGCAAGTCTGAATTAGCGTAA
Source organism: Schistocerca gregaria (assembly GCF_023897955.1). Taxonomy (NCBI): domain Eukaryota; kingdom Metazoa; phylum Arthropoda; class Insecta; order Orthoptera; family Acrididae; genus Schistocerca; species Schistocerca gregaria. The sequence continues at coordinate 719,092,393 of NC_064921.1, read as the reverse complement.
TTAGTAAACGTTGCTTCTTCGGTAAAGAGCCCACATTGGAAAATTGTAGAGTCCGGGTGCCGCTTGTAATTATAGTTTCTGAGGCGAAGCAGCCCCAAAATATATATTAAAATAAATTTCTGAACAACGTGTTCCAGATTTACATCATTAGGACCCATTTCGCATATTTCCCACATGGAATTAAATAATGCCGGTGAACGTTTTTGGAACTGTTAATATGTGATATCGAGCGATGTTTTTCGAACAGATAGTAGCTAGTCTTACGGCTGCGCCTTGAAATGCCGCTTCAGCTCTATTTATCAGAGGTTTGGGGCGTGGCTTGTATTGAGGACAGCTCTTATGGTCGGCTCGTATGCTCTGGTCGTCAAGCCGAAACGTGACCTACCAACCTCCACACACTTTTCACGATCCGCTTCTTCTACCAAAAGAGAATGAATAGAGTTGCTGAAACGTCGCTCTCGAATCCCTGTCCCTGTATATCACCGTTATGCTCTGATTTGACAGTAATCAACGTCAAGTATTACTGTTTTGACAGTGTTTTTGATAGTTGTTTTTGTTTTTTCATTGGCTATTCTATCCACTGTTGAAATAAGTTTGGAAATTTTTCGACGGAGTGCACTAGGATACGGTAATGTAAATATCAACACCTTGCAAGAGTTTCACGAACAATTATTAGAACAAACCGTGCGAAATATGTTCCGTTACTTTAGCTACCTTGTTTGCTGACTGTGTTAGCGGATAACGTGGAACAGCAATGTATCAGGAAAAATTTGGAACACGCCAATAGGATAAAAATGATGGAACTTGGGCCGCCCAGGCCAATCTTAAAAGTTAACGAAGAAATAAAACAAGTTTAACTCCAGGCAAGGGTATACACGAACTTTTAAAAGAACAATGTGCAACACAGCTGAGTGGTTGTATGGTTGTGAAGTAAAAGCCCATTTTTCTGTTTCACCTGTCTTGTGACAACCAGTAATGATTGTGCCTGCACTGACGATGGTATCATGGACTTAAAAAAATTTCACGTAAACGTGAAAAAACACAATTCTTGCGAAAAACTTAAAATGGTTTTACTAACTTTTCGATCCTAAGGAAAGTGAACATTATGTACGACAATGAAAACTCAAAACAAACGGTGTATTTTGAATGAACTGATTGCATTAAACTGTGCAGCAAATTTGAGTTGAACTTAAGGGGCCATGACGAAACAGAAAATTCCAGGAATCCAGGAATTTTTGTCAGACTATTTTATCTTAAGGCAGAACTTGATGGCGTGTTGAAGTAGCACATCAGAAAATCAGAAAACAGGGTTCCCTTAGGCCTCTCCAAAACCATTCAAAATGAACTGTTGCAATCAATTCGCGAGGTAAATGCCTGCAGAAGATGTAACTGCAGTTTTTCTCAGCGAGCTAGAGATAATGAACATAAATGAAACACCTAAGAAACTGATAGGCACAAACGTGTTCAAACCTGAATTATAGAGGTGTATTAAGATGCTCACTTCATTCACTTTTATGCATTTCAGTTAAATAACAGGTAATAAGCAAGTGCGGATCTTCTTCGGGAACTTGGAAGGAATTTGTATCTTTTTTCCCACTCTCCCAAACGCAGAGCCGTTCTTTACGAGACAGTGAGCAAACGATTCCTATTTGTCCTCAGTCCGTCAGAGGAAACTTTAGATCACGTAGCGTTACAGTTACAACTATACAATAATACCAGAAGGAAATTGTTGAATGCACGGAATAAACATTGATGATGACAGTAATAATTGCAAGACAATAAACAATCTATGGGACTCAAGGGTGTCCTGCAAGACGAAGATATCCTCTTCTAGCTACATTCTGGTTACATTTTTTAAATAAAGTCATGCCTTATTGTGACATTCTCTTCAAACAACTTCAGCAAAGGGATATTCATGCAGTGAAGAATGCAAAACGAGGGTGTTTCACTCAATTGAGAATGGGATGTGCACGAGACATTTGTGAGCGCATCATGACTCAGATCACTGATCGATTTAATTTTTGTGATCACGTGTCAACTGCACAACTCTTTGAACTGTCTTTTTTTCCCAAACATAAATTTTTTGCCAGAAAAGAACTAAATGTAACTGTCGATTTGTTTAAACTACAGTGTTCAGACTTATGTCATGAACCGAACGTACTATATAGACGAAATGATTTTATGAAAGCGTCAGGTGCTTCTTCTTTGTTGAACTTTCTTTATGAAAACAATTTGGCGAATGCGTTTCCTGGTTAAAGCGAGTGAAAACATTTATGTATGATACTATGAATGAGGACAGACTCTGTGCCCTTGCGATGTGTTTTCTCAAATAGAACTACTGCGGTAGCAAAATCACAGTAAAATGGTCAAATACAATTTTGCGGCGCTGAAGATCGACGAGCTGATTTCCTGTACAAACAAATAATTAAGGTAAGCAAAAATGCATTAGTAGATAATAGAAAGTTGTTACTTTGTTGTAACTATCAGTTTAGCGTACAAAATTAAGTGCGTAGAAAGTGTAGTGACATGTTTAGCCACTGACGTCACATTTTCCAAAACACACCGTCTTTCATAATACGGCTTCTTGCACTAAATGTCAAATCTGCCGACACTTTAGCACAAGAAAACGTACTAAAAACAACACGTTTGGGAGAGATTTGCCATACGCTAGATCACTTAAAATGCATAAATTCGTAATCAACAAAAACAAATATTAAGACAAATATGGTATGAAAATTAACAAGGTGGTTGCTAATGTCAGCCAGCCAAGCAGAAACCCCGTGACGTCACGGAAATATCACTGTTTCGTTACACGAATTCAAACGCCGCGGTCTGAGCACATTAAACGTCCAAAATTTAGAAATTAAAATACCAGAAACATTAAGCGTGCAGCGAAGCTAACGTATACCTCATTAAAGATATCTTCAAAACGCGTCTTTTGATACAATTTGTTGTGGTAAACTGTCAGGATATACGACGTCAGGGGATAAATCAGTTACCTAAACATTTTGTCTTTGGAATTACCTATTGCTGTTAGTTAGTAGTTGACTATGAAACGAAAAGAAGATACAGTGTGTAAATGTTTGGCTAATTTTTCTATATTAGAGAGTTTGTACTTCGTTGTTGCCAATTTTACTTAATTACCATTTTGAGTATGAATATTAGACTAATGGTGAGAAATGTTCAGATTTAATGGGCGAATGTTCGACCCTCGGAGCTCGGTAGGTGTATTCACTACGTATTTCTCTGCAGTTTATTATTATTATTTTTTTCAATTTGTCCAGTCATGCTTTATGTACTTGCATTTACTTTTTTCTTTCATTAATTGATTGTCATGACACGTTTTTACCATATTTCTATTAACTAGCTTTGCACATTAGTTACTACTTTCTGACTCGTACTTCGCAGCTTCAGCGGCGCTTAATTGTCATAGCAAAACCATCTTCTATTAACTGTTTCAATACTATTGCCTAATGTTTAACCAACTACTTCAATACTATTTCTTGTCACCTTCTATGATCACCAGACCAATAAATTTTTATTTCCCTGTTTCCTTATTACTGGCTGACTCTTTACCTGGTTACCCGTCCCGTACTTGTTACTTTGATTAATGTAGTTCAACATCGGTCACCTACATTTTATATTTACTGCTTCTTTCTTCTACCTTGTTACTCTCTCACTTTTTCGTTTTTGAATAATTATAAAACTTTGCTTCAGCTAGCTTTACCTCAGAACCTCTCTTTGTTGTGCCTATTATAACTTGATATCGTCTCATAATTTCTCAGTTGCTTTATGTGTCATTTGAATGTTTTTTTGTAACTTATCTTATCCACTGCATCTTAATATTTTATTTCTCTTTGTTGTTTGTGTGGAACTTTGTATTTATTCTTCTGCGCTTTTCTTACCTTTGATATTAATTATTCAGGGTCGTTTCTATTGATCTGCTATTGACTTCCGAAGTTTGATCTGTCTCATGTACATGTGTCTTGTCATTTCCTACCGCAATTTCACTGTGTCTCCTTTTGTTTCCCTTACCTAGTATTTGAGAGTCGTTAGTTCTCTGAGTTTGTTTTCCCAGGTTTCCATTCGATAGTTAAAGAATCAGTTTGATAGGTTATGGACATCAAAAGAGTAGATAGCAGTGCAGAAAACTGAATAAGGAAACAACACTATTGTAGCTCGAAGCCCTGTTATCACCTATTACATACTCACGGAAGAACTCTTGTAGTCCACTGAGGTTCTACCTTTCAATTACATAATTGTTGACTTCTGCCTCTGTTGTTGTTGTGTTTTTCCTTGATACTTAATTTTAACTGTTCTTTTTAGTTATGAAAATACACACATAAATATGTTTTGCGTCACCTCGGTTCCAAGACTTCTGGAACCTGTACAGAAAATTGAAATAGAGATCAACATAAACTTCATTTCCACCCTTTTTGTTGCTCATGAAAACCACACATTGTATGTTGTACCACCACAGAGCGAGACCTTCAAAGGTGGTGGTCCAGATTGCTGTACACACCAGTACCTCTAATACTGAGTAGTACGTGTTCTTGCATTGATGCAGGCCTGTGTTCGCCGTGCCATACTATCCACAAGTTCATCAAGGTACTGTCGGTCCAGATTGTCCCACTCCTCAACGGCGATTCGGCTTAGAGCCCTCAGAGTGGTTGGTGGGTCACGTCGTCCATAAACACCCCTTTTCAATCTATCTCAGGCAGCTTCGATAGGGTTCATGTCATGCTGGCCACTCTGGTCGAGCGATGTCCTTATCCTGAAAGAAATCATTCACAATATGTGCACGATGGGGGCGCGAATTGTCGTCCATGAAGACGAATGTCTCGCCAATATGCTACCGATATGGTTGCTTTATCGGTGGGAGGATGAGATTCACGTACCATACAGCCGTTACGGCGCCTTCCATGACCACCAGCGGCTTACGTCTGACCACATAATAGCTTCCCAAAACAGCAGGGAACCTCCACCTTGCTGTACTCGCTGGAAAGTGTGTCTAAGGCTTTCAGGGTGACCAGGTTGCCTCCAAACACGTCTCCGACGATTGTCTGGTTGAAGACATATGCGACACTCATCGGTGGAGAGAAAGTGATGCCAATCCCGAGCCTGTTGCGCACAGTGTGAGTCGCAGCACGACGTCCTGTGGCTGTACGTAAAGCATCATTCAACATGGTGGTGCTGTAGATAGGATTCCTTCGAGCGGTCATCCATTCCAGTAATATCCCTTGGGCGGCCTGAGCGAGGCACGTCATCGACAGTAGTTCCTGACTCCCTGCATCTCCTCCATGTCCGAACAATATCGCTTTGGATCACTCCGAGACGCCTGGACACTTCACTTGCTGAGAGCCCTTCCTGGCAATAAGTAACGATGCGGACGCGATCGAACAGCGGTATTGACCGTCTAAGACATGGCTGAACTACAGACAAGACGAGCCGTGTACCTCCTTCCTGGTCGAATGACTGGAACTGATCGGCTGTCGGAGCCCCTCTGTCTAATAGGCGCTGCTCAAAATGGCTCTGAGCACTATGGGACTTAACATCATAGGTCATCAGTCCCCTAGAACTTAGAACTACTTAAACCACACACATCCATGCCAGAGGCAGGATTCGAACCTGCGACCGTAGCAGTCGGGCGGTTCCTGACTGAGGCGCCTAGCACCGCTCGGCCACCGTGGCCGCCAGGCGCTGCTCGTGCATGTTTTTTTTTATATTTTTGGGTAGGTTCAGTGACGTCTCTGAACAGTCAGTTGGACTGTGTCTGTGATACAACATCCACAGTCAACGTCTATCTTCGTGAGTTCCTGGAACTGGGGTGACGAAAAACTTTATTTGATGTGTGTATTTTATTCATTTTCTTTATCTAACTATGTTTTGGTCAGATTCCTCAACTCTATTCCCATACTTTTCCTCTCTATCGCCAGTCTAATGGCCCTAATTAACATTCAATAGAACCCTATATCGTCACCTACTTGTCTTTATATCTTTGTTAGTACCTACCTGCTTTGATTCCTATATCTCTTCCTTACTCTTTCGAGATAACTTGTTACAATTATTTGTTTCAATCGTATTAAGATTTAATGATTTTTTTCATTCCATGGGTTTAACACGTCTTCCTAAATCGATTGTAAATTATGTCAGTTCGCGTTTGTTTAACTGATATGGTCCATTTCTTTCCATGATTGTCACTTACCTTTTGGAATCCTTCCTGCCACCTCTTACTTGCTTCGTTTTTACTATCCTCACCGTTACAACCACTGCTGTTGAAATTTCAACCTTCAAATATGTCCCTTCTGAAGCAGTTTTGACCACTGCTTGACCAAAACTGATTCATAAATGCTTTCATGAACCGGTCATAGGTCTCTCATTGCGACCCAGTTAACATTCCCTCGCTAAAGTGTCACACCCTGTCTGCTAATTACACATGCAGTCCTTTTGTTTTCATCCAACTGTTGTGGAAATATGCGCTCAAATTTTTGCTTAAATGCTACCAGGTGAATGCTACCCCTGACAGAAAAACTGTTGAATTTACGTACCCCTAAGTACTGATTGTCAAACATAATACTTCTTATTTTTCTCTTTGCATCTTTATTGCTCGTATCATGATTTTTACATTTGCTTTATTTCGATTTCTACTTTCGACGTATATTGCCATACCGCCTCTGCTTAGGCTTCTGGTCTTTGGTTCGTTCTTTTATGAATTTGTCCCAGTTCGACGTGGAGGTCGACCGCATTCTTGTAACAAGTGTTTTAAATGCACTTACCTTGGAGCACAGATCGTTGTGAAACTAATTACTTTTGAATACATTATGGGAATGACAGTGATTAATGTGTTACAAATATTTACTATCAAAAACAGTCTTGATCACAATTTATTTATTACGGTGATCGGTTTCAACCACTATTGTGGTCATCTTCAGACCATCGAATAAGAACCTCCTTATGCTGGAGAATCACTAGTGATTGGTCTGAAGATGACCACAGTAGTGGTTGAAACCGCTGTGATCAAGACTGTTCTTGGTAGTAAATACGTTGTGAAACTGCTTAATCTCATATTTCTACTTCTTCCTAATTTACCTATGAACTGATTCACAACCATCCTCATTTTATTTTGGTTCATTTTCTAGTTTTGCAATATTTGTTTCTAAGCTTGTTATTCTATTTTCGTGATCCTCCAACTACTGTGTATTTGCAGATATTCATTTTGAAAGGTCTTTTACTAATAATTCTTGTATTTTTTTCCATTTCCTTAACTAATGTTGACGTTTCTGAGAGAATCTATTCGATATTTTGTTACTTTCTTATATTTTGTGATTAAATTCCTCGAAGTTTTTATTTTTATTTTTTCGATAATTTCCTGAGAACTTCATAATAATGTTGTTATTGGTAGAAACATTTAAATACTGTGAGCTGCACATCCTAATTATCAACAAGTATGGTATCAGCTGAGCCAGTATAATGCGTCGGAATGGTTTCAAGCACTTCATATCCTTGCTGTAAGTGCATTCCAGCAGTATGCACCTGATAGATGACGTCTTGTATTTCTGATACCGTTTGTATTACGGCAATACCTTGTTTTGACACTGTACCGTAAACTATTTCTGACGCACTATCTTTGACATTTCTGACACATTTAGTGTTACAAGAGCATATCTCGTACATCGGTCCTTGATAATCGTCGTAGTGGATCCAAAGAAATATCGTCCACATTATTTTTCGAAATCTGCTGCTCTGAACCTCTTCCACTGCCAGGATAACCTACTTCCGTGCTTCTTAAAACTACAACTTTCTCTTTATCATTCATGTTTGTCCTAGTTTATGCATCACATGTAAATTAATCTTAATATTTGTATGCAACTGATTTTTACTTGCAATTTGCGCGCCCTTCTATGTTACGTCTTTGTTTGAACATTCTTTCAATAGTGCTGTCGTCTTCGGCTGCGCTGCTTGACTGTAAACGTTTTAACGGATCTGCCGCGCTGCACTGTGACGGACGATTTTCGCCCTCCGTGATTCCCATATTCGCCAGATGCTCCTTCCCTTCGCGTTTGCTGTTTGCATGCTTCGCTCGCTGCTGCCGCGTGCCTGATGCCTTCACGTCATCCCGCAATGCCTCTGTCTTATATTTTTGACGTCAGTTTCTTTACACAACGTTCTGCATAACTAATTCTTTCACATTGCTTTTGACCACATCACTGTCACTGTTCACGACATAAATTATTCAGAATTTTTTTTCTATTGACTTTATGTACCGTTACAGTCGGTATCCATTCATTGTATCCCTAGTCTTCAACAATCGTCACCAGGGGCGCAATGCCAAATTCTCTCGTTACGTTAGCAAGACGATGATAGATCTTCCAGATGATGATGTCCCCGCTGCACAGTAGAAGCTCTCGTCGTTGATTCGCTGGACTCAGAGTTAGAAAGAATGGCTGTAACAGTTTTTTTTTTTTTTGAAGGGCTGCCATTTTTAATTCTAGTAATTTCCTTTGCAGTAGTTTACAAAAAACGTTTACAAAGTCACTTATTATCCATTTGCTTCGTATGCAGATTACATCGGTCTTACACCCACATATTGAGCCAAAACAATGACAGTTACATTTGCGAAACGCTAAACACTGCCACAATTTAGCTGATAAATCATATTGACAGTTACATTTAAGAAACGCTAAATCATATTCTACCACCGTCAGCGGGATCTACGCCCGTTATGAAACATCTCACCTCTGCTGTGCCTTCTCCACTGCCGCTTACTTACCGTGATACTTGGTAGGAAAGCGCTTCGTTGTGTTTTGGGCAAATCAGAGCACTGTCGACGAATGGCCGTCTTTTTACGTGGCTGATCTAATGCCACGTCACCAGGGATGTTAAGCAAATGCTCTCTGTCAAAAAAATAGTTCAAATGACTCTGAGCACTATGGGACTTAACTTCTGAGGTCATCAGTTCCCTAGAACTCAGAACTACTGAAACCTAACCAACCTAAGAACAACACACATATCCATGCCTGAGGCTGGATTCGAACCTGTGACCGTAGCGGTCGCGCGGTTCCGGACTGCAGCGCCTAGAACCGCTCGGCCACTCCGGCCGGCTGCTCTCTGTCTCTCTGTTTATTTATACTCTCTGCCTCACAATCCAGTGGCAACAACATATTGCTCAGCATTGCGTAATCTTAGGTGTCACTCATCGAGTACCCCCTATTAACGTCATCATTGTGATCTAATTTATTCTGTAATAAATCGTTATGTTTCTACCATTAGGTCATGTATTAATGGAGTTATGCGTTTTTATTTGAAGGCAGACTCGCGATTTCAAAGTGTTATTGATAATGAGTGTGTTAAAACTGCGCGCGCGCGTGTGTGTGTGTGTGTGTATGAGAGAGAGAGAGAGAGAGAGAGAGTTAGTGACAGGCAGAGAGAGGGAGCAGTGCGAGGTTTTAATATCGAGGGTAATCACACGCTATTTTCTGCCTGGGTTCATTTATACATTTGTTTCTGTCCAACTGTTTTATTACGTAGAGACGTGTATTCATTCAGTAGGTTTTGCTTTTGGCTATTGCATTTTTTATATGCTGATTCTCCTCTGCTGTTCAATTGTGGGGCATACTGTTGCTGTGTTTTCGAAGTTTTGAAATCCGTTCCTATGTTTCTTGGATAGGCATTCTCTGCTATTAAATAGTGGCCGCATCTTGTATGGGAGACACGACTTATTAATGCCTCCAGATGTTCCTTATGTCCGGTTCTAAAATTCCTACAAGTCTGAACCATATAAAGAGGATGACTCTGCAGAAAATTCTGAAGAACACATAAAAAATTTTCACAGACACAAAGATTAAGTAATGACACTGGCAAGTCCCAGTGTTCTCGCTCTAAATTTCAGATAATGAAATTTCGCAATGGAGACATCATTACAAAACACGTAGTCAAATGGTTCAAATGGCTCTGAGCACTATGGGACTCAACTGCTGTGGTCATCAGTCCCCTAGAACTTAGAACTACTTGAACCTAACTAACCGAAGGACATCACACACATCCATGCCCGAGGCAGGATTCGAACGTGCGACCGTAGAAAACACGTGGTCTCATCTATCAGCAGCCGCCTATCCACCTCTGTCTCCGGCGTGCTTGATACATGCCAGCAAACTCCAGCACAGCCGGAACACTGACAACCGCCTCGTGACGTCATGATATTCAGCACTGCCGTCATAGCCTGCATGTTCGTCTCGAAAGCGACCTTCGAAATTTTCGTTAATACGATTTGCACATTATATGGTCTTACAATGGTTTGTCCTAAGTATCCACCCTTCTAAAACAACTACAGGTGAATACATGGAAATTTGTAGTAGTATGAGGGGACAGCAAGAAAAATCGTGATGCTATGTTACTAACATGGATACCATTTTGGAAGTTGCCATCTTCGATGCAAGTCGTAATTTTTAAGTATAAAAGGAACCATGTGAAATATTAATCAGATGTAGACTTACGTGTCTTACTGTCTTTCATTTGAACAAAGGTTCATTCATGCTCGAGTTATGAGTGGGGTCTTTTCTTCATATATAATCCAAAAGTTGGTGACGTTACCTCAAAACAAACACACTGATATCGCACCCGTCAGACAAACTACCCACACCCACAGTGCAGAGGAATAACTCTGCGCGAAATTTCGTAAAACTAATTCTGTCGGAGGGTAACAGCAAGCTGGGGAACCGAAAAAGGCTACACATGGAACAAAAACAACAGCAGTTCTGCCATGGATCAGCAAGAGTTGAGTACAACAGCCGCCGCATGTCGAAAATCAATAACAAGAATTTTCATGACAAATGAATGGCACCTCTACAGAATGCAAATCTTAACAGCGTCCCATTGAGGATGATCCAGACTGTCGGGCAGGGTGCATACAATTGGTGGGACCCAGGCTGGCCCCTTCACACGAGACCACTGAGAACCGCTTCCCTGCAGTGCACCCTGCCTCCACACTAGAGATGGGCAAAACTGTTCTTTTCAGAGATCAGATCAGAACTGTTCACTCCCTGAAATTAACTAGCTCTTTTTCATGACTCACCACTCATTCACAATAAAAAAATAAATGGAAGGCACATTGCCCTTTGAACTTGATTTATTCCAGTACTATACCTGTATTTTGATCTTATTTGATCCTATTTTGAAGTAACACAGATAATGAGTAAGAATTTTATATTGTTTATTGAAACTTCCATGATATGACAAAGTTTTTGACTATTGATTTATTTTGCACTATCGTGGTTTTTTGGGTGATCGTAAAATGTTGTAACATGAGATTTACATTAACAATTTATTTGGCTATAATACATTAAAATTTCATTAACCTCAAACAAATACGTCGCAAGCCATATATTTTTAAAGTGAACGTTTCCTCCCGAAGACGCCAAAAATCGCAAAATCCGTACCAGAATAAGAAAAAAAATATAAATTTGACTGTAAGACTAAAGTGCTGCATATAGTCTTATGCAGAATAAAACAAGGAAAATATTGGTGTATCACATTTTGCGATATGTTTATCGGTTCGCTAGCAATTAAAGTATAAATTCGAGTGTCCATAATAAAAATCCTATAGTAAGAGGAGTCGTCAGGAACCTAATCTGATCAGTTTAAACAAATAAAAATAAAATAAAAACAAATGATGTATACATAACATACTAATATAATATACATAGCGGTATTACTACGAAGAACAATATCCAGTAGAGATGGACTACGATGCAGAGACGCTGAGTCAAGTACGCCGAGCCGCGAGCTGTATTACAGTGTGAGCTAAGACTGCACAGACCAGAGTGACACCTGAGTTGCTTTGCTCAACGCTCTGCCTAGAGTCGAGAATGGTGGGGTGAGCGTTGAGCGGGCGAGTTCCAAGGGTGGGGGGAGCGGTGAACGGCCACCAGTCACCGGATCCGAGACAAATCGTCCGTTCTCTTGCGAGCAGGTTGTTGCAAGTATTTCTTATGTTATCCGCTAGGAGGCTCTCTGTTCTGTTGCTTGCATCAACTGCCCAGAGGGCAGGACGTGCGACGATTGCTGACGGAGTGCGATGCTAAAGCTCCGCCAGACACTGCACGCGGCAGAGGAAGCACAGAGATGGCACGGCATATATGAAACACAAAATCCAATGGGGCACTGCACAATGCAGGCAGCCAAGGTAGAAGCAGGGCAGAGGCCGGCGCTGGCTGTGTTGTGTTGCGTGCAGTATGCTCTGACCACCAGAGGCCCTGCTGATATGCTCCGTCTCTCTCCCTCCCTCTCTCTCTCTCTCTCTCTTTCAGCTGTGGGAAACGTTTGGAGCTACCATTCTTTTTTTCTGAATCACTGATTGTTCACTCCTTTGAAAGATTTAACTCTATGAATCTGTTTAGGAGCGGATCCCCTATCTCTACTCCACACGGCGCGCCACTACTGGAGAAAGCAGCAGAGCCTCCTTTGTCCTCGCGCTGCGCTGCTTTGACCTGCCGCTGCTGCCGGGCCACCGTGTTTCGGTTCTCTAATGGAGTCTCATGAGCAGGATAACTTTTATTTTGAAACGTCCCCTTAGAAAATTTATACAAGACTGTGCTTAAACTGAAACACAATATTTTTGGCTCAACGCAATCTGACTTCCACAAATCCCTACGAAAGAATGGCCCTGACTAACATTAACCTATACGTTTCACAAATCACTTACCTCACAAAAATCTTCATTACTCAAGCTACTGCAATACAGCGAGTGCCACTACTGCCAGCTAAATAAAAGATTCAAACTACTGAAGGCACTAACTACTGATAGGCATAGTTAGCAAATGAAAGATTTTAATACAGAACAAACAATGTATTTACCTTTATAGTCACACTATATATATCAGTTCATGACACCAATTCTTACAAATTTCAAAACTCCGCCATCTCTCTCCCTACGTCCACCACTGCTGGCGGCTCACCTCCAACTGCGCAACGCTACGCGCTGTTAGCATCCAGCTGCCGCTGCTCAACACTACAATGGCAGACAACAATGCAAACTAAACACAGACTGCGCACAGCACAGCCAGTGATTTTTCATACCGAGCGCTACGTGGCGTTACCAATAAGAAAACGTAAACAGCCTACTTACAATTTCTCTTACTGAATAAGAAAATCAAAAAGACATAATTTAAAAAAAGATCCTGGGTGCCACCATTATTATCTCAAAGGAAGAATTGGCTCAAAATGGCTCTGAGCACTATGGGACTTCACATCTGTGTTTATCAGTCCCGTAGAACTTAGAACTAATTAAGCCTAACTAACCTAAGGACATCACGCACATCCATACCCGAGGCAGGATTCGAACCTGCGAGCGTAGCGGTCGCGCGGTTCCAGACTGAAACGCCTAGCACCGCTCGGCCTCAACGGCCGGCAAGGAAGAATTGTTAAAGGTTTATTAAAGAGACAGAAAGTTTACCCCAATGTGTGGTGGCTACAAATAGCAAAAATGTGCGTGTCATCAATCTCGCTTGCTGTGAATCGCTTTGTTATAACAAAAAATTTCTCGATAACGTTACTGGCCAAGTGTGACTCTTACCACAGACTCATATTTATTGACTGTGAAGCAAAGAGAACGCCATATTGATCTGGGTTCAAGTATTCATTGGTTTATAAGCAGTTAACGGACAGTGAAATTAAATTACTTCAAAGCAGGCAGTTGTATGATGGGTGTGATTACCTTCCTCTTGTAATAGTTGGTAATTAAAACTTCGTTATGTCAGGTATGTCATCTTTCTTAATGCACTCATGTGAAGGCAATTTCTTATCAAAGAGTTTTCAGATACGGTGTTTGTAGGGCTAGAAGATACTTGACTGTACTTTAGGCATTCTTGATAAAGAGCGCAGAATTTTTGGTTGACTTTCAAATGTATGCCCCGAACTAGCTGAAGATGCTGCAAAAACTTATTGTGTGTTGCACAATTTTGTTCGTGATCGAGAGGGATACAGATCTGAAGACGCTTTAAGTACTTGTCGATTACCTTACACGTCGGCATGCATGCAGCAAGTCTTCTCCAAAGAACGTCCTGTGAAAAAGTTAATTTTCTGCAGGTTATCTGAATATTCCTCACACTCCATGTTGCGTATCGATGCAAGCTTTTTAGCTTCAAAGATGAAATTTTCTGCATTTTAATCCGTCTCTAGCCAACAGTATGAATTACACGCCTGTACTACTAAATAACAATTAGCAGTAATCCCAGTGCGTCATGAGCAATTGTCAACACCAGCGTTACGTGCTGCTTGGTCGGTCATCAGCGCCCCGAGCGGTGTCACGTGAAGGCAAGAACAGGACGCAGTGTTCCGCCACCTGTGGTCCGGAGTTAGAGTCCGCCACTCAGCACCACAGAAGCGCGATAGAGCGGTACGTTTGGATTCTCCTACTTCATCCAGTGATTTTCAGTGGTAACACCACCAAGAAGCGCTTCACAGTGGCTCCGTATAAAGGCAGACTAAATGCACGTTTATGAGTACTACAGAAACAGCATATTGCCCAATATATCCTGACGCTGCAGCATTGCGACCAACCAGTTTGCAGCCACATGTACTACAACATTACCGACCACAGTTTCTTGGCCACGTTGGCGGCAGTGCCGTACTTTTCTTGGCCATACTTGTTTACAAAGTGCACTCTGTTACCACAAAATGGACAAAAAATGGCTCTAAGCACTATGTGACTTAAAATTTGAGGTCATCAGCCCGTAGACTTAGAACTACTTAAGCCTAACTAACCTAAGGACATCACACACATCCATGCCCGAGCCAGGATTCGAACCTACGACCGTAGCAGCAGCGCGGTTCCAGACTGAAGCGCCTAGAACTGCTCGGCCACAGTGGCCGGCAGAAAATATACAGACACAAGCTAGTGGCCTGCTCCAAATTTGACCAGAAAGCAGACACACGATTTAGAATATCTCGTACAAGCAACTGGTCCGAGAACTGCTAAAACCGATACAAATGTCTGAGAGTTTTTAGCAGTTAATAACCGCTGGCGATCACCCTTCACATTTTAGCTAATAGTGATTTGTATATAAATTTAATGTACTTCTTAGTGCACTATTCAACAATGAGCCTCATGGTACCAGAAGCACGCGAAACCTTGACATAAGGACTGAAAGATTTCATCAACGGAATCTGTACTAATAATAAAACATTAAAACTGTTGTGTCTGCCTGCTTGAAAATGCTAATCTCCAAAATTATTAGACAAATTTTCATGGGGTTTGCACAGGTAACTTGAGCATTGGATCAACAATATCGTGATTAAAAATTTTAACTAAAACTGTTATGTCTGTTTGAACATGGTAGTCTCCAAAACAAGTACACGAATTTTCCTGTGGATTTCACAAGGAACATGCGCGCACCTCGGACCAATAAAGAGGCTTCAAATCATCAAAATTGGATCACGGAAAAAGAGAGATCGTAAACTGAGGTTTTAGAAGCCTGCTCACGGCAGAAGTTAGGACGTTTTCCTTAATAACGAGGTAATACCTGAAATATGACTGGGAACACTTGTTTTATAACATGTCCTAATATAATGAAGCCATAGTGGCATAATCACAAAATATACACAAAATCAGTATAGCATCGTCGCACATATTTAAAATAAAGTGTAAACTAGGCCCCAGTGCCGGCGGAGTCATACTGCCAATAGCACTTCTGTCAGTCAAAACCTGCAGTACAGAAGCCACCGTACGCTCGTTAGATGTCGCTACTGTACATCTACACATTGAACAATTATAAAATTGTACAGAATGTAATAAATATAGAGTACATCAGATGAAGTCTATAGTGGGCTTCCCAGATGAACAAATTATTAAAGTAACAAAATGTAATATTTAAAAACACGAATTCTGTCAGATTTAATATTGTTAAAGGAAATGGTTAAGTGATAAAATGCGACTTTGAGACACTCTTGTCATTTTATATCAACAAAATAACATACACAAGAAAAAGCTTATGGATCTAATAAAACTGTATAAAGTTCATAGAATAACTAGACGGAGAAGCGAAACGGATGAAAACAATAGACTAAAGTAGGTAATGAGTGACATTTGTTGGCGAAGACGCCAGAACGCAGCATGGGCGAGAAGTCCGATTAATTTGTGAATGCTGCACTCGAGTGTATGTCCTGCCTGACGTACTTCCCTTATATGCGCTCCTTCTATGACTTATTTTCTCAAGTCAGAATGGGAAGCTGATGAGGTTATTATGCGATCAGCGCTCCTTAGTAGTCCTCCCAACATTTGAAAATTGTAGATATCGCTGGCTATGATTTCTCCATACTCACTTATAAGGGACAAGGTTACACACGTACTTAAAGGAAAACCGACACATGTTGGTGTCAGTAATATTACCAAACAAATACTTTCTGGTTTGATAGCTCCACAGGTAAACGCAATGAAACTCGACGAATGAATACGTGTCCGTGCTCTGTTCACGTACTAGAAGACAGGTTCATCGTGATCTATGCCTTCCGTTCGTGTCACTCATCAGTTCTAGTGTTTGTACAGTATAATATCGCTCATGAGTACTATCCAGTATGGCTTATGAGTATTACCCATTAATATTTAACAAAATAAAGTCTTCCAAAATCGATCAATTACCTTGTAATCGGTTACTACTGTGTTATTTCTCATTGTTATAATCTCAAAATAACAAATTTCAAGTGACTTCCAATGCATTTCACGAAGAGAAAATTTTATCGACTTAATTTTCGCCGTTCCTTTAGATTGTCAAACGATGTTCCTTACATGTAAATAAGAGTATCTTCAGTGAACAATCTGAAAGGTTTTGGCACTAGTTGATAAATCAGTGGTTGTTATATAAAACATAAGGGGCATACTTTCCTTTCCTGCGTCACATCCGACATTACTTTCACTTTTGTTGAAATGGTTCAAATGGCTCTGAGCACTATGGGACTCAACTGCTGTGGTCATTAGTCCCCTAGAACATAGAACTACTTAAACCTAACTAACCTAAGGACATCACACACATCCATGCCCGAGGCAGGATTCGAACCTGCGACCGCAGCAGTCGCACGGTTCCGGACTGCGCGCCTAATACCGCGAGACCACCGCGGCCGACTCTGTTGTTGAACATCTGCTCTTCGTGTAATATACTGGTCAAAAAATCCTTGAGACAATGGCATGCTAGTGCAGTTTTTCAGTATCATTGTGTCCTTGTTTTCAGTCTAAAACGTGTTCCAGTGTGTAACGGATTTCGCAAGTGTAACAATCCAGAAATTACTTAATCAGCTTCGTCTACCACTGGCACGATGCCGTGTGTGTATTAAGCGAGATAAGATTCAAGCGACTGCTCTTTTCTGAACCTGTAGTTTTACCGTGAGGAAAGGTTCCGCTATTCCCCCCGTGCTTTTTTCTCCTAAGGACGACTAACTGTGATGGTGATTTTGCAGTTCTGTGCATACGTTGTTTTACCTTTTATGTTGACGGACAACTGCAATTTCATTCATATGAATGCAGGCGAGATTCTCGATAATTATGTGGAAGGGAGGGTAATTCTGCAGCGTATTCACAGTAAAATCTAATAGGAATTTTGTCAGAGCCTGGTGGACTGTTCGCTTTGTTTCTCAGTACTGCGAGTGCTTATTTTCATACCAAGATTTGCGCGTTTATGATGCAATTGGATGGCAGTACGGTATTAGTGAATATCTGCATGGAGTTTGAAATGCAGAATTTAATAATCGTTATACGAGTAATATGTACACGGTCACCTAAACAAAGCAATCAAACTCATCAGTGTTTAAATACATCGAAATTAGTCTCGTGGTCAATCACGCTGCATATGATCCTACGCCCAAAGTCTCGTATTAAATGAGTGAATACCTTGTTCCATGGAGTTGAGCGGTTGCTCTGTACAGCTCACTGTATAAGAGTCCCGCACAACGACAAATTCGATTGAGTTCTTCGTAGCAGCCCTACACAGAACATGCGTCATTACCTTGTGCGTTGTTCTTTCGCAAAGGTAAACTGCAAGATGGAAGGGTAGAGTTTGTTTTCAGTTCGCAATAAAGTATTATTGTCCTGGATCCAAATGCGCCTAAATATTATCACAGTCCTCCATTCAGTTATAGTTGGGACTTACCGGGATTCTTACTCTCTGTACACACTCAGTTTAGTTAGCAATAATAATTATATTGGGCTAGGTACAGCTATAATTAAAAACATGGGTCGCTGATGTCATAATATCGAGCCATACATGTCTGATTTACGAGCAATAGTTAATGTAGCTAAACAATCTGTAGTAAACAGTGATCTTACGCTCTAATAATTTAAGAACAGCCAATTTAAGCGAATTAATTAACAATAATAAATTGCAGCTACGATAAATGATCGGAAATGATAAAATCGGAAAATGTTCAATAATAAATGTAGGTCGTATCATGAGTTTCAAACCTGTACTGGCTTGATAACTTATTTAGAAGTAAAGCAATGTTATTCAGAATTGGTGATCCTACGATATATGAATAAACAAGGTTACGGAGTAGTAAATAAAATGGTTCAAATGGCTCTGAGCAATATGGGACTTACCATCTATGGTCCCCTAGAACTTAGAACTACTTAAACCTAACTAACCTAAGGACGACACACAACACCCTGCCATCACGAGGCAGAGAAAATCCCTGACCCCGCCGGGAATCGAACCCGGGAAGCGAGAACGCTACCGCACGACCACGAGATGCGGGCAGTAGTAAGTACTAAACAGCGTAACATACTGCGTAAAACGTAGCATGAATGGTAGTAGATTGCCCAATAACTAAGCTGTTCATTGCTAGTTCGAAAGTTACAAGTCCCACTTGTGGCTGCATTTTGCTAACTATACAACTGTGCTTCCCACGCCCCAGAACAGATGTCCTCTCATCCGAGTAATTACCAAGTCTTCCTACTGCACGACATCAGCGTAAAACTTTAGTACCGCCTCCTCTGATGGTCCATACAGAACTCTTCCTCTTGTCTTCCTTGCGACCGAGGACCCTTTCATTCCCAGCATTCTCCACCGACCTCCCATTCCCATTAGTGACGACTTGAGGTACACCGATCACATGCACGACTTTCTTACAATGTCATAAAATGCACAAAATTTATCATCATTTTAATACTAAAAATTCTGCGGATTAGACACATATTTTAAACAAAAGCTTACTTGTTAACGTTTCCAAAGATACTAAACACAATACCCGTCGTATCTAAGCTCCGACTCAAGTAAATACGTATACATCTAGCAATGCTTGCTTTTCACAATATATATAAATGAGCTAGTAGATAGTGTCGGAAGTTCCATGCGGCTTTTCGCGGATGATGCTGTATTGTACAGAGAAGTTGCAGCATTAGAAAATTGTAGCGAAATGCAGGAAGATCTGCAGCCGACAGGCACTCTGTCCAGGGAGTGGCAACTGACCCTTAACATAGACAACTGTAATGTATTGCGAATACATAGAAAGAAGGATTCTTTATTGTATGATTATATGATAGTGGAACAAAAACTGGTAGCAGTTACTTCTGTAAAATATCTGGGAATATGCGTGCGGAATGATTTGAAGTGGAATGATCTTATAAAATTAATTCTTGGTAAGGCGGGTGCCAGGTTGAGATTCCTTAGAAAATGTAGTCCATCAACAAAGGAGGTGGCTTACAAAACACTCGTTCGACCTATACTTGAGTATTGCTCATCAGTGTGGGGTCCGTACAAGGTCGGGTTGACAGAGGAGATAGAGAAGATCGAAAGAAGAGCGGTGCGTTTCGTCACAGGGTTATTTGGTAAGCGTGACAGCGTTACGGAGATGTTCAGCAAACTCAAGTGGCAGACTCTGCAAGAGAGGCGCTCTGCATCGCGGTGTAGCTTGCTGTCCACGTTTCGAGAGGGTGCGTTTCTGGATGAGGTATCGAATATATTTCTTCCACCTACTTATATTCCCGAGGAGATCACGAATGTAAAATTAGAGAGATTCGAGCGCGCACGGAGGCTTTCAGACAGTCGTTCTTCCAGCTAACCATACGCGACTGGAACAGGAAAGGGGTGTAATGATAGTTGCACGTAAAGTGCCCTCCGCCACACACCGTTGGGTGGCTTGTGGAGTATAAATGTAGATGTAGATGTAGCACACACGCACTTATACTAAAACAACATCATTTACGTGAGAAATAATCTTCATAAATAACGCCTTGCTGCTTCATTGTGCTAGCTGAATGTGGAAGACTTGTCTGGTTTGACACACTTCAAGCATAAAATATTTAAAACTACTCGCTGTACAGGAATGTGTTGTAATTTTGGTTGCTGAAGTAGTAGCTCTGGTGCTATGCTGTTATCGAAAGCCTTGTTAACAGCACTTGACTACATCGTTTCATATTTAACATTAAGTTATAGAAACGTTTGTAGAAATGCTATCAGTTATTCTGAACTTTCTAACTTCTATGTTTCTGCTGATAAACTTGTGGTTGGCATTCTAGTAGGCGCATCACATTACGGCGATTATTTTGATATGCCTCGATTTACACTACTATTGTTTCTTGTACCATTACGTGTAATAGATTGATTTAAGAACCTACGTCTTTTGAATGTTTTTGAATTACAGCCAGTGTCCAGACCGACTCAGTTAAGTAGTGGCGAGCGTACTGGCTCCTCTTGTGCAGCAGCTAGGGCGAAACGAGCTAAACGCCCACGTTAATACTTCCTTTGTCGATGATGGTTCGGCCTCGCCAGAAGAATTCCCGGCGCGCTGTTGGGTCCAAAGCTTCTCTCTCCGGTCCAACACTTGAATCCAAATCTGAAATATTTATTATCTTGCAATTTATCCAGGGTGCGCGTCAAGTTATTTGGTCTCTATGCAACTACACACGTGTGTTGTCCGACTGACAGCAACTTTTCCTGTTTTGAAAATCAGTGCTGTTCAATGGGCGTGTATAGAAGATAGCTCATAAACTGCACGTAAATAATATACAATAAATATTAGGAAAAAATATAAAGTGTAGTAATGTCATCCCAAATTTCAAGCCGACCGGGTGGACGAGCAGTTCTAGGCGCTACAGTCTGGAACCGCGTGACCGCTACGGTCGCAGGTTCGATCCTGCCTCGGGCATGGATGTGTGTGATTTCCTTAGGTTAATTAGGTTTAAGTAGTTATAAGTTCTAGGGGATGAAGAAGCTTGCACAGGATAGAGTAGCATGGAGAGCTGCATCAAACCAGTTTCAGGACTGAAGACCACAACAACAACAACAAGTTCTAGGGGCTGATGACCTCAGAAGTTAAGTCCCATAGTGCTCAGAACCATTTGAACCATTTGAAACAAATTTCAAAACAGTTCAACGCGTACATCGTGGATTGTTATGATCAATACAAAATCTTGTGCTTATTCTGCTGACGGCATGTTCCTCAAGCACTAATTTATTGGGTGATCGGCTCCTCCGAAGTTACGAAATCGTAATAGTTGACCTACCCGACGCACGTCACGAATACCAATCAAACTCGCTTCTCAGAGCATTGCCGGCGTCTGACTGGTCCCTTGGTAATATAAATAGCAATAACCTCCATACCTTCCATTATACCAGCTAGCGCATTGGTTGATGGAATACAGAGTTATTGCACTTACGAGCTACCATACAAGCTCGTTTTCAAACTCAGTGCTTTTCGTACAACTGCCACACTCTTACTTTTGTCATCGACTAGTCCGGTCGATGCACTGTACAGACTTATACAAAGAGTTTTCGTAAAAATCTCTCGACCATACACACCACAGAGTACTGTTTGACCAGTTTCTATCAGAGAATAGTCACTCTGTGTATATTCACTTTTTACGTACTTTACTGGAAAATGTTGGCCTGTAGTAGCACTGAGAGGCTAAAAATCCACTGTTTGGGTCAACGTTTTGTAGCGCATAACATATGGATGTGAATCGATATCGGATATCTGATCGCCAGAATACAAAACATGTTCTGTCGGCGGTAGAGCTTTGCAACAGCTTCGAATAGTTCAAGAGTGTGCCTTTTTTGTCGTATAATTCACTTCTTTGACTGTCACATGATAGTTCTCTGGTTCTTCTAGCAGACATACTCGTACTAACTTCGAAACTTTTCCAGGCACCATTAGAGGTTACGAATCTTTTGAAGGAAAGCGTCGAGTACTGCCATACTTTTCTAAATTTCCATACCAATAGGTGAGACAATCAGTGATTCGTACAGTAACACGAGGATTCCTTCAAGGATGCCTTGGTTGGACAGTTACTCTTCCTGTAGAGTCTCGACTATAGTGTGTAGTGCTCCACCTAAGAGCAAATACCGTCATGACTTCGCAAGCTATTCCCTCCGAGAAACATGTTGTTGCGGCCCACAACGAATTCCTCTCCTGTGATTAGCTTTTCATCTCTGAGTAATACTTGCACCTTAATCCCTGTTATTTTCTGGATGTATTCCAATCTCTGTCTTCGTCCACCCTTTTTACTCTCTGTAGCTCCTTCTAGTACCATGGAAGTTATTCCCTAATCTCCTTAAAGGTGTCCAATCATCCTCTTCCATCTTCTTTCAATGTTTTTTATATGTTCCTTTTCTCGTCGATTCTATGCAGAACATCCTCATTACATCTGACTTCAACAACCCTCTAGGAGCAATTCATAATAAGCTTCTGTATGCATAAGCAGCCAATTTGTGGTTGTTCATAGATTTAAAAACTCAACCCGTAGGTTGACTGTCTACTGCTTGTTTACTGTTCATCAAAATAAACAGATTATCCATATTTACTTCTAATAATATTATAATTGTGAAAGTATCTCTGTCAATTACGATTTCACGACCAAACCGCTGAACCGATATCCATGAAATGTGACATGAGATGGCTTGACCCCTGACGAAGAAGATAGGCTAGTTTAGCAAGTGTGTAGTACAAGATATTTACTGATCGGAAAAATGTTACACAGATTAAGGAAAAATATCAATTCTTTGAAAAAGCTATTTACTCTTTCACTTTTGAACTTCATGATATTTGTGAAAACGCTGAATTGATTGATATGATCTAATTAAAATGATGCAACGTAATGAATACAATGCTTGCTAAAGTGTTAACCTGGTTAATCCATACTTTCATACTAATTCCAGTATTATTAAATGCGGAAGTAAGTTACTCAGTAGGGTTTCGACGACTCTATTGCTGAACCGATTCCGATAGTAACTGGTAAGGCGATAACCCTGAGAAAGACCATAGGCTGCTTTAGAAACTTGTGTCTTTTTGAGTATTATTAAAATTTTTGAATGTGGTTTACGCGAGTGGAATGCAGGCGACGCTGGTGCGACGGTGGCCGACACTTAGCGCCTATATATTCCGTGACAGCGCAATATTACAGCGCGCGTGTTTATGATGTTGAGTTGCTACACCACCTGGCATAGTTGGAAAATTTTGGCGGAGATACAATAATAATATCCGACAGTAATTCCGAGAACCATATTTAAAACTGTTACTATAGCCATGACATTAATTCGTAGTTGAGAATATGGACAACCATCAGCTGTATAATGGAATGATGACAATGAGAATTTGTGCCGGTCTGGGACTCGAACCCGGATTTCTCGCTTATCCCGTGCGATCGCCTTACCTATGAGGCTATCCTAACACAACCCCCGGCCAGACCCAAACTTCCACACTGCGTCAATCCTGTATGTACAATTTGTACTCGTACATCCACTATGTATATTCCCGTAAAGGAAGAGAACTCTTTTATGAAAAATTATTCCTATGGTTACGAAGTTTACTTGCTGGCCACTATTAAAATCTTAAGGTTGTTGGGTAGTTACGGTCAGTTAATATTTGTCTTATATGTTATTAAATCTATATAAAATACAGGCTTTATCTCTCCACTGAGAAGGTTTTATATTCAAAGCTCTATCGTTCAATAGTAGGTACAGCCTCTTGTCGAATGTTGATGAATGAACATTAGGAAAAAAGCTGTTTATGGGATAAATCCTACACCTGTGACAAAAGCGCAGCAGTGATCCAACGATGTTATCCACACTACTTTCTGGTTATTTGCTAACAAGATTCTTCTATAAATCCCATAAAAGTATGATTATCGTACTTACTTATCTTTACCGATCTTCGTTAATTAATTTGTATGTAACTACTTCTGGGAGATACGTTTCTCTTTATACTAGGATGAGTCCTTCTCTGACTTCTTAAAACCTCGATCTTCCGACGATTACCTCCATCGTCTTCGTCAGGGGCAATTGACTTACAAAGTTGCTGCTGTGAGAGCCTTATGTAGCCTATAGACGGCTTCTGATTGGCCAGTAATTAAGTACTGCAGTCGGAGATGGTGTCAACGTCTGCGATGGTAGTGCCACCACTCCTGTAGTCACGAAAACATTGTGAAGAATATTCCTGCCTCTTTTCTTCATCGAGAGCTCGCTTCCATGCACCGCTATGGCTATATCCGCGACAAGATTGAAGTTCTTCTCACACATTCTTATTTCTATAGGCTCTTTAATTACACAATCCCAGTATGTAGGTACATGGGACAAAACTTTTATTTCATCAAAGAATATTTTGTGTTTGTTTGTTAGGCTATGCTCAGCAATTGCAGATTTCTCTAGTTCTCGACTATTAATACGTATGGCGTACGGTGGGCTGACTGATGTAATTGCTTCCGCTCTCTAAGGTATGTTATAAATCCCCCATGAAAATGTCCTTAACTGCGCGTACCATCTCATATAAGCCGGTTGCTGTGACCGAGTGGTACTAGGAGCTTCAATCCGGAATCGTGCTGCTGCTATGGTCGCACGTTCGAATCCTGCGTCGGGCATGGATGTGTGTGATGTCCTTAGGTTAGTTAGGTTTAAGCAGTCTAAGTCTAGGGGACTGATGACTTCAGATGATAAGCCCCATAGTTCTTAGAGACATTTGAGCCATTTGAACCAACTCATTTATCTTCTCAGGAGGTCTTGTGCTTCGTCTTTCCAGGACTCTTCCTACTTTGCTGGATGTAACGCTGCTGAAAGGAAGGAACACAATTGGTGGCCCATCACGTGAATGTTCCACATTTTCACGTTTCCTTTTCTTCGAGAACGCTGACATTATATCATATGAGCCATAGCCGTTCGTTCGGAACAAGTACTCTAGATGACTGATTTCGAAATCCACGTAGTCCTCGTCAGGAATAGGTTTTTCCCTGTGTACCAATGTATTTAAAACTCTTCTCTTCCGGGCTGGACGATGAAAACTCTGATCACTACGATGTAAACAGTGTGCGTCGGCTTGCGGGACATTGAGTGGCCGGACGTCCATCCGACTTTCGTTGTACCAAAACGTTTAAAACTGGCAGTCTTCCTTCTTTCTCTGTCTTGGCAGTGAAAAAGATATTTGGGTGAACTTTGTTCATACGTTCAAGGAAATGCTCAAGAGCTTCTACGCCGTCTGGCCAGACCGTAAACGTGTCCTCAAACTTGCGATAAAATGAAGATGGACGAAGGGGAGCCAACTTTAATGCACGTTCCTCGAAGTGTTCGATGAAAAAGGTGGCCTCGGAGAACCCATAGCCATTCCGTCCGTCATTTCATAAAATTTTACCGCTATGCAAGATGTAGGTGGTCGTCATAACACGTCGGAGCACCCTTATCTTTTGAGTTGTAAATAGTGAGACCACATCCAGGCTGGCTAAAATATCTTTTAGGCCAACTCTAATCAGTTTAATTCTCAGAGGTTTACTCAGACAGGTGTAAATAACGCTGTTCCTCGTTTATCCGTAGTTTCTCAGCACCACTTTTCATAGTTTCTATGTTGAGATTGCTATGAATGAAGCCACGCAACGACTCCAGTTTGGTAAAAAATGACAGTAGCCTCAGATTAGCCACGTCTGCAACTGAGCCTTTCTCAACACTCAGTTCAAACTATATAGAAAGCATCAAACATAAGGAGAGAAACAGTAACATCTTGCAGTGGATAAGGTTCTGACCGTGGAGGGGTACGGGAACCGGATAATGATCAAACAACATTTGTACTTGTACGTCTAAGTAAACGGTTCACTACGTTATTGACTCAAAGATCAACTAGTGAGTACTCAGATTTCACTAAACCGATTTTTCCTTTATCGGGATTATCTCATATTACGATAGTTACAGTCTATCATGGTTTTCACAAAAACAGAAATCTGACGTGGAAAAAGCCATTTTGTGGGCATTGAGCTGTAGACACAACAGAATGTACTCGATCACGCGTACTTTCGCGTGACAATTTAGGTGACTTTGCATAGCCGGCTCATCAGTCTAGTTAACTCCAGTTCAAAAACTCTGTTGCTCGAATAGGTGTAGCAGCTGCAATTCTTTATGTAGTTGCCAGGTTCGGAGTCGAGGACGTCCGTTACTTGGGGCATGTGCTTTCATCTCCTCTGAGTCGGCAATGCCAAGGATTTTCTCTTGCTCTTGTTTCTCTACAACATCATCATAATATTTAACGTATTATATCACAATATATAAAACGTATAACGGTTTTACGTAATAGATAACAACAACTCTAGTTATTATTCCAGTTACTGGTTATCTGTAACTAAGCTGGAGTGATTACTACCTCGAGATGCTCTATAACCAGTTTTGAACCGTTAAGTCTTGGAAGACACGCTTCCTGAATTGTAAAAATAAACTTGTCCATGTTGCAATTTCATGAGCTCTGTAATTGCGTTTACTAAGCGCACTTCTTAAAATCTCCTCTATCTCTTCCCTTAATCCAAACTGATAATGGTCCCTGATTGATGTGCATCAGTGAAGATTCGGTTGCACGTATATTTTTTGAGCTACTTCGTGTATCTTAAAGATTGTTCCTCTCCGACGCCACTAATTATAAGGTCCAAATTAACGGCCATGCAAATCAGAGGGGATCGTTTTGTATCTGGCATCCCATAGGATCACGATATTTGTATCCATATGACGGTGGTGAATGCAGTCTAGCAGTGTTCGTAATGTCGGATACTCCATACACGGATACGTCACTTTGCTGTAGGCAGAACAGGATTCGTCTTAAAAGACGAAGTGGTACTGCACTTGTGTCCAATGTTGGCGTTGGTCGCAACTCCCCATGCTGCCCTTTCAGGGTCTGACGAAACAATGGTCGCGGTGCTGACAGGCTCTGGTTCTCCAGATATGATTACACTGTCTCTGTGGATATCTACCCTGTTGCAACCAGACCTGTTTCATGGCTCAAGGTGGCTGTATGATGGAGTGGGTGATGTGTCTGTGTCTGTCCTCTCGAGTACTAGTCGCCAGTCGAACCTCCATGTCGTAGAGTACGGCATTCCCCCCAACTCATTGTTTCAACGTCCACATTACAGTATTGGGATAGCGACCAGTGCAAGCAGTGACACCGCAGAACTATAAACGTCAACCTAGAGCGACCAGGATCTAGCTTATCTCAAATTTCGACAGATGATGGAAGACGTTTCTCCGTCTTATATGATCTTCTCACAGACAAGCAACATTCAGATGCTATTTCTGAATGAGAAACCTGCTTTACAATCTTCGCTTGTATACAGAATTTATTATTTTACTCTTAGCTACTTTGTGTGGTTGCACTGAATACTGATCGTGCCAATATCACCTTTGTTGCATGCCACCTTCAAGATGTAGCAGTGTCAATGGACGGAGTGTAAAATGGAAGCAGACGTTTGAGCTTATGATATAGGTGCTTTTGCCGAGACAAGTCTCTTTCATTCTACATGATAATATTTTCACACTATCAGATGACGTTTCGTTACGAAAGGTAACGTTCACATACCGCAGGGACAGAGAAAGCGTGACAAATTTGAAACGAATCGAACGTGAGGGCCACGTGCGCCCAGCTCAGACGCAGCGGTTTAAACAATGGACTCGCATTCGGGAGTACGACGGTTCAAATCCGCGTGCAGACATACAGATTTTCCTAAATCGCTCCAAGACGGTTCCTCTGAAACGTCACGGTTGATTACCTTCCCCCATCCTTGACACAATCACCGCTGATTTACTTACCCATCCTTGACACAATCCGAACTTGTGCCTTGTCTTTAATGACGTCAGCGTCGACAGGACGTTAAACCCAATCTTGCATCCTTCAGACTGTCTCGGCTTTGCTTGGTACTTCTCGGAAATACCCGATACAGCATGATATTCCACTTAGTATTTCAGTGAGGCATTTTTCGGCCAGTTCGATTTTCTCATTTTGGTAGAATCGTGTGACAGAATTGTTTATCTTGGCTACTTGTTCACAGAGCGCATTCACAGGTCCATTAGCTGTTTGCACAGAAAGAAGCAGTAAGGCGATCTATAGTCACAATCCTGTAAAAATGAATGGGAAAGACAGAAGAGGATACCAGTTCTCAATACACGCAGTCTCATAAGAAAATGGTACAACAAACTACTATGAAAAGACATTACAATACTATGCAGAAAGGATATAAAGATTTAGTTGACACTAAAACAGCCAAAAATTACTATTGACAGATGGGATTCATTGTTCTGAACATCAAGAAGTACTTTGTGCTAAATGTGCAAGAATTTGGTGATATGAATAGAAAAAATTTGTGAAGTTGTATGCATTATTCCACTGTCAGTTGTAATAGTTTTCGACAGAACTAAGGGAGAATGTGGACATTTTATATATGACTGAAAAGTACTTTTGTTACGCAAGGCTCACATCAGGAACGACTTTTCAATTTATAATTCTCTAGTGTTGAATTTACGAAGAGAAAAAAAAAACGAAAATTAGAACATCCGGAATGTATTGAAAACCTGACGTTGTAAGTAGACTTGACTGACGCCGTCCACAGTAAAATACTGCGGAGTGAGAAACAACTTCCTTCTCGGGACCTTTGCCTTTCGCGGGCAAGTGCTCTACCAACTGAGCTACCGAAGCACGACTCACGCCCGGTACTCACAGCTTCACTTCTGCCAGTATCTCGTCTCCTACCTTCCAAACTTTACAAAAGCTCTCCCGCGAGCTTCTGTAAAGTTTGGAAATTTATTTGACAGGCCAAGATCTACCGTCCTTTGACGCTGTAAAACAAATTAAAGTTTCTAAGTCAATTCAATATAAAGGTAGCTTCATTTATCTCGGATACTTTGGTACTCACAGACTCACTCATCAAAACCTATAGGATTCTTCCCGTTGACCTAGAATCATATTTGTCAAGAAGTAAGGTTTCACAGCAAAAGGAAAGTAAGAAATTCGGGAAGGTTTTATTTATAATTACGTCACACGAGAAAAATATTTTTTGTCTTCTGTTGAGTGGCTGTACGCCTGTTGAGTCCCCTTTTTCTCTGGAACAGAACGATGAATGGAGTTGAAATGTTTATCACATACGGAGGTCTTTAGTGCCTTGATGGCGTTAAAAGTTAAACTTTTAAGTAAGGGCAAACAAAAGATGCGGCGGCTATTTATGTCACGTATTTTGATAATCGCAAACTGACTCATTAAAACTGTAGGGTACTTTCCGTTCACTTAGAATCATGGAAATGGCAATAAATAAAGTTTTACAGTACAAATAAGGAAAAAATCCGGAAATTATTAATTTATAACTATATCACACGAAAAATTTTTCTTTCATCATTTGTTATCCGACCACAAATTTCAAATTACATCAATTTCCACCGCCTTGGAATCCGCAGGACCAATATCTAGCAACGTCGATAACAGGGGAAAATCGTCGAGATACTCTAGTGGATTAACTATGTATTTATACACTTAAGTTCGACGGGACCCTCAGAGCCCGAATTCTACTCGCACATGGACAATTTTTTACACACGTTCTGACAGATAATGGCTTTTGTGGTCATTCTCTCATGCAATCACTGAAGATGCAGCATTTTAATTTTCGTCGTTAGAAACGGCTGACCGAAATCATTGTACTGGCCAGAACAAAATTACTATGGATAGAGCCTCGGATCTTTTGTTTTGTAGACTGACAGTTTCTTGCAGAACCATTTACTGCAACAATTTTCACGCAATGATTTCAACTGCTGAAGCCAGCTCAGTGGGAATGGAAGCGACTGGCGCACATGAGGAGGGGCATGAGGGGGGGGGGGGGCGGTTGGTTTGCCCCCGGCCTTGTAGCTCTCGTTGGAATTGGGACCTAATCCACTGCTGACTATGTGTTCTGACGGGGATTTAATAAAAGCGAGCAAACGTTTGCCGCCCTAACGCTGTTGCTCATTACCGGGCGATTCAATTTGTGCCTGTGATCACAGACACGCTGCCAAGCGGTCATAAATCTGTTCTCTCTGCGCAAAGCAAATATTTTGCTTGTGGGACGACGCTGCGTCAATGTGGATATTGTCAAATTAAATGTGAAAAGGGTTTCCCACAGTGAAGGTCAGTTGAGACCGAATCACAACACATTTCTGTGGTTGCACCCCATTACCAGATCAAAACAGTTCCTCCTTATTTAGTTTATTTTCCTTTTCATCTTTGCACAATGGACACCAACACTAATCTTCGACATTTTGTAAGTACGAAACCAAAAGCTCTGTCATAAACCATCAACCATCAACGATCAGTTCTCATATTCTACCGTACGGTGGTAAATCGTAACTACGTATTTACCCCTCCCCCACCCCACACCCCCACCCTCCCTCCAAATCGCAGCTTCAACGCTATTCAGGTATTCAGAGTAGATGGTCGAAAAACAGAAATATAAATGGCTAATGAGAAAGAAACTCTGTCATTCTACGGGAAAGATAGGGATATAATCATTCTCCAGATGTCAAATGACTGTGTGTGTGTGTGTGTGTGTGTGTGTGTGTGTGTGTGCGTGCGTGCGTGTGCGCGTGTGGTAAAGAAATCTCCACCTTATATTTGTGTAGCAATGTTGTCTGTAAAAGTTGTGTAAATGGCACTAAATTGCAGATCGTTTATCAAATTTAATACCTATGTCATATGAGGTAGAAACACTTCTCTTTAGCAAAATGAACAGTTTGTCACAAAATACTACAAGCGCAAAACAATGAAGTATTTTTCCTGTTAAAATATTTCATGAACGTAGTGCGAAATAATCAGGCTTCATACATGAGTAGATAAGAATTTATATAACGTAACGTGCTATCTGCACTGTATTTAAAGATTCAATCTAAGTTGAATATGTCTTTTCAAAGTAACTTCTGGGCCACCAATCTATAATTATTATAGTAATTATTTATAACCAACAACATTTGTGTCTGATAAAATTTCTATTCAAAACTGCCGCTGCGATATTTTACAAAGATGGCGGGTGACATGAGACAATATATATTAAATCATTTTGCTCTAGCCTCATTATACATTAACATTTGAAAATAGACTCAATTAAAATTGCTTATTACTGTTCTACCATTTACTAATAAACTGCGCTGTAAATCACTAACACTAATGGCTGCGCCGGCCGCGGTGGCCGAGTGGTTCTAGACGCTTCAGTCCGGAACCACGCGGCTGCTACGGTTGCAGGTTCGAATCCTGCCTCGGGCATGGATGGGCGTGTTGTCCTTAGGTTAGTTAGGTTTAAGTAGTTCTAAGTTCTAGGGGTCTGATGACCTCAGATATTAAGTCCCTTAGTGCTTAGAGCCATTTGAACCATTTTTGAACTAATGGCTCCTTAGTAGCTGAGTGGAAAATTAACACATATAGGATAAGAATTACAATGGATTAAACTTTGGAATAAATAAAAATCGTTTCACATCCAAAGTACCTATTCTGGAAGTATTAATTACCAACACATTGCAGTTCCTTACACATTTCTGTGTTACATCAATCGGTCCAATCAGTTCAGTCGTTCGAAACAGAAGCGTCCTTGATCTACAATCATCACAGATAACCAAAGATGATTTGCATTGTCTATTTTCCATGAACATTTTCTGAGATACTGACACTGAAAATTAAATTATTACACAAATAATAATTATTTATTATTATTTTTTAGTGTTGATGAAGTCCTTTTGATTGATAACACGATAATGTTCGATCAAATTCCACACAAAATTCTGTCATGAAATTTTTTCTGAGTAAAATGTAGTGGTGGATATTACAACCGCTTAATGCACTGAATGCATAGGTACTAAAGAGCGTTGCATCCTGTTGTTTGAATCCAAGTAAAGTCAGACAGCAAAAGACTAGAAAGTCAGAGCAAACACAACTGCTAATATATATTCGAAAAGTAGAAACCCCCATTCACCTGTACGAAGATCGTTTTTATTGGACTCACAATCGGTTTCGTGACATTACAACCACATCTTCAAATGAACGTATTTCATAGGTCATGAGATGAGCAATACTGAGGATATATGGAACACACAACATTCGTCGTCAATTTAGAATGAAAATGAAACCGCAACGGAGGCGTTAAGTCGAAAGTAAAAAACTGAAACGTAGCAGTACTATCCGCCATTAATTGGTAAGATTAAAATTTATAACCTGATGGTGTAACTGCCAATTAGTTCGAAAGATGAATAAAGGAAACTAGAGATAGGTCCAAGACTGGATTTTCACTGTAGAAAAACAAGTCCCGCTATTCAGATACTCAGTCTCACGAGGCCCAGAAGGCACCATATAAAACTGTCTAAAGAGGAATGTCATACAGCTGAAGTAGTTTCTTAATTTGCAAGATGCGAAAAAGCCAAAGATGTAAGTGATTTGACTGGTGCACGTATGTGTTCGTAGACTATATTTCACTACTGTAATAAGCTGCAATTTCTCCGATTAGTAGATTATCCTTGGAAAAAATGAACAGCTTGTGACACCATGGCCTTATTAATTTACTTTTCGTCTTTGTTCGTTTCGCAAATAACAAAGTAAACTTAGAGACATTTCTTGTCTATTGCATTAGCTGATTCAATTCGTAATAATAATTTTTTTGTGTGAGGTATCAGAACCTTATACTTGTTGCTGCACCTCCAGTGTTTGTGATACACTTTAATAAAACATGTACAGTTGGCCAATTTCTACCTTACAGGCCATTTTAATGTTTACTAGGAGCCAAAATTTTTCATTTTTATCCGATTATTAAATAGCGGACATAACAGTTTCTAGAGCGAACACAAAACTCACAGGCGTCATAACTAAAAGCGGAATGTTTACTCCCGAAACTAATTAGAGGATGACCATTACTCAACTCAGAAAAAATGACTTTTTTAATCTTGATGCTTGCGCGTCATATCATCGGTCTCGGGAATGTTATTCCGCTTTCTGATAATCGAATAATACTACAAAATGTTGCCAACCACTGCACTTTAAAATGACCTGTGAGGCAGAAATAGACAAACTGTGCTGTTTTAATAAAGTAAATAACAAAAGTCGAGGTGGGAATTTTACAATGTCTTCCAGTTTTGTTGATGATTTGCTATGACTATTGTTTATGTTTTTAAACTGCACAGTTTTCCTGCGTGAAAGTAATAGTTTAGAAATTAACGGTACATTTGTAGACTTTCTCAAATGTGCTTATTTGAATCGAGCGGGCGAGGAGAGACTGCGGGCTGTTTGTTGGCGCCCCCGGAGCATAGTGCTACGCGAGATACAGTCACTTTCCATCAAATAGTGAGAAGAGATGTGCGCAGCTATGCTGTGCCGAATGCTGCGATGCGTACGCTGTAAACGCCCATTGGTCTGATAACAACGGCCAGTCCGAAGCATAAGCACGTCCCCGCAGTTTAAATTATCGACGGGACTGGAGACACCGACTGCAGCTACTGCATCACACCTATATTGGTAACGTGCCTGCATTACGTCTGCAACGTTAGATAAGGCCTACCATGTTTGTGAACCGGAGCTACTCAATTTGAATCTATGTTTACGCATAATACGGCTGATGTTTCAGTTAAAATGTGTGTTTGATCTTTTACCTTGTAAGCTTTGTATAAAATAAAAATACTGACTATCCTTTTTCAAAAATTTCTTTCCCGTGTAACGTGTGCATTAGATACCGTATTTAGTTGCTGAGAAATAGCGACTGTTGGTTGACACTGTGATGCACGTGAAACAAAATTTTAAGTGAAATGATGAATTTGAAATAATTAAAATAAACCTAATTAAATTCCAACAGAAAAAATAGCGTACGCAGTGAAAACTATTTAACTGTATCTCAATACTGAAGTATATTAAAAAAGTTCGTAGCATAAAGTTTGACTTGAAATACCCGTGAAATAAAACATTCCTCAACTCGGTAAGAAATAACTGCTTAGTATTATCTACACGTTCACTGTAAATTAATCTGCTTAATGAGAACAATATCTGAAAACTCTGACTGTATACTGTTCGTTCACAATAACGTAAAGTGAGATCTACCCTGAAATAAAGGTAACTTACCTTATACTTAGCATACGTTTCGTGTTTGGTATACTGACGTTCTCGAAAGCAACTAGAAATCGGCAGATGCAGCTGTTAAAGAAAAAATAAACTACGCACTACTCTGTTCTCTGCTTGTCAGAAACAATCTGTTGCTGCGTGTGGCGTGAGGTGCAACGCACACATTACAATATATTGAAAACTTTACTAACAATGATGGAGGAGATTTTTACTTAAAGAAAATCATTGTTGATAAGTTACACACTAATTATTGTCGAAAAGACTGTACAACACAAGAAGACTAACTATTAAAAAGTTGTCATTACTAAAAAATCACAGACATTTAAACTAATTGCGCTACTTCTGACACAATGGTAACAAAGAGGTGAAATTAATACTAATTATGAATATCGTTAGTTATCTAAGGTATAAACATTTCCTAGTAGTTCAGACACACAAACATTTTATTCTTAAGCTGCGTTGCTTACATTGAAATGAGCCTTCAAAAATCTTGTCCATCCATAGAATCGCCGGCCGGAGTGGCCGTGCGCTTCTAGGCGCTACAGTCTGGAACCGAGCGCCGCTACGGTCGCAGGGTCGAATCCTGCCTCGGGCATGGATGTGTGTGATGTTCTTAGGTTAGTTAGGTTTAAGTAGTTCCAAGTTCTAGGGGACTGATGACCTCAGAAGCTGAGTCGTATAGTGCCCAGAGCCATTTCAACCATCCATGGAATCAATAACATGTTTTTACGAACTAACTGTCATCTCCCTAATAAAGTATTTTAGATCGTTTCTCCCAAATTCACAAATGGCAAATCTCTTTCCCAGAAAACTCAACTGCTCGCTACTATTTTCCACTTAAAAATGCCCTAGCGCTGCACAACTGACGGGCGAACAGGCGAATCACAGATAAAATTAAATGCCGAGTGAAGCACACGGTCAAGGATGTTATTCACTACTCGTGCAGCGTGCTCATTTATCTTTGTCCCAGTACAGTAAAGATGAGTTATTAACAATGCCAGAAAGCATAGGAAAACCTGACAATCTGTTTATTAAAATCTGTTACACTGTGCTGAATAATTATTATGTATAGTTAAGCTGTTATGGAAACTTCGTTTGAAAGTTTGCAAATACGTACAGTGGTCTGTCTGCATAAAAAGGACTTTGATCAGCAGTTCCATGCTGCTTCGAACTGAGCAGCTCCTTTAAATTATTTGTGCGAAACTGTTGAGCTACACTTGTACAATCGTGGTTGTTTCTATGTTTATTGTTATGTCTGTGTACTGGGCTAACGCGTGTGTCTAAATCCAGCATGGGTGTGCTGATACATTCCATGAATGTATCTCTTTCGGGTCTAGTGAAGCAGGGGTACAACCTGTCGGCTTTGACCAATGACGTCAGAATTGGCCAGAGAGCGTTTATTATAAAGATGAAAGAGCTGACAAGACTGTTCAGAAGCAAAGAAATACGAGAGACGAAAAATATAGTTGACCTATATCAGAGCAAGTAGTATTTTCACGTTAAGGATATCGCGTGTTTGTATCTTATTATTTCTATCGAAAATGAAGGGGAAAATGGATGGAAGTATTGGTAGCATACCATACCTCACGTCACATGTAAATGGGTTGTATCTCTAACCTCATTCGAACTGTATTGGTTGACTGCAGTACAGGATACAAATTTAGCGTACGTCGATTTATTCGTTTTCGTTAGCATTAACTATATAGGTCAACTGAAGCACGGGATACAAATTTTACGTGTGTTGTATATATATACTGCTAACGAAAACGTGGAAATGGACGTACGTTACATTTAAAGCCTGTACCTCAGTTGAGCTACGCGAAGAGGCAGTAAGATGACACATATACAATTACTATCCCGTAATTCACGATGGAATACAGCTATTTTTTTCGCCTACGATGCTAATAGTATCGACTGAAAATTATAGCTTTGATCACATTAGTGACAACAGTATCCCATTCTTCAGTTGAGGTATGTAGCTATACACAACGTTTGTATCCTGCGCTCCAGTTGACATGTATAGGTAAATCTCACAAATGTTACATATGTCATTCTTTTCGAATAGGTATTGTCAGTATGAAGGTCAACTGAAGGACGGCATACAAATTTTAGTTGTGTCTGCCTTTCGCCTTCAATATTGCTAGTACAGATCCGAAAGAATCGTACTGATACTAGTGCTGGGAAATGAAAGAAGAACGACACCTGCGAAATTTCTATTACGTACTGGAGTACAATAAAACATACGTAATGGAGTAATAAAATAATGAAACACGTTAAAATAGTCAAATGCAGCAAAAGAAAAAAATGGAAAAGTGAACTTGCCACACGGGAATTTCTTAAAAGAACCGAAGCTCGCCTAGAAAGACATCAACAAAAATCACATACCCACGTACACAACAAGCAGAACATTACGAAAACACACTCACACACATACACGCACAGACACACACATTCACCCTCCTACCACCGATCCTAATGTGAAATTAGCTAACATATGTATTTGCCCTACACGTTTAACGAAACATTTAAACTGGCAGTATGTTTGGGGAATACTACTCCTCCCTGAGTATTCGCCTAAGTGACTTTGAAGCGTGGAAATCCGGTGTCTCTCCTTCCCTACAAGAGATTTCACAGCTGCCCAATAACCCTCTATGCTATTTGCGAAAGTCCCTGTGGATAATGATCTGAACTCATATTGTGATTAACTTCCCCCTAAATCCCTACATGAAGAAAAACCATCTGAAATTACAGTGGAACCATCTGCAACATCTTCAATTAAGCAGACCAAAACTTCCTTCCTTCGTTTCGGTACTACTTTAAACACTACATCGTCACACTCCTGACCTGAAACTACAGTCCCCCAAAGCTATAATCCCACAGGAGGTTCCCCTCAGTTGTACATCCTTTTGCCAAAATGCGACTCGTCAATTTCGACCACAACACCCCCCCCCCCCTCCACAAAAGTCTGTACGAAAAGAGTACCAATCCACAACTGTACGCTTACTCACACGCCATTCATGAACACACAGCCACACAGGATATCTCAAACACCAAAAGTACGTGATTTTCATAATGTCTCTCAAGGCGAGCTTAGATTTTTCGAACGACGTCCCTCGTCTAATGGACCGCCCCAACCAGTCTTTGCTGCAGCGCCATACGTATAAGTCGTGAGTACGGCGACGAGATACACTTGTGAGGCGCATATGTTCGCCGCACTCACGACATCGAACATACTCGGCAACGAGATCACACGTTTGTAAAAAACGAATCGTGGCTAACATGTCTACGCCCATAGCCTCTCTCAAATCATCCAGGTTCATCGGAACAAATAAATCCATACCTACAAACGATAATGAGATTCTCAAAACAGTCCTCAAACAATAAACTAATATTCCAAATTACCTCAATATCACAAATACTGAAATGAAGTACCGAATGAATTGCAAACAACTAATTATTAGAATAAATGCACACTAAGAATATTTTGAGCAGTATGTAGCGATCTCTTTTAAAATCACATTCAGTTATTTTAATGTACAATGATAGTGCTTATCCGGAACACAGAACTGTTTTATTATCAATGGATGAAAGTGAAGACATTATTATCTTTGAGTAATGTATGGCGTCATTGGTAAAAGTAGACTGGTTGTATCCCCTTCTTCACTAGACCTCTTTCCGCTAACTGCTTTCGAGGAAGTACGTTTTCTTTAGGTTGTGTGAACTGAGTCGGTGATGTTCCTCCCATGTCTCATTAAATTCGGTTACTTAATGTTCTCGCTAATAATCAAGGAAGCAACCTCAGCCGTGATCAACTCTACTGCACTTAAAATTAATCCACAACAGTGATATTTATTTCAAAGCGTATTTTTAAACTGCAGTTTTTTTTAGACATGAAAGTAGAATCGATGGCTTTTTAGTCCGAAATCGATGGGACATGTGTAACGGTTGAGGATTCGTATCATCATCTGAAGCCATATTTGGCACTCAATTTTCTTACTTGTGTTCTGATTATACGCAAATAAACAGAGGCTTTACGCTAAAAATCTTTAGTACGTAATATTGAGGATCCTAATCCTCTACAAGTTTAGATATGTGAACATGTGTGCGCAGTAGGTGATGTGCACTGGCAGAACTAGGAAGAATTTCATATTGATGAATGCATCCTAGTTAAACTGTATCGCCGTGCAATTTCTAATTGCAGGAGGCGATTCAACGGCTGTTATTCACGTCTTTATTAAACCGAAAGACAAACCAATAAA
Organism: Schistocerca gregaria; assembly: GCF_023897955.1. NCBI lineage: Eukaryota > Metazoa > Arthropoda > Insecta > Orthoptera > Acrididae > Schistocerca > Schistocerca gregaria. Next base: position 719,053,817 of record NC_064921.1, on the reverse strand, counting down.
CACACTGGATGGAAAATAGTCACTTCTACGAGAAATCCCGCTAATAATGTGTAACGTCCCCACTGACCTTGATAACAGCAATTTAGCGAGGAGCAAAGCACACATGTTTCTTCAAATTTTTATTTGTGTGTTGAAGTCATAAAACCTGCTCTCCCGGGGGTCGAAACCAGTCCATACAATGTATCAGCATATTGAAAATTCTGTACATAGTAAAATACTCTTTTTCTTAAAGTCTAATGATACAATATTAAGATTGTAAATCCATAAATATTACAAAAATGGATGTATGTGTGTATGTTCCCCATCTCCTCCTAATCCACCGAACCGATTTCAGCCAAACGTGGTACACATATTCTGTATTGTCAGGTATCAATATCTGTGGGGAAAGAACCTCATACCTATCAAAGTTCACGAGTTATGGTGTCATTATCAACAAGATACGTGAAAAACTGCAGCATGATGCATGACGTTTAAATTTATTACTTCTGTGCTAGAAACTCCATGCACTATAAATTTCGTACACAGTACCCACATATATCGCTGAATGTACCAAGAAAATCACATAATTTTCCCACACTCAGTTCGGGAGATATGACATCAGAACGACCGAGAAGTTTGAAAAACTGCAGCATTGTGGATGACGTTTAAATATATTACTTTTAAAATAAGTATCTTGTCAACATACGTCGCAGACAGTATCCACATATGCCGCTGAATGTACCTATAAAAATGCATCGTTGTTTGGCACACACTTCAAGAGACATAACGTAGTAAACACCGAGATGCGTGAAAAATGTCGCATCATGCGTGAAGTATTAATACATTTATTGTTTGCATCTAAGACACTCCTACAGTCGAATCAGCTTAAGGATATTCCTCCCAGTTAGCAGCGTTTTCACAGTTTTCAACTGCGAAGCGCAAACAATAGCCGTCTATAGGGCTACGAAAAGGCGTTGCCATAGAGACGTTTACAAAATCGCGTTGTAGACACGCCAAGCAGCTGAGCCCAACGCACAGAGATTGGGTTGATTTGGGGGAGGAGACCAAACGGTGAGTTCATCGATCTCATTGGATCAGGGAAGGACGGGGAAGGAACCATCCCGGTATTTGCCTGAAGCGATTGAGGGAAATCAAGGCTAAATCAGGATGCCCGGACGCGGGATTGAACCGTCGTCCTCCCGAATGCGAGTCCAGTGTGCTGACCACTGCGCCACCTCGCTCGGTGTGCGCACAGAGGCTGCCCGCGATACTGTACTTGTATATTCGTACATAGTGCGTATTTATTTGTACGACTGTTTCATAATTTCAAAGCTGTTTTCATGAATACGGGGAAATAAATTTTTTTCGATATTACGCTGTAAACATAGCTCATTTTTTGTTTACGTTTCTAATAAAAAAATTGGTAAAATGAAATTGTGGAAATGATGATTGCTGATTTAATCGATTATTTCAAATACAGTAGTTCCAAACATGCGATAAAGAATTTGGCGGGCTAGTCGATAAGTGAAAGGCTGCGTGACTGTTCATCAAAGAAGGCACATAGGCCTGTTGCCTTGTGAACACGGCGCTTGTCAGCTTGGGAGAGTCCACAGAATATTCTTCGGAAAACTGTAGATGAAAGAGAAACGCTCATCGAAATTGCTGAAACAAACATACCGACTCATGTTTGCATTAACGAGAATGAGCCGACCCAAATCGTGGTTCGCAGAACAACCCCGAAAAATCACATTCGGCTTGACCTACACCCTATACACACAGCAGGCTAAAAGCCGCATAGGGCCTTCGCTGCCCACTTGACAACTTGCATAATTGGGAAGGAGGCAATATTGCGAGTGGTCGGAGAACGTTACGTGCCTCCAGTCATTTAATGTGTAATATCTGTATTTTTTAATCCATCGAAGACGCGCAGCGTTACGTGCCGCTTTGAGGGATGTCGTTTTGAGATTCCAAATGTCCATTGCACGCATTTCCCTTCGCCATATACGGTGGACAGCCACAAATCGGGAGGCTTCTTTCACGGTGTGGTGACGGTTACGCATTAAGAGGATATAGCTGCTTTGCCACATCTCCACATCGTCCCACCGTGCTGATTCCATCAGCCAACGGGAACAGATACACCACTTCACTGCCCAGGTTAGCGTTGGATCACTTGATATCAGCCCTGCAGCGTTTCGAGGAAACCAGTGTGCATTTTTAAGGAAGTCACTAAATTGAGTAGGCAAAGAAAAACCCTTAATGTTCGAATACAGCATTAGTAGTATGCTGCTTGACACAGTCACGCAGATTAAATATCTTGGCATAAAGTTGCGAAATATGAAATAGAACGAGCATTTAAGAATTGTAGTGGGCAAGACGAATGGTCGACGTCAGTTTAATGGGAGAAGTTTAGGAAAGTGTGGTTCACCTGTATAGGAGACCGCTTGTAGTAGTGCGACCCAGTCCTTAGTACTGCTCCAGTGTTTAGTATCCGCACCATGTTGGATTAAAGATAGACATCGGAACAGTTCAGAGGCAGGCAAGTATTACGGAGATCCTTCGGTAACTCAAATGGGAGTCCCTGAGGGGGAAAGCGTCATTCATTTCGAGGAACACTGTTTTGAAAATTGAGAGAACCAACATGTGACGCTGACTGCAAAACGATTCCACTGCCACGTATGTACATTTCGACCAAAGAACACGAAGATAAAAGAAATATGGAGGATAGTATTTTTTCCTCGGTCTTTTGCAAGTGGAACAAGAAAGTAAATGACTTATAGTAGTACGGGGTACCCTCCGCCATGCACCGTACGGTGGCCTGCGGACTATAAATGTGCATGTAGACGAACTCTGAAACGACCATAGTTCCTGGGCACATTACGACGCTACACGCTACTCACCGCCCTACGGTGTGTGGTCAATGTGTTTCGCTGTCCATCTTAGGCGTTGACCCCATACAGACTTATTACGTCTCTGACGTTCAGACTGCAGCCAGTTGAAAATATGACTTACTGAAATCAACGGTCACAACCAGCTTCCAGTGGCGTAATGAGTTCGCAAGAGACCGCGTTTGTGCAGGGAGATTCCGTGATGATGTTACAAACTGACAGGGATGATAATCATAATAAGCCAAAGATGATATGCAAATTATATTATTTGTTGATAAACACTGCTACAAGTCTTCAGGTGGAAAATTAGCAAAAACCTACATAAACATCTACACTGATATTCTTATTTGAAATTCTTTACACGGTTCGTGACTGACGAACACCTTTTTGTAGCACGAACCGACGAACATACTATTTTTTTTCCTCTGTAAATTCTGAATTACTTGCGTTGATGCTGTTTCTGACGAAAATTTATCTTCATCAGCGATTGACGGCACATAATCGATTTCTCATGTGTCTTGCCGCCAAAAATCATTGTAATCCTCAATAACTATTATACTAACGTAACCTTTCGCCCGAGGATGATGGCATGAAACATTAAACGAAGTAATGGAGTAATAAATACATGAAATGCGTATAAAACAGTTTGTTTCATATTTGATTATGAGTCATAGCCTTGATAAGGCTATTTCTGGCCGAAATAGTCGTGTCACCGTTAGCTATTTGATGTCATACGACTTTAAGTAATACCTACTGAAAACCTTAGTTAAATATAAAGTTGGTATTTTATCAGGTTGATTAAAAGTTACAACCATTATTGCACATATTCGGCGATGGAAAACTAGTTATCCCCAATCTACTCGAATTTTACCACATCTGTTTTAAAACGTATAAAAATGTACCATTTTTGTTGAGGGCTACCTATTCTAACTGTTGAAGTTGCCTTCATAAGATATTAAACACATAGAACGTTGCATGGTCCTGTAGTCATATTTTACTTCCGTAAGCGATTAAAATGAAATTTATGGTAGAGAACAGGGAAAATAATATCGAAACTCATGGCTTAGGACCACTCTAGGCATTCATAACCACCTGTAATGTTCTAAATAACAAACCATGTAATCCTGCTACGAAGGACAACGACACGAGACCAACAATGTTAAACACCATCTGAGAGTGTTATGTGAAATACCATAGACCTCAGAAGGAGAGACAAAGGTCTTCTACTTGTTTGTGAATATTGCCTTTAAGAAACGAGAAAAAAAGTGCTAAGCAATAGATGACGGTAACGCAGCACAGTGATTAAGCGATTAAAATACAACCACATACACCAAAACTCAATTTGGATTCCTTCTTCTATGACAAATTATAGTCACAACACATGGTGTTGACCTCATAAGACGATTTAGACGATTTTACGGAGAAATGTTGTCTTAACCTGCATTCAAGATTTTAAAAGTACAAGATTGTATGAAAAATTACGCGAATATACATGTAACAGCTAGAAATTTCACCACGAGTCGAGATGGTTGTTAAACGTGATTTCTGTTATAGCTTCGTCCAGACTTTCAAGCAGATGAATATCGCAGGTTTATTGGCAATCGTCTTGAAAGATTACAGTGAACACTTCACACAAGTGGACGACAATGAGAATTACAAACATTTAAAGCATTTTTATTTAAAAGGTGGACATTCCTCGAAATACCAACTTACCGGACTGATATCGTAAGAATTCTCCAGAACACAAAATCGTCTCGCCCAGTGCAAATATACTTAGCTGCTCTCGTACCAGAGTGTCCTGTTCGACATGTTCCACACTCTCTTTCCAGGTTCTCTGCTGAATAACTGATCAAAAAAGTATTATGTCAATTGGGAAACAAATTTCTTTTCAAAACGGATAAAAATAATTTAAATCTGGTTAGCGAAAAGTCATTAAGCTCAATAAAGTTCATAATGTGAGAAATATGTGTTGTATCAAATTCAGGTAATTCACCATGTCTGTTACACCAAATCTTTTTAATCTGCCTAGCTTTTTCGATAAATAGTTGTTGACAGTTTTAAAACACTCTCATCGTGAAAGTTTTCCGCTTGCTGGCAGGCCAATACTATTGCTGTGGAGGGAGAGGTATTACATTTTCGTCCGTTACACACTCGTAATTTTCGGGCCGTTACCCGTTTTATGTGGATAATGGCGTGCAAGCCATGTCTGCCATTGTTTTAAATTGAAGCATACTTTCTGCTCTGAATGCCACCATCTCCCTGCATAACCCCGTTTCTTTTTTTTTTTTTTTTTGTTTCATACTGCCGCGAACTCTCCGCAGAAAACGGTCGGTAGCTGTATTCTACATGTAAGTTAAGTACAATAGGTCACTGTAAAGAGTACAGTGCCCATTTATTAGATATTTAATGACAGTCATAAAATATAGTTCTCCGTTGATATACGCTCGTTTCAACATGAAGCTAGCCTTATAAAATTGAGATAAATTCAGAGCTATGTAATTGCAGATGGATGGAGAGATAAGTGGAAGGTAATCGTTTATACACGGCCCATGTTGTTGTCTATTAATCTGTTCGATACCACGTAATTAATGACTAATCAGGCCATCCTAAAAGGGATTATCATTTCATTCTCCTTCAGCACACACACAGTCTTACTGGCCTGAATGAAATAGTATTTTAGTAATCCATTGACAAATACTTATCTATCTGTTTGTCTCATGTTATTTGCGAGAATTGGAGGGTGAAAAGTTCACAAAAGTTATCATACTATAATTTTTGGAAGTTACGTAGTTTTCATAGACTTGTAGCAACTTATTCTTTATATAATAATCATGTCAGTATCTAATATTTAAAACAATAAATCACACAAGAGCAAAAAACAAACGCATATCATTGACAGATTAATATCAGAGGTAAGAAGGAGCTGAAAATAAATGCATTAGCCAACACAAGATTACCGGCTTGAGCCCAGCCTATGCATCACATAGTTGCCTGTTTCAGCTCAGACTCTAAAACACTCAGGATACACATTAAAATCATACGACAGAAATAAATTACAAATTCTGCAAGGGTCGTTGACCTTGACATAGTAAACATAAAGCAAGAGAAACTGAGCCCTTTTAACTCACGAGTGCTTTACTGTTAACAGACGATTGGACATACTAATGTTCTATAATAGTTTTTAGGTGGACTTTACGAATAAAATAAACATACTATTTAAAAGAATCAACATATACTCTTAACGAAGTAGTAATGGAACTTACAGTGGGCAAAACATACAACTTTTTAAAGCAGTCTTATGAATAACCCAGGTATGTTCTGATGACCAGGGATGTTGATCCACATTAGGAACACATACCAGAATAACAGGCACTAGCGAAAGCTACGCAGAGACACATACGAGAATCCTTAAACAAGTTTCAGTGAGGGAGACTAGGTAAAATTACAGAAGTTTTCGCAAAATGCATCAAACACATAAGAACTCGCAAGATGCGCTACTCGCCATTTATTTTTAATCTGGACTCTGGTGAAATAAGTAATTCCGGTAGGGCTGCAATCACCAAAGAAATGGGAACCAAAATGTATTATGTGGCTCGCCCTAATGAGGAAAAATTATTGTTTTAAAACATATGAAATTTGTTAATATTCATTTTTTACTTAAAAGATAGGAAGTGCAAAATGGCTACCCAGGGATGGCTAGAGGACAAATGAAAGGATGTAGAGGCTTATCTCACTAGGGGTAAGATAGATACTGCCTACAGGAAAATTAAAGAGACCTTTGGAGAAAAGAGAGCCACTTGTATGAATATCAAGAGCTCAGATGGAAACCCAGTTCTAAGCAAACAAGGGAAAGCAGAAAGGCGGAAGGAGTATATAGAGGGTCTATACAAGGGCGATGTACTTGAGGACAATATTATGGAAATGGAAGAGGATGTAGATGAAGATGAAATGGGAGATATGATACTGTGTGAAGAGTTTGACAGAGCACTGAAAGACCTGAGCCGAAACAAGGCCCCAGGAGTAGACAACATTCCATTGGAAGTACTGACTGCCTTGGGAGAGCCAGTCATGACAAAACTCTACTATCTGGTGAGCACCATGTATGAGACAGGCGAAATACCCTCAGACTTCAAGAAGAATATAATAATTCCAATCCCAAAGGAAGCAGGTGTTGACAGATGTGAAAATTACCGAACAATCAGTTTAATAAGCCCCAGTTGCAAAATACTAACACGAATTCTTTACAGACGAATGGAAAAACTGGTAGAAGCTGACCTCGGGGAAGATCAGTTTGGATTCCGCAGAAATGTTGGAACACGTGAGTTATAAGAGTCGAGGGACAGGAAAGGGAAGCAGTGGTTGGGAAGGGAGTGAGACAGGACTGTGGCTTCTCCCCGATTTATTCAATCTGTATATTGAGCAAGCAGTAAAGGAAACAAAAGAAAAATTCGGAGTAGGTATTAAAATCCATGGAGAAGAAAAAAAATGTTGAGGTTCGCCGATAACTTTGTAATTCTGTCAGAGACAGCAAAGGACTTGGAAGAGCAGTTGAACGGAATAGACAGTGTCTTGAAAGGAGGATATAAGATGAACATCAACAAATGCAAAACGAGGATAAAGGAATGTAGTCGAATAAAGACGGGTGACGCTGAGGGAATTAGATTAGGAAATGAGACACTTAAAGTAGTAAAGGAGTTTTGCTATTTGGGGAGCAAAATAACTGATGTAGGTCGAAGTAGAGAGGATATAAAATGTTGACTGGCAATGGCAAGGAAAGCGTTTCTGAAGAAGAGAAATTTGTTAACATCGAGTATAGATTTAAGTGTCAGGAAGTCGTTTCTGAATGTATTTGTATGGAGTGTAGCCATGTATGGAAGTGAAACATGGACGATAAATAGTTTAGACAAGAAGAGAATAGAAGCTTTCGAAATGTGGTGCTACGGAAAAATGCTGAAAATTAGATGGGTAGATCACATAACTAATGAGGAGGTATTGAGTAGAATTGAGGAGAAGAGGAGTTTGTATCACAACTTGACAATAGGAAGGGACTGGTTGGTAGGACACGTTCTGAGGCATCAAGGGATCACAAATTTAGCATTGGAGGGCAGTGTGGAGGGTAAAAATCGTAGAGAGAGACCCAGAGATGAATACACTAAGCACATTCAGAAGGATGTAGGTTGCAGTAACTACTGGGAGATGAAGACGATTGCACAGGGTAGAGTAGCATGGAGACCTGCATCAAACTAGTCGCATGACTGAAGACAACAACAACAACACTTAAAAGATTATGTCACTCAACCGTCTTCGGAATGAATGCAATAACTGTCATCTCACAGCCAGGTCACAGCTTATTGTCAATCAAAAAGTATCCAAAAGCATTTCGAAAACTATTGGTTTCAATCTTCTGTCTGATTTGAAGTGTTCCAGTTCAACATTCTAAGCTTAAACGTAAATTTTTCGACTCTGGGAATGGATCATAAACCCAGTCAAAATCTTCATCTCTGGAAAATTCTATTTTAAAGTCTACTTCCAGAGTACTAAATGTTCTATAATTATATCCATCAATATCTTATTATCGTCAATGAGGGGCCATACTGTTAGAAACATCTCACACGATCATTTTCAATTGTCTGCATCCACAAATTTAATTTACGTTCTTGAATATTATCCATAATAGAATAGTTTCGTTTCTTCCTTACATTGCCGGCCGATGTGGCCGAGAGGTTCTAGGCGCTTCAGTCCGGAGCCGCGAGACCGCTACGGTCGCAGGTTCGAATCCTGCCTGGGGAATGGATGTGTGTGATGCCGTTAGGTTAGTTAGGTTTAAGTAGTTTTAAGTTCTATGGGACTGATGACCTTAGATGTTGAGTCCCATACTGCTCAGAGCCATCTTCCGTACATTTTTCTGTTTAGTTCATTTAAGATAACGAAAATATCGGAAAAATATGATAACATATTTATATACCCATTAATCATCTGCAAATAAGTCCACATACTCATGCCCCTCAGTCGTAAAAAATGCAAGTATCTCGATCTGAGTTGAAACATTCGCGTTAGTAATTTACATCGAGATACTGTATGGAGCAGAAGTGCAGTGTGCTGTGATCCCATGTCTTGACACATTACATTAAAAGAACACATATTTAGAGCCGCGCTGAGGTTTAATTCACGGCTTTTTTAATTATTATTATCGACTTGAGCCTCTATGGACTGCGTGGTAAGAACCAATCTCATTTTAGTGTCTAGATCTTGTTCTTGTTCCAGCTGCGTCTTCCTGCCAGTATCTTATGAGTCCACCAAGAAGTGCCTGTTTATGCTCTTTAGACAAAGGTCCTCTCCTTTTGGACGTCGATGCCATTTCAAAACCTTGGTAGTTGTTCACCAATCCTCTACATTTGTTCCTGTCAGTAATTTCTCTGTCTGAGATACCAATCTGCCTAAGATCATTTTCACATTCTTCGATCCATGTCGGCCTTATTGCTTAGATTATATGAAATCCCATATTCTTTTTGTTAGTCGGTCACCGTCCATCGTCATGAGAAGACCGCAAAATAACAATCATCTCCTTTTAATGGATGCTGTGATAGGTTCTGTCTTGCTGTACAAGTCCTCATTTGATCTCGTTCGCCACCGTCCATCAACTCATATCTTTCCTAGGATGTTCCTTAATATCTTACCTTATCGCTTTTCCAGCCTCTCAGCTTGACCTTTTCTATTCATGGTCAAAGTTTCGGACGCATATAATCCCTCAGGTTTCACAACTGTGTTATAATGTCGGAACTTGGCCCTTGTACTCATAGACTTTTTGCTAGAGTTATTCTTTGTCAATTAGTATGCCTACTCTAACTTCCTCATACTGACATTAATTACTTCTTCTTCTAATCCATTGTCCTGTATGACTTCACCGAGATACCCGAAATTCTTAACTCGTCCGATTTTCCCCAGATTGGTGATCATCCATTCAGGTCCATCACAGATATTATTCATATATTTTGTCTTTTGAATAGAGATCTGGAGTCCAACGTTACCAACCATTTCTGACAGACTATTTATCTTGTTGACTGTTGACTACGTTGTTAACAATAATGGCCATGTCATCCGCAATGCCCAACAAGTCAATGTACACCCCTTTGTTCTTAGGACCAAGTCTGAACCGCTTTTCATTTGTTTCTTCTTGGGCTAACAACTTTATCCACAATAGAAAGACCTTCTCCAGGACGCAGTTGAAAAGGAGTGGGGATAGTTCATGTCCTTCTCTTACGCTCGTTCTGATTGTAAAGGATTCTTAGATCTCACCTATAAATTTCATTTTTGACACTGTGTCAGTGAGAATTTGTTAGATCAGCTTTCTTGATGTATCATTCACCACAAATCTCTTCCAAAATGACTCTCGGTCGATGGAACCATATGTCTTCTGAAAATCAACAAACACGATCACGTAGTTAATTCTTTCATTTTTTATTTTTATTTTTATTTATTGTTTGGTCTCTGATGATGTTCTTCAGCTTAAAGATCTGTTCTGGGCAAGTACGGCCCTTTCGGAGACCAGCTTGATATTCCCCAAGCAGCTGGTCAAGATGACCTTCTTTTCTGTACTGTATTGTTTTGGAGAGAATCTTGTATGGAACAGATGCTAAGGAGATGCCCGTATAGTTACTGACATTCTTATTATCGCCTTTCTGTGTAGAGGACAGATTAAAGCTGACTGCCATTTAATTGGTATCATACCAGTTCTTCTCAAAACGTTGGACTAGTACATCCAGAGTTTCATTACTTGCCAGCTTCAGTAGTTCGACCACTATTGAATCCTCTCCAGCTGCCTCATTTTTCTTAAGGTTCTACATCTACAGCTACATACATACTCCGCAATCCACCACACGGTGCGTGGCGGAGCGTACCTCGTACCACAACTGGCATCTTCTCTCCCTGTTCCAAACAGAACGCGGGAAAAATGACTCCCTATATGTCTCTGTACGAGCCTTAATCTCTCTTATCTTATCGTTGTGGTCTTTCCGCGAAATATAAGTCGGCGGCAGTAAAATTGTAATGCAGTCTGCATCAAATGCTAGTACTCTAAATTTCCTCAGTAGCGATTCACGAAAAGAACGCCTCCTTTCCTCCAAAGACTCCCACCCGAGTTCCTGAAGCATATCCGTAACACTCGAGTGATGATCAAACCTACCAGTAACAAATCCAGCAGCCCGCCTCTGAATTGCTTCTATTTCCTCCATCAATCCGACCTGATTGGGATACCAAACGCTCGAGCATTACTCAAGAATAGGTCGTTTTAGTGTTTTATAAGCGGTCTCCTTTACAGATGAACCACATCTCCCCAAAATTCTACCAATGAACCGAAGACGACTATCCGCCTTCCCCACAACTGCCATTACATGCTTGTCCCACTTCATATCTCTCTGCAATGTTACGCCCAAATATTTAATCGAGGTGACAGTGGCAAGCGCTACACTACTAAATATTACAGGATTCTTTTTCCTATTGATCTGCATTAATTTACATTTATCTATATTTAGAGTTAGCTGCCATTCTTTACACCAATTACAAATCCTGACACCGTCGATGAAGTCTGGTCTCTTCGTGGCTACCAGATCTAAAATATTTCCATTACGCGTTGGCTGTCGATTTAGCTGCTCAAGACGGTTGTCGGATAATGTGTTCAAAAGTAATTCACGCAACGGCTTGTCTGTACCACCTTAATGAATCCATAGACATACCAGTCTATACTAGGCAGGTTGAAGTCGCCTCCGACTGATATAGCATGATCCAGGTACTTCTGTGGTACAGAGTGTAGACTCCCTTTGAATGATTCTAGAAGTGTCACGGTGGAACCTGGTGGCTGGTAATAACACCCAACAATTAACTTTATTTCTCTTAGCCCTGTTGAACGTGTCCAGATAATTTCACAATCACACTCTACTTCTGTAAGGTGTCAGGCAAATCCAACACCTTCCATGAAAACCCTGACATGATAAGCAAATCCAGTATTATGTCACATAGCTCCTAATAAATCGTGACATTAAATTAACCAAAGTAATACGAGTAACGAGTGAGCAAATGGAATACCACGGACTAACACAAGAATGCCTTGTAAGGTGTGAGACACATCCAACACCTTCCATGAAAACCCTGACATGATAAGCAAATCCAGTAGTATGTCACATAGCTCCGAATAAAGCGTGACATTAAATTAACCAAAGTAATACGAGTAACGAGTGAGCTAATGGAATACCACAGACTAACACAAGAATGCCTAAAAGCATGTCGTATCTTCCCACCGTGAGACCGACGCAGTTCCGAGGGGAGAAACGAGAACAGAAGCCAAGAGCAGAACTGTGTTAAGCTAAGAAGGCCCTACGATAAGGGACGGACTGGACACCCACGTCGCCACCCTACCTCTAAGACTACCACCTGCACGTTTTAGTGTGAGACTTTTTCGTGTCTCTGTTACATTCGGACCACCTTCCAGATCATGTTAAAAGATAGAGCCCTCCAGAAGAACAGTATAGATCTTACGATAACACTAAAAGGACCACACCAGCTGCAGGTTTTAGTGTGAGACTTTTTAGCGTCTCTGTTATGTTGCAAACTTTAAAAACATTGCCCCACCATGAAAAGTATAACGTTTCTCATTGGATAGACAGAACTTTTGTAGGCGGAGCTTAAGGTTAACATTGCGACCCTGATTGGTCAGATGAAAACACAGCCAGATAGTTGTTTTTTTTTTTTAACCAACTTCGGTAAATGTACTAAGGAGAAGTTAGAGAGGAGTTGCTTCCGAGATGGCGAGGTGAGCGGGGCTGTGCTGCCCGCCGCTGCCCTGATGCTGCCTAAACACGACAAGGTAATGAATACACGCGATGCCGCATTTTTGAGCGCATAAGGCTTCACTCAGAACTGCAGAAGTCTCATCTGTTACACCCCCTTTTTGCGTAATACTAGTGTCGATCGTTAATTAAAGCTCATGGTGTTCACATTTGCCCCTTTAAGAACAGATCAGAAACGCGATGATTTTTCTTTTATATAGTTATTGAGAAGCCACATCAGCCACTGTAATTTACGACAAGTTAGATAAGTCATTAAAGATAATTGAGGGTCACTGTAGACCATTTTGATAGTTTTCTCTTTTGTGAAACTTAATTTAAACCTAGATTATAGATGTGATATGGCATAGGTCATCCTTCGATCCATTGTAGAACTTGGAAACACATTCAGGGAATATTAGTTCACATTTTTGTTGAACGCAGTTGGTTTTTAGCATCCTGTAGTAAAACACTTCCTTTTATCAATAGTGCAATTTATAAACAATGTTTTGTGAGTAGAATAAAATTTCCAATGGTAAACTTAACTGCTTTTTCGACGTTTTTTACCAGCTACCTAAAAATAGGAAAGCCTTGAACCCCATCCACTAAATTTAGTTAGTATTAAGATTCTTTTACAGGGAGTGCAGTGGAGCTGACGCTGAGATCATGAAGTATTTGGTTATATCCTCGCTAGTCTCACTGAACTCTTCTGAATTCTACATGTCATGTGTGGACTGGCGTCTCCTTACCAGCAACAGGTCCCAGGTTCAAACTAGTTAATTCCCTAAAAAAACATGCTCAGAGCGTCGTTGCGCGAAAGTGGTAGGGAGACACGATATAGAACAATCAGACACCACCTTGAATGTTTAGACTTCGACCTCAGTAGACACCATATTTTTGTTAACTGCAATGAATCGGTGTCTAATCTCTCTTTCCGATACACGTTCCAGCCCTCACTAAATATTTCAGAACTTCGTATCTCAGGGTTCGGCCAGGTGTCAGTCCCGAGAATAATTTGCGTGCCATATGCTTCCTGGAGGGCAGTAAATTCAGGATCTTTATTCCGAGCACTCTGAAAGTTTACTTCTAATATCTTGATAGCTGAAGTGTCTTTACACAGAGCGCATCCTGATTTCCCTGCCTGCACGTCGACTGGTGAGTGTTCATCAGGACACCTCGCACTACTTCTTAGCCTAAAATACACCCATGTACACGCTACATAGTACTCTGCTACCCTAGTAGCCCTTCCTTTGTGTAGTGCATCCCTGACCTATCTAGAGGCGTGCTACAACTCCCCACCCAATAGCGCAAGTCTAGAAATCAGCAGCCAAGACCGCCACAGAGTCGACGAAGCCTCTGGTTGAGACCCTCCACTCGGCTCCAAACCAAAGGACCCCGACCCACTCTGGAAACGATGCTGCAAATAGACAGCTCTGCTTGCACCCCGCGTGCGAGGCCAGCGGTCTTCACAAAATCCGCCTGCCGCCTGTACGAACTGAGAATCGCCTCAGAACCCAAGCGACAGGCATCATTGGTGCCGACGTGAGCAACTACTTGCAGACGACTACACTCAGTAGGCTTAATAGCTGCAGGCAAGGCCGCCTCCACATCTTGGATGAGGGCCCCCGGCATACAAACTGAGTGCACATTGGAATTCTTTCCAGCCCCCGTGTCCGTGCTCGGGCCCTGCTGAAGGAGCGGCCACCTGCCCACTTACAGGATGAACTGGCGAGGCCAGCCGGCCAGCCTCCACATTGACCCTCCGCCTCGAGCGACGCGAACGTGTTGCAGTCCGCCACTCACCCTGAGGTGAGGGCGGCCCCAACGCGCCGGGTACACTATAAGGTGCCTCGGCGGCTGAGCCAGCGGACGCAGCAAGCGACACCTGGGGTGTCTCAGGCGACGCGCCAGACCCTCCGCCGTCTGCACCTTGAGGCAGCAGCCTGAAGGCGGCTGGCCGTGGCCAACAGCACGCTCAGCTGCTCGTAAACCGCGGCAAATTCCTCCTGCCCCCGCACACAGAACGCACACACCGTATCCATCCTACTGCTAATATCTGGACGTATAGAGTTGCGGCAAATGAAACAGCAATACGCTACAGCACAGTTGCGTCACCAGCGACAGATTGAGCTGCGATATATGAACAATTACTTACGAACTAAGCAATCAAATGACCACGACTACTCCACTATACAGATATTACAATGCGATCCTGCCCCTGTCTTAGTACAAATGACAACCGCCTACGCGTTGTTACACTCTACCGTAATTAAAATTTGATAATACCCCTTTCTAATTCGAAATACGCAAAGATCCGAAAAATTTCACAACGCAATCACACAAACACACAAAGTAATATGAATTAAACCAGTGGAACTAATACGGACAACTGAATACACGACTAGTTTCGGCTACTGCTGCTCGCACACGTCACTTTGCAAGCACAGATGAAACTTTACTGGCCTCTGTCTGCTGCTAACTGACTCTACGAAATAAACAGAAAGCACTGGCTGTCCAAAACAAACAACTGACTAACGACTCTGCGAATTTATACAGCTAACAATAAGCAATATAACTCCTCTCAAATACGAGAATACGCAAGGATTTTATGTAATTAAATATGCAAGCACACAAACACTCGGAAAGGAATTAAGAATCAAACTACAAAACAAATATGAAAGCTAAATATGCGACTCCCTACTGCACTGCTGCTGCATTACTGCTGCACTGATACTTCACCAGCGGCTGCTCAAGGCTCGCTGTGCTGTGTCAAAAGCGCACTGGCTCTCCAAAACAAACAACTGACTAACGACTCCGCGAATTTATACTATACAACTATCAATAAGCAATATTACTCCTCTCAAATGCGAGAATATGCAAGGATTTTATGTAATTAAATATGCAAGCGCACAAAAACTCGGAAAGGTATTAAGAATCAAACTACAAAACAAATATGAATGCTAAATATGCGACTCGCTACTGCACTGCTGCTCCACTACCGCTGCACTGATAGTTCACCAGCGGCTGCCGATCTCTTTGATCTCCTCTTTACCAGGTGAAGATGAATTGGGTAGTTAGTGGATCGGGGCACATACAGGGAATATTTTTTTCGGTTCATCACTATTATGTAGGCTTCCACAATAACGAGATCTGATTGTGAAGTTTTCATTGTTGGTCAGGCCAAGATTCACATTTTCGTCTCTAAGACAAACACTAGGAGCTTGGTATTCTCACATTCGACTTGAACGTGTGATAGAAGTCTCTGGCATCGTTTTTCCGGAAATCCTGATCGATATGTTCTAACTGCTATTTATCATACGATCGCTTAGCCGTTCGTAAAGTTCTGGTTGCATATTTCGAACTTCATGGAATCAATCAAAATCTTCAGGTCTCCTGGTCCAGTTCCACTCTCTCCATGTATTTGTTCTTTTGGGCCACCACCTCGTCACAAACCTCATTCCACAATCTGTGCTTTCTCTTTTTAGGTGTCGAAATTGCATTCTTAGCTGCTTGTTGGATCTTGGAAGCGATGTCCGACCATTTATGAGATTCAAATGTCAGTTGCTGGTGGAATTGTTCCAATACGTTTTGATCGATTTTGAGCTTCGCAACGCCATATTTATGAATGTTATTTCCGGTTTTCACGGTCTTGTCGCGAGGGATTAAAATTCATTTTGATCTTGGCGAAATAATTATCTGAGTCAGACTGTATTTTAACATTCATAATTTCCTTAATTGCTCTCCTAGAGATTGCTACATGATCAATGTGTTTCTCTCCACACACATTGCCTGGTAATCGCGGAGTCTTCTGTTTCCTTGGCTTCCGTTTGTAAAATGTTGACATTGCCTGAAGATTGAAGGATTGACTCAGATTGACTAGTCTTACACCATCTCTGTTAGTCATCTTGTGAGCAGGATACTTTCCAATTGTGGAATTGCTGTCCTATTCTCAGCTGAGCGTTAAAGTTACCTAGTAGGATCGTTATGTTCTCAGATGATGTTCTTTAAGAAGGTCCCAAAACTGTTCAACTTTCTCGAGATTGCGTCTGTTGTCTTCATTGATGCATGCGCATTGATGAGTGTGTATCCTTTGTTACCACAGCTGAGAGTTAGGATAGAAAGTCTCTCAGAAGAGCTGAAGAAGTCCACAGTTGAACTGATAAACTTCTTACGAACAACAAAAGCTGTGCCTAATAAAGGCATGTTCTTACCTATTTGACTGCCCTTTTGCCTTTATAAATCCTGTAAACTTCAATGTCCATTGTGTCTGCATCTAGGTATCTGGTTTCTTTAATGGACAAGATGGTTCTGTCATGGTTTTCCACCATCATCGTCAACTGTTTGTGCTTCCCAAATTTCTATAGAGAATTGAAGTTCAAAGTCCCAAAATAGTAATTCTGTTTTGTCTTGAATTTTGTATTCGTAGCCGTGTCTTCATCTAGGTTCAGGCTCCCCAGAATCCATAGGCCTCATTGCACTACTAAGAGTGGTAGATTCCCTCAAAGAGTACCTGGGGTAGTGTCCTTTTTGTGACGACATTCTATGACGCTTGGTTGTTCAAACTAGTGCGGGTCGGACAAATTCTTCTCGGTAATAGAACCGAGGTTGCAAGCCCCGGAGCTTGATAACAGGCCGTTCTTCCGGAGTCAGACGTCCTACGCAGCCGCTTCTCTGAAGAACAGACGCTGCTAAATGAAGATATTTCATTCGCTTTATCCAACGTTGGAACATGAATGCCGTCTTCCTCCTACAAAGCCGTTGACCATCTTCACTGTCACCCTGACAGGGGACCTCACAAGGTACTATGAGCCGGGCCAGCTAAACCAAGGTTTTTAAAGAGGTGTTGCTCGTCTATCACTCCCCCTTTGTTCTGGCTTATGACCGTCAGAGACTGGCTCTGGCGAGGTTTTACGGCGTTGATTATTTTGCCCATCACAATTTTCCGAGGAGACAAAAAGACTTAGATAGAATGAACTTCGCATATTTCATTCGGCCAGTGACAGAAACTGCTTCATCTGCACAAGCACTAACAGAAATCTCCCACGTTAATTTATTACGTATCAGATATTCATTAGCCGCACGAAATATTTCTTCAGAGCTTGCTCGTTTAGGTAGTTCTCTGCAAGAAATGAAATTACTTGCAATTCATCCCCATCAGTATTCCTTATGTGGGAAAGAAGTTGTTCGTGACCACCAATACCGATGGACTCACCGACCTCCAAAAGATCTTCATCGTCACTGGACGTATCACTAAATCGGCGGTTGTTTGTCTGAACATAAGACATATTTTTGAAATTTCAGCTTCAGCTACTGAACCAAGGACTATTTTTACCATTTCTTTATACGCGAGTATTAACAATGTTGCTGTTATTGTGCGTGCTTTTTTGCCGTCACGATAAGTTCAGCTACTTCACTATTAGCTTCACGTAATTTTTGCAAAACACGTACCTATGTATTATGAGCTTCACTTGTTTTGTATTTTCTTCCAACAACCGCCAAAATTATTCTCATCTTTACGTAAAAGAGAGGAACGTTTTATTGACAAATGTCGTTCCAGTTTACTGGGACCATAGCAGCAATACTGAATATTTCAATGTACACAGTACGCACAGGGATTTGGCACTTGGTGAATGGGATCGTTTTGTTGCCATATAAAAAAAAAAAAAAAAAAAAAAAAAAAAAAAAAAAAAAAACTCGTAAGATTACTAATTAACACCCTATTGCCTTTTAAATGCTTTCTGTTTCATTCTCCCACGCTTGATGGTTTCACTACTTGCACTCTAAGACGGACAAATGAGTATACTGAACTTATCCATATGGAAAAAGAAGTAGTTTAATAACACTGTAATAGAAAATGCTGGTGTAGCAATCATAATATTTGAACTACTGCAAGCCACAGCTATGAAGAAACTGAACTGAAATACTCAAGTAGAGGAAAGTCTAGGATGAAATAACAACAACATTGTTGAACTGAATTACTTTTCTGTGGTCTGACAATGTGTGGACCCTTCGGCAGCGAATGGAAAGAAGTATAAGGTTTAAGAAGGGGTAACAAAATGGAGCAAATATCAAAACAAGACAATAAAAATAATGACGAAGACATATTTTTGCTAATCTCCGGAATATAAGGGATAAGCACGTACAAATAGCCAGGAATAAAAGATGTGGTGTTACAAAGTAGTCACATCTCAGCGGCACGTCCGGTGCAGTGATACAAGCAAGAATAAAATACAGATAATCAAAGTACGACAGCAAAATTGTGAAAATAAATTACATTTAATTACTGTGAAAACATAGCAGTTATCAGCATATATTACTTAAGTAAAGAATAAATAAGGAAATGAATTGCATTTAATTTGTTTAAAAACATAATAACTCGCGATTTGTCTAAAATCGAAATCCCTTAATTTCTTACAACAATATTCAAATGTTCGTGTCAAACCCCTAGCTTTGTGGTAGAACACTGATATATGGGAATCTGAAGTTGCATTATTTCAGATTTCTCAAACACGCTAACAGCGTGTCAAAGTAAACATAAATGCTGCCAGAACAAGTCTTCCACCTGTAAAGGTCAGATAGCCCACATTATTCTCCAAAATATCCAGCGGTATCCATTTCAGCGCAAATTACGTTAACTCACTACTGCAACGGTCACGGCCAGACATGAGATGAACAGATGTTGAGGTCTGAGCTTTACGACCCCATAGAGTGTGGGGTAGAGTTGGAAGGGGATTAACAGAAGTTTACCTCTTTGTAATATCGTTAAGCCGCTATAGTTACTTTAATGGAAGCATATCGAGAGCAAACCACTAATTTAACTCTGGAACCACTGACACGCCATTTTGCACAGTGGCCACTCAACACACCTAACAGCATGAGGTGACTTCGAACGAGACGCAGGCCAGAGGCCACGATATTGCTGCATGAACACAGACTAGAAAGGAGGGGAGGAAGCTAGCGGACGGAAAACTGTCGGGCAGGGTAGGGTAAGGAACAAAATTCGTGCTGCTTGAGAAGAGAGATAGCTAATTACGCTAATGGATGGATGTTCTAATTGGATGTAGCGTCTGCTATGAAACCATTTAACGCAGTTTGTGGCTGATTCACTGTCAAGATAATGAGAAAATGCAATGTGTCTACGAAGGAGATTGCTTAAAATACTTGTGCGTCCGATCCTACAACATTGCTCAAGTGCGTAGGACGTATACCAATAGAATTCACAGGGGCTGTTTTACGTATTCAATGACGGGCAGCAGAAATGTAACTGTTTGGTTTGTATCACGGGACAGCATCAGCGAATTGCTTAAAATGTCTCAAACTGGCAGATGCTAGAAGACAGACGCTAATTTTACATCGAAAATCTACATGTAGTGATACTAAGAATTCCTAGTGATGCACTTCACAGCTGTTAGCAGAGAGCCGGCCGGTGTGGCCGTGCGTTTCTAGGCGCTTCAGTCTGGAACCGAGCGATCGCTACGGTCGCAGGTTCGAATCCTGCCTCGAGCATGGATGTGTGTGATGTCCTTAGGTTGGTTAGGTTTAAGTAGTTCTAAGTTCTAGGGGACTGATGACCACAGATGTTAAGTCCCATAGCGCTCAGAGCCATTTGAACCATTTTTGTTAACAGAGAATGTGTGTACATACACATCTACATGGATACTCTGAAAATCACACTCAGGTGCGTATCAGAGGTTTCATCGAACCATCTTTACAATAATTCTCTATTATTCCACTTTCGGACAGCGTGCGGGAAAAGCGAACACCTATATCTTTCCGCGCTCGCTCTGATTGATGATGACGATGAGGTCCCATACTCCGAGGAGCATAGGGAATATGCGGGAGACCCGCACCGCCGACTAGGCAAGGTCGTAGCGGAGATGCTTTGCCATCGCCTTGATGAATGATGAGAAAGACGACACAACAATACCCAGTCATCTCGAGGCTGGGAAAATCCCTGACCCCGCCGGGAATCGAACCCGGGACCCCGTGCGTGGGAAGCGATAAAGCTACGGGAAGACCACCAGCTCTGATTGCCCTTCTTTTATTATGAAGATCATTTCTCCATGTATAGGTCGGCGTCTACAAAATATTTTCGCATTCGAAGGAGAAAGTTGGTGGTTGAAATTTGGTGAGAAGATAAAGCCGAAACTCTCTTCTATATTTCTCGATAATACAAAACGTGCTGTTCCTCTTCCACCTTTCTCGATGTACTCCATTAGCCCTATCTGGTAAGGATGTCTCAGCGCACACTAATATTCCAAAAAACGGACGGACAAGCGTAGTGTAGACGGCCTTCTTACCAGATGTGGATGATATTAGAGACGGCTTTGTCCTTATTTGGTGAACATTCCTGGCATTTGCCTAAAGAGATTTAGGGAAATCATGAAAAAGCTGCACCAAACAATAGTTTCAACCTCGATACTAGTTGAAACTTTACCTCTGCGTCTCTCGTTCGGTAAGTGAATCAGGGCGATTGTTATAAGCGGTCCAGCGACATTTAATGTGACCATAACCTACGTCCGACGCCAGGTGGCAGCACTAGCAGTACCGAGTATATAAAGGTGCCGGCGGAGAGGGGGGGGGGGGGGGGGGATTTGAACAGTGCAGTCGCTGTCGAAGGTGGAAACGGAGCGATTTATCTGACGCCCAAAAGGTATGTTCAATGGATTTCAGGCGCCAAAGGTGGAAGCATTTCCGAAACTGTCAGCGTGCCGGCAAAATAGTGGAATCCAGAACTGTACGTTCAATGAGTAGTAACAGGCGACGTTTTCAGATTATCACGTTTTCTGCTCCATCGGACAGATGCCGTTGATATGTACTGCGTGAAACGTCAGAAACCAAAAACACTGTAACAATCTTTGGAAGTGTGCAGTCCGGACCGCGTTCCGCTGCTGATATCGTCATTCTTGGAGGTACAATGGATTAGCACAATTACGCATCTGTTGTCGGTGACCACATTCATCCTTACATGCAGTCTGTATTTCCTCAGCACGATTGCATCTGCAAGGAAAATTCAACGTGTCACACAGCTCTCTGTGTACGTGGGTGATTCCAATAACGTCAGGATGTTAGACCATTCTTTGATTTAAATTCTGAGGAAGACACTCCTAGCATTGTTGAAACCAGGTTAACTTGTTACAAATAGTGACGGAGAGCTGTTTTTCTATCAATTGTAACATCAGGTTGTGTTTACCTTATTCACCTAGCCATAAAACTCCCCGGATTTAAACCCAAACGCAAATCCTCTGGACCATCTCCATCTGGCTGTTATTGGAATGGATCCTCAACTGAGAAATCTATAGTAGCTGGCTTCGTCACTGGAGCCGGCATAGCTCTACACCGCTCTCAGTACCTGCAAGAACCTCAATGACTCTCTACCTGCAGATCTCGCAGCAGTCCATGCTTCTGAAAGGAGGCCACATTAATGTGACTGGACAGTATAGTTCATTTCGTGTTAAGGCGCTGATGCATAATTCCTATGAACAGAAAGTATACAATATTTTTATTTCAGGAAACAGCGGATATGGACACGGTTTAGTGAGAGACTGTTGTATCGTTCATCAACACCAGAAAGTCGCTTCTTTGTAGAGTAAATGAAAGTTCAAACATCACACACGAATTATGAAAAATAAAGGCTCATAAAAAGAGAAGGATATAGAATTTCAGAGACCTGAATATTTTACCTGCTGTGTTATTCAGAAGTATTCAGAAGAACATTAAGGAATTTAGTTACAAATTCACGACGGAACGTCGAAGTATTTTCACGAAAACATGCTGAATTAATGTCATTGAAACAGCAATATTCTTCATAAGGACGTAAAGATTGGAGAAGGATATTTCTATGATACTGCACTAGTAAAATCATATATGGCAGCTGACTACGGAAACTATTCCCTGAATAGACTTATAATGATTAATTATGCAAGGTGTTAGTTCAGAAGTACGACTGCTACCAGTGCGCAGATCGCTAAGATAATTGGTCAATTAATAATCACTGTCAAATTGAAAACAGACAGCAGCCACTGAAGCGTAACAGAAGTAAGAGGAAAATTATACGCTAGAAAATATTATGAACTACAGATAAAATTCTGGAAAGTGACTACTTAATACTAACAGAAGATTTAAACTATAGAATTATAAAAGTAGTAACACTTGAGTTCTTGGATCATTTAGTGTAGGTACATTCACTTCGCACTGGGAGGTAATTTGATTGCTTTGAACTTTTAATAATTTAGGAGGGCTCTTTTTCTTAAATTGATATTCTCCTATACTTGGTCACAATGACGTACACGCACATTCTTCGACTAATACAGTGTTAGTGAATACTGTGGTATGTTTCAAAGAGAATGGATGAAAATGGTAAATTTCTAACAGTCAATAATTAAAGATATTTTCAGAAATTGAAGAGCTGGGATCATGTAAATTACGTAGATCAAGATTGAAAATCCATAAAAACAGGACTTCTCGAATCTTTTTCCGTATGCTTTCGTATATCGCTATCACACATAGATTAAAGAAAGTTCTAGCTGACGTACACGTAAAGAATAGCTTATTTGTCCTATGTAGTTCGAACATATGGTATGATTATAATTACATATTTGCGTATTTGATTGCTTCTATAATAGCGAAAGTTTCAGCTAGAGATATGGATATGTCACCTGGTACTTGAAACATAATTTCTTCATCAGATTCTGGACAGAAGGGAGGGCATCCACTATGATTTTCTGTCCAAATTTTTGGAAGAATCGAAGACATCCTGCCCGTCTTTCTGCCAGGTGTGATGTGGACAAAACTACCCATATCCTATTCATTTGCTTTTTCCCTAATTCACTTAATATTCTTCAACAAAATAAGTATCTTGTACTACATTCTTTCTGAAACAGACTCAGGATCAAGTTATCTCCATACCAAATTTTATCGAAATCGGTTGAGCGTATTGTGAGCCTATAGGTTGTATGGGAATGTGCATGTGATGTGGATGACGAAATAAATCAATCTTTCTCATCAATTCGTCGAAAATTAGGGTTCTAAACTGTTCACAAGTTTTATGTCAGTTCAGAACCCCCACATGTTATTGTACTAAAAGATTTACCCACGCATTACACAGCACAAACTCTTCAAAAAAATGATTCAAATGGCTCTGAGCACTATGGGACTTAACATCTGAGGTCATCAGTCCCCTAGACTTAGAACTACTTAAACCTAACTAACCTAAGGACATTACACACAACCATGCCCGAGGCAGGATTCGAACCTGCGACCGTAGCGGTCGCGCGGTTCCAGACTGTAGCGCCTAGAACCTCTCGGCTACAAGGGCCGGCACAAAATATTCAATGGCCCCCTGTAAATGTTGTTAGACTGACAAATTTGGCTACGTTTTGTCTATGGAGCGACAACTCACTTTCATCTCTATGTACCCAATGTTCCACAAAAGTATTTAATATAAACGCAGGCAGGATTTTCTGTGCTTCAAACTGAAATCTTCAAAGCGCGGCTTTTACCACGCGTAACCCGAAAAATAACAAGTCCACCAAGTCCCGAAAAATTTTTAAGCCCGAAAGTAGGAACTCTGTATAATTCACAAAAATGAACTAGCGGCTGTTTCACCGCTCACCAAATCAAACTTCCTCTAAACAGAGACTAATACAGCCTGGCTACCTCCAACGGCATCCGAACACAGACTCTCCTACAAAACGCCGCTGTTCACCCTGAAAATCTCCGTCAAGCACCACTTACGTCATTTAAACCACGGAACATGAAAATTGCTGAAATACTAAAGCTTAACCTTTTATACACAATCCTGAGTCATGACAACTGTACAACACTGAGGCATAGTTTCTCCAACCAAAGTGAAATGAAAATGTGAGTAGGATGGTACTCTGAATACCTAGACACATGTTTGGTTTCATGGTAGGTGTCAGCTAAAATCTTGGCTACTACTTTTGCAATCATTACGTTAGCTGCTGTTTATTACTATTTGACTACATTTTATGCAGATGAATAAAAGTAAAATGTGATAACATCCCATTACACAACACCGTACACAATCTCACTCTAACCTCACTGAATAAAATAACCCACAAACATACAGATAGAAAAGTGCAGATAGAAAAGTACAGATAGAAAAATGCAACAAAAATATTTTAATCAATTCATTTAGCTATTGTACACCCTTTCATTCCCAATATCTCACAGTAGTCCCATCTGAACTACAAACTTCACCTCAACGCATCAAAAACAAGGTTGAGGTCTGACGAAAATAGCCATCTATAGAAGAGTGCATCTATATTTGTCACATTCTAAAAAACAGTAAGAAAGATTTCATTCAAAAAATTCATCAAACTTCTGCTGTGTCATATCTTACACATGTGCTGTACAGTAACCACAACTGCTGTAGTTTGTAGCACACCAGTCTTAAGTTCTCCAGTACCTGTGCCTCACATCTGTTATTCTACAGTTCTCATCCCTAAACATATCTATTCCCTCTAAAATTCTTAAATCTAGGTTATGCAGTAAACATTACCCCTTAAATAAACCAAACAAATTACTATATTAAAAATTACCATTCTAAAATTCTTAAGCTAAACACATATGTGACCAGAACGAAAAAGTAAAACTAACAAACACATGACAAAATAACCCAAAAATATTAATCTGGTAGAGTTCAAAAACCTTTTTGGTCTCACCATTTACTTCCTTTGGCCATTCCCTTGTTCTTACAAGCACCAGGTCACTAACCTTGTACTTTGTTGGTGTATACTTACAAGCATGCCTGTGTTTCTCTGTAATAGCCCTCTTGTCATTTTCTCTGCAATTAATTTCTGTCTCTCTTGTTCAGAGATAGGTGTACCTGATGGAAAACTCATTGCCTTGTCCATCACGTTGGTGCCTTCTCAGTCCACATCACTTCATGTAGTGTGAACACTGCACCACTACCCTTCACTCTGTTCATCACATCCCCAAACCTGGTTGTATATGCTGCCCAGGTGGTATGTCTGTGGTTGCACTATGTTTGGGACAAAGGTCCAAACTCGTTCGTGTACCATTCAGCTGCATTTACTGCTGGGTGTTAAAAGGAGATCCTGATGTCCTTCACACCTGCCTACTTCATGAAATTTTGCGTTACCTACGAGATGAATTGGGATCCATTGTCAGAAAGTACTGCCTTTGGTTTACTTATGTCCTTAAAGTGAGAGTCCAATTTCTGTATCATAGTTCTACTATTGGTTTTTTCATTGCTACTAATTTAGGTGTTTGTAAAACACGCCTACAGCACGCATAACGTATTTTTATCCACCCCTACCGGCTGGATCATATCAATCACATCAATCGCAAGAAGTTCCCCCTCAGTTTTTGTGCAAGATGTTCTGCATTTCTCCGTGTCTCACACTGCTGTTGCTTTTTACAGTTTGGCACATGTCACCTGCACCTAGTTGCTTCTGTCCTCTACATACCATGTTACTAAACATTATATAGTCCCGTAATACACGTACACACTTCTTTGCCCCATAAAGTCCGTGGCTCAGATGCACATAGTTTATGAGGGGGTGTATAGGTTCTTCAGGCCAGCACAGTCGCCGCTCCTCTTTATTTTCATTCTTCCTGCGGAACAACATCCTTTCGTAAATGTTATAAAACATGTCATACTTCTCGTGCCCCTTGGTTCCCAAACTGTTATTGCTTTAGTCTTCATTAAGTAGAAGGCCTTCTGACGACAACACATGTCCTAAGAAATTTATTTCTGCCTCGACAAACTCAAAGTTTTTTAACTTTAGAGTCATACCACCACTTTGCAAAGCTGCTAACTCATCGTCCAATAAACAGTAGTGCTCCCTCCAAGCTGACGTGGCAATCAGTAAGTCGTCCACGTATATGGTCAGTCTTCCCATCAGTTCATTTCCTAGAATGTCCACACAAATACAGCAACAGATATGGAAAGTCCTGGACGGCCCGTGTGGCCGAACGGTTGTAGGCGCTACAGTCTGGAACCACGCGACCGCTACGTTCGCAGGTTCGAATCCTGCATCGGGAATGGATGAGTGTGAAGCCCTTAGGTTTAAGTAGTTCTATGTCTAGGGGACTAATGACTTCAGCAGTAAAGGCCCATAGAGCTCAGAGCCATTTGAACCATTGTTGCTGTTGTTGTTGTTGTTGTGGTCTTCAGTCCTAAGACTGGTTCGATGAAGCTCTCCATGAACCATATGGAAAGTCGTAAAGAGACTACTTTGCAATGATATGCCCCACCTTCGCACAAAAAGGAGGTATATTTCCTGCTTTCCAATATTAAGGGAATATTCACTTTCACTGTTTAGTAATTATTTATAACTTTTAGCTTATAATAATTTATGAACTAATGCAGATATCAGCTGGCCACAGTGGGCGAGCGGTTCTAGGCGCTTCAGTCCGGAACCTCGCGACCGCTATTGTCGCAGGTTCGAATCCTGCCTTGGGCATGGATGTGTGTGATGTCCTTAGGTTGGTTAGGTGTAAGTAGTTCTAAGTTCTAGGGGACTGATGACCTCAGATGTTAAATCCCATAGTGCTCACAGCCATTTGAACCATTTTTTTGCAGATATCGAAGGCGCGTCTTCACAAGCGTAATTGTCCACCTTTTCCGCCTCAGATGACCCAACTGATTCTTCAGTGACACACATGGTTCAATATTTATTACTTTTGGGGTAAGCTTCAATTTTGCACTGAACGCAAAAAGCCACCATGAGAAACGAGCAGTCATTGTGCTGCCCAATGGACGGGATTCCTGGTAACGCAGTCACCTTAGCGGCCGGCGGAGGTCCAGAGACAACCCCATCTGCATAGTGTTGAAGTGGCCCTCCAGGTGCTCCTGTCAAGTTGATTTTAGCTGTCAACAGGAATGTGACCCGACCTAAGCCGTCGCCTGTGCGTTCGTGATCGTGAGTTTGTGACTGAATGAAGTGTCTCTTCCCTTTACAGTAGGCTGCAGTGTTACAGAGTACGTCGTGAAAACTTAGCAAACAGAGTTACTTTCACATTTGTAACATTAGTGTGGATAGTGCCGTTAATTACGATATACTTTTTTCCGAGCTTCGATTCTGATGAAGTAGGACTTGTACAGTGCCCCAAGCTATGCTCAAGTTATCTGTAAAAACCTCATGAAAGAAGTTAGCATGTTCAGAGAGACATATACGACGGTTTTAGATATGACTTTAATTCACAATATCTTTTTTTTAATGATCCGATTTTGATTAAATAAAGCCTACACGGTGCCCCTAGGTATGCTCAAGTTACCTGCGAATGCCCCACGGAAATTCGTCTAGTAGTTTTGGAGATTAGCCTATTCAAACAGAGAAGGAGATACGATGGTTAACTTCAAATCACCATTTTTTTCCCCGTGATCCGATTTTGATGAACTTCAGCCTCGTGCTTTATCTGAAACTGTGCTCGAGTTATCAGAGAAAACCTCATGAAAATGCGTCTTGTAGTTTAGGAGAAGCGTATTCAAACAAGCAAACAGACACTGACGACAGTTTCACATGTTTATTACTGGTACAGATTAAGCAGATGGTGCCATCACGTAACATTTTTTTGCTACTTGCATAAATTGTGAAGTGTATAACAGACATGTATATTCCCTTCCTTTGAGTTCGTACCGTCACCGGATGCGTATTCAAATTAATACATTCAACAGGCAGGGCAATTTCGTGCCACAGTAAAAACGTTACGTTATTCAGCACGGGAAATTGCACGAATGCCAATATCAGATTTTTTTCTGTTGTCGAATTTTTATCAGCCGTCAGGTTAATCTGGAGAGAGCTGTGTATACAGCTTGGTCATTGGACGCCACTATGAGCAGCGTTGAAAATGAAACAGTTGATCAGTTTAAGAATTACCTTGTCATTTCGATATTGGCAGCTAGTGGAAAAAATTACGTATGAAAGAACCGTAACAGATCTCTCTAAAAGAAAGATAGTCTTAATGGAACATATTATTTTTCAATTCAAGAAGCGGATTATATAAAATTTAAATGCCAACATATCGTCAACTGCCGCTCACTGGGACTTTTCAAAAGTATGGGATTGTGCAGTTTACAGTAGTTATCTAGAAAAGCTCAAATATTATGGGATTAGAGACATTGCTAGTAACCGGTTCTCATCCTACCTAATTAAAAGAATGCAGAGTGGTGCATTAAGGGATCTGGACGGTATACACATTCAGACAATTTTTGAGAATGAGGCACAGTCGCTACAGGTGTACTTAAGTGGTATTAGCTCCAAGAACCAGAAAAAATCCCTTTTCTGACTTAAGTGTTACAATAAAACCTGTGGAGATTCTTTGACATTTGAAAAAGTAAGTAACATTTTACTGAAAATTAGTAGTTGATTCTCTGCAAATGAAACGTCAGTGTAGACAAATCGTAACACATGCAGTTCTATTTGCACAAGGCCTGACCACACTGTTACAAATGGTGAATGAGCTTAAATCAATAAATGAAACAGAATTTGCTAATACCTAGGTCATGAATAGTTTACAATTCTAAATGGTGATTCTGACCAGTGATGTAATGATAATGTTTGCTGTGATGGCACTTCTTGGTTTGCATTTGGAATTGCATTTCTTTATAGCGCTGTTTATTGTCATGTTACTGTAGGTTACACCTCTACTTTCTTTGTGTATGAGGATCAAAATATTGGTCCTTCTGCTCCGGAGGGAAGCATAGTATTTACTCCATTTATCAGTCTTTCTACCTTTACGATAAATATCTTTTTCTTATTGCTTATAGCAGTCCCACCTACAGCTGTGCGACCTTATTTACGTTACTCGATTCGTTCTCTTTCCAATGAATAGTGAAGCTTTTGCGTGATAAAAGTGCCGATTTACTCATGCTAACTACATACATTCGTAACTCTATATCGTAGTCTTCACTTAGGATTTATTACTGTAGAGTGTTTTCCAGTAATAGCTCCGATTTCTTTACTATTAATTTCATTTTCGTGTTAATCGTCATGTACCGCACAAGAGCTGTAGGGATTTTCTCGCGATACTCAGTTCATGTTCCTTCCAGTAAATAGTTCTCCTTGTGTGGCAACCGTTTTATTTACTACTGATGCATATACAGTATCGTAACGGCGTTTTGCACTCTCCGCTTGAGCTATAGAGATGTAGTATATTTTCCGATACTAGCTTCGATTTCTTTGCGATATATCTTCTTTTTAGTTTTAGTTCGTACTGTGTATCGAAGTGTCCAATACAGTTGTAGATTCTTTTTATGATAGTTGGTTCGTTCTGATAAACACGTAAAACTCTTGTTGATACTACTGGTAGGTACATGTATCGCAACATCCACTTGACCTACATGGCTGCAGTGTACTTACCGGTCCTTGCTTAGATCTAGTTGCGATGCATATTACTTCTTGTCGCACTGTGTACCGAGGTCTCCATTACAAGTGTAGAGCTACTTTTTACTATACCTGATTCGTTTACTGTTCTAT
Organism: Schistocerca gregaria; assembly: GCF_023897955.1. Taxonomy (NCBI): domain Eukaryota; kingdom Metazoa; phylum Arthropoda; class Insecta; order Orthoptera; family Acrididae; genus Schistocerca; species Schistocerca gregaria. The sequence continues at coordinate 719,023,667 of NC_064921.1, read as the reverse complement.
AAATAGTTAAAGTTCTTATTATCAAATCCTTTTACAATTTACGAAAGATTTACAGAGATCGCGCCCCGGTAACGACATACCCAACGAGAGAGGGTTATTATTGGAAGAGAGTACGTGTTCTGGATTTCCTGAAGACACAGTTCTGCTGCTGTATGGACAACAGAGGAATCACAGTTTGATAGTGATATCGCGTGGTAACTGGAAACATTGAACTACGCGCTACAGTACGGTTCTTGAGGGTATAAAATGTAAATAATACATTGATTCAACGTGAAATGAAGGCGTATGGACTAAATACAATGTGGCGCCCAGCCCAAAAGAAATTGAGCTAAGCATGTGTCCAAGGCCACACAGGTGCGCATGGCCATCGACATGGACCACAGGCGAAAGTGTCCATACAAACGCAACAACTACAAATTTTCGGACGATAAGGATGTTCACCAGCTGTTCTTGGACTGCTCCGTGATCAACGAGTGGGTATCTACCGTCGAAGATTAGTACCACTGACAGCACGATCCGCCGATGTTTGCAGAGACCTGCTGACTATCTTGAAAAATATTGTCACGTATCTGTGTCACTTTGCACTGTAGTGCAGCTTTCAATTAAGGTTACGTGGCGTACGCTGATAACACTGTTCGACATGGGTTCTATTTCTGATATTAAAGTATGTGCTTCTAGACCATTTTATCGTGGGAAATTCAAACATGTAAACAAAATATCGTAGTCAGGGGTACTTTTTATGTAATATGAATAAATATGTATATTCACGATTCATGGCAAACACAGAGACGTTATATAGAAATACGGGTATGTTGCCACATGGGACTTTTTCAAGACGGTGTCGGAACACCGCCTCAGAAGAAGAAGAGCTACTAACTACAAAGCAATAGTGAAGGATATGATCAAAGCATATCAGGGTTTGGGATGCAATATGTCTTTGAAGGTACATATGATGGACTCTCATCTGGACTACTTCACAGAGAGTTTTAGTGACGTATCGGATGAACATGGGGAAAGATTCCATAAAGGCATTTCTACCATAGAAAGGCGCTATGAAGGGAAGTGGGTACCTTCTATGTTAGCAGATTATTGTTGGAATATCATTCGAGAGAAGAAAGATTCACAATACATGAGAAAAAAGTGATGTGTATTACAAGGCAGTGGCTCATTATTTGTAAATTTTCTGTAATTTCTCATGTCAAATGAGTGCTTCAAAGTGTATACACAAAGGTTACTGTGTTATATGTTAGATCCCACCCTCCATTAATTGATGAACTTATAACGTCATAAAGATGTGCATTTGATTATCAAATTTCACCTCACGTTTGCTGCCCTATAGCATAAACTGAAAAGAGAAATAAAATTGCGATTACTCATAAGACTGTCCCTGACAGAAAAATAACAAAAAAAGTTTTCAATCCAGCACTCAAAATACAACTAAGATCGCAATATTTTTTATCAGAAATAGAAAAAAAGTTTTTTTTGTAGAGCAGTGTAATATGTAACTTACTTTTTGAAGTCTCCTCGTACTACAAAAGAGCACAAATTGCACGACACATTCCTGGCATGTAGACGGGGAAATTGTGCTATATGAACAGAGGTCTTGATACTATTTGTTTCGATGTTACAACTCATTTTCTCCAACACATTAATCACAGAAAACACACACACAGTCAGAACGCACTAGCATACTATACGCAACTATCACAGGAGATATTCAATAGGTCTTCCGTGAGGATCGATACGTGTATCAGTCTGGCGTCGTATTGATTCTCGCATACGCTGATTAACCCCTAGCGTATTGCGCATGGTTTCACAGCCTCCCATAATACGTCACGGAGACTTGGAACATCTTATACTGGGGTTCCATACACAAGAGATTTCAAATGCCTCCACAAATAAGAGTGGAGTGGGGTTAGGTCCGGAGAGCGTAGAGGTTAGGCAAATGGTCCAACTCTACCTATCCATCTGTCACCAACTCTGTTATTTTGAAGCCGACGAACGTTAACACTAAAAAGAGGAGGTGCTCCATCTTGCATGAAGTACATGATTTGTCGCACAGCTAAGTCACATCAGCTAAAAGATCAGATACTACACTCTCTATGAAATTATGATACTTCGTCTGTCGAGACTGAGTGGAAGAAAGTGAGGCTGTACCAGTCACGTACATTGCCGGCCCAAATATTGACAGAAAATATTTGTTGATGACTTGCTTCAACATGCATTGCGATGTGTGTTTCCCATGACTAACAAGTTGGAGAAAATAAGTTGTAACACGCCACGACTCATGTTCATATAGCAATTTCCTCGTCTACTTGTGAGGAATGTGACCTGCAATTTGGGTCGTACAGTTTTGTTACACCCTGTATATTCGAAACTGGGTTGGGCTGTACAAATGAAGTGTAATTTCCAGTACTATGTAAGCTTTATTTGCGATGAGTACTTTTTTATATCTCTATTCGTGATGTGCATTGAGATTACACGATTCGATTTTCTCTCAGGTACCGATTCCTTTATTGCTAAGTAATTAATCATAATAATTGTAATTCGTGCAATTTTTTCCAAATCTAGTAAATTCTCGCACTCAGAAACGTGTGTGTTGTTTATGTTCCAAAATATCGCCATGTTGTTTTTATCATTTGCCTCATATTCACTATAACACTGGTCGAATTCGACTGCTAGTGTCGCAGCTTCCTCTTATCCTACATTATAAGGTCGTTATATTGATAACAACCTGAAAAGAAAGTCTAAGCTCTGCTACTTTTGCGTTACGGATAATATCGGATTTCGGAGATGTAAGTATGAAATCGTCGACTTTTCTAATTTTATTCAACATCGCCTTAGAGATTTATCTCTCCTGTTAATCGACGAAAAAATTGATTGTTGCATAGTTGCGTGTAACAAAGATAGTCTGTTGCGTTCACGCTAGAACTTCTTGCAGGGGCTTTTTAAATAATTGTGTATACTAACAATAACTTCATAGTACATTTTACTCTCTTAAGGAGTCTGTTGCCGAAATTCACGATTCGAAAACGTTCATACTGTTGATTCCAGAAACAGAAATGACTACTCCATAAATCACTCAATATGTTACAGAAAGGCGTGATATTCTGTCAAAAAAAAAAAAAAAAAAAAAAAAAAAAAAAATTCGGGCCGTCTACACAGTTACGTAAACAATTTACGCGCTAGAAAATTAATTTCAAACACAAACAGAAATCATTTCTGTGAATATTTGTAATCCATACTTCATTCATTAAAGCATATTCTTTGTAACTATGGACACTTTAAGGTTTTTTTCTCGATGTAATATCTTCTACCAGAAGTTCGTGTAACGATTTTATCTTGTTAATACATAGCAGTAAATGTGTTCATACCATTCAAATACCACCTGCATACGATTCTACTAACCCGTCATGGGCCCAAGTTGCATACATAGACATAATATCCTAAAAGATACCAGATATCGCAATAGACGGCAGAGGGATAGAGAAACAATTAAAAGCGCTCAAAAGAGGAAAGGCCGCTGGATCTGATGGGATACCAGTTCGATTTTACACAGAGTACGCGAAGGAACGTGCCCCCTTTCTTGCAGCGGTGTACCGTAGGTCTCTAGAAGAGCGTAGCGTTTCAAAGGATTGGAAAAGGGCACAGGTCATCCCCGTTTTCAAGAAGGGACGTCGAACAGATGTGCAGAACTATAGACCTATATCTACACGCCGATCAGTTGTAGAATTTTGGAACACGTATTATGTTCGAGTATAATGACTTTTCTGGAGACTAGAAATCTAGTCTGTAGGAATCAGCATGGGTTTCGAAAAAGACGGTCGTGTGAAACCCAGCTCGCGCTATTCGTCCACGAGACTCAGAGGGCCATAGACACGGGTTCACAGGTAGACGCCGTGTTTCTTGACTTCCTCAAGGCGTTCGATACAGTTCCCCACAGTCGTTTAATGAACAAAGTAAGAGTATATGGACTATCAAACCAGTCGTGTGACTGGATTGAGGAGTTCTTAGATAACAGAACGCAGCATGTCATTCTCAATGGAGAAAAGTCTTCTGAAGTGAGAGTGATTTCAGGTGTGCCGCAGGGGAGTGTCATAGGACCGTTGCTATTCACAATATACACTCCTGGAAATTGAAATAAGAACACCGTGAATTCATTGTCCCAGGAAGGGGAAACTTTATTGACACATTCCTGGAGTCAGATACATCACATGATCACACTGACAGAACCACAGGCACATAGACACAGGCAACAGAGCATGCACAATGTCGGCACTAGTACTGTGTATATCCACCTTTCGCAGCAATGCAGGCTGCTATTCTCCCATCGTAGAGATGCTGGATGTAGTCCTGTTGAACGGCTTGCCATGCCATTTCCACCTGGCGCCTCAGTTGGACCAGCGTTCGTGCTGGACGTGCAGACCGCGTGAGACGACTCTTCATCCAGTCCCAAACATGCTCAATGGGGGACAGATCCGGAGATCTTGCTGGCCAGGGTAGTTGACTTACACCTTCTAGAGCACGTTGGGTGGCACGGGATACATGCGGACGTGCATTGTCCTGTTGGAACAGCAAGTTCCCTTGCAGGTCTAGGAATGGTAGAACGATGGGTTCGATGACGGTTTGGATGTACCGTGCACTATTCAGTGTCCCCTCGACGATCACCAGAGGTGTACGGCCAGTGTAGGAGATCGCTCCCCACACCATGATGCCGGGTGTTGGCCCTGTATGCCTCGGTCGTATGCAGTCCTCATTGTGGCGCTCACCTGCACGGCGCCAAACACGCATACGACCATCATTGGCACCAAGGCAGAAGCGACTCTCATCGCTGAAGACGACACGTCTCCATTCGTCCCTCCATTCACGCCTGTCGCGACACCACTGGAGGCGGGCTGCACGATGTAGGGGCGTGAGCGGAAGACGGCCTAACGGTGTGCGGGACCGTAGCCCAGCTTCATGGAGACGGTTGCGAATGGTCCTCGCCGATACCCCAGGAGCAACAGTGTCCCTAATTTGCTGGGAAGTGGCGGTGCGGTCTCCTACGGCACTGCGTAGGATCCTACGGTCTTGGCGTGCATCCGTGCGTCGCTGCGGTCCGGTCCAAGGTCGATGGGCACGTGCACCTTCCGCCAACCACTGGCGACAACATCGATGTACTGTGGAGACCTCACGCCCCACGTGTTGAGCAATTTGGCGGTACGTCCACCCAGCCTCCCGCATGCCCACTATACGCCCTCGCTCAAAGTCCGTCAACTGCACATACGGTTCACGTCCACGCTGTCGCGGCATGCTACAAGTGTTAAAGACTGCGATGGAGCTCCGTATGCCACGGCAAACTGGCTGACACTAGCGGCGGCGGTGCACAAATGCTGCGCAGCTAGCGCCATTCGACGGCCAACACCGCGATTCCTGGTGTGTGCGCTGTGCCGTGCGTGTGATCATTGCTTGTACAGCCCTCTCGCAGTGTCCGGAGCAAGTATGGTGGGTCTGTCACACCGGTGTCAATGTGTTCTTTTTTCCATTTCCAGGAGTGTACATAAGTGACCTGGTGGATGACATTGGAAGTTCACTGAGGCTTTTTGCAGACGATGCTGTGGTGTATCGAGAGGTTGTATCAATGGAAAATTGTAGTGAAATGCAGGAGAATCTGCAGCGAATTGACGCATGGTGCAGGGAATGGCAATTGAATCTCAATGTAGGCAAGTGTAATGTGCTGCGAATACATAGAAAGAACGATCCCTTATCATTTAGCTACAATACACCAGGTCAGCAACTGGAAGCAGTTAATTCCATAAATTATCTGGGAGTACGCATTAGGAGAGATTTAAAATGGAGTGATCATATAAAGTTGATGGTCGGTAAAGCAGATGCCAGACTGAGATTCATTGGAAGAATCCTTTGTAAATGCAGTCCGAAAACAAAGGAACTAAGTTACAGTACGCTTGTTCGCCCACTGCTTGAGTACTGCTCGGCAGTGTGGGATCCGTACCAGATAGGGTTGATAGAAGAGTTAGAGAAGATCCAACGGAGAGCAGCGCGCTTCGTTACAGGATCATTTAGTAATCTCGAAAGCGTTAGTGAGATGATATATAAACTCGAGTGGAAAACTCTGCAGGAGAGACTCTCAGTAGCTCGGTACGGGCTTTTGTTAAAGTTTCGAGAACATACTTTCACCGAAGAGTCAAGCAACATATTGCTCCCTCCTACGTATATCTCGCGAAGAGACCATGAGGATAAAGTCAGAGAGATTAGAGCCCACACAGAGTCATACCGACAATCCTTCTTTCCACGAACCATACGAGACTGGAATAGAAGGGAGAACCGATAGAGGTACTCAGGGTACCCTCCGCCACACACCGTCAGGTGGCTTGCGGACTATGGATGTAGATGTAGATCAGTAGCTGTCGGAAGTGGCAGACCGTGGAAATTCCGAACGACATAATCGCTGATAAAATTGTTTACTGGACGAAATTGAAAAATTGATTGAAAGAGAGGGAACTGAAGTACCTGACAGTTCCCTAAGCGAAATTACATAAGGCACACCAATGGTATTTCGTGAATGCCAATATAACGAATGTAACTGAAGTGTGCATAATCAAAGGCAACATTATACACTGATGAGCCAAAACATTATGACGAACTGTTTATTACTATGTTGTTCCACTTTTCAATCATACTACAATAGAGATGCTGCTTGGCATGGATTCTTCAAGCCCTCGACAGGAATCCAGAAGCAAGTTGCATCATGTCCATGCACAGCTCAGGTAATTCCAGCAATTCACGGTATAGTGGTTTACGGTCACGGAGCTGGCGTCCGATGTGTGTTCCAGTTGGTAAAGACGAGGCACATTTGCTGGCCAAGACATCAATGTGAGTTCAATAAAATTCCCCTCAAACCACTGCAGCACGGTTCCAACACGGACGCTTATCCTGCCGGAAGATGTCATGGCGATAGGGGGAGACTTCAAGTATGAAGCGGTGCAGGTGGTCTGCAATAATGTTCACGTTCTGAGGTCATTAGTCCCCTGGAACTTAAAACTAAGTAACCTAAGGACATCACACACATCCATGCCCATGGCAGGATTCGAACCTGCGACCGTAGCGGTCGCTCGGCTCCAAACAGTAGCGCCTAGAACCGCACGGCTACTCCGGCCGGCGTTCACGTAGTTCACTGCTGTCTTGGTGCCTTCCATTACCACCGCGGATCCCATGGAAGCCCAACTCAATGTACCCAATAGCACAATTCTGCCCTCTGCGGTGTGCACCTGTGGCGCGGTGCTTGTTTCGTGCAGCCTCTCGCCTGGATGACAGGGCGTAAGGACACAGCTATCGTCGTGTTGTAGCAAGAAATGCGATTCATTCGACATGAGACACGTTGCAACTGATCTACGCTGAAAACTCAGTGATACTGAGCCCATTGCAATCGTAACTGGTGATGTCGTTGGGTCTACACAGGAACGCATAGTAGCAGTGTGATGTAGAGCTGCATGTTTAGCAATGGCCGTTCAATGGTGTACTCCGAAACACTTGTGTCTGCAACAAAATTGTACTTTTTAGTCAGATCTGCCATAGATCGCTGCCTATTCTGGATTACACCGTGGGGAACCCTCCGACCTCTACGTTTCGTGACAAGACGTGGTCGTCAAGTACTGTACGGCCTACTCGTTATTTCACCGTCCTTAAGCCGCTTTCCGTAGATGCTCACGAAAGTAATACACAAACAGGCGACCAGCTTCCTCGTTTCAGAGAGTTTAGTTCCAGCTGCGGCCCCACAACAATGTGCCCTTTGTCAAAACCGCTTATATCAATGGTGAGCAGAGGTAAAATTTGCTGTTTTGAAGAGCGCGCCGCAGCGCGTAGTGTGCAGCAGTCGCCCTCCGTTTCTGCCGGTGGCGCCACTGTGGCAATCACAGCTTCGGTGTCTCCCTCTGATGGGAAAGGGGAGAGGTCGCCTGTTCACGTGCATTTAAGGGGCGGTATGAGCTCGGCAGTGAGTCAGTCTGGGTCAGTCTCTCGACTCCAGCTTGCTAGTCTGTCTCTGGTCCGCATTTCTTACGCAGTAAGAGAACTCAGCGAGTGGTCGCCCGGTCGGGGCTTAGATCCTGCGTCTGAGTCTGCGCGTCAGGCCGCCAGTCTGCTCGAGTTTGCTCAGGCAACGGTCATTGGCGGTTGGATCGATGGGTTGGTCGGTCGCGCACTGAGACACAAGATGACTTGTCCGACTTGAGCGTCGGGACATATGAGGTGGCCACGGGAGTCCAGTGGGCCGCGGCGTATAGCGAGGATTAGTGACTTCGCGGTCGACACGAGAGCAACAGGAGTCAACCCACGACACCAGTCTGGCCGGTGTGAGCTGCGACGCCGTGAGACGGGAGATCGGCGCGCCTTCCTGCGTCCGTTGAAGCGGCTCGCAGAAGACGGTTCGGGAGAGCAATTTGGGGGTGCTACGCCAGGTCTTCTCGAGAAATCGCAGTTTATTAGAAGTGATTGGTTATATGTCGTTTGATTTACTCTTGTTAAATTCTACTTGTTTTCTTGGTGAGGTCACCACCCGTTTTGGTTTGGGGTCGTCCCACCATTCTTCTCCTTTTGCCCACTCGCGGGAAGGTGGTTGTTTATAAATTGTGTGGTCCGTTTTTCCCTTGTGGAGTAGGGGCGGGTTAGAGCAACCTGCTGTTCTGGTTGTTCGGTAATCTCCCTATCAATCTACCGTACGTTAGTAGCTGCCTCTGTCATGTTTATCGGATCTGGTGTGTCAACGAATTTATTGCTTGGAGTGTAAGGGCCTAATACCTGAAATATGTTTTGATCTTTGGAAACTTTGATATTATTGCCTATAATCTTGAGTGGCGGTATCTGTATACTGTGGAGCATCTTAACTATTGTTTGGCCAACCTTGTAGAATTTTATATAAGATTGCATTTCATTGGCGTTTATTTAAATGGTTATTTTAGTGTATAAAGTTGCCACCTTTTCACCGTAAGACCTTTTCTATAAGTTAAAATCTAGTTGCACCTTCGGTGGCAGGGTTAATATTTTAATTGTTAGTGTTTTGTAGCATTTCCATCACTTCTACATGGGGTGCATAGTTTGTGTACTTGTGTAAATAGTTAAAACTCTAAGTTTAAAGTTATCTGATGTGTTGCAGATTTGCACCATTGTAGTCTTTCAGAGGCTGTTGTGAGAGGTCGTAACTACGGCTGTGTCAAAAGGGAGCGGCAAGGTTCTCTGCCCGAAAGCTCATACAATCAAAACTTGTTTCTTTCTCCCTCTGAATATTAAAGTGAATAAAATTCCCATTTGTTAAAAGGAATTTGGTTATGATTTCATCAGTTACTCCCTGACAACTACTTCCATGCATACATAGTGTGATTAAATCTGTTAATGTTCTTGATGAATAGATACTAAATAAAATTCTTAAGAATATTCTTTGAAAATAAATCACGGTTCAAATGGATTTCCGCATTTTCAGCCTGTATCTTCACTGTAATGACTGTCCATTCTCTCTCTTTCATTTACATGCGTTCCTTATTGCGTCATATGCCCACAACACCACCAAGAGGCATTCAACCTCGCAGTGGTCAGTGGTCATAACGTTTTTTCTATTCAGTGTACTCTCCGCCCATCTGTTGACATAAATTTATCCACAGTATACCTCTACAGCTAAACAAGTGTAGGTTAAGCTGAAGACTCTGGCCTCTTTCGACCAGCAGGGTTACTAACAGCGCTACTAACACCCAGCATAAAAATAGCCAATGTGATTGTCCCACCTGATCGAAAGAAACCAGGTGTCTCCTGGGGCCCTATTCTGTATTTTTCCACAATTTTGCCTATCGGTTCGGTGCACGAGCGTACCGAATGGACTTATTCAGTAAGCATATCGGAAGCGATGCCGAACGGTCCTGGCGAACCGAAACGCTGTTGTCAGTTGTCCTCGCCCCAACCAATGGAAACCAATCTGCCTCAGATCCGCTCATGCGCACTGCAACGTCACAGCGGCATGCACTCGAAGCAGCTAGCAACCGACATAGGCTTGCCAGTCTTCGCAGTACCGGAAAGTGTTCTTATTGTTCGTAATACCGTTCAAATATTGCTGACCACTAATGTATGATAACGATAGAAAGTTAACTGTGTTCTGGAAATTGACGTAAATGTCACATTAAGTCATTTTATTCTCGTTCATATCGACATCTTCATTGGGATTTTACGTTTCGGAATATGAATTACAAATGGTGTGTAGTACCACATTGTACAAATACATCTATAGAAATACCCGAAAAATGCGCCATTTTTTTCTGTTTTCCGTCGTTCCTTAGTTGCTTCAAAATTCATGGAGGTACGTTCCGTCTGTGAAACTAGTTGAAGGCAGTTTGTTTATTGACATACGCATTTCGCTTCCTTTATTCGTGATGAAGTCTCACAAATAAAAGAAGCGAAGAGAGTGTCAAAGAATAAGAAGATGCCTAGAATGTGGTTTTAACTCAGTCCTATAGATCCATTTGATGACGTAGCCTACTTCCCTATATCATACATCACCCATTTTGTTCATAAAAACAAAATATAAAAAAATCTCCTTTTCGACAGCGTGTGGCAATTGCAGCTATAGAAGTTCATTGTCGTCTATAACATGCATCTGACGAATAAAAATGTTTCTTATATGGTGGTATAGATTGAAAATATTGTGGCGGGAACCTTTCATCTCAGTCTACTGTTGTTAAGGTTTCGATCGCAGATAGATACTTGTGACAAGCTATAGTATAAAACCGATTGCTGCTAGTTTCATTCTCAATAAAACGTAAATGTTGTGTGACTAGGGGGCTCACGTCGAATTTACGTTGTGCTCTTAGATTGCTGTCTGACAACACTCTCGGAAAACGCTACGTATTCCGACAAAAATGGTGAATTATTTGTGACAAGAAGTAGTATAAATGTCACTGTCAGTTGTTTCACGCACAGTAATTTCATCTTCCATTTCTTAAACTTATGGAAGTCACGAAATCGGAGATACTTGTTAATGAGAAAGCGTGCTCTTACGTGTAAATTACAACGAATATTTCAGAAAAATGCTTAACTTTGACGATTAATGAAATCTCAGAATGTGATGCAGACCACGAAGAGAAAAAAAAGCTTTCACACCGAGCGGCATATGTACCTACACCCTTTGTCACAGTAGTCCGTCGCCTTACCAAATTCTCTACTACGATTCGCACGCTGTTGGTGCTTTATTTTATATAAGTCCTTTCGAAAGAGACGCAGCCTGAGTTCGTTGGCGAATGATGCGGACGCAAGCCGTAAATGCATGACATTTTTGAAGGTTACCTCTACCAGACTTAACAAAATTCCTTTGCATTTTTACTTAAAAGTTTTAAACAAGTTTCGATAGTTAATAAGAAAACCATTTGCGGAAAAGAGCACGCGAAGTAACTAGTTCAAATGGTCCAAATGGCTCAAAGCACTATGGGACTTAACATCTGAAGTCATCAGTCCCCTGGACTTAGAACTACTTAAACCTAACTAGCCTAAGGACATCGCACACACCCATGCCCGAGGCAGGATTTGAACCTGGGACTGTAGCAGCAACACGATTCTGGACTGAAGCGCCTAGACCTGCTCGGCTACAGCGGCCTGCAAGTAACTAGTAATATCAGCTAATACTCATGTGATATACGTAAGCAGAGGCGGCCTTTTGAAATTTAATGATTTTTAAACACTTAATTACGTAAAAATAACAGGTATTTTGCGAGAATATTGATCTAAACTGTTTTTATGTTGTAATCGTTCACAGTAACAACAATACAAACCATATTTCTAACAAATGAAAATTGTCTATTATGAACTCACTTTCCACCTGGACACATCTTGGTGAGTCTTCAGTAACATTATCACTAAATATGAAGCTAAAACCACTAAATCTGTTTCAAATAACAAATTGTAGGTGTAAATAAACCACACCAAACCGAACGAGATGGCCTTACCTATATTCAAAACCTCTCGGTTCAGTTCTCGACAAATCGGCAGGAGGACCGATCGGTTCCAGGACTTAGAAACTTATTGAATGGGAACTTCGGATATAAGACCGAAATTCACGTCACTGCCGAGGCTAACTTACTGCACCGATCGGTATGAACGATACAAAATAGGGCCCCTGAAACCGAAAGAGAGTGAAGCATGGGACTCAGTTACTCTTGTTTTTTTTTGTATGTATGAATTTTTTATTATCATTTTTTAAAAATGCACTCTCATGTGTTAAACTGCATTAAAAAAAGATAATGGCGATCACGATGGACCGTTACATTGAATAGTAATAATGATCGCAGACTCGTACTTCATCAGCAGCAGAATACATTTCAAAGATAATTTCTACTATAGAACAATGAAACGGTTTGAACACTGACATTAAAGAAGAATGGACTGAGTACATTCTCCCTGAGGCTTGTCTCATGGATCACAGGAGACTCCAGAAAAAAAAATACATTCCCAAAGAGAGAGAAACGACGACCCCTGCAACAAACCTTCGACTAGCAACAGCAAGTACCAGACATTCTTTTCTAACGCAGTCACACATAAATTTACTGGGACGGATTGGTACATAGACTCTGCTGCTGTAGCTTCCTTGTCCAAAAATCAGTATGATGAAAATAATTTTGAAAACTAATAAGTTTGCAAACTATAGTATAAAAATCATAGCAACTTACCTGTAAAAATACAGGATCTTCATAGGTATCTGTTTTCTCCGGCAGCGAGAAAGTTATGATTAATTTAAGATAATCCTGTACGCATCTGAACTTTGTAGATATCTACTATCTGATAGTGAAGTAGTAGAATAGGAGCAAATGCTACATTTGTCGCTGATACCTTTTGTCTTATGTCTCCCCACTTTTCGCATAATATATTCTTTCAAGTTATTCTCCTACATTGTTATATATATTTTATTTTATTGAGACTGTCAGTTTAGTTGAAATTGTGGTGTTTCGCTATATTTACACCTTCTCTTCTGTTGAGAATAATTCTATATGCTTACATACATAAATGTGTCATTGGAAACGATTTATATGTTGTGAATTTCCTTTTGATCAAGTTCTCATCTTCTTCCGCGTCATACTCCCGCTCATACACTATTCGTTTTTTCAGCGTTCTGGTATTTTCCATTGACATTTGCTTATTGTTTAGCTGAAATATTTTCAGTTATGTTACACATTAACCGTCAAAGATTTCATACACTCGTTATTGTACCTCACTCTACATGTTTATGATCAATTTTAAAATTGTCCACCAGCACTGATGACGATGGCTATAGCCTGATGACGATCTAGTAAGCAAAAATCCGATTAATTCAATTAATTAAAGATCGTAGAAATTATTTTTTTGCTTTCCGTTTATAAACTCTTGTTTACAGTTTTGCGGTATGTAATGACGTCATACGCGTTCCTTTGATGAGCACTGGATTTCAAATGTTGAGATGGTCCTGATATGTGACATGTACGGTGAGGCTTGCCAGTGTGTTACAATTGTTGCGTCTCGTAACACACGGGCACTATTTGACTTGTTGGTCCGATTTACGAAGTGTCACACCCAACTTTCTGAACATCAATGATGGCACAATTGGCCCATGCCAGGAACAAATACGCTATGAGTAGATTAGGCTATTTCATTGTAGGAGTAACAACGATGATTCTAATGCACGAATCATCAATGTAATCATCGTAAGAAGCTATGCTTCGGAGAAAAAGTTATTACATCATTATACACTGAAGAGCCAAAGAAACTGGCACATCTGCCTAACGCCGTGTAGGGTCCCCACGAGCATGCAGAAGTGCCGCAACACGACATAGCAAGGAGTCGATTAATGCCTGAAGTAGCGCTGAAGAGAACTGACTCCATGAATCCTGTAGTGCTGTCCATAAATCTGTAAGAGTACGACGCGGTGTAAATCTCTGCTAAACAGCACGTGTAAGGCATCCCAGATATGCACAATAATGTTCACGTCCGGCTAGTGTTTTGGCCAGCGGAAGTGTTTAAACTCAGGAGAGTGTTCCTGGAGCTACTCTACAGCAATTATGGACGTGTAGGGCGTCGAATTGTCCTGCTGTAATTGGCCAGGTCCGTCGGAATGCACAACGGACTTGAATGGAAGCAGGTGATCAGACAGGTTGCTTACATACGTGCTATCTGTCAGAGTACTATCTAAACGTATCAGGGATCTCATATCACTCCAACTGCACACTCCCCACACAATTACCGAGCCTCCACCAGTTTGAACAGTCCCCTGATGACATGCAGGGTCCATGGATTCATGAGATTGTCTCCATATCCGTACACGTTCACCCGCTGGATACATTGTGAAACGAAATTCGTCCGACCAGACAACAGGTTTCCAGTCACCAACTGCCGAATGTCAGTATTGACGAGCCCAGACGGGGCGTAAATTATTGTGTCATGCAATCATTAAGGGTACACGAGTGAGCCTTCGGCTCCGAAAGCCCATATCGATGATGTTTCGTTGAATGCTTAGCACGCTGACACTTGTTGATGGCCCAGCACTGAAATCTGCAGCAATTTGCAGAAGGGTTACACTTCTGTTACGTTGAAGGATCTCTTCAGTCGTCGTTGGTCCCGTTCTGGCAAGGTAGTTAGTTTTCCGGCCGCAGCGACGTCGGAGATTTGATGTTTTCCCGGATTCAAATGTTCAACTGTGTGTGAATTCCTAAGAGACCGGACTGCTGAGGTCATCGGTCCCTAGACTTACACACTATTTAAACTAACTAACTTATGCTAAGAACGCGACACACACACACGCACACCCATCCTCGAGGGAAGACTCGAATCTCCGGCGGGAGGGGCAGCGCAATCTGTGACATGGCGCCTCAATCCGCGGGGCCACTCCGCGTGGCTTTTACCGGATTCCTGATATCCACGGTACACTCTTGAAATGGTCGTACGGGAAAATCAAATCCCTACTTCATCGCTACCTCGGAGATGCTGTGTCCCAATGCTCGAGCGCCAACTATAACAGCACGTTAAAAGGTACTTAAATCTTGATAACCTGCCGTTATAGCAGCAGTAACCGATATAACAACTGCGCCAGACATTTGTCTTAAAAAAGGCGTTTCCTACTGCAGCGCCGTTTTTTGTATTTGAATACGCATGCCTATACCAGTTTCATGGGCGCTTCAGCGAAACAGCCATCTGCTTTCCACCGCTTAACATTCTGCAAGATTGTTTGGTAGCACTTTTTGTGCAATCATCTGGAAAAAATCGTTTCAGTGCCAGTAGGTAAAATTCGTACCAATACTTTAACTGACTGCTTCATTGCTCGTAACTAATGAAAGAAAATTTAGTTTGTCATTCTGTGGGAATACCGTGAGCTTATACCTACTACGCACTTACATCTTACGGAAACCAAAGGTGCTTGGGATAGATACATCTAGATTATGGCCCTCATTATTGCGATAAAAAGTATAGCAGTTAAAATGTGTTGACATGTATATGTGTTGCCATACAAAGCTATTTATGGATTCTTTCAATGAACAGAGATCGGTGGTCACTTTCGGACGCTAAGAATTATGCTCCTGGTAAACACCTTGTGAACAGTGACGTAGATGCCAGGTTGTTGATTGATATCGTGGACGATCGAAGGACGATGACAACGGAAGTGCTGTTGACAGCTACTCAATCAAACTGAATGACGTCCTATTAAAGTAGAACGTCGGGAGTTCGCAGTATGAGGGCTCTTGCTGTGCTTCAGTTCACAGATTGAAGTTCGGCGAACTTCCATTAAAACACAGTCCTTGTTGTAATACTATTCCGAGTAGCATCTCATGCCATTTACCTGAGACACGTTGCCGTTGGTTCACCACGATGTTGTAGAATGGCATACAGTTTAATTTTCTCTAATAAACTGTTGTTGATGAGATGTTACTCTGAAAATAATCAAGGAAATAAGTTAGAAACATTACTACATTGTATATTCAGTTACCATCTATACAAGTATTTTATTCTTTGCTTTGTATATTTCCTCGTTTAAAACAACTGAATTCAATAAATCGCTTAAGAACATATTTTTGTAACTGTCTGTCTATGTTTTATCTTACTATTTCATCAAATTTTCCTTCTTCGTTGCGTTCACATTTGAGTTAACGGTGACTACAATGTATTTGGTCATTTACAAACAATACTTTTAGTTATTCTCAAGCGATTAATAACAATTTCATGAAATAAGATTTGTACGTGTCAAAGTGTTCTGACCGGATCACATTTAGACGTTTTGCGTCCATTGAGGTACTTGTATACAGTGTTTAAAACGAAGTAGCATCAAGGGCACCTTTGATGAAATGAAAAAAAAGGCGTCAGCATTAAGAGTGCCATAGAAATTCCACTGTTAAACGCAGAGGACGTGATAGAACAAAGTAAAAAGCATTGATGATAATCTTTTGGAATTACTAAAATCGCCGGTGCAAGTGGCAAACAAACAACTAATGAAGTTGGTTTGTAGCATCTGTGAGCCTGCAGACATACCAGCAGACTACCAGAAAATTACCATCCACACAACCTAAAAGGCAGAAAGCGCAGAGACGTGTGAGAACCATCGCACAATCAGGATAACATTCAATATACGCAAGCTGCCGACAAATGTGTGAAAAGAAAATTGTCTGTCTGTTATGTTATGTCATCATCAGTTCGTCATTAGTAAACATAACGGAAACAGGAATTAGTGCTGACTTTGCGTTTGTTATTGGAAGCAGTATTTAACAAAAATCACGAGACGCTCATAGGATTTGTCAACCTAGAAAAAGCGGTCGGTAATATGTAATGGAATAAGACATTCGAAATTCTGAAGAAAGTAGGTGCACAGAATATGGAGAACGGAAATGCTGTAATCCAGTGCCTATAAATTGCCTACACCTCTCCTACGGCGCCAAGTGGATCGCTGGCCTTAATATCCACCTCCTACAGACAGGCACCAGTTCGGGATGGAGGCCCAGTTTTTGAATGAGTACTGTACGGCATTGGCCCCTTACTTGGCTTGCAACGACTGGAAGAACGCGCAGGTGGTTCCTGGGTGTAAGAAGGGCAAAATAACGGACCCGCAAAATTACAGACCTTTATTCCTACCATTGATTTGCTGCAGAATCCTTGAGCATATTCGTAGTTCGAGTATTATAAATGAGGAAGTATTGAATCAGATTGGGGAGAAGAGAAGTTTGTGGCACAACTTGACCAGAAGAAGGGATCGGTTGGTAGGACATGTTCTGAGGCATCAAGGGATCACCAATTTAGTATTGGAGGGCAGCGTGGAGGGTAAAAATCGTAGAGGGAGACCAAGAGATGACTACACTAAACAGATTCAGAAGGACGTAGGTTGCAGTAGGTACTGGGAGATGAAGAAGCTTGCACAGGATAGAGTAGCATGGAGAGCTGCATCAAACCAGTTTCAGGACTGAAGACCACAACAACAACAACAAATTTTCTTTTGACCGAGAAGCTTATGCCCACGAATCAGCATGGTTTTAGAAAGCATCGAGTGTTCAAACAGGGCATCGTCAGGAGGGCCCCAGGAAGTGTGATGGGACGGCTATTATTCTTTATATACATAAATGATTTGGGGGACAGGGTGGACAGCAATCTCCTGTTGTTGCTGGTTATGCTGTTGTGTAGGGTAATGTGTCGAAATTGAGTGACTACAGGAGTATACAAGATGACTTACACAAAATTTCTAGTTGATGTGATGAATAGCAGCTGGTTCTAAATGTGAAACAATGTAAGGTAACACGAATGATCAGGAAAAATAAACCTGTTATGTTCGGATACAGCACTAGTATTGTCCTGCTGGACACAGTCACGTCTTTTAAATATCAGGACGTAACGTTGCAAAGCGATATGAGGTCGAACGAGCATGTGAGGATTGTGGTAGGAAAAGCGAATATTCGACATCGGTTTATTGGGAGAATTGTAGGAAACAGTGGTTTCCCCGAAGATGCTTCGGGAACTCAAATTGGAATCCCTGGAGGGGAAGCGACGTTCTTTTCGAAGAACACTATTGAGAAGTTTTAGAGAACCGGTATTTGAAGCTTAATGCAGAACGATTCTGTTGCCTTTAAGAACCTCGCATGTCAGATACGAGAGATTAGGGCTCATACGCAGACGGCCGTTTTAACCCTAGTTGTATTTGCGAGTGGAACAGGAAAGAAAATGACATGTAGTGGTACGGGGTACCCTCCGCTACGCGTCGTAACGTGGGTTGCGGCGTAAGGATGTAGATGTAGATGTAGACCATCATCGACCCCTTCACACGGCCTTACTTCATGAGCTATTGTGATTTAGTATAATTCAGTAAATATCTAGTGATCAGCAGTTTACGCCGGTAAATCTCCTCGTACTGGCCAAATATGGTTGAAAAAATTTCTTCCACAAATACGTTTCGACCGGGCTACCGGTGAGTCGAGCGCCACCGTAGTGGCGCACGGTAACGCGACTCGGACTGGAGAGACTTATCTATAGACACTAAATAAATCGCAATATAATCATTTTACTTTTGAGAAACTTATAGTTGCTTTGAGACATACCTAGCCGCAAACAGTTGTTTCTCATTAAAAAAAATCGGTACCAACGAAACTTTCATCAGTATCAGAGGGTCTGTTTCTTCGAATTTAACCTTTAGCCAGTTGCTCGTGCCCATGCGGGAGACGCGGAGGTGGTGCCTTTCAGAATTTGCACAGCAAGTGCGGACTTGTGTTCACTCTCGAGGTCAGGTTGGCTCAGGTTCTCGGCCAGTTCGCACTGGAATCGGGTGTGCTCACTTCCTAGCAAACACTTGATGAGAGATACCTAATGGTGCGCATCGATATAACGAATTTAAAGTACAAGGTATTATCACGGAACCTACATCTACATTGATACTCTGCAAATCACATTTAAGTCCCTGGTAGAGGGTTCGTCAGCCACTTTCACATCCTCTATTATTGCAAACTCATATAGCGCGCGGAAAGAACGAACACCTATGTCTTTCCGTACGAGCTCTGACTTCCTTTATTTTATCATGGTGAGCGTTTCTCCCTATGTACGTCCGGTTCAACAAAACATTTTCGTATTCGGAGGAGAAAGATGGTGATTGGAATTTCGTCAGAAGATTCCGCTGGAACCAAGAACGCCTACGTTTTAACGATGTCCACCCCAAACCCTGTATCATTTCAGTGACGCTTTCTCCCCTAGACCACGATAATACAGAACGTGCTGCCCTTCTTTGAACCTTTTCGGTGTATTCCGTCATTTCTATCTGGTAAGGATCCCACAGCGCGCAGCAGTATTGTAAAACAGGACGGGAAAGTGTAGTTAGGCAATCTCCTTAGTAGATCTGTTATATTTTCTAAGTGTCCTGCCAATAAAACGCAATCTTTTGTTGGCCTTCCCCACAACATTTTGTACGTGTTCCTTTCAATTTAAGTTGTACGTAATTGTAATTCCTAGATATTTAGTTGAATTTACGGCCTTTAGATTTGACTGATTTATCATGTAACCGAAGTTTAACGGATTCCTTTTAGCACTCATGTGGATGACCTCACGCTTTTCGTTATTTAGGGTCAATTGCCAATTTTCACACCATATAAATATCTTTTCTAAAGCATTTGCTTTTTTTTTAATCTTCTGAAGACTTTATTACTCGATAAACGACAACGTCATCTGCAAACAACTCAAGACAGCTGCTCATATTATCTCCCAAATCGTTTATGTAGATAAGGAACAGCAAAGGGCCTGTAACACTACCTTTGGGAACGCCAGAAATCACTTCTATTTTACTCGATGACTTCCCGTCAATTACTACGAACTGTGACCTCTCTGACAGGAAACCACGAATCCACGTACGTAACTGAGACGATATTCCATAAGAACACAATTTCACAGCAAGCCGCTTGTGTTGTAAAGTGCCAAAAGCCTTCCGAAAATGCAGAAGTACGGCATCAATCTGAAACCCCTTGTCATTAGCACTCAATACTTTACGCAAGTAAAGATCTTTGTGTTTTACAAGAGCAATGTTTTCTAAATCCATGTAGACTGTGTGTCAATAGACCGTTTTCTTTGAGGTAATTCACAATGCTCGAACACAATATATGTTCCAAAATCTTGCTGCATATCAACGTTAATGATATGGGCCTGTAATTCAGTGGATTACTCTTACTGCCTTTCTTGAATATTGGTGTGACTTGTGCAACTTTCCAGTCTTTGGGTACGGATCTTTCGTCGAGCGAACGGTTGTATATGATTGTTAAGTATGGGGCTATTGCATTAGCATACTCTGAAAGGAACCTAGTTGGTATGCAATCTGGATAAGATGACTCATAATTATGGTTCTGCCTTGAGCAAACAGCTATCCTTCTTTCTTAATAGCCAAACATGTAAATCTCACATGAACCAACTCATGATGGTGAAACTCCACAGTGACAAATTGTGAAATTTCTGGCTTTGCGAGGAGTAACATTATTTCCCAAGACTCACTCCATAGTTTGGATGAGGAAACACTTCGTGCAACTTTGGCTACCGCTAAAAGTCGCTTCATGTCGAAGTGATTCTGGTTATCTGGTGAGTCTGGTGCGAGGACTCGAATGGTACGTTTCGCGTTATAGACCGAACAATTAATCACGAATGCGCACCACAAAACTGAAATCTTAAAGCGCGACTGTGCGTGTAAAACAGTGAAGAAGAGCGTAATAATGGATATAATTCTTGTGAACATGTTTTCTACAAGACTTAATGTAATGGGATAGTGATTGCATTACGTACGACTCCGTAATCGATCATACACAATTTATAGCTTTACTTGCTTCCTTTGCTGTTAGTAAAAAAGCTGTTGGTATCCTTAATATACAACTTACCACACCATTTATTTTACAGCCTCGCTTCCAGATCAAGGAACTCGTGACCGGATCTCGTAAGTGCGCTGCGCTGCGGCAACGGCAGCTGTACAATACATCAGCAATGTAAAGTGTAACAGAATATGATGTTCTACCTTGAAGCGGAAGAATAGGAATTGGCCCTTCGCATGTCCTGCATTTACAGTACAAATGCCATTCGGAGTAACATGGCGGAGGACAAGCGAAGAAAGAATTAACGTTTGGAAAGAGTGTTGGTTTGGAAACAGACTATTATCTTCACGTTCAGTACTTAGCTCAATTATCAGTTGACTTAATGGGAACTCGTCGTAGCCTTCATTTGTCCAACCACTCCATTTCTATTTCGCTCTACTTCTTTTCTTTCTATTTGTACTGCCCTAATGTTTGGGTGTTAAACAAGAAGAAGCTGTGCCTGTTCCAGGCAGAACCGTATTTGCATAATTATACATTAGGAAGCAAAGGAGGACAAAAAGTGAGCTTCAACTACAAGATGAACAGTTACGAATGTTCTTCATCCTCTTGCATAATCAATCTCCGATCCTAAAGACCAATATTTTTCTGCCTGGGGTTAATTACTCTCTGAGGGGTAAAATGGAATTTTCTGAGCGGTAGGAAATAAGCGACTCGTTTATGTTTCTGTCAGTTATTTTCAAAAGATTATTATTATTACTACAATTCTGTAAGACTCTAATACTGATTATATAAGTTACCAATAATTAGTCTACTTTTTCTCAATTACTAGCATTAATGTAGTGTTGGTTACAGGTTCCTCACATAGTTCACCCACTACATACGTATCTTGTGCTCTGTCCTAAACATCGCTGATGATAAAAATGAGACATATACGTAACTAATGGTAAATATCTCAAGAAAACGTCTTCTTCAAGTTGTAGATATACCTGAAAGTTGTCCAGAAATTGCTTCATTACTCGCTTCGAAACAGATATAAATTAATTGACAGCATAACACGGCAGTAGTTACTAAGATCTGTTACAGCTCTGTAATTATTAGTTTTCCTTTCTCAGACGTTATGTCTGGTTAAAAATGGAAAGTGATGAGGACCTTGATCAATCGTGCCTTCCTTTCAACTGTACGGTACATGTTACATTGTATTTAGGAACTTTCGGGTAATTGAGCATGTATCAATAATTACGGATTTCTGTAGTTGTATATATATATGTTTGGATGTAGCTGTATTGCATTGATGTACTGGTGGATATTGTGAGGTATAACTCCTGCAGTTGATAGTATAATTGGTATAATGTCAACTTTATCCTGATGCCACATGTCCTTGACTTTCTCAGCCAGTTGGATGTATTTTTCAATTTTTTCTCCTGTTTTCTTCTGTATATTTGTTGTACTGGGTTTGGATATTTCGATTAGTTGTATTAATTTCGTCTTTTTATTGGTGAGTATGATGTCAGGTTTATTCTGTGGTGTTGTTTTATCTGTTATAATGGTTCTGTTCCAGTATAATTTGTATTCATCATTCTCCAGTACATTTTGTGGTGCATACTTGTATGTGGGAACGTGTTGTTTTATTAGTTGGCAAGTCGTTGATGAATTATTTTTGCTACATTGTCATGTCTTCTGGGGTGTTCTGTATTTGCTAGTATTGTACATCCGCTTGTGATGTGGTCTACTGTTTCCATTTGTTGTTTGCAAAGTCTGCATTTATCTGTTGTGGTATTGGGATCTTTAATAACATGCTTGCTGTAATATCTGGTGTATATTGTTTGATCCTGTATTGCAATCATGAATCCTTCCGTCTCACTGTATATATTGCCTTTCCTTTTCTTAGCCATGTGTTGGATGCGTCTTGATCAATGTTTGGCTGTGTTAGATGATTCAGGTGCTTGCCATGTAGTGTTTTCTTTTTCCAATTTACTTTCTTCGTATCTCTTGATGTTATGTGATCTAAAGGGTTGTAAAAGTGGTTATGAAATTGCAATGTTGTAGCCGATGTATTTATATGAGTGATTGCTTTGTGTATTTTGCTAGTTTCTGCTCGTTCTATAAAGAATTTTCTTAAATTGTCTACCTGTCCATAATATAGGTTTTTTATGTCGATAAATCCCCTTCCTCCTTCCTTTCTGCTTAATGTGAAACTTTCTGTTGCTGAATGCATGTGATGTGTTGTACATTTGTGGCATTGTGATCGTGTAAGTGTATTGAGTGCTTCTAGGTCTGTGTTACTCCATTTCACTACTCCAAATGAGTAGGTCAATATTGGTATAGCGTAAATATTTATAGCTTTTGTCTTGTTTCTTGCTGTCAATTCTGTTTTAAATATTTTTGTTAGTCTTTGTCTATATTTTTCATTTAGTTCTTGTTTTGTATTTGTATTATCTATTCCTATTTTTTGTCTGTATCCTAGATGTTTATAGGCATCTGTATTTTTCCATCGCTTCTATGAAGTCGCTGTGGTTAGCCAATATGTAATCTTCTTGTTTAGTGTGTTTTCCCTTGACTATGCTATTTTTCTTACATTTGACTGTTCCAAGAGCCATATTTATATCACTGCTGAATACTTCTGTTATCTTCAGTAATTGGTTGAGTTGTTGATTTGTGGCTGCCGGTAGTTTTAGATCATCCATGTATAGCAGATGTGTGATTTTGTTTGGGAATGTAATATTGTATACATAATTTGTATTGTTTAGCATGTTGGATAGTGGGTTCAGAGCAAGGTAGAACCAGAAAGGACTTAATGAGTCTCCTTGGTATATTCCACGCTTAATCTGTATTGGCTGTGATGTGATATTATTTGAATTTATTTCGATATTAAGTGTGGTTTTCCAATTTTTCATTACTATGTTTAGAAACTGTATCAATTTAGGATCTACTTTGTATATTTCCAATATTTATAGTAACGATGAGTGGGGTACACTATCAAAAGCTTTTTGGTAATCAATGAATGCGTAGTGTAGCGATCTTTGTTTAGTTTTAGGTTGATATGTCACCTCTGCGTCTATTATCAGTTGCTCTTTACATCCTCGTGCTCCATTGCAACAGCCTTTTTGTTCTTCATTTATAATTTGGTTGTGTGTTGTATGAGTCAATAATTTCTGTGTAATGACTGAAGTTAATATTTTGTATATTGTTGGTAGGCATGTTATGGGGCGATATTTTGCTGGGTTTGCTGTGTCTGCTTGATCCTTAGGTTTCAGATAAGTTATTCCATGTGTAAGTGTATCAGGGAATGTGTATAGGTCTGCAATGTAACTGTTAAATAATTTAGTTAGATGTGAATGTGTTGAGATGAACTTCTTTAGCCAGAAATTTGCTATTTTATCTTTTCCAGGGGCTTGTGCGTTGAATTAATTGCTCGAGTGACTTCATGTTGCAAAATTATCACTTCAGGCATTTGTGGTATCATTTTGTATGTGTCTGTTTCTGCTTGTATCCACAGTGCATGTCTGTTATGTTGTACTGGGTTTGACTGCATGTTGCTCCAGAAGTGTTCCATGTCTGTTATGTTTGGTGGATTGTCTATTTCAATGTGAGTGTTATCTATTGTCTGGTAAAATTTCTTTTGGTTTGTGTTGAATGTTTGGTTTTGTTTCCTTCCATTTTCACTTTTTTTGTATCTTCTAAGTCGTTTGGCCAATGCTAGTAATTTCTGCTTTTTTTCATCTAATTGCTCGATCGCTTCTTGTTTGGAGATTTTACCTAACCTTTTTAATTAATTTTTTGTCTCATATTTCATTTCTTATAAACTTTGTTAGCTGTCCGATGTCTTTTCTCAGTTTTTCTATTCTGATCTGTAGCCTGTGTTGCCATGCTAGTTTTGTGGGTTTCTTCTGTGTGTTGGTTGGTTCTGATCTCTGCCTAGTGTGCATATTTAGTGTAGTGAGTGCTCCTATATAAACGAGTAGTGGTAACTCTTCCGTAGTTGTATTTCCATTTATTTTGTTGTGTATGATTGTATTCATAGTTGTTATTGTTGTTTCGACTTGAGGGTTGTTTGGTGGTCTATGCAATAATGATCTAATGTCTGTATTTGTGTCTTTGTATTCTATATATGTCAGCTGAAATTTTCCTTCCATATCTAACATGTGTGTCACTTTGTGTTCTATTTGTGCTTTTTCTGGTGGCTGTCTTAAGATTTCGTTTTCCTCTGATTGTTTAATTGATGCCTGTTGTTCTTGGTTTGTTTGCTCTGGGATGTTTGAGTCCATTACTGTATTTTCTTCTTCTTCTGATTGCACATTACTTTGTTCCAGTATTTGTTGTACTTGTTGTTTGATGTTTTCTAATTCTGATTGAGGTATCCTGTTATTTTTGATTACTAAACGAATCTGATCAGCTAGTCGATGATCTGTTAAAAAATTTAATTCTGGGTATCTGGCAATAAATGTTGTGTATACTTGTGATCTCTATCCAGTTGCGATGTCTCCTAAGTTTGTTGTTTAGTAATAACAGAACATGAGGTGTCGATTAACTTCATCTGACCATCTCATCCTCTGTCTTTGTTTTCCTTCTAGGGTGGTTGCAGGAAGCATATCCTGCAAAACACCTCTATTTGGATTTAAATAATTTTCCGTGTGGCTAGCAGTGTCGTTACCATTGTGGACGGGCATACGGTTCAAGCGTCGTCCCCGACCATGACAGCGCTTGTCCGAGGCTTCATTAGTTCTGTCCTGAACCAACTAATCACACTATAAGGGTGGTTAGCCCTATTAGTGGTTTGTTCTTTCCGTCGCCTTTTACGACTGGCAGAATATACTGGAGGCCTATTCTTTTCCCGGGCCTCCGCGGGGTTAATTATTATTATTATTGTTTCTCTTTCCTGTCTTAGACGATATGTGGCGTTAAAAATGGAAAGTCATGCAGACCTTGATCAAGCGTGACTTGCTTTTAACCGTGCGGTATATGTTACATTGCATTTAGGAACTTTTGGCTAATTGAACATGTATCACTAATTACGGATTTATGTAGTTGTATATATATGTTTGGATGTAGCTGCATTGCATTGATGTACTGGTGGATACTGTGTGGTATGACTCCTGTAGTTGATAGTATAATTGGTACAATGTCAACTATATCCTGATGCCACATGTCCTTGACTTCATCAGCCAGTTGGATGTATTTTTCAATATTTTCTCCTGTTTTCTTCTGCATATTTGTTGTAGTGTGTATGGATATTTCGATTAGTTGTGTTAATTTCTTATTTTTATTGGTGATATGATGTCAGATTTGTTATGTGGTGTTGTTTTATCTGTTATAATGGTTCAGTTCCAGTATAATTTGTATTCATCATTGTCCAGTACATTTTGTGGTGCATACTTGTATGTGGGAACATGTTGTTTTATTAGTGCATCTTGTATGGCAAGCTGTTGATGTATTATTTTTGCTATATTGTCATGTCTGCTGGGGTAATCTGTATTTGCTAGTATTGTACATCCGCTTGTGATGTGGTCTACTGCTTCTATTTGTTGTTTGCAAAGTGTGCATTTATCTGTTGTGGTATTGGGATCTTTAATAATGTGCTTGCTGTAATATCTCGTGTACATTGTTTGATCCTGTATTGCAATCGTGAATCCTTCCGTCTCACTGTATATATTGCCTTTTCTTTTCTTAGCCATGCGTTGGATGCGTCTTGATAGATGTGTGGCTGTGTTAGATGATTCAGGTGCTTATTATTATTATTGTTATTATTATTACTATTATTATTAGAGCGTTTAGACACAAAGCATTAACAACTGAAGTCGTCCAATATCTCCCAGTTTAGGTGTGCCGCAATCAAGTGATTGACAGTCAGTATAGTGCACACATCTAAACTTGTGTTATTTCAAATAGGGTTGCACTGTGCGCGTGAAACAAGTGTCGCTGTGGAGAGGAGTGATAAAGCATAAGTATGTTCTGTAACAAGTGTCTACCGTCAGTGTGGATAGTTGGGTTTCTTATTTGAAAAGGACACACACACAGACACACACACACACACACACACACACACACACACACACACTAAAAGTCATTTATCTTTCATCATTTCGAAATAAAAGTGCTTCAATAAAAGTATTTCATTGTACAGTTTAGGTGGATGTTAAAGTTGATGATAATGTGGGGGAGGAGAAGGGAGGTGCAAAAGACGGCAGGGGATAGGCGAGGATACTAGCTAATGTAGTAATTAATTAGCCAGGCACCCTACTCGCAAGCGAAACAAAAGACCATTAATATGTGCTATTATGAAACGGGTGAACAGCCACACGGTTTACGGGTTTGGATGTGGATGTGGATGTAATAATGTACAAGAACAGACTGAAGTGGCATTACCGTTTGCCTGAGGAATCGGAACAAGCCCACGGACGCTGGTCGCTGGCGTAGTACCTCACAAGTGCGCGGCCTATGTGGAGCGGTCTCGAGGGACGCTTGTTTGTTGTGACCATGATGGATCACGTGCGAAGGTTGGGATGACGTGACGATAGATGCAGAGGCGAGTCTGCACGCCGGCTGATGAGGACTAATGGCGGACCATAAGGCGCGTCGTGTAAGCGACGAAGGGCCCAGAGGAAGTGACGCCATCTGCGCGCTGTTCCCGTCTTCTTAGCGAACGCACGTCTTTTGTTAACGACTTGTTCTTGCTCTGCTCACGTAACACGCGCGCACAAAAACCCACCCACCCACACACACACACACACACACACACACAGACACAGACAGAGAGAGAGAGAGAGAGAGAGAGAGAGAGAGAGAGAGAGAGGGGGGGGGTGGGGGTGGGGGGTTACTGTCAGACAAACGGACAGAAAGTAACTACTCACGGCTACAGCAACAGTACGCAACAATAACGAAGTACGAATGAAATCATCCGAAGCTGTTTTCTGGTCATAGTGTTTTATTAAGGTGGCTCATCTGGTCTTCAAATGTAAAACTTTTAATATCCTCACAATGAAAGACTAGCTCGCCAGTTCTGCACTTGAGTGATTACTCTGCAACTGAAAATTAAATGCCTGGCAGAGGGTTCATCGAAATACCTTGAAGCTACTTCTCTACCGTTCCACTCTCGAAGAGCACGCGGGAAAAATGAACGCTTAAATCTCTCCGTAAGAGCTCTGATTTCTCACATTTTATGATAACGATCGTTTCTTCCTGTGTTGTTGGGCGCCAAGAAAATATTTTCACATTCTGAGGGGAAAGATGGTGTTTGGAATTTTTGATAAGATCTTGCCTCAACGAAAAACGCATTTGTTTTAATGATTGGCACCCTAATTCGTGTATGATATCTGTGGCACTCACTCACCTACTTCGCGATAATACAAAACGACTTGCCCTCCTTTGAAATATTTCGATTTTCGTCGTCAATGCTATCTGATGCGGATCCCACACCACACAGAAATATTGCAAAAGATGGCGGAAAAGTGTCACTTGAGTAGACCTGCTGGTAAGTGCTATGCAAATAAATCGCAGTTTTTGTTTCGCTTTCCTCACAAGTTATTCGTAATTGTAATCCTGAATTTAGAGCCTTTACATTTGTGTGATTTATCGTGTAACGAAATTTAGCGGATTTCTTTTAGTACTTACCTTGTTGATTTCACACTTTTCACTACTTAGAGTCAATTGCCACCTTTCGCACCTTACAGATATCCTGTCTGCATCATTTTGCAAGCATCATCTACGAACAGCTAAAGAAGGCTTTACAGATTGTTTCCTAAATCGTTTACGTGAATTACGAGCAGCAGAAGGCCTGTAACACTTCTTTGGAGAACGCCAGCGTTACTTCTGGTTTAGCCGATGACTTTCTGTCAGTTACTACGAACTGTGACCTTTCTGAGGGGAAATCACGAACCCAATCGCACAGCTCAGACGATAATCCACAGGCACACAGTTTGATTAGAAGTCACTTGTGAGGAATGATGTCAAGAGCCTTCTGGAAATCTAAAAACATGGAATGCATTTGACATCCGGTTTCGGTAGCACTTATTACTTTGTGAGAATATTTGTCATCATAAAACTGTGTTGATGTAAACGCCTAAAGCTGTGCGATTGAATTCACGATTTTCTATCAGGAAGGTCGCAGTTCGTGAAACGGGGAGTCGTCTTGTGGAATCCTAGTTACATCCGCAGTTCTCCAACAACGCGTTATATATTTTCTGCTGCTCCTAATCTTCATAAGCGGTATAGGAGACAAACTCAGGAGCCCTCTGGGATTGTTTCCAGATAATGCTGTTGTTCATCGTCTATCAAAGTCATTAGAGGTACAAAACGAATTAAAAACTGATTTAGATAGTATATCTGCATGTCGCAAAAAGTGGAAATTGTCCACGAAAAATAAAAAGAGTGAGACTGTCGTCAAGAGTACTAAAATTTTCGCTTACACGATAAATCAGACAAACTTAAGAGTTGGTGACTCAACTAAATACATAGATTACTACTATGAACAACTTAAATGTGAACTAGCACGTGGATAATTTATTGAGAAAGGCGAACCGAAGACTACGGTTTATTGGGAGAACACTTAGATTCAGCAAACCTAATAAGCAGACTGCCTACACTATGCTTGTCCATCCTCTTCTGGAGTACTGCTGCGCGGAATGTAATCTTTATCAGACAGGATTGACTTAGGACATCGACAATGTCAAAGAAAGTTACACGTTTTGTATTACCGCGGAATGGGAGTGCCATGAATGTGATGAACGGGTAGAAGTGGCAACCTTTAAATAAAAGGATTTTTCTTTGGGGTGAGGTCGCTTCACGAAAGTAAGGTCACCAACTGCCTAATCTGAAAGACAAAACATTTTGATGATCCTATTACAAAGAGATGGAGAAATGATCATTGAGATAAAATAAATAAGAGCACGCACGGAAAAAAATAAGGTGCTATTTTTCCCACGTATTATTCGTGAGTGGCATGGTAGAGAAATAGTCTAGAGGTGGTTCTGTCAACCCTATGCTAAATGCTTACGACTGCATAACAGAATAACCATGCAGATGTAGATAGATGTAGAGACACAATCTGTCACGCCTGACAATCCCCACAGTTAAATGCGATCCAAAACAGTGATAAAGGCCAACTTGTCAGAATGGTCACCTCAAATGAAGGTCACATCAATTTGCAAGAATACGAAGGCATTCGATTATTGACCTTTGGTCTAACATCTGTTGTGTGTGCACTCAGAAGCAGTTTGGCTTTTATGGTTGTGTCGGCAAGAGGTTGTTCAGAGAGATGCGACAAATGGAATAGTTCAACATTAAATCTTGTCCTGGCCTTTTATCGTAGCAGTCGACCGCAGAATGGGCAATCGTCCAATACAATGAAAAGCCTAAAAAACTGGTACACTTGCCTAATATCGTGTAGAGCGAGCGCGCAGAAATACCGCAAAACAACGTGACTTTGACTTGACTAATGTCTGAGGGAACTGGCACCATGAATCCTGCAGGGCTGGATACCTCTTGTTAACAACACTTTGCAAGGAGTCCCAGCTATGATGAATAATGTTCATGTCCAGGAAGTCTGGTGGCCAGCGGAAGTGTTTAAACTCAGAAGAGTGTTCCTGGGGACACTCTGTAGCAATTCTAGTCATGTATGCTGTCGCATTGTCTCGCTGAAATTTCCCAAGTCCGTCGGAAAGCACAACGGACATGAATGGATACAGGTGATCGGCCAGAATACTTACGTACGTGTCATGTCAGAGTCGTATCTAGACGTATCAGTTGTCCCATATCACCCCAACTGCACATGCCCCACACCATTACAGAACCTCCACCAGCTTGAACAATCCCCTGCTGTCATGCAGGATCCATGGAATCACGAGATTTTGTGTATACTCGTACCCGTCCATACTCTCGATACAATTTGAAACGAGACTTGTCCGATCAGGCAACGTGTTTCCAGTCATCAACAATCCAATATCGGCGCTTATCGGCCAAGGCGAGGCGTAAAGCTTTGTGTCGTACGGCCATCAAGGACTCCGAAAGCACATATCTATGATGTTTCGTTGAATGATTCCTCACGCTGACCCTTGTTGATCCAGGATTAAAATCTGTTGCAATTTGCGGAAGGGTTGCTCTACTGTCACGTTGGACGATTCTCTTCGGTCGTCATTGGTCCCGCACTTTAAGGGTCATATTCCGGTCTCAGCGATATCAGAGATTTGATGTTTTACCGGATTCCTGATATTCATGGTACACTTGTCAAGTGGTCGTATACGAAAATCTCCACTTCATCGCTACCTCAGAGATGCCGTGTTCCATCGCTCGGGCGTCACTATAATACCACGTTCAAACTCACTTAAATCTTGATATGGTGCTATTGTAGTAGCAGTAACCAATCCAACAACTACGCCGGACACTTGTTTTGTATAGGCGTTGCCGACAGCAGTGCCGTATTCTGTATTTGAATACCCATGCCTATACCAGTTTCTTTGGCGCTTCAGTGTAGCAACGATGTCGTACCATAATCACTTCTTCGCTGCGCGACATGTGTACTACCAGTGGTAAGTGAACATCACAGGGCACAGCCGCTACCACGGACGTACAACTCTGTCACTGTACGCCCCAAAGAAGACAGTGTTAAGCCTTTTCAATCTTTTGTTTCATTAGTGAGTTCAAGAAGTACACTTTCTATGACTTTCAATTGCGCCTTTTCCCGCGATTAGGCAGGGTCGGCATCCGTAATCGGATTTGGCAATGTTAGTTGAAGGGATGGCCAGATGCCCTTCCTGCCGCCACGCCGTACTCCTTGGGACAGAATTCGTGTACCCCAACTGTCTGCGACTAGTGTAATCCATGGAATAGTGCGAAAGTGTTCAGATATCTGCGAGTCATGTAGCTGAGGATGGATATGGGGACCAGGCCTGTATTCACCTAGAGGGATGTGGAAAACCGCCTAAAAACCAGATCCAGTCTGGCCGGCACACCGGCCATCGTCGTTAATCCGCCGAGCGGATTCGTTCCGGGGCCGGCGCACCAACCCGAGTCCAGGAAGCAGCGCATCAGCACTCTCGGCTAACCTGGCGGGTAGTTCAAGAAGTGCACTACCCAACAAAAAGTATCCGGACATACCCAAGTAATGAGTATTTGACCACTGCATGTCACGAGAGGCGGACACGCCAGTATCAGTGAGGCGGAGAGTACTGTGTTGTCAAAAGAGAATCAGTAACAGCAGAACGGGTCGCTCTGGAGGGTTCAGCGACTTCGAATGTCGACTAGTCATTGGATCTCGCCTGAGAAACAGCTCCATCAGAGACATTTCAACCCTTCCAAAGCTGCCCACGTTGGCCGTTGGTGGAGTAATTTTAAAGTGGATACGCGAAGGAAAAACCACGGCTAAACCAAGATCAGACGGACGACGACCGCGAAGCAATGCAGAGGATAGCTGTACAAAATCACATGAAACCAGCGAAAGGAATCATTCATGAGTTGCAGACTGCGACCAGCAGTCCGGCTAACACGCACGAGCGGCTCCTTGTATGTCACACATGTCATTAGTCATTGCTAAGAGATCGTGTAGAGAGCTACACTACGGCATAGAGGATGACTGAAAACGAGTAACCTGGTGTGATGAATCACGCCATACATCATGCGTCTATCCGATGGGATAACTTAGAATATCGACTTCGCTCCAAGCTCCAGCGTCCAGTTTCGGTTCTCGAGGAACAGTAGGCTGCCATTCGTCCACAGATTTTCAGACACCTCCTTGAAAAGTATTCACAGCAGAGTTCATCCCGTCATAAGGTCGAAGGGAAGACACGTCCCATATTATATCCGCTAGCTGGTTCCGGGAACTATTGGTCGGACAGTGTAGTTGAGAATATCAAAGCCGCTAAACCACATGGTTTCTCTCGTACCTATCCCAGTCCAGCACAAATAATAAAATGTCATTATACAGGATTTACAGAGAGATAATTACACTACTGGTCATTAAAATTGCTACGCCACGAGGATGACGTGCTACAGACGCGAAATTTAACCGACAGGAAGAAGATGCTGTGATATGAAAATGATTAGCTTTCCAGAGCATTCACACAAGGTTGGCGGCACCTACAACGTGCTGACATGAGTTTTTCATACAAAAATAGCAGCTGACAGGCGTTTCTTGGTGAGACGTTGTTGTGATGCCTCGTGAAAGGAGGAGAAATGTGTACCATCACGTTTCCGACTTTGATAAAGGTCGGATTGTACCCTATCGCGATTGCGGTTTATCGTATCGCAATATTGCTGCTCGCGTTGGTCGAGATCCAATGACTGTTAGCAGAATAAGAAATCGGTTGGATCAGGAGGGTAATAGGGAACGCCGTGCTGGATCCCAACGGCCTCGTATCACTAGCAGTCGAGATGAAAGGCACATTATCGGAATGGCTGTAACGGATCGTTCAGCCACGTCTCGATCCCTGAGTCAACAGCTGGGGACGTTTGCAAGACAACAACCATCTCCACGAACAGTTCGACGACGTTTGATACAGCATGGACTATCAGCTTTGACACCATGGCTGCGGTTACCCTTGACGCTGCATCACAGACAGGAGCGCTTGTGATGGTGTACTGAATGACGAACCTGCGTGCACGAATGACGAAACGTCATTTTTTCGGATGAATCCAGGTTCTGTTGACAGGATCAAGATGGTCGCATCCGTGTTTGGCGACATCGCGGTGAACGCACATTGGAAGCGTGCATTCGTCATCGCCATACTGGCGTTATCACCTGGCGTGATGGTATGGGGTGCCAGAGGTTGCACGTCTTGGTCACCTTTTGTTCGCATTGACGGCACTTTGAACAGTGGACGTTACATCTGAGATGTGTTACTACCCGTGGCTCTACCTCTCGATACAGAAAATGATCGACTGCTGTCCTGGTCAGCACATTTTCCAGATCTCTCACCAACTGAAAACTTCTGGTCAACGGTGGCCGAGCAATTGGCTCGTCACAATACGTCAGTCACTACCCTTGATGAACTGTGGTATCGTGTTGAAGCTGCATAGGCAGCTGTACCTGTACACGTCATCCAAGCTTTCTTTGATTCAATGCCCAGGCGTATCAAGGCCGCTATTACGGCCACAGGTGGTTGTTCTGGGTACTGATTTCTCATTATCTATGCACCCAAATTGCATGAAAATGTAATCACATGTCAGTTCCAGTATAATATATTTGTTCAATGAATACCCGTTTATCATCTGCATTTCTTCTTGCTGTAGCATTTTAATGCGACTAGTGTATTTTCATGTGTGGTACCACCCCTGTGAATTTATCTAAAGACAGAGATATTATTCCACCTTGGTTGTTACTGTTTGAATTGCTAGTATTTTCTGTGTGTTTTAAACGATTGGAAAGTTCAGGCTTCACAGACCAGTGAGCTCATATTGACCAAACTCTATAGCAGTCGACCCTCTTCTGTGGCTGCATTCGACGATACTGTGAAACGAAAAACGAGAGGAATCTCTTGGAGAACAAATAAATCAAAGGATTTGGCAGTACGCTGTGTTCCACGAAACTCAGTCTGGCCGCTGGCGTTTTGCTTAAAAGAAATTTAGAGCTTTTTTATTTCTCAAGGATGGAGAGACTAGTATGGGATGGGATGAATGATGCAACTCAAGGTGTGAAAAGTATACTGGAGGTGAGGCAGTGCTAAGTGATGGTTAAATGTTAAAGCAAAGTGCTTGCGAAGGTGTGCACAGAAATTAAGTAACTGAATGTGTTGTTTGCCGTGTTACTCATCCTAAAGTGCCGTGAGTGTTGCTGAGGTGTTAATTTGTTGTCCTGTTAACAGACACGACAGCATCGCATATCCTGCAGAGAAGACTCAGAAATGACGTAAGATCTATGCACGACGTGCAACGGGTAGTAACGATAAAGACCCAAATTAAAGTAATTTACTTACACATGGGTTAGCAAATCGTAAAGTACATTTTGACAACCTCAACACCACAGTACGAAGATCTTCGAAAATGAAGATATACATCGAATGAAAGAGAAAAAATAATTTCATTTGATGTCACTCCCATTTCCTTTATTGTCCGTTGGCATATTACAATTAGCCTCAATGACGTTGCAGCACTTTTGTGATCTGAAAAGTGTGTTTGAATGGATGTGCCAGTTGAAATTGCGAGGTTAGTGATCTGATTCGGTTTTTTTCACGCCAAAGGAGAGACGCCACGTGAATCGAGTCAACCTCATGACTGGTGTCAATAATTTCCCATGAGACTAGAAGATGAATTCTATCCTGCGAAAAGTTGACGATTCCCGATTACCTAAGGAATTCTGTTATAGCGATGTTTATATTAATGATTTATATCTTGCGAAGTAGGCAATATTTTTGTTTCTCTGCTTAGCTGTGCAACTCTGTAGATTTTGCCTGTGCACAGAGTAGATGCGGTAATAATTGCATAAGTACACAATACTTAATATTACTTTTGTGTCTCAGGGTGTCTTTATGGTTGTTTAGGATTACATATTTCTTCTTTGTTGCGCCATAATATTAGAGACGGAAAATCCTTTACAGACTTCAATGGATAAATTCTAAACGTATATTCAAGATCTAACAGTTGCGCAGTGCAGCATAGAAAGTATGTGGTGTGATTAGCATTGTTTTCTTATGTATTTCGAGTTGCATCAGCTGTCTTTGCTATTATCGCACTGTGCGGAAGAAGTGGGTCTGAAATGAAGGATGGAAGTGGAATCATTTTAAACTAGCCGAATACTTAATGTACTTGCATAGTGATGCAATGTAATACTTGGGCCACTTTGACCGACCTTGAACTCTGGCAATGCTACGAGTGGTCATTGACCCTGAACATATGATGCCACAACCACCCATCTTATCAATGATGTCATCTCCACATTATCAATATGTCATAAACGTGGTTTCACAAGCAAGCCCCTTTTTCTATGACGTCACATTGATGGGAAATTAAAAAGCAGTCTGATATAAGAGAAAGTCAGTATGTACCTGTCACATTCAAGTCGAATCACACAAGAAAAACGTGATCTTTATCTGAAATACTTGAAATATTGTATGTAACTTTCACCTGAATTGTGTAAACTGGCACCGTTTAGCAGATTCAACTCACACACACACAATCACCACACTCAAAAGTATCCAAATTACCTGAATTATTTATCAAAACATGTGTAATGGCACTGGCAGTGTTACGGTATTTCCATGTTAAAAAAATCATATGTTTCACCTGAAATGTATTAAATAGCACCATATTCAACATCACCTGAATAGTGTGCTTTGTTCAAAAGTATCTATAAAATTTATGGAATAACTCTTGCGTAAAATATGGTACGTACCATACCACATGTGCCATAGAGCAGCAAAAGCTACGTATTAGCTGTAACTTACAGTATTTCCACGACTGCATTATTTGGCCACAACACGTAAGAACCTAAAATTCTGTATCATCAGTATATTTTCTCTCTCTGTCTCTGTTCTATAAGTCAATAAAAAACTAGTTATATCAAATGCTGTACCGCCTCATCAGTAAATTTCATCTCTATTTTATACCTTACAAAAAAGTGCTTATGTCAGATACCATAGTACCTCATCAATAACTTTCATCTCTTTGTAATGGTTACTTTTGGCAACCTAAAATACAAGGGACATTTCCAAAATAACGCACAGGTTGGTGCTACTGTGGATTCATTTATGCAACAACAATGAAAATGACCTCACAAGCAGCTGGGAGCTTGAGGAGCAAAGTACGTGTTTTTGTTTTTTCGCTGGCGAGAGGTAGAAATGGATCTTGCCACGGTCTCTGGTACTGTGAGTGTCGAATACCGAAGGTCGTAATCAAGATCGAAACTTTGCGCGGTAAAAACCTTACAGAGACGCACAGTGCCTTAAGTGAAGTTTGTGGGAAGTTTATAGTGGACCGTAGTACAGTTTCACTTTGGGGTAATTGTTTTCATATTGGTCGTATGAGCATAGACGGTAATCCAAGACCAAGAAAGCCAAAAACGTCAAGGAATGAACGAAGTATGAAACTTGTGGCAGATGCTCTTGAATAAGAGTGCACGGCGAGTTGCGAGGAACTTCCTGAAGCTACGGGAACTCCCCCATCAGTATTCCGTATTCTGACAAACGATCTGAAGAAGAAAAAAGAATTTCTGCGAGATGGTTCCCATGCTGTTTGACTGCTGAAGAGAATCCGAAATTCCTGGGCTTTCAACCTTGCTCAAACACCGATTCGACGGAAAAGGTCAAGAATTGTTGTGTCGAATTGTCGCTATTGCTGAAACTTGGGTTAGAGACTTTGAACCGGAGTTGAATCGAAAGCTTCATATTATCCATGTCGAAAAAAATTTCACGCGTTCAGTCAAAGCTCAAGGAAAATATGATATTTGCTTATGATCACCAAAGAATCATCATGATTGTGTGAACACAGTGTATTATCGTAACTTCGTGCCAAACCTGCACAGAAAAATGCACGAAACCCAACCTCAGTTGCTCGTGTGAGGGCCACTCATTCTCCACGATAATATTCGCCTGCATATCGGCAAAGTTCTAAGACAAAACCTGCGCGAATACGGATCGGAAGTGTTGCCGCCTCCTTTTTCCAGCTCGGACATGAGTCCACTAGACCTCGTCTTGGTCCCGAAGTTTAAGAAACCTATGCGTAGAGGTAGTAATCTGGAAGAGCTTTCTACCACCGTTACCCGAGCCATTTGACAGGTGAAAAGAATTTGTATCCTCGATGGAATAATAGAGCATCCGAGACGTTGGGATTCAGTTTTAGAGAAGCAGGGAGACTTTACTAAAAGACTGTGAAGAGATGTTGAAAAAAAAGATGTAATTAAAAAAAATAGTGTGTATTATTTATGAAATGTCGCTTGTAACAACCTAAGAAGTCAGCTGACGCCTAAATGGGTCTACGTAAAAAAATGAACTTTCGAAGAAGGCTGCAATATTTACTGGTCAGTATTATGGTGCCAACGCTCTCAAGCAGGGCTAGCCATGGCGTGTGAAACCGAACGCGAGCCTGATATGTAGGCTGCGTTTCGGCTTTGCAAGGTTCTTCGCGGAAGTATCCGGTACAGTGTGGTATTTAATTTTTTATTGCGGTGTGGCATTTTATGGTCGGCACAACTCTCTTCAGTTGGGCAGAATCATGGTTTCAGTAATGTTTACGCTTCAGTATTTTTTTGAGGTTGAAGGGCGTTCACACGTCCAGTGGCTGCTTGCACAGAAAGAGGCAGTCTAGCGGTTAAATACGAGTGGGAATAAGAGGATGATAGGGATGAAAATGCTCAATATCTATTATGAAGTCGCAAAGTCAACGGGTACTGCAAGTTCGCTATGAAATGACAGTCAAATTACCATGTAGTTCGAATTTGAAGATTTAGTTGACAATTAAGGAAAAAAAAATTACATCGACCGACAGACAGGATCTATCATTCTGTATATCAAGAAGCACTACATTTGCAGGTACGGACAACCTGAAGAAATAGGTAGTAAGAATAATTAAATTTCTGAAGTTGCATGGATTACTCCACTAGCAGTTGCAACAGTTTTCGATGGTACCGAATGAACAGTATGGAGACTGAAACTTCCTGGCAGATTAAAACTGAGTGCTGGACCGAGACTCGAACTCGGGACCTTTGCCTGACAGAAATACGGCTGTGAGGACGGGGCGTGAGTCGTGCTTGGGTAGCTCAGGTGGTAGACCACTTCCCCGAGCAAGGCAAAGGTCCCGAGTTCGAGTCTCGGTCTGGAACATAGTTTTAATCTGCCAGGAAGTTTTATATCAGCGCACACTCCGCTGCAGAGTGAAAATCTATTCTAGAGTACAGAGACTTTACACACTGATGATCCAAAGCCTTATGACCACCTGCTTAATAGCTTGTTTGTCCGTCATAGGAACAAATAATGCATCACTGATTCTGCGTATCTGGAATCCGACAGTTTGTTGGTAGGCCTGTGGAGGTATGCGATATTAGTCTAAGCACATATCATGTAATTTGTGCACATAACGGGCCGCTAATTTTCGTACGCGTTGATGGGGCCCGCTAGCGACCTAGGTGGGTTCCGTAGGATTTACATCAGGCGAATTTGGTCGCCGCGACAACGACGTGACTTCAGTATTATGTTCCTCAAACCACTGCAGCCTGGTTCTGGTTCCGAGACACGTGCAATTATACTACTGAAAGCCGTGTTTCACCTCACCAAGAGTGTTGGGGGAGAAGAAGATAATGCGTCATGTTCCACATTAGAAAAATATAATTGACTTTATTTTCTGAGTAAAATGCAATTTTGGATCCTGAATATACTTGCAGTTATGTTCAGCTGGTGTTCTATACAGCGTACTCAATTTTCCAATACTTTGGCACAAGAAACCATACTAAAATTAATGCTTTTTGACCAGATCATTAATGTTCTACAGCCCTTTCGCTAGATACTTTCATAATAAGCCAGGAGAAGTTCATAATCCATCTAACATCATAATGAAATACGAAATGTTTAGGTACAACAGTGTCAGTGACAAAGATGGAACAAGACTCCAAATTAAGATGAAAATTTGATATGTCGAAAGTACTAACATTGAATCTAAATAAAATAATTTATCAAATAAGTAGTACTTCGAATACAAAATAAATGTTTGAGACTGTGCCGAAGAATAATGCCTCCGAATTTTGTACGTGAAACTGTTAAAACTTTTTTAAAAAACAAACATTATTAACATTCTGCATGTTATTCTCCAAGTCAACGTATTTGCAGCAGTCTGCTGCTAAAGGACTCCGAATTGTAACTTGTAACAGGGTGGTGTGTAACATAGTTATGCACATGAGAAACAGCGTGCTGTGATCCAGTTTCAGATTCCGAGGGTTCGTCCTCACACAATGCACTCTCTTCTTCAGCATGACAACGTCGTCTGCAACAATCCAGCGTCTTGGGTTCACTGTCATCAATCATTTGCTATACAGTCCTGATGTCCCTATCCGATTTTTATCTGTTTCCAAAACTTAAAGAACACCTTCGAGGACTGCACTTTCATGGTGATGAAGCCGTGCAAGCAGTGGTTCAATTGTGGCTCTGTCAACAAAGTCAAACATTTCTGCAGTGATGATATCAGTAAACTGGTTTCTCATTAGGAGAAATGTACTTGCCGCTAGAGTGACTACGTTGAGAAATAAGTTTATAAATGTTAATAAGGCCTGTTTTATTGAAAAAGCTTTAAAAGTTCTCACGTAAAAAATTTGGAGGCTTTGCTTTTCAGTTCGCTCCAATAGTATGTTTATCGCAATAGGTAAATATACTTTCGGATCTCTAATTGTGAACAAAAACTTGTTCTTGCATGAAAACGGAGTTATTTCTCAAAATACGTAAGATTTCGAGCACAAAGGGCACTTGACACTACTGTTTTCAGTTACCTGTTCTGTTATATTAAAACAAGTACACATTGTGTTCTTAGTAGCACTGCCGATAATACTTACAGCCAAGCCGCACCTGTTATCAACTGAAGTTTGGTATCAGTACAAAACTTTACAAGACGTAAAGAAGCCTCACATTACATATTTACATATCTAAATTGTCTGTGTTCTTATCAAACTGCTCATTGCTCGCTTTATTCGTACTACTGACATAAATTACAGGTGGATCAACGAGCTTAATTTGATCTCTGTACCACAATTTAAAGAAACCAAACTACATGGAGATTTGTTCTAAGATGATACAAAAAGGACGCAGACACTACTGCTCATCCATCTTACAAATTAAAGACTACTTGTTGACAAAAACAGTTGGACATCGTATCAAACTAAACGTTTTCCTACGCCTAAATTTATCAAAAACATGTCTTGTCAAACTCAGCCAAATACCACAGTGACTCCCATGGTAAGGTATTAACTTCATCAGTCTGCTTACGGTCGTTACTACTATAACATGTAATTTTTGTATCTCTGTGCAGCATGATATTTGGTGATGGGAATGTATGAAATACATAATACTGGAATAATAAAGTCAGCTTGCTGCCAGCGAACGAATTTTTCCTCAGTGACATATTCAGCATTTGGCAAAGTGCACATTTTTTTCAACAAAGTCACATACCTCCATCATGTTGCACCTATGTTAAACTCATCTTGTCACGCGGGGTAGCCGCGTGGTTTGAGGCACCTTGTCACGGTTCGCGTAGCGCCCCCCGTCGGAGATTCGGGTCCTCCCTCGGGCATGGGTGTGTCTGTTGTTCTTAACGTAGGTTAGTTTAAATTAGAATAAGTAGTGTGTAAGCTTAGGGACCGATGACTTCAGCAATTTGGTCCCATGGGATCTTACGATAAATTAAAAAAAAAATAATAATTTCCGCTTACAGAACAAATTGTTTGTCATTTTCTGCTGGTAATGCTACATTATGCTGTCACATAGTGTAATCTACCGGAATTGGAGAAAAGTACGGAAACACCGAGAGAAATACGTGCTTGAACACAAACGCAGATGCTTGCCAAGCTTGCATGTTGCGCTGCCGTTTTTGATCATGAACTGCCCTTGTGCAATGCCCCCTCAATATGTTGCAAGTGTTGGTCTTCGGTGCTTCCGTAAACATAGTATACGAAGTGTTTGGTAGTTCAAGACACACAGTGTCGAACATTTATACCAGATTTAGGGAAACAGGAGAAACATCTTCCACTAAGCCACAACGCAAACGAAAGTCTGTGTTGAATGATCATGACAGATGATCATTTAAGAGGATTTATAAAAAATAAGAGGACACTGCGGTTCTAGATGTCACACTTGTGAGCTCTGTCCGTATAAAAACAACACAAAGGGATCTACTTAAGAGAATTGCAGGGCGGACTAAAATTCCAAAACCACGCACCAATGATGTAAATGCCCGTAACAGCGAACTGTCGTGTCGAAGCCATAAGATGTGGACTCTGAAGCAATGAAAGAAAGTCATTTGGTCGGATGAGCCTTGTTATTTATCTACATGTCAAGTTCCGTGGGACCAAATTGAGGAGCAAATCTCCAAGGTCATGGAACGTGTCAGTACATGAAATTAAAACATAAAAGTAATAACAGATAAAAATAAACGTTTATGGACCAGGAAAGTCAGTCCATAAGTTTAAGTAAACGCATTCAACAATGTAACACGAATCAGCTTAATTGTCCGCAGCCCGTGGTCGTGCGGTAGCGTTCTGGGTTCCCGGGTTCGATTCCCGGCGGGGTCAGGGATTTTCTGTGCCTCGTGATGACTGGGTGTTGTGTGATGTCGTTAGGTTTAAGTGGTTCTAAGTTCTAGGGGATTGATGACCATAGATGTTGAGTCCCATAGTGCTCAGAGCCATTTGAACCATTATTTTTTAATCCTTTTAGAATGGG
The DNA here is from genome assembly GCF_023897955.1 of Schistocerca gregaria. NCBI lineage: Eukaryota > Metazoa > Arthropoda > Insecta > Orthoptera > Acrididae > Schistocerca > Schistocerca gregaria. Next base: position 718,981,528 of record NC_064921.1, on the reverse strand, counting down.
AAGAGTTACCCGAAAATATAATATCATACGACATAAGCGAATGAAAGTAACCAGAGTAGACTAATTTTCGTGTCGAACGATGACTCACTTTAGATACTGTGCGAATAGTAAAAATGGCAGTATTAAATCTTTGAAGAAGATCCTGAACGTGGGCTTTCCACGACAGCTTACTCTCTATCTGAACAGCTAGAAATTTGAACTGTTCAGTTTCACTAATCACAAGCCCGTACTGTGAAATTAAAACGTCAGATTTTGTTGAATTTTGAGTTAGAAACTGTAAAAACTTAGTATTATTGTGATTTAGCGTTAGTTTATTTTCTATAAGCCATGACCTTAGGTCATGAACTGTACTATTTGAAACCGAGCCAATGTTGCACGCAACATCCTCTGTCACCAAGCTAGTGTCATCAGCAAACTGAAATTTTTTCGAGTTCCCCGTAATACTAGAGGGCATATCATTTATATAAATAAGGAACAGGAGTGGCCCCAACACTGATCCCTGCTCCCCCCCCCCCCCCCCCCCACTTGACCGTACCCCACTCACACCCCAATTACAGCCATTCTCAACATTGCGAATAATGACCATTTGCTGTCTGTGAACTAATTGTGAGCTACTCCCCGTATTCCGTAATGGTCCGATTTATGGAGCAATATTTTGTGATCAAGAGAATCAAATGCCTTAGTTACTAAAAAAATATGCCAGGAGTTCGAAACCTTTTGTGTAAACCATCTGATACCTCACAGAGAAAAGAGAATATAACACTTTCAGTTGTTAAACGACTTCTAGAGACGAACTGTATATGTGATAGCAAATCGTGTGATACAAAAGATCAATTATCCTCACATACACAGCCTTTTCAATGACTTTAGCAAACAATGATGGCATAGAAATAGGTTTAAAATTATCAACATTATCGCTTTCCCCAATTTTATAGAGCTGCTTTACTACTGAGAACTTTAATCGTTCAGGAAACTGACCATTCCACATGGAAAAATTACAAATATGGCGAAATACACACTGTGTCCTTCTTCTCGCCGAGTTTATGTGCCAAGAGAGAAAAATTACTTGGATTCTTTGATTATTTTGGCTGCCATATCGTGGTATTACTTCGGAAGGTACTATTAAGGTCAAGGATTAAGCGACCATTGTGGCTGATCAGGTCCACCCAATCCTACAATTTATGTTGCTCAATGATGATTCTGTGTCCAAAACGACAGGGCCCCTGTTCGCTCGCTTAACCCAGGACTGGCTTTGTGTGAATGAGGATGAGATGTCTCCCCTAGCCGCCTCAGTTATCACCTCTCATTATTATTGAGCCTTTGTGGTCTTGTCTGAAGTGAAGAGTGCGTCATATTTGACACTATTTTGCAGGAAGAATGGTCTAAGATTCACTCGAGAACCCGTAATTAACCATTCCGAGACAACTGCCAACCGTTTTCCTACACCGTATTTTGCATGTTAATGTTGGCAGGAGAGCCAATACCGTGTTACTAGAGGAGGCCAAAAGGCACGCGATTTAGCTCACGCAGGCTGGCCTGAGGTCTGGAACAGGACAAGGAAATTAGAATTGAGAAAAACAGACTTAGCTGTTGGAATACTTAACTTTAATCCATTAATGACGAACGTCGCTCTTGACGGTACATGATTGACTATCAATAGAAACTGATAATGGCGCCTTGCTAGGTCGTAGCAAATAACGTAGCTAAAGGCTATGCTAACTATCGTCTCGCCAAATGAGAGCGTCTTTTATCAGTGAACCATCGCTTATCAGTGAACCATCGCTAGCAAAGTTGGCTGTACAACTGGGGCGAGTGCTAGGAAGTCTCTCTAGACCTGCCGTGTGGCGGCGCTCGGTCTGCAATCACTGATAGTGGCGACACGCGGGTCCGACGTATACTACCGGCCCGCATCCGATTTAAAGGCTACCACCTAGCAAGTGTGGTGTCTGGCGGTGACACAACAAATGTCTTGTATTTTTCGTGTTTCCACATTTTTGTGCAAACCTTATACATGACACCGCTGATATGTCATAATGAGAAGGTAGTAATAAATATTCCTATTATTAAAAATGACGGTTGACATGGTTAAAACTATCCTCTGTCAAAGTCACCCAAATATTAAAGCGACTCGGTGTCAGAACATTTATTTTGCAGTACAAAACGTTTATCATTTTCTGCTGACAATGCTCCCGTAAGTTATGACACAGTGGAGACTGCGTGGCACTTGGTGCGTAAGATTTAGGTGGTTTGGGATTCGTGTTGGAGGTTGTGCAGATGTGGGGCTCAATTTTAGATTTATTTGATTAAATAAAATAAAAATACACTTTCAATGAAACACAGCATTCCTGTAGGCCGTAGAGATCCTTAAGGAGGACTCCACACAGTCAATATAAAATTGTCTACCATTAAATAAAAGACTTCAGCCTTTGCTCTGATATACACAACTGGACAGCTACATTAACAATTTACAATACTTGGCCCCCGACCACAACCAGACACAATATCTGAGACAACTGCAGTAGTATAGCACAAGCTGTGAAAACCAGGATCGTGCATTGTTCTACTACTACCGCCATAACCACAGAGCTACCACAACAAACTACATACAACTCTCTTTCAAGCGAATATATCTTAACAAATTCGTAAAAAATTAAAAACAATTGAAGTTGTTCATTGAACAGGTAGCAAGATGAATTTCCAGCAGAATTGTATCAGTAACTGAGCAACACTCACGGCAAGTTTTATACAAAATATTTTAACATTAATACAATTGAAGACATCCGAGTAAAAACGGGCTAGCCGTTAAATGTAAAAACTTAGAGATAAGTGTTGCCATATGTTGCTTGGTACGGGAAATAGCAATAGATGGGGACACTTATACCTAATCTTTTAAATTCGAGGGTTCGATAGTTTTTCCGCGCATATCTTCAATTAATCACGCCAGTAGCCTGTAGTTAACAACTAGAACTGCTCTCGATTACAACACATACACCCTCAATTCTTTGTGGCATCAGTAAACAAACAGAACTTGTCACACGACAACCACAGACTTCCTTGCAGAAGGATGGTTTAAATGGCTCTAAGCTCCATGCTTGCAGAAAAACTGCATGAAATGACACTTGGAGTCTGGTACTTCACAAAATAGCCTAGCTCCCAATCTCACAAACAGACAGGCGTCTTCAATGAGCCAACAACGCACATAAAGGGCAGTATCCAACAGGTTGCTTGTGATGTGGCCCGACGAGCCGCAATTTAGTCTGCATTGTACACACGATGTACCTCACGTCGTATCCGCCCCCGATAGCTGATATATAAGTGGTCAGAGCGACAGAATGTCAATCCAAAGGGCCCAGGTTCAATTCCCGACTGGGTCGGAGATTTTCTCCGCTCAGGGACTGGGTGTTGTGTTGTCCTAATCATCATCATTTCATCCGCATCGACGCGCAAGTCGCCGATGTGAGTCAAATCGAAAGACTTGCACCCAGCGAACGGTCTACCCGATGGGAAGCCCTAATCACACATTTACATTTTATTTCACGTCGTAAGTAGTTCTACGTCGTTTTTTGCACCATGACGAAGGCCCGCTCATTGATGTTACCATGAAAAAGGACCATGTGTTTATCTAAACAGTCACAGTGACTATGTGTTGCTCGTTGTTCTTCATCTTGATGTTGAGAAAGCTGTGTACACTCACGTCTTCCAAGATGACCACAGCTATATTTACAGGACCAGACACATTCCTGCCTGGTTTGATGAATACTCAGAAAAACTATCGCACCCAAATTGGCTTACTATATCATCCGATCTTATTTTGAACAGGGGAGAAACGGAGCAGCCAACCACACGCATAGTGGCAGCTACATGTGATCAGATCACCAATAAGTGGCTGTAGCTAGATGCTTGTAGAGCGCTCTGGCTTCTCTACCTCGCCGAATTGCGGCTATTATGGAGGTCAAAAGTTATTACGTAGTTATGACGTCTCTTGAAAGTCATTACTGTTCTGTGCGGTCATAAGGGGCACATATTTGTAGCTGTCCGTGTGCACCGTATTCGTAAGATCTTGCATCGCCAAGGAAATTAAAGCTGTTCAGAATTTAGTTAAACCTCGTAACGTCGAAGTCGATTCAGGTATTTTCATGCTTTTCACCTCTTCTTTTTCATTCAACTTCTAAGTGTGAGATCCAATGACATGCCATGGATTTAAGCAAACTCTTCCCTTCGCGAAGTGGCTTTCCCCTTGAAGCCTGTAGTACATCTAGTTACACTGTGCTTGTATTTCAGTCGTGAAGCGGCAGGTTGTGAGCGTGAAATAATTACGCGTCTGGAGCCTCCAAGCAGAATGAGCAAGTACCTCATTCGAGGGCCTTTTGGAAATTGCATACGTCGGCTAATATTTCCACCCAAAAGCGACATAGTACCATAAGCAGCCTGTAGATTAGCGAGGCCTAAGAGTGTCCGAGTTGAAATTTACACTAAGACGTAAAACGATGTTTAATGACACAGAATTAAATCTAGTTTATGAGTATATGCTGGTAGGAAAGGAATACGAAATATTTTTTCCTACGATTAACCACACTTTCTGTTTATAACCAAGACATTGGCAGGAAAAAGGATAAACAGAAAACATTTTAGACTATATTCTAGTAGGTCTAGTATTTTTTGAAAGATGAAGTTACTGATTTATTTTACCTTTCTGGGAATTTTTACTTTCCATGTAAGTCACGCGTAGCCCACAACGAAACAAATGATACGAAATAATATTCTAAGTTGCAAATTGAGCTCTAGAGAATGAAATATGTTTGTTTTTCTTTATGAAGAAACATTTCTTAGTTATTAATTCTCCATGCTGTCTGCTTAACTGTTTATTCAGCGTAAGAGTCGGCTGAGCGAAGATATTCCGATACAAACAGAAGTGGTTGGAGGTGGGGAGTCCACCATAGCTAAAAACAGAAAGTGCTTTCTGGTTTTCCCAAAAATGGCGTGTTTTAAAAGAAAAAAGAGTAGCTAATAACGTTTTCTTTTGATTTTCACATGACTCTGTAACGATTCTCATTTTTTTCTTTGTGTCTGGATAGCCTGTTCGAGTCTTGAACTTCAGTACCGAATTCTACTGCGAATAACAGACAATGAGAGCAAGTCTCCATCAAAGTATGCATCAAAGACAATACAAGTATATTGAAAAGTGAACGATAGAGATGTAATGTCACATCCGCTTTGCAATCGCATCACAACAAACAACTTAAATTTACTCCGGCTCATTAGGTTCAGCTGACAACACGTTTGAGCTGTTGGTAACTGTATTTGAAAGGATTCGCTTCTACCTGGTAATGACGAAGGCCTACTGTATGACGCACAAAGGCCTCGGAGTCCAGTAGAGACACTTGATTTTGTTGACAGTTACTTGATTACACGGTAATCGGGTGGTTCAGTTCCACAAAGCGCTCAGCTTGAGTGGTTTACCTACGTCAGTCTCTGCCGGTAACGTAATGCACGCAGGATGGTAAAGCTCACGTTGTGACGCGGTCGGAGTGCAGCTTAGATAAGAGTCGTCTGTTTTACGAGCGGGCAGCCGGGTTTTATGGTGGTCGCCAGGTGTGGTGCGATGTGCTTCAAAGCTCCCTGCTGCCGCCTAATTGGCTAACGCTCGAGTGTTTACCGGCTGTCCGCACACATCCGCGATGCGGCAGCGCTGCCACGAACAAACTGCCTCTTTGTGTTCCAAGTCGGCGGTAGCGGCGTCGTCCCTGAAGGAAGCCCGAGAGGTGTGCCGGGTACATACTCCAAATAATTCGCATCTGCGAACAGGTGAGTATCAGTAGGTTCCATAGCGGAGTTCCACGAGATTCATGAAATGCAATAAGTCGTAGACAGTGTCGCTGAAAGAAAATAAAAAAATAAAAATGGGAGCAATAACCTGTGGGCCACCTGTAGCTATTAACACATTCATAGCCAATGGGAGACACGTGCCCGAAAAAAGCATTTTCTTTCCACGAATGCCCCACTTCCGTGTGGAGCTGCAATATACAGATGTGTTTTATGACCATTTGATTTCAACAGGACCCTTGGGTGACACTGAAGCACGGGTTTCGACTTTTTTTTAAAAAAAATGACGTTTTGTAGTGAGGGTTAGGATTTTTAAACAACTGTAAGCAAAGCATTACTTTGCGGTCACATTATGTTGCTTTCAATCTTTCTGATAATGATAAGGGTGAAGACATCTCCATGAGTTCCACAAGGAATCCGCAAAATTTCGCTTACACAATAAATCACGCAAATCTAAAGGCTTTAAATTCAACTAAATACTTAGCGATTGTAATTAAGAATAACTTAAGTTGGAACGATCACATAGATAACGGTGTGAGTAAAGCGAACCAAAGACTCTGATTTATTGGCAGAACAATGAGAAAATTCAACAGTTCTACTAAATAGAGTGCCTACACTACACTTGTAAATCCGCTTCTGGAGTACTGCTGTGCGGTGTGGGATCTGCATCACATAGGATCGACGAAGGTCATCAAAAAATTCAAAGAAGGGAAGTTTGTTTTGTACTATTACGAAATATGGGGAGAGCGCAACTGATATGATACGTGAATTGCAGTGGGAATCATTAAAACAAAGGTGCATTTAGTTGCGGCAGACACTTGTCATGAAATTTCAGTCACGAAGTTTCTCCTCAGGGTGTGAAAATATTTTGTCGGCGCTTATCTACGTAGGGAGGAATGACCACCGAAATCAAATAAGAGAAATCAGAGCTCGCACAGGAAGATTTAAGTGTTCGTTTTTCCCTTGCGATGTTCGAGAGTGGATCGATAGAAAAATAGCTTGAAGGTGATTCGATGAACTTTCTGCCAGGCACTGAATTGCAGAGTAATCATGCAGATATAGATGCACATGATGGTGGCCAGTAAAACAGTTACTGTTATTGTGTAGAATTATAAATTCTAACTTAAGTGGTGAGTTGCTTACGTTTGTGTGAGAGCAGTTTCCACTTTTTTGCTTTATTTCTGTGACAAATAAAACAAGTAAAGGTATAATTACATCCTACTGTCACATTATTATTGGAAATACACTACTGAATCGAAATGGGAAGAAAATAAATTTATTACTTCCATAGCGTTATTTGATAAATATGTACCGTTCAGGATCTATAATCAACAATAAATTGCTCCTTAAGTGGGTTAATCGGGTTGACTTGTAGCCAACGTGTATGGAGGAATTCACTTTCGTCATTTATTTGCGATTTCAAGTTTTTATATTTCTCTCTCGTATGCGTTTTTATGAACCGCTTTATTTTCACTTGTTCTGAATGTATGGTCAGGAATCTAACATGTGGCATCCTCGTTTTTAAATAATTTTAATCCTCATATGTAAACCTAATAGCGGTTTGTCGGTGGTAGGAAAACATCTGTAAACAGTACAAGAAGATGAAGTACTCAACGCAGCATATGAAAACTGGAGATAAGAACTGATGACATATGTAGTCACTGAACCTTGCCATTATCTACGTTTTGAAATATTTCGTACGTCTTAACTTTATCCGGCCGCGGTGGCCGAGCGGTTCAGGGCGCTTCAGTCTGGAACCGCGCAGCTGCTACGGTCGCAGGTTCGAATCCTGCCTTGGGCATGGATGTGTCCTTAGGTTAGTTAGGTTTTAGTAGTTTTAAGTTCTAGGGGACTGATGACCTCCGATGTTAAGTCCCATAGTGCTCAGAGCCATCTTAACTTTCGAATAATTACATCCCACTGTCACATTATTATTGGACATGCACTACTGAATCGAAATGAGAAGAAAATAAATGTCACTACGTGACTAAAAGAAGAAATCGATTGTTAGGACACATTCTGAGATATCAAGGAATTATCAGTTTGCTACTGGAGGGAAGAGAGGATGTAAAAATTGTAGACGGAGACCAGGGGATGAATACAAATGGTTCAAATGGCTCTGAGCGCTATGGGACTTAACATTTGAGGTCATCAGTCCCCTGGAACTTAGAACTACTTAAACCTAACTAACCTAAGGACATCACACTCATCCATGCCCGAGGCAGGATTCTAAATTGCGACCGTAGCAGTCGCGTGGTTCCGGACTGAAGCACCTAGAACCGCTCGGTCACAGCGGCCGGCTGTAGACGGAGACCAAGAGATGAATACAACAAGCACGTTTACACAGACACACAAGTTGTAGTAGTTATTCGGAGTTGAGGAGGCTTACACAGTATAATCCAGCGTGGAGAGCTGGATGAATCCGGACATAAGATCACAACAGCAACTCTACTTTTTGCTGGTCCCCACATTTATCTCATAAAATGGTTTCTAAATTTACTTTGTATCGAATGCAATGCGATTATATGTCCCACATAAGCAAATGGTAAAACTATTAATTACCATAGAGGTTGCCAATTTTGTCTTACTTACAGTCAGTTCAAAATACAGTAGAACAATTATTACTGGCAAACAGAATGTAGAAATTAATTTAATCTGTAAATAAGACTAACCAACTGGTAGTTAACAAAACAATAGTAACAACTCAATGTACAAGATAACTTTAGCTTAACTTCAGTATCACTGGCTCCATGTGGTTCCACAAAATCCTTGGTTGGGTGCTGTAGAGAGCCTACCCTGGAAGTTTACTAGAAGTGATGGATTTGTTACGTTACTCAGCTTGGGACTTTAATTTACTACAAATTAGTTACATGAATCATCCAAAAATGCTCTAACGTACTGAATTTGCTACCAATATCAAATAAAAAATATGTGCGTTGATTAAAGGTATGTAATTAAAGTGCATTACAATGACTGTTATTTTTCACAAAATTTACCTTGTTTTGGATCACGGTCATACTGGCTGATGTTAGGCTTCGAAAAATCCATTCTGAAGCAACCGATAACCTTCCTTCACACACTACATTAAAAAAAATGTCCTTTAAATTAATTATCCTATCGTAGCTTTTCAGTATCTTATCCGTTGTGTCAAAGAACATAGGCAGGACGACTGTTACGCCAGCGTTTTCGTGTATGTACAGCGATCGGTCTCCTGACGGTATAGGAAGTACCATACACCACAAAACACTATTTCCAGACTGTATGGTTCAAATGGCTCTGAGCACTATGGGACTTAACATCTGAAGTCATCAGTCTCCTAGAACTTAGAACTACTTAAACCTTACTAACCTAAGGACATCACACTAATCCATGCCCGAGGCAGGATTCGAACCTGCAACCGTAGCGGTCGCGCGGTTCCAGACTGAAGCGCCTAGAACCGCTCGGCTACAGCGGCCGGTTCCAGACACTATACCGTTACACACTGAGCTTTCAGACAAAGACTTCTTCGTGAAGGAAACACACACAGACTGACGCAGGCAAGCAGACCTCACTTACACATGACAGCTGTCTCCGGCCGTTGAGATACTGATTGGTTAAGACTCAAATCGCTATGTTTAAGTTGCGGAAGGACAGAAGATCAAGGCAAACGAACGCAATACTAATAAACATGCTACCAATCCTTAACTGAAATAACTTATAAGGTATGATTTTCAATGGTTACACGTGAAAGACAAGTATTAGAACACGAAAATACGCTATGTTTTCCTCATTCCAACTTCCTAACTTATTTTACTGGAGATGACCTGGAAGGACACCCTCGCTTACCGAAGCTCCATAGTCAAGTGCCGCTCCAAATACCGATCGGCGTCCGCAGGAGTTGTGGGAACGTCAGAAAAGCCTCGACCAGGCTACCTCTACCAACCTCCACAATAGCTACTGACAAGTTACCGTTAATGTTTCCTTAAATCTTCTCTAAATTTACTTAAACTCTACACAAAAGTTTGTCAAACTGCTGCTACCATACAAAGAACCGGTACCCGTAAACCGTTGCGTATATAAGCATAACTCACAGACACTCTCTCTAGGAGACGAGATAAGGAGTGCGAAAAACAACAAAGAAATGTAGCATGGATACATAATAAACCTGTTCATAGGAGTACATGAACACATAGTAGGCATATACACTGAAGCGCCAAAGAAACCGTTATAGGAATACGTATTCAAATGCAGAAATATGTAATCAAGCAGAATACGGCGCTGCTGTCGGCAACGCCTATATAAGAGAACAAGTGTCTGGGGCAGTTGTTAAATTAGTTACTGGCAAGTTATCAAGATGTAAGTGAGTTTGAACGTGGTGTTACAATCGGCGCACAAGTGATGGGACACAACATCTGCGAGGTAACGAACAAGTGGGGATTTTCGTGTACGACCATTTCACGAGTGTACCATGAATATCAAGAATTCAGTAAAACATAAAAACCCCGACACTGCTGCGGCTGGAAAAAGATCCTGCAAGAACGGAACCAACGACGATTGAGACATTGAAGAGAATCGTTCAGAGTGACAGAAGTGCAACCCTTCTGCAAACTGCAGCAAATATCAATGTCGAACTATCAACAAATGTCAGCGTGCGAAAACATTCAACGAATCAGTATCGACATTATCGATATGGGCTTTCGGAGCCGGAGGCCCACTCGTATACCCTTCATGACTGCACGACACGAAGTTTTACACCTCGCCTGGGCCCGTCAGCGTCGACATTGGACTGTTGATGACTGGAAACATGTTGCCCGGTCGGATGAGTGCCATTTCACATTGTATCGAGCGGATGGAGGTGTATGGATATGGAGACAACCTCATAAATCCATGGACCTGCGCCGCGCAGGATTAGCCGAGCGGTCAAGGGCGCTTCAGTCATGGACTGTGCGGCTGGTCCCGGCGGAAATTCGAGTCCTCCTTCGTGCATGGGTGTGTATGTTTGTCCTTAGGATAATTTAGGTTAAGTAATGTGTAAGTTTAGGTACTGTTGACCTTAGCAGTTAAGCCCCATAAGATTTCACACATATTTGAACATTTTTTTATACATGGACCTGCATGTCAGCAAAGGACTATTCAAGCTTTTGGAGGCTCTGTAATGGTGTAGGGCGTCTACAGTTGGAGTGATACGGGACCCTGATACGTGTAGATAAGTCTCTGACAGGTGAAACGTACGTAAGGATCCTGTCTAAACACCTGCATCCGTTCATGTCCATTGTACACTCAGACGGACTTGGGAAACTGCAGCAAGAGAATGCAGCACCCCACACGTCAGGAGTGGCAGCATGAACACTCTTCTGGCCAACACACTCCCCAAAAGTGAACATTAATGAGCATATCTGGGATGCCTTGCGACGTACTGTTCAGAAGATATCTCCACCCCCTCATATTCTTACGGATTTATGGACAGTCCTGCAGAATTCATGGTGTCAGTTCCCTCCAGCACTACTTCAGACATTAGTCGAATCGATGCCACGTCGTGTTGCGGCACTTCTGCGCGCTCACTGGGGCCCTACACGATATTAGGCAGGCGTATCACTTTCTTTGGCTCTTCGGTTTAGGTGCATAAAAATAAAACATAAATTCAAAGCTCACTTGATCTTCATATTAAAATGCCGCTGAGGCTCTCGAATGAAACACTCTGCTGATTTTGTTTCCCTCCAGATCAAAAGGACAGATGCACTGACCGTTAAGGTGCCGAGAAATATCGGAAACCCTAGATTAGTTCAATAGAACCAAAAGAATGGCTTACGTGAAGACGTTTCATCACCAGATTGCGGGTTACACTTTATAACCCTGTGAAACAAAACGCCCTTCGTAGCTCAGCGTCAACCTCCAGACAGCTGGTCGACGCGCTCCTGTGCAGTGTCATGAGGTAGCGCCCCGCCCACTTCTGGCCTTGCCTACGGCCAGCCCCTCAAAGCGAGTCCATCTTCCTGCTTCCTGCCTCCTTCAGGTGCTGCACCGGAGGAGATGCAACGTGTACCAGCATGCAGCTTGCTGATTGTATTATTTGACTCTCTTCAGTGTTGTGTACAGACGATGTAATATTTGCGATAGAAGGGCTTGTAAAGTAAAGCAATCAACAATTGTTGGCGAATGTAATTCCTCATTCAGGCAACAGTTTAAGATGTGTAGACTGTATCTTTAAGTGACTATATGATAGGTCTGTATATTCTCCCACTGATATACATCTTACATCTTCTCTCAATAAGGAATTTATTCAAAACAGCCTTCAAAACTTCCTACGCAATATGCCGCTGCTTATTAGAAGAAGTATGCAATTTGTCCACGACTGTGCTCCAAGACTTTTCAGTCACAATCTTTGAGACACTCTGGAAAACATTTGCTACGAGAGATGGGTGATAGGAGGTAGCAAGTTCCATGACCTACGTGTTACTGTGAACTCAGTCTTTTGGATTAACACATAAGCTTGATCACCACTCAAGAAAACCTAAAAACAATTCAGTACTCTCTGGGGTTTTTGCAAGTAGTACAACAGCATCTAATCTGAAACATATCTGTATCTGTACAGCAAGTGGAGGACCTTATGAACAGCTGTTATGAGTTTGGATTTTGGAAATTTTGTAAAAAGTACTATCACTAATAATTCTAAAATAGGGATTCTGCGACAAATGTTTATATAAACTTCATTCTCGTTACAGTGTGAGGAAACCACCCCTAAAAGATGTAAAATTGTCTTCAGTAGTTGCTGCCCTACAGCTCAGCTGCACTTTACTTATGTATTTCGAAAAACATGTACGACACCGTCAGCTGGTATTAAAATCGTATTTATGGCTACCCGTTTCGTTAGCGTAATTGTGATATGTTCGGGTTTGTGTATGTGAATATACCATCACAATGGCAGAAATAACCTGTAGTACATGTATGCAATGACGGAAATATCCGGTTTCTGGTTGTCGCCTATCTAGAGAGCAAAAGTATTGTGATGCGGGAACAACTCAGCATAGCATGGGTCCGTCGTTCTTCCATTGCATTCAGTGAACCGAAATAAGAGGTGTATGAGTTCTGTTGTACAGTTCATAGTGTAACTTCCCCACTATTTTGTTTCTATCTGGAATTTAGCCCAACTTTGCCTCCCATTCTATAAAAATCTACGTGCAGATTTCTCGAAAACATCAGCAAACAGCAAGCAGGCTGCGGCAAGCTATATTTCTATTTCTAAATTCATATTCAAACTGTTGCATTTGGTAATGCGTAATGACAAGCAGTAGGATGGGAAGAGTAACTATTTCTGTGAAATGATGTTCCAAGAAAATGATTTTAGAATGAAGTATATATTCAAAAAGACAGAGGGAAACTGCGCGTGATCTTTACACATAGCACTGGACGGAACAATAGTATGCTTAAAGTGAACAATGATTTGAAAAGGGTAAAATGTTAACAGAGAAGTTCTACAAAAACCAAACAGCTTCATCAGTTAATATGTCAATGCACGACTGAGAGCAGTGGGGTGGTCTTTCTCTCAATTCCGAGCAAGTTAACTAAATGACAATAATCATTCCTAGCTGCGCAGTACTGCAGTCTAACTTCAAACATTTTTTTTTCAGGAATAGTAACATTATTCAAAATTTATGTCTTATATTCTAAGTGGTGAATAAGGTGGTGAATGTGGCCGAGTTGGCAGTTTCTATGGAACAGACTACATCAAACCATGACACTGTGTCAGATCGACTACAGTCTCTGCCTGTGGCGCATATAAATTTTGGATATACGTCATATTCATCCTTGCTGTCCTTTGCAATAAATATCTCTACATCAAACAGTTACCATCAAAAGTCAACACAGCTCTGCTGAATATATCTATCAATCTTCAGATTGCGCAGAGGTAAAGACTGTTCCATGACAAGACCAGAAATTGTCATCAGTAAATTAATTCGCCCTTTCTCTCTCATGTGCATATCGATAACTTAAATGAACCAAAATGACATGACCACTTTATAATGTTTTCTACATTGTGTCAAGCGAGACAGCACGTCACGTATACATCCTCACGGATGCTGTAATTGGAGAACTTCTTATGTCTGCTGATGATTAGTAAAAATCGAAACTGTGAATGCGCCTTAAATTTCTTGTTCCCAAAGAAACGATCCGGAGCTTGTAAAAAGGGATCGTAGTCCCAATACCTACGGAATAAGGTATGGCCCCTATAAGAGCACTGAAGCTCCAAAACTCGCCACTAGAGCGATGTGGGCGCACACCCACATGCCAACAGAGCGAGCAAGTGCACGCTTCGACCTTCGACTTCACTCAATAGTTCTAAAAACAGAGGAGCGGATGCTTCAAAAGAAGAGCAGAGGGTTGAAGTGCGTTTCCTCATAGAGGAAGGGATATGGGGAACGGAAATTCATCGAAAACTAGCGCAACTGCGCAGAAAGCACACTGCAAGTCGTTGCTTTTCCGGTACTCAGTCCGACTTCTGGTTTTCAATAATCAGGGCATCCATCCGTTTAACAGTTGTATCAGTGTGGGTTCAACATCGTGCGTTATCGGCCAACAACGCTTATCCTTCCTTGAACCACTTCTGCCAAGCCTTGAATCGTGCAACGCACAAGTAGTGTTCCTCGTACACTTGCTCTTCTTTTGAAGTCTCCAATTCACCGTTTTCAGCACGTCTAAATGCAGTGGACGGTCGATGTGTGCACGTAGCTGCTCTGTCTTCACACGAGTGTGCGCCAATGTTCCTCTAGCAGCCTTTTTGAGACCTCAGCGTTTTTGGCTATACCACATGTGTTCAAATGTGTGTGAAATCTTATGGGACCTAACTGCTAAGGTCATCAGTCCCTAAGCTGACACACTACTTAAGGACAAACACACACACCCATGCCCGAGAGAGGACTCGAACCTCCGCCGGGACCAGCCGCACAGCCCATGACTGCAGCGCCATAGACCGCTCGGCTAAACCCGCGCGGCGGACCACATGTTCTTCCGTAAGCAATAGCATTACAATCCCTTCAAAGGTTCCATTTTACTGCCTTCTGCTCGTTTCTTATAAATTTTCACTTACGTTGAGGACATGTACCAAGATTTTTGAAACATGTAACAGTATTTGTGATACTCATTGTACTGTAGTGCAGTAAAATAAAATAATGACGTGCAGTGATGGACAGAAGACTGGGATTTGACGTCCTCCATATCTGCAAACTCGGAACGTAATCGGTGTATTTCTGTTGGCAAATGAAGCAGTAGCTGGCTTGCAGCACTGGAGCACGTGCTCCGCACACGTGGGCGTGAATGCGTACGCCTCGGCGCGTATTTACTACTTGCGGTGCGGGTAAATGCGGAGTGTTTACCTGCGGCGCGCTACTCTCAGCGGCCGCAGCAGTAAAACACGAAACAGCAGTAAACTGCAGTGAGAAAACAAAGAGACGGAGCAGGTGGTGGGGGAGCACGCGTATCTGTGGAGTCGGCCGCGTCCGGAACGCTCGCTCCGATTGAGGTCCGCGCTGTACTTACAAGACGGCATTCCAGTGACTGTGTTCTTCTGATTACGATGCAAAGTTCCTTTGGCACTGCGGCGATCACAGCCGCTACGAAACACATGATTGACGACATACGAAAATTTGGCTCTGCCCGCGAGTCGTGCACGGATAGGCAACTGGTAAGGCGGCCGCTCGCGATGAGCGAGAATTCATTATCGTCATTTCATTCTACAGCTGATGGCAGACCTCATTCTCAACTGCGAATTCATTTGATGTGTATTTAGAAGAGGCGCGACGTCACGGCCGTTCCGCTTTCGAAGTCCGTAACGAGACCACAGACGGGTAATGGTGCATTTAGCGAGCGCTCATCGGATACATCCAAGACTATTCTCTAGCTCTACAGTAGAGAATGTTAAACAACACATTAAATAAATGTGTGGTAAGCTTATTTCCACAACGAACGTGGCAGAACAAAATTGATAGAAAGGGTAGAAACAGATTAACATTAAGACGAAAATTGCGTTAACTGGCACTAACTAAATTGTAGAGGGCGTTTGCCGGGTCGAATCGGCAGACTAGAGCTTACTGGTGTACAAATAATTTATCAAGTGCACTGCTAGACTAAGACTCCGCACTGATATACACTCATGCTCACACATTAAGGATTATTACAGAATGTGATGCCACACAACGTGGAACTACACAAAACTGGCGCTAATAGCATAGGTACATAGGGAACACACACGACACAGATCAGTAAGTCCACAGTATTATTGATAAGTCGAGAAAATCGTCCCGAAACACATGTGCTTCAAAACGCCACTGTTCCCTGCGCATGTACCCTGTCATCAGTTTGGGATTTGATCACCATGCACACGTACACAGGCCGCACAACAGGTTGGCATACTCTGCATCAGGTGGTCGAGTAGCTGCTGGGGTATAGCCTCCCATTCTTGCACCAGTTCCTGTCGGATCTCATGAAGTGTCCTAGGGGGTTCAAGACGTGCAGCGATACGTCGACCGAGAGCATCCCAGGCGTGCTCGGTGGCGTTTAGGTCTGGAGAACAGGCAGGCCACTCCATTCGCCTGATATCTTCTATTTTAAGGTACTCCTCCACGATGGCAGCTCGATGGGGCCATGCGTTATCATCCATCAGGAGGAAGTTGGGACCCACTGCACTCTGAAAAGGCGGAAATACTGGTGCAAAATGACGTCCCGATGCACCTGACCTGTTACAGTTCCTCTGTCAAAGACATTCAGGGGAGTACGTGCACCAATCATAATCCCACCCCACACCATCAAACCACAACCTCCCTCTCAAGGACATTAGGGGGTTGGTATCTTGTTCCTGGTTCACGTTAGAGGAAAACCCGACGAGAATCACTGTTCCGACTATACCTGGAATCGTCCGTGAACATAACCTGCGACCACTGTTTCAATGACAACGTACTGTGTTCTTGACACCAGGCTTTGCGGGCTCTCCTGTGACCAGGGGTCAGTGGAATGCACCTTGCAGGTCTCCGGGCGAATAAACCACGTATGTTCAGTCGTCTGTAGACTGTGTGTCTGGAGACAACTGTTCCAGTGGCTACGGTAACGCCCCTAGCAAGGCTACCTGCAGTACTCCGTGGCCGTGTGGAGGTACTGATGGTGAGATATCGGCCTTCTTGTGGTGTTATACACTATGAACAGCCAGTACTGTAGCGCCTGGACATGTTTCCTGTCTGTTGGAATCGTTGCCATAGTCTTGAGATCACACTTTGTGGCACACGGAGGGCCCGTGCTACGACCTGCTGTGTTTGACCAGCCTCCAGTCGCCCTAGTATTCTACCCCTCATAACGTCATCAATATGTGTTCTTTGGGCCATTTTCAACACACAGTCACTATTAGCACGTCTGAAAAACGTCTGCACACTTACTCGCTCCACCGTACTCTGACATGCACCAACACACCTCCGCGTATGTGGACTGCTGCCACCGCCACTTTGCAACGACCTCAGGTCAAATGCACCGCTTGGTCATACCCATAGGCGATTTAAACACGCAAACTGCCCACATGAGCATTGTTTTACCATCTATCAGCGTTATCCTTAATTTATGAGCATTAGTGTATATAAAGGAGATAAGTTTTCAAATGTCAAGCTCGTGCGGAAACCGACGCTCTGGATTTGCCGTCCAAAGCAACCCCTCCCACGCACCGCTGACACAAGGGTGTGAGTTAAGCAACAGACATCTCAGGCCTGTTCAGAGTTCGGGCGGCCCAAGTGAGCGAATTTCGTGCAAATCGGGTCCACTATTAACGAAGTCGAAACGGCCCTGTAACGCCTGTTAAATTCGACCTGAACAGAAAAAAATTATGAAAAATATTTCTCACTAAATAATGTCAAATGTAGGAGAGAATCATGAACAAATCGTGGTTTCAGATCGCTTAAAATGTGCGTCACATCGGTGAGGGCCAAGACGACGTCAAGATTGTTCATTACATATATTGGAAAACAAAATATCTTCTCTCACACTGTTAATTAATAACTTGAATGCCTAGCATTACATTTTGAATTAGAAAGATACCTAAACAAAACTGAGTAACCGTGAATTTAAAATTACATGTCCGCCAGTTTCCATTCGCACTACCAAATCGTACTTTGTCAATACAAAACAAGCAGTTATTTAAATGCAATACCGTGTTTAAAATAAAAGATCGCAGTGCAACAGATTCTTTTTTACCTTAACTTATCCTTTTTTTTGGTCATCAATCAGTCTACTGACTGGTTTGATGCGGCCCGCCACGAATTCCTTTCCTGTGCTAACCTCTTCATCTCAGAGTAGCACTTGCAACCTACGTCCTCAATTATTTGCTTGACGGATTCCAATCTCTTTCTTCCTCTACAGTTTTTGCCCTCTACAGCTCCCTCTAGTACCATGGAAGTCATTCCCTCATGTCTTAGCAGATGTCCTATCATCCTGTCCCTTCTCCTTATCAGTGTTTTCCACATATTCCTTTCCTCTCCAACTCTGCGTAGAACCTCCTCATTCCTTACCTTATCAGTCCACCTAGTTTTCAACATTCGCCTATAGCACCACATCTCAAATGCTTCGATTCTCTTCTGTTCCGGTTTTCCCACAATCCATGTTTCACTACCATACAATGCTGTACTCCAGACGTACATCCTCAGAAATTTCTTCTTCAAATTAAGGCCGGTATTTGTTATTAGTAGACTTCTCTTGGCCAGAAATGCCTTTTTTGACATAGCGAGTCTGCTTTTGATGTCTTCCTTGCTCCGTCCGTCATTGGTTATTTTACTGCCTAGGTAGCAGAATTCCTTAACTTCATTGACTTCGTGACCGTCAATCCTGATGTTAAGTTTCTCGCTCTTCTCATTTCAACTACTTCTCATTACCTTCGTCTTTCTCCGATTTACTCTCAAACCATACTGAGTACTCATTAGACTGTTCATTCCTTTCAGCAGATCATTTAATTCTTCTTCACTTTCAGTCAGGATAGCAATGTCATCAACGAATCGTATCGTTGATATCCTTTCACCTTGTATTTTAATTCCACTCTGAACCTTTCTTTTATTTCCATCACTGCTTCCTCGATGTACAGGTTGAAGAGTAGGGGCGAAAGGCTACAGCCTTGTCTTACTCCCTTCTTAATACGACCACTTCGTTGTTGATCGTCTACTCTTATTATTCCCTCTTGGTTGTTGTACTTATTGTATATGGCCCGTCTCTCCCTATAGCTTACCCCTACTTTTTTCAGAATCTCGAACAACTTGTACCAATTTATATTGTCGAACGCTTTTTCCAGGTCGACAAACCCTATGAACGTGTCTTGATTTTTCTTGAGCCTTGCTTCCATTATTAGCCGTAACGTCAGAATTGCCTCTCTTATTCAATACGTACGCTTATTTGGACCATATTTCTGTACCAATACAACCAAGAAGAAGAGCATAGGAGCAGATAACAGGAGAAGAGTGTAAAGAGAAGTTACGAAAATATGAGAAAGTTTCTCCTTTCTTACTCTTGGAGATGCTGTTATAAGTACAAATAGTATGCGAGTCCTTTTCTATCTCCCATTCAATAAAACATCACTGCTTTTTCGAATTATGTTGTGTAGGCTCAGAAAGAAAAGGAAAATGTCATTGAGTCCTTTCAGCTTTAACAGAAGTAGACTAGGCATTGGGCAGACCAATGTTACCTTGTACAAAAGAACCAGCCAAGGAGCGGATGTTTTCAGGTAATTATCAATGGCATAGTACACTGCCGGAAACAACAGAGAGTTCACGTTGAAAGACGACGTCCATTTCGATCCAATTGCGGTATACACCACGTGGAGGATAGTGGACATACTAATAATGATTCCAGCGCCATCTGCCAACAGACAGCATAGTGTCATAGTTACCAAAGCGCCTCTGTGTGAACCCTTTATTAGGGCATGCTCCTAGCTAGAAGGCTCAGTGCGGTGCAAACGTGTGAAGCAAGCAGGCAACCATGCCAGGAGACACACTCCAGCATCAAACAGGCAACTGAGCGACTTTGAAAGGAGTAAAATTGTGGCCTTAAAACTATGGTCTTCGACTGGCGGGATGGATCTTTCAGAGAATTGCCACACAAGTTGGACGTGATGTTTCAGTTGTGCAATGATGCTGGTATCAGTGGTCACGTGAACATTCTCACACCCTCAGGCGAGGTTCTGGACGTCTTCGTAGCCCACACGCCTGCCAGCATCGTCGCATTGTAAGGGCAGCAGTGGCAGAACGTGCAGCTGGCACAGCACAGGTAAGAGGGCGTGTGAGACTAACCGTGTCAACACGACCTTCTGCGATCCGGTTATTCCTAGTGGGACAACGGGCCCGCACAACTCTAGCCCGTTTCCCACTCACGCCACAACTTCGACATGCGAGCCTCGTCTTGTGCCATCGGAGGATCACTTGGAAGATGGAATGGCGCACAGCAGCCTTCTGCGGTGAAAGCAGGTTCTGCTTGCAGGCATGTGAATGTCGTCTGCTCGTACGACGTAGACATGGTGAGTGTTGTCTCGTAGAGTGCATTCGTCCACGAAACACCGGCCCCAACTCAGTGCGATAGACTGCAACTGGCGCTAACCAGCGCTCGGTACGTGCAGAATGTTGTTACACCTGTTACTTTGCCGTTCGTGCAACAGAAAACTGATATGTTGTTCTAACAGGATAATGCTCACAACAGTGCCTGTGAAACACACTGCCCGTCTATTCCAAGACAGTATTCGCCATCTGTATAATGGAGTAGATGGGAGAGTCAGCGACTGCATTGCCGCCTGTGGAGGCTACATGACTTCTACAATGTAATAATTTTGTGTACTCCATATGAGCTGTTGCTAAAATAAATCTTGAGTGAATTGGAAACCTGTAAAAGGGTGTACTGATTTTTTTCCGGCAGTGTACATGGTTAATAACAATGACTGCTTCTTCAGTTGCTACTTATAAGTCAGCAACAGTAATACCATTAATTCGTCGTAGACTTAAGTTTTTTAAGTTTCATTTATGCCGAAGTGCATTCTATTTGCTGTGGTTCTGGGCGCTACAGTATGGAACCACTCGACCGCTACGGTCGCAGGTTCGAATCCTGCCCCGGGCATGGCTGTGTGTGATGTCCTTAGGTTAGTTAGATTTAAGTAGTTCTATGTCTAGGGGACTAATGACCTCAGATGTTAAGTCCCATAGTGCCTGGAGCCATTTGAACAATTTTTGCATTCTCTTTGCCAGTCGTTCGATTACTCCAGCGGGAAAAGATCGAGAACTAAAACCGTGCACTTCACTCACACACCTCAGATGAGACCTACATTACCGTTAATATCAGTTAATGTTACGGATGGAGTCAAGTGAGGACCCATTACAAATGCCAAGTTTTACGTGTTTTGTCTCCAGGAACTTGCCTCTGGCTCGAACAGTTGCGTCACAGAAGCCTAAACAAAGAGAGATGAGCTCCCCTGTATGTATGTGTGTGTGTGTGTGTGTGTGTGTGTGTGTGTGTGTGTGTGTGTGTGTTCTGGGGTTACACATTCGAAGGAATGTTAACTTGTTATTATGATAGCTTCACTTTCCCCATCACGCCGCTTGAATGCTGGATTCAGTTCATAGTGGGAAATTGTAAAATAAAGATCATAACTTGAAACTATGTAGCATTATCTTCGTGACAGGGATGATGGTAATGGACGTGAATACCATTGTTTACTACAACACAACGCTTCAGACTACATATCAGATGTCCTACCATCCTGTTCCTTCTCCTTATCAGTGTTTTCCACATATTCCTGTCCCCTCCGCTTCTGCACACAACCTCCTTATTCCTTACCTTATCAGTGCAAACTAATTTTCAACATTCGTCTATAGCACCACATCTCAAATACATTGATTCTCTTCTGTCCCGGTTTTCACACAGTCCATGTTTCATTACCATACAATTCTGTACTCCAGGCGTACATTCTCAGAAGTTTCTTAAATTAAGGCGGATATTTGATATTAGTAGACATATATTGGCCAGGAATTTCGTTTTTGCCTTGGATAGTCTGCTTTTGATGTCCTCCTTGCTCCGTCGGTCTTTGGTTATTATACTGGCTAGGTAGCAGAATTCCTTAACTTCATCTACTTCGTGACCATCGATCCTGATGTTAAGTTCCTCGCTGTTCTCATTTGTAGTAATTCTCATTACGTTCGAATTTTTTAGATTTACTCTCAATCAATAATCTATTCTCAGACTGTTCATTCCGTTCAGCACATCATGTAATTCACTCAAGATAGCATGTCATCAGTGAATCGTATCATTGATATCCTTTCACCCTCAATTTTAATTCCACTCCTGAACTTTTCTTTTATTTCCATCATTGCTTCCTCGATGTACAGATTGAACAGTGGGAGCGAATATGTACATCCTTGTCTTACACCCTTTTTAATACGAGCACTACGTTCTTGGTCTTCTACTCTTATTATTCAGTCATGGCTGTTGTACGTATTGTATATGACGCGTCTCTCTTTATAGCTTACTCCTTTTTTTCCCAGAATTTCGAACATCTTGCAGCATTGTACATTGTCGAACACTTTTACCAGGTCGACAAATCTTATGAACGTGTCTTGATTTTTCTTTATTCTTGCATCCATTATTTACAGAGACGTCAGAATTGCCTCTCTCGTGCCTTTACCCTTCCTAACGCCAAACCGATCGTCATGTAGCGCATCCTCAATTTTCGTTACCATTCTGTATTATTCTTCTAAGCAACTTGAATGCGTGAGCTGTTAAGCTGGTTGTGCGGTAATTCTTGCACTTGTCAACTCTTTCCGTCTTCGGAATTGTGTGGATGATATTTTTCCGAAAGTCAGATGGTATGTCGCCAGACTCACACATTCTACACTCCAATGTGAATAGTCGTTTTGTTGCCACTTCCCCCAATGACTTTAGAAACTTTTGTAGAATGGTATTCATCACTTCTGCCTTATTTAATCTTAAGTCCCCCAAAGTTCTTTTAAATTCTGATTCTAGTACTGGATCCCCTAGCTCTTTTAAATCAACTCCTGTTTTTCCTTGTATCAATCGATATGTTAGCGAAAATATAGGTTCAAATCCGGAAGTACGTATAAAACATAATCCGAAATTGTGCTACAGGCATTCTCTGCAAAATTATTTCGTCCGGTTTATTCACGAGCCCACATGAAGAGTAAACGGATGTGAAAAGAAACTTGATCTCTTAGTAGCAAATAATTCTGAGCTAATACCGAGCATCAAAACAGATATTGGGTTTAGTGAAAGCAGGGTTGCCGCAGCGGGACTGAATAACTTCCAAATCTATCAAATATAAACAAAAAAATATCTATTCAAAAAATCGGATAAGAACTCGCTTGACGCCTTTCAGAGTGACAATCTCACTCATTCAAATTAACGATGTAATTGTAGACCAGATGTGGCTTGAATTCAAAGTAGTATTGTCGCCAGCAACTGGGAGGCTTATACCAAATGAATTACCAGAAGACGGAGCTGATCACCATGGTACAAAAGCAGGTCAGAACACAGTTGCAGAAACAACGAAAAAAGCGTGCCAAACCCAAGATTAGTGTTCTTTTACACAAGCTCGAAATTTAGCGCTGTACTTCAAGGCGAGACGCTTATAATAGTTTCCACAACGACACTTTGTCTCGGAACCTGGCACAAAATCCAAGAGAGTCAGGTCGTATGTAAAGTATGCCAGCGGCAATACACAATCAATGCCTTTTCTGTGCAATACCAGTGGAAGTACTATCGATTACCGAGCTGCTAAGGCAGAATTATTAAACACAGCCTTCCGAAATTCCTACACCAAAGAAGACGAAATATTCCATAATTTTAATCAAGAACAGCTGCCAACATGAGTAGCTTAGACACAGATATGCTCGGTGTAGTGAAGCAGCTTAAATCACTTAATAAAAGTAAGTCGTAAGGTCCACAGTGTATATCAATTACATTCTTCCCACAGTATGCTGATGTAACACAGCCTATCCAAAGATTGGTACGTTGCACAGGTCACACCAGATTCAAGAAAGGCGGTAAGAATAATCCACTAAATTACAGGCCCTTATCATTAAAGTCGATGTGCAGCAGGATTTTGGAACATATATTGTGTTCTGACATTATGAATTACCTTTAAGAGAACGATTTACTGACACACAGTCAACACGGATTTAGAAAACATCGTTCTTATGAAACACAACTAGCTCTTTACTCACACGAAGTGCTGAAAGCTATCAAGATAAAATTTAAAATTGATTCCATATTTCTAGATTTACGGAAGGTTTTGACAGAGTACCTCACAGGCGGCTTGTAATCAAATTGTGTGATTATACGACGTCTCAGTCATATTCCTGACTTCCTTTCAGAGAGATCACAGTTAGTAGTAACTGCCTGAAAGTCATTACGTAAAACAGAAGTGATTCCTGGCGTTTCCCGAGGTAGCGTTATAGGACGTCTTTTCTCTATCTACGAGTATATACACGATTTAGAAGACAATCTCAGCAGCCGTCCTAGGTTGTTCGCAGATGATGCTCTCGTTTCTCGTCTAGTATAGTCATCAGAAGATCAAGCCCAATTGCAAAATGATTTAGATATCTGATTGGTGAGTCAAATGACAAATGACTCTAAATAATGAAAAGTGTGAGGTCATCCACATGAGTGATAAAGGAATCTGTTCAACTTCGGTTAGGCGATAAATCAGTCAGGTCTGAATGCCGTAAATTCAACTAAATACCTAAGAATTACAATTACTAACAACTTAATTGTAAAGAATACAAAGAAAATGTTGTGAGGAAGGCTGAACGAAGACTGCATTTTATTGCCAGAACACTTAGAAGATGCGGACTGCGTACACTACGCTTGCCTGTCCTCTTCCTGGAATGCTGCTGCGCTAGAGAGAGTGTCACGAACATGGTACAGTATTTGGGGTGAAAAATCATTAAAAGAAAGGCGTTTTACGTTGCGGATCTCACGAAATTTCAGTCACCAGTTTCTTCCTCCGATTTCTAAAATATTTTGATGGTACCGACCTTCACAAGGAGAAACAACCATCTTCATAAAATAAGGGAAACAAGAGCTCGCGCGGAAAGATATTGGTTCTCGTTTATACCTCATGCTGTTCGAGAGTCGAATAATAGAGAGTATGAAGGTGGTTCGATGAACTCTCTGCCAGGCGTTTACTTGTGATTTGATAAGTAGCCATGTAGATGTAGATGCTGAAACATTGTGGCCAATGCAGGTGTTTAAGGTAAACCAAAAGCGGTATGATGAAGTATCTGTTATTCGTCCGTTTCAAATAAAGAAATAGAAAGAAAACTAAACACCATCATACCAACAGGCCTCGGAAGTCCCAACGGCACCGACCAATCGCCGTATCATCCTTAGCCGATTGGCATTATCAGGTGCTGGTATGGAGGGGTGTGGGTCAGAACACTCCTCCCTAGACCATTGTCAATTTTCGAGACCACGAGCTGTTACTACTCGGTCAAGTAGATCCGCAGTTTGCGCCACGACACAGAGAGCACCCCGATAGATCAACAGCGCATGGCAGCCCGGGTGGTCAACTACCCAAGTACCAACACCGTCCGACGGTACTTAATTTCAGAGATCTGAGGGGAACCGGTACCCTCAGCGATAAGGGCATAGATGTATTCATCTCAGGTAGCTGTTAAAACTTCTTACTGTGAAACAAAACACAGGGAAAACCTCAATGTATTTAAAAGGAGAAAGACCAGGTAAGATGTATGCATGCCGTACTTCATCTGAAAAACCAGCTATGTTTCTCAGTTGCCCAGCAGAAAAGCCTGTTGACGATGTTGCAGTTTCTTCCTAGGCAGCAGAGAGTTTTACAGTAAGCCTTATTACATCTGGTCCCAAGATGTAGTGTAAGAAACAGAAATCAGTAGTGACAGATATTTTTTCTTCAGTTCAAATTTGTTATTCTTTTCTAAAAAAAATTTAAAAGAATAGAAAATGGTTTCCGTTGACTACAGTTCCACTAGTTAAAATGTCACTTGTAGAACGTTATGACTTACTGCCAAGATTTGCTGATAGCATTTGTTTATTGAAGAACCAGTCTCTGTCCACGGATCGCCATTGCGCTCATAGAAGCATTTACGTCATACTAGGCGAGATAAATCAATGGCGTCGTGAAATCCACGTATTCGTTATTCTTGTCACATACTAACATAAATTACATCGACAAACATACAATGTGCCATTCATAAGTGAGATTTTTATGACTATTTGACAGCAGTGACTAATTAATTTTATTATCTGACGCCATTGATTTTATATCGCCAAGTATGATGTTGTAGACGTTTTTATGGACCCAATGATGGTCTATGTACCAAAACTGGTTGTTCCAAAAAACAAATTTTGTCAGCAGCTCTTGGCAGTAAATCATACGTTCTTCAAATACTTACAAGCAGTGGGGTATCATTGTAATTGTGCTGTATATCTGTGCTTCCATTACCACAATTACAACTTAGTACCTTTCTGTTAATTGCATTTGAAACAAAAACTTTCTTATTGGCACTTAGAGCCCGTCAGTTACTTGGTATCACACTTAGATCATTATTAATAAATTATCTACTATCTATTTTGTATTAATATTTTTTGTAGTGATGAGCATAATTCTGTAGTAACAGAATACCTTCTCCATGTTTTGGGCACTAAGAAACTATGTGCCGTAAAAGATACATTGTTTCTTTTATTCTACTGACTTAAAACGTTTTTCATTCCCACTCTTTGCATGTTCTTAGTAGTTGTAATCAAACTGACAGTAATCCAGTGCGGGCTGTATACCTCGCAGGACGCTGAAACAATGCAGGTGTGCTCACTAATTTCCGGCCGGGGTGGCCGAACGGTTCTAGGCGCTACAGCCTAGAGCCTCGCCTCCTATACCGCACATCAGTATTTTAGTAGAGGACGGATAAGTGCACTGTGCATAGGCTAGTCCGTCGGCCGCGGTGGTCTCGCGATTAAGGCGCTCAGTCCGGTACCGCGCGACTGCTATCGCAGGTTCGAATCCTGCCTCGTGTATGAATGTGTGTGATGTCGTTAGGTTTAAGTAGTTCTGAGTTCTAGGGCACTGATGACCTCAGAAGTCCCATAGTGCTCAGAGCCATTTGAATCTTTTTTTTTCTCATTAATCGTTGAAAAATGGCGATGTAAGCTGTCAGAATGTGGTGTGGGTACACGATAAGGAAAGGAACGGTCCAACACATGTTAACGGTGGTTTTGCACTCATAACACAGCATGGTCGATGGTAGCTTACAGCATACCTGGTGTAACCAGAGCGATATGTCGTCGTATGCTATGCAGCTCAGGAAGAGTTTGGACCCACTCCTGATAGATACAATCCTTCAAATATGAAGACAACCAGAAGTCACATGGATTTAGATCTAGAGGTCTGGAAGCGCGCACATCTCGAAATTTCCTAGAGATGATTCTGTCATTACCAAAGGTTTCTCGAAGCAAATCTTTCGCCTGGCAAACGACGTGTGATGTCGCCTGTTCTTCCATGAAAATACTTGTGTCGACACAGTTGCGTTCTTGAAAAGCTGCAGTCATGTGTTGCACAAGGAGGTCTTCGTAACGTGTGCATTTTCTGTACACCAAACAGTAGCTCGAGATGTCATTTCCTCGAAGAGAACCGGGCCAAGAATGAATGAGCTTGTGAAACCTCACCGCAGAGTAACGGCCGCTGAGTGCAGTGGACGTTCCTGGAATTGCGGTGGAGAAAAACCCCACATGCGGCAGTTCTGTGTATTCAAGGTATAGTGCTTAGTAAAATGTGCCTAATCATCCAGAGAATAGCATGGAGAGATGCATCAAACCAGTCTCAGGACTGAAGACCACAACAACAACAACACTTGTTCGCACGAAGTAATGGCCGCTATCGACAGGGGATCTCAAGTTGATTCCGTATTTCTAGATTTCCGGAAAGCTTTTGACACCGTTCCTCATAAACGACTTCTAATCAAGCTGCGGAGCTATGGGGTATCGTCTCAGCTGTGCGACTGGATTCGTGATTTCCTGTCAGGAAGGTCGCAGTTCGTAGTAATAGACGGCAAATCATCGAGTAAAACTGAAGTGATATCAGGTGTTCCTTAGGGAAGCGTCCTGGGACCTCTGCTGTTCCCGATCTATATAAATGGCCTGGGTGACAATCTGAGCAGTTCTCTTAGATTGTTCGCAGATGATGCTGTAATTTACCGTCTAGTAAGGTCATCCGAAGACCAGTATCAGTTGCAAAGCGATTTAGAAAAGATTGCTGTGTGGTGTGTCAGGTGGCAGTTGACGCTAAATAACGAAAAGTGTGAGATGATCCACATGAGTTCAAAAAGAAATCCGTTGGAATTCGATTACTCGATAAATAGTACAATTCTCAAGGCTGTCAATTCAACTAAGCACCTGGGTGTTAAAATTACGAACAACTTCAGTTGGAAGGACCACATAGATAATATTGTCGGGAAGGCGAGCCAAAGGTTGCGTTTCATTGGCAGGACACTTAGAAGATGCAACAAGTCCACTAAAGAGACAGCTTACACTACACTCGTTCGTCCTCTGTTAGAATATTGCTGCACGGTGTGGGATCCTTACCAGGTGGGATTGACGGAGGACATCGAAAGGGTGCAAAAAAGGGCAGCTCGTTTTGTATTATCACGTTATAGGGGAGAGAGTGTGGTAGATATGATACACGAGTTGGGATGGAAGTCATTACAGCATAGACGTTTTTCGTCGCCGCGAGACCTTTTTACGAAATTTCAGTCACCAACTTTCTCTTCCGAATGCGAAAATATTTTGTTGAGCCCAACCTACGTAAGTAGGAATGATCATCAAAATAAAATAAGAGAAATCAGAGCTCGAACAGAAAGGTTTAGGTGTTCGCTTTTCCCGCTCGCTGTTCGGGAGTGGAATAGTAGAGAGATAGTATGATTGTGGTTCGATGAACCCTATGCCAAGCACTTATATGTGAATTGCAGAGTAGTCATGTAGATGTAGATGTCATATAATACGTGCGTGTCAAAAAACGAAAGGAAAATCCACGGTGTTGTATCGTATTTTGGGGCTTCATTTCGTACACGTTCTGAATCTTGTAGGGATACCAGCGCAAAATCTTTTGAATTTTTGTCAATGGAAATGAAGCTCCATACTTCTTGATAAAGCGTAGGAGAACGATGCACAGACGCGCACCGCCGTACTAGGCAAGGTCCTAATGGAAGTGGTTTGCCGTTGCCTTTCTCCGACCCTAATGGGGATAAATGATGGTGATGAAGACGACACAGCAACACCCAGTCATCTCGGGGCAGGTCAAAATCCCTGACCCCGCCAGGAATCGAACCTGGGACCCCATGCTCGGGAAACGAGAACGCTACCGCGAGACCACGAGCGGCGGAGACATTTGCTGTATGGTCAGCTACATTTGCAGCAGATCCATCGACAACTGCAACGGGAATGGGCTGCCAACCTCTCCCTGCTGCACTACCTCATTCACCTGTTTCTTCAAATTTCTTGATCATACTCTTTACCTCTTTTACTGACTTGTGGCCTCTTCAAAGCTGTTTCTGTCGGCGATGTTCCCGCGGTATACCGCTACAATTTTTTCCGTTCTGATAAGACAACTTTACCAATAGTGCACGGTGTTCACAGCAGCCATTGCGTTTGGCACGTAAAACGTAGACCTTCTTAACCCTTTACACCAACAGTGACTTCAAAATAGAAATCAACACATATCATCAAGTAACGACTAAACGATAAACATTTCAAATTCTTACTGTGCCGTATTTTCACTGGTGACAGAAAATGGAACTATTATCTTTCCAGCCTACTCTGTGAGTGCGCCGATTAATGGACATACCTATGATGTTACACAGTCCTACGATGTATACAGCCTGCACTGCAACACTCGGAATACTGATAGTTTAATCATAACCACTCGGTATGTACTGGTGAGCCACAACATTATGACCAGCTAGTTACTATCTTGTTTGTCAGTCTTTGGAACGAAGTACATCTCTGCGTTCTCGCTTCCCACGCCCGGGTTCTTGGGTTCGATTCCCGCAGGGACTCTCTGCGTCATGATGATTGGGTGTTGTGTGATGTCCTTAGCTTAGTTAGGTTTAAGTAGTTCTACGTTCTAGGGGACTGATGACCATAGATGTTAAGTCCCATAGCAAAAAATAAAAAATAAAAAAAGTACATCTCTGATTCTGCATATCAGTGATCCGACAGTTTGTTGGTGGGTTCGTAGAGGTATGTGGCATTAGATGTCTACGCACAGGTCATGCAATTGGCGTAAATAATGGGCCGCTGATGTGTGCACGCCGTGACGGCGCCCGTTACGAACGAGATGAGTTCTATAGGATTTACATCAGGCGAATTTGGTCGCTGAGACATCATCGTGAATTCGCTATAATGTTACTCAAACCACTGTAGCGTGCTTATGGCTCCGAAACATGGACCACTATACAGCTGAAAGATGACATCACCATCGGGGAAGACATCTACATCTACATACTCTGCAAATCGCAGAGTTATTTAGGGTTATTTCGTTATTTGGGGTAAAATGCCAATTTTCGCACCATTCAGATATCTTTTCTAAATCGTTTTGCCATTTGTTTTGATTTTCTGATGACTTTATTAGTCGATAAACGACAGCGTCATCTGCAAAACAACCTAAGACGCCTGCTCAGATTGTCTCCCAAATCGTTCATATAGATAAGGAACAGCAAAGGGCCTATAACACTACCTTGGGGAACGCCAGAAATCACTTCTGTTTTACTCGATGACTTTCCGTCAATTACTACGAACTGTGATCTCTCTGACAGGAAATTACAAATACAGTCACATAACTGAGACGATATTCCATAAGCACGCAATTTCACTACTAGCCTCTTGTGTGGTACAGGGTCAAAGGCCTTCCGGAAATCCAGAAATACGGAATAGATCTGAAATCCCTTGTCAATACCACTGAACAGTTCATGTGAATAAACGGCTAGTTGTGTTTTACAGGAACGATGTTTTCTAAACTCCTGTTGGCTGCGTGTCAATAGACAGTTTCCTTTGAGGTAATTCCTAAAGTTCGAACACAATATATGTTCCAAAATCCTGCTGCATTCGGCGTTAACGATATGGACCTGTATTTAGTGGATTACTACTGCTACCTTTCTTGAATATTGGTGTGACCTGTGCAACTTTCCAGTCTTTGGGTACGGATCTTTCATCGAGCGAACGGTTGTATATGATTGTTAAGTATGGGGCTAATGCGTCAGCATACTCCGAAAGGAACTTAATTGGTGTAGAGTTTGGACCAGAAGACTTGCTTTTATTAAGTGGTTTAAGTTGCTTGACTACTCTGAGGATATTTACTTCTACGTTACTCATGTTGGCAGCTGTTCTGGATTCCAGTTCTGGAATATTTACTTCGTCTTCTTTTGTCAAGGCATTTCGGAAGGCTGTGTTTAGTAATTCTGCTTTGGCAGCACTGTCTTCGGTAGTACCTCCATTGCTATCTCGCAGAGAAAGCATTCATTGTTTTCTGCCGCTGATGTAATTCACATACTATCAGAATCTCTTTGGATTTTCTGCCAGGTTTCGAGACAAAGTTTCGTTGTGGAAACTGTTATAATCACTAAAGTGAGAACTAAATTTCGAGCCTCTGTACAAGATGGCCAATCTTGGCGATTTTGCGTCTGTCTAAATTTGGCATGTTTGTTCTGTTGTTTCTGCAACAGTGTTCTAACCAGTTTTGTGTACCAAGGAGGATCAGCTCCGTCGTCTGTTAATTTATTTGGTATAAATCTCTCAATTGCTGCCTATACTATTTCTTTGAATTCAAGACAAGTCTGGTCTACACTTATATTATTAATTTGGAATGAGTGGAGATGATCTCTCAGGAAGGCGTCAAGTGAATTTTTATCAGATTTTGTTTTGATTAGATATATTTTACGCTTGTTTTTGAAGGATTTGGGGATTACAGTATTCAATCTCGCTGCGACAACCCTGTGTTCACTAATCCCTGAATCGGTTTTGATGCTCGTTATTAACATTAAAAGATGTAGGTGGTTCGCTTTTGTCAGCGTGCCGTCGATTCCATCACAGATCTCATGCAAGCGCAGAAAAATGTCTCCCAAAGCGTAATACCGCTCACATCTGCCTGCGTTCGTGGCTGTTCACCTCGCTGACAGCGTTTGTGGAGACGATGTAGGGAAAATGCGATTCACCAAAAGAGCCGACACGTTTCCATTGATCGACGATAGAATCCGGAACGTCCTGTGCCCACTGCCATCGTACTTTACGATGACGCTGGATCAACATGCGAACACGTAGGGGTGGTCGGCTGCGGATCTCCATGTTCAACAATGTGCGATGAGTGGTGTGCTCCGAACCACTTGTGCATACACCAGCACTGTGCTCTTTCGGCAAAGATGCCTCGGATCACCATGTATCTGCTTCAAAGAGCAGCCAAGCCTCTCAACCACGGTTCTGTGAAGAGTCGCGGACGTCCAACCATTTAGTGGCAGTTCCGTTGTCATTCTACCTTCCTTCTACCTCTTTCCGTAAATCCTCACGATATTAGCAAGTGAACTTTCGACCAGATTCGCCGATTTCTAGATACTCTTTCACAGGCTCTGCGTAATAATTGTCAAAGTCTTTACTAGACTGATACGGCGTCCGTGTCTATTCCGCTTACATTCTTTATCACCGTGCCACGACCATCAGTCGACATCTTGCGTCGCGGTGGGCAGCGGTCATAATATTTTGCCTGACCAGTGGGTTGGTACACAGTTATACCTCTACAAATACACACGCCAGATCCGTCCCCAACTCCAATAGCATTTGGGTGTTGTCAGTCGACAATGGGAAATTACCATACTATTTCAGTACCTAATTAGAGAAAATGTAAAAGGCTCTATGGCAACAAGGTACTTCACATTTTGCCATCGACAGGCAGTCAGTGCAGTACATTCCAACAGGTCCCTTAAAGAACTGGCAACGCGTCTCGTGTATACAGTCTTCGATCCCAGCGACACCTTGTCTCTGACTGCCGTTTGTGCTGAACCCTCAACATACTGTCCGACTGCCTGACGCCCGGAGCCCGGCCTTGAGTTGCGTTCCCGCCTGTAAACAGAGCAGCGGCCGCGTAAACCTGGAGCGTCAGCTGTGTGTGCTCCTGGAATAGCAGCAGCCGCGGGGCTATGCTTCCTCACCTGCCGCACTGGTCGCCCACACCTGGCATTCTGGGGGCGTTCGCTCACCAGACGTGTTTAGCTGCTTGCCCAGTAGCGGACTCTCCCGCTATGCGGCTGGCGGCGGAAGGACATTTATCATTCATACTGCAGGTGATAACAGGGACGCTACCATAGAATGGGTCTCACGCTTTGCCTCGGTGTATAATAGTAGCAGAGAATCGGAGCGTTTGAGACGTGGCAGTATAGAAGGATGTTGACAATTAGGTGCACTGATAAGGCAAGAGATTCTCCTCAGAATTAGCGAGGACAGGAACATGCGCTAAACAGTGATACAGTAGGAAGAAGGGACAGGATGATGGGACACATGGTAAGGATTCAACAAATAACTTCCATGTTACTTGAGGGAGCTGTAGAGGGAAAAAGCTTTAGGGGCAGATGGGAATGCTTCCAATAGACAATTGAAGACTTTGGATCCAAGAACTGCTCTGAGACGAAGAGGCTATCACAGTAGACGAAGTTAAGGTAGGCATTAGCTGGGACGTGCTGCAAGCAGACTTAATACGGTACACTGGGGTATAATGTAAGGTAGGTCTTTGCGTACAGTGCAGTCAAATGATAATAGAAACTTGGTGATTACAATTAGCACCCTGATGCAGTTTTGAAATATAAGTAATTAAACTGGCATTACGCAGTGTTTAACACATACATCTATATCTACATTCATACTCCGCAAGCCACCCAACGGTGTGTGGTGGAGGGCACTTTACGTGCCACTGTCATTACCTCCCTTTTCTGTTCCAGTCGCGTATGGTTCGCGGGAAGAACGACTGTCTGAAAGCCTCCGTGCGCCCTCGAATCTCTCTAATTTTACATTCGTGATCTCCACGGGAGGTATAAGTAGGGGGAAGCAGTATATTCGATACCTCATCCAGAAACGCACCCTCTCGAAACCTGGCGAGCAAGCTACACCGCGATGCAGAGCGCCTCTCTTGCAGAGTCTGCCACTTGAGTTTGCTAAACATCTCCTTAACGCTATCACGGTTACCAAATAACCCTGTGACGAAACGTGCATACTGATAGACCTCTCTACGTCTTGTAAATAATTTCCTCCAAGTCTTCCCCGTTTGCGTTGATGTGCAGCTGAAGGCATCACGGGTATCATGGGAGGACTTCGATAACACCCCTTAACATACCATGTGGAGTAGCGCTTATTTCACGGTGAATAGTATTCTACAGTTCGTCAGTTGTCTGCAAAGTAAGGGCGAAGACCCATCTATTCACATAATCCTAGAGACCTTAATGTGGAGATCTTATATTTCAGAAATCGGGTGACCACGTTAGATCGTCAGAGTAACGTAGATACACTTGCGTGCAGTGTGTGCCGTTAGACCATGCCGAAGAAACAAAATGTTATTAAGCAATATTATTGCCTGCCAACTCCGCAACTAAAACATTCTGCGACATCTAGCAGCGGTCGGCGTTAGGGGCCTTATAATGAGACACACACAGCAAGCAGCAGTGCTCCATTGGGACTTCTCGTGTAAAGAGCATGGGTTGTAAGGAGCATGGGTTTTCCTGATGCGATGATTTGCTTATTAACATACCCAGTCCTGAAAGAATTTGCTTCATTAGACATCAGAAGCTGTTGCAGAAAGAGTGATCCTCAGTTAACCATTGTTAGGATGTCAGTGCAGTTGCTGCATATGGTTTGCCTGTCAGTGTCTCTCAATTATTCAATCACCTGCACTTTATAAGGACGAATCTTCAGATGAGCCGGTAAGTCGCTGAACGAACGACGTGGCAGTTGCAACGCTTGTACAGGTCGCAGTGCAGCACCTCTGGGGCTGTGTTGTAGTGATTCGCAAGCACGTCCCAGGTTCTCATACGCCGAAATGCATCTTCCCTGGCGTCCTAACTGCCGGTTCCAATCACTAGCAGTGGCTCTCGAATGTCTGATCTAGACGAAAGTACTGTAGGTCTTGGATGCAGCCAGATGGCTTTCACTACTGTTCCGTCGTAACGCCCACTAAGCAACAGTGACAGAAACAGTTTGGAGAAAAGCATCAACCACTGCAGTTCGCGTCTACGCAGACCACCGTTCCAGTACCTCTTATTCGTCGGCCGTTGTGGCCGAGTGGTTCTAGGTGCTTCTGTCTGGAACCGCGTGACCGCTACGTTCGCAGTTTCGAATCCTGCCTCGGCCATGGACGTGTGTGATGTCCTTAAGTTAGTTAGGTTTAAGTAGTTCTATATCTAGGGGAATGATGACCTCAGATGTTAAGTCCCATAGTGCTCAGAGCCATTTGAACCATTTTGAACCTCTTATTCAACTATGTACGCAAGCGCTGAATTCGACGCGCATTGGGTCCGGGTTGCCAACTTCAGTCGGTAGACCAACATGATTAAAAGATACCGATGTGGGGTTGGCGCAAAACTATAGTGCACAATGTGGGGATTTTTATAACGTACGTAAGTAATTTTTAACGACAGCATTTGTTGAATTGTGACACAGTTTTTTTTTATTTTTGGTGTCGGAAAAAGCCTCAGAAGAAGACTTCCCCAGCATACCATGTGAAGAACTTGACCAAACAGCAATAAGTAATAGAATTGCAAGCCAATGTTTGGCTGTAACAAGAAAAAGTCCCACAAACGTCTTATAGCCAATTATTAAATCTGTCACTGGCTCCGAAAGGAGTTCAAGATGCCCACCAAACGTCTCTGACATAAGCATTATTGAGCGTATTTGGGGTGCCTTGCAACGTGCTGTTCACAAGAGACATCCTCCCCGTCGTACTCTTAGGGATTTGTGGACTGCTCTGGAGGGTTCATGGTGTGAATTCCCTCCAGCATTACTTCAGACATTAGTCGAGTCCATACCACGTGGTATTGCGGCACTTCTGCGTGCCCATTGGCGCCCTACACGATATTAGGCAGGTGTACTAGTTTCTTTGGCTCTTCAGTGTATAAATCTGAGTGAGTGGAAAGCCAGTCTTTCCGAATGCGATCACAGTGCTGGGACCTTTGTGGTAGCTCGCTCGTTGCTCTCTTCCCAGATCTCAAGCTTTCTGGCTTGCCTATCACAACTTACTAAGACGCTACTCAATAAGAAATAGACGTGGGGTGTACAGTAGCAATGAAAATGCAAATGCAAATCGTTGTAATCGGTGCTAATGTCCATTCAAAGTATATGTCGAAGAGGTCCGTCACGAGAGCAGAGGTCTTCTCAGCAACATGATTAAGAAACCAACAAGAACCATCCAAATCAAGGTCAGCATTATTCAGGCAGTCAGTTGTTCCACGCAGGCTCTGCTCCTCGCAGGCAGCTGCGACACCTGCTACTGGTGCAAGATTGACTCTATCGATCCTAGGGTATCTTTTGAATATTAAGTGTCCATCTAGGGTGCAAAACCATGCTTAAAACATTTTGTGAAGTTTTCTAGGGTAAAAATAAGTTTGATTGTGTTCCTATTCTTCCCCAATAATGACCACGTCATCGAAAACGCGTCAAGTGCTACCTTCCTCCGATAACCAGAATATTTACTTATCTTACTTTCAGTCCAATGTCGCTGTTGACGGGCCCAGGCGAAGCGTAAAGCCCTGTATCGTGCATTTATCGAGGGTACACGAGTGGGCCTTTGGAAAAGAAGAAAGAAGACCAGTATAACTCACAGAGCGGTTAGGAACATGTGACAGACCGGGTGGTCAAAAAGTCAGCATAAATTTGAAAACTGAGTAAATCACGGAATAATGTAGATAGAGAGGTAGAAATTGACACACATGCTTGGAATGACATGGGGTTTTATTAGAACCAAAAAAATACAAAGTTCAAAAAATGTCCGACAGATGGCGCTTCATCTGATCAGAATAGCAATAGTTAGCATAACAATGTAAGACAAAACAAAGATGATGTTCTTCAAAGGAAATGCTCAATATGTCCACCATCATTCCTCAACAATAGCTGTAGTCGAGAATAATGTTGTGAACAGAACTGTAAAGCATGTCCGGAGTTATGGTGAAGCATTGGCGTCAGATGTTGTCCTTCAGCATTTCTAGAGATGTCGGTCGACCAGATACACTTGCGACTTCAGGTAACCCCAAAGCCAATAATCGCACGGATGAGGTCTGGGGACCTGGGAGGCCAAGCATTACGATAGTGGCGGCTGAGCACACTATCTCACCAAACGACGCGCGCAAGAGATCTTTCACGCGTCTAGTGATGTGGGGTGGAGCGCCATCTTGCATAAACATTGTATGTTCCAGCAGGTGTTTATCAGCCAGGCTTGGGATGATGCGAGTCTGTAACATATCGGCGTACCTCTCATCCGTCACGGTAGCAGTTTTGCTGTCCAGCGCCATCTGTCGGACATTTTATGAACTTCATTTTTTTCGGTTCTAATAAAACTGCATGTCATTCCAAGAATGTATGTCAATTTTTACGTCTCTATCTACATTATTCCGTGGTTTATTAAGTTTTCAAATTTATACTGACTTTTTGATCACCCTGTATTTCATAGCTCAAAAACGTCTCATCTGCACCTCCGTATCGTAAACTGTACATTCTCTTCGCATTAGAAACTTGAGTTGAGCAGGTTGCGACCCTCTGTCACAGCACAATAGTTTGGTACAGGACTGGGCTTAATGAGTTTATCGTTAGGCTAACAGCGTACTGACCTCTAAAATAATGCCCCCGTAACAAAACCAGAAGTCTACAATATTCTTATAGGACTCAGATGAACGGGCCCCGCCTGCTGCCAGACTTGAGGCTACAGCACTTCTAAGAATGAACGCCTTCAGCTTCCTCAGGTGCAGGAATCGATCTGGTATGTCACCTAAAGTGAAGCCCCGACGGTACCGAATAGTAAAATGTGCATGACAGTGTTTGGAGTTCTGGTAGATGCAGTAGATGACGATAATTGTTGAACTGTATACAAGTTTCTTTATCCTTAATAACTATCACTACTACCCGCTCAACTCAGAGAGCAGCCCATTTTGTTACTGCTCATTATTAGATGCTTCCAGACAGTCGTTCTTCCCGCGAACCATACGCGACTGGAACAGGAAAGGGAGGTAATGACAGTGGCACGTAAAGTGCCCTCCGCCACACACCGTTGGGTGGCTTGCGGAGTATAAATGTAGATGTAGATGTAGATGTGTGCTGACTGCACCGTCTTTTTCAGTTGTTGTAAGGGGTGAACTGAATACCTAAATGGTAATTTTATTTAGTTTATTCTGCTGTTTTCAATCGCTGAATGCGTTTGATTAAATACTTAAATGGTAACAGTGTTTGCTCTGAGTCTCTTGCTGTTATGAATTCTTTAGAGAGCTTAATTAAATACTTACCTGTAAATGGCTGTTTCATTTGATCTGTTTTCCTGCTGTTGATGTTCAAAGACTTTAATTAAATAACTCAGTGATAATTTTATTTTGTCTGTTTTTCTGTTGCAGTCATTTACTCAAAGAGTTTAAAACTTAATTAGTTCTCTTTGATAGTAGCCAAACCGTTTTTTTAATGACGAGACAATGACTAAACACGTTCTGACTGAAGAGTCACATTTCAAACGAGACACCTACACAGATCACCTCAGTGTCATCAGTAGAAAAGCAGAAAACAGAAGGCGAGTAAAACAGATTTACCACGAAGGCGCTGTTAGTTGACCTTACCGGCTAACGCTTTATCCTGATGTCATAGAGGTTTCATCCACATTCTCTGTCAATTATGAGATAAATTGTATCGCGTATGTCCCAGCAAGGCTGCATAGGGTGGACAAAAGGCTACAGATCATTTTACATCAATCCATTCTTTTGTTTGCACCTGAGGAACGTTGGCAGACGCACTGCTATCTACATTTCAGCCCATGTAAACG
Organism: Schistocerca gregaria; assembly: GCF_023897955.1. Classification (NCBI taxonomy): domain Eukaryota; kingdom Metazoa; phylum Arthropoda; class Insecta; order Orthoptera; family Acrididae; genus Schistocerca; species Schistocerca gregaria. Next base: position 718,942,647 of record NC_064921.1, on the reverse strand, counting down.
TCGTGCGTACAAGGTTAAGTGTAAGTACCTACTGGCAAGGCAAAGACATTATCTCGTAAGCTTCCTGGTGCACTTGTACGGAAATGATGTGCTACTCGGTCGTCTAAAAGTTGCTCGTAGTTCCATGGTCTCTTGGCAGACTTCCCTGTGAAGAATCGTTAGCGGAGGTGTTCTTTATCCAGTGGGGACAATATGATTTTATGTCGTACAACAGGTCACTTGAAAAGAGAGAATTACGATAATTACCTTGTCTTGCTATCTCCTCTGCAACAAACCATTACAAACTGCAATCTACTTTGGAATAAACAAGACTATCTTCAACATACTAAATATTTACTCTAAAACATACCGTCTTCCTATCTCAAGGGCTTTCAATCAGCTTTACAATAAAAAGCCAAGCATTTTGCTGCTCAGTGGTTGACTCGTGATCTTCTGTGGAGGCTCAGGTTTTCATCAGTATACTTTTTTGGAGACATTCACGAAATCCGATTATTCTTCTTCAACCATGCAGTAGAACATGCAATAGAGCTTAACATTTATTAGTTCCTTTTCCGTCTCGGCTGCTGTAAGAATAGTGCATTCTCAGTAATGATAAAGCACCTATTGTGTAACAAAAAAGAATACACAATTATTCCTTTCGGATGCAAGTAGAAAAATCATAATTAAGTAACAAAAGTGTGTCTACGTGAATCCCTGAAAAAATGTTGACCAGTGTCCGGCAAAACGCACAATCAGTTTAATCGTGACCACACGTTCAGATTCCCGGTTTCTGATATGCTGTTTATACATCGTCGCTATTTTGCAGCACTGTCTAATATTTCTAAACTGCGGACGTTAAGAATAGGTATAAAAAACACTCTAAGCAGATGGGACATCAGGACCCTGAGCTTTGTTGGGTATTGGGTATTCAAATCAATTTAGCAAGCGTTGTAAATAGAAGGCACACTCATATAGTCAGGAATAAGTGACACAGACAGATTTACTGCAGAGCGGTAGTGGGCGGTAAACTTAAGCCAGCACTGGAGAGGCGAGGGGATGACGACACGCAGAGTCCAGAGCGCTGAGTCCCAGCCTGACACGGTAGACTGCTGACAGGTTTATGGAGTGCGATCACCATCGTAACATCCGTGGCTCCGCTTTAAACTCGGCATATTAATTACAGTCGAGAAACTGCTTAGTTCTGACTACAGTTTCGGTGATATCAGTAGGTATCGGCAGCAGTAACATTCATGGTATGCTGTATGTTAGACCCCGCTACAGCACTCCCCCCCCCCCCTCCCCCCTCCCCAGTTCGCATATGTTGAATTGGGAAAAAGAAACCTGTCATATTGTACACTGATAAGTAAAACATTGCCACCACCTAGTTAATAGCGCGTTGGTCCATCTTCGGAATGTAATACAGCAACATTTCTACATGGTATGGGTGCGAAAAGTCCTTGCTAATTTTTGCAGAGGTGTGGGGCAACAGTCAACTAGGTCCATGTTACGTAATTTCATCGAGCTCAGATCAGATGAATTCGGTGGCGAATAGATCAACATGAGTTCTCTACCGTGCTATAATTACTGTAACACGATTCCGATCCAGTCACATGGATACGCTGCAGAAAATGTCATCGCCGTCAAGGAAGACAGCAAGCGTGAAGGGATACAGGTGGACTGTAGTAATGTTCTCGTAGTCCACGGCTTTCATTGTGTCGTCGACTACTACAAGAACTCCCATGGACTGCCAGGAGGATATATCCCATAGGATATCCCATAGCATAATACTGCCACCACTGGACTTCGTCCATGGGGGGGGGGGGGGGGGATGGGCGGGGCGAAAATGTATCTAGCACCGTTCGCCTGGATGACGGCGTATCCAGACACGACCATCGACCTGGTGTAAGAAAAAATATGATTTATCCGACATTAGAAAGCGCTTCTATTGATCCACTGTCCAGTCTCGATGAACCCTTCCCCGTGCACATTTCAGTCGTGACTGATGATGTCGTTGGGCCAACATGAGAACACGTCGAGAGCTTCTGCTGAGGAACCGTCATGTTCACAACACACGGTGTGCTCTGAAGTACTTCTGCCTGCACCAGTCTCATGGAGCTCTTAGTAGCAGGACTGAGCTGATTTGTGAACAATCAGTCAGCCTTAAAACTTTCATTTAATAACTTGCGGCTCCAGTTAAGCAGGTATCGATGTATATGATTTTCTATACATGATGAGGTGCTTACATGCCCGAAGATGTAGAAATTTGGTAGAAAATCCGAAGAAATTCTGGTCGTATGTAAAGTACACAAGCGGCAAGACGCAGTCAATACCTTCGCTGCGCAGTGCCGATGGTACTGTTATCGACGACTGTGCCGCTAAAGCGGAGTTATTGAACGCAGTTTTCCGAAATTCCTTCACCAGGGAAGACGAATGGAATATTCCAGAATTTGAAACACGAACATCTGCTAGCATGAGTTTCTTAGAAGTAGATACCTTAGGGGTTGGGAAGAAACTCAAATCGCTTGATACGGGCAAGTCTTCAGGTCCAGATTGTATACCGATTAGGTTCCTTTCAGATTACGCTGATACTATAGCTCCCTACTTAGCACTCATATACAACCGCTCGCTCACCGATAGATCTGTACCTACAGATTGGAAAATTGCGCAGGTCGCACCAGTGTTCAAGAAGGGTAGTAGGAGTAATCCATTTAACTACAGACCTATATCATTGACGTCGGTTTGCAGTAGGGTTTTGGAGCATATACTGTATTCAAACATTATGAATCACCTCGAAGAGAACGATCTATTGACACGTAATCAGCATGGCTTCAGAAAACATCGCTCTTGTGCAACGCAGCTAGCTCTTTATTCGCACGAAGTAATGGCCGCTATCGACAGGGGATCTCAAGTTGATTCCGTATTTCTAGATTTCCGGAAAGCTTTTGACACCGTTCCACACAAGCGACTTCTAATCAAGCTGCGGAGCTATGGGGTATCGTCTCAGTTGTGCGACTGGATTCGTGATTTCCTGTCAGGAAGGTCGCAGTTCGTAGTAATAGACGGCAAATCATCGAGTAAAACTGAAGTGATATCAGGTGTTCCCCACGGAAGCGTCCTGGGACCTCTACTGTTCCTGATCTATATAAATGACCTGGGAGACAATCTGAGCAGTTCTCTTAGGTTGTTCGCAGATGATGCTGTAATTTACCGTCTAGTAAGGTCATCCGAAGACCAGTATCAGCTGCAAAGCGATTTAGAAAAGATTGCTGTATGGTGTGTCAGGTGGCAGTTGACGCTAAATAACGAAAAGTGTGAGATGATCCACATGAGTTCCAAAAGAAATCCGTTGGAATTCGATTACTCGATAAATAGTACAATTCTCAAGACTGTCAATTCAACTAAGCACCTGGGTGTTAAAATTACGAACAACTTCAGTTGGAAGGACCACATAGATAATATTGTGGGGAAGGCGAGCCAAAGGTTGCGTTTCATTGGCAGGACACTTAGAAGATGCAACAAGTCCACTAAAGAGACAGCTTACATTACACTCGTTCGTCCTCTGTTAGAATATTGCTGCGCGGTGTGGGATCCTTACCAGGTGGGATTGACGGAGGACATCGAGAGGGTGCAAAGAAGGGCAGCTCGTTTTGTATTATCGCGTTATAGAGGAGAGAGTGTGGCAGATATGATACATGAGTTGGGATGGAAGTCATTACAGCATAGACGTTTTTCGTCGCGGCGATAGCTTTTTACGAAATTTCAGTCACCAACTTTCTCTTCCGAATGCGAAAATATTTTGTTGAGCCCAACCTACATAGGTAGGAATGATCATCAAAATAAAATAAGAGAAATCAGAGCTCGAACAGAAAGGTTTAGGTGTTCGTTTTTCCCGCTCGCTGTTCGGGAGTGGAATAGTAGAGAGATAGTATGATTGTGGTTCGATGAACCCTCTGCCAAGCACTTAAATGTGAATTGCAGAGTAGTCATGTAGATGTAGATGTAGATTAATGAGATGCCGAAACTAGTCGTTCAAATAAAATACGTTCTAAGAACATAAGGCTGTTTGGTGGTCCTTCTTTGGAAAATACTTTGAATTTACTCATATTGCCAAGCTGTTCTCGTTTCGAATGCTTCAGAGTATGTAGGGCTTATTTGAGGCGCATGTGGTCGTGGATTCCACTTGACGGAAATGTGGTCGTGGATTCCACTTGACGGAAGCCGAAGCTCACCCACTAACGCCTGACTTTGTGGACCAGTATTTTCCCCATCCTCAAACCACTTCTAAAATTCAAGACACACTATTCGTCAAAAAACTGCAAGCACAACGTCGCCACTTCGGAAAACTGATAACCTCCAAACGGCGCTTGTTCGGCAGTGGAAGACGTTGAAGTTGGGGCAGACGTATCCACTGTACTGTGAACCGATGTGCATCCTGTATTGCCATGAAGTGACGGTATATCCTGTGGTGACGTGCTGTTTGTATGCCACCCGCAGAATGTTGCTACGCATGTTAAGTGCCGTCCTTGGCACATCGACAGTTTTGCTCCGTACACGCCATAGTGCACCAAGGACGCCTATGAGCGAACGTGTTGTCACCGTGCCGCACTTTCTTTCGTAACCGTCAAATACTTCTCCACTGTATGTACTCGAACGCTATTCTGTGTGTATTCCCTTGCATTCATTGGCAGGCAATATACTGAATGAATATTTTAGCAAGACGTTCTGTAGTTTCGTAAGATTATACAGCGATGTTACTTTCTGGTAGGCCAGTCGTTTCCCCTATGGGCGTGTTTTGACTTCTCGAGATACAGTGAATGGAAAACGAATGGCAGGAACGAGTGGGGAGGGGGGGGGGGGGGGGCGGCGTAGCACCAAAGGTGGTCATTATGGTGGAGGGGGCGGTGGACGTTGTTTACTTTAGGTTGAAATCTCTTTTCTGAGTTGTTATCAAACAAAAATGTACTTGAATTTAACTTTCTATGTATTAGCACGATGTGAGAGCTGAATTCAACAATATCGGTTAAACGATATTTCGATTATTAATTTGTTTAAAAATGAGCCCAGAACAGCTCAAAAAAGACGAAAACGCTTTTAAACACAATTTTTAAGAATTACTACTTAAGCTTTCAGGGGCCGGTGCAACGTCAGAAAGTGTTCGATCGTAGCTAAGCGCTCATTAAGCTGACGAGCCCCGACTCAGGCAAAGTTCCGACTATGGAAACCCGAACTTACTCGTCAAAGATCACCGACAATTTACATTCTTTAATCATGCAGCGAATTAAAATACTGCTTTGGTCATTTCCACAATTAATTATAATCTCTCAAAAATGACAAATTTTACAAAAATATAAGAATTTTCACATGCGGTGTTAAAGCCACAATTTATTATAAACTGTACCATTTTGCACCCTTGCTGTATTACTCAATAAGTGATGGTATAACGACGAAGGTGGAAAATGTAATTATCTTTTACATAAATGTGTTCAATGTTACTAAACAAATGATTTTGTTTTAATAAATGAATACTTTGAAAATTAAAATAATTAAAAATATATTTGGGCATAAATGAATTTCATTTTCCTTCATCAATGGTTGTTGTTGTTGTTGTGATCTTCTGTCCAAAAACTGGTTTGATACAAGGTTTAAACACTACTCTATCCTGTGCAAGCCCCTTCATCTCCGAATAACTACTGCAATCCCCGTCTATCTGCATCCGCTTACTGTGGTTGTCTCTAGGAATCTCTCTGAAATTTTTACCCCCCCCCCCCCCATACTTGCCTCCAACAATAAATTAACGATTCCTTGATGTCACAGAATGTGTCGTATTAACAAATCCCGTCGTTGATTCTAGGTTATGCTGCGAATTCCTGGCGTATCAGTTCAGTCAGAAGACTGATGACAAAAAAAAAATGCTACGAATTAATTTTCTTCCCAATTCTGTTAAGCAACTCCTCATTACTTACGCAACCGACCCATTTAACCTTCAATATCCTTCTGTACCACCACATTTCAAAAGTTTCTATTCTTTTTCTGTCTGACTTGTTTACTGTACACGTTTCACGTACGTATAAGGCTACACTCCACACAAATGCACTCAGGAAAGGCTCCTTAACATTTAAATTTGCACGGGGTGACAATGTTTGTATTGTTGAGTGTCTGCAGGCGTAGATGCATATCTAAAGGAAGAGACCTTACCGACTGTCTTCTACGTATTAAATCAACGATTTATATTCTGTCAAATGATGAACACGATTAAACACGAGCTGTAAAAATGAGGAGAGAGGCATCATAAGTTTCATTTAATTTACGTCTATGGTCACAATCTTTTCTGTTTAACAGATTACCGGTTTCGGTCTTTAATGAGCATCATCAGATCTGTCTCATAAAATCAAAGTCCTAATGCACTGCAGCCATAGTGGCATAGTCAACTGTTAAATGCGGAATCAGCACCAGCGCATTTAACAGTTGACTATGCCACTATGGCTGCAGTGCATTAGGACTTTGATTTTATGAGACAGATCTGATGATGATCGTTAAAGACCGAAACCGGTAATCTGTTAAACAGAAAAGATTGTGACTATAGACGAAAATTAAAGGAAACTTATAACATATATGGGTCACTGTGTTTTTTCGCGACGATGTCGCGGCTTGTGAGAGAGATGATAATTTGTGCTGGGTCAGGATTAGAACCCGAATGTCCCGCTTAATGCGAGCGGTCACCTTAATCGTTTGGGCTCTGCGTGCACGCTTCCCGAACCGATGAAAATTTCCATATGTCACAGTGTCTACGTCTCATGATCGCTCATATTCCTGTGATTTCCACATAGGGAGACACATTGTTATTTGTCGTTATTTTGCCTTGTTGTGGCATGAGATACAGGTTGGTCATGTCTGTACTGTTCAGTGTCTAATACAATGTCTTTGAGACACGCATGCATTTCGAAGGCACATGGCAGTGTCGCACACTTTTCGAAAATTTAGAAAGATGAAATTTACTTGTTCGCATGTACCAACGTTTGCTAGATACCACATAGATACAAAAGAAAGAGAGCTATGTTTCCTACGATTGGTATAGCCTTGATCACCGGCTGGTTATATGAAAAAAGCTGATGTTCATAGAGAAATATCGTTATGTTGTTGTTTAAGGTATATTCCACATCGTATAACAGAATCCTGCTTTTATTTTACGTGCTCTAATTAACGCCTGTGTTGTTCCAGGTTCGATCAGACATGAGGCGCCCGTTACCACGGCCGCCGATACCGAAGCTGTGAGGTCTCCGGTCGTGCCTGGAATCTGGTACGTGGTTCGCATTCCTTCTGTGGTCTCCGCAGGGAGCTATCTGCGTGCCGACGGTGACGTCACGCGCGTCGCAGTGTTGCGGGATTCTGTGGGAAATGGGGTAGGGTGGCGTGAAATTGTTACCTGAAACTACACGAAAAATAATCACGGATCATATAACTACCTTTTAAAATGTCGCTAGGTTCATCTCCTAATGATTGGTGGATTATGTGGGCACGACGTATAATCGCTTTTCAAATTTGGTAAGATTTATTGTACTATATACCTGTTTAATAACCTCTGCAGGCCCATAATAAAACAGAGATATTATTTGCTAGACTAAGTGAAGCTAGACGCTAGAGTCGTGGTGCTGGCGAAAACAGTGGGTAATGTGGCGTAATTTAACGAAAAGTGTACTAAATGAAAATATCGTTATTGTATTAGGAGACATACAATTGCGTCTGGGTATCAATGGCAGATTCATTCTAATAACACACATCTTAGCCAGTTTACACACACACACACACACACACACACACACACACACACTAAACACACACTGAACGTAATTATAGAGTGTGGGGATGTTATATATTACATTCTGGCACATCTCAATCATTGACATTTAAATTACAAAGTAAAATACTCAAAAGCATCGGTAATCGACACATGTGAACATGTGAACATTGCAAGCTGTAGATATATTCATACGTAGGCAATATACAGGATTCATGGTTCAAATTTTTGATAGCTCTTTCCCATATTACTGAGTTCAATGTCAAAACTGCATCTGAAACAAAAGGGCTGTTGGACGAATGTTACGGAAACAAACACTCCAAACCGACGTTTCACGTAAGTCACATGCAACGAAAATCTCTAACGCAACCATCTGTGTGTGCCGTGATTATAATTATGTATTATTTATATTTTACGAAAATTAATCTGTAAAAAACACACAACATGTCACAAAGAAAGCGTGTAAACCGTCTGAGGATGAATCACAACGATTCGAAACAGTAATGAAGCCCTTTGAATAAAGGAACTGAAAGTAAATTTGTGGCTGGTTGCTGTCCTAAGACCATCAACATTTGTCTTCAAACAACAGCCACTGTCTCCATCATGTCATCATATGACAAAATTACAAAGTCTTTTCTGCGTAGAGGTAAATTCTTTTGTTTCCAATAAGTGAATTACTGCTGTTCATACATTTTAAAACACATCGTGTTACGTTGCCTCTCAAGAACGCCGCGTGCCGTGACAAATTCGTGGGCTGCTACGCAAGGCCGGAAACAAAGAATGAGTGGCCGAAGTAATTAATGAATACGAAATCAACTGACGGGTTCTGGCTCTTTTGATGAGAAATACCCCGCTGGTCTATCCAGAATTAGCGAATCCTTTTTATTTCGACTTGTATAAAAGTTAAACCGCGAATTGGAACAGGAAAATAATTAAAGAAAGTGATGAAAGCTTATAGTAAAGATTTCTTAGATGCAGAGGAACAGAAATCTGTATACAGATTTAGACTGCTTCTATTATGACAGGAATTGATAATTTGTCCAACATATAGCGGCCTTTAAAAAGATTCAAATTATACGTAGCGTCTCGAGGCGCTCACAAATACAGAAAATCCTGCCAAGCACACCGTTCCAGCGACCGAGACTGCGCCAGGTTAGGAAACGGGCAAAAAGGAAGAGGTGAGTTCTGTGGCCCAGCAGGCGACAGCTAGCCGCTTGACCAACCAACGAGATGCCATCAAAACTACTTTTTTCAGCCATAGACACACTAGTGAAAGGTGCCTGCAGGCTATCAAAACCCCTGAGCATCGCCGCTCCGTGGCATTCTGTAACATCCTCTAGCAAGGGCCAGAAGCTGTCGTCTGGCCTGCGACCGCGTCTTGTCTGTACGTGCGCTCCGCTACGCTGTGATAAAATTTAACGGTTCGTTACTTCGGGCACAGTCAAGTAACGAGCTCGGGTTCGATCGCCGTTTCGGTTGTCTGGTGATGGCATTTCGCGATACATGCGGAAAGGTTCACCGAAGACTTGTCATCCGCCTCCCCCCTTCAACGGTACACATATGAACTGCAAACAGCTCTCGTATTGAAACTTCCTGGCAGATTAAAACTGTGTGCACGACCGAGACTCGAACTCGGGACCTTTGCCTTTTGCGGGCAAGTGCTCTACCATCTTTTGTTTAGTGTTTTTTTTTTTTGCTCTACCAACTTTTTTTATCTTTTAGAAAGCCCCTTAATAAAATGGTATTAAAAAAAACTAAGTGTCACAGCCACTTTTCATCCTGTAACAAAAAAATCTGGTCCACTTTAGGCGTTGGCTCCTGGCTAAACCTACTCCAGAGAGCTGCCTATATACCAGGGGAAATATGGGAAATCAAGGTTAGGGCTATCCTTACAAACAACAAAATCTTCCTTTTTTAATTTTTTTACTTTGTTTTGTGTAGTTTTGTTGTGTATTTGATCAGAGGCCTTCTGCGCCCCGCTGGTAATATGTTGAGTCACGTCTTCTCGAAATTGATGTGTTCAGTTGAATTGTTCAGAAATGTTCATTGGTTCAAACAGGAAACCTTCTTCTTCTTGGCTTAACACACTCCAGCTGCGAGGATGCTCGTAGAAAGCACTCCCAAGGAAGTTCGAGAAAAATTGTCTGTATCTTGGGTGACGGACAACGACATAATGACGGTCATTTAGGTATGTCCAAAAATCGAGTACAGAGTCTACAGTTTGTCCAAATAGGTAGTGAATGGCATGTCTGCGAATCCAATTCACAGCATTGGTCTTTGTCCAAGGAAAATAGTCACGTTCCGGAAATAATAATGAAAGGGAAGTAATCCGATCCAGAATGTCCTGCGTTAGAAGAGCCACAATACGTCGAACCAAGTGCCAAACCTCCGCCTCCGGTCCGCAAATAAACCGATGTTCATCATTGTCTGGCACCCCACACGTGGAACATAGAGGTGATTGGGCAATGTGGATACGATGAAGGCGAAATGGGTGATTTGCTTACCATAGACAGTTATGTACCAGACAGATTGAACATTTGTGTCAAGGTAACAGGCGAACACCGCGCGCCATACATGACGCCAGTCAACCTGGTGGAACTTTTGTTCATTCGGGTTAGGTGGACGACCTAATTGGAGGACATTGTATGCCGCCTTTGTCTTGAGTAAAAGCTGTCTTGGTAAGGTGAGGCGTAGATAACTGAGTTCAAGAAAGAAGTATCGTATATAATGGAACTGGGCCGGAACATCCGAGATCATCACTGGGGCTGAAAGTGAGACCGGCGAATATGCCGACATGAGGAGACCAGTGAGGCTCGTTGGGCATCGTGTCCATACCGTCATCTGGGAGCTGACAAATAGGGCGCGAGCTCTATCCGGCACGTGAAACAGACCTATCCCACCTCGTTCACGGGGAAGAGTAAGGGTTTCAGAGTTAACTTTGAACAACAGCCCAGAGCTGACGAAAGATGCCATCGCTGCCAACATGCGACGTGCCACAGTAAGCGGGAAAGGTAGAACTTGTGCTACATTGGGAACTCGGGATGCGATATATATATTGACATATCGAGCTCGTTGGAGAATATCTAGGGATCGAAGGCGATGGTCCATAAGACCTGCTCTGATCATGAAAAGGAGGGGTCGGCAGTTGATGGTGGCTGAACGCCGGAGATCAGATGAAAAATCTATTCCCAAACAGCGAATGGTATCAAACGGTGGTGAGAGGTGTAACGCACTCCACGGGAAGTCCCGTGTCAATGAACATAACTTGTGACTTTCGTACGTTTAAAGAGCTAACTGACGCCTCACCATAAGTCGCTACCCACGTCAAAACACCTCGAACATCGTCGGCATTACGTAAATAGATGACTACATCGTCGGCATAGGAAGTGCAACAGAATCGGTAGCGATTTATGGACAACCCTACCAAACATTGTCTTAGTCCACATAGCAAGGATTCCAAGGAAAAGGCGTACAAGATTGCTGATAGAGGGCAACCTTGACGTACGGATCGACCTATTTTTATCGGTGGAGTGAGTCTGCCATTGTACACAATCCTGGACGAGGCACCCCGCAGAAGGCGCATCACTACCGTGATAACGGCGACTGGGAAACCCATATGGTGGAGAACGGCCGTAAGGAACGAATGCTCACCCCTATCAAAAGCTTAAGTCCAAAGACGCAAGTGCCCCAGAGAGGCGTTGTGCCTGGGTAACGGCGATCATATCCCTGTAGCGGCATAAAGCCGTGCGGATATTATTATCTCCTCCCGAAGATGTTTGGCCTGGCGACACAACATATCGGGCAACGTTTTTAAGTCGTGCCGCCAAAAGACGAATGAAGATTTTCATATCACTGGGGTGAGGGACCGATAATCACTGATGTTGTTGCCACCATGCGGTTTATATACAGGAACAATCATTCCTTCCATGGAAGCGTCCGGCACAGGTACTTCCGGATACATCACTTCCCGACAGATGGAGGTGAAGGCGGACTCTAACAAATCACGGAAGGTGCGATAAAATTCGAAGGGGAAGACCATCGGGTCGTGGGAGCCATTGATGGTTCCTGCCCGGATCGCATCGTGGACTTCCTCATCAGTCACCTCTGACATCAAGTCAATCGCCGCATCTCCTGGGAGACCACCGAAGTTGAGCTGTGAGACTTCCTCGATCAACTCTGGGGAATGTGGAATTGCGGCGTATAGCTGCTGGTAGTGGGCGTGAAGCACATTCCCTATTGCAGATCGGGTTACATAGCGACGCACTTCTTGATCTGTTAGGACGTGAGTCAATTTTCGGCGTCGATTTTGGCGTTCTTGGATGATATGGTACATCGACTGATGTTCATGAGGCATGCGATCAGCAGTACGAGATCATACTATCGCTCCTTCCAAATGCCTTCGCATGAGATTGGAGATTTGGGCCTTAGCATGGTTCATCCTTCTATGGCGTTCAGATGAGGTGGCATCGTGGGGCATTCTCGTAGGATCCTGTAGTAAAAGTCCATTGTGCTCTTCCTCCAGGCGAAGACATCTTTGCCATACCGGATTAAAGTTTTTCGAAGAGCAGGTTTTGCACACTGGATCTACCAGGCTTTGGTAGACGGATACGTGGGTAAGGGTCTATTACATGTGATCCAAGTGTCTTCTATTAGAAGTCGACAGTCAGGTTAATTAAGAAGCGCCGTGTTCAGTTTCCATAAGCCACGTCCGTGCCATACTGCCTGTCTTGTGAGAACAACATCACAGAAGTAAGCCTCATGATCTGAGAAAGCAACAGGCCAGATTTCAGCTTGTCGAGTGTGTTGAATTAGGGATCGCGATCCAGTCTTCTAGAGGAGTGCACAGTGTAGTACGTAAAGCCCAAAAGATCACCGTGAACATGTCTCCACGTGTCAACAAATTGTAGCCGCGTCACGACTGTTTCCAAGGCTGCGCATGGTGAGTGACGCGGCAATTGATCCTGAGGTCGCTGGGTGCAGTTGAAGTCTCCACCCACGACCCAGTCATCGTGTGGTCCCATAAAAAGGGGTGTAACTTCATCTGCGAAGAAGGCATTGCGTTCACGATGGTAGCTGGAGCCCGACGGCGCATAAATGTTGACGATGCGTACACCAAAGAGAGTAAGGGCCATACCAATTGTCATTCAGAGGCATAGGACATCGGCAGGAAGACCTTCGCGTAAGATGATGGCAACACTACTGCCGGTGTCCGAAGCGGGAGAAAGATGCGCCGTGAAGCCATGTGGTGGTGAAAAATAGGCGACATGCACTTCCTGAAAAAGCGCAATATCAATGTCCGCATCATAAATCATATCGCGGAGCAGCGCTAGTTTGTGGGGTGCACGAATGGTCGCGAGGTTAATCGTTGCGGCACGATAATGCTGGTGTTGGAGTCCCACAGGCATAGGTGGGGCTGCTTCTTCAGGAGCGAGAGGTCGTCGATCTTGCAGGTCCGCCGAAGAGGCTACTATTGTGGAAAGTTTGCGGGCGCGGGCGCAACCGATGGGGGCGCCCCATCATCAGCACCGTCCACCCCAGTCCCTTCGATGTCCACGTCGTCTGCTCAGGAGACTGACACTGTGGTAGGGCATCGACTGTGCACATCATCCACGTGGAGAGGAGACGTAGTTTTCGTCTCATCGGATAGGCTCTCTTCAACGTCGACCTGTGGGGGCGACGGCGCCAGTAAGGAGGGGTTGTAGTTGCCAGTGGTCGCCTGTGGCGGGTCGTTCGCATCAGACTTTTGGTCATCAAAGAGCGGTTTGCCGTCCAGCTTCGGGTCTGCATCCCTGGTATCCATCCGTAGAATGGATTCATCAGGGGGCGTACGGCTACGTTTCTTTCTCTTTCGTGTTGACCCTTGTTTTCGAACATGTCGTTCAGAGTCTGATTGCGGCTGGCTTTCGTCTGACTCCGGACCAGTCTGAAGGAAAGCAGAAGTAGGTACCACTCCCGGATCAACGTCCATCTCAGTAGCATTTTCAGTCACATTGCTGCGAAGATTCGGCAGGTCAGGATCTGGCGTCTGTGGGACCTCAGAAGGAATCTCAGTAGCGATTGCATCTACCTGATCAGACGACGTCAACGAAACAGGAAGACCCTGTGTAGAGGTGCTACCTTCCATGGCAACCTTGGCATATGTGACGGGGATCTGAGTGATCACCGCTGGGGACGCTTCCTCGCCGACCGGCGTTTGGATCAGGCGGCGTCGCATGCAGGCGGATCTGAAGTGGCCTTCTTGTCCACAACCCGCGCATGTTCGGGGTTGGCCGTCGTACATGACAATAGCTCGCACCCCGCCAATTGTCAAGTATGATGGTATATGTTTTTTCAGTTCAATTTTGACCTGACGCACACCATTAAGGACGTGGTAGGTCGTGAAGGTTTTCCATTTTTCCTCTACGTAACCGATGACGTTACCGTATGGTTGGAACGCAGAGACAGCTTCGTCCTTTGGCATTTCAAAAGGTAGTACAAACACCCTAATCGTGCGTTGACCGTACTCTGCGAGTTCAAGTGTTACAGCTCCGACGTGACCATCAGAGTTTTTGAACTCAAGTCCATTGGCATGGCGGCGAATAACATCTTCACACACCTCGGTGTTTGTCATTTTAATATAAACGACACTACTCATGATCGAAAAATGGATTCCGATAACGTGGTTAGGATCTAAACGAACTTCTTCACGTATGAACGTTTCAACTTCATGTGCACGAGGTCGCGCATGTTGAGCTGGGAAGGAAAGTTTAAGGGTCGCACGGCGGTAAGCGCTCGACATGTTGTTCACGGTAGACGGACCAAGCCTTGAAGCTACGACGCGGAAGTAAACAACGCCTGCAGCGGAGAACTGGCCGGCGCGCGGGGCCGTCCGCACGCTGCCACGGCTGAGCGCCGACTGACAGCGTGTGATTATCCTGCATTTTATGGCAATTTATTATATACAGGAGAAATATATTTACGTGTTATGATATGCTCTACCTGATAAACGGTACACATATGAACTGCAAAGAGCTCTCGTATTGAAACTTCCTGGCAGATTAAAACTGTGTGCACGACCGAGACTCGAACTAGGGACCTTTGCCTTTTGCGGGTAAGTGCTGAGCCACCGAAGCAAGACTCAAGCCCGGTCCTCACAGCTTTACTTCTGCTAGTATCTCGTCTCCTACCTTCCAAACTTTACAGAAGCTCTCCTGTGAACCTTGTAGGACTAGCACTCCTGAAAGAAAAGATACTGCGGAGACATGGGTTAGCCACAGCCTGGGGATATTTCCAGAATGAGATTTTCACTCTGAAGCGGAGTGTGCGCTGCCAGGAAGTTTCATAACAGCGCACACTCCGCTACAGATTTTGACAAAGCTTTTAATAACAAAATTAAAACTTTCCAAGTAGTGAAACAAAATAACCACCAATTTGCATACAATTTCGCTACCGAATATATAGTGAGCCAACTTCTTTTAAACTTTGGCACAACAAGATATTAAATTACAAGGGCTCGCTAACAGGGAGGCAGAACTAGCATTTTCAAAGGATTGCAAGTAGATTAAAACAATCAAAGTAAAGATACAGTCATTCACTTTTTACAATAACTAACAATTTTAAAGCCACGTAATTTTAAAAACCCACCAATGAAAGGCAAACCTTATCTTTTTAAACAGTGGCCAAAAACAATCAGAATAAAATACAACTGACAGTAAATAACAACTTTAATACCGTGTCCTACCACAAAAATGTCCTGGGATAGAAATAATTAACCGACCGGGTGTAAGGGCGGCCACAATTGTCTGCTGAAGGATGCTCAGGCTAGAAGCGGACTAACAGATCCACAACTCCTCACATTCAGCAATCACATCGACCTCACGCGAGGCCAGGGGAGGAGGAGGAATAAAATCAGTAACCATAATCCCAGGCCAAAAATACGCTTCCTGCCGAGCAGTACTAATAAGAAGCGGAATAGATCACTGTCTATAAATACACCGGCGACAGGGACAGGAAACCCGAACGCAGGAGGCTGGTTGCACAAACCAATATTTTTCAATTATCATCCAAACCTTTAACCATCTTAACTTGCAGTTTTCAGAGAAACAGCAGGTGCACTCCGATGCATACCCGACCGCGTACCCGTCGCCAGCGTACCCAACTTGGCACAGTCACGCAGCCACGCGCTCTGTCACCGGAACCGTCGTCTTCTCTGCCCCCCACGGCGGCGAAATACCACTCCTCAGGTTAGGCGAGATACTAGTCCGTCATTCCCGCCTCCAGACGGAAAATTTAAAGACGTCCGTTGCCGCTCCCAGCAAGTAGTGACTCGGAATCACAGCGGTGGCCCCCGGGTGCTCACAGCAAGAGCTTACAGCCTTGTCCCTTCAACTTGTCCCACTCGTCTCGCACCGCCAGGATAGACCACTCGGCTTCTCGCCACGTCACGCCGCGGTCTCGTCGTATCACGTTCTATAATTCCCGATTTTAAAACAGACCGTCCGACTCGTCACCGCTAGGCAACCAACCGGCCATCCCCCCAAAGATCTTATTCCCTTACACAAGGCTAACAGGAAGCAAAGACTCGAAGATCGATAAGACCAGACACGCCGCCAGAGGGGAATCTCTACAGAATCGTACGAAGCATAACGATAAATATGAAAGAATCAATTAACGATGGAATGGAAGGACTCAGAACAATCTTTACAGGGCGATATATGTTGAGAGACGATACACGGCTCGGTTATTGACATGTGTTTCATTTCACATGAGCTATGATTGGAGTGGACGACTGTCGATCCCAGGTATTTCGACGTCTCATCTCACTGAAAAGTTTATTTGCCCAAGGGTACTGAGATTGGCATTTCTCCTTACGTACTTTGCCAGCACTCATGTATTTTGTTTTCTGTTGGTTGGTATTCAAGATCTACTAGCTTGCTCAAGTGCGACGTATTTCTCTTTCGTTGCCTCCCAAGCTCGTGCGACGATATCTGTGTCATCGGCATAACGAGTGTCTGCTCTACACCAGTCGATAGTCGAACGGTCTCTGCGGAACAAAGAGATAACACAATGGGCAGAGCGAGAACTGTTCACAGAATTTGCCTCATGTTGTGAGCCACTACATTCGACCAAGGCTACGTGACACTGCCGCTCAGTAGTCATTTACACTCATAGCAATTAGCTGATGATGATAATAATTAGCACTGCACGCTGCAACCGCGCAAATACACTAATGCTCCAACTGAAACAATGTGAGACGGGTTGGTCCTAAACACACGGACAAAAAAGAAATCGCAATACCAAAAAGTAATTAATGTAGAGTAATCAAGTGTCAGGAATATGTTTGTCTGCCTAACGTCCTGAAGTGATTAACTTGGCCAGATCACAGGCTAATGTAAGAGGGAGATAAGACATTATAAATGCTAAATCATTAACCACCAGTGTAACAGCCTGAACGATTAATGCAAGCATGGAAACATGCATGCATTGTGTAGCACAGATGTCAGGTGTCGGTTTGTGGCATGGAGTTCCACGCCTGTTGCAATTGTTCGGTCAACACAGGACACTTAATGCTGTTTGTGGATGACAAAAATGTTCAAATATGTGAGAGTTCTCAAGGGACCAAACTGCTGAGGTCATCAGTCCATAGACTTACATACTACTTAAACTAACTTATGCTGAGAACAACACACACGCCGATGACCGAGGCAGGACTTTTACCCAAATGAACACAGACTCATTTACAGATATTTTCCTCCAGACCGCGCAGCCATCCAGCACGGCATGTGGATGACTCTGGAGTTCTCTGATGATGTCACGTATGTACCCGATAGGAGACATTTCTGGTGATCGAGCAGGCCGACATAAAGTTGCACCGCAGAGCATGTTGGGTTACAACAGCAGTGTGTGGGCGTGCGCTATCCTGTTGGAAATCTCATCTGGAATGCTGTTCCTGAATAACAGCATAACAGGTCGAAACATCAGACTGCACTCAGGATGCGTGGGATAATCACGAAAGTGCTGCCGTTGTCATACGAAATCGCATCCCAGATCATAACTCCAGGTTATAGTCCAGTGGGTCTAGCACCCAGAAAGGTTCGTTGCAGGTCTTCGACTGGCACCCTTCTAACCAACACACAGCCTACACTCCCACGGGGGAAGAACCAGCTTTCATCAGGAAACACAACAGATCACCACCCTGTTCTCCGGTGAGCTCTCGCGTTACCACTGCTGAAGTCGTAAATGGCGGTGGTTTGGTGTCAGTGGAATGCACACTACGGGGCGTCTGGGTTGGAGCTGCGCTTGAAATAACCGATTTGTGCCAGTTCGTTGTGTCATTGTGGTGTCAACTAATGCCCAAATTGCTGTGCAGACGCTGTACGGTGCGCCAGAGCCGTACGCTGAATACGATGGTAGTGTCAAGCGGTCGTCCGTAGCCCGGTCTCCTCACGGCAGTGCATGCTCGTGACCACCGCTGCCAGCAATCACGTACAGGTATAAAACGTCCCCTTCAAAAAATTATACAAGACTGTGCTTAAACTGACACACAATGATTTTAGCGCAACGCAATCTGACTTTCAAAAATCCCAACAAAAAAATGGCCCTGACTAACGTTAACCTACACGTTTCACAAATCACTTACCTCACAAAAATCTTCGTTACTCGAACTACTGCAATACAGCGAGCGCCACTACTGACCGCTAAATAAAAGAATCAAACTACGGAAAACACTAAATACTGATAGACATAGTTAGCAAATGAAAGATTTTAATAGAGAACAAACAATGTATTTATCTTAATAGTCATAATATATATATATATCAGTTCATGACATCCATTCTTACAAATTTCAAAACTCCGCCATCTGTCTCCCCACATCCACCACTGCTGGCGGCTCACCTCCAACTGCGCAACACTACGCGCCGCTAACAGCCAACTGCCGCTGCCCAACACTACAATGGAACACAACAATGCAAACCAGCCACAGACTGCACACAGCACAGCCAGTGATTTTCAGAGCTCTACGTGGCGTTACCAGTAAAAAAAACCTAAACAGCCTACTTCCCACAGCGTACTTACACATTCCTGCCAAGTCTTTCTGCAGCATCGCAGAAGGAACATCCAGCTTCTCGTCGCCATAATATACATCTTCGTTCAAACTCAGTAAGGTGTTGATAATGCCGTGTTTGTCACCTTGAGGGCATTCTTGACTAAGATCGACTCACTGAGTCCAATGACAACGGTGGCTAACGCTGTCGACCGTTACAGCGTGTATTTAAAGCAAATCTGATTCACATTCTCATAGTGATGCCACTAGAGCCACACTTATGCGACTGGCGCGAAATCTGAATAACTATCGTTCTTTAGATGTACAAACACACCTACCAACTTTTGTTTATGTTTCACTACTTATTACTAGTGTTGCGATTTCTTTCCGTCAGTGTATTTAAGATGCCAACATTTATGGCACACTCAACTAAGACTGCATTGGTTTTCTCCTGAAAGACGAGTTCACATTTGCATCTCTCAGTGTCGATGCCGTGAGAGAAGAAGCGCAAGTTCGGAATTTGGAAAGATCTTCTCAAATTAACAAGCCTGTGACATGCATTAGTCGATGTTGGAAAACCAAGTCAACCGAAATTTCTTCCCTCTGCACACTTTCAGATTGCTCTTTAACACAAGGGACTCATAAGTGAAAGTTTTATCATAGACTTTGTTTTCAAACATGCTGTTAAAAACTCGTTAACTACACTAACAAAAAAAGGTAATAAAACAGTATCACAGCTAAATGTAGCAGCTCATTTACGAAAATTGAGATACTGCTTTCCCGAAACTCAGCAGTTTGGGTCGCGTTAGCTGAACCGTGGACTACAATCGTATACAGGGTGCCCCAGAAACGTCACAATAGATTTCAAGGTGTTTTAAAAGCTGTCTTCACCAACAAAACGGGGACCAAATGAGTGGCACCCCATTTATGAAAATTGAAAGCCAGCCTTCTTGATATTTAACAGCTTAGGTTACGTTAGCTGAACTGCGTATCACCATCATATACAGGGTGCCCCAGAAATGCTGCGATAGACTTCGAGGTGTTGTAAAAGGTGTCTTCAGGAACAAAATGAGGACAGGTACCCGTGTACGGGGACGTCATCCAACGACTCTACGGAATGTCGAAGTTATAGGCGCCGGCGACTGCCACTGGGCCACAACTTCGGCGGCGAACGTTACTTTGCACGCTGACGGATCGTAGGAGGAACGCCTCGAATTGTTGTTTGTTATTTAGTGATCGCGACTGATTACCACGACCGTCTCCCCATCACCATATCTTAAGATTGCAACAACGCAGGCGACGTGTAGCCGTGAACTGAATCCATCGTACTTGGAGGGTCTAAGGCACACATCAGATGGTAAGACTAGTGACGAAACTACCATTCATAATGTTAATCACTTTGCTTAGAACTTAGCGTCCTATGAGCATCTGATTCTTTTAAGGTCGGACGGTGGCTGTAAAGTGGAAACAGATTATTTGATAAGATGAACCGAAACGTGGACAAGACAGCTCTGCAGCTTAGTTTCATGGGTCATCTCCATAGGTCAGAGAGACTGTATTTCATGATTTTTTTTCCTTCGGATTAATATGGTAATCATTTTAGGACGAGTGATAGGGTGAACCCCTGCTCTCACTTTTGTAGTGAACACACACACACTAAATTTAGATATACTCATGCTACATACAGGACGCAAACGCTGCTTCCGTCTTGCATATAAATTAGAAGTGGAGATGCAATTAAGTCTACAACTTTGCTTCCCCTCTTTTGAAATAGATTTCAGCACAGGCAAGCAATAGTACAGGTGGTAGGTCTGAAGTGTCATACAGTAAGCTTATGCACTCGTAAACACAACGCCATTGTGAGTGCATCATAACTTATTCCCGATTCAATATGTCAAATTACGAGCACAGCTATAATGTGTGTTAAAAAGGATTGCAGTATATTGTTCACATTCCTATAAGTCCTATAAGAAGTCTGTATAATATTTTTAAGAACTCGCACCTTGTAAAATGTATGTTTATGAATTCCCATTCAGTACTTAATTACCTCAGATTCCCCTAACTGCTGCAGTTTTCACATTTCCGGTCTCGATGTATTATTACCATCTTCAGACGTGATAATTAATATACACATGGGTTCGTCATGATATATTTACTGTACTGTAGTTACGAGTATAGTGAACAGTTTATATGGTTCTCGGAACTCAAAAGACCCAAAGAAATTCTGGTGGCATGTCAAGGTTGTCAGTGGCTGTTAGTATCCAGACACTAACGGATAACAGCGTAGCAGATGAAAAGTAAAAGTGCTGAAGTCCTTTTTGAAATATTCCCTTACAGGATAATTCCAGGATTTTTTCTCCATTTCCCTAATCAGTGCAAAGCTAGGTCATATAAATGTTATTGTCACTCTCATCGAGGAACAACAAACCACTGAAATTGTACAAAGTTGCTGGAATTGAAAGCATGCCTTTCAGATTGTGTGCACTATTTTAATCGTCATAACAAAGTAGAAGAGCTTCTTGTTTGTATAGAAATTTTAGAAACTGAGGGTGGAATAGATGTACTATGCCTGTCTGAATATCATATAATCACAGGTAAGGAAATGGTAAATGTAGGTGCATATAAGCTATCAGCACATGTAAGTAGACACACTATGAAGAGAGGAGGAGTTGCCATATATGTTAAAATCAGTCATAGTGTGAAACATTGCGCAGAGCAACACATAGAAGCATTTGCATGTGAGCTTAAACTAAGTAAGGTCACTTATATAATTGTAGCCGTGTATAGGCCCCCATTCGGAAATTTTCAACTCTTTTTGAAAAAACTTGGATTCTTTGTTGTGCTGCCAGTCACACAAAGGAAAGCAAATTATTATTTGTGGAGATTTCAACGTAGATTTTCGGAAAGAGTCAGATAGAAAATTTGACCATGAAGTACTACTTGCTTCTTTCAATTTGACATCAGTTATTGATTTTCCTACTCGGGTTGTACAGGAAAGCAGTACACTGATAGATAACGTTTTAATAGACCAAGATAAATTCAATCAAATAAAAACTTTTCCTGTTAAGAATGGTCTGTCTGATCACGATGCACAGCTAGTTACAGTATATGATATAGCTCCATACAGTACTGCAAAACAGTCCTCCAAAATAGTGCGTTCCATTAACGATTTAAGACTTCAAAGTTTTAGGGAAAGCTTGCAACATTTAGACTCAGATGAGGTGTACAGGGAACATGATGCCAATTTAAAATTTAGCCTATTTCATGATACCTTTGTGAGTATATTTGAAAGCAGATCCCTAAGAAAACCGTGAAATATAACTGTAAGAAACCGTGGAAAAAGCCATATCTTGTAAACAGAAAACAGAAATGTATCTTATAGCTAGGAGGAGTAATGATACCGAAACAATGAAACATTATAAAATCTACTGCACTGTATTAAGAAAGGTTATTGAAAAGTTTAGCAATATGTGCATTATGTCTTTCAGAAATTTATTAAGTGGTTCTCTGCAAATGGACTATCACTAAATTTTGAGAAAACAATTCTGTATTGTAAATGCCATAACACCATTGATAAATATAGACTTTGAACAGAAGTCTGATGCTAGGGCAGAATACTCAAAATTTCTGGGTGTGTACATCGATGAGAAATTGAATTGGAAGAAACACATCGATGATCTGCTAAAACTGTTAGGTTCAGCTACTTGTTATATTAGAGTAATTGCAAATTTTTGTGATAAACGGATCATTAAATTAGCCTACTGTGCTTATTTTCATTCACTGCTTTCATATGACATCATATTTTGGTTCAATTCGTCATTAAGAGAGAAAGCATTCATTGCACAAACGCGGGTAATCAAAATAACAGCTGGAGCCCACCAAGATCACCTTGCAGACATTTATTTAAGGAACTCGGGATATTCACAGTACCTTCGCAATACACATATTCACTTATGAAATTTGTCATTAATAATGCATTCCAATACAAAAATACCAGCGAAGTGCATAGCTTCAACAATGGAAGAAAGGATGATCTTCATTATTCTGGATTAAATCTCACTTTGGTACAGAAAGGTGTGAATTACGCTGGCACTAAAATCTTTGGTCATTTGCCAAATAGTATTAAAGTCTGACAGATAGCCAACCAACATTTAAAAGCAATTTAAAAGGATTTCTGAATGACAACTCCTTCTACTCAATAGACGAATTCTTAGATATGAAGTAGTAAATGTAAGATAAAAAAAAGTATTTTGTGTAAGGAAAATTTATGTTAAAGTGACACGTTCCACATAATTACGAAATGTCGTATTCATGATCTATGGAACAAGGGTTAATGTATGTATGTATGCATGTAATTATATACTTACAGGTCAATTCCGCCGCGGTAGTTATTACTACAGCAAAGCTGAACACGTAAAGTGGCGACCTGCTCATTCTCCTTCTTGTACTCTCTTGTAGACTCTGCCGCGACCGCTCCCCATGTTCATCTCTGTCTGAAGTTAATTAACGGGCCATGGTTACTTTGGCGAACTGCGTGTGAATGGTTCGGTGAAATACATGAGCAACAGACGGTTGCCAGATTAATGTCACTCGAATCCTTAGAAAGATAAACCGGTGAAGTTAATCGAAACATTACCTACAGGCTTTCTCCGAATCAAAGGCGTCGGCACGATCTTACAGGCTTAAGGAGCAGTCGGGTGACCTTGGACTAATTCCAGGTCTGCCAGGTAAGTGGGGTAGCATATTAATTTTCGTGGATCCAATTGAGTATTATGAAGAAAAATCTCTGATCTCGATGTAGTAACACTGATGCCATATTTTAGTACGTCTTTTGTATAAAACAAACGAGCTTCCTTCGAGTCCTTAGGATTCGTATTTCATATGTTTTCCTGAAAGTAAGACGTTAATATTCGTACTCTTAAGATAACTACTGATAATAACTATCTCCTTTGAGACACAGTGAATTAATATTGTTTATCTATGCAGATAATGTATCACTAATTATATGTGTAAGTGAATTCTGAGTTTCAGCTGTTTATTTCCGTTGTGAAGCATAAGTTGGGTAATGTGACGATTGCACACCATCCGCGCAGTAGCACATGCTTACATACAGCATCTATTTTAGAACCTTCCGTTTGATTTATTTTAAATACAATGTCCGATTATTCTTGCTCTGCATTTCGACATACTTCGATGCAGTGTACTGCGTCTTCACACGGCCAAGCATCTCTCGACTTATCGTTATCCAACAGCGATCTCTGCGCATGAAATCATCACAATAGGTCCAAAGACGGTAACACGTGCAAAGTCAGTTCCAGTGCGAATTTTATTCGAAACATATTTCTATTCAAAATAATCGGAGTCATTTTCAATCCAACTTTAGTTCCTGTAATATACCCCGCAATAGAAGAATTCACGTTGTACCAGAGCTTTGCTGAGATTAACGCGGGTTGTTACACTGCGGACGGCAGAACACATCTATTGTTTTGATTGGTTATGGAACAGAATTTATAAAAACAGGAAGCCTCTAAAAACCCATATATACTGCGTGGTCAGAGGTATCTGGACATGTATTGGAGGACTTAACATGGGATGAGTCCACCTTTTGCAATTATGACAGTTTTAACTTGTGGCGTGCGCAGTATTCGTGGCTTCTGCTATTTCAGCAAGATCACGAGTAAAACCAGTTACTTATTATCAACGTAAGAAGTCTTTTGATTTCAGCATTGCTTTTCCCCGCTAATAATAATCACTTTGCTAAAGAAATCTACACCTGAGATTTGTGTGGCAATGTTGTCTGTAAAGTAGTGTAAATGGCGCTAAACTGCAGATCGTTTATCAAATTTAATACTACTGTTATATAAGGTGGAAGCAACTATCTTTAGCAAAATGGAGAGTTTTTCACAGAATACACACCCTCACAGCACTGACATTCTTAATGAATGTAGTGCGAAATAACTTCATACATCAGCAGATAAGAATTTATATGACATAACGTGCTATCTGCACTGTACTTAAAGACTCAATGTAAGTTGAATTTGTACTTTCAAAATAGGTTCTGGGCCACCAATCCACAATTATTATAGCAATTATTTATATCCAACAACATTTGTGTCTGACAAAATTTCTATTCAAAACTGCCACTGCAATATTTTACTAAGATGGCGTTTGATATGAGAAAATCACTTATCGATTGTGATTTCAGATCCTAGTTTACCGCAAACAAATAATATATATTAAATCATTTTGGTTTTGCATAGTCCGCATCTCGTGGTCGTGCGGTAGCGTTCTCGCTTCCCACGCCCGGGTTCCCGGGTTCGATTTGTGGCGATACCTGTAAGACACCGCTAGCCCACGCCTCTCGCGGTGTGCGTTTAACCCCATTTAAATGACGCGCCAAGCGCGCGCCCAGCGGCTGTACGATTAATTAAATAATCGGCGTGCGAATCACAGTTGAAATCTCTGGTCCAGAGGGACGTGAAGAGGCTGTGGTCCAGAGAGAGAGAGTAAGAGTCAGTCGAGTCTTGTTCAGTCTTAAGAGTCAGTCGAGCTAGAAAGTGTCTTGTGAAACGATCATTCTGTGGATACTATTAGTGTGATGATTTCTTTTGTATGTGTTGTGTTGTCTTCTTCGATGAGTAAAAAAAAAATATAGGTAAAATAAATTTTTGTGATGTCCATCAATAAGTTCATTCCAGTAAAAATAGAACCACTTCCCTTTACCTTAATTCACCCTTTTGTTTTTAATTCCGGACATCACAGATTCCCGGCGGGATCAGGGATTTTCTCTGTCTCGTGATGACTGGGTGTTGTGTGCTGTCCTTAGGTTAGTTAGGTTTAAGTAGTTCTACGTTCTAGGGGACTGATGACCATAGATGTTAAGTCCCATAGTGCTCAGAGCCATTTGAACCATTTTTTGCTTTTGCCTCATTATGCAACAACAGTTAAAAATATTTTCAATGAAAACTGCTTATTACTTTTCTTTTATTTACTAATAAACTGCCCTGTAAATCACTAACGCTAATGGCTGCACTCCTTAGTAGCAGAGCGTAAAAATTAACACTTGCATAGTATGAGAATTACAGTGGATTAAACTTTGAAATAAATAAAAATCATTTCACATCGAAAGTAACTCTATTTCGAAAATATTATTTAACAACACATTACAGTTTCTTACAGAACTCAGTGTTATATCAATGGCGTCCAGTCAGATCAATGGTTCAAAGAAGAAGCGTCATTGATCTAGAATTATCACAGATAACCCATGATGATTTGTATTGTCTATTTTCCATTAACATTGCCTGAGATATTATTGACACAGAAAATTAAATTATTACATGAATAATAATTATTTATTATTATTTTTTAGTGTCTATGAAGTCCTTTTGATTGATAACACGATAATGTTCGATCAAATTCCACACACAGTCCCGTCGTGAAAACTATTCTGTGTACAGTGTAGTCGTGGATATTATAAACTCTGCTGGGGACATTTTCAGTGGAGTGTCTGAATGTCTGTCGAATAATCACAGCCCATTCTTCCTCAAGAGCAGGAACCACAGAACGCGTTGATTTTGAACGCTGGGGTCTGAAGCAAGATTGACATTCTGATACACCCGAAAGGTGTCCCATTGCGTTCAGGTGGCAAGTCTGGGAAGGTCAGTCCACCTCAGGAATATTATTGTCCACAAGCCGTTGCCTCACAGATTCTGCTGCATTGTCATGTTGATACCGTCTCTGAACAGTTTACTGTGGGCGGTACACAATATAGAAAAATGTATTCATATCCTTCCATTTAGTGTTTTCGTAGCCGCAATTAGGGGGCAAAACCCTAATTACGAGAAACATCACCATGCGATCAACACCAACTCCTCTGCACTTCACTGTTGACGCTACTCATGATGGCATTCATCAGACACAAACCCTTCCGTCGGATAGACACAATGCACCACTCTTTGTACCACCTCAAGCGTCACTTAGAGTTGACTGCAGAAATTAGTGCCTCACGAGGAGCTGCTCGGCAATTGTACAGCATTCTTCGTAACTTCCTTCGCGAGTTCACTGTACTGGTTGTACTGCTGGTAGCACTTATGTAACTGTCGAGGGGTTCCATCCGTTGATTTCATGTGATTTTCTACGGTGACCTTCTGTAATGCTCGGCGGTTCCTGTCCGACAGTACGTGAGGTCTGCCTGTTCTTGATTAACCGTGGCTGTTCCTGCGCGTTTCCACTTCACAACACATCACCAGTAACCAACTTGGGTAGCGTTAGCAAGACTGAAATGTCCCTGATGGATATGTTACTCAGGTCGTATCCAATGACTAGGTCACGTTCGAGGTCACTGAATTCACCCCACAGACATATTCTCCTGAGAAGACAATACCCTCCGCCTTCTTTTATACTGGCGAGTTCCGTTCTAGTGACACTTCGTCGCCAGTTCCTCATGACAAATGGGTGTCCGAAAATTTTGATCATTTGACCATTTGACCATTAAAATTGCTACACTAAGAAGAAACGCAGATGATAAACGGGTATTCATTGGACAAATATATTATACTAGGACTAATATGTGATTACATTTTCACGCAATTTGGGTGCATAGATACTGAGAAATCAGTACCCAGAACAACCACCTCTGGCTGTAATAACGGCCTTGATACGCCTCTGCATTGCGCAAACACAGCTTGGATGGCGTGTACAGGTACAGCTGCCCATGCAGCTTCAACACGATACCACAGTTCATCACGAGTAGTGACTGACTTAATCTGACGATCCAGTTGCTCGGCCACCATTGACCAGACGTTTTCAGTTGGTGAGAGATCTGGAGAATGTGCTGACCAGGGCAGCAGTCGAACATTTTCTGTATCCAGAAAGGCCCGTACAGGACCTGCAACATGCGATCGTGCATTATTCTGCTGAAATGTAGCGTTTCGCAGGGATCCAATGAAGGGTAGAGCCACAAGTCGTAACACATCTGAAATATAACGTCCACTATTCAAAGTGCCGTCAATGCGGACAAGAGGTGCCCGTGACGTGGAACCAATGGCACCCCATACCATCACGCTGGGTGATACGCTAGTATGCCGGTGACGAATACACGCTTCCAATGTGGTTCACCGCGATGTCGCCAAACACGGGTGCCGCTATCATGATGCTGTAAACATAACATCGACTCATCCGAAAAAATGACGTTTTGCCATTCGTGCACCCAGGTTCGTCGTTGAGTACACCATCGCAGGCGCTTCTATCTGTGATGCAGCGTCAAGAATAACCGCATCCATGGTCTCCGAGCTGATAGTCCATGCTGCTGCAAACGTCGTCGAGCTGTTCGTGCAGATGGTTGTTGTTCTGCAAACGTCCCCATCTGTTGACTCAGCGATCAAGGCGTGGCTGCACGATCCGTTACAGCCATGCACATAAGATGCCTGTCATCTCGACTGCTAGTGATACCAGGCCATTGGGATTCAGCACGGCGTTCCGTATTACCCTCCTGAGCCCATCTATTCCATATTCTGCTAACAGTCGTTGGATTTCGACCAACGCGAGCAGTAATGTCGCGATACGATAAACCGCAATCGCGACAGGCAACAATCCGACCTTTATCAAAGTCAGAAACGTGATGGTACGCATTTCTCCTCCTTACACGAGGCATCACACAACGTTTCACGAAGCAACGCCGGTCAGCTGCTGTTTGTGTATGAGAAATCGGTTGGGAACTTTCCTCATGTCAGCATGTTGCAGGTGTCACCACCGGCGCCAACCTTGTGTGAATGCTCTGAAAAGCTAATCACTTGCATATTACAGCATCTTCTTCCCATCGGTTAAATTTAGCGTCTGTAGCACGTCATCTTCGTGGTGTAGCAATTTTAATCTTCAGTAGTGCATATTCTGATTGAATTTAATTTGAAGTCGTGATGACTCCGTGTAATGTGAGAGAAATCAGAAATTTGCGACTGGGTTTCGCTACACACGGAGAGTTTACGCGCTTACTGCAGCATGAATTGTCGCGGCGACAGTGATCTCAGCGGCACGTGGACTTGTGCTTCGGTCACCGCACTGATATCTAAGTGCCAGCAAGCGCTTATGGCATTTCCATGAATCGTCTTCGAAATATCAGAAATTATTTCGCTTCGCAATTACGATTAACTTTTATAGCACATCAAGTAGAAGTAAATTTTTTCAACGCTTATGCTTCCTAAGTCTGCCTGTCAAAGAGTGCCTCTCGGTCGCCGACGACAATTGTCCTTCCTTCCAGCGCTGGCTTCAGCGAGTTTCCTCTACTCAACTCTTCCAATATTGCCAACCTTATAGTTTCTTTCTTAAAAAGCACTACGACATTTTAACTTCGGCTATATTACTCCTTCACTGTGGTAACTGACATATGCAATCTTTGTTACCTTGATAAAGGATAGTAGGTATCGAAGTATAGTATCATCTATAGTGTATTGGTCACTTCCTTTTGTTTTTGTTATGTTTAAACAATATTCCGCGCGACCGGTACGGTCGCAAGTTCGAAACCTGCCTCAGACATGGATGTGTGTGACGTCCTTAGGTTAGTTAGGTTTAAGTATTTCTTAGTTCTAGGGGACTGATGACCTCAGAAGTTAGGTCGCATAGTGTTCACAGCCAGCCAAACAATATTGTTTCTAAATTATTCATACGTATCTCTCCTATAGCAGGCACATCTCAAAGCCCTCTTTTTGACAAACGTCTGTGTTACTGAAAATGAAAACGAATATTGTCAAACAAATTCATATATTTTCAGATGCTCTATGCCTTTCCCGACGGATAATGCCTTTTTATTTTAATAAATTGCTCTTTATATTCAGATACTGAAGAATAAAAACAGAACCAGTCACCTTTAGCCAAGGTCACTGTAAACAAGGCTATAATTCGACAGCATCACGCAAACAAGCAACGTGAATATGCCTTTTCGTAATCACGCATTTTACTTATCAAAATTTCAGGATCCCGTGCGAATATGGGCGTTTTGTACGAGGACGGTCTTCATATTAACGCATTTAAACACACTAAAATGTGAATATTATAGACTATAGGAGGAAAATTGAAATTTCCGGATCGTACGTAAATATACCTACATAATGTGCAAAGTTAGGAATATAAGAGTATTGTTGTGATACATTCTTTGGCTTTACAAAGTCACTGCGTAACGAAGTCATAGGGCTACGATACACATCAGTCACAAAAATCCTCATCTGAAACATATAGTGTCCGCTGTAATGTCACTTGTCAATGCAGAATTGCATTATCCTTAACATCACTACTCCTCTTTGCCATAGTTGAGGCTTCCTCCATAGGAACGTTTGTGTACGTATTTCCCATATAAACAATAATATATTGTAGACATTCTGTATCCTTGATTTTATCGAAGAGGGTGGCGCAATGTTTGATATTGGTTAAAAGTTTGGAAATAGAAGTTTTTTCCCTTATTCAATTGTCAATTAATTACATATGCGTGGAAATTAATATTCTTAGCATTTCTCCGGATCATTTGGTTTTGTTTGTGTGTTTCAGACTTTGGTTTTCCCAGATACATGATCTGTCTTCTTTTTCCTCAATCTGAGAACAATAAGTTAAAGCTATCACTCTTTGTTCCCTCAGTGTTCTTTTCGTGGTTGAGTCTTCAATTATTTATTTGATATTATTATCTGCCAAGAAACATTCAGTTTCTTGTACGCCATTAGATTAAAAGTACGCGGACGCCCCTATGTAACGCGATAAAGGTCACTTGATGTCGCGAGACGCATACTTACCTATATAAAGGACGTGGGGAGTATCGAGTTGTGAGTAGAGATGCAGTAACAGCAGAATGAATGCGTCAGGAGAGTTCAGTGAGTTCAAAAGTGAACCAGTCACAGGATGTCAGCCGGCCGCTGTGGCCGAGCGAGGCGCTTCAGTTCGGAACAGCGCTGCTGATACGCTCGCAGGTTCGAATCCTGACTCGGGCATGGATGTGTGTGATGTCCTTATGTTAGTTAAGTTTAAGTAGTTCTAAGTCTAGGGGACTGATGACCTGAGATGTTAAGTCCCATAGTGCCATCTGAACCATTTTTGAACTTGATATCTCCCGAGTAACAAATACACCAGGGATATTTCATCCCTTCAGAACCTGCTCAACTGTTGGAGATGTGACTGTCAAGTTGAAAGGCGAAACAACAGCTATAGGTGAACAAAGACCAGGCAGACCTCATGCAGTGGCGAACATGGACCGTCGTCCTTAACGGAGGGTGGTTTTAAAAAATCGCACGAATCACATGTGAAACACAAAGTGTGTAGTGAGCTAAAAAAAAAAAAATATTGCAAAGGTCGAGCACCTCCTTATAAATCACACGTTTCTATAGTTAATTCTAAGCGATATTTTAAGTGGTGAAAAGAATGATTCCACTGGACAGCAGATGATTGGAAACGAGTGAATTTGAGTGATCAATCTCGGTGTACTCTGTAGCAACTCGATCGGAAAGTTTGGGTTGGCCGAATGCCTGGAGAAGCATACCTGCCACCTTGCGCTGTGCTAAACGTGAACTACGGAGGAGGTGGTGTTACGGTATGGGGGTGTTTCTCATAGCTGAAGTTTAGTCCTCTCACTGCCCTAAAAAATGGGTAAATACGGAGGTGTATTTTTTCCCTCGCCCGATATGCGAGTGGAACAGGAAAGGGAATAACTGACAATGGTCCAAGGTTCTTTCCGCCATGCACCGTATGGTAGCTTGCTAAGTATAAATGCAGATGCAGATCTAGAACTGTTATTCCAGTCTTGGTTTTCTCTTCCTGATATCAATAAGCATTTTTAATTTAGTCTTCAAATCATCTCATTTGGTACAAGTTTCAGAGTTTCCATAAAAAAGAAAGTTCAAATAAACTAACAGCTTTATGACATGATAAATGTGAATACGTGCTTCACGACGTGATATCTGCAGTAAATATTACCTGTTATATAGTCTTGGTATCAAATCAAAGAAAATTACGATAAATCAGAAAATTCCCAGTCCTTCCCCAAAGTGCGTGATCTGCCACTAACGGCTTAACCTTCGATAGCCTTCCTCTACATACCGTTGGTGCTCTGAGAGCATATTTACAATAGGGAAGACATTCATTTCGAGTCGATCTTACGTACACCACCATTAACTGCATCGGACAACACCGAGAGTGCTGCATATGATTCAACAAATCTCTTTTTGACGTGGTTTGCGCTGTTGAAATAATGCCAATTTTTCTCATTTCGAACATGTTGTAATTTGGAATATAAAATGTGCCGGAAAGCGTTTAATTAATTACATGCTACCTCGTATATTCATCAATTCGACTAAGTTTGATCGTATTCGCCTGTCAACGTCACGGCTTATAGCATTTCTGTGAATTGTCTTGATTTATGGTAGTCACAGTAGCTCCATTAAGCACTTTTTCTGGCCGTGAAGTATGTACATAGCTTCATAACAGACCGTATTCCTCCTTGTTGCCCATGAGCATTTTTAGAATGGGAATGGCAAAAGTAAAGCTGTGCGGGAGGATCGTGTGTCGCGCCAGTGTAGCTGATATAGGGATGAGCATTTCCCGCGGACGGAAAGACTCGGCGCTTTGTAGAAGGTTGTGCTCTGCCAAGATGTTTTGCATGAGCGTATGAGACGACACAGTATTTTCCATTCTTACATGCGCATCATTATACAGCAGGTGCGAGGGAGATATTCAAGTGCTCACCATTTCAATACTATACACCGAACTTCGGCATATTTCCCAGCTGACACTGACTTACTTCCCTCTGCTCTCATTTCCTTCCCTAAAACAGTTTCTTCGACCTTCCACCTCTTCGTCGAAATCTGCTGCACCTGACAGCTCTTTTTAGAAACTTAAATGAATTACAGAATTCCTTTCTACGAAGAGATAATGAATGACTTCAAAGGATTTCGCCAGTTGCTCTTTGTACTGTGGTTCTGTGGAAGTAATTTAACACTTGAAATTAACGTGCCAGCAAGGAGAAAGTAGTTCGTGAGATAAAGCAACAGCATCTTCGTCTTTCCAATCATGAGATGCAGAAATGATTACTTATTCGGTAATTGTACTGCCACCTTTATTGTTTTCCGTTGTGGAATCTGATGACAAACTACACTGAGGAGTATTACACACGTCGATTTATTATGTTCGACAATATTGGAGTGAAATGTTTTTTGTAGCTGTCGTGAATACTAAGGTCTCAAGTCGTTTCTCTTGGAAGTCTTCTTTCGTCAGTAGCAAAATGGAAGCAGGTACAGACGATAGCATTTTTGGCAATACTATGCTTATTGCGTTATGGAAAATGTTTGGAAATAAGTACCAGAGCGTCATGTCTTGTAAACTACCACACGAAACTTAAATACCATTACTGGAAACAAGCTATGCATGCAAATAACGAATTCATAGCGTCATGATTCGTCGGAACACAAACATCCTGTTAAAGTTCGATCTAGGCTTTGGATAACGGTTACTTACGAAGGTAATTGTGGAATATGCCCTGAATTGAATATGCCCTCTCATTAACAATATTAGCACCACGAATTAACTAGTAACACCATCTGACTGCAAAATTTATAGAATATTACCTAGACAGAAAACACTTACTTTGCATAAGAATTTGTAATGGGTATTGCATAAGTAAGTTCAATTTACATGAATCTTAGTAGTTGTAATAAAATCTGACTTCGCATGAAAACGTGGAAGCTACGTGGCGTATAGCCGCCTGCTGTGCGATGGACATGTCGACCAAGGGTGATGTGATAGCACACGAGTTAAAAACAATCAAGTAATCACACTCTATATCAAACGAAGAATCTGCGACTCGGCCAGCTGCGTCAGACTCCAACACTTCTTTTATGCTGGAAACTGATGCATAGAAAAGCGAAGTGTAATGTTTGCCGTGCTTGGTTGTGATACTGAGATTAACCATTTTAAGGATTCCAGAATATAACTATCGTTGATGAGGGCAAGTTGTACACTCTGCATGGACTGAAAATGAGCAACAAGGCGTAAAAATCATTAAAACAGAAAGTGGTGAAAAGGAAGGAAGACGATTTAGAAGATATTGGTCTCCATAAGTAACTAAACCACGATAGCACGTGCAACACTAATGTTCAGGAAACACGTGGCACACTGAGTTCCAACATGAGATAAATTCAGACAAAGCTAATTCTATACATTTCAGAAAGAACTACAAAAACACATTGTTGATATTGAGTGTGAAGAAATTAAGTGATTTACCACGCGGATGAACTAACAGCAAATAGATTCCGCACCAAGCATCGAAACCTACTCTCCCTACAAAGGCAAAATACAACATCTTCACGTGGAATTCTCGCTTCCGAGTCATAAAAGTTTCACTGAAATCCACTGCCTTAAAATTCGCCTTGCGAACCAAGAAAATAACTCAGCATGAACTACACTATCTCTGATTGACAGCCTAGTATTGCAGATGTGCTGAATTAGCACACCGCCACAATGCACCCTGCCCCACCGTAGGTCTGCAAGCAGCCACCGCTCTATCAGACTGCAAACTAAGCCCTCATGCTAAGACCGTCATAACCCAAAGACGACACCCAGCATTGGTAACGAGGTGGGTTGGAATCCAATTGGATCGCTAGAGTTGAACCCTAAGAGTTATTCGTGAACATCGTACAGACGGATCTGAAGATAAACTGTGACAGGAGTGGTAGATAACTAGGTACAGAACTGTTTCTTAGCAGTCACGTGCGTTGATTAGTAGGCCACATGACTGAGTAATTAAAGATGCAAAAGAAAAAGCCAAATTTAGAAATGATCTACATAATACATCTTTGTGATCAACTAGAGATGTCGGCTGTGTGACAGATCAAGTTATCTAGTACTTAAGTACCTTGTAGTTACCATGCTTCAAGAAGTAATTGCCGACTGTCTCTTAACTTGCTGGAAAGCCTTTCAAGGAGGGCCGGATGTAAAAGTAGCAGCAAGTCGTTTGCAAGTTGCCCGGTCGTTTGACGACTTTATGAGCTGTTCGGTAAGATTTCTGAGATGTTTTTGTCTGCAGTACTGATTCAGCATCGGACAATCTGCACGCAGCATTACCGGTCAACGTACTCCAGAGGTACACTTATCACTGTAATAACTTCGATAACCATGTGCCTGTGCGACACATGTCCTCTTAATCTGCTGTTGCCACTCTTCAACACTCAGAGAACATACTTTGTTGAAAAGGGATCTTACAAATAAACAGTTTTTGCTTAACAATGGAATTAGTTCATGAAAAGTTCCCTAGATCGATCTCAAGTCCACTCGAAGTTCCTGAACAAGCGTACTATTCACCTTTCTGATCTGAGTTAGCCATTAGACTTTAAGATTCCACTCACTTACCACAAATAAAAAAGTATACTGTTCCATGTTGCACAATACTGTTCATAAAATAGATCATATTGGAAATGTGAGCTCAGTGCCTGTGACGGCGCGAAATTATGATGAAAACAACAAATGTATCACATACGTACACACACACACACACACACACACACACACACACACACACACACACGCACACGCACACACACACAGAGAGAGAGAGAAAGAGAGAACAAAACCAAACGGAACAAATTCAAAGTTCGTGGCCGACAAATGAAAACAGAACCGTGAAACTAACGACAGTCAAAAGCGCATTAAAAACATATATTGTGCTGTGAAACGTGTGACCAAGCCACAGCAACACAAGACCCGTTATCCACAAATTATCGGAGAAAATTCGAAACATAACCCATGAATAACAGACCACACCAAATAGTTCTCGACACCAACGGTTCAGAAAATTTTATCGGTGTCCGTAGGTCATTCCGACTACACCAAAACAATAAAAACACGCTTGGCACACAAACACAAACGAGCTACGGCTCAGGACAAGCCAAATACAGCAATGGTAAGGTTAAAAAGGCGTATATACCACGACCTTTGCCGGAAGATGTATTTTATAGCTTGGATTAAAAATTAAAATTCAATGCAGACGATATCGAAGCAGTCTTTATGCTTGCAGATGACATGGTGCACTAATTTAGACTGTTGCTGGTTTCTGTTGGCAGCCGCATGAACAAACTATGTAAAATGAAACGTAAGGTAGATATATAATGTATGTAACAACAAAATTCGATGTAATGTATTACTAACAGAAATATAATCAGTATGTATTTCAGAAGGATAAAGAAAAAAGCACAGAGGATGCTACAAGTGTGGGTAAACATATTTGGGTATAAAGCAATACTTGTTGTGTACCTGCAAAAAGGCGGACGTATCCTCGATTCATTATCATTGAAAAGATGCTTCACTATCCTATTCACGCCATCGTATCTGCGCTCCGAGTCATACTTTTTCACTCCATGGGCCGAATCCGCAAACTAACTGTTTAGATGTCTTCTATGAAGGTACAAAAACCTCATTACACTTTCTAGCTTGGACCATCCCCGCACAACCTATTACCTAGGGTCCAACAGAGATGACTAAGGGAGATGTTCGATACATCGTGTCGAAATTGATATGAGTACCCTTACACATTCTACAGGTTTCTGGGGTCACCGTGTGCGTATTTTAAACGTATGGGGTGCAGAAAGTAAGTTAAATATGTCGTCCCACGCAATTGAAAACGGACCCCAAAGTTGAAGTGTGCGTGACAAATAGATTTGTGTAGAGAAAACGTCGAAATTGCATACAGTCCCATCGTATAATTCTGATGGTATACACAGTAAATGCAATACTGCGCTCCGCTGTTGTGAAATAGTGCCAGCAATTTGATCAAACTGGCACTGATGTGAATGACGCTCAAGCTCAGATCTTGCACCAAGCAATTTCCATCTTTTCGACAAACCGAAAGAACATCTGTGGGAGAAAGAGATTTGCCAACGATACTAACGTTCAAACGCTAGTTGTCAAATAGATCCGCGATCAAGGAGCAGACATCTGTAATTGATAAAATGAACGATTGGTATAATGTTTCGACCGTTATTTACAGACACTTGATGACCATGTTAAAATATAGTGTGTCATGGGTCTACGTCGCTTTGAAGTATAATTCAGCTATAAAAGTTACTTGGCTTGCCATGATAATGTGTAACTTACTTTTGAAAGCCACCTCATACGACACAAGCGCACATGTATTCGAGACCTCGATGAGCTTTACAACAGAAGTGTAATTTCCAGTACTGTCTGAGCTTTATTTGCGATGAACACAAACGTGTGTGGGCTAAGATAGTTAAATGGTTAGTGAGTTACGTGTTACATAGATCATCTGATCATCTCCGCAATCAAAATGATATGGAACGAGTCAGTTTAAAGATTATTATACATGCTTAGTGTTAAGATAAATTAAAAATTACTTTTTAGTCTTATTTTTTCCTTACGTGCCACCACTTTTTAAATAAAAATTCGTCCATGGAAGAGAAGGAGTAGCCCAGGAGTAATGATTCTAGGTTAGAAATAAAACTTGCTTTGCTACCTTTGCTACCTGTCAGATATTTCATGTTATTGGGCAAGTGATCAAAAGCTTTTGTTGCTGCATATTGAACTGCTTTCTGAGACAGTGGCAGATATAATGGACAATAAAAGATCATTTTTTGCCTGTAGCGTTGTAGGTATGGGCATCACTATTCTTCTCAAATTGTGATGGCTTATTAATAACGAATTTCAATAAGGAATATGTGTATTGCAATGTCTAACTCCTAGAAGAGTTGCCTTATTATTCTTACTGCTCGCGTTTGTGAAATTACATGTTTCACTACCACACAATGATGTGTTCCAAAAGTACATTCTCAGAAATTTCTTCCTCAAATTAAGTTCTATGATTGATACTAGTTGACTTCTTTTGGCAAGGAATGCCCTTTTTGCCATTGCTAGTCTATTTGTTATGTCCTTCTTGCTCCCTCCGTCATTGATTAATTTGCTGCCTCGGTAGCAGAAGTCCTTAACTTCATATACTTCGTGACCATCAATCCTGATGTTAAATTTCTCGCTGTTATCGTTTCTGCTACTTCTCAGTAGTTTTGTCTTTCTTCGATTTACGCTAAAACCATATTCTGTACTGAATAGACTGTTCATTCTATGCAGTAGATCATGTAATTCTTCTTCACTTTCACTCAGGATAATAATGTTATCAGCAAATCGTACCAGTGATATCCTTTCACCTTGAATTTGAAACGCACTTTCGAATGTTTCTTTTATTCGCATCGGTGTACAGACTGAGCAGTAGGGGCGAAAGACTACATCCCTTCCTTACATCATTTTTAATCCGAGCTCTTCGTTCTTCGTCGTCCACTTTTATTATTCTCTCTTGGCATATTGTATATTACCCGTCTCTCTCCATATCTCAGCCCTATATTTCTCAGTATTTCGAACATCTTGCACCATTTTACATTGTCGAACTCTTTTTCCAAATTATCAGATTACAAATCCTATGAAAGTGTCTTGATTTTTCTTTAGTCTTGCCTCCACTATCAACAGCCTCTCTGGTGCCTTTACCTTTCCTAAAGCCAAACTGATCGTCATCTAACACATCCTCAATTTTCTTTTCCATTCTTCTGCATGTTATTCTTGTTAGCAACTCAGATGCATGAGCTGTTAAGCTGAAACTTCCTGGCAGATTAAAACTGTGTGCCCGACCGAGACTCGAACTCGGGACCTTTGCCTTTCGCGGGCAAGTGCTCTACCATCTGAGCTACCGAAGCACGACTCACGCCCGATACTCACAGCTTTACTTCTGCCAGTATCCGTCTCCTACCTTCCAGCTGTTAAGCTGATTGTGCAATAATTATCGTATTTGTCGGCTATTGATATTTTCGGAACTGTGTGGATGACATTTTTCCGAATGTCAGATGGTATGTCACCAGACTCGTACATTCTACACACCAAAGTGAATAGTCGTTTCGTTGCCATTTCCCCGAATGATATTAGAAATTATGGTGGAATGTTATCTATCCCCTCTACTTTGATCGTAAGTTTTCCAAAGCTTCTTAAATCCAGATTCCAATATTGAATTCCCTATGTCTTCTAAATTGACTCCTATTCCTTCTTCTGTCTTCCCCGTCATAGAGACCTTCATGCACTCTTTCCACCTATCCGCTCTCTACGCTGCATTTAACAATGGAAATCCCATTGCATTCTTAATGTCACCACCCTTGCTTTTCCATTTCACCACAGGTTGTTTCGACTTTCCTATATGCTGAGTCAGTCATTCGGACATTCATTTATTTTTCGATTTCTTCACATTTTCATGCAACCATTTCATCTTAGCTTTCCAGCACTTCCTATTAGTGTCAATGCACCCAGGTGCTAACCTAGGAAAGATCCTTTGAGACACGTTGATATAATGAACGGCGCCCATACACATTGTACCTTTACTGAATGGAGACACATCAGGTTTACCTGAACTGCACCGATAATGCACGTTTAGTTTTGCTTCTATTACAAAGATAACTGTACCTAGTGAAGTCTTGTGATCGAAATAGTATTGGGAAATAGGCTTCCGTTCAAGAGAAAAATTATGTAATTCATTAGGCAAGTGTAAGGCTTAATATTAAATAACAAAATCCTCCCGCACCGTAGAAAGTGGTCGATTTACACACCATTCAGTTTTGTTTTGCTAACAGTGCTCTACACATAAATCAGTAAAAAACTAAGGAATAATCTGGATTCCTTTACCATGAAGCATAAGAAAACATTATCAGCCAGAAAATTGTGGAAGTTACCTCTGTAATGGCAGATTTCCTGCAAGATGCCGACTCAAACCTCAAATGCTTTAAATACTGTAATCTGATAACATGTTTACATGCAAAAAGTTGCGTAAGTTAGATACATTTGTTTTAATCTCTACTTTAAAATGCACGGTTGGTGACCAGTAACAACTATTGGAATCTGACGATTAGTTGATTACCTTCTGACGAATACTTTGCTGTACTTCTCATATCTTGTGGTAAATATCACTTTTAATGAAGCACTAGTTAGAACAACACAGTGTGTGAAGTTTGCACTATGAATAACCCTGTAAGGTTCTAAAGTTAATTATTATTTGCCCCTTTACATATAGTAAATTTCCACAATGAAACTCTGTGTCGAAATGTGGCAGAAAATCCAAAGCGATTCTGGTCATATGCAAAGTACACCATTCGCAAGGCGCAATCAGTATCTTCATTGCGTGATGCCAGCAGTGGTAATATTATCGATTACAGTGCTACTAAAGCGAATTACTTAACACAGTTTTCCGAAATTCCTTCATCAACTATGGCGCAGGAAATGTTTCAGGAATTACTGCAACCAGTCGCCGTCTTTTTCCTCGATTTTTATTTATTCATGACCGGTTTCGAATCACCTGTCGATTCATCATCAGATGATACAATTTGGTTGGAATATTGTGGGGATCGTGCATCTGTGGCAAATACAGAGACGAAAAATGAGCATTGTATGTGGGAAGAATATTACGATTGTAAGATTAATTTGATGGTATTACTCACTGTTTTTATTCTTGTGGCAAGCACTGCTCTAGAAAACATAATGTGTGCTTACCAGTATCGTTAAATATCAAGTGAAACAGGTATTTTTCCACCGATGGCGACTCCCACATACTTTACGAATTATAAACAAACCAAAGAGTGTGGCTGTTGTTGTCTCCAATGAGTTTTGTGGAGGCAGAAACCTTCTTTGCTCATTTTTGTGTAGCATTCGTAATAAAATATATGTTTATTACATTAATTTTTTATAAAAAATTATTATTATGTTTTTACATAGGAAATATTCTTAAATTTTAATCAAGAACAGCAGCCAACAAGAGTAACTTATAAGCAGATACCCGCGGTATAGCGAAGCAGCTTAAATCAGTTAATAAAGCCAAATTTTCGGGCCAGATAGTATAAAAATTAGGTTTATTTCAGAGTATGCTGGTACAATAGCTCCATCCTTAGCTCGACGAAAGATCCGCACCAAAAGACTGAAACTGCACAGGTCAGACCAGTGTACAAGAAAGGAAACAGGAGTAATCCGATGTATTCCAGATCTACATCACTTACGTAGAGCTTTGGAATGTACACTTAGTGTGAACATTATGAATTACCTCTAACAAAACTATCTAATAACACACAGTCAGCACGGATTCAGAAAAAAAATCGTTCTTGCGGAACACGTCTGGCTCTTTATTCACACGAAGTAATGAGTGCTATCCAAATGGGATCGCAAATGTACACGACATTTCTAGATATTAAGAAAATTTTTGACACTATAACCCGAAACAGACTTATAGCCAAATTCCTTGCGTATGGAGTATCGCCTCAGTTTTGCGACTGGATTCGTGATTCCGGTCAGAAAGGTCACAGTTCACAGTAGTCGACGCTAAGTCATCGAGTAAAGCAGAAGTGATATCTGGTGCCCCACAAGGAAGTGTTACAGACCCTTTTGTTGTTCGTAATCTATATTGACAATTTCGGAGGCAATCTGAGCAGCCCTCTTAGATTTTTTGCAGATAATTCTGCAATTTTCGTCTAGGAAAGTCACCAAAAAGATCAAAACCAACTGTAAAATGACTCTAAATAATAAAGAGTTTGAAGCCATCGACATGAGTACGGAACGGATTCCGTTAAATTTCGGTTACACGACAAATCAGACAAATGTAAAGTTTCTGTTATTGCAACGAAATACCTAGGTGTTACAACTACGAACAACATAAACTGGAACGACCACACAGAAGAAGTTGTTCGGAAGTGAGCCAAAGAGAGCGTTTTCTTGGCAGAACACTTAGAAAATGCAACAGGTCTACTAAACTACTCCTATGTCTGGCCCTCCTCTTCTGGATCATTGCTGTGCCGTATGCGATCCGTATTTAATAAGACTGACTGAGTTCAAAGAAGGGCAACTCGTCTTGTAATACAGCGGAATATGAGAGAAATGTCACTTGAGTTGGGATGACAATCATTGAAACAGAGACGTTTTTCGCTTAGACGAGATCTTTTCACGGATTTTGAATCACCAACTTTCTCTTCTGAACGCGAAAATATATTATTGACACGAACTTACATAAGCGGAAATGACAATCGTAATAAAACAAGAGAAATCAAACTACCCATGGAAAATTCAAATATTCGATTTTCCCACGCGCTGTTCAGGAATGGGACGGTGGAAAAATAATCTTAAAGTGCTTCGATGAACTCTCTACCAGCCACTTAAGTGTTGATGGGAGAGCGGGCATGTAGATGCAGACGTATGAACCAAAAGCTCACACATAAAGTTCACTTACCAATATTGATAAATTCGTTTTGCGGGAGTAACGGACGTTGTTGATTTAAAATTACACATTGATTTTCAGTTTACTCACCGACAGCAATGTTTTCTTTACCGAGCTTAACATAAAGCAATTTTGTTTCTGAGTCTCGTGATTCTGACGCAGCGCCCTTGTAGGAAGGGAAGGCATGCCGAGGCGTGCCTTGTTATCACGCTGCCGACGCGTTTAACGAATACCTCTGAAGGATTTACGCTCCACTTCCTTAAAAAGTTAATTGCCGCATCCTTTCATGCAATGCTTTTTCGCATCTCCTTGCTCCGCTTTCATTACTGGACGCCTGCAGCATCAACCAGTCTGGATATCTGAATAGCCCTTCCGAATAGACTCGTTAACACGGAAATTAGAGGACAGACGATTACACCATAAAGAGAGGCTGCCTGTAGCTACTTGAAAACTACTCAGTCTTAAAGGAGAAAAGTCACACACGGTTAGCTAGGAAATCTCGATCCTTCAGCACTAAGACTCATTTATTCGCTTCCGCTTATTAGCAATTGAACTGAACCTTCCTGATCGACTGTTGCGTCTCCGTCCACTGACAAACGTAGGTCGAAGTTGGGATGAAGTCACTCAAATCTCTTCAGTTACAGTCAGCAGCACTGACAAGACGAAATGGCTGTAGAAGCATCCTCACGCCAGTCTAGATTATCTGAAACCAATGTGACAAATTCGAGAAGATTGGGTAAAGCATTGTGTTCCTGAAAGTAAGCTCTCAGGACAAAATGTTATTCAAAAGACTACACTACACGCTTTGGGTATAAACTGATGAGCCACAACATTATGACCACCTGATTCCTAGCTACTTTATTCGTCTTTGGAACGAAATACGTCAGCTATTCTGCGTATCGCCGATCCAAACGTTTGTTGATGGGTTTGAGGAGGTACGTGGCGTTGGTTGTCTACGCAAAGGTCATGTAATTCGCTTAAATAACGAGCTGCTAAATTGAGCAGGCCGCGGTGGTCTAGCGGTTCAGGCGCTCAGTCCGGAACCGCGGGACTGCTAAGGTCGCAGGTTCGAATCCTGCCTCGGGCATGGATGTGTGTGATGTCCTGAGGTTAGTTAGGTTTAAGTAGTTCTAAGTTCTAG
Source organism: Schistocerca gregaria (assembly GCF_023897955.1). Lineage (NCBI taxonomy): Eukaryota > Metazoa > Arthropoda > Insecta > Orthoptera > Acrididae > Schistocerca > Schistocerca gregaria. The sequence continues at coordinate 718,899,452 of NC_064921.1, read as the reverse complement.
GGGACTAATAACCACAGACGTTAAGTCCCATAGTGCTCAGAGCCATTTTTTTGCTAAATTGAGTACGAGGTGGTGGCGCCCAATAGCGACCCAAAGAGGTCCAATAGCATTTACATCAGGCGAATTCGGTTGCCGAGACGTCAACGTGAATTCACCATAATGCTCCTCAAACCACTGTAGCACTTTTGTGGCTCCGATTCAAGGAAAATTACACTGCTGAAAGATGACATCGCCATAGGGGAAGATACCAAGCATGAAGGGATGCAGGTGGTTCGCAGCTGTCAGCGTGACTTCTATTACTACCATACCATAGCATAATACTGCTCCCACCAGACTGCGTCCGTGGCGCTCTGCACGTTTAGAGCGCCATTCACATCGATGGCGGCGTTTGTGGAGATGACTATCGCCTTAGTGTAGTAAGCTGGTGAATCACCCGAAGAGCTTACAAGTCTCCATCGATCGACGCTGGAATTCCGATGGTGCCGTGTCCACTCCAATCGTAATTGACGATGTAATTGGGTCATCATGTGAACAGGGATGGAAGGTCTGTTGCAGAGCTCCGAAATACTTGTTGGTACACCATCATTTTTCTCTTTCGGCAAACAAGCCACAGATCACTGTCAACCCTACTTTACAGAGGAGACAAGCCTCCCAACCCCACGTTCTGTGATGAGTGGTGGAGGTGCAGCCATTTAGAGCCAAGTGGTAGTTTCACTGTCCTTCTACCTCTTTCCGTAGGTGCTCACGAGAGTGGCACGTGAACGCTCGAGCAGCTTCGCCGTTTTAGAGATATTCGCTTGCAGGTTCTGCGTAATAATAATCTGCTCCTTGTGAGAGTCGCTTATCTCAATGGATATCCCCATTTGCAGCCCGTATCTTCGATAGGGTGATCTCGCGTACGTGTCTGCGCCACTTACATACTTTTGTTACCGCGTCACGTGACCGGAATGCCACCAGGCAGCATGCAGCTTCGTAGCGGGCAGTGGTCATAATGTTTTGTCTTAACTGTGCATTGTTTCTCGTAATCGTGCACTTTGATATAAGTCATGACAGTGAAGTGGTTAACCGGCAGTGTAGAATGAGATCCGTACGATGGGACGGCATGGAGACGTTACAGAATGGTACAAATGTAACATCATGTTATGAGGTACCCAAGACGACACAGTGAATGAAACTGCCCAACGCGACTGCTACGTATGATGTGCCACGTGCAGTCACGCAACACAACGTAAGCCTAATGGTAGTAAAATAATCCTAACACACAGCGACCAGTGACGAGTGTCACACCTTCTCAACGATAAACAGTTGGTTGCGTAGATAGTGTTAGTTATAGGACCTTCAAATTTATAACAGCAAAGCAATAGTTTACTGAACAATAACGATTTATTATGATCCAAGTTCAAATGGTTCAGATGAGTCAGAGCACTATGGGACTTAACATCTGAGGTCATCAGACCAGTCCCCTAGAACTTAGAACTACATTTACATCTACATTTATACTCCGCAAGCCACACAACAGTGTGTGGCGGAAGGCACTTTACGTGCCACTGTCATTACCTCCCTTTCCTGTTCCAGTCGCGCATGGTTCGCGGGAAGAACGACTGCCGGAAAGCCTCCATGAGCGCTCGAATCTCTCTAATTTTACATTCGTGATCTCCTCGGGAGGTATAAGTAGGGGGAAGCAATATGTTCGATACCTCATCCAGAAACGCACCCTGGACAGCAAGCTACCTAAGGACATCACACACAGCCATGTCCGCGGCAGGATTCGAATTTGCGACAGTAACGGTCACGCGGATCCAGATTGAAGCGCCTAGAACCGCTAGGCCAATACGGCCGGCGATCAAGGTTCAACATGAACCAAAGAAAAAGACTATTAAGTTGTTACTATCGTGCGAAAATCAGTTCTCTGAGCAAATAGTGGCTCACTAGAAACCTCTGACGATACCTCAAATCTTATTGGAAGACTGTAATCTGCACAATTGATAAATTCAAACTGATCGGGTGCAAGACTATCGAAATAAGACAAGCAATGAAATAACCCCAGTTGCGCTGAAAATCTTGCAAATTGTGCACCCCTTAGACATCCGCCTGCCCTAACGGCAAGATGTGAAACTTAATTAGAACTTAGCGAACATACCTCCCCCAGTCAGTACCAAATTCAAATGGATGAGATGGCGGCGGAGAAGAGATGCCACAAATGGCAGGATAGGCCCACATTTTCTCCGCGGCAGATCCCGAAACGGAATTCTTGTCTCCACCCAACCCTCTACCCCTCCAAAAATTCACTCTAGAGGAGAATATTATCTCCAGACACAGCCACAGTGACCAGCGAAAATTTCGCTTTCTTCTCTGGAACACAGGATAATCTTGCACAAACTTACCATTTTTAGCTCACTGGAATCATTTTAGTATGCAGAGGGTTGTTATGGACTCCTAGGCAGGTTCCAGTCATCGGTCGCGCCAAAGCAAATGTCGGACAATATTCACATTATAGAATAACTAAATGTTGGAGGAAGGGCAACCAAACGCGGATTTACGTATAGGCCCACTAAGCATGGGCCTAGGGGCGGCAGCTTTAGGGGATGGTATTTTTTGCACTGCATTTGTTTTCTCGTTTTATGTATTGAAATAACTGCACTTACAAAAGAGAAAAATTATTAATATTGTGAAATAACTTGGTAGTGTAAACAAGCCGTCAGAACGACAATCGCCAATAAAAGCTTTGAAACGTTATGAGTTTATTTGGTGAATGAATGGAAATTCCAACACTCAAATTCCGTCTGGAATCGTGTTTATGAAATTTTTAAATAATATTTTAAAGTAAGCTGTCAGGATGACAATCGACAATACGGACTATGAAACGTTATTATTCCAAGGATACTGCCGTCTTCTAACTTCTGTTCATTGAGACGTGGTGAGTAGATGTTAGTCAAGGAGAGAAATGAAATGGTTAAAATGGCTCTGAGCACTATGGGACTTAACTGCCGTGGTCATCAGTCCCCTAGAAATTAGAACTACTTAAACCTACCTAACCTAAGGACATCACACACATCCATGCCCAAGGCAGGATTCGAACCTGCGACCGTAGCGGTCACGCGGTTCCAGGCTGAAGCGGCAACAACCGCTCGGCCTCTCCGGCCGGCAAGGCGAGAAAGACTTCATTATCAACACCTCACTGAGATTGATCGAGGTTGCCCCCAATGAACCATGGCCCTTGCCGGTGGTGGGGAGGCTAGCGTGCCTCAGCGATACAGATGGCCGTAGAGTAGTTGCAACCACAACGGAGGGGTTTCTATTGAGAGGCCAGACAAACGTGTGGTCCCTGAAGAGGGGCAGCAGCCTTTTCAGTAGTTACAGGGGCAACAGTCTGGATGATTGACTGATCTGGCCTTGTAACAATAACTAAAACGGCTTTGCTGTGCTGGTACTGCGAACGGCTGAAAGCAAGAAGAAACTACAGCAGTAATATTTACTGAGGGCATGCAGCATTCTGTATAGTTAAATGATGAAAGCGTCCTCTTGGGTAAATTATTCCGGAGGTAAAATAGTCCCCCATTCGTATCTCTGGGCGGGGACTCCTCAAGAGGACGTCGTTATCAGGAAAACGAAAACTGGCGTTCTACGGAACGGAGCGTGGAATGTCAGATCCCTTAATCAGGTAGGTAGGTTAGAAAATTTAAAAAGAGAAATGGATAGGTTAAAGATAGATATAGTAGGAATTAGTGAAGTTCGGTGGCAGGAGGAACAAGACTTTTGGTCAAGTGAATACAGGGTTATAAACACAAAATCAAATAGGGGTAATGAAGGGGTAGGTAAAACAATGAATAAAATATAGGACTGCAGGTAAGCTCCTACAAACAGCATAGTGAACGCATTATTGTGGCCAAGATAGACACGAAGCCCACGCCTACTACAGTAGTACAAGTTTATATGCCAAGTAGCTCTGCAGATGATGAAGGAATTGATGAAATATATGATGAAATAAAAGAAATTATTCAGGTGGTGAAGGGAGACGAAAATTTAATAGTCATGGGTGACTGGAATTTGGGAGTAGGAAAAGGGAGAGAAGGAAACATAGTAGGTGAATATGGATTAGGGCTAAGAAATGAAAGAGGAAGCCGCCTGGTAGAGTTTTGCACAGAGCATAACTTAATCATAGCTAACACTTGGTTCAAGAATCATGAATGAAGGTTGTATACATGTAAGAATCCTGGAGATACTAGACGGTATCAGATAGATTATATAATGGTAAGACAGAGATTTAGGAACCAGGTTTTAAATTGTAAGTCATTTCCAGGGACAGATGTGGATTCTGACCACAATCTATTGGTTATGAACTGTAGATTAAAACTGAAGAAACTGCAAAAAGGTGGGAATTGAAGGAGATGGTACATGGATAAACTGACTAAACCAGAGGTTGTACAGAGTTTCAGGGAGAGCATAAGGGAACAATTGACAGGAATGGGGAAAGAAGTATAGTAGAAGAACAATGGGTAGCTCTGAGGGCTGTAGTAGTGAAGGCAGCAGAGGATCAAGTAGGTAAAAAGACGAGGGCTAGTAGAAATCCTTGGGTAACAGAATAAACATTTAAATTAATTGATGAAAGGAGAAAATATAAAAATTCAGTAAATGAAGCAGACAAAAAGGAATACGAACGTCTCAAAAATTAGATCGGCAGGAAGCCTAAAATGGTTAAGTAGGAATAACTAGAGGACAAATGTAAAGATGTAGAGGCTTATCTCACTAGGGGTAAGATAGATACTGCATACAGGAAAATTAGAGACCAATGGAGAAAAGAGAACCACTTGTATGAATATCAAGAGCTCAGATGGAAACCCAGTTCTAAGCAAAGAAGGGAAAGTAGAAAGGTGGAAGGAGTATATAGACTGTCTATACAAGGGCGATGTACTTGAGGACAATATTATGGAAATGGAAGAGGATGTAGATGAAGATGAAATGGGAGATATGATACTGCGTGAAGAGTTTGACAGAGCACTGAAAGACCTGAGTCGAAACAAGGCCCCCGGAGTAGACAACATTCCATTAGAACTACTGATGGCCTTGGGAGAGCCAGTCATGACAAAACTCTACCATCTGGTGAGCAAGATGTATGAGACAGGCGAAATAGTCTCAGACTTGAAGAGTAATATAGTTATTCCAATCCCAAATAAAGCAGGTGTTGACAGATGTGAAAATTACCGAACTGTCAGAATTCTTTACAAACGAATGGAAAAACTGACAGAAGCCGGCCTCGGGGAAGATCAGTTTGGATTCCGTAGAAATACTGGAACACGTGAGGCAATACTAACCTTACGACATATCTTACAAGAAATATTAAGGAAGGGAAAACTACGTTTCTAGACGTTTGTAGACAAGGAGAGAAAGCTTTTGACAATGTTGACTGGAATACTCTCATTCAAATGCTAAAGGTAGCAGGGGTAAAATACAGGGAGCGAAAGGCTATTTACAATTTCTACAGAAACCAGAACGCAGTTATAAGAGTCGAAGGGCATGAAAGGGAAGCAGCGGTTGGGAAGGGAGTGAGCCAGGTTTGTAGCCTCTCCCCGATGTTATTCAATCTGTATATTGAGCAAGCAGTAAAGGAAACAAAAGAAAAATTTGGAGCAGGTATTAAAATCCGTGGTGAAGAAATGAAAATGTTGAAGTTCGCCGATGACATTGTAATTCTATCAGAGACAGAAAATTACTAGGAAGAGCAGTTGAACGGAATGGACAGTGTCTTGAAAGGAGGATATAAGATGAACATCAACAATAGCAAAACGAGGATAATGGAATGTAGTCGAATTAAGTCGGGTGAAGCTGAGGGTATTAGATTAGGAAATGAGACACTTAAAGTAGTAAAGGAGTTTTGCTATTTGGGGAGCAAAATAACTGATGATGGTCGAAGTAGAGAGGATATGGCAATGGCAAGGAAAGCGTTTCTGAAGAAGAGTAATTTGTTAACATCGAGTATAGATTTAAGTGTCAGGAGGTCATTTCTGAAAGTATTTGTATGTAGTGTAGCCATGTATGGAAGTGAAACATGGACGATAAGTAGTTTAGACAAGAAGAGAATAGAAGCTTTCGAAATGTGGTGCTACAGAATTCTGAAGATAAGATGGGTCGATCAGATAACCAATGATGAAGCATTGAATAGAATTGGTGAGAAGAGGAGTTTGTGGCACAACTTGACAAAAAGAAGGGACCGGTTAGTAGAACATGTTCTGAGGCATCAAGGGATCACAAATTTAGCATTGGAGGGCAGCGTGGAGGGTAAAAATTGTAGAGGGAGACCAAGAGATGAATACACTAAGCAGATTCAGAAGGATGTAGGCTGCAGTAGGTACTGGGAGATGAAGAAGCTTGCACAGGATAGAGTAGCATGGAGAGCTGCATCAAACAAGTCTCTGGACTGAAGACCACAACAACAGCAACAACAGTGTGATAGAGCTTGGAGAAGCTGGATGTTCCTTCTGTGATATTGCAGTATGACTGGGCAGTGATGTAGCGATTGTACATGATTGCTGATGGCTGTGTTTACAGGAATGTTCGAGGATAATGAGTTTTCTGGAAACTAGATATCTTCTCTGTAGTAATTAGAGACGATCGTGTGAAAGGCAACTGGCGCTATTCGTCTACGAGACTCAGAGGGCTATAGATACGGGTTCCCAGGTAGATGCCGTTGCTATTCAAAATATACATAAATGACCTTGTGGATAACATCGGAAGTTCACTGAGTCTTTTTGCGGATGATGCTGTGGTATATCGAGAGGTTGTAACAATGGAAAATTGTACTGAAATGCAGGAGGATCTGCAACGAATTGACGCATGGTGAAGGGAATGGCAATTGAATCTCAACGTAGACAAGTGGAATGTGCTGCGAATACATAAAAAGGAAGATCCTTTATCATTTAGCTGCAATATAGCAGGTCAGCAACTGGAAGCAGTTAATTCCATAAATTAAATGATTATATAAAGCTGATCGTCGGTGAAGCAAATGCCAGACTGAGATTCCTTGGAAGAATACTAAGGAAATGCAATCCGAAAACAAAGGAAGTAGGTTAGAGTACACTTGTTCGCCCACTGCTTGAATGTTGCACACCAGTGTGGGATCCGTACCAGATAGGGTTGATAGAAGAGATAGAGTCGTTCCAACGGACAGCAGCGCGCTTCGTTACAGGATCATTTAGTTATCGCGAAAGCGTTACGGAGATGATAGATAAACTCCAATGGAAGACTTTGCAGAAGAGACGCTCAGTAGCACGGTATGGGCTTTTGTTGAAGTTTCGAGAGCATGTCTTCACCGAGGAGGCGAGCAGTGTATTGATCCCTCCTACTATTATGTCGCGAAGAGACCATGAGGATAAAATGAGAGAGATTAGGGCCCACACAGAGGCATAACGACAATCTTTCCACGAAAAATACGAGACTAGAGTAGAAGGGAAAACCGATAGAGGTACTCAAAGTACCCTGCACCACACACCGTCAGGTGGCTTGCGGAGTATGGATGTAGATGTAGGTGTAGAATGTACGGTCTCGAGAAGACCGGGCTCAGGACAGCCACGAGGCACTACCTAGAGCGAACATCATCGTGTTCGGCGTATGGCTCTGGCGCATAGTACTGATTTTGCAGCAGCAATTTGAGCAGCATTTGGTACCAAAGGGACACAAAAAACTGTTACAAATCGATTACTCCAAGGACAGATCCGAGTCATTCGCCTTGTAGTGAACATTCCACTGACCCCAAGTCAGCGCCATTTGCGACTTCAGTGATGTTGAGCAGGAACTCATTGGAGGGCAGGGTGGAGGTCTGATGAAAGCTGGTTCTGTCTGGGTGCCCTTTGTTGGCTAGAGGGTGGCCAGTTGAGGGCGTGAAACCAACCAGTCCGCATGCTAGATACAAGGATCCTACACCTGGAGTTACGGTATGAGTGCGACTTCGTATGACAGCACGAGCACTCTCGTGGCTATCCCACGCACACTGATTGCAGATTGGTACGTCAAACTGATGATTCGACCTGTTGTGCTGCCATTCATGAGCAGATAACGGCGGGCCGGGGGGTGGCGGGGTGGGGGGAGAGGGGGATTGTGGTATCCAATCGGATAAAGCTCGCCCACACACCGCTGTTGTAACCCAACATGCTGTACTCGTCGCCTTGGCCTGATCAATCACTAGATCCTTCTCTAATTGAGTACGTATGTGACATCATTGGAAGACAACTCCAGCCTCATCCACAAACAGCATTAACCGCTGCAGTACCCAACCGACCAAGTACAATCGGCATGGAACCTCATCCCCCAAACTGACATTCGGCACCTGCACAACACGATGCGCGCCCGTTTCTGTGCATTCTGTACCAGCTTTCACATTTGCAGTGGCTTATCCGCCGCCTACCTTAAGCTGTGACCTTGCAATGTTAATCACTTAAATATATTACCGAAATTTAATTACTATACATTACTTACTTGTTGGTGTTGCGATTTTTTTTCGTCGATGTATTTTGTTTCGGCTCGTTTTTCTTCAACCACATTTCCTTCAATTACAGTTTTCTCTGTACCGAGACTTTTTTTTATACTGTAGTCATTTGGAACACTCTCTCAAGTTTTGTAATATAATCTGCACTTTTAGCCGACCCCCTTTTTTCTAATTATTCGCCAAAATTATACAGATAAAGCAGATGATGCCCCAAATCTGCGGTTATGAACCCAAGAGCGGTTTCGATTCTTGTCTGTCCTGTGTATTTATGTCAGGTCTTTGAACTTCAGATTTGATTGGAATTAAGCTGCGCACCTCTAGTCTGCAACTGTGCTCTGAAGATGCAGTAAAAAGAACGATAGAACAGTATAGCGAGACAAGGACTGATCGTTCAGGCGTTGCTGCTGTGTACTCAGAGCCACAGGACACTAACAGGTGCAACGGCAGGTTAGAAAAAGAAAGCTGTGAGAGAAAGGAAGCCGAGGCAGAGAAGAGAAAAATATTTTTAATTGATACATCAGCGGCTAAAAATAACAGCTGTAATTGAGAATATTGTGAAAGATACATTTTTAACTCAGTTAAAACATGATTTCCTCTCTGGCAGGTAAACTGGTGAGATGTAACTCATAAGCCCTTCTGATTACAAGGAAATATTAAAAAAGCACTATTTTCCGTCCCGTTTTAATTTTCACATATGTTTTCCAATGGACGAAAAATTTATTAATGAGTGCTATACTTCGTATTTCTGTTCCCTTCAGTTGTGTGAATACCGTATTTTTTTTCCTCTTTCATCCTATCTTGTTTCAATGTTATATAGACATAGAATAAATGATATTTTAAATTGTTTTTAATCTGTAGCTCTCCCTCACACCTGAAAATTTTATATATCTCATTTCGCTTCTGTTTTGGTTCAGACTTTGGATCTGAAATATCCGGTTTGCATTAATTTTCGTTTCGGTGATATGCTGCCAAAATATGGCAAAAACAAGCTGAAAGTGTGAAAACTCAAAGAAACGACATCGTTTTAATTGTAACATTTCGGATTTGACATTAAATTAATAGATGATACTCTTTGCGGGAATTTTCGTAGTACACATAGCAGAAAATACCTTTTAAATCATCTTTTCAGCGAAAAGTAAAACATAAGATTGTGGCCGCCAGTTATGGTCTAGAGAGAGTGATACATTTCTCTCAAACAATTGAAAGTAATTGCTGCTATGTGTGAGATTCAGACCTGGTAAGAATCTCTAGCAAACGCCAGGTAATAAGACATAAGATATGTTCATCGTCCCGTCAACATCGAGGTCATCAGAAACGGATCGCAAGCTCGGATTGTGTCAAGGATGTGGAAGGAAACCGGCCGTGCCCTTTCAAAGGAACCATCCCAGTATTTGCCTAGAGCGATTTAGGGAAATCACCGAAAACCAAATCTCGATGGCCGGACGAGGGTTTAAACCGTCATCCTCCAGAATACGAATCCAGTGTGTTAACCACTGCTCCACCTCGCTTTGGTAAGTAAAATGAAACTAGACATAAAGATATGCCGCACTCGATAAACACACATTCATTTATTCTCAGAACGAAAAGTGTGGAATAATATCAACAATAGTTTGTTTGTGCTCCAGACAATGAAGAAAGAGCAGGCTTGAAAGTGATAATAGGCAGTATAGGTGACATCTTCTTCGAAACTGCGTGTAACATTGCTGGAATGACAATCATCACAGGAAGTAATCGATTGGTTCAAACGGTTCAAATGGCTCTGAGCACTATGGGACTTAACATCTTAGGTCATCAGTCCCCTAGAACTTAGAACTACTTGAACCTAACTAGCCTAAGGACATCACACACATCCATGCCCGAGGCAGGATTCGAACCTGCGACCTAGCAGTCCCGCGGTTCCGGACTGCAGCGCCTAGAACCGCACGACCACCGCGGCCGGCGAAGTAATCGACTCACATCTGCTAGCAAAGGCAATGGACCTCAACGCTAGAGGTTGTTTTTATCAATGGTGATGAGATCTGCCACATTACAGCTTGTAATCTGTCATTTGATAATGAAAATGTCTTTATATAAGACACATTGTTCATATTTTTCTCGTATGCTCGTGGCAGGTTTTCATGTACAATGTTTAAATTCCTAAATTATTTACGTCTACATCTACGTCTATATCAATACTCCGCAAGCCACCTGACGGTGTGTGGCAGAGGGTACTTTAAGTACCTCTATCGGTTCTCCCTGCTATTCCAGTCTCGTATTGTTCGTGAAAAGAAGGATTGTCGGTATGCTACTGTGTGGGCTCTAATCTCTCTGATTTTATCCTCATGGTCTCTTCGTGAGATGTACGTAGTAGGGAGCAATATACTGCTTGACTCATCGGTGAAGGTATGTTCTCGAAACTTCAACAAAAGCCTGGAGTTTATCTATCATCTCCGTCACGCTTTCGCGATTACTAAATGATCCTGTAACGAAGCGCGCTGCTCTTCGTTGGATCTTCTCTATCTCTTCTATCAACCTTATCTGGTACGGATTCCACACTGCTGAGCAGTATTCAATGAGTGGGCGAACAAGCGTACTGTAACTTACTTCCTTTGTTGTTCGATTGCATTTCCTTAGGATTCTTCCAATGAATCTCTGTCTGGCATCTACCTTACGATCAATTTTATATGATCATTCCATTTTAAATCACTCCTAATGCGTACTCCGAGATAATTTATGGAATTAACTGCTTCCAGTTGCTGACCTGCTTTATTGTAGCTAAATGATAAGAGAAGTTTCTTTCCATGTATTCGCAACACATTACACCGCATGTGACAACATGTACTCACCATTTATGAAATATAAATGCTTTTCTCTCTAAATTATACCGTTGTATTGGCAACAAAGTGAATCGTGTACTTGGGTATGCTGTGCTACATTGTGGTTTCTTGGAAACTGAGTAAGCTGTTCAGGTTTTCAACCAAAAGTGAAACAGAACACTAAAACCAATACCGTGATTTACGTTATAGCTATTTTAGATTGACTGTAGGCAACAGATACAAATGAGAGTTAAATATACCCCGTAACAGAGAAAATAAAATAGTGACTTGCCCGCATGTGACAACATGTACTCAGTACAGAGCATTACAGATGCGGTTCTGCTCAGAAGAAACTTCTTCGTCCTTGGCTGTAAAACTTGCATCAACACTTCCTCAATCTTCAGAGGCTGAAACTTGCGCCACTAACTGGGGGGATCCTGTGTACCTCCAGAGCTCTCTTCGCCGCAGTGTTGCCTCGGGCTGCTTCCGATGTGTTCTTACACCTGCCGTAAACTTGTCGAGCACCCATTCCTTGTCTTTCATGCTCTTAAAACAGATTTGTACTTTCAGTGTGAATGGAGCAAACACTTACTGCTGATAGCGACAGATTCCATTTTAAAAGTATTGTTTGTCTGGGTCTCAACATCTACAGCCCCACTGATTGTTTAGCAAGTGCATTGGCAGGTAAAATTTTTCAGCATGGTGTTAATTTATAAATCACTTGCGTGGAGATTGGAGTGTCCTGTGCGTAAGATACTATATCCTGTTCGTAATAGCTCATACGCAACTAATACGTTTCCATAAATAGTTGGATTAATTTGTTCAGTTCCACACTCAGTTCCAAAAAAATGGTTCAAATGGTTCTGAGCACTATGGGACTTAACATCTGTGGTCATCAGTCCCCTAGAACTTAGAACTACTTAAACCTAACTAACCATAGGACGTCACACACATCCATGCCCGAGGCAGGATTCGAACCTGCGATCGTAGCAGTCCCGCGGTTCCGGACTGAGCGCCTAGAACCGCGAGACCACCGCGGCCGGCACTCAGTTCCGTTTACCGGTAATTTATTTGCTCACATTCTGCAAGGAATACAGAGAACCAGACATACGAGTATCTTCCTGGTATAATTATTCCCTGTATGATCGACTCCTCCATAGTACCAACAAGTGGACTTGATTAAAAATATGAAGTTCAGCTTTACTCACCACGTCTAATAAATTGGAACATGTAGTTACTCCTCTTTAATATTGCAGAGAGCCCTGTACACAGTCCTACTCGGACTGCATTTTTCTCATATCTCGTGTCATTCTTACCACATATGTACACTTCCTTTTTCTCCAAGTCCTTACTGAAAATCTAGTGCAGTGTGATGGTTCAAATGGTTCTAAGCACTATGGGACTTCAACATCTGAGGTCATCAGTCCCCTAGACTTAGAACTCCTTAAACTTAACTAACCCAAGAACACCACACACATCCATGCCCGAGGCAGGATTCGATCCTGCGACCCTAGCAGCCGCGTGGTTCCAGACTGAAGCGCCTAGAACGGTGCAGGGTGACTAGCGGCCATTTATGCTTCTGAGATCCTCATTGACGACTGCTGTTAGTTTGTGCGCTGAACTGCGCTGAGACTGCAAGCTTCGGCTATACAGGTGTTCATGAATTTCCTTTACAAACTGCCAGGCCGTGTGAAAGGTTCTGGGAACCTGAAAAGGAAGCCACGTCCAAGAATGAATAGTTTTCGCGCTGTACGTACAGTCACTCAATACAGCGATTTTCCCTCTCTCACACATCTACATCAATACTCCGCAAACCACAGCACGGTGCGTGGCGAAGGGTACGTACCACTACTAGTCGTTTCATTTCCTGTTTCACTCGCAGACAGATCGAGGGAAAAACGACTGTCTATATGTCTCCGTATGAGCCCTAATTACACGTATCTTATCTTCGTGGTCTCCGAGTGAAATGTACATTGGCGGCAGTAGGGATGTCGTATAGTCACCTTAAAATGCCGATTCTTCAAACCTTCTCAGTAGTTTTCTTCGAAATGAATGTCTTCTTACCACTAGGGTTTCCCACTTTATTTCCCGAAGCATATCCGCAACTCTTGCATGCTGATCGAACCTACCAGTAACAAATCTAGCAGCTCGCTTCTGAACTGCTTCGATGTCTTCTTTCAATCCGACCTGGTGTTATTTCTACATACTCGAGCAGAACTCAAAAGTAGGTCGTATGAGCGTCCTATACGAGGCCTTCTTTACAGATGAACCACACTTTCCTAAAATTCTCCCATTAAACCGAAGACGACCATTCGCCTTCCCTATTACAATCCTCACATGCTCGAACCATTTCATATCGCCTCGCAACGTTACGTCCAGATATTTAAACGACGTGACTGTGTCAAGCAGGACACTACTAATACTGTATCCGAACATTACAGGTTTTTTTTCGACTCATCCGCGTTAACTTACATTTTTCTACCTTTAGAGCAAACAAGAAATTTTGTCTAGGTCATCTTGTATCATCCTACAGTCACTGATGTTCGACACCTTCCTGTACACTACAGTATCATTAGCCAACAACCGCAGACTGCTGCTCACCCTGTTCGTCAGATCATTTATGTGTCAAGAAAATAGCAACGCTTCCATCACATTTCCCTGAGGCACCCGTGATCTTACTCCTGTCTCCTATGAACACTTGCCATCGAGGACAACATACTGGGTCCTGTTACTTAAGATGACTTCGAGCCAGTCACGTACCTGGGAGCCTGTTCCGTATGCTCGTACCTTCGTTAACAGTCCACTTTTGAAAGGAGACTGGCAGGCCTAAACTGTGGCGCTGGTAATTATTACATTTGTAAATAAATGAGTAAACGCATAAGGTAACAAAGCCAAAGAGCGAAGAACACACACCTCACACAGAATTTTAGATGTTTTCGTCCACTAATGGGCTTCACTTGATGCAATTATTATAGACGTGGATAGCATTCTAGATTATTAATGTGTTGATTAATTCGCTTTATTTAATGATGGTGATGGTGCAGGCTGGAGAAGATAAAAAAGGCACGAAAATGCGTCATGCACTTTGAGATAGACAGCCCTACTTACATCGGCCGCAACCACGATGGATAACGAAAGTTGGGTTGTCTGTCTTAAGTTACGTGAAATACTTTCTGTGCCTGTTTTGTTATGTCAACCTTCTAGTAGTAGAACTACATCTGAAAAGAAATAGTAAATTTATCTTCAGCTGTTCAAAAAATGGTTCAAATGGCTCTGAGAACTATGGGACTTAACTGCTGAGGTCATCATCCCCTAGAACTTAGAACTACTTATACCTAACTAACCATAGGACGTCACACACATCGATGCCCGAGGCAGGATTCGAACCTGCGACCGTAGCGTTCGCGCGGTTCCAGACTGTAGCGCCTAGAACCGCTCGGCCACTCTGACCGGCCTAACTTCAGCTGTATTTATTGACATCATATTGAATAGATTTTGAGGCTAATACGTTTCGTCATCGTAAACATTTCCTCTGTTGAATGGTGTATAAGGACATGCACATTCAATCTTATTTATGCCCACAGCGAATGAATTGTATCGCAGCGCATTAACTGAGAAATACATTTGAAGGGTAAGTTGTAGTTTTTATTTATTAATCAGCTGATTACAGATGACCATTATCAAAGTCTGAGTGGGTTATCATTCTGTCTGCCAACAGACGTTTGAAAATAAATTAAGCCTTTTACAAGTTTACTGCGTAAACAAAAAATGGTAAACTTAGCTTGTATTTCTATGCAAACCGTTATAATTCTACGGAGCTTAAGATTTTATACAAAGAAGTTTATACGGAGAAGTTTGAAACACGCTATATAAAGACCTAGGTTGTAAATAATGGTAAGCGACATATTTGTTTCTTCGGGAAACTGTGTAGTAATGTTTCAATAAATTCTAATAAATAGGATGTTGCATGTACATTCAGTGGGACGTTATTTTATCCAGATAAGCCTTCTTTTCACCTATATCTGCCGCCAAGACATATCCTTAAAGTGGTAAATTCTACTCACAATTCTATTATTAAAATTTCGTTAATGGGCTGTTAACATTATTTTCTTGAAAACCGAGTGCACTCAACATCAGCTGTCATTGTGTTAACACTATTTACATGCCGGGCGAGTTAACAAAATGTTACTGTGGAATCTACTCGAAATAGAAAGATTCTTTTACAGATAACACCTTTTGACCGTAAACGCGTTTTGCCTAACATAGCAATTCTAAATTAACTCCGTCCTAACAGACCGCTATGTCATCCTCAGCTCATAGGCGGCACTAGACACGGTTATGGAAGAGCATGTGGTCAGCACACCGCTCTCCCAGCCGTTGTCAGTTTACGTGGCCGTAGCTGCTACTTCCCAGTCAAGTAGCTCCTCAGTTGTTCTCATAAGGGCTTAGTGCCTCTGGGTACCTCCATGTTTTACCCTCTTTCGCCCTCTCTGTCAGCTCCGCTGATCATTTGCATCAACAGCAACTGCTTGCAGAATCTCAGGAGAGATTAACTCCTGTGCTGTTCCTCTGAATCTGTAAGAATCCTTAGTTAAACTTAATGTAAAATATAAGAAACTATCAGCCTCGATTGCGGTAATGAAACCAACCTTTACCTAGGTTTCAGCCCAAGTAATTGACCCTTCTTCAGAAGATATACCTGATTCTATAATATGTCTACGAGGGCAAGGTCTAGAAATTACATGTATTTTACGCACAGAAGTAACATGCATCTATCGATAATTTGTAGTAACTAGTCGTTAAAACCATCATACGTACGCCAAATGTAAATATAGATGGAACATGAGCCTTATAGAATGCGTAATTGCAGTAATAATGTGCGTAAACAGGTAAATTCGCAATTGACTTTTGTTCTTGTTGGTATCAAGGTATGGATACAGGTGAAGATAATGCATTATAGGAAATAGCCATCGCACTTTCACACAAACGCTCATATTATGGTTTCACGACTTAACCTGTTTATTCGCGTAATGAAATATATAAACGTGCCTGATAGGTAACACCTTTTGATGCTGGTTTCCATTCAGGATATGTGCACGATGTTTATCGGAGACATACGTATTCATATCACCTTCCGATTCGTTCTGCTCGTTCCTGGAAAGCATTTTTTGGCTCGAGCACTGCATACGTTACAACTACAGGGTGACAAGTTTATGACATTCGCCACTGTTTATATTAACACCTCCAGCAAAAGTCTGCACCAGCTGGAATCTGAATTTCGAGATATAACTCCTATCCCTTGGATTATCGTGGAAATTTAAATAGGACTAAATCACATCACTTAGTATGTTTCGCATGCAATAGTTTCCCATAGAGTGTTGCGTGCTTATGTTCATAGCCTAAGTCTTCACATAAACGTGAGTACTAAGTAGCACTAAGTAAATAATGAAGAAGAAAGGAATGCTACAAATTTAGTTACCAGGTTTCATTCAGTCCCTCTGGACACATAACGCGCTAACATCGTCAATCAAATAATCGTTGGACACATATCTCTAAGGTGTCTCCCCACATTTTACAATTTCTTCTATGATATAACAGAATAGATTCTGAGAGGATGAGAAAGGTATACTACATAATTAAGGACCAATTCGGAGGAAATTTGACTATATGGTAATTAGCGATTTTTCGTATTCAGCTTTAGTTCCATAATTTTCATACATCTGGATACGATCGTACCTCCGAATTTCATCAGTGGCATCAATTGGCACGCACCTCAGTTGTAGAGAATGGTGTTTACTCACCACATCTCTTCAGGAAGACATGTAAGGAAAACAGAAAGATAAGGCCGAGTCTTGTGGCCCTCCTGGAATTAATAGCTCACAGGGTTATTGGTTTAGTTCCAGAGTCAACATTCTGCCACCTGTCTGGTTGGTAGTTACAGAATTATTACAACACACTACATACACAGGTAAACTGGGCTCAGTTCCTTTTGCCACACCAGCAATTTCGTCATCTTCGGCTTAAGCTATTATAAGACTTCTGTGAGATGTAGAGATACTCTCTCTTAGGCTGAAACCTTTTGAAAGATACTCACTGTCTGCGCCTGTTTATTTATTCTTGCAGATCCGAGCAGAGAAATGCATATACACCCGCGCCACACAACTAGCACAGCAACACACGTACACGAGCACACAGAGATTTTCTCAGAATGCAGATGGGAGGTATGTGTAAATAAAGTCTCGTTGCTGGTTACACAGTTGCGGGAGCCGTTCTCACACCGGGAGCGGCGGTAGTAGCTCTTAATCCAAAAAGCTTAGACTGTAATTACTCCGTTATCTCAGCGTTTCATCCAGCGCCTAAATAGCACAGCAGCAGATTAGACAGTGTGAGACTGATTCTGTTTAATCTCTACTCGCATGCAAAAGGCATGAAAATAAGTTCTTTTCAAACGTAGTCTAAAACATTTTCAGAGAGTACGAAAATCTGATACAGAATAATTGTGTAAATGGGTGAATTATATACAGGGTCAGCACAATGTCTTGCCCGTATTATAAAAAATTATGACAGAATAACCGTTCGACATAATAAGTTGCATTTGACGCCGTTACATAGGTTAGTGTTGCTAGTTGTTTTTTTTTTCTTTTAAAACAACTTACGTTAGTAAACCTCAACGTGTGCTCCTTTGGTAGCTCGGAGAATATCGAGGCGGTATTCCAGTTCCCGTCAGGTGTTTTGTAACATGTGATCTGTCACAGTACCCACATCAGCTTGTATCCTAGCCTTCAGTTCGTCGACGTCAGTAACTGCTGTGACGAAGACTCTGTCCTTGATATAGACCTAGGAAAAAAAGTCTAGGGGCGTAATGTCTGGAGAGCGGGGTCGCCAGGGTGTTGGACCTTTCCATCCAATCCACCGATCTGGACATTACTCCCCTCTCCAGACATTACGCCCCTTCACTTTTTTTTCTGGAGCTATATCAAGGACAGAGTCCTCGTAAGACGAGTTGCTGACGTCGACGAACTGAAGGCTAGGATACAAGCTGCTGTAGGTACTGTGACAGAACTCATGTTAGCCAGCCGGAGTGGCCGGGCGTTTCTAGGCACTAAAAAAAAAAAAATCACATGGATCTGAGCACTATGGAACTATAACTTAGAACTACTAAACCTAACTAACCTAAGGACACCACAAACATCCATGCCCGAGGCAGGATTCGAACCTGTGACCGTAGCGGTCGCGCGGTTCCAGACTGTAGCGCCTAGAACCGCTCGGCCACTCTGGCCGGCTACGTATGTTAAGTGCCGTCCTTGGCACTCAGACTTTGATAATGGTCATCTGTAATCAGCTAATTAATAAATAAAAACTACAATTTACCCTTCAAATGTATTTCTCAGTTAAAGCGCTGCGATACAGTTCATTCGCTGTGGGCATAAATAAGATTGAATGTGCATGTCCGTATACACCATTCAACAGAGGAAATGTTTACGATGACGAAAAGTATTAGCCTCAAAATCTATTCAATATGATGTCAATAAATACAGCTGAAGATAGGCCGGCGAGAGCGGCCGAGCGGTCTAGGCGCTACAGTCTGGAGCCGCGCGACCGCTAAGGCCGCAGGTTCGAATCCTGCCTCGGGCATGGATGTTTGTGGTGTTCTTAGGTTAGTTGGGTTTAGTAGTTCTAAGTTATAGGGGACTGATGGCCTCAGAAGCTAAGTCCCACAGTGTTCAGAGCCATTTCAACCAAGAACACATGTTACGAAACACCTGGCGGCAACTGGAATACCGCCTCGACATTCTCCGACCTACCAAGGGAGCATACGTTGCAGTTTACTAACGTAAGTGGTCCTAAAAAACTAGTAACAATCACCTATGTAACGGCATCAAATGTAAATGATGTCAAACGGTTATTCTGTAATAATTGATATAATCGAGGCAAGACTTTCTGCTCACCCTGTTTAACTGATTCATAATTCACACTGTCTAGCAGGTGTTTACATACAGGTTTTATAACTATTAAAATGAAAAACTGATTTCAAACTCCAGTAGTCCGCAACTGCTGTAATTACGGAAATCGATTAGAGACTCACAACACTGGTTACCCAACTTTAAGTTGCATCTTCTTGTGTAGGTAGTTCTATTTCATGGTACTGGGAGCTACTACAGAATGCCGCAGAGCAACAGCTGGTGTGACTAGGCAAAGTTTTCAGCGTTCTTCATTTGGTAAAAAACGATCATCACTGATGAATGTCCAGTTTATGTTGATATCACGATGAACTGTGATCACTTCACCGTTTTAAATACAGGGTGACATTTATTGAAGTCCCACAATGACATTTTCACTCTGCAGCGGAGTGTGCGCTGATATAAAAGTTCCTGGCAGATTAAAACTGTGTGCCCGACCGAGACTCGAACTCGGGAACTTTGCCTTTCGCGGGCAAGTGCTCTACCATCATTTTTCTTTTCATCTCATTTTGGTCGCTTTTGATCGTTGTATCTGCTTGGGGCGGACGTCGTAAGACACCCATTTATGTTCGTTGTTGATCGATTGACTGATATTTTTTTTTTTTTTTTTTTTTTTTTTTTTTTTTTTTTTTTTTTACAGGGGCACGTAACCCCCTGTCCGAACACGCTGAGCTACCGTGCCGGCAGCCATCTGAGCTACCGAAGCATGACTCACGCCCGGTCCTCACAGCTTTACTTCTGCCAGTATCTCGTCTCCTACCTTCGAAACTCTGCAGAAGTTCTCCTGCGAACCTTGCAGAACTAGCACTTCTGAAAGAGAAGATACTGCGGAGACATGGCTTAGCCACAGCCTAGGTGATGTTTCCAGAATGAGATTTGCACTGTGCAGCAGAGTGTGCGCTGATATGAAACTTCCTGGCAGATTAAAACTGTGTGCCCGACCGAGACTCGAACTCTGCACCTTTGCCTTTCGCGGGCAAGCTAGAGCACTTGCCCGCGAAAGGCAAAGGTGCCAAGTTCGAGTCTCGGTCGGGCACACAGTTTTAATGTGCCAGGAAGTTGCATTTATTGAAGTGTATGAAAAAAAAAACGTAAATTAGTTACAAACAACGACATGCACACCCTTTATTCATCATGTAAACCTCAGTGTAGGTATTCGGATTTAGGGTGTGACCTGTTCGATGTGATATGCCTGCCACCATTGACGATGTTGTGGTGCAGAAAAACAGCAAAATTCAGCATGACCCGCTGAGGAGACGGAACATCGATGCTATCGATGACCTCCTGAATGGCTGTTTTCAGCTCAGCCATGGTTTTGGGGTTATTGTTGTACACCTTGTCTATAATATAGCCGCACAAAAAGGAATCGCATGCGTTCATATCCGGAGAATATGGCGGCCATTCGAGGTTCATGCCAGTGGCCTCTGGGTATCCCAGATCCAGAATGAGGTCCCAAAGGGCTCCTCCGAGACGTCAAACACTGTTCTTCTTCGATGAACCACATCTTGTCGAAAGTTAAGTCCCATAGTACTCAGATCCATTTGAACCATTTGAAACCGTTAAGGGTGAAGAGACTTCACGATGGCGAAATGCGGATTCTCAGTCCCCCAAATGCGCCAATTTTGCTTATTGACGATCCCATCCAAATGAAAGTGGGCTTCGTCGCTAAACCAAACCATACAGCGCATATTAATTGTCATCATGCCCAGCTGCCAGCCGTTCTGTTTTAACGTCCTAACGCGAACCGTTCAGAAGTTACGACGATTTTATTTCATATAGTTCAATAACTGTCACCCTGCATGTTCCTGTGGGCTTATGTTAAGCAACGGACGATGCCCCTTGTAAATGTCATCCAGGAAATTAGTATACTTTTTACATCCACATCCCCATTACTACAATTCACAATTCAGTGCTTAGTAGAGGATTCATCGAACAGATTTCAGACTATTTCTCTACCGTTGCAATATTGAACAGCACTTCGGAAAAAAACACTTTATTCTTTCCATGTGAGCTCTGATTTTTCTTATATTATAACCATGGTCGTTACTCTCTACGTAGCTGGAAGTAAACTAAATATATTCGCCTCCGGAGGAGAGATTTGGTGATAGAAATTTCGTGAAAAGATCTCGCAGCAACGAGTAGCGCCTTTGCTTCAATGATTGCCACTCCAATGCCCTTATCATATCCGTGACACTCTCTCCCCTGTTTTGTGATTATACAAAACCAGCTGCCCTTCTTTGAATGTTTTAGATGTCCTCCGTTAACCCTATACCGCAAGATTCCCACGCAGTGCAGCAATACTCCAGGAGAGGACGGACAATCAAAGCGTGGGAAACCTATTTAAAACGTTTGCTGCGTGCTCTAAGAGTTCTGCTAAATAACTCAGACTTTGGTTCGTCTTGACAGCATTATTTTTTGTGCCACGGTTCCAATTTAAGTTGTTCGTTGTCGTTATCACCAGAAACAATCAACAGTCTATAAAAAAAGCTTTCTATAATAAAATAAGGGTTATTTATAAGTCGTATATCACCCGAAATCCAGTAAAAACAGTAACCAATCACTCTGTTCTTTCATTTCATTCAGAGCTGATATCTAACATCCTCAGGGAAAATGTTTCGGCCATAGATTACGTGCAATCCTATTACGCAATTTGAGATATTTGGTGTCCGTGCACTGTGTGTTTGCACTGACGTTTGGTTCGTCGCGACAAGTTAAGACTTGCTACTTAAAATTCAATGTACTTTCTCTACTCCATGTCTCTGTTTTCTCTTCATACTTTTAAGGTTGTGTCATTCAACCGCCTTTAAGCTGAGTTGGCGCTTATATTGACTGGCACTTTCGCGCCGTCTTCAGATGTGCAAGATGATATGACTGCAAACGTCAGAGCCGCTTTTCCACAGAGAGAACACTTCCGCGGCAGTGAGACACATCGGGCTTTGAGTTCTCTGGTCTATTAAAAGTTAGGTGGTAAACTTAAATGGGCTGATACATCACGGTGAACTTTTTTTTCACAGGACTGTAGTACGTCCACCATAATTGAACTCTCTCTCTCCCTCCATGTACGGTAACCCAGTTGTACACTCCTTCTCAACATCCTATTCGCGTAGCAAGTCAGGCACCAGCATAATTTATCAGCCCACTAGTTTCAATCGCGAATGGTGCAGCAAAAACGACTTGCTGTGTTCTAATGGCTCTATTGATATCAGTTGACACTATGTGAGCCGCGCGGGGTAGCCGAGCGGTCTGGGACGCCTTGTCACGGTCCGCGAGGTTTCCACCGTCGGAGGTTCGAGTCCTTCCTCGGGCATGAGTGTGTGTGTTGTCCATAGCGTAAGTTAGTGTAAGTTGGATTAAGTAGTGCTTAAGCTTAGGGACCGATAACCTAAGCAGTTTGGTCCCATTAGACCTTAGCATAAATTTACAAATTTACACTGTGTAAGGCGCATAAGGCACGTACATGGGAACCGAAATATGTTAAACGACATGAAAAGGTAAAAGCCAGTATCAGCTATCTTTGTATACATCAGTAACTTGAAACCTTCCCGTCTAATATTGGATGAACGTTTGCTTGCTGACTGAACGCTGCGTCTCTTAAAATCTTTTAACTGCTGCTCTGTCAAGACTACCTGCTGATTATTACGACGAAACATAAAATGTGTTGTCGCCGTGGCCCTCAGTCGTTACCTGAAATTATTAAGACTGATTCTTACCTTTAATTATTTATACTGGATCGCCATCTGACTGCTACAGCAAACTGTGGAATGAATATACTTACTTCTCTTTAACATAATTATAAGCTGCTGGTGGAGTTTCATAATACTTTGTGACTGGAATTCTTTAAGTTGAAGTTAATTTAGATTTGATAAAAGCTGAAGCTCAGTTTAGACTTTTCTTTTAAGATAACAATAAATTCCGTAAAGCATTTACGTGAATGATTTTGGGATAGAAAATTCTTAATGCATTTAATCTGGTAGAAGTTAACTATATTCTGAGAACGATCTTGACAAACAATTACAAGGGGCATAGTTCTTTACAAAAATTCTTAAAAACTAGCATTGCGCTACATATAGCGAGTGGCTGGCGAGCACACCGCTTCTTTCAAAGTGTTAATTCATACCTCGCTTACAGCGACCTCCTCTCATGTCTCGCTAGCTACGACTGCCTCGTCTCACATCTTACTCGCAACTGCTCGCTTCCAACGCTCAATGCTACAAAAGTGCGATCTCGCCGCCAACAATGGTTTTTGGTGCAGACAATCCCTGCTACCATTACAGATGTATTACTGCGCGCTGTTTCCCGCTCTTTCTCAAAATGTATCTATGCGCGGTTTCCCGCTCTTTCTCAATAATACACAATGCAATTTAATTAACAAAACAATTTAAATAAGAAACAGTTCAGATAATTACATGCTAAAACAGTTTAAATACGCCTATTACATAATTACAAACTTCATACTGGACGGAACGATCAACAGCATGGAAATGGGTTTGTCATATCACGACGCTCATTTCGTTCAGGCCGTACAGAGAGAGCTTAGGTATGCACTTAAGTGCTGTGCTACCCACTAAATAACAAAATGGAACTGTAAACATTAGCGACAAAGACAATGTCAATAAACAGCGCAAAACAATCAGTTGCAAGGACTCGAATAATAGGCTCTCCTTCTTCTCCATGCGATCTGGGGTGCACGGTGAATTCTACGAGGGCTGTCTGAAAAGTAATGCCTCGGAATATCTTATGTAAATACTCTTAAGGCTTTTTAAATAAGACAAACATAATTAACATTTTACATATTTATTCTTGATGTCTACATTGTTGATACCATCTCATCACTTCGTCACTATCAATATGAGCCGGCCGGAGTGGCCGTGCGGTTCTGGGCGCTGCAGTCTGGAGCCGAGCGACCGTTACGGTCGCAGGTTCGAATCCTGCCTCGGGCATGGATGTGTGTGATGTCCTTAGGTTACTTAGGTTTAATTAGTTCTAAGTTCTAGGCGACTGATGACCTCAGAAGTTAAGTCGCTTAGTGCTCAGAGCCATTTGAACCACTATCAATATGAAGTTCTATACGGTGTTCTTTAAGTTTAGCAATCATATGAAAATCGGATGGGGCCAAGTTGGGACAGTACGGAAGATCTAAAAGCCGTAAATTCAACTAAATTCCTAGGTATTACAATTACGAACAACTTAAATTGAAAGCAACATATAGAAAATGTTGTGGGAATGGCTACCCAAAGACTGCGTTTTATTGGCAGAACACTTAGAAAATGTAACAGACCTACCAAGGAGACTGCCTAGACTACGCTTGTCCATCCTCTTCTAGAGTACTGCTGTGCGGTGTGGGATCCTTACCAGGTAGGACTGGCGGAGTACATCGAAAAATTTCAAAGCAAGGCAGCACGTTTTGTATTATCGCGAAATATGGAAGAGAGTGTCACAGAAATGATACAGGATTTGGTCTGGAAATCATTAAAAGAAAGGCGTGTTTCGTTGCGACGGGATCTTCTAACGAAATTCCAATCACCAGCTTTCTCCTCCAAACGCGAAAATATTTTGTTGACACCGACTTACATAGAGAGGAACGATCACCACGGTCAAATCTTTCCGCGCGCTATACGAGATTGGAATAGAGAATTGTGAAGGTGGTTCGATGAACGCTCTGCCAGGCACTTAAATGTGATTTGCAGAGTATCCCTGTAGATGAAGATGTAGATGTAGATCGATGACACTGAACTCAAGGCGTCGGAGTGTTGTAGATGTCGAAGTGCTCATGTGTGGGCTGCCTTCTTTATACTGAAAGAGAGAGTGCTCCGCGCAAAGACGATCTCTTCAACTTTGAAATACGATTACAACACATGCACCAACATAGTTACGTTACACACTGACACGTTACATTCTACACTTCGGACCCCTCTAGCGGCTGAGGGCTGTAAATATGTAGACATGAAGAGTAAAGACGTAGAATTATAATAAAGTTTGTTTTATTTTAAAGGTTTTAATAGTTTTCACAAAAAAAACATTCCAAGACGTTACTTTTCAGCACGCTCTCGTCATAGCACCTAGCACGCGGGAGGCCCGAGGAGAGGAGGACATCGAATACAACTAATCAACGAACAGATTTCTATATAACATAAAAAATAGTGACATTCCGTGGGGAGCCAACTGCGCACTAACACCTGAATTCAGAAACATACATGAGAGCTTGCGGCAGACAATTCGGTGTTAGATGTGTTGCTGAAAGTCACTGGACAAGTACAGTAAAGGTCCGTTCGTGTGCCTGAATAATACTTTCGACACCAAGTTGACGAGATTATTACCTCGTCCACACTCACAGCTGCTGCGCAATGCACGTGATCGCTTCACGTGATCACCGGGAAAATCTTCCCGACTCTTCGGCTGTTCTCGTAGTGCAGTCCCATAGGAACCGTATGGCAAGCTGGAAGCTCATACAATTAAATCTATTAATCAAATTGATAGTATGGCATAAATTATACCTAGTGTTCTAAATGATTCAATTTTCCCTCTTTCTTTACACACAATATGTGAGATAATAACATATCCTGGTAGAATTAAAATATAAACCTCTGGTTGTCCAAAGAATCAAAATAAATGTTGATATAGCACTGGTTACTGAATAATTCAAACAGTGCTGTAAAGAGAGAATTTTACTGGATGAAATTATTAAATCCTACGTGGTCCCATTTTAAGCTCATTTCTGTTTCATATATAAACTACTCAAAAAGCCGGCCTCTGTGGCCGAGCGGTTACAGGCGTTTCAGTCCGGAACCGCGCTGCTGCAACGGTCGCAGGTTCGAATCGTGCCTCGAGCATAGATGTGTGTGATGTACTCAGGTTAGTTAGGTTTAAGTAGTTCTAAGTCCAGGGGACTGACGACCTCAAATGTTAAGTCCCATAGTGCTCAGAGCCATGTACTACTCATAAAGTTGTGTACCACCTGCGCACATGCGGATATGTGTGTGCTCAGATTAAGGGGACAAGGGAATGAGAGAATAAGCGTTATAAAAGTAGAAAGCTTGTTCGAAAGCACACACGTGTGAAATACAAAATATTCAATACGTGCATTTTAGTATGGTTGAATATTCATTAGCGTGCTGTCTACATGGTGTTCGAGATATTTCTATTCATCACCTGTTCATTTTCCGATGGTGGCGCTGCTGAAGTCATCCAGTGTGTGAGTAGAGTTTTGAGCGGAATTTCTGCGATGATGCACCTAAAGTTTCGGCAAGCCCCATGTGTGCTTAATTGGTTTCAAATAAATAGATACGGATGGCAGTTCCTTTCGGTATCTAGCTGCTAGGGAAAGATTTTCAAAAGGAGGGCGCAGAGCGTTCATTCAATATTTTCTTGAAACACGAAACCATGGCCCAAATGGTGACTGTAGGGCTGAACACAAAGTGTTGCGATTATGATGTACAGCAATAAACTTCCCTTATTAGCAATGAGACGCGACCGACAGACATTATTTACTGGCAGAAAGCAATGTTCAATTCCCTTCTCAACCGCTGAGACTGCATTACTTAGTAATTATTGAAATGAGAATATGTTTCTACTATACCACGTTTTTAAATAGGACTAAAAAGAATAAAATAATTTCTCCTAGCCCATTACAGAATCCTAACACTGTACAGACAATCTTCAAATTTGTACTTGTTAATTTGTAATAGCTATGACAATATTTGCTAGATTTATAACGAGAAACGTAGGGCGCTTGCAGTACATAATTGGTGCATGAGTAGTTACCCCATAAATACATTGACCAGTCACATTAATGGGGCCGCCAGTCAAAAGGTTGAATAACCACTTATTACAGCGCCAACTGCTGCGAGACGAGCAAGAAGAGAGTCAATAACGTACTGGAAGGTACCGGTTAGAATGTGGAACCATGCCGTCTACAGCACTGCTGTGTCCAACTGCGCTAGGTTTCTCCATTCAGGACCCAAGTCTCGAGCAGCCTGATCGAAGCGGTCCCACATAGTCTGGTTTGTGTTGAAATTTGGGAAGTTCAGTGGCCAGGGGAAAAGGGTGAACTCGTCCTGATGTCCTTCAAACCAAGCACGTATACTGCAAAGTGTGTGACACATTGCGTTCTCCTGCTGGTAGCTGCAAGTCATCCAACGGCCTTGCCGCATTGGTAACACCGGTTCCCATCAGATCACCGAAGTTAAGCGCTGTTGGGCTGGGCTTGCACTTGGATGGGTGACCATCCGGCCTGCCGAGCGCTGTTTGCAAGCGGGGAGCACTCAGTCCTTGTGAGGGCAACTGAGGAGCTACTTCATTGAGAAGTAGCGGCTCCGGTGTCGTAAACTGACATACGGCCGGGAGAGTGGTGTGCTGATCACATGGCCCTCCATGACTTCCGCAAGGCGTGTGATACAGTTCGCCACAGTCGTCGAATGAACAAAGTAAGAGCATATGGACTATCAGACCAATTGTGTGATTGGATTGAAGATTCCCAAGACAATAAAACGCAGCATGTCATTCTCAATGGAGAGAAATCTTCCGAAGTAAGAGTGATTACAGGTGTGCCGCACGGGAGTTTCGTAGTACTGTTGCTATTCACAATATACATAAATGACCTTGTGGATGACATCGGAAGTTCACTGAGCCTTTTTGCGGATGACGCTGTGGTATATCGAGAGGTTGTAACAATGGAAAATTGTACTGAAATGCACGAGGATCTGCAGCGTATTGACGCAGGGTGCAGGGAATGGCAACTGAATATCAATGTAGACAAGTGTAATGTGCTGCGAATACACAGAAAGAAAGATCCCTTATCATTTAGCTACAATATAGCAGGTCAGCAACTGAAAGCAGTTAATTCCGTAAATTATCTGGGAGTACGCATTAGGAGTGATTTAAAATGGTATGACCATATAAAGTTGATCGTCGGTAAAGCAGATGCCAGACTGAGATTCATTGGAAGAATCCTAAGGAAATGCAATCCGAAAACAAAGGAAGTAGGTTACAGCACACATGGTCGCCCACTGATTGAATACTGCTCACCGGTGTGTGATCCGTACCAGATAGGGCTGATAGAAGAGATAGAGAAGGTCCAACGGACAGCAGCGCGCTTCGTTACAGGATCATTTAGTAATCGCGAAAGCGTTACGGAGATGATAGATAAACTCCAGTGGAGAGACGCTCCGTAGCTCTGCACGGGCTTTTGTTGAAGTTTCGAGAACATACCTTTACCGAGGAGTCAAGCAGTATATTGCTCCCTCCTACGTACATCTCGCGAAGAGACCATGAGGATAAAATCAGAGACATTACAGCCCACACAGTAGCATAGCGACAATCCTTCTTTCCACGAACAATACGAGACTGTAATAGAAAGGAGAACCGATAGAGGTACTCAAGGTACTCTCCACCACGCACCGTCAGGTGGCTTGCAGAGTATGGATGTAGATGTAGATGTAGATATCCGCATTGAGTGACGCCTGTGGGCTTAGGATGACACGGTGGCCGGTCGGTACCATTGGGCTTTCATGGCCTGTTCGGAAAGAGTTTAGTTTAGTTTTTAGTTGTCAGTTGTCATCGTGCAGAGAAAAATGAGACTGTATGTAGAGGTGTACATGGTCCCCAGAGATAGATGCGTACTTGTGTTGATCCATTGCGCCCTCCGAAATGACGAGATCACCGAGATAATCCCACGAAAACATTTCCCAGACTCTGCTGCCTGCTCTGCGTTCGGTTGTTTGGGTGAGACAGAAACCATTCCAGCATTTGTCTGGAGCGATTTACGGAAATCAAGGAAAGCCTAAATCAGGATGGCCGGACACGCGATTGAACCGTCGTCCTCCCGAATGAGAGTCCAGTCTGCAAGCCACTGCGCCGCCTCGCCTGCTCTGGGCTGGACCCTTTGCTTTTACACGTTTCATGCCGTACACGGCAATGGGTAATTCTCCCATGGAGCATAAATGTGATTCATCTGAAAAGGCCACCTATCGCCACTCAGCGGATGTCCATTTGCGATACTGGCGTCCAAATTCCAGCCGACGAACAGCAGTCAGCATGGGTGCATGAACGAGGAGTCCGCTACGGAAGCCATTATGCACCAACAGTCGTTGAGGAGATACTGTCGGTAGCTCCTTAGCTCATCTGGGTGGTCAGTTTCTCAACAGCTGCAAGTCTATTCAATCGTATACATCGGCATAGTACACATCTTCACATTCCTCGTTTACACTTGACATCTATGGCGCAAGGTGCACCACAGTTGCATCACCGAGCGAGGTGGCGCAGTGGTTAGCACACTGGACTCGCATTCGGGATGACGACGGTTCAATCTCGTCTCCGGCCATCCTGATTTAGGTTTTCCGTGATTTCCCTAAATCGTTTCAGGCAAATGCCTTCCCTAACCCGAGCTTGCGCTCCGTCTCTAACGACCTCGTTGTCGACGGGACGTTAAACACTAACCACCACCACCACAGTTGCATCGGGCTGTTTTGGATAGCGCCGTTTGGCCATGTACGGTTTGCTTTAATCACAGGAGCACGCAAACAGTTTACAGCCATACCCATTTCGAAATTACATATTGAATTTCCCAGCATTGTATACATGTATATGTAAACTTGTCAAAGAAATTAAACGCTGTCGGGCTTGGCTAGGACTTAAGGGGAGATTTATTTTCTTCGGCCAGAAAAAATATGTCCTTTGAGAATTTTTTTCTCTGGATGTGTTACTGATATCAAAGTTGTTCAAAATGTTTATTGATATTTCCTCTACAAATAGGAATTTTTTCGACCGGAAATGTCGAAGAGCAAAGGTGGAAGTGCCGTTGGAAGGAAACAAAATTTCGACGTAGACCTCCACGTGCGGAATGTCACAGGTCATCCGGCTCGTCTGAAATCAGAACTGACTTGACGTTAGCTAAGTATATAAGATTCTTTAGGAGTTGTACCTCGCTTAAGTTATTTGGACCATAGGAAACAAAATGGCGCCCATTTGAAGAAAATAGGGTTTCTTTCATAGATTTTTCGACTTAGTTGGCCAAGTAAAAATATTTATAGTTGATGGATCGTAATAAAAGTGATACAACTCCTAAAAAATTTAGTTAGCTTTTTCGGAAACAAAGATCATGCTAATCGATTCAGTACATTTGAAGTTACCATACCGCGAGATAAAAAAAGTCATTTCGAGAAAAACGCGTTTGAAGTTTTGACTACATATAAATGCAATATTATGAAATGTACGTTTGATCTGCTATTCCGGGTCCATAAACTAGTCCTTCCTCTTCCTCATAGAGGGCGTTCTGCTCGTTCTGGGCCATCCTGCACTGCACCAGAGCCGCTCTTACGGCCGGTAAGAAGAGATTTGCGGCCGCTTGAATCCGGTGGTCGTCCGAATGCTTGGCGAACTGCGTCGAATAGAGTCCCAGGGCGACGTTCATCGTTGTCATGGTCTTCAGAATTGATGAATACCCTTCGTTGAAGCTGCTCACTGCCAGGAAAGTCGCAATCTCCGCAGTATTCGTACCAGAATGCAAACGCGTGGGGGCTGACTTCCAAACACACGCGCTCAATCTTTCATTTGAATATTGTGTGTTTCCTCCCAAGAACAACTCGTCCTCGGAAAGAAAAAACCTGGTGCGTGCAAAAGGCCGATTTCAGGCACGTGTATTTTTTTGTTCAACCGCGAATAACAAACATTTTAGTTCCGTATTCGGAAAAACCGTTCAGGGGTGGATTCCTTTTTTTTTTACCAAAAGATACTAAAAGGGTGACCGTCCGTGCCAGCCGAGTGCTGCCGGCAAACGGGGTGCGCTCAGCCCTTATGAGGCAAATTGAGGAGCAACTTGATTGAAAATTAGCGGCACAGAGCGCGAAAACTGATGCTGGTCGGGAGAACGGAGTGCAGACCACACGCCCCTCGCTATCTGCATACGGTCAGGTCTTCAAGCTGAGAAAGACGCGGCGGTCAGTCGGTACCGTTGGGCCTTTCAAGGCTTGTTCGAATGAAGATCAGTATGAAAATTCCATAAAAAATTAACAAAATGCAATCTCACAATTCTCGTGTGTAGTTCTACAGATACCCATAGTTATACAGCACAATGGAACATTATTCTCCATTTAACATCTCCTGGATTAGAAAGGCAAACCCATATTCTCCCTTTTGTGTATAAAGTTGTTGTGTTTCATCGAAATGTCATCGCAACGCCAGAACACGACAAAACAGGTAAATAAAATGTTGTGTAGCTGCCATACCGAAGATCTCAAAGTGACATACCTTCTTTGAACTCAAAATAATTTGATAACTCAAAACTTGTTCTTTGTGAGCTTCTACCACGAATAGAAATGATTTTTTGAGTGAAGAAAGGACGTAGGTACGAGAATGTTTAGTTTAAGAAAACTCGCGTAGGTAATGGGTTATACATCACGCTTGCTCTCTTCTGCTAGGTGATAAAATTGATGCTTCAGTTAATCAAATTTTTTCGGAAATTTATAATCTGAAATAAAGATATGAGATTTGCACTAACTTTCGTGCCGTAATTCAGAATTTACAGAAGACTTACACAGTCCAACTGGCCGTTGTAAAAATACCTACTACTCTCACCAAAGTCATACAGAGATCGATCCCTTAATATAATTTGAAAATGGCACGAAAAATCCAAGAAATATCAGGTAAATAAAGTACTGCACTGCTACAGCCGATCATGAGTTAAATTACGTTCATAAACAGACAAAAATATGCCACACGAAGATCGTAGTCGTTAAGCGAATTTTTGTTTTACATGTATACACTAGCTTATTACCAACAAGTTAGCCCATGCATGAATGAGTCACATACACTGCACTCAATCTACCAGAAAACCGGAACATCCACCTTGTTCCAATGTAACAAGCCTAGTCGAAGAGAAGTACTCTTTACATTGTGTTGCTATACAGGGAAATAAGAGAGCAGCGGTATGTGCTTCTTGTTCTGATGTCCTCGATACGAACTCATTACTGCACTCATGCACAGCTCTGTCTCGCCCTTTCAGTGAATCAGTGTATTACCAATTCATACCAGAGTAGTGCTTTCTATCCACAGGAGTGCCAAAACAGACTACATCAGCTGTCTGGTCGTCACACACAGCTTCTAGTTACCATTTCCTGGCCAGCACTCTCTCCCTACTCGTAACCACACCGACTGTCTGCTACTCTCCAACTGCCATTTCCTCATTTCGAAAAAGGTAGCCTGCCCCAAGAGGTGACCACGTCGTCAGTTTCATTGGTGGAACCAAAACTTTCTCCAAATATCACAGCCGTAAGTGTAGCCAACGTAGCAGCGGAAATCGCTCAATGTATTACTGATACGAAAGCGTAAGTGGATGCCAGCAATCGATTTGTAAAT
Organism: Schistocerca gregaria; assembly: GCF_023897955.1. Lineage (NCBI taxonomy): Eukaryota > Metazoa > Arthropoda > Insecta > Orthoptera > Acrididae > Schistocerca > Schistocerca gregaria. The sequence goes on along the minus strand of NC_064921.1, from coordinate 718,866,867 downwards.
AAATGGAACTTATGAAAGATGGTTGATTACAGCAGACACCTATCAATGTTTCTCATTGTTAAACTCACGAGTACTGTAATAGCTATTGAAATTTCACAAGCACCGACATTTAGGACTGTCTGTACAGGGTTAGGAATCTGTACAATAATAAAAGTTACTTTATACTTCTTAGTCCTGTTTAAAAACGTGTTGTATTAAAATTTTATTTTTGTTTTATATGTATACACTAGCTTTTTACCCAAAAGTTAGCCAATGCATGAATGAGTCACATACACTGCACTCAAGCTTTCGTCCCCCTCTCTCTGTTCATCTTCTCTTTCTTCCTCTCTCTCTGCTCAGCTGTGCCCATCTGCTCGCAAACCGCCTGGAATGCGTTCCGCTGGTACCCACAGAACATGCTGGTTCCGCAGGGCAGCCGAGATGTCAGTTGTTACCAACGTTTTTCACTCCCATCTGCGCCCCTTACCCCTATCAAACTGATCGACAATAAATAATGCATTTTATCCAGTTCTGAGCGATTTTTAAATCTAAAGTTACTAGCTCATCAGGTAGTTTATAAAGTCAGTTGGAATATTTGCTCACAAGGTTCTTGATTTACTTGCCAAGTCAGATTCAGATAGAATCCCGTACTTTCCATGACTGCCTCCATCGTTATCGTCAGCGTCCAAGCTTGATTGTATGGAAAAATTTGTACTGAAGCAGAGACAGATTAGAAAGCGACCTAATAAAAACGTTTTAAAATTTTATTGATTCCTAGGGATCTCCATACTGTTCTAGAACGATCCTCAGGTGTCAGACAAGTCTTGTACTCTTCAGCAAGGACAAAGTGTGACACATTGACCTGTTCCATTCCAGATGTTCCCATGGCCATCTTCTTTGCACACCACTCTGTGGGGTTTGTCGGAAACACGTTTCGAACACAGCATGGAGGCAGTTGCTGGCTGTGTGCGCACGACACTTCGAGTTTCTTCCGATCAGACAAGAAACAAGTCTGCTGCATTCTCCTTGGTTACCAACGAGCCATAATTTGCAGGTAGCGATCATCGACTGGTCCTACCGCTGTGGCCGAGCAGTTCTAGGCGCTTCAGTCTGGAACCGCGCAACCGCTACGGTCGCAGGTTCGAATTCTGCCTCTGGCATGGATGTGTGTGTGTCTTTAGGTTTGTTAGATTTAAGTAGTTCTAAGTTCTAGGGGACTGATGACCTTAGATGTTAAGCCCTTAGTGCTCCGAGGCATTTGAACCATTTTTTCGATCATGTTGTTATTGACTGCAGGTGATCACTACACAGGGAATCTTCAATGTTATGTGTCTCACGGTAGCATTTCAATGTTTGAATGACATCACTGTGTTGTGAGTCAATGTAAGGTGAATGCAAATTCATTTTCTGTCGTCAGTTGACCGATGACAGGCTGTACTGCAGTCAGTAAAAATGGTCAAATGTGTGTGAAATCTTATGGGACTTAACTGCTAAGGTCATCAGTCCCTAAGCTTACACACTACTTAACCTAAATTATCCTAAGGACAAACATACACACCAATGCCCGAAGAAGGAATCGAACCTCCGCCGGGAGCAGCCACACAGTCTGCAGTCAGTCAAACAATACAGTTGATGCGCAATACCACCTTGGAATTTACAGACAAGTGATCTTTTATTAAAAATATCTTACAATGTGGACACAGATTTTCGGCTGCCGAGCAATGTTTTTTAGCATTTATCATCAGAGGACTGCCCTTTTTGAGTTTGACCTGGTGAGTGGCGGTGTTTTAGGGGTTAAGAATGTGTAGACGTGCAGGGTAAATGCCCTATCCATTTTCTGTTCTTTTTATTGATGTTATATGACACAGAGCAAGTCTGAACTCTACTATGATCTTCCCTTCGTGAGGGACTACAGTCATATAGAATTTTTTTAAAGGAAATTCTCGCCATTGAGTGTTAAGTGTTCATTTATTGTACAAAATCATGATTTCGGCTTTGTAGCCATGCACACGTATCCTGTAATACGGCAACTGGTCAATAAGCCTTACGTGTGTGTCACAGATAGAGCCGGTATATTTTAACATTTCAACGGGCACTTGAGAATGGCTACAAACGCCGAAATCATGATTGTCTACAGTAAATGAACAATTAACAGAGAACTGGTGGAAATTTCCTTAAAAATTCTTAAGACCATATTTTTGTAAGGAATGAGCTGTTATATCCTCGGCCAGTGTTGTTCTCTCTTCATCTGAAACAGAGGAATGCGCAGACTACAGGTCTGACTCGCTACCAGCCGATACTAGTGGCAATCAGCTCACTCCTGTCTCTCTCTGTCTTCGGCTTTCACCGCAATTTCGAGAGCAGCTCTGGCTCATCCCCCGGCCGGCCCTCTCTCACCGACTCCTGATTAATACCACCTCCCCCTCCCACCACGGCCATGCGCCATTGCCCGAGTGCTGACCACGGTAGCTTGCCTCGATCCCAACAGCACACAGCGTGCAGGGATTATCCCCGGCCGCTCACCTGCCCGGCTCTCGCCAGTCCGTGTCACGTGGACACGGAGAACGCCGCCTGTGACATTTCACCGCGCCGGCGTGAAAAACGCGGCGCCGGAAAACCGACGTTGCGTAGTCGCGCTTTACTGGCTGGTGTCGTATTTTCTAATGGCTGCAGGGCATAAAAGTTAGCCGATTGTTAGCAGTCAACATTCAGGTAATGTGCCGTCAGGAAAAAAATACAGCATAAGGAATACTGCGCATAATGCTAGAGAAAGTTCTGCTGTTTATTTCTAGGAACTAGCGTGCTCTGACGTTCGTGAATGGTGCAACTGACTCACATGGTGGCGCCTGAAACTCTGGACCATTTGTTTTCTGTTTTTGAAAAAAAAAAAGAAAAAAAAGTCCTGTAAGATATAATGGCACCAAACTGCTGAGGTCATCGATCCCTAAGCTTACACTCTACTTAATCTAACTAACTTACGCTATGGACAACACACACACCCATGCCCGAGGGAGGATTATTTATTGTTATTTATTCCGACGGAGGGAGCCGCGCGGACCGTGACAAGACGCCTCGCACCGCTCGGCTACTCCGCGTGGCCTCTGTTTTTGAAAAGCGCCCCATAAGGAACGATAAAGGCGGGATGGGAGTCGGGGGACATGGTTGCTACTTGGCCTTGGAGCTCGTTCATGTGGATACAGTGGTCCCAGAAAGAAAAACCACTGAGCTCTTTTCAAAATTTGTTTTAAACCCAGAGCACAAAGTACGTACATCGGTACTTTAGCAATACAGGAAAAGTCATATGTTATTAAAAACATTTCTTTCCTATAAAACAAAGCATCAGGGTAGTTAATTCCAAAGAACAAAACAATAAGAGCTCTTAAGTTAGGAAAAAAAAAGTTTCAATTAAATGGCTTGTATTGAGTTTGTTGATTCCAAACTAAAATGGTTCAAATGGCTCTCAGAACTATGGGACTTAACTTCTTGTTCATCAGTCCCGTAGAACTTAGAACTACGTAAACCTAAGGACATCACACACATCCATGCCCTAGGCAGGATTCGAACTTGCGTCCGTAGTGGTCACGTGATTCCAGACTGTAACGCCGATTCCATCAGCTCTAGACAATTACTCTTTTCTCAAAAGAATTCAAGTCCACTTATTGCTACGAGCCGCGTCAATAATAACTTAACGTAACTTTATAAATTACTGTGTTTGAAATCTGTATCTCAAACAGTAGTGACTGACAGTTGGTAGCAAACCTCATAGCATTAAGTAAGCGGTCGTGACTCTCTACTTAATCAATTATACTAATATCTTGAGCACCTAACCCAACCTTAAGCAAGCAGCAGCTATTAATTACCAGCTAGTATTCTTTAGTCAACGGCCTTGCCGCAGTGATAATACCGGTTCCCGTCAGATCACCGAAGTTAATCGCTGTCGGGCTGGGCTAGCACTTGGCATCCGGTCTGTTGGCAAGCGAGGTGCACTCAGCCCTTGTGAGGCGAACTGAGGAACTACTTGATTGAGAAGTAGCGGCTCCGGTCTCGTAAATTGACATACGGGCGGGAGGGCGGTGTGCTGATCACATGACCCTCCATATCCGCATCCAGTGACACCTGTGGGCTGAGGATGACACGGCGGCCAGTCAGTAACGTTAGGCTTCCAAGGTCTGTTCGAACGGAGTTTAGTTTAGTTTTTAATATTCTTTAACCAACGCCGGCCGTAACTGGAAAGTGAAAGAAAGAATTAGATCAAATATTGAAAAGCTTACACACTACTTAATATAACTTAAACTAACTTACGCTATGGACAACACACACACCCATACCCGAAAGAGGACTCGAACCCCCGACGTGGGCAGACGCACGGACCGTGACAAGGCACCCTAGACCACGTGGCTACCCAGCGCGGTGAAGAGAACGTCCAAGAACAATTGGGAATATGAGTATATGAATAAGAATATTTTTTAGGCAAGGACGCCCGTAACTAACCACTAAAAGTAGCAGGCTAAACATTTAAAAGCAAATAACACAGCATTAAATAGGCAGCCGCAACTGCGCAACAGCCAGCTTGATACACAATACCAGGCGTGATGTTACTGACAACGGAAACTTCCCCACTCAGATTTGGTGGTAACCGTCCAAGCCGACCGAAGTGGCCGAGTGGTAGCCGGCAGGTAGCTCAGCGTGTTCGGTCAGAGGGTTAGGTGCCCTCTGTAATAAAAAAAACTGAGTTAATCGATCAATAACGAACATAAACGAATGTCTTACGATGTCCGCCCCGAGCAGATGGAGCGAACAAGCAACGAACGAAAGCGAACAAAATGAGATTAAATTAAAAAAAAAGTGGTTCTAGGCGCTTCAGTCTGGAATCGCGCGACCGCTACTGTCGCAGGTTCGAATCCTGTCTCGGGCATGGATGTGTGCGATGTCCTTAGGTTACTTAGGTTTACGTAGTTCTAAGATCTATGGGACTGATGACTTCAGATGTTAAGTCCAGAGCCATTTTTTTAACCGTCCAAGGATAGGAAGTGCAATATAAAGCAACCCGAAATAGCAATGACGTTCGGTTTAGTTGTCAGGGTGGTGGACTGTCAAGCAGGCGGGCCGTATTCAGACCTCCCTCACGACACTTTTGGCCGTTTGCTGTATTCAGATTTGTGGCTGTGTCGTGGTGAAACGTCCTTTTGCAACAACGAGGTGTAAAGAAGTGACTTAAAATGACAGTTGATTCTGCACAAGGACTGTATTAGCAGTCGAAAGGAAGCGGATTTTGAATGGGAACCGCAAATGTTTGATGAAAGGGCGACAAGTCAATAGAATCCTCCACCGGTCTGGTGTGTCATACACGGCATTAATGACAGTACGTGTATAATATGATTGGAATCTCTTACCGACGCATCTAATTTGCCCGCCTGGTAACAGAGATATGTGCCTCTTTGCCAGATTTAGGTGTTCGTATGAATATGAACGTGATCACTCCCAAGTAAATGATGAAAACATAGTAGTTTGTCAGATAAGCTGCAAGAAAGGAACGCAACAGTGTCACAATCACACATTTTCTCTGTGCTCTGACAAAACATATGTTTTTAACGTCTTTGAAGACGTGTTCCGTTTCGGAAGTTTTGACTCTTGGATTCCTTTGTCGTAACATGGTTCACACCCGTTTATTTATTTATTTATTTATTTATTTATTTATTTATTTTTTGTTTCATTTCTGAGAGACGTCTTGGTGGTATTTCGCCTGCTCTCGCTATTCATCATGTTTACTTGCGACGGTAAGATATTCTTATCACATGTCTCCCACTCTGTAACCAATGTGTAGTATGGCAACTGCCGAGACAACAGAAAGAGAACAAACATTTGAATGACCGGACGGACAGTGAAAGACAAAAAAAAAAAAGAAAAACTGCAATAAGAGGGCACTGTACACGGTTCGACCGCTTCAGAGACGAACATGGTGACCGCTTAACCACGTTGCCGAGACTGTTGATAGTCGCACAATATTGCACTGCTTAAGCTTAGACCGTTCACTCTTTCTACTTTTTTTTCATAGTTCACCTTTTTCCTGTTTCCATGCTTGATCCATGTTCAGTTTTTGACAGGCTGTCCACTGAACCACCTTACCACTAATTCTGAGGGGGTGCGATGGGGAGTTTTCCTTGTGAGACAACGCCTAAGAACAACTGGGAGTATAAATCTATGAGTAAGTCAATATTTCTTAGACACAGACGGGCGTAACTGACTGGTACAATAACCAATCAAATCTAATCTTCACAAGAAATATAGCACATTATTAACCAAGGCCCTACAAACCTTCAATCAGCTCACACACAATGAAAGGCGCCGTTTGACGTCACTTTTACCAACTGACAATGCCTCCACAGACATTACAAGGTAATGCCAGGTGCTAGGCAAATCGCAGAAAGCACTATGACAGACAGAAAAATCCCGCTACATTCAGCATAATTTACATAGCCTGTTTACCAAAAGGCTGCAATAAAGAAAGAGACGCTGTAGACAACTGCATTTAACAGACAATCTTCGAGACACATAAGTGCCTTTCAAAATTTCAGTGGGAAAAGAGATCACATACAAGCTGTTGTGCTTCCTTCCCCTTCACAGCCCAAAGCAGAGCAGGGTTACGATGACTGGGCAAAAGTCAAGGAACTTCCTTCCAATGTTCGGGAATGCTTACCGTAATTCCACAAGCAAGCCGCACTCCAAGCCATATCGCAGCCTTTATCGCAACTGGACGCCGAAGTCGGTGCCACAGCCACGAGCCCTGAGCCAACACGCTTCCTCGGTCTGCCGCATTCGCTTCCGTTAACAGCAGCCACCCGCCCCCGTCGCTCTGTCATCCGCTGCAGGCGTGTACACAACAGCGACCACCAAAGCTGGCAGTCCGCGGCGTCCCCTTGGCTCCCTACAGCTGCCTCTCTGTCCATCATATCTCACTTCAAATTATACTCTGAGATGACAAAACTCATGGGATAGCGAGAGGCACATATAGAGATGGCGGGAGTATCGCATACACAAAGTATAGAATGTCACTGCACTAGCGGATCTTCTTTCGTTTGTTTTACTGCTTTGTCAATGTACAGAATGAATAACATAGGTTATAAACAACAAGCTATGCTCAATCCTTTCGTAACATGGGTACCCATTTCCTTCTATTCTTTTATCTAACCTGGCATCTTCAAACACTCTCTATTAAATATGCAGTTATTGACTAGTGGATTCTAACCCAACAGTTTTAAATAGTTTGACCGTGTGCAACTGATGAAGGCTGAACGGTTAATATTTGAACGGGAGTTGTTTCGCATCAAATCCAACAAAGCTAACGAGGACGCCAAGTAGCAATAATCGGCACATAATTTGTTCTTAATGTTCTATATCTTTTGTGTAAACAGCATGAATGAGGCAGTTGCTCCTTTCGTCTACCTAAGTAATAACGGCTAAGTTATCACAGGCGCCTATTAATGTCGTAACACGCCAATATTTTCCACGTGGCACTGAATACATAATGTTCACCGCAGTCGAAATCGTGGGTGGCTGGCGCGGTTTTCGCGCTATCACTATGCACAAATGAACACTTAAACACATTAAACGAATCACTCAATTAACGCCATTTACGTAGTTTCATAAGATCAGACCCACGGCTTTGGGTGACACACAGCCGTTCAACAATTGTAAACGCGGTCGGCCGTCCTGCAGAAATCCGCCGTGCTCGCTTAGCAGCCAATCACTTACTTACTCAGAGTTTCAATACTGACTACTCTCTGGCGCACTGGGCACGCGATTATAGATAGTATCTACTGCGACCTGCGTGAGCAAAGATATATTGTTCTCAATGCGTAAGGGGCGGTTGACCCTACAGTCTGTAAATGTTGTAGATAATCCTTCTCTCAAAGTTTTTTTTTGTTGATGCCATCGTAACATGAGAGTGTATTCTAGTTAACATTGTGAAGAATTCTTTTTAATCTATTTATAACATTTCCATTTGCTACTACAATACCATTACCTCTAAGCTGGATGCAGTTTGTATAGTGAAATTATTTTTATTAAAGCAATTACAGTATAAAGAAGCAGAGCAGTGTTACCCTCTGAAAGGAATTTAGTTGAGTTGACCGTGATATATCTAACGGAGGTGGCATATCGGAAGTTGAAGTCAGAATTACGTAAATATTTAAACAGTAACAAACAATATTTTACCTACCTACACTGCTCAAATGATAATAACCAGCCTAATAAGGCTAAGAATGTGTAACATCCTTGTTCAAGAAACTGAAACTAAGTAACTTCAATGGGCAATCACAGCCTATACTTTGTCACACGAGAGTGCAATGAACTCTGGCGCCTGCAAATGTTCATGTTAAAGAAAGTGCTAACAGTTATAAGGGAACATGGCTGTTTACATAATGGTAACAGAAAATATTCACTGTAGAATCATAAAATGGGCAAAGGTTCAATATCACTTTTAAAACATTTTCCTACCTGAAAAAAAAAATTGTAAATGTAGTTCACTGCAAAATTTTGAACTGGTCATAGCTGAAGTCTCTCTCAGCTAAATACTTTTCTATTTAGAATGAAAGTTAAATGTATTTCACTAACAAACAATTTCTCACTGAGTTTTGAATAAAAGAAGTTAGTACTTTCATATATGGTGGTCTTTCTATTAAATGTTATTTAGCATGAGCATAAAGGATAAACTGTGGATGCTATTACACTATTAATATGCACTTTCAATACACAAGAGAAACAAGTGCTTATCAAGCATGAGAATATAACTTTCCACAATTGCAGTGTTCAACTTTTACTACAGTGAGACACAAAATTGACATATTTGTAAGATACTGACTCACCTTTTGCGATTTACAACAGGCATCAATGTGATCATTTACTAATCAAAACTTTATAAGCCTCAGTTTTAAGAACTTAATTTTGAAGTTGGCAGCAACATATTAATAAGCAGTTTTAACAGAAAAATTACTTTCGCCAAGCGTCATGTACTTTAGCTCACTCTCTTGCCACATTAACTTTTACTTTCTTTTTCCTATGTTCAAGAGGCATTAATAGTAAAACACTAGGCTTTCATGTTCTTTGAATAAGGACACTCGGTAATCACTAGCATGGGAAGAACCCTATGTGGAAATGTGACAGAGGAATAAAAAATCACGGTAGGTATAAGAGTTCGAGTGTAAGTTACCTTATATTTGCGCACACTAAAATATCGAATGAGCTGAGCCTTCACCATACATTTCTACTATTCCTTGGTTCCTCTTCAGTGATTGCGCAACGTGGTGGCAAGTGCATGTCGGTGAGTGGAATTGCAGGTAGAATTGCTGGGCTCTGTCATTTCTTGGTGGCGATATCAATTCCAGAATAGTTCCAGCTCTTCATCGATCCATCCGAGGCATTGGAAAGCGGTGCGGAAAACCTCTCTCGGCGCCAGCAGAATACACAACTTTTACATGAGCAGGTGACAGTTTGGTAGCTCGTCCACGACTGACTCTTGGTTCCACCTTTTCTACCTAGGCCAACCACAATTTGCGCACGCTTCACAGTTCCGTTCCAGAGGGGAACCACAGCACCTTTTACATACAAAATAACCAAGAACCCTAAATGAAGGTTTACATAACAGCAATCAAACATGTTAAATAAAACAGAACCTTTGCACATATTGACATTTCTATAAAAATTATTTAAACAAAATTATTCAACCCCAAAGATAACCAAGAGATTATGTGGGAGAGACAAAACATATCATTTGCTCATATTGTACATATTACAAGGATTACACTTCCTGCAGTCTGAAAGACATCAAAGTTTTTAACAGAAAAGAATAAACACTCTCATGGTATCAATTCAGTCCAACAACATTTACAGAAACTCAACGACATAACACTAAACAAAACAAAAGGCAAAATAAATCAGTACAGCATTAGAGCTATGGTGTTACATCTTTATCTGTATATAATATTGCCAATAAATGGAACGTAGTATTTTGTGATAATGCAACTTAGAACTTCAACTATAGAACAGCCAATGCACGATAACAAAGATAAATGAACTATGAAATGGCATCTGATTCAGCTGTTCAAGTGGCCTCACGCGCTGAGCGTTCCAGGTGCCTGCCGGTATCATTCCTTGCGGGAGGACTGGAACAGACTGCACTGTCTCTCGTGATCTACTTGAAGTAGCCGGAAACCTGGTAATGAATGGGTGGTGGAGCCATCTGCTGACCGCCTGTCGCAAAACATCGTGTCCAGTGTTTTGTTGTTGTAAGAGGGTGACAGACCGCTGATCGGGGTCATGTTTTGTAGTTAAAAACTTCCAGTGGGGAATGTATCAAATCGTTTCCTGCTACATATTATTTTTGTAATCCACGTTCAACGCACACGCTACCGTTTTTTTAATAAAATGGGGAGTTGTTGGGAGCACCTAAAAACGGTTCGTGTTTGTTCATGTTCTCTCCATTGGAGAAGAGGGGTGTGAGGAGGAAACAGGCACCACTCTCTTCACACAGCGCAGCCGACAGGCAATCGAGGGTCAAGAATTTTGATTTGCATCTCAGGCCGACCACCAAGGAAGGCGAAAGTGAAACAGACAGAAACGAACACATAAATATTACGTCTTGTCAAAGGTGTAATTGCCCTATATACTGACGCGTTCACTGAAGGCATAGATTGTTATAACAGTCTACAGTTTTTATTTTCAGAAAAACCATCCGATTTTGTAAGGGTATATCATTCGCAAGCATGTACATACACTTCTGGGGTGCTTAGTACAATTAAACTTTAGGATCCAAGTTCTGATTCAACTTGTACGAATGTTCAAGGTGCCGTCCACAGGAATATTTGTAATATTCAGCCGATGGTCTAACTCGCCTCACACTTTTGCGTTCATGCCCGGAGTTAACGGAAGGCGCTTCTGGAGGCATGCGGCGTCGTAGTTCGCCCAAAATTATTAGATAAAGAGAAATGTAGACGGCGCTCGTCACAAACCTCCACAAAAGAAAAAAAATCTGATCCATGCACCGCTTGTTGACGGTACACCTGTACAGGTAAATAATGGGTCTTGGCAAGGATGATAAGAAGACGGGCATCTGAAGGGAGGTAGTCCATACGCATTAAAAAAACATATGTACTTATTTTGTATACTCCACGTCTCCTCCTAATCCAGGGAATCGATCCAACCAACGTCTCCTCCTAAACCAGGCAATCGATCCTACCAAACTTGGAACTCGTATCACTTACCTCCTGAAAATAATTACTATGGGGTGAGAACCACCTACTTATCAAAAGTGTAGAGGTGGGGGTGCGGGTGAAAAAGCAGTGTAGCCCACGGTGCGCGAATACCTATACTTTAATCATTCAGCATTTGAGAATGAGAGCATTTAGAGACTTGTTACAAACTTTACACATAATGCCAAACTTTTACAAATTTTTTTCTTACTGACGACATCCAGAAAATGATGAAAGAAAAGAAGTTTATGGTTCACTACGTTTTCGCTGTTCATGTAGTGCAACTGCCACAAGGAGCGTGACGTTTTAATTTATTAATTCTTTACTACTAATTCTATTCGCAACACATTTTGCAGACAGCATTGGCATGTGACACTGAATGTATCAGAAAAATTATATTATTGTACGACACACAGTTCTGGAAATATTTGGTGGTAAGTTTCTATGCCCAGATCATCGGTCTCTAGGCCTACACGCTACTTAATGTAACTTAAACTAACTTACCCTAAGGACAACACACACACCAATGCCCGAGTGAGGACTCGAACCTCCGATGGGGGGAGCCGCTCAAACCGCGGCAAGGCGCCTCAGATAATGCCGCTATCTTGCACGGCTCAGGAGATATGACCTCATAAACACTGAGATGCGCGAAAAGTGCCGCATGATACATGATGTTTAAATTTTTTACTGATTCTATTCACAACACACTTCACCGATATTATCTACATATGACATTGGATGCACCTGCAAAATTGTATTACTGTACAACGAATAGTTCTGGAGATATGACGCCATAAAAATTAATCACCATGAAAATGAATCACTATCACATTGGAGCCGGCCTCGGAGGCCGAGCGGTTCTAGGCGCTCAGTCCGGAACCGCGCGACTGCTACGGTCGCCAGTTCGAATCCTGTCTCGGGCATGGATGTGTGTGATGTCCTTAGGTTAGTTAGGTTTAACTAGTTCTAAGTTCTAGGGGACTGATGACCACAGATGTTAAGTCCCATAGTGCTCACAGTCATTTGAACCATTTTTTGTAGCTCCTAGAACCGCTCGGCCACTCCGGCTGGCTAACATGTGTTCTACAGCAGCTTGTATCCTAGCCTTCAGTTCGTCGACGTCAGCAACTCGTGTGACGAGGAGACTCTGACCTTGGTATAGCTCCAGAAAAAGTTTGGGTGCACCCGAGTCGTAACGCCAGACTGTAGATGGATGTAGAGTCGGAACGAGTTCCAAACTTGGGGCGACAGAGGAAAAATTATCTGCCTGTAGGCTGGTGTCAGAGAGAGCGTCCTAAATTGGACGGGCGCTCCAGGATCGTCCTACAATCAACGCGTGACTTCTCCCGCACGCTCCTCATTGGCTGTGCGTAAGCGGTGCGTAGGGGCATGTTGCTAAGAGCAATTTAGGGGAGCAAACAATCTCTGTTGAGGCGAAGACCCTACTCGACACTTAGTTCACAATGAGCTGTACTCAAAAATTGCAGATAAATATTTAAGTTGAAATTTTTTTTTATAGAAACAATAAAAATTCACGATATCCCCAGACTGGTTAGACGACCTGTCAATACCGCTGAACTAACTCATTGCTACGAAATCATCTTACGTCGAGTGCGGTGATGCTCAGTCGTACTGTAAGTCAAATTATCAGCATTTTTTATTATTCGTGTGTACGAATCGTCTTCTCATTTCGATGCTCCTTGGATTATTCAAACAATTAGCAAGCTAACGAGCTGACTGCGTGAGGGAGACCTCTAGCGGCAGCAACAGGAGTCGGCAACTTACAAATGGCGTCAAGCTAAACTTTTGGATTCGATGTGAAAGTTTAAGTGTACCTCAAGATCCTACCTCCATGCACGTCTTGTAAAATAGGCAGAATATTTTTGAAACGCCCTGTACATTGAGTTACCGTAACTTCCATTATGGCTACCAGCTTGAATGGGAAAAGCGAAGCCTTCGGTAGCACTACATTGCCCTGTGAACATAAAATGCTTCCTTAGGCCGTCTTACAGAAACAATGTTCTTTTTGGAGTACATTAACGGCACTTAATACGTCGTTTGTACGTAAATGGATTAAAAAGTCACCATTTTGCAATAAATGTTTATTATTGTCACTTTACTACCTGCTGAAAAAATTGAAATGTAATATACTTTTTATATTATGGAAAATATTCCTCGTTATTTCATGTAAGCATAAAATATTTCAAAATTTGTGGTAAGGACTGTCGGACCAAACTGCTGAGGTCATCGTTCCGGCCTAGCGGTTCTAGGAGCTTCATTCTGGAACAGCGCAACCGCTAAGGTCGCAGGTTCGAATCCTGCCTCGGGCATGGCTGTGTGTGATGTCCTTAGGTTAGTTAGGTTTAAGTAGTTCTAAGTTCTAGGGCACTGATGACCTCGGATGTTAAGTCCCATAGTGCTCAGAGCCCTTTGAACCATTTGAACGATTTTTGTCATCAGTCCCTAGACACTACTTAGTCTATCTTAAACTAACTTACGCTAAGGACAACACACACACACACACACACACACACACACACACACACACACACAAGCGCGCGCGCACCCATGCCCGAAGGAAGACTCCAAACTCCGACAGGGGCAGCCATGCGAACCGTGGCAAGACGCCTGAGACGGCGCGGGTACTCCGCGCGGTTCGTGTAAATGTACAGAACGTTAATATCTTGCTAATGACTGTGTGAGACGAGGTCTGCATTTACATCTCGCGGAATGGGAGGGGGACGCAGCTGTGTGGCCTGCAAATTAACTAGGAAGTGGTCCATGAGATTAACATTGCCCCCTTCAGCAGCAGGGGCTTCAGTGCACTACGCGGCAGTTAATTCCTGTCTCTGAGCAGAACTAGAGCGCCTGCAGCGTACAGCTGTATTACCTGTATGACAATACGCAGTATAAAACATTTTCTACACCGAGTTAGTTTGCCACCGTACATTCAACACGGTCCGTGTTGCGGTGGATACCTCATTCACATCGATTCGGCGTCTTACGGACACCTCTTTAGTAACTACATTAATGAAGCAAATAAATTCTTTAAATGAGTCGACGATCATAATCATTCTTTTGAATAAAGCTGTCTAAATTGCTTCATCACCATCAATTCTCCAATTAAGATTAAGGTTACATGAGAATGAGACGTTTTATGGATTAACAGTGGACAAAGAAAAATAAAAAAGCCACCTGAAGCTGACACCTCATAAAACAATGGCGAACGTTGGTTACAGCCGGACTAATTACAGGTGCTAGCCAGCCGCCCTGTCTTGAGCGCCTTGCTAAGGTTCGCGCGGCTCCCCCCGTCGGAGGTTTGAGTTCAAATGGTTCAAATGGCTCTGAGCACTATGGGACTTAACATCTATGGTCATCAGTCCCCTAGAACTTAGAACTACTTAAACCTAACTAACCTAAGGACCTCACACACATCCATGCCCGAGGCAGGATTCGAACCTGCGACCGTAGCAGTCGCGCGGCTCCGAACTGAGCGCCTAGAACCGCTAGACCACCGCGGCCGGCGTTTGAGTCCTCCCTCGGGCATGGGTGTGTGTGTGTGTGTGTGTGTTGTCGTTGGCGTAAGTTAGTTTAAGTTAGATTAGGTAGCGTGTAAACCTAGGGACCGATGACTTTAGCAGTTTGGTCCCATAGCAAAGCACCAGCCGAGACATGGTGATAGTAGGGAATTCGTTGCCTTCGCTTTTGAGGGTTTTTTTTTTTTTTTTTTTTTTTTTTGCCGTCAGTCTTCGGCTTGATGCGGCCTGCCACGAATTCGTCTTCTGTACTAACCTCTTCATCTCAGAGTAGCACATGCTACCTACATCCTCAGTTATTTGCTGATGTATTCCAATCTCTGTCTTCCTCTACAATTTTTTCCCTCTACAGCTCCCCTTAGTCATTCCCTCAAGTCTTAACAGATGTTTCATCATTCTGTCCCTTCTCCTTATCAGTGTTTGCCACATCTTCATTTCCTCTCCGATTCTGTGCAGAATCTCATCAATCCTTACCTTACCAGTCTACCTAATTTTCGACATTCGTCTGAAGCACCACATCTCAAATGCATCGATTCTCTTCTGTTCCGGTTTTCCCACAGCCCGTGTTTCACCGTCATACAATGCTGTACTCGAGACGTACATTCTTAGAAATTTCTTCCACAAATTAAGGCCGATTTTGATATTAGTAGACTAGTAGAATTAAGTTTTTGCCATGGCTAGTCTACTTTTGATGTCCTCCTTGCTCCTTCCGTCATTGATTATTTTACTGTCTAGGTAGTAGAGTTCTTTAACTTCATCTACTTCGTGACCTTCAGTCCAGATGTTAAGTTTCTTGCTGCTCTCATATCTACTACTTCTCATTACCTTCGTCTTTCTTCGATTTACTCTCAGTCCATATTCTGTACTCACTAGAGTGTCCATTTCATTCAGCAGATCCTATAATTCTTCTTTACTTTGTCATCAGCGAATCGTATCATTGATATCCTCTCAGATTGAATTTTAATTCCACTCTTGAACCTTCCTTTTATTTTCATCATTGCTTTCTCGATTTGCCTATTGAACAGTAGAGGCGAAAGACTGCATCCTTGTCTTACACCCTTTTAATACGAGCACTTCTTTCTTGGTCTTCGACGGTTATTATTCCCTCTTGGCTGTTGTACATATTGTACTCTTATATGACCCGTATCTCCCTACAGCTTACCCATAGTTTTATTAGAATTTCGGACAACTTGCACCATTTTACGTTGTCGAACGCTTTTTCCAGGTTGTCATATCCTATGAACCTGTCTTTATTTTCCTTTAGCCTTGCTACCATTATTAACCGCAACATCAGAATTGGCCCTCTCGTGCTTTTGCCTTTCCTAAAGCCAGGCTGATCGTCATCTAGCGCATCCTTAATTTTCTTTCCGTTCGTTCTTGTTATCAACTTGGGTGCATGAGCTGTCAAGCTGATTCTGCGGTAATTCTCGCACTTGTCACATCTTGGCGTTACGGAATTGTGTGGATGATGCTTTACCGAAAGTCAGATGATATGTCACCAGACTCATACATTCTACACACCAACCTGAATAGTCGTTTTGTTGCCACTTCCCCCAATGATATTAGAAATTGTGATGGAGTGTTATCTATCCCTTATGCCTTATTTGATCTTAAGTCCTCCAAAGCTCTTTTAAATTCTGATTCTAATACTGGATCCCCTATCTCTCCTAAATCTGTAAGTAAAATTGTAAAACACGTATCAGTGGTAATATTTCCCAGTGATTAAATTAACATTTCAGATGGCAGCATTAAGTCTATACAAAGTTTAACTGATTACATTAACAAAGAATCAACATATCTACTTTACAATCGTAGAACCATCAGCCCGATGAAATACTAATTTTAAATATATTTTACCTTAACATGCCGTTGAGAGCATAAAAGTTCTTTTTCCTTGTTGGCACTCTGCGTGTTCTACAATCAAAAAAGCTTAAATATGCACTATATGATCAGAAGTATCCCACCACCTGTTAGTGGATGTTCAATAGAATTGCAACTACCCTTCGTCACTATGGCGGCTTGCATTTATCTGGCAACCCTTTCAGTGCGGTTTCTGAATGTCAATGGAGGAATGGCAGCCCATTCTTCCTCAAAAACGGAAAGCAGAAAAGGTAGTGATGTTGGACGCTGAGACCTAGAGGAAAGTCGAAGCTCTTGCTCATCCCGAAGGTGTTCCATGAGGTTTATATTGGGACTCGGGACAGGACAGTCCACTTCAGGGATGTTCTTGTCTGCAAACCACTGCCTTACACATACCAGTTTATGACAGGGTGACTAGCCATCTGATACTATCATAGTCTCCCAGCTAGTTACTGTACAAAGCACACAATATTGCATCGTGTGTTTGTGCCCTTCAGCATTTAGCGTTTTCTTAAGGGCAATAAGAGGATCACTTATTATCAAGAACCTTATATACCATAACACCAGCTCCTCCGCACTTCACATCTACATCTATATCGATACTGTGCAAACCACATTTAAGTGCCTGGCAGAGGGTTCATCGAACCAGCTTCACAATTCTCTATTATTCCAATCTCATATATCGCACGAAAAGAATGAACACCTATATCTTTCCGTACGCGCTCTGAATTCCCTTATTTTATCGTGGTGATCGTTCCTCCCTATGTAGGAAGGTGCCAACAAAATATTTTCGCATTCGGAGGAGAATGTTGGTGATTGGAGTTTCGTGAGAAGATTCCGTCGCAACGGAAAACGCCTTTCTTTTAATGATCTCCAGCCCAAATCTTGTATCATTTCTGTGACACCCTCTCCCATATTTCGCGATAATACAAAACGTGCTGACCTTCTTTGAACTTTTTCGATGTACTCCGCCAGTCCTATCTAGTATGGATCCAACACCGTGCAGCAGTACTCTAAAAGAGGACGAACAAGCGTAGTGTAGGCAGTCTCTTTAGTACGTATGTTACATTTTCTAAGTGTCCTGCCAATAAAACGCAGTCTTTGGTTAGCCTTCCCCACAACATTTTCTATCTGTTCCTTCAATTGAAGTTGTTCGTAATTGAAATACCTAGATATTTAGTTGAATTTACGGCTTTTAGATCAGACTGATTTATCGTGTAACCGAAGTTTAACGTGTTCCTTTTAGCACTCATGTGGATGACACGCACACTTTTCATTATTTATGGTCAACTGCCACTTTTCGCACTATTCAGATACCTTTCAAAATCGTTTTCCAGTTGGTTTTGATCTTCTAATGATTTTATTACTCGATAAACGACAGCGTCATTTGCAGACAACAGAAGACGGCTGCTCAGATTGTCTCCCAAATCGTTTATGTAGGTAAGGAACGGCAAAGGGCGTATAACACTATCTTGGGGAACGCCATGACTTTCGGTCAATTATTACGAACTGTGACCTCTCTGACAGGAAATCACAAATCCAGTCGCATAACTGAGACGATATTCCATAAGCACGCAATTTCACTACGAGCCGCTTGTGTGGTACAGTGTCAAAAGTCTTCTGGAAATCCAGCAGTACGGAATCGACCTGAAATCCCTTGTCAATGGCGCTCAGCACTTCATGCGAAGGAAGGTCTAGTTGTGTTTCACAGGAACGATGTGTCCTAAATTCATGTTGACTGTGGTAATTCATGATGTTCTAACACAATATACGTTGCAAAATCCTGCTGCATATCGACGGCAACGATATGGGCCTGTAATTTAGTGGATTACTCCTACTACCTTTGTTCAATATTGTTGTGACCTGTGCAACTTTCCAGTCATTGGGTACGGCTCTTTCGTCGAGCGAACGGTTGATACTTCACAAGATGGCAGGAAGAATTCTCGAGACATCCGCCAAACCCTTCTATTGGGCTGGTACATGATACGGCGTGATTCGTTACTCCAATTGCTAAAAAAAAAGTTCATGGTGGGTATAGTCAATCTCAGAAGGTTATTATCCGAAAGTGCTACAGTCGTTTTTCAGATTATGATTTCACTGTGAACTGAAATGTGCCATGAGATACTTAAAAGTAAAACTGGTAAATAACACTGTCCCGACTAAACGGCTTGTCCTTATTCCAGAATGGCCCAGTTATCTTAGAAGCGTACGATGTTCCACAGAATCTAGTGTCTTTCGAAAGTCACAAACGATATTAATGCGGCCGTTTTCCTTAATCCTTTGTAATGATTAGAATATGGCGTATTTTATTTGATCAGCTTCTGAGCCGATGAATTCTCCTCGGGTTATCAGCCCAGTGGTGGCGTCGTCTCGTCGCAACGTTTCACTGAGTTTCGTACCCATCATCTTCGAACCCGAGAAGAATTCATCAGTGGAATACGCAGAGAAAGACTGCAGTCGCAACTTCTGCGCTATTCCTAAGCTACCCACAGCGTTAATCTATCGATAAATAGTGTCTGGAAAGTATAAACTTATCAACGGATTTATCGATAATTTTTGAGGATACGGTAATTACGGTGTTGGCTTGTAGGTTTCACATTTCCGTTTCATATTTTTCGTCTAGACGCCCAATCACAAGGTATTTATGTATGACTAAAGAGAACAGCCTGTAAAGAATTGCATTATAGATAACTGAGAGCGCACCTTGAACAATTCTCCATTATTGCTTTTGCAGTAGATCGTTGCTACTTGAATACTTGCACTTTAGGAAGTTAATACTTACGTCAGTTGTGTCTGCGTTGCGTTTTCATCGGATATTTTTCTGTAACAAATCTATCTAATACACTTAGTTTTCCATGTTCCACACAAATAATATCCCACATATTATATCAGTAATGACTACAACGTCGTTACTCTAGACGCTGCCTAGATTGTATAGCACATTTTTTATTTTGTTCTGTAATTTATGTACCGTAATTCCAAATATTTACAAGATGTTAGAGCTATTCCTGTAACTAAGCAGCGATTATTGTACTATGTTCTTGTTGTTGTGGTCTTCAGTCTGAAGACGGGTTTGATGCCACTCGCCATTCTTCTATATCCTGAATAATTACTGTAACCTATAACCTTCTGAATCGGCTTGCTGTATTTATCTCTTTGTTTTCTCTCTAATTTTTAAACCCTTCACCCACATTACCCTCCAATACTGAACAGATGATCCCTTGATGTCTCAGAATGTGTCCCTTCAGCCGATCTCTTCTTTTAGTCAAATTTCTTTTATCTCCAATTCTGTTCAGAACCTTCTCACTTGTTACGTGATCTGCCCACCTAATTTTCAGCATTCTTCTGTAGCACCACATTTCAAAACCTTCTGTTCATTTATTGTTTGTTTATTGTCCATACTTCACTTCCATTCGTGGCTATACTCCATAAAAACACTTTCATAAAAGACGTCCTAACACTGAAATGTATATTCAGTGTTAACAAATTTCTTGCCTTCAGAAACGCTTTTCTTTCCGTACTTCGGCCATCACCAGTTACTTGCTATCCAAGCACCAAAACTCATCTAGTACATTAAGTGTCTCATTTGCTAATGTAATTCCCTGAGCAGCACGTGATTTAATTGGGTTACATTCCATATTCCTTGTTTTGGTTTTGTTGTTGTTCGTCTTATATGCTCCATTCAAGACACTGTCTATTCCATTCAGTTGCTCTTCCAGGTCATTTGCTGTCTCAGACAGAATCACAGTGTCATCGGCAAACCTCAAAATTTATTTTTATTCCCAATGAACACTAATTCCTTCTCCAAATGTTCCTTTGGTTTCCTCTACTGTTTGGTCACTGTACAGACGGAATATAATCGAGGATAAGCCACAAATCTTTGCCACACCTTTCTATAAAACTGCTTCCCTTTCATGCCCCCCCCCCCCCCAAAAAAAACAAAAGAAAGTTTTAAATGGCTCTGAGCACTATGGGGCTTAACATCTGCGGTCATCAGTCCCCTAGAACGTAGAACTACTTAAACCTAACTAACCTAAGGACATCACACACATCCATGCCCGAGGCAGGATTCGAACCTGCGACCGTAGCGGTCACGCGATTCCAGACTAAAGCGCCTAGAACCGCACGGCCACACAGGCCAGCTTTCATGCCCCTCGACTCTTGTAACTGCTGTCTGATAACTACACAAGTTGTAAATATTTGCGCCCTATATTTTACCCCTGCTACCTGCAGAATTTTATCTTCTGAGTTAAGTTGTATGGTCAGTATTGCTTCGTGTATTCCTACATTTCTCTGGAAGCAAAACTGATCTGTTCCAAGGTCGGCTTCTACTAGTTTCTTCTACTAGTTTTTTCACCTGTCAGTAAGGAATTCAGGTCAAGAATTTGTCTTATAAACGGCCATAAAATTCTTTTAAATGAAATTATTTTTCTCATCCACAGCCTTAATGGAAAAAGAATTTCAAAAAATACAATAAAAATTTCTACAAATGTGCTATATTTGATAACAAAGCTGTTACGATACTGCCACTGATGGTAGATATCGCAGGTGGTTAAGTGTAATGATCTCCACGTCAAAAGAACGGAAAAAGGAAAACAAACGTTTTCTACACCTTCATGTGTGTACTGTGAACAGCCCGAAGGTGTACAATGGAATGAGATGATGTAATGACGTATCTGGCTGAGAGACACCATCTGGTTGTTTGGCCGCCTAGTACAAGTATTTTTTTTTTTTTTTTTTTTTTTTTTGGAGCCACTTCGGTGACTTGCTTGTTTTGATGATGTGGTGATGGGGCAACACAAAGTCCTGTCCGTGAGTCGATAAGGTCTCCGACCCAGTCCACTGTTTCCGCTGAAAGTTGGTCATCCATGCTGACCACTTACTTAAGGAGGCGCACTGGCGTATGACGGATGGTGCTCTTCATTAGTGTCAATTGCTACCGTTTCAAAATTCAGTCACGCATATCAAACTGGAAGAAGAACTTCGAGGTGCATTCTGCTTCAGCAAAAGTTTGTTTCAGTAATTGTAGACAACTCATCTCTATCTGCTTTGACTTAAGAAAGCCCTTGGACTCCTTCTCACGCTTTAAGAATTTATTTTCAGAAGTTCGCTCTAGATTTTTGTCTAGAACTTTCTCTCATTTTCGTGTTGTTTAGCGCTCGCTTCGGTGCAGGAGAATAGAGCCGATTTCCACAGGTGCCCGTGTTGTGACAGTTTTCTTTATATCGATCAACTGTTTCACAGAGGCAATGTATTATATGATTTCATCGTCCCTATACACCGAAAAGTTTTGTATTTACAACTGCTTTAAAACAATGAGTGTCGCTGAACGCCTGCTACAGGTTGCCCTAAGTAAAGCTCCATTCAAGAATATTGCGATGTCCCCGCTTGGTTTAATTTATTTTATGCCAATTAGGATATAATAATTGCTTTATTATCTGTGTGTGTGGCATTCGGACTCGTAAATTACGGTAGACAGCCGCATGCAGTAGATGCTCAGCTATGTGATGAGTTATCACTCTCTTTTGTCTGTGATAATTTGCAGTGCGCCACACGAATTAGTTTAAATTAAAAGCAAACAGATGTTAACAGCAAACGGTCGTGGAGGAAACTTAGCAAATTTAGTGTTAACTATGTTTGAGGTGACAATCGTACAGGATGTTAGTTCAATATGAAGCACTTAAGTTCACAGGAAAGCCTAATATGAATGTGCCTGTATTCACATATATGTAAATACGTTAAAAATCACACCATTTTTCAGCCAAATTAAAGTAATAAACTTGTAATGAGTAACCTGATAAGCATTGAAGGCACTTATCTACTGTGGGGGTCAAAAAATGTAACGTTAATATTATAAAAATATTTCAGAGAGGCTATGGAAAAGTTGAAGTCACCTGAGCAATATGTAATCAGAAATCAATTACCACCTATGCCTGACTTTAACTAACACAAGCTCAGAATTTGTCAAATGCCACTGGTTTCGACCTGCAAACTACAAAGGATAACATTGTTTTCCGACGAAAGGATGTTTTACTTTACATTGTATTGTCTTCTTCTCAACAGTAAGAGTTACACACAGCATCCATTACGAAATTTGGCACCTTTATAATTTATATATGACATCTCATTGTTAGTCGGCGAATGATTTTGTATTCCAATGAGTACCAGCTTTTACCATTGCAAAAATCTTGGTTTAGGACAATGAAACTACAGGGATGTTGATTTTTTTAAATACATAAATAAACACACGAAATGTGTGTTTGTTTTGGAATAAAATGTATATTATTGCTCAACTTGCAGTTATAACTACGTCCTGGCTTTTACACGTTTTGCTTATATGGCTTCCCTACTCAAAGTCCGATTTACGTTATAGCACAGACAAAATAATACTACTACGTATTGTAGCACAGACGAAATAAAATTGTTGCAGTGCACGTGATCAGCTTGCGGTTTGTCGCTCTGAATGTAACAGGATCTCCAACGGTACGTATAGCCGGCAAAATGTCTCTTGAAGCTTGCTGAGTTCCATGACCCAGAATACAACTGCTAAGTTCTAGGGGACTGATGACCTCAGAAGTTAGGTCCCATAGTGCTGAGAGCCCTATGGGCCACCAATCTTTCCTAAAAAAGAATGGGATACCGGCGCTCAGATTAATAGGTATGTGGGAATCCAATTAACAGTTGTTACTTATTTCTAAAGCCAATACACACTACATACTTTTACAGTGGTTTTAACACTAAGCTTTATAACAAAATAAAAGTAAAATAACATCTTTAACTATTTCTTAATAAAGTTTAGTAAACGTGTAAGTTAGTTTGTTTGGCATTTCTGCCATGAGGTGGCAGCACATTACGGTGATTCGTAACTCACCCGTTTTTACAACGAGATTGCGTCATTGCAGCTGGTAGATGGCATCAGCGTCTACATTAGGCAGGTCTCATGCGGCGCCTCCTTCAGCGCTAGCGTACCACTGTTTAAGCAACGCTAATTGTTACTTTTCAAAGTTTTGATGTATAAAGATGAACAATGTACCTGATTGAAATTTAGTAATTCTCTTAATAAAGATATTCTTTAGTGTCTTAATGATACCTGTACCTTTACACTCTCTCCAGTCGCTTCCAGTTCTCCAACGCCAAAATATACTTCTGGAAATTGAAATAAGAACACCGTGAATTCATTGTCCCAGGAAGGGGAAACTTTATTGACACATTCCTGGGGTCAGATACATCACATGATCACACTGACAGAACTACAGGCACATAGACACAGGCAACAGAGCATGCACAATGTCGGCACTACTACAGTGTGTATCCACCTTTCGCAGCAATGCCGGCTGCTATTCTCCCATGGAGACGATCGTAGATATGCTGGATGTAGTCCTGTGGAACGGCTTGCCATGCCATTTCCACCTGGCGCCTCAGTTGGACCAGCGTTCGTGCTGGACGTGCAGACCGCGTGAGACGACGCTTAATCCAGTCCCAAACATGCTCAATGGGGGACAGATCCGGAGATCTTGCTGGCCAGGGTAGTTGACTTACACCTTATAGAGCACGTTGGGTGGCACGGGAACAGCGCGTTCCCTTGCCGGTCTAGGAATGGTAGAACGATGGGTTCGATGACGGTTTGGATGTACCGTGCACTATTCAGTGTCCCGTCGACGATCACCAGAGGTGTACGGCCAGTGTAGGAGATCGCTCCCCACATCATGATGCCGGGTGTTGGCCCTGTGTGCCTCGGTCGTATGCAGTCCTGATTGTGGCGCTCACCTGCACGGCGCCAAACACGCATACGACCATCACTGGCACCAAGGCAGAAGCGACTCTCATCGCTGAAGACGACACGTCTCCATTCGTCCCTCCATTCACGCCTGTCGCGACACCACTGGAGGCGGGCTGCACGATGTTGGGGCGTGAGCGGAAGACGGCCTAACGGTGTGCGGGACAGTAGCCCAGCTTCATGGAGACGGTTGCGAATGGTCCTCGCCGATACCCCAAGAGCAACAGTGTTCCTAATTTGCTGGGAAGTGGCGGTGCGGTCCCCTACGGCACTGCGTAGGATCCTGCGGTCTTGGCGTGCATCCGTGCGTCGCTGCGGTACGGTCCCAGGTCGACGGGCACGTGCACCTTCCGCCGACCACTGGCGACAACATCGATGTACTGTGGAGACCTCACGCCCCACGTGTTGAGCAATTCGGCGGTACGTCCACCCGGCCTCCCGCATGCCCACTATACGCCCTCGCTCAAAGTCCGTCGACTGCACATACGGTTCACGTCCAAGCTGTCGCGGCATGCTACCAGTGTTAAAGACTGCGATGGAGCTCCGTATGCCACGGCAAACTGGCTGACACTGACGGCGGCGGTGCACAAATGCTGCGCAGCTAGCGCCATTCGACGGCCAACACCGCGGTTCCTGGTGTGTCCGCTGCGCCGTGCGTGTGATCATTGCTTGTACAGCCCTCTCGCAATGTCCGGAGCAAGTATGGTGGGTCTGACACACCGGTGTCAATGTGTTCTTTTCTCCATTTCCAGGAGTGTACGTCTTCATACGCGGACCTGTGATATTAATGTGATCGCCACCTATTTTTGACGTCAACGTGCAATAACCGCTCACAGACGATAGGTGGTGGCACTAGCAGTCGAGGTTATATACGTCGTGTCCGGAGGATACGTGAAACAGTGTAATCTTCGTCGTAATGCAGACAATGAGCGATTTCTCTATCATCTAGAAGAGCATAACCTTTAGCTTGCGGGTCATGTGTGTAAGCATTTCCAAAACCGCTAATTTTGTTAACTGCTGCTTGCTGCAGTGCTAACTGTATACCACGTATGGAAAAATGGCGCTATACAGAACAGTGATCCGAAACCGCTATCTAAAACCGGAACCAAGGCAATATGGGGTCACCGCCGACCATAGGTGACACAAGTGAATGACAGCTGTGGAGATGTGTTGGGCAACTTAAAACCCGGATGACCCAACGGGATACACAAAGTTTCCCTCAATGACTGTTCAAATAATGTTGCTGTGTACGGCTCTCCACAGCAGGCGTCTGACTCATCCACCTGAACTGACTGCTGTTCATCAGCAACGAAGGCTGGATATTGCGTCGGGATGCTCACTGCGTGGCGTCAGGTGGTCTTTTCAGATGAAACACTTCTTATGCTCCATTGGCGTGGAACGTCTAAAAGCAAACACCCTGTAACAACATCGGAAGAGCCCAGGCAGGAGGAAGCAGCGTTATGGTCTGGGGAATGTTTTCGTGGCATTCCGTGGGTGATCTCGTGATTATGGAAGGCACAGTGAATCAACATGCTTATACATCTATCCTTGGGGCCCTTGTCCTTCCCTGCATACAATTTACAGTACAACCCGTCACACAGATCGCAGTCGTTCGAAGAGCACCAGGGTGAGTTTACAGTACTCCCCTGGCCACCAGACCCCCCTACTGAAATCCAATCGAGAATCAGTGGGCCCAACTGGATCGGGAGCTTCGGACCATGAATGCTCAGCCAGGAAACCTAGCGCTACTGGCAACGTCCCTGGAGTCGGCATGGCTTCACATCCCTGTCGGTGCCTTCCAGAAGTTTACTGACTCTCTTCCTGCACGTCTCGTAGTGCTTCGTGCTACAAAAGGTGGTTATTCGGGCTTTTGACAGGTGGTCGCATTTATGCGATTATACAGCTGTAACTGTTTAACCACGTCCAGGATTTTGCCTTCATGATGAACTGCTCAGAGTCGTATGGTCATTTCGCTGTTTGAGTCTTCTATCTGATTACTAATTGTCGTGGATTCCACACATTTGACAATGGAAAGTCAATACTGCTGTCTGCAACCTCAGCAGTTTCATCTCGAGGAGGGGGGGGAGGGGGGGTACCACTAGGCCATCTTGGGACTTTATAGGATTATCGTTCTATTACGTGGATCTGGCGTAGAGACCAAGAGCCCCACGCGCTGCAACTACTGTATCCTGCGCAACACGACGGTCCGACTTGTGCCTTTCGGATGAGCTATGTTGGCAGCGTTCTGGTATTAAGTCGTATTACTTTTGTACGGATCAGACGCCATAAAATCAGACATATCACTGAAGTAGGCAACACTTGTCTACCGCTACCCTGGAAACCTGAATCACCATGATCCTTTTTCCCTGAAGCGGAATTCATCTCCGATGAATTCGGCCACAGTCTGGTGACCTAGTAGCATTTCGTCTGTAGGTTGTTCGATTTCCTTTTGGCCAATTTTCTGGTTACGAAATCATCGTATTTCAACGGTCACGCCAGCCGGGTGGCCAAGCGGTTCCAGGCGCTACAGTCTGGCACCGCGCCACCGCTACGGTCGCGGGTTCGAATACTGCCTCCGGCATGGATGTGTGTGATGTCCTTAGGATAGGTTTAAGTAGTTCTAAATTCTAGGGGACTGATGACCTTAGAAGTTAAGTCCCATAGTGCTCAGAGCCATTTGAACCAACGGTCACACTAACGATTAGAAGGTCGCTAGCTATGCCTTCACGCATTACAGAGGTCACGAACAATATTAGCTGTTGTTGTTGTTGTCTTCAGTCCTGAGACTGGTTTGATGCAGCTCTCCATGCTACTCTATCCTGTGCAAGCTGCTTCATCTCCCAGTACCTACTGCAACCTACATCCTTCTGAATCTGCTTAGTGTACTCATCTCTCGGTCTCCCTCTACGATTTTTACCCTCCACGCTGCCCTCCAATGCTAAATTTGTGATCCCTTGATGCCTCAAAACATGTCCTACCAACCGATCCCTTCTTCTAGTCAAGTTGTGCCACAAACTTCTCTTCTCCCCAATCCTATTCAATACCTCCTCATTAGTTACGTGATCTATCCATCTTATCTTCAGGATTCTTCTGTAGCACCACATTTCAAAAGCTTCTATTCTCTTCTTGTCCAAACTAGTTATCGTCCATGTTTCACTTCCATACATGGCTACACTCCAAACAAATACTTTCAGAAACGACTTCCTGATACATAAGTCTATATTCGATGTTAACAAATTTCTCTTCTTCAGAAACGCTTTCCTTGCCATTGCCAGTCTACATTTTATATCCTCTCTACTTCGACCATCATCAGTTATTTTACTTCCTAAATAGCAAAACTCCTTTACTACTTTAAGTGTCTCATTTCCTAATCTAATTCCCTCAGCATCACCCGATTTAATTTGACTACATTCCATTATCCTCGTTTTGCTTTTGTTAATGTTCATCTTATATCCTCCTTTCAAGACACTGTCCATTCCGTTCAACTGCTCTTCCAAGTCCTTTGCCGTCTCTGACAGAATTACAATGTCATCGGCGAACCTCAAAGTTTTTACTTCGTCTCCATGAATTTTAATACCTACTCCAAATTTTTCTTTTGTTTCCTTTACTGCTTGCTCAATATACAGATTGAATAACATCGGGGAGAGGCTACAACCCTGTCTCACTCCTTTCCCAACCACTGCTTCCCTTTCATGCCCCTCGACTCTTATTACTGCCATCTGGTTTCTGTACAAATTATAAATAGCCTTTCGCTCCCTGTATTTTACCCCTGCCACCTTTAGAATTTGAAAAAGAATATTCCAGTCAACATTGTCAAAAGCTTTCTCTAAGTCTACAAATGCTAGAAACGTAGGTTTGCCTTTTCTTAATCTTTCTTCTAAGATAAGTCGTAAGGTCAGTATTGCCTCACGTGTTCCAACATTTCGACGGAATCCAAACTGATCCTCCCCGAGGTCTGCATCTACCAGTTTTTCCATTCGTCTGTAAAGAATTCGCGTTAGTATTTTGCAGCCGTGGCTTATTAAACTGATAGTTCGGTAATTTTCACATCTGTCAGCACCTGCTTTCTTTGGGATTGGAATTATTATATTCTTCTTGAAGTCTGAGGGTATTTCGCCTGTCTCATACATCTTGCTCACCAGCTGGTAGAGTTTTGTCATGACTGGCTCTCCCAAGGCCGTCAGTAGTTCTAATGGAATGTTGTCTACTCCGGGGGCCTTGTTTCGACTCAGGTCTTTCAGTGCTCTGTCAAACTCTTCACGCAGTATCGTATGTCCCATTTCGTCTTCATCTACATCCTCTTCCATTTCCATAATATTGTCCTAAAGTACATCGCCCTTGTATAAACCTTCTATATACTCCTTCCACCTTTCTGCCTTCCCTTCTTTGCTTAGAACTGGGTTTCCATCTGAGCTCTTGATATTCATACACGTGGTTCTCTTCTCTCCAAAGGTCTCTTTAATTTTCCTGTAGGCAGTATCTATCTTACCCCTAGTGAGATAAGCTTCTACATCCTTACATTTGTCCTCTAGCCATCCCTGTTTAGCCATTTTGCACTTCCTGTCGATCTCATTTTTGAGACGTTTGTATTCCTTTTTGCCTGCTTCATTTACTGCATTTTTATATTTTCTCCTTTCATCAATTAAATTCAATATTTCTTCTGTTACCCAAGGATTTCTAGCAGCCCTCGTCTTTTTACCTACTTTATCCTCTGCTGCCTTCACTACTACATCCCTCAGAGCTACCCATTCTTCTTCTACTGTATTTCTTTCCCCCATTCCTGTGAATTGTTCCCTTATGCTCTCTCTGAAACTCTGTACAACCTCTGGTTCTTTCAGTTTATCCAGGTCCCATCTCCTTAATTTCCCACATTTTTGCAGTTTCTTCAGTTTTAATCTACAGGGCATAACCAATACATTGTGGTCAGAGTCCACATCTGCCCCTGGAAATGTCTTACAACTTAAAACCTGGTTCCTAAATCTCTGTCTTACCATTATATAATCTATCTGATACCTTTTAGTATCTCCAGGGTTCTTCCACGTATACAACCTTCTTTCATGATTCTTAAACCAAGTGTTAGCTATGATTAAGTTGTGCTCTGTGCAAAATTCTACTAGGCGGCTTCCTCTTTCATTTCTTAGCCCCAATCCATATTCACCTACTATGTTTCCTTCTCTCCCTTTTCCTACACTCGAATTCCAGTCACCCATTACTATTAAATTTTCGTCTCCCTTCACTATCTGAATAATTTCTTTTATTTCATCGTACATTTCTTCAATTTCTTCATCATCTGCAGAGCTAGTTGGCATATAAACTTGTACTACTGTAGTAGGTGTGGGCTTCGTATCTATCTTGGCCACAATAATGCGCTCACTATGCTGTTTGTAGTAGCTTACCCGCATTCCTATTTTCCTATTCATTATTAAACCTACTCCTGCATTACCCCTATTTGATTTTGTGTTTATAACCCTGTAGTCACCTGAGCAGAAGTCTTGTTCCTCCTGCCACCGAACTTCACTAATTCCCACTATATCTAACTTTAACCTATCCATTTCCCTTTTTAAATTTTCTAACCTACCTGCCCGATTAAGGGATCTGACATTCCACGCTCCGATCCGTAGAACGCCAGTTTTCTTTCTCCTGATAACGACATCCTCCTGAGTAGTCCCCGCCCGGAGATCCGAATGGGGGACTATTTTACCTCCGGAATATTTTACCCAAGAGGATGCCATCATCATTTAATCATACAGTAAAGCTGCATGTCCTCGGGAAAAATTACGGCTGTAGTTTCCCCTTGCTTTCAGCCGTTCGCAGTACCAGCACAGCAAGGCCGTTTTGGTTAATGTTGCAAGGCCAGATCAGTCAATCATCCAGACTGTTGCCCTTGCAACTACTGAAAAGGCTGCTGCCCCTCTTCAGGAACCACACGTTTGTCTGGCCTCTCAACAGATACCCCTCCATTGTGGTTGCACCTACGGTACGGCCATCTGTATCGCTGAGGCACGCAAGCCTCCCCACCAACGGCAAGGTCCATGGTTCATGGGCCGTACAAATTTGCAGTGGTTTTTATAGCAGCTATCAGCAGCAAACCTGTTTTTTGATCAGTCATTTCCTATCAGATAGCTCACAGTCCGTAGTACTTGATGTAAAGTCGTCGAATAAAACAGAACTGAAATCTTGGGTTACTCAAGGAAGGGGGGATGGGGGGGGGGGGGAAATACACTACTGGTCATTAAAATTGCTACACCATGAAGATGACGTGCTACAGACGCGGAAGTTAACCGACAGGATACTGTGATATACAAATGATTAGATTTACAGAGCATTCACACAAGGTTGGCGCCGGTGGCGAAACTTAGAACGTGCTGACATAAGGAAAGTTTCCAGCCGATTTCTAATACACAAACCGCAGTTGACCGGCATTCCCTGGTGAAACGTTGTTGTGGTGCCTCGTGTAAGGAGGAGAAATGCTTACCATCACGTATCCGACGACCACGAGCTGCGGACGGCCTCGTATCACTAGCAGTCGAGATGACAGGCATCTCATCCGCATGACTGTAACGGATCATGCAGTCACGTCTCGATCCCTGAGTCAACAGATGGGGACGTTTGCAAGACAACAACCATCTGGGCGAACTGTTCGACGACGTTTTTCAGCATCATGGACTATCAGTTCGGAGATAATCGCTGCGATTACCCTTGACGCTGCATCACAGACAGGAGCGCCTGCGATGGTGTACTGAACGGTGAACGTGGGTGCACGAATGGGAAAACGTCCTTTTTTCGGATGAGTCCACGTTCCGTTTACAGCATCATGATGGTGGCATCCGTGTTTGGCGACACCGAGGTGAACTCACATTGGAAGCGTGTACTCGTCATCGCCATACTAGTGTATCACCCGGCGTGATGGTATGAGGTGCCGTTGGTTACACAGAAAATGTTCGACTGCTGCCCTGGCCAGCATATTGTCCAAATCTCTCACCAATTGAAAACGTTTGGTCAATGGTGGCCGAGAAACTGACTCGTCACAATACGCCAGTCACTATTCTTGATGAACTGTGGTATCGTGTTGAAGCTGCATGGGCAGCTGTACCTGTACACGCCATCCAACCTCTGTTTGACTCAATGCTCAGGCGTATCAAGGCCGTTATTACGGTCATAGGTATTTGTTGTGGGTACTGATTTCTCAGGATCTATGCCTGCAAATTGCGTGAAAATGTAATCACATGTCAGTTCTAGTATAATATATTTGTCCAATGAATACCCGTTTATCATTTGCATTTCTTCTTGGTGTAGGAATTTTAATGGCCAGTAGTGTAGATTAGACACGACAGTATGAAAAGTGACAAATGACCCCAAAAAATGAAAAGTGTGATGTCGCCCACTTTAGAAATAAGAAATCATTTAAATTTCTGTTACATGGTAAACCATACATATCTAAAGTTAGTCAGTTCGTTTAAATACCTAGGCCTTACAGTTACGATCAACTTAAAGAGGATGATCAGACAGCCAACATTGAGGGTAATGTTCTATTGACAAAATACATAAGACATGCAACAAATCAACAAAGAGACTAGACTATGTACACCACACTTATCTGTCCTCTGCTAAAAAAACTGATGTGCGGTACGGAATGGAATTGTCGGTGAACATCTGAAATGTTCAGATAGGGGCAGCTTGTTCGTACTATAGACAAGTAGGCAAAATCTTTTCATGAAATTTCAAACATCGACTTTCTCATACGAAAGCGAAAATAGCTCTACCTAGGTCTAAATGATCATCGTACAAAATACGAGAAATCAGAGATCGCACCGAACGATTTATGTGTTCGTTCATTCCGGGCTGTTCGAGAGTACTTCTCCTGGCCAGGAATGCCCCTTTTGCCAGTGCTAGTACGATTTTGATGCCCTCCTTGCTCCATCCCTCATTTCTTATTTTTCTGCCTAGGTAGCAGAATGCTTAACTTCATCTATTTCGTGACCATCAGTCCTAATGTTAAGTTTCGCGCTGTTCTCTTTTCTGCTAATTCTCATTGCTTTCGTCTTTATTCTACTTACTCTCAATCCATATTCTGTACTCATTAGATTGTTCATTCTGTTCAGGAAATCATGTAATTCTTCGTCTCACTCATGATACCAATGTAATCAGCGAATCATGTCACTGATATCCTTTCACCTTTAATTTTAATTCCACTCCTGAACCTTCCTTTTATTGTCATCATTGCTTCTTCAATGCACACATTGATGAGTAGGGGAGGGGGGAGGACGGAAGAAAGACTATATCCTTGTGATGCACTCTATTTAATCCGAGTACTTCGTTCTCGGTCGTCCACTCTTATTCTTCTCACTTGGTTCTTGTACATACTGTATATTACCCGTCTCTTCCTATAGCTTATACCTTTTTCTCACAATTTCTTGCACCATTTTACATTATCGAACACTTTTTTCCAGATCAACAAATCCAATGAAAGTGTCTTTATTTTCCTTTAGTCTTGATACATTATCAACCAAAACGTAGGAATTGCCTCTCTGTTGCCTTCAGCCTTCTTAAAACCATGCTTATCGCCATGTAACAGCCGACCGGTGTGGCCGAGCGGTTCTAGGCGCTTCAGTCTGGAACCGCGCGACCGCTACGGTCACAGGTTCGAATCCTGCCTCGGGAATGGATGTGTGTGGTGTCCTTAGGTTAGTTGAGTTTAAGTAGTTCTAAGCTCTAGGGGACTGATGACCTCATCACCATCCCGAGACATCAAGGAAACGTCAATCTGGGAATGGTGGTGGGGCTTGAGGATAACAACTGTAGACGAAGACCAAGGTTCAAATACAGTAAGCAAGTTCAAATGATGTATGTTGAAGTAATTATGCAGAGATGGAAAGATTTGCAGAGGATGGTACAACACGGAGAGCTGTATCACATGTCTTCAGAGTGAAGAAAACAACAAAGGTAATGAATAAAGCAATCAAACTGACTGATTCAGTCATAAAATTTATTGATAAAACACATGCTTAATTTAAGGATTAAATCTGTTTAATCATTTGAATAGAATGTATAAATATATGAATGTTTGCTACTGTAGTCTATTTTAACATAATTAAGACTTTGATTTACATACAAACTGTAGTTGTTTACACAACCGGTTGCTAGGTCAGGAGACATCCATATCTACATGCATACTCCACAAGCCACTGTACGATATGTGGTGGAGGGTACCGTACTTAGTCATTTCCTTCCGTGCTCCAATCGAGAATGGCGCGAGGGAAAAAGCGACTGTCTATATACCTCAGTATGCCTCGCACTACTTGTACGAATTATACTTTTCTGTCAGCCGAATCGATCTGTAGTCAGCTGCAGACGTCCGTTCACTATGTTTTCTCTACAGTGTTTTGAGAAAAGAACGTCGTCTTCCCTCTATGGACTCCTATCTCACTTCAGGGAGAATCTGACGAGGAGAACACGGCAAGTGGGGTAACCTGATTTCCCAGAAACTTCGCTGATTGGAAGAGGAGCCAAAATAAGCGAACACGTTTCTAGGCCTATCCGCAGATACTCAACTGTATCTGAGATAACAACAGTTAAAGTTTTTGACCTAACTCAGATGCCTTTTAGCTCGCGTTAAGATAAACCTACCCGGTGATGGCGGCTAGCGCCGCAGTCTCACGCTTTTGCTTCCCATTTTCGAAACCCGGTTACCGTTTTCATTTATTTATTTTTTAAATTATTGTCGGTGACCACAGAAGTTACCACAGGAATGTTTCTCATCAACTTAGAGACAAGGTGTTATGTAAATTGTAAAATTATAACTGTGTTTCGCAATGAGTGTCGTACCAGTATTATATATGTGTGTACGGTGTTTTGCGGTTACAATATTTTTAAATTCTCATATCCTTATATTTCATTCTTAGATCATTTTCGTATATTAATTCTTGTATTTCATTCCTGTGTTTATTCTTCATGAAGGTTTGGTGCATTCCACTGGAAGACACCGATCGTAGAAACATTTCTAGCTTGAAGGATTACGATTACGAACACCACGAGTATCGCACGAGTGTACGCTTGCTACAGTGACATTTCTTCGTACGAATCTCACTCGGGAAAAAACTTCGTTAATACTTCCATAGATTTCATGCATTGGTAACCATTTCGCGGCAAACCAGGCGTGATGGATCACTTTTTCAAAAAACAGTCACTTACAACTGATTATGAATTAAGACACATTGCAGGTATTCAATAGCAAACAGTTGCAAATAATTTTTTCATTCATTTATTTCTTGTTTTTTGATTCATAGACCAGGCGTTCAATTAATAGACGATTAAGGACAACGTTAGTTAGAAATATGTTAGAGAGCATTCGTGTAATTCTCTACGGGCATGAGTAGATACATGAGAAACGAAAATAGAAGTAAAAATAATAATCGGGTTTCGAACATGGGTCGTGAAAGTGCCTAAAGCGGCGACGTTAGTTACTGTGCCAGCGCTTCGGTTGGACTGTTTGCTAGCTAACTGGCACATAAATTATCTCGAAAACTTGGCCATCATTTTCTCAGAAATTGTCGAATATCTACGAATACGTCGAGACAGGTATTCGTTTATTTTTATCCCTCTTTTACTGCATTTGTCGTATTCTCCAAGTCCGAAACACTAACGGTTTTACCGAACCCCCCGGTAATAGATGTAGCAGCACACCTCTGAATAGCTGGACCGTCCTTTACTCCGATCTGGTGGTGATCCCATACACTGGATGTACTTGATAATGGGTTCAAAAATGGTTCAAATGGCTCTGAGTACTATGGGACTTAACTTCTGAGATCATCAGTCCCCTAGAACTTAGAACTACTTAAACCTAACTAACCCAAGGACATCACACACATCCATGCCCGAGGCAGGATTCGAACCTGCGACCGAAGCGGTCGCGCGGCTCCAGACTGTAGCGCCTAGAACCGCTCGCCCACTCCGGCCGGCGATAATGGGTCGTAGTACTGTTTTATAAGCGGTCCCTTTTACAGATGGGCTAAGCTTAATAAAATTCTCCCATTAGAATTGATTTTGCACACTCATCTTCACTGACTTGCTTGTTCTACAAGCGGATACGCGCTCCGCAGAAGTAAAGTGTGTCGCTGATTACAGTCGTGCGTCGACACTGATAAAGCTCGCCTATGGGAGTGGAGCATGCTTCGAAAAACGTGACTTTTGTTAGCGCGACGAGCAGTACGTGGATTGTTTGCTGCTCCAGTGGGGGGGGGGGGGGGGAGGGGAGGGCAATTGTTCGACAGATACAATGTCATGTCGACGCGGCCTGCAGAAAGTTGAAGTCTTGCACCTGGAATTACCGTACTGGTTGGACATCTGACATGGTTTGTATATTTCATAAAAACGGCCGAGTAACTGTTAACTCTGTTGGTTAATCTGAAGATTTTTGGAACGTAATTTTTAAGATTACTGTATAGAGTGTCAACTGTTAACGTGACTTATTCACTATTACTGCGGTGGTTCTGCAGAGAATGCAGTCCATGTTGGTGAAGCTGAGTCGATCGGATTATCATTCGAATACTTCTGATGGAAAACTATGGCAAGCTGTTTTCTTGTACAACCAGTTGTGTTAAAACTGTGGCTGAATAGTCTTCTTTGCGTAATAGAGTAACAGTTTTATTGATTACTCTAGTCTTACAATACAGTTACTCTTTATCTTTGTTCACGTTCTAAAGTTATATCTTCTGATGGTATATTAATTGCTGTTGTAATAAAGTTTACTGCACCAAGAACTGACGATACAAATAAATACCGAGATATTGTATTTAAATAATTGTCGCTGATGACTATGAAAATTATATCTGTTGCATTTAAATTGTTGTAGATGTGTACGGAATAACCACCTTAAATCAACTAATGTTTAAATGAGTTTTGGACAGCTAGTGTTGTCATAAGAATGTTTAGGACTCAGCAGTGAAATTACTCTATGATCTACTGCCAATAAATGCAATTTCTTATTTCCTAGGGTTATCTTATCATTGGTTTTTTCTTTTTTTATGCACGAAATTCGTTTGAAATAAAAATGTCTAAGACAACATCACTCGCGGCTCAAGCAAGTTCCACGGCTTCCCTGTTCCGCTACATAAGGTCAGAAACACATTCCGGTAATATATTTTTATGGAGTCTTTCAGTATTCTTAATACGCTGTATCTCTTTTTAGTAGGTCCGCGAAGAGTAAGGTGGGCAAATAACATCTCATACAGACGAAATAGGCATTCATTCCACTTACACTCTACCCTTCAGCGAAATCCCAAGAAACCTTTATATGTGGCACAATAATTACGAAGAACACCTATACGGCACAGGAGCGTGCCGCATGGAAATCGTGCTACTTACGTTTGAAGATTTGGTGTTCATCACTCAGTTTTTTCAGTTGTGGTGGGAAGTTACAGAAAATTAAATTTCCTTAGTGAACACTTTGCAGTATTATGTTTATCCAAGTGCAAATCGTTTTCCTCTCCAATGTTCACTGAATGAACCTTGTAGTTTCTTCTGAATGAATGAATATTCTTAGCAAAAAGTTTCAAGATGGACTATACATATGGAAATGACAGAGTTAGGGTTCAGAGACACCTGAACATCGGTCGGTTCGCGAACAGACACCGCAAGTATACGGTTTGCCCTTTTCTGGACTACGAATATTTTTTTATGAGTACAGAGAGCACGCCCAAAATATATCATAAGAGATAATAGAGTCAAGGTAAGCAAACAACCCTTAGCGTTTCAGTGTGAGGGAGTGGTGAGATTATTCTTATACTGAAGGTAGCAGCATTCATTTAACAGACTGAAGGTGCAGGAGTAAACTGAGTTACTATTATTTAAGTAAAGTGAATATTTAAATGAACCTGAGTAACATTAACGTTTACGCATCTTTTAAAACTGTTATTTAAGTAGACGTTGCTGATACTGATTGTAAACGCAAATCTAACAATGAATATTTAAACTCTACGGTCTGATAATGAATTATGCAAGCACATTTGCGCGATCTGAATGCACAAACATCTCTGATTAAGAAAGAATTCCAAGCGCAGTGGACTGATAACAAATAAATACATCCGATTCAGTGCAGTTTACCGTTGTTTACAAAACAGAATGCACACACGGATAACGTTTCTGACTTCGTAAGATGACCATATCATCTGTGTTTAACCACACTTGCAAACTCCTCGCAGGCCTGTGAGATTATCGGACAACTGTCACTTATGTGGAATTGTGTTGCAGCTCTCTTCACACTGGAATATATGTTCAAATGTGTGTGAAATCTAACGGGACTTAACTGCTAAGGTCATCAGTCCCTAAGCTTACACACTACTTAACATAAATTATCCTGAGGACGAACACACACACGCATGCCTGAGGGAGGACTCGAACCTCCGCCGGGACCAGCCGCACAGTCCATTACTGCAGCGCCTAGACCGCTCGGCTAATACCGCCCGGCACACTGGAACATAGAAAACGATTCTGTACTGTACCTTGTAATAAGTAACAGTGCAATGTACTAACTTCCTCCTGACCACATGGTTACCGAAACTTTCTTATCTTCCAGTAAAAATCTTCTTGTATTAATTCTCGGGGCATGGTAATGGCTTAATCTTCAGATCAGTTTCAATAAAAATGAATCCTAGCCTAGCACAGTGACCCCAGGAGGTCTGATGGTAAATTCGCGTGAAGAAGATGTACATAGTGCGGGCGTGTGTTACAGTGCTTTTTTTTTCCCCATCATTCTTCTGACTGGTTTGGTGCGCCCCCCCCCCCCCCTACTAAATTTCCCTCCTGCGCCAAACCCTTCACGTTACATGTAAGTCTGAAGGCTTTCTTCATATTACAGTAGCACATCCACCCTACTTTTTCTATTATTTGTTGAAGGTATTTCAGTCCCTGTCTTCCCCTACAGCTTTTATTCCTTGTAGTACCACTGAGGCTAATCACTGATACTTTAACATATGTCTGGTTATCCTGTTTCCTCTTCTTGTCAGTGTTTTCCATACGTCCTTTCCTTCATCGATTCTGCAGAGAACCTCTTCAACCCTCATCATTTCACCTGATTTTCAACATTTTTCTGCAGCACCCCACTCACCACCGGCTTTACTGTTTTTTATATTTTCAACTGGGCAAGGTTAATTGAGGGCTTTCAACTCTGGAAACGTGTTCTCAGAATTGCCTTAAAGTCCAAACACTACTGCCTTCTGCTCTTGAAAGGTTATTGTAATTTCCTCTTGGTCTTGCAAAAGGAAATTTGTAAATTTAATGTATTGTTTCAGCGATTGTTGCAATATATGTATTTCCTTAATTTTCAGAATTTAACCTTGTGGCCTTCGGCCATGTTATTGCGTTTGTTTATCTCTTTCTGTGCACCCTGCGGGCCATCAACCCTTTTAGCATCTTAAAACACTGTGGCCTTCTGCCTTCAGTAATCATCACAGTATATTTGGAATTTGAAGATTTTATCCAGTGGCCTTCAGCCGCTCCGCAAGCTGATCCCATATATGTATACGATTTATCTCATTCGTAAATTTAACGGTGTGTCATGTATTTTCAAAATTGAACTTATTCTAAAGCATCTGTTGAAGGCCTTAAGCCGCAAAACAAATTTAATTCTTTCGAAAGTGTATTTGTGAACTAAATAATAAATTACAATTTTGAAATGAATCAGACCGAAACTCCCTTGGCCCTTTTCACAGCCCTAATTACCTGTTAGCCCTGCGTGATTTAGCGGGCGTGTAACATTTCTCTGCAGCACATGCTGGCGCGATCACCAAGGTGCAAATCATTTACGTGTAACTTCCGCGCTCCTTCAAATCTGTTCGTTGTAATCAGCTTGCTGAGGTTGCACCAAGCTTCCGTGCTCGTGTTCTCAAGCTTCCCTCTGTGATGTAAGCCAGTCCTCCTCCGCCACCGTGAAGTGCGTCGCCATTTTGTCAGCCGAGGTTTGGCTCAACTGCCTAGTTAACGCGGCAGTTCCGTGTAGCCAGCTCTCGTAGCGACAGTTTCATACAGAATTAACACCGCAAACCTTAAAACTTCAGAGCCGGCTGGCTTGCTTTACATAATTTCATGCTGAATGTTTAATGAGACAGACTGAAGCTCAAAGGAAATCTAACTGAAACTTGCAAAAAGGGCTGTGTGCACGAAGTTGTAGGTGAATCGAAGCAATTTATGGTGGAAGGTTGCTGTCTTCTTGGTACGCGGATTCCCTACTGCTTGTGGTGGTCGTTTAGACAGGTCTTTCTAGTCCACATCTCATTCCTTGGGACAAGGAGTGAGAGAGGAGAAACACTGAGTTCTGTAATAAATTGCAGCTATTAATAGCGAATACTCTGTTACTCTTAATGTTACCACCCTTGTATTTAATGTCACCAAAGGTTGTTTTGACTTTGCTCTATGCCGAGCCAGTCCTTCCGACAATCATTTCTTTTTCGATTTCTTCACATTTTTCATGCAACCATTTCGTCTTAGCTTCCCTGCACTTCCCATTTATTTCATTCCTCTGCGACTTGCATTTCTGTATCCTAAGTTTAGCGGAACATTTTTGTACTTCCTCCTTTCATCAATCAATTGAAGTATTTCTTCTGTTATCCATAGTTTCTTCGCAGTTTCCTACTTTGTAGCTATTTTTTCTTCTTTCCAACTTCTGTGATGAGCCGTTTTAGACATGTCCATTCGTCTCCAACCGTACTGTCTCCTGAGCTATTCCTTACTGCTGTTTCTATAGCCTTAGAGAACTTCAAGTTATCTCGTCATTCCTTAGTATTTCTGTATCCCACTTCTTTGCTTACTGATTCTTCCTAAGTAATGTCTTAAACTTCTGCGTACTCTTCATCACTACCCTATTCCAATCTCTATATATGCGCCTGGGTACCCCTTACAATCCAGTATCTGATTTCGGAATCTCTGTCTGACCATGATGTAATCTAACTGAAATCTTCACGTATCACCCGACCTTTCCCAAGTATACCTCCTCCTCTTGTGATTACTGAACAGAGTATTCGCTATTACTAGCTGAAATTTATTACAGAACTCAATTAATCTTCCGCCTTTCTCATTCCTTGTCCCAAGCCCATATTCGCCTGTTATCTTTTCTTCTACTCCTTTCCCTACAACTGCATTCCAGTCCCCCATGACTATTAGATTTTCATCTCCCGTTACATACTGTACTACCCCTTCAGTATCCTCATAAACTTTCTGTATCTCCATCTGCAGCTTCCGGCGTCGACATGTGCACCTGATAACAATAACCCTATCACTGAACTGTTCACAGTAACGCACTCTCTGCCCTACCTTCCTATTCGTAACGAATCCTACTCCCGCTATACCAGTTTCTGCTTCTGTCGATATTACCCTTTACTCGTCTGACCAGAAATCCTTGTCTTCTTTCCACTTCACTTCACTGACCCCACTATATCTAGTTTGAGCCTTTTCATTTCCCTTTTCAGATTTCCTACCACGTTCAAGCTTCTGAATTCCACTCTCTGACTCGCGGAATGTTATTATTTCGTTGATTATACAATATTTTTTCTCATGGTAACCTCCCCCTTTCCAGTCCCCTCTCAGAGATCTGAATGGCGGACTATTCCGGAATCTTTTGCTAAAGGACAGATCATCATGACACTGCTTCAGTTACAGACCACAAGTCCTGTGGATACATGTTACGTGCCTTTAATGAAGTGGTTTCCGCCTTCTGCATCCTCATGCCATTGATCTTTGTTGATTCTTCCGCCTTCAGGGGCAGTTTCCCACCTCTAGGACAAGAGAGTGCCCTGAACCTCTGTCTGCTCCTCCGCCCTCTTTGACAAGGCTGTTGGCAAAATGAGGGTGACTTCTTATGCCAGAAAATTTAAACAGTGGCGGGATTCGAACCCGGGACCGATGATGTTTTTATTATGAATGAAAGAGGCTAACCCAAGACCACACCTACATATATTCAAGGTTACACAATTTACTGAGTTCTCGACCTCACATTATTCTTCAGACCGAGAGGTGGCTGCAACGCGAAATACAAATCTCTGAGATATTTAGCGAGTCATGGAACATATATTGAATAAACAGATTAGACGCCACAGGAGTGTTGTTTGCAACTGACAAAAATATTGTCTTCGTTGAGGTCTAAATTGAGTGCGATAGTTAAGTTATTTGGTCATGTGTTACTGGTCTAGGTGATACCAGGTTTTTACCTGCCACCCGATTCTAGTGTGACACTTTAAGAGTAATTCGGAGAAAGTCTACGGCCAGTAGCGAGTAAGCAACGAGATCGTGCAACACTAGTAGGAGGTGAGTTTAACCTACCAAGTATAGAGAGGTACATCTACGGATTCACTGCAGGGAGTACAGATAGACAGTCTTGCGAACTACTTTTGAACAGTTTTTCCGAAATCTGTCTTGCGCGACAAGTTCGGTACTCCACACGAAATGGAAATATATTTTACCTTGTAGCTACAAACAGGCCTGACCTTATCTTCGGTGTCATTACAGAGACAGGGATTAGTGCTCATGATGTCATAGCGACTATACTTATTGAAGTAAATAAATCAGTCAATGAGGCTAGGAGAGTGGAACTTCTGGACAGACTAAAACTGTGTGCCACACCGAGAATCGAACTCGGTACCTTTGTCTTTTGTTGTTAAGTGCCCTACCGATTGCGCTACCCAAGCACGACGGGCAAGGCGTCCTCTCAGCGTTGCTACCACCGGTACCTCATCTCCTACCTTGGGTAGCTCAGTTGGTAGAGCACTTGCCTCCTTAAAGCAGAGGTCCCGAGTTGGAGTTTCGGTCCGGCACGCAATCTTCCAGGAGGTTTCATGTAAGCGCACACTCCATGTCATTCAGGCTACGAGAGTGTTTCTGCTAGAAAGAGCAGATAAGCGGTTGCAAGGGTCTCACTTTCACAATTAACTGACATCGCCTACTTGCTCCATGACAGACACAGACGAATTACCGGCAAAGTTTAAACAGATTGTAAATCGTGCTCTGGGGCAGTATGTGCCTAGTTAGTGGATAAATGATGGAAAAGACCCACCGAGATTTAACAACGAAATTCG
Source organism: Schistocerca gregaria (assembly GCF_023897955.1). Taxonomy (NCBI): domain Eukaryota; kingdom Metazoa; phylum Arthropoda; class Insecta; order Orthoptera; family Acrididae; genus Schistocerca; species Schistocerca gregaria. Next base: position 718,824,407 of record NC_064921.1, on the reverse strand, counting down.
AAAACTGCTGTGGAAGCAAAGGCTGTTGCACTCTCGATTCAAAGGAAAACGCGCAAATGTCGTCAGACAAAAGTTAGTAGAGATTCGTGCGTCTGTGAAGACATCTGTGGGCGAAGCATGAAAACTACCACCGTAATACCTTAGCAAAATATCTGGCCGAGAACCTGAGAGAATTCTGGTCCTATGAACATAGCTAACCGTATCTAATACTTACAACCAGTCACTTGTGGGGAAATCGGATGTGGCAGTTGAAGACAGCAGAAGAGAATCTGAACTTTTAAATTTTACGTTTAAGAAATCGTTCGCTTAGCAGAATCGTACAAACATACCGCCGTTTAACCATCGCATAGAATCCCATATGGAGGAGGTAGCAAAAGGTACACCTGATGTAGAGAAGCAACTGCAAGATGGAATCCCAATTCGATTATACAATATGTACTCTACGGCATTATCCCATCACTTAGCTTGCATTTATCGCGAATCTCTCACCCAGTGCAAAGTACTAAGAGACTGAAAAAGAAGCGGAAGTAACTTCTTGTATAAGAACGGACCCGAAAACTTACAGACCAATATCTTCAACATTTAACAACTTCGAGTACAGATTTAAGTGTCAGTAGGTCGTTTCTGAAAGTATTTGTATGGAGTCTAGACTTTAAACAAATACGTGGACGATAAATAGTTTAGACAAGAAGAATATAGAATATGGGATGCTACAGAAGAACTTTGAAGATTATATGGGTAGATCACGTAACTAATGAGAAGGTACTGAACAGAATTGAGGAGGAGAGGAAATTTTGGAATAACCTGACTAAAAGAAGGGACGAGTTGGTAGGACACGTTCTGAGGCACCAAGGGATCACCAACTTAGTATTGGAGGGAATCGTGGGGGATTAAATTCGCAGAGGTAGACCAAGAGATGAATACACTAAGGAGATTCAGAAGGCTGCAGTAGTTACTCGGAGATGAAGAAGCTTGCACAGGATAGAGTAGCTTGGAGAGCTGCATCAAAATAGTCTCTGGACTGAAGACAACAACAACAACAACTACATCTTTAACATCGGTTTGCTGCAGCATTCTTGAACATATTCTCAGAAATAATAAATATCCTAAAGATCGAAAAGCTTCTGACCACGAATAAGTACTGTTTTAGAAAGCTTCGCTGGTGTGGATCACAGCTTGTCTCTTCTCGCATCATATACTGCGAACTATGGATGAAGGGCAATAAGTAGATTCTACGTTTTTAGTTTTTCGAAAAGAATTTGACACGGTGCCCCCTGCAGACTGTTAACAAAGGTAAGAGCATGTGGAATAGATTACCAGATATAGGACTGACCCGAAGACGTTTAAAGTAATTGAACACAGTTCGTAGTCATCGACGGCGAATGTTCACTAGAGATAAGATTATCGCCACAAGTGGCCCAGGGGCGATGAGAGAACCGCTATTTGTTTGGGTCTACATAAATGATGGGGAGGACAGCGTGAGGAGCAAGTCGTCGTTGAATGTTGTAGGAGGATACTAGATAACTTACATAAGTTTTCTAGTTGGTGTGACAAATGGCACGTAGCTCTAAATGTATAAAAGTAAGTTAATTCGGATGAGTGAGAAAAAACAAACCCGAAATGTGTGAATACAGCATTAACGGTGTCCTGCTTGGATGTCGATCATGTTACATACAGAAGGCTTCCGTTCAAACTCGACAGGTGCGTAGGATGATCGACGCCGGCCGCGGTGGTCTCGTGGTTCTAGGCGCGCAGTCCGGAACCGTTCGATTGCTACGATCGCAGGTTAGAATCCTGCCTCGGGCATGGATGTGTGTGATGTCCTTAGGTTAGTTACGTTTAAGTAGTTCTACGTTCTTGGGAACTGATGACCACGGCAGTTGAGTCCCATAGTGCTCAGAGCCATATGAACCAGGACTTTTTAGCCAAAGGAGCCAAGGCCTGAGTGCTCTAGAACTGAATCCCGGCGTCCGAAGTCGCATCAGACTGTTAGAAGACGATTGCATGATGGGAATCTTCGTTTCGACGACAGTGGCGACCACATCACCATAGACTCAGTTACATATCGTCAAGAAATCATGCAGAATAGATGTCTCACAATTGACGTCGCGTGTTATTTACGGACGAAACTCGGATCTTTTTTGTACCCTGTTAATCGCAGAGAACGCTTTCGGAGACGGCCCAGTGGTATGGAACGCCTACAACACATTGTACCACATGTGGCAGAAGGTGGTGTTAGATTTACATTCCAAAGAGGTGTTACATGGGGCCGCATTGTTCTCGTGATAATAGGTCTGAAAGACCAAGATTATGCAACCAATAGCACGACTGTGCTCCAACATCTTGGTGACAACTTAATCTTGGTAGATAATAAATCACTTGCTATTCGTATTGTTCTCTTGAACACGTTCCTTCAGAACGCTAGGATAGCGAGAATGGAGTGGCCTGCCTGTTCCCCACACATGTTACCAGTCGAAAGAGTGTTGGATCAATTCAGACCAGCCGTTCTTGGACGTCGACAGCGACCGCGTACTCTGCGGGCCCTACGCCCAATCGCCGTTGAAGAGTGGGACGCTTTGGACCGGGGCTGCTCTGATGATCCCATCGATGGTACGCCAAGGTGGATTAAAGCCCACAACAGACCAAAGGACGTTCCAACGCGTACTGACGTTTCTCAGGAATGTTGGGAAAATTCCCCGGTGGGAAACAAACAATTTTGTCGTTATACAAATGTTTATTTTTTTATGTTTTTTTACTAAATTTAGTGTTGTGGACAACACGTTGCCAATGAATATATATGCATGCCTCAGAGTCTATTTTTGTTTTTTATGCCATGAATTCCGAAATAACGGGGTAATGCATTACTTTTTTGACGTGTGTGTTAAGGTTTCTTCCATTCACCGGAAGGGTGTGGAAAGAGTGACTTTTGTATGTCTCTGAACGAGCTGTTGTTTTCCTACATTTTTTTGGTATGGTCCCTGCGGTTTAGATCTGAAGAAGGATCATGGTTTATGTCCTGAAAAATCAAATCTCTGACTATTGTAGGCAGGTTCTCGTGTGATTTGCAACTTCTCTGTTCCTATGTCTGTTAGTTAAGATTTTTCATTGTATCTCTCACACTCGTTTGGTACTCAAACAAGGTTTTAACCTTAAGGATCGCCTTCGTTTGTGTACTCTCTTCATGGACTGTTAATCCGATCAGATTAACGTCCCATACAGTTTACCAGTGTCAAAATGTACGTCTTGCGAGAATTTAACATGCAGCCTCTATTTTATAGTATGGCTCAATGGTCAACTGGTTAAATATGTGTCAGACGAAGGTCCAAAGATTCCAGTTTCGATCCCCGGTCACTCCTGGAATTTTTTTGTCACTTGTCACTTCTTTCACATATGTCAATGTTTGTTCTTAATGTCTCTGCAGGAATGGCAGGCCATTCTTCCTCAAGGACCTAGACCGTAGAAGGTAGTGATGTTAAAGATTTCTCCTGAGCCGAAATCAGCGTTGTAGTTCATCCCACAGGAGTTCCGCTAGGTTCAGGTCAGGACTCGTTGCATGCCAGTCCGCTTCACGAAGTTTTATCTTCAAAGCGTTGCCTAACATATGCTGCTCTGTGACAGGGTGCATTGTCATGCTGATATGGTCGTAGTGCCAGAACTGTCTTCTGTACTCACTACACAGTCCTGTAAAATGTAGCTTTTTCTTAAGCACAATAAGGGTATCACACACCTTACTGTTTGCACTACACGTGATGACGGGTAATGTTCTTCAGGCATTCATCAAATCCAAATCCTTCCATCGGTTTACCACAGGGTTTAGCGTCATCCATCACTCCTAGTCACTCATTTTCAGTCATTCACTGCCCAGTGGAGGCCCTCGTTGCATTACCACAAGCATAGCTAAGAGATGGTACAGAAATACTGTATGTGACTTAGGAGGAGCTGTTTACCATTTTACTACATTCCTGTCAACTCCCTACGCAGAGTCGCTATACTATCTTGACAAGTGTTACAATAATTCCACGGCAAAGTTCAAAGGATTCCATCCGTCAATACATGAAATTTTCCAGGCCTCGATTGAGGAGTGAGTTGTGGTTTTTCGTTCTCGTTTCCGGTCCACTGTCACCAACAGTGGACATTGGCACCTTTAGAAGGGTTGAAATGTCCCTCATGGATTTGTTACTAAGATGATGTGCAATGACCAGTCTCTCCTGAAAGACAGAGTCTTCTGTTACTGCTTTCCTGTTGAGGACACAGTATTCCCTGCCTCCTTTCATAATGGCGGGTCCGTCTCTCGTGACATCTAGTGGTCAGTTGAACGATACTTAGGAGTATCCGCATACTTTTGATCAGATAATCTATCTAATCGTTCCACTTGTTGTATTTACACGATGATACCGACATATACTAGTGCGATGCGTTATGACTCGTTACTATTAAAATCGAAGGACACCACGTATTTATGTTCCTTAATTGCACAACTATTCACACTCATGCTCATAAATTAAGGATAATTGCAGAATGTGGTGGCATACAACGTGACACCACACAAAACTGGTGCTAATGGCATAGGCATAGAGGGAACACACATGACACTGATCTGTACGTCCACGGTATTCGTGTTGAGAAAACCGTCCCGAAAAACATGTGCTGTTTCCTGTGAATTTACCCCGACATCAGTATCGGATATGATCACCATGCACACGTACACAGGCCGCACAACGGGTTGGCATACTCTGGATCAGGTGTCGAGTAGCTGCTACGGTATAGCCTCCCATTCTTGCACCAGTGCCTGCCGTAGCTCCTGAAGTGTCATAGGGGCGTGAAGACGTGCAGCGATACGTCGACCGAGAGCATTCCAGACGTGCTCGATAGGGTTTAGGTCTGGAGAATAGGCAGGCCACTCCATTCGCCTGGTTTCTTATGTTTCATGGTACTCCTCCATGATGGCTGCTCGGTGGGGCCGTGCGTTATCATCCGCGAGGAGGAAGGTGGGATCCACTGCACCCCTGAAAAGTCGAACATACTGGTGCAAAATGACGTCACGTTATACCCTACCTGTTACAGTTCCTCTGTCAAAGACATGCAGGGGTTTACGTGCACCAATCATAATCCCACCCCACACCATCAAACCACGACCTCCATACAGGTACCTTTCAAGGACGTTAAGGTGTTGGTAACTGGTTCCTGGTTCACGCCAGATGAAAACCCGGCGAGAATCACTGTTCAGATTATACCTGGACTCGTCCGCGAACATAACCTGGAACCACTGTCCTAATGACCATGTACTGTGTTCTTGACACCAGGCTTTATGGGCTCTCCTGTGGCAGGGGTAAGTGAAATGCACCTTGCAGGTCTACGGTCGAATAAACCATGTCTGTTCAGTCGTCTGTAGACTGTGTGTCTGGAGACAACTGTTCCAGTAGCTGCGGTAAGGTCCCGAGCAAGGCTACCTGCAGTACTCCGTGGCCGTCTCCGGGCACTGATGGTGAGATATCGGTCTTCTTCTGGTGCTGTACACTGCGGACGTCCCGTACTCTAGCCTGGACACGTTTCCTGTCTGCTGGAATCGTTGCCATAATAGTGAGATCACACTTTGTGGCAGACGGAGGCCCCGTGCTACGACCTGCTGTGTTTGACCAGCCTACCGTCTCCCTAGTATTCTACCCCTCACAATTAATATGTTTTCTCTGAGGCATTTTCAACACACAGACACCGTTAACATGTCTGAAAACGTCCGCACACTTACTCGCTTCACCGTACTCTGACATGCACCAACACACCTCTGCGCATGTGGACGGCTGCAAGCGCCACCGTGCAACGACCGTAGGTCAAATGCACCGCATGGTCATACGCCGAGGTGATTTAAACCCGCAAACCGCCCAGGAGCGTTGTTTTACCATGTATCAGCATAATCCTTAATTTATGAGCATGAGTGTATTTCTCTGTTTTAAGTGATGATTGCCGACCTTTGCACCAGATACATTATCGAGGATTACCTTTATATTGCTGCAGTTTTCGTCGGATGGAATTTCCCCTCAAATACTGCTTCTGTGGAAATTGAGATTGCTACTAGTGGTATTCGCTGAGTCACTGATGTATAACACGAATAGCAGCGCTGACACTGCTATTCTCCCTTGGTGCATACCAGGTTTTAATTCAGCGCGTTCTGAGATTGCTCTGCATCCAGAGGAATATGATGCATCTAGCCTACCTGGCCGGTCGGTGTGGCCTGCGGTTCTAGGCGCTTCAGTCTCGAACCGCGCGACCTTTACGGTCGCAGGTTCTAATCTTGCCTCGGGTATGGATGTGTGCGTTGTCCTTTGGTTAGTTAAGTTTAAGTAGTTCTAAGTTCTAGGGGACTGATGACCTCAGATGTTAAGTCCCATAGTGCTCAGAGCCATTTGAACCATTTTGAACCAGCCTACCTGGAAATGATCGATCCAGTTGCGAACTTCATTTGGTATCCCACGGGAACTTATTTTCTTTGGGAGGCGTCAGTGTGATACCATGCTGATTTCCACGGAGAAGTAATCATGTCCGCTTTGATAATTTGTTGTCTTGGTCTGCTGCGAATATAAAGGATGGTAGTTCTATTTCCTTTATAGGCAGACGGATGTGACTGATGCTCTATTCCAATCACTAGCACCTTTCATGCCAACCTTTCTAGGACCAATCAAGCAAGTTTAAAACAAAGAAGATGATAATTTTAAAATATATCAGAAAATTAAAATTATACTTGTAACTACAATGGGACCTAACTCACGCTTTTGTAATATAAAAAATAGATCTTGGTGTTTATTCATGTCGCAGAAGGGGGTGAATAAAAACAGCGGTGTTGATCTTATTATTTTTCTCTTTGGGGTGTATAGGGAAAGGTCAAAATCTGGTTTGTATCTAAGAGAATAAGAACCAAAATTTATCAATACAACGAAAAACCAGCCCCAGTTGCAAATTTCACTGTTTTTATTTAGTCGAGGGCTGGTTTCGGGTCGGAACCAATTTTCATATCATCGTAACAGATAGTCAAAACGATATTTCCGAAAATGCGAAAGCCATTCCAAGATATATTCGTATTGTGAGGTGCAAATTAATAGTTTCAGCGCATACTGATAACTCAGCACATATAGACAACTTCGGCTGGTTTTCTTTCTACTAATTAACGGCAGCCGCTGACCTGGAATTATTCCAGGCGAATGGAGTGGCCTGCCTATTCTCCAGACCAAAACCCTATCGAGCACGTCTGGAATGCTCTCGGTCGACGTATCGCTGCACGTCTTCACGCCCCTACGACACTTCAGGTGCTACGGGACATGTTGGAAGTTTGCAAAATTTATGTGGTTTAGAAAATAAGTTTTATTTAAAACAAAAACTGAACGTATTGCATGAATTTTAGCTTTATATTCTGTTTTTCAAGTAAAAATGGTTATACGTTGAATTACTTTATTGTAACATTAAAGACATGGTTTTGGTTTGTTTAGTAACACATGAAGTCACTGGCATCATGATTAAAAATCAACTCTTTGTATCTACAAGTCGTACTCTCAGAAGTAACGAAGATTTTTCGAATAACATTTTCTTGACTAATAAATTATTCCTCATCTATTAAAGAACCTATAATTGGCCTTTTTTGGAAAAGATAGTTAATATGACATCTGCTTTCGGAAAAGCAAATTTTACTTGCATATAATCTAAATGACAGCTTACGTTTTGCATTTACTTTAATAATGGCATAAATTCTTGGGCCGAAACAGTGCCACATGGTTCTTCGTTCCCATCAGATTCTTGGTCTTGGTCTGAAGAAACACCAGCGATTGCTGTTCACGTTCACCCCACACATCCCAAAAGCGCAACCCTAAATTTTCAGTTAGTCGAAACACAAGACAGATTAAGGTGGGTTACTTTAAAACCGAACCTTTGGTTAATGAAGCGGGACTGCAAATTTTCTTACCATGTAATTAAATTGAAACGACACAATTTAGCTTGGTACTTACAAACGAAGTTCGATAAGCGAATTCAGCCGCACTTCTCGTGTTTGTCGCGAAGTGAACACATCATCTGACAGTGAGACTAACTTTGAAATTTAGAATTAATCTGTTAAATTATTTCACTTCCAAATTAGACTAACAAATATGTCAATTATTTTATGATTTGTCTTCCAGCACGATAGCATAAAACGCTCTTGATGCTTCGTCTGTATTTGCCCCTTTGTTTTTAATTACTGCAGTTCACGTTATCAGCCTTCCTAAGACAAAGTTCATAAGGATTCCAAAAGTGTGACGGTATTTGACGTAGATCGCATTACTGTTAAACAAATTACACTCCTGGAAATGGAAAAAAGAACACATTGACACCGGTGTGTCATACCCACCATACTTGCTCCGGACACTGCGGGAGGGCTGTACAAGCAATGATCACACGCACGGCACAGTGGACACACCAGGAACCGCGGTGTTGGCCGTCGAATGGCGCTAGCTGCGCAGCATTTGTGCACCGTCGTCGTCAGTGTCAGCCAGTTTGCCGTGGCATACCGAGCTCCATCGCAGTCTTTAACACTGGTAGCATGCCGCGACAGCGTGGACGTGAACCGTATGTGCAGTTGACGGACTTTGAGCGAGGGCGTATAGTGGGCATGCGGGAGGCCGGGTGGACGTACCGCCGAATTGCTCAACACGTGGGGCGTGCGGTCTCCACAGTACATCGATGTTGTCGCCAGTGGTCGGCGGAAGGTGCACGTGCCCGTCGACCTGGGACCGGACCGCAGCGACGCACGGATGCACGCCAAGACTGTAGGATCCTACGCAGTGCCGTAGGGGACCGCACCGCCACTTCCCATCAAATTAGGGACACTGTTGCTCCTGGGGTACCGACGAGGACCATTCGCAACCGTCTCCATGAAGCTGGGCTACGGTCCCGCACACCGTTAGGCCGTCTTCCGCTCACGCCCCAACATCGTGCAGCCGGCCTCCAATGGTGTCGCGACAGGCGTGAATGGAGGGACGAATGGAGACGTGTCGTCTTCAGCGATGAGAGTCGCTTCTGCCTTGGTGCCAATGATGGTCGTATGCGTGTTTGGCGCCATGCAGTTGAGCGCCACAATCAGGACTGCATACCACCGAGGCACACAGGGCCAACACCCGGCATCATGGTGTGGGGAGCGATCTCCTACACTGGCCGTACAGCTCTGGTGATCGTCGAGGGGACACTGAATAGTGCACGGTACATTCAAACAGTCATCGAACCCATCGTTCTACCATTCCTAGACCGGCAAGGGAACTTGCTGTTCCAACAGGACAATGCACGTCCGCATGTATCCCGTGCCACCCGACGTGCTCAAGAAGGTGTAAGTCAACTACCCTGGCCAGCAAGATCTCCGGATCTGTCCCCCATTGCGCATGTTTGGGACTGGATGAAGCGTCGTCTCACGCGGTCTGCACGTCCAGCACGAACGCTGGTCCAACTGAGGCGCCAGGTGGAAATGGCATGGCAAGCCGTTCCACAGGACTACATCCAGCATCTCTACGATCGTCTCCATGGGAGAATAGCAGCCTGCATTGCTGCGAAAGGTGGATATACACTGTAGTAGTGCCGACATTGTGCATGCTCTGTTGCCTGTGTCTATGTGCCTGTGGTTCTGTCAGTTTGATCATGTGATGTATCTGACCCCAGGAATGTGTCAATAAAGTTTCCCCTTCCTGGGACAATGAATTCACGGTGTTCTTATTTCAATTTCCAGGAGTGTATGTTGGCCGTACATACTGTCCATTTGCACCCAATTACTACTAGGTCAATGTTTACATGTTTGTATAGACGGACACTAAATTCGCAGATGTTTACGGATGTAACGTGGTGTTCATAATTATGGATGATTCTGCAAGCTAAAAGCACAGGAATTAACCCCTTATACAGAGATACAATTAAATTCCTTTATAGAGGGCTACATTTTTCTATATTGAAAAAAAAAGCACGTGATAATGGCTACTTGTAGTTCACCGTTTGGAAGTCAAGCTTCGCAGCACTTTGCACCTCACGCTTTCTCGCCTCTCCCGTTCGCACTGCCTACGGCGTTGCACGTGTTCTGTGGGGTGACATTTCCAACTGGCAGAGTTTCTTGCCAGGACCGACCTGCAAGGCAGTCGCATTAAATTTGCTGGCTTCTTCATTCTCGTTACACCATAATTGATTTACAAGTATTACGCCGAGTTTCCGCGTGAACTTGTTCCTCTACTAATAAGCGAGTCTTCCTTCACCGTGAAATGTGTCACACCCTTGGATGCAGCGCTTCTAATTAAGGTTTCTCAGTTCTGCGAAAACTCCACTCTTGTTTTTTCAATTCCAGCTCTGTCATGGTTTACTTCCCTGACGATATTAATCTTGTACGTTTAGTACTGCACTGGGAGCTAATAAAGAGTACATGTAGGTACATAAAGTGCTACATTTTTCCGCCTGTAAACTAAATCATCTTCTATGAAAGCAAGGAAACCACTTGTCTACAGGCTTTCATTCGCTTCATCGTTGAGACGTTAATTATTCTTTAAAAATTGGTAGGAATGAGATAATATAAACATACTGTAAGTAAATCTAGTCTCATTATTCAGTTCAAACAACCGTGAAAAACAGATACGTCTTCTTTTTATTCTATTTGCTGGTGATATTGACAAGAACGGTATGGGTAGAAATACCATCAGGGAGCAGCGTGACTTGAAATAACAAGTGCACGTTTATACGTTTTTAAGACTTTTTTTTACTCAGAGCGACGCAGGAGGTCCGGTACAAATAACAGTTCAACACTTCCGAACAATTATTCCAGTGGTGATTTTACAATTTTCAGTTATTACGACTGAGAATTATTTCATCAAGCCAGTCGGACGTACGTACAGAAACAGTATAAACATTATTATTTGTTTCACACACATAAGTTAGGCAGAAGATGCTGATAACTTTTGAATTTACACCAGTTATGCGGAATAAACGACTACACAATTTCATTAATTACACAATACAAAAGAAAAAATGAAATGAAATGAGCGTATGGCATTGTTGGCCCGGAGGCCCCATTCGAGGGAGTTCGGCCTCCGTATTGCAAGTCCTTTTTAGTTGGCGCCAAATCGGCGACTTGCGAGTCAGTGATGACGAAATGATGATGAAGGAAAGTATGGCGTTCTTATTATGTTTTCGATATACATTTCAACAAAGTTTTCAAAAAACTTGTAGAGTAATTTCGCATTTTATGCACGCAGTATCTTTTGATGATTTGTTTACATTTGTTAAACTCACATCGAGTAGTAGTAAACTTTAATACGTGCGTTGCTGATAAAGACGGTAACAGCAGTTTTTGTAATATTCTGAACATTGCTTTGCGTGATTCGGCCGATAAGCAAAAATGGGCGACATGTTATAACAAGTTTTCATTATGTGATAATTGAAACAGAGTACTATAATTTTAGACACTCCTGCCAACCGACCGAGTTATGTGGGTTTGATACGTTAGTACTTCGTAATCATTTACATATTACGTTATCCACTAGGTAGAGACCGCAGCTTTGTTTACGTTTCTGACATCGTGGTTATCCTGTCCTTTGTCTAATACAGAATGGTTCCATATGATATAATTAGTGCACTAAGGTAATATACAAAATAGATCCATTACATTCTTGTGAATGTTTTAGAATCTGGGCGGTGGCTATTCCTTCATGAAGTAAAAGTTCTGGTGACGATCTGTTCCATTTGCTGTCCGTTCTAGTCTATTAATTTTCAAAGTTCAGTTCCATATTTGTGTTATTCGTTCTATGGCATAAGACTGTCAAAGGGACGTTTACACTACAAATAGTTTTCACACACGTTGTGAACATAGCCGATTTTACGCGGATGCACTGTCAGACAACTGGACGTACGGAAAAACTGTTTCGAGACAGCAACAGAAAATACTGAATTATTTAAAAAATGTACAACTGTTCTGCAATGAATAATTTCCGAATTGCCATACCGAAAGGACGTGTAACATATCCATCGCTATTACAAAGTATGTAAGTGACCTGGTGGACGACATTTCTGAGACCGTTCGCTGCATTATGAAATTTGTAGGAAACAGAGGCTAGAAATAACTAAAGTCTAGTACAGCGATACGAAAAAGTAGTCCAGCTACTGCGACTTGTGAGAGTGATGGGTTCACGGCCGTTGTTTGCCACTGCGAAGGCTCTACGGGATAAGCAAGCGTGGCCCTCAGACACTGCAGGTCTGCACCAAGCGATCATCTGACGGCGGCTGGGGGAACATGACGAGAAGGTGAGGTGTCTCGCGAGAAAGCTGTATCTGGCTAGTTGTCGAAAGGCTGGCCTCATTACTCTGACGATTAGGTTTGGGGCATGTCCTGTTTTTTGTAGCGGTTTCCTCTGTCTCAGTCACGGCACCCACAGGTGAGAAATAAGGAATCATTAGTGGTTTTCTTCGCGGATCATCAGTCGACCGAATGGTTTGATGTGGCCCGATATGACTTCCTCTCCAGTTCCATCGTGTATACTTCAGAGTACACGTCCTCAATTACTTATCTTTCTCCACGATTTATACACCTTACAGCTCACTTTAGTACCTTAAAAACTATTCCCTTGTAATACCTATTTTCGATCTATTCTGTATCTGTATCGATATTTCTGCGTCATTATCTAGTGTTGCTTATATACAATGTTCTATCTGTCATGGAAATTCTTTGACTATGTATACATGTTTCAGTCACGTGAAACTTTTGAACGATGTTATTTTAAAAGTACTTGTGAATTTAAATAATTAATGAAATGACTGTTATATAAGGTACTTTAAATGACTTGGACCATAGTTAGGGAACGTAGTGTTGAAAGAAAAAGATGCAGGGAAGCCCCCTGGCGGAAAGGAAAAGGTGTGGTTGGCGCAGAAATGGCAACTCGCCCTTTGTGACGTGTAAGGTGTCTGGGCTGAGCAGTGCTGTGGTTAATACCTCATTAGCAACAGCGGATCATTGTGGCTGATATTCCTGGAGTTTTGAGGCCAGAAGAGCTTACGGGCAGTATTTATGGGACTCGGATGCTGCGTTTGGCGATACCATTATCATGGCATGGTTTTTGGCCCTGTAAATATAACTCCGACGCCAAGAAAATATGTAACAGGGCGATGCCAACAGTACTGCTATGATTGCACCGCCGCCAGGTTAACAGCTACTGCAAATTGCGCCACGAGTACCACCAGCCTTCCACTAAATTGTTTTTATTTGGCAGTCTGTAAATGGACCAGTTATTTGTGAAATTGGATAATTTTATAATAATAATTATGATGTTACTAAAAACTCCATCTTACACCCGTGTTTATCCCAAATCACAAACCTGGACCGGAATCCTATCCTAGTGAATTTAATTCCGAGTGTCCTGATTTATTATGAGTGAGTTTGAACTTAATGTTGTGTTGTCATTTATATAATTTTATGTACCTTTGAGTATGTCAAAGGACATTTGTTATTTAAAGAGTTGTAGTTTGTTGTGGTTTATTTAATTAATAATTAATGATAAGAATACTTACTATTTCTCATGCAAACTGGTGTAGTTTCGTTAATGAGTATGGTTCTTCAAGCCATGAATGTTTAAGGGTCCTCATGTACTAGGCTAGATAGTTAATTAAGCAATGCGAACGCTGCTTCAGAGCCAGTGTAGTTAGATCTGCGTTCTGTTTAGTTGCTTCAAACCGAGTTTAAGAAGGAACTATGTACTGTGTTATCTATTCTAATGAACATTGGTTAATGCACAGGCACAGAGACCCCGCACTAAGCAATTAAGTAATGATTATGATCATTAGCAGACCCCTTATTTAAATGCAGAATCATTTCAAGCTTTTCTGCATTCAGTATTGCGAATAGTTTCATGTGTGCCTGCTATTTGTTTTATAACCTGATGCAGTTAGTTAATTTAAGGTAAGTGTAGAGAGGCATATGTTACTGTTCACTATCTCATTGGGCATTTGTTTGTTAGTAGCACATTTATCTGCAAGATTCTGTTACTGTGTTGTAGTAGCAAAAGATGTAAGGAGAGAGTTTAGCGTGTGTCAAGGAAAGTTAGGTTAACCTTAGCACTGCCTCCTGCTTTATCATTTTGCTTGACACAAAAATGCCTAATCAGTCTCCCGACTGGTTTGAATATGTAATGTTCCAACTTGCTTTTGTGCTGGGAGAACGTCTGTTCCTACCAACCGTTTAGTGTTGGTTACATTGTACATTGCTGGAGTGTTTTGCAAACAAATCCCAGTTTGATTGTTCTGTTTCCATTAGGTTATCTCATAATCACAACTTTCAAAAATTCCTCGCCGAGGTATTACGTTAGCATCGATTGCCGTTTTAGTGTGGTCGATGGTGCCGCTACACACTGGTGTCTTAATTCACGTCCTACCACCTTGTCCCTTCTTCTTTCCAATTTTTCCTCATATTTCTGTCCTCGCCGATTTTACAGCAAAACCCCTTCATTTCATATCAGTTGACTAAATTTTCTACAGCCCTCTATGGTACTACAATTCACTCTTCGATACGCTTCTTTTACCGTTTTCCCACAATATATGACACACTTCCATATAATTCTGTGCTCCAGACATAAGGTCTCAGAAATTTCTTTCTTAAATTAAGGCCGATGTTTCAAACTGATAAACTTCTTTTGCCCAGGAAAACCCCTTTTGTCCGTGCATTTACGTCCTCTTTGTTTCACCCATTATACATTATTTTGTTTCCAAGGTAGAAGAGTTCCTTCAGTTCCTCTACGTCGTTGTCTTCAGTTTTGATGACGGGTTTCTCACAATCTCTTTTCTGCGACTCCCCGTTACCTTCGTCTTTAGCCGCGCGGGGTAGACGCACCGTCTCTGGCTTCTTGTCCCGGTCCGTGAGGCTCGCCCCGTCTGAGGTTCGAGTCCTTCCTCACGCATGGGTGTGTGTGTGTCGTCCTTAGAGTAAGTTAGTTTAAGTTACGAGGGTCAGTCAAAAAGTAATGCCTCCTATTTTTTTTTCTACGTTTAATTGTCAGGAAATTTAAATGCAATTACATAGGTTGAAAACCACAACATTGAGGATCATTTTGTCATTTTTCAATGTAATCTCCGCCCATCTCTACAGTTTTGGTCCATCTTTGAACAAGGGCATGTATCCCAGCACGGTAAAAATCACAGCTCTGCTTCCTAAGCCATTGACGCACGGATGTTTTGACGGCCTCCTCATCTTCAAAATGAATCCCACGATGAGCTTCTTTTAGTGGCCCGAACAGATGGAAGTCTGATGGTGCCAGGTCAGGGCTGTATGGGGGATGAGGCAAAACTTCCCATCCAATTTTGACAATCTCGTCAGAGGTGTGACGACTGGTGTGTGTTCTTGCATTGTCATGCAAAAGAAGAACATCTGCCATTGATTTTGTTGGGCGAACTCGCTGAAGACGTGCTTTAAGTTTTTTGAGGGTTGTGACGTATTGAACAGAATTTATTGTGCATCCCTGCTCCAAAAAATCAACCAGAATCACACCCTCTGTATCCCAGAAAACTGTTGCCATAACTTTCCCTGCCGATCGCATAGTTTTGAATTTTTTCTTCCTCGGCGAGCTTGTGTGACGCCAATCCATTGATTGCCTCTTTGATTCGGGTTCAAAAAAATTCACCCATGTTTCGTCCCCGGTCACAATTTTTTTCAGAAACTCATCTCCCTCCAAACGGAAGCGCTGCAAGTGTTGGGAGGCTATTGTTTTCCTTGCCTCTTTATTCTGATCGGTTAACATTCTTGGAACCCACCGTGCACAAACTTTTGAGTACCCCAATTGTTTAATAATCGTGATCACACTGCCTTTACTAAGAGAAATAATGCGACACACTTCATCTGCAGTCGCCCGACGGTCACCACGAATGATGTCATCAACTTGCTGAATGTTGTGTGGAGTCACTGCACTCACCGGCCTGCCGCTCCGCTTTTCGTCAGTCAACGGTGTTTGCCCTTCAGCTTCCTTACAACGACGAACCCATCGTCTAACAGTGCTGACATCCACTGTCACAACACCATACACCTTCTTCAGTCTTTCATGAATGTGTATGGGCGTTTCACCCTCTGCATTCAAGAATTCAATCACACAACGCTGTCTCAAACGAACATCGATGTCGGCCATCTTACAAACTTCTGCTGTGCTGCCACCTGTTGACACAGAAAGTTACTACTGCAGTGGATTGCAGAAGGTTTGAGGAATGGCGCCAAATTCAAATTTTTCACTTAACTTAATTTTTTTAAGTAGAAAAAAAAATGGGAGGCATTACTTTTTGACTGACCCTCGTAGATTAAGTAGTGCGTAAGCTTAGGGACCGATGACCTCAGCAGCTTGGTCCCGTAAGACCTTACAACAAATTTCCAAATTTCCTTCCTCTTTCTTCGGTTTACTCTCACTCCACAATCTATACCCAGTAGCCTGTCAGTTTCGTTCAGTGCGTCATATAATTCTCCTTCACTTGCCGCGCTGAGAATGACAAAATCATCAGCGAATGTTATCAGAGACACCGGGAGGGGTTTGTGCCGCGCCTCGGGGGTGTGATAGGGTATCAGAAACGGTTACGGCAACTGCTCTCGTCTTGCAGGAAATCCGGATTCGAGTCCCAGTCTGGTACAAAAAGGAAAAAAGAATTTGTTATGAAATATTCTACAGCTAATGCTAAATCAAAATCGCAATTTGCGAGTTCATTATTGATGTTATTTCGCGTTAGCTATTGTCCGCCCCCGGTAGCTGAATGGTGCCGGCATGGTAACTCAGCGTGTCCGGTCAGAGGGTTAGCTGTCCTCTGTAATCAAAAAGCTGAGTTAATGGATCAACGGCGAACTGAAATGGGTGTCTTGCGACGTCCGCCACGAGCAGGTGCAACGAACGAAAGCGAACAAAATGAGAGAGCCGGCACGGTAGCTCAACGTGTTCGGTCAGAGAGCTAGTTGGCCTCTGTAATAAAAAAAAAAATGAGAGGAAGAATCAACAAACGAACTTGAACGGATGTCATGTGACGTTCGCAACGACCAAATACAACGATCAAAAAAATAAATAAATAAATTAAAATAAAATAAAAAATAAAGAGAGAGAGAGAGAGAGAGAGACTTGCACCCGGCGAACGGTCTACTCGACGGGAGGACCTAGTACCATGACATTTACATTTTACCTTGACTGTTAATCCAATTCATGAACACATTATTTTCTTCATAGCTTCTTCGCTCTGCAGATTGAACAGTAAGGGAGAATCAGTGCATTCCTGTTCTACACAAATTTCACTCTTAGCTCTTCCCTCTTAGTCTCCCATTCTTATTATCCGTCTTGATGCTTATACATATTCCGTAAGGAGCGTTCAGAAAGTTTATATTCGAGGGCCGTTCGGTCCAGAATCGTTATACCCATCGGGCGAAATCGCGGTGAGCATCGTGGCAAACATCCTAGCTGCGCACAAAATTGAGTGTACCCAATTGGTAAAATATGCTGCCCTGATGAGTGAAGCAGTCTGTCACTGCCGGCTGCTCATCCTAGGTGTTTTACACCGTCTAACGCTTTTTTAGTTCGACAAACCTGTGAAGGTGATTTGATTATTCTTCAAGTCTTGGATCCATTATCAAGAGCAAAGTTGGAACTGCCTCTTTGGTACCTCTACCTTTCATGTAGCCAAACTGATAGACATCTAACAGATTATAGTTTTCTTTTCCTTTCTTCTGTGTATTATTCTTGTATGCAGTTTCGATGAATGAGCTTTTAGGCTGATCAAGCGATACTACCGATATTTATGTAACATTGCTCATTTCGGAATTATTTAGATTATGTTTTTCCCGAAGTAATGTCTCCAGTCTTATGCTCTACACTCCAACTTACAGCTAGCGTTTGGTAGCTGTTTCCCTCAATGGTCTTAGAAATTATGAAGGTACGTTATATATATCTTCCACCTTATATGACTGTGCTCTGTATGTCTGTCCTATTGACTTCCAGTTCTGTCAGCAGACATTTCCTCTGGCTCCCAAAGATCTTCAATATATACGGGGTGTAGATTTTAAGTTGAAAAACCAGAATAACTCGAAAAGTAAGCTTCACACGAAAAAATGTATAGAAACCAAAGTTGATTATTTTCGAGTGGCTGGTGCTAAAATTAGACTGAAACCCCAGCCCCCTGTGGGTGAGACGGGAGGCAACTTTAAAATTTCAAATGGGAACCCACACTTTTTGCTGCAGAATCAGATTGTACATTAAAAACTACGTACATTTTGTCTTCAACATTTCTTCTGATTATTGGTATTTGACACTGTAATTCAAGAAAATCCATGTTCTCATTCTTGCGTTGAAAATGGTTACGGACAGATAAACAAATACTTATTTACTTCGTAAAGTTTGATTCACTAGAACTAAAACTCTCTCTCTCTCCCCATTGGGTGGGGCTTCATTTAGAGGAATTAGACTTTTATAAATGTTGACACACAAAACTTACCCGAATCTGCGGAAAATATTAATATTTGGCTTAACATTAATTAGAACATCAATAAATTGTACCCATTCTGAACTAAATTATTGGCTACAAACGCCTAAGACCTAGGAAGTGAGATTAAAAGCACCAAATTTCCTACTAATAGGAGTTTCTTTCATTCGACATTATAAGCCTCTATATAAACGTTCCAGTAACAGAAGGGATAAACATTCTTAAGAACGCTATATTAAAACACGGTAAATCCAGCTTGATCGGAACATATTAGTTGACTGAAGTACTACAGCTACTGCTACCATATAATTACATTTCATTTCAACAGGAAATATAACACCAAAAAGATGGCCAAGTAATGGCAAATGATCTTGCGAACATGATTACTAAAATCTTCGTTAACCAGACAGAAAGACAGTTTTTTAAACAAATACAAACAGGCCACAGAGAAAATAATATGTTACAGACAATATGTGGGTAGCACTGATGACATAAACAGAATGCATAAACAGTTAAACAACATACATCAGAATTTCAAGTTTTCCGTGAAAGTAGAATAGCTAATAGTATCCAAAATTAGGAAGGAGCAATTCAAACACAAGTTTGTAGTTCATAGGAAGCTTTCAACAATGGACACAAAGATTAATATGAGCAAAAATCTAATATACACTGTCCCGCCGCGCATCGAAAAGATTTCCAATAAAGAAGCATGCGTGCTCCAGAAGACTTACGTTCATGTTACTCTTCGTAGCGACAACATGCTGAATAACACCGCCTATTCTGAAACACAGAAAGAACTGCGTTTTAATCAATCTCACGTTTATAAAATAACTTGCGGGGATTGCGAGAAATTTTACATTGGGCCAACGGGAAAGAATATTAACGCACGTTTTAAAGAACAGGGGGGACAGAGTGAAAGAAATCTGTGAACTTTCAATATGCATCTGAGAGAAAATAGCTATGCCGTGTTAGACATAAAGAAAACATTAAGATATTATACAGAAGAGATAAAGCAAAAAGCATTGATACCTTGGACAAAATATACCTCCATCTAGCACAGCAGCCAACAGAAATGTTAAATGAGCAGACAGACTTGTGAAACAGATGATTTTTAGATAATTTTAGTCGTAGTTTGGGTACTATGTGAACTGTTTAAAACGACGGACTGTTTTTATCGTCATGAAATGTGGCCATGTTTGCTAATCAGTATTGCGTTTCAGTGTAGGATGGTTTTTTGTAATTTTACTAGAGACATGAATTGTTAATTTTAACATACTAAGAGAAATCGTACAAATCAGCCTATTTTAGAAGGATCTTACCAAATTGACTATTTTAACCGCAATAAGAAATGCAGATGTTTTCATTATGTGACAGTATTGCAAAAGATATTAACAGATGACAGATTTGTGTGGTATAAAGTTTTTAGGTAAATGTAAGTTTGTTTTCGTAGTGCAGTGGCGAGGGACAGTGATATACCAATTTATGGCTGCACAGTTACAACGAATGTAGCCACCACTTTTGTCGATGGCATATAACAAAGAGATATAACGGAAAGATTTAATACCACCTTTAACCAAATATGCAGCAATAACGAATAACTGAATGTACTAGTAATGGCTGTAAGTAGTTTCTAGGCCCATTACGTAATATTTATTAAGAATTAAAAGCAAGTACGCAACGGTGTCGCTCTCTGCAAAACGGCGAGTGTAAGTATAGTCTTTGGATGATGCATGATGCCGGCATTTTTATGTGTCTATGTACGAGAAAGAAAAGGACATGATGTGCCATTAAATGAATTTGTAAGGACCAGGGAGCTAGCTGTTTGTTTTTACTAGCATGGCGTGTTGCACGAGGAATATTTTGTTTTCAACTTCGCGAAATTAAAACTAGAGTGAAAATCTTGCAGATCTTTGCACAGATGTATTGCACAGTGTTTCTGTTTCTTCAAGCGGCTGATAACAATTCTAAGCTCTCAGTGAGCACTTAAAGATGCGTGGAATAATAATGACTTCCGCCAAGTGTGAAGAACCTGCTGTTATTCGATTTTTTCATGCTGAAGGCTTCCGTCTGATTTCATGAGTGACAGCAAATGTGCAGGAAAGGTGCAGGAACTTGGAAGCATGACGTATAGACGTTCATAATGCCGGCGTTCAGTGAAGGAAGCCAATAGCAATCGATAATCTTGCTCAGCGAGAGGACCAGGCGAATCGAGAATATCGTCTGCGAAGGACAGTTCAGAACAACATAAGATGAAACTTCCTGGCAGATTGAAACTGTATGCCGGACCGAGACTCGGACTCGGGACCTTTGCCTTTCGCGGGCAAGTGCTCTGCCAATTGAGCTACCCAAGCACTACTCACGCCCCGTCCTCAAAGCTTGACTTCTGCCAGTACGTCGTCTCCTACCTTCCAAACTTTACAGAAGCTCTCCTGCGAACCTTGCAGAACTAGCACTCCTGAAAGAAAGGGTATTGAGGAGACATGGCTTAGCCACAGGCTGGGGGGATATTTCTAGAATGAAATTTTCACTCTGCAGCGGAGTGTGCGCACATAGCTCATAGCTCTTAAGGTATGCCTTTTTGAGCCCATATTTTTTGCTTCGAATGTTCGTTCCTATCATATCCCTGAATATTGACCACTCCTCCTGAGACATCCTATAAACGTGTGTAAGTCTTCGGATGTGTCAATGAAACGAGTTAAAAATGAATTATTTTCGATGTGAATTGAACGTTATTTGTCTGCCAATATGTTTAAAAATTGAACTTAAGAAAATGTAAGCAAAAATGTTCAGTTTGAAATTTAGTTTGGAGCCTAACTTCATTGAGTATGTTCGGTAGTGTCTGATTTTTTAACATTAATGGAATCTACTATGCAACATGCTACATAGATTTCATTTCTCGAATAGGCAGTAGCGGTTTTCCGAGTACTTGGCAGTAAATAATTACTCGCCAATGTAGCAATTAACTCTAACCACACCCCCCTTCTTTCTGCATTGCATTCCTTCGTCTGTGATTACAGTATGTGTACAAGCTAACCGCACAGTTTAAAGGCTGGAGAGCTGAGGAGAAGAGAAATGTTTACCCACAAATCTCTTAACGTTGTTCAGAACAGCGCCAGCCTGCGTACAGTTGTGAATCCCCTCCCGCGGGTTTCGTCTTGTAGGTGCTAATTAAACAGGCAGGTCGTGTTTTGCTGGGGACAGAGTAATTTGCCTACAGCAGCACTCCGTCTTGTCGCTGTGTTGGATCGCTGAGCAGGCAGTTTCAAAGCGCTGAGAACAAAACACAGTTTGAAGCTGCTGTATATGCGCTGTTACGACAATTAACATTCCTCAACGACGATAATTTCTCTGTTACAATATCCTGCAGATGTATGCGGTGACAATAAAGAACTACCGGTGTATATGCAGAGCAGTGATGTGAACATTAAATACTACTTGCTGTTGCAAAACTAAAGCGTCGCACGTAACTTTCTGTGTGCATCTAACGTTAGTATATACAGAGTGAAGGAAAAGTGTGTCACGAAATTTTAGCTCTGGATGGCTGATGCCAGTAGGGACGTAAATTACTAAAGTTGTGTAGGACAACAACGCACAATTTTTAAACTACGGAAACTTGCCGCCACCCTCTCCGATTGGCGGGAAAACCGTAGCCTGTGTTGATGGTCCGCCACAGGATTTAGGTCTTGGACAGGGTGGAAACTAAATGGACGCTGACCGTCATCCCTCAAAACGTCCAAGACTAAGCGATGAGTGACCCCCGTGTCGTGTCCAACCGCCCGAGTATTTGTCGTAGGTGCTTCCTCGAAGCGCTCGAGAAGAGTCTCTTCAAATACACCATCCCGTCGTGTTCTAGGTCTTCCAGCATCACCATGATATCCCGTTAACGACTTTGTTTGGCCAAGTCGCCGGTGAACTGATAGATTAGATTAGATTTAGATCAGATTAGTTTTTTGTTCAATAGATCTGTGCTTAGGAGGTCCTCGTGGATGTGGAACATGTCAATTTTTTGAAAGCTGAAATAACAATACTAATAGTATGAATATATAAAATAAATCATTTGTTTCTATTAAAAAATTCGTCAATGCAGTAGAAGGAGTTGGCCACTAGTGAGTCTTTCAGGCTCCTTTTAAACTGATCTTTATTTGTAACTAAATTTTTCATGTTTGCTGGCAAATTATTGAAGATGAGTGTTCCTGAGTAGTGAACCCCTTTTTGAACTAAAGTAAGTGCTTTTAAGTACTTGTGCAGATCATTTTTGTTCCTGGTATTGTATGTATGAACTGAGCTATTTGTTGGAAAAAGAGGTATATTATTTACGACAAATTTCATTAAGGAGTAAATATACTGAGAGGCAGTAGTTGGTATACCCAGTTCTTTGAAGAGGTTTCTACAGGACGTCCGTGAATTTACTCCACAAATAATACGGATTACACGCCTTTGGACGCTGAAAACTTTTGTTTGACTTGAAGAGTTTTCCCAAAATATTGTACCATATGACATTATGGAATGAAAGTAGGCAAAGTATGCAAGCTTCTTCATTTCTATGTCGTCTATGTCTGCCTACACTCGAATTGCAAACACAGATTTGTTAAGGCGTTTCTGCAGTTCTGTGGTGTGTTCCTCCCAACTGAATTTATTATCAAGTTGTAATCGCAGGACTTTAAGACTGTCAACCACTTCTATCTGCTCTTCTCATACTTTATGCATATGCTGGGTGGAAACCACTTACAGGTTCTGAATTGCATATAGTGAGTCTTTTCGAAGTTTAATGTCAGTGTGTTGGATTTAAACCATATATTAATATCCATGAAGACATCATTAGCAGATCTTTCTATAACTACACTCGACATACTATTTATTGCAATACTTGTGTCATCTGCAAACAAAACGAACTCTGCTTCTGGCAGTGTAACTGATGAGAGATCATTAACGTACACAAGAAAAAGCAATGGTCCTCAGATGGATCCTTGTTGGACACCGCATGTAATTTTTTCCCATTCTGATAATGACTGATGACTTAATTAACTAGTCCCTTGCACTGACACTCTATGTGTCCTGTTAGCGAGGTATGACTTGAACCATTTTGCAGCACTGTCCGTGACACCATAGAATTCTAATTTATTTAAAAGAATGTTTTGGTTCACAAAATCGAATGCTTTTGACAAATCACAGAAAATACCTGCTGCTTGTAGCTTGTTATTTAATGAATTAAGTACATTTTTCCTGTAGGTGTAAATAGCCTTCTCGATATCAGAACCATTCAGAAATCCAAACTATGTTCTTGATAATATGTTATTTGTGGTGAGATGGTTGAGAAGCTGCCTGTACATTACTTTTTCTAAAATTTTTGAGAATGCTGGCAAAAGTGAAATCGGTCTGTAGTTTGATGATATCTTTTTATCCCCTTTCTTGAATAGAGGCTTAACATCTGCATATTTTAGCCCGTCAGGAAATGTTCCGTTATAATTGACTGGTTACACAAGTAGCTTAGAATTTTACTAAACTCACAAGAACATGCCTTAATTAACTTTGTTGATATTTCATTGTAACCAATTGAATGCTTTGTTTTTCAAGATTTCATTATGGAAGCTATTTCTTTTGGTGAAGTGAGTGACATAATCATGTACCTGAAGCTATTTGTAAAGGCTAGTTTCAGATATTCAAGGGCATTATTTACTGATCCTAGCAGTCCCATTCTATCAGTAATGCATATAAAGTACTTGTTAAATAGAATTGCCACACTATGCCCAGCGGTTACTAATGTGTCATCTACCTTTAGTGCTTAGTCTCCTCATTCACTACATCCCATATTGGTTTTTTTTGTTCTCTGACATTGCTATCTTCTTCTTGTAGTGCATTTGTTTAGATGTTTGAATTACTTTTTTTAAATATTTTACAGTATTCCTTGTATTAAACTAAATCATCAGCATTGGAGCTATTATTGGTCGAGAGATACATTTTCCTTTTTGTCTTACAGGAAATCTTTATTCCTTGTGTAATCCATGGTTTTATTATAGACTTCT
This sequence comes from Schistocerca gregaria, assembly GCF_023897955.1. Taxonomy (NCBI): domain Eukaryota; kingdom Metazoa; phylum Arthropoda; class Insecta; order Orthoptera; family Acrididae; genus Schistocerca; species Schistocerca gregaria. The sequence continues at coordinate 718,799,925 of NC_064921.1, read as the reverse complement.
GTTTAATTTGAGTAACTTTTAGAGGAAAACAGTTTTCAAACGTGGTACTGACATTGTTCATGAATGTTTTATATTTTTCATTCATGTCATGAGAACAATAAACATCTTTTCAGTTCATATCTTTGAGCAGTTTTCTAAAACACTCAATTTTTGGTTGATTGACTACTCTCCTGTACTCCAATTTAGCAGTCTTGATAATCTACTTAGAATTTACATGTAAAACAAGGAGCTGCATGTCATGATCTGATAGTCCATTTATAACAGGGTTTACGATATGATTTTGTTCCTTTGATTTTTCTATAAAAATGTTGTCAATGGCTGTTCTTAAGGTTTTAGTGATCCTTGTTGGAAAGTTTACAGTGTGAGTTAGATTGAAAGAAAATATAACTAACTGCAGTGAATGTTTACTGGAAGATTGCATTAGAAAATCTGTATTAAAGTCACCAGCAATCAAAATTTCTTTGTTTATTCGTGTTAAATAATCCAAAAGAGCTTCTAGATGATTTCTGAATAGATTATAATTTCCTGCAGGTGTTCGGAAAAAGAGTTACTATTATATAGGTTATGTTATGGAACTCTACTTCTGTTGCACATGCTTCTACATGTCGCTCTTGAATTTATGGCAGTTTTTAATAAATGTGGCGACTCCTCCATCCATATCTACTCTGCAAAAGTAGGAAGCTAGCTTAAATCCTGAAATGTCTAACATATCTATACCAGTGGTCACTTCATGTTCAGAGAGGCAGATTATGTCAATTTGGATAGATGAATTCATTTCATCAATACAAATGAGTAGTTCATTAACTTTATTTCTGAGTCCCGGAATGTTGTGGTGTAATAAAGATAACTGATACTGCATACTAATGAGATTATAGCTGCTTTGGCGAAGGTGAACTGGCAGTTTCTGATTACTTTCTGTTAAACATTGTTTAAATGGAGGTGTATGCTAAAATCTGACTCCTGTTCATCTGTTTTCTCAAACTGAGTGTGTCTGCCAATCTTTCTTAAAACTCGTTTTCTTTCCCCTTCCCTATCCTAAAAAAGGCATCCCTCTGACATCTGCGACCACTGGTATTTTACCACTTGTGACAGTGTCCCACCTTAAGTTTTCTGCAATCAACCTGGGCCGTTTTCCCTTCCCTTTCCTATTGAGGTGAAGGCCATGCTTAGTGTAGTGCCACCTATCGATAGCATCCACAGGAATCAAACCAATATGGGACCCTATATCCGTCCTAAGCAGCCACAACAACTCCACGTTCACTCTCCCTACGGAAGAGTTCAAATGAGGCCGATCACGGCGTCTCAACACAGACACAAATCCCACACTCGTATGCTTCGTTGCTGGTGCTATCTTCACCAGGGCACTGTCTATGGAATATTCAGAGTCTCTGTCAATGATATTTCCCGGACCACCCACTATAACCACGGCATCCTCCTTTATGAAATCCTTGCACAAAGAACCTCTGTTACCTGACCAAGATCTGCGCTAGGCTTGAAAGAGTTTGTGACCTGGTACTCAGGACCCAGATTTTCCTGCAGTAGTTGGCCAGCACCTCTACCATGGGAACTACCTAACAACAGAACTTTCTTTCTCTTTACAAATTTCCCTACCTTTTTCAAGTCCTTGAAAGCTTGTTGTGCTCTTTCTACAGCTTCAGATACATGAGGCTCATCCGATTCTGACTGAGACAACAAGTCAAATCTATTTTCAAAATTTATGATAAAGCTGTCTGATGCTCTCCTTTGCCTGTTCCCCCTATTACATGTTGCCACTTCCCACCTCTGTTCACCCTTCTCCCTCTTTAACCTGTCCAGATCCTCCCTTGCCTTGTCTAGGTCAGCTTGAAGAGCTACAATTTTCCCTTCCTGTTCCAGTATTTTCCTATCTCTACTGCAGATCCTACAATACCACTGGTGAGCCTCATTTATTTCCCCATTTCCCACGCCACTACATTCGCCCCAATGAAAGAAACTACAGCACCCATCACACCATACTCCGGAACTAACGATCCTACGGCATGTCACACACTTCTCACTCATGGTAAAAACGGAAATCGTATAAACTGTTGTATACGTTTGCGAGTGTGGGTGTCGTCTTGCTGAGCACAATTTCTCGTACAACCGTTGAGCTTCATGGGCATTGCAGTTGGCTATTTCATAAAAAAAAAAACATATCTCGTTCCTTCAGACGAAAACTGTGCCGCCATGCTTACTCTATGACTAAATCGCTGGTGACGTGTGTGTGCTCCGAAGCGAAGCTTACGTATGGAGACAAACAGCAAGACCTATTCTACAAGTAAACTGATTACTTGTATTGTGGATAAGTAGAGTTCTCAACCACAGCTACGAAACCAAATTATTCCCTCTTATACGTTACGAAAAAGACACCACATAGTTCAAGGAAAACTTATAAAAATGAAAAACCCATAAAAACTAAAAAAATGTTTGAAAAATTAATTATGTACGATAACATATAGAAACAATATATTAAATGTCCGTTTCTCTTGGTATGGTAAATGTTACGTTTATCTCTCGTCCGACCCTTACACGTTCAAATACGCGTACCAGAATTCTGCGGAAGCACGCTAGTAATTTTATCTCAGAGTTCGAAACTGATACGCATTAACCTCTGTGACCTATGCACGACGTTTTCTTTTATTTTTATTTATTGGCTTTTAGGTCTCTACCCCCAAAATCTTTAGTACTTAATTAAAACAAAATAGAGATAAACACGTGTGGAAGGTACGCATTACATAAGTAGATAAGTAATAGATTTACATTACTGATGGAAATACTACGAATATACTAGTTACATTGCTCCTAGAGAAGTTGGTTGTTGTTAACTGTGCCAATATGTGTCAATTGAGGAAGATTGAAATGTACAGGTTCCTCCTATCTCACTTTCACAGTTATTTATCTTAACGCATATATCTGTATTATCTATTTAAATTTTCTGGAAACAGGAAGAGAAATATTACCTGGTAAACCCTTTAGCCACTTGTCGCCAGCAGTGTAGGCACAATATGTTGGGAGGCGACATTTCAATGACACCAGATGCAGAATCGATGAAGCGAATTGTGAAACGTCCCCTTAGAAAAATTATACACGACTGTGCTTAAACTGACACACAATAGTTTTTAGCGCTAACAATCTGACTTTCAATAATCCCTACAAGAGAATGGCCCTGACCAACATTAACCTATATGTTTCACAAGTCACTTACTGCCAGCGAACTAAAAGATTCAAACTACGGAAGTCACTAACTACTGATAGGCGCAGTTAGCAAATGAAAGATTTTAATAGAGAACAAACAATGTATTACCTTTATAGTCATAATATATATATCAGTTCATGACACCAATTCTTACAAATTTCAAAAGTCCGCCATCTCTCTCCCCACGTCCACCACCGCTGGTGGCTCACCTCCAACTGCGCAACGCTACGCGCTGTTAGCATCCAGCTGCCGCTGCCCAACACTACAATGGTAGACAACAATGCAAACCAGCCACAGACTGCACACGGCACAGCCAGTGATTTTCATACAGAGCGCTATGTTGCAGCGGCGTTACCAATAAAAAAAAACCTAAACAGCCTACATACAATTGTTGTCCAAGGTTGTCGCATCCGCAGAACGAATGGTTCACATCCTTGTGATTCCACATCCACAAAGCGGTGAGTCAAATGCATTAATTAATTTTTTATTACATTCTTTTCTTGTTAGTGTACTATATGTTTGAAGAAAGTCGTTTGCCGGTACTTTCAATTTTTTTCCTTGCCAGCATATATTGCCTATTAGGCCATACTACCTGCAATTTCGTCTGCTTTTATCCCATCGTGACCTGTCATCCAATAATTTTAGACCTGCCTTTGTTCCTTGGATTTCCGTCAGTATTCTGCGAGCTATAGGGTGACTCAGTTTTCCGGTTTTGTTGATCATAGCAAGTAATGCGCTGATTCGGAATCTGATAACATAGTGTTGTATCTTTCTGTAGTATTGAAAGACGGCGAAACTGACGGTTTCGTTGATTTTCACACTATCCATATCTGAGTTGCAAATTATGTAGAGTGATATGTAGATCGAATTAATTTGACTTGAAAATACCGTTTTCTTCTGTTTTTATTAGAGTTTATCCGATAGTGATTGCCAACACACAAAGTATTTGTGAGAGTTTTATTTGTTGAGAACTACGTTTGGTTGGGCTGGCAGTTTCACAGACAGATAGCAAATGGGCACCATTACATTAACGCAGGTTGTAATGGTGACCCCGAAGCCGGGTAGAACAGCGTTCGACGATGGGCGTTGTTTGCCGTGGACTGTGTGGGCGGACGCCCGTCGCGAGCCGACACAATGCTCACACCAGGTAACGCTGTCGTTGGAATTCTGCGCGAGATGAAAGCTGCTACCACGTTCCAAAGCGCTTTTCTGGGGTGAGGGTGTTGTAAAGTACAGTAACAGTCCCTGAAGGCGTATAACAATGAGTCTTGGGCAGAGAATGCAGAGAGGACGGCGCCAGCCTGCCGGTGGGAGAGCAATATACCGGTAGACATTACGCAGGCTCTGTGAAAGCTACAGGTATTTATGACTGTATGCTCTCGGCAGAAAGGCAAGGTGTGAGGATTCCCTTAGTATGAGACTGCAACTTTCTCATCTCAAAAACAGGTGTCCCCGGGCTCTCGTATACCTACATGAAGCATATAGCAATCTTTGGACGGACGTAGGAAACAACATGTTAACGTGCTCCTTTGAGGAACCAACAGGACAGAGCGAAAATACATTCTGTTCTTCAGCTGTAGGCCTCTGGGCGCGAAAATGGATTTCATTGGTCAGCCTGGTCCGAAGTAGTAGTTTTGGAAACTTATTGGGAAGTAAAAGGAGTCTTGTGATAGGATGGCTAGGAGTGGGTCTCGAAGGAAGAACGAATGTTACGAAGAATGTCAGGAGGAACTAGGGTCGCACTTGATCCGCTGCTAATGAGAACATAACATCGAACTCTGCTCCCAGAATTCGCTGCGAGAAGTATTTATTTCACTATGCAGCTACAGCTGGAGCAAGATGTAAAGTCCATGTGACGTAGCTTTTGAGGATTCACTGCCATGGTGTGAGGATTTATTATAAACAATAGAACTTATTGCCACCGAGACTTTAACTGTATACGAATCTCACCTGTTCACAAAATTAAATTACACTGGCACTGTTCCACCATACTTTTGAGGTCTGCAGGGCAATAATTCAGCTTGAATAAAAACAAATTCTTGCGTAATAATTGATAGTTTACAGTCTTCATTGGGCATCTACATACCGATACAGGTTAAATACCTAAAGGTTTAGGCGGTGGGATAGTAGATTGTTTTGAGTAGAAAGAAACGCAAATTGGGCGCAAATATTGAGACATGAAGTGCTGGTGGATAAAAGCAAATAGGAGGTTATTTTAGCCGTGCTGGATGTTGTTGAACTCCGTGGCTAGTAACCAATGAAGTTTTTTTTTGGATGGGGAACGCAACCTGCCACAAATACATTTCTGAAAGCTTTGTTTTATTGCCATTAACGATTTTGGGCTGTCGTGTCTATCTTCACATGACTACACTTCCTTTACGAAAGTAAACTGACAAATCTACTACTGTAACGAGCATACTATTGTAGTAAAACAAGTGTATCCATTTGAAGATGGACACACCAGCCCAAAACTGATGGTGAGAATAAAATGAAGCTTTTCTAAAATTACGAGTATTTCTCGCTGATTACGTTCTGCAACAACCAAATAAATTAATTCTGATACTTTATTAATACAGTGCATATAGAAATTTAATGAATATTAACAGTAATGAATCAACCACCATCTCGGTACAACTTTCAGGATTAGGTACTGGAGTAACTGAAGGGAATACAAACACAATGGATATTGGAAGTAATTTATTAACAAACAACATCCTCGTTGTAGTTGTAGGGAACAAGATTTTCAAAACTTTTGTTCTGAGTATTATAGTGTATAGCTGCAAGTCATTAATCTTGGTAAATAGAAAACAAACAAAAAATCGGAAGAAACAGTGAAGTGGAGAGAAAAGAGTCACAAGAAATGGTCAGACACTTTAACAGAGAATGGACGTAAAACATAATTCGGCTTGACAACTCCGACAAGAACCCACCTAGCCGAAAAATCATGAGAACATAACAGAACATGCGCGCTGTGATTTCCACTGGCTACCCTTACATTGATGCCTTATGTGGTAATAAGAACATATGCGATTCAGAACACAGCATCTTTTTGAGGCAACGACCATTATCATAACACAAAAGATTTTTCATAAAGATTGTCAATCAGTTTCCAAAATTCTTAGAATGTGATTTTCACTCTGCAGCGGAGTGTGCGCTGATATGAAACTTCCTGTCAGATTAAAACTGTGTGCCCGACCGAGACTCGAACTCAGGACCTTTGCCTTTTGCGGGCAAGTGCTCTACCATCTGAGCTACCGAAGCACGACTCACGCCCGGTACTCACAGCTTTACTTCTGCCAGTACCTCGTCTCCTACCTTCCAAACTTTACAGAAGCTCTTCTTATTTCAAAATTTCACAAATTTAAACGATTGTTTCTCCCAACCCACATCGAAAGCACTGTTCTTGTTTCATCTCCTTTGCCACTTCTGGAACACCGGATGAAGATCGTTCTTTGTTACGCACTTAAAAATCGCCTCTAGAGCTTTCACTTCTCAGGTTTTGTTACGAAAAGGACTTCCCATAGATTTTCCTGGCAGTGGGGTGGAGAGAAAATCCGTACCATTCAAGGTGTTGACCGCCTGGAGCGTGGATGTGATGCAGTAGAAATGTCTGTCCTATTCTGAAACTCTATCACAGTTTGAGTACATTAGGCCTGGAACTGTATTGGTGAAGGTTTCACCGGACACCAAATTTTCTCCCGTTTGTTGGAATGTGATCATCAGTCGCTACAAGACCTAACCGTAATACGCTGCGGGGACTGCAGTGCTTTTTGGAAGAGTCTGAGTGCACACCATGGCTTTGTAATCGACGGTCGTAGGGACCATGACCTTACTCACAGATTACTGTAAACGCGCTTCTTGAGAGGATAGTTGGCCACTTGCACTCAATCTGCCCTACTACGTTCCAAGAAACCCACGTTTCTTCTACAGTGATGTTTTGAACCCCTTGCGTCATCCTCAGTCCGCTGTTTCCAATAATAATACATCGCAACACGATTTAGCTCTTGCTGTGGAGATAGAAATCGTGGAATCCCGCGTGCAAATTCTTTAAAATAATTAAGTGCGTGAACGCTTCCAGCTGATATCTCTAACATGCGTGCAAGTTGATGGATAGCGGGATGACACGCACGACTAATAATGACTGTGTCCAGCATTGACCACAGGCCGTAACAAGCACACCTTCTCCTCCTTGCAGTTAAGAACTTTTATTTGGTCGTCTTGAAATACTTTGTGCTAACGAAATCACGCTCGACATAACACAGAAGACTCACCAAAAACCCCCTTCAACTTCTCATGCGTCGCAGAAGCATTCTGGTTCAGGCGTACACGAAATTTTATGTTGTAAAGCTGTTTAAGAACCTCAGACTTTAATATATTGTTCAGGTCGATGTAGGCTGAGCTCATTCACCGTTGGATGGCTGACCTGTCGGACGATTTTGCCAGAAGTCAGAAATTGCGATCAGTGTTTACGTAAACCTCAAGGCGTCTGTTAGTGTGCAGCGACAGAGCTCAGACGTCCATTGGATTACAGAAGTCAAGGAATTACGTCTAAAGCAATTATCAGTCTTCTTAGATATTTTCTTTGAATGATGAATTTGGCCATGTGAGTTGCACGTTTCCTTCAGGTTTCCAATACACATCTGTCCACTTAGTTTACGCGATTCATACTAGAACATGAACTTAGTGATCATAGAAATAAAACTCCAGCGTACCATACCTTTCGTTCCTTTAAATAAACTTCGCGGTACTGTCTTATTTGTTTACAGTTTAAATCTTCTACATCTACATATATATACCCCGCTAGCTACCAAGCTGTGTGGCAGAGGACACAATCCCCCCCCTCTTTCACATTCACGGATCGCTCGAGGAAAGAACGACTGTCTGAACGCCTCAGTACCATCTCTAATTTCCTTATCTCTGAATGATGATCATTGCGCGATTTCAAAGTTGGTGATAATAATATATGCTCTACCTTCTCAGCGAAGATAGGATTTCGAATTTAGCGAGCAGCCCCTTCCGTTTAGCGCGTCGTCTATCTGCAAGTGTGTCCCACTTCAAACTTTCTATGAGATTTGTAACGCTCTCGCGATGGCTAAATGTACCAGTGACGAATCTTGCCGCTCTTCTTTGGACCCTCTCAATCTCTTGAACCAGACCCACCTTGTAAGGGTCCAATACAAACGTACTATTAAGATTGGACGCACTAACGTATTGTAAGCAATTTCCTTTGTTGAAGAAATGCATCGCTTCAGGAATCCACCAATACATTGCAATCTAGAGTTCGCCTTGCCCGTCACTTTGGTAATCTGATAGTTTCATTTGAGATTAGTTCAAATAGTCACACCTAGATACTTGACGGATGTTACCGCTTCCAAAGAATGGGCATTTATTTTGTACTGGTACATTAATGGGGATTTTCGCCTTGTTATACGCAGTAGATTACACTTACTAATATAGAGAGATAACTGCCAGTCATTACACCACGCATTTATTTTCTGCAATCCTCATTTATTTGTTCACAGCTTTCGTGTGACACTACTTTCCTGTAAACTACAGCATCATCGGCAAACAGTCTAATGCAGCTATCAGTACCATCCACTATATCGTTTATGTAAATCGTAAAAAGCAGCGGTCCTATTACGCTGCCCTGGGACACACCTGAATTTACGCTTGTTTCTGTTGGAGCCACCCAATTCAGGGCGACACATTACTCTCTGTCTGTTAGAAAACTTCCTATACAACCGCGTATGTCATTGGACATACCGTAAGCGCACACTTTTTGGAGTAAGCGACAGTGCGGAACTTAGTCGAACGCCTTTTGAAAGTCCAGAAGTATAGCATCAACCTGGGAGCCGGCGTCTGGAGCTTGTTGTGAATAATGCATGAAGAGGGTCAGCTGGGCCTCGCATGACCGCTGTTTCCTAAAACCGCGCTGGTTTCTGCAAACGAGCTTCTCAAGGTCTAGAAAGGTCATTTTGCCTGAACACAAAATATGTTCCATGATTCTATAACAAATCGATGCCAGTGAAATTGGCCGGTAATTATGTGCAACCGATTTTTTACGCCTTTTTATAGATTGCTATGACCTGGGCCTTCTTCCAGTCCGGTGGAACTTTCCGCCGTTTCAATTATCTCTGATAAACGATGGATAACAATGGTGCTATATTTGTAGCATAGTCAACATATAATCTTACGGGGATACCGTTTGGGACAGTTACCTTCCTGGCGTCTAAGGATCTTAACTGTTTTACAATCCCAGATACACTAAACACTATGTCAGCCATCCTTGCATGTGTTAGATAAATGAAAGGTGGAATGGTGCTGCAGTCATCTACCGTAAACGAGTATTTGAAAGCTATGTTTAGAATTTCGGCCTTCTGTTTATCATCATCAGTTACATTACCCGTACTGTCAGCAAGAGGAGATTCGAATTACACTCCTGGAAATGGAAAAAAGAACACATTGACACCGGTGTGTCAGACCCATCATACTCTCTCCGGACACTGCGAGAGGGCTGTACAAGCAATGATCACACGCATGGCACAGCGGACAAACCAGGAACCGAGGTGTTGGCCGTCGAATGGCGCTAGCTGCGCAGCATTTGTGCACCGCCGCCGTCAGTGTCGGCCAGTTTGCCGTGGCGTACGGAGCTCCATCGCAGTCTTTAACACTGGTAGCATGCCGCGAGAGCGTGGACGTGAACCGTATGTGGAGTTGACGGACTTTGAGCGAGGGCGTATAGTGGGCATGCGGGAGGCCGGGTGGACGTACCGCCGAATTGCTCAACACGTGGAGCGTGAGGTCTCCACAGTACATCGATGTTGTCGCCAGTGGTCGGCGGAAGGTGCACGTGCCCGTCGACCTGGGACCGGACCGCAGCGACGCACGGATGCACGCGAAGACAGTAGGATCCTACGCAGTGCCGTAGGGGACCGCACCGCCACTTCCCAGAAAATTAGGGACACTGTTGCTCCTGGGGTATCGGCGAGTACAATTCGCAACCGTCTCCATGAAGCTGGGCTACGGTCCCGCACACCGTTAGGCCGTCTTCCGCTCACGCCCCAACATCGTGCAGCCCGCCTCCAATGGTGTCGCGACAGGCGTGAATGGAGGGACGAATGGAGACGTGTCGTCTTCAGCGATGAGAGTCGCTTCTGCCTTGGTGCCAATGATGGTCGTATGCGTGTTTGGCGCCGTGCAGGTGAGCGCCACAATCAGGACTGCATACGACCGAGGCACACAGGGCCAACACCCGGCATCATGGTGTGGGGAGCGATCTCCTACACTGGCCGTACACCTCTGGTGATCGTCGAGGGGACACTGAATAGTGCACGGTACATCCAAACCATCATCGAACCCATCGTTCTACCATTCCTAGACCGGCAAGGGAACTTGCTGTTCCAACAGGAAAATGCACGTCCGCATGTATCCCGTGCCAACCAACGTGCTCTAGAAGGTGTAAGTCAACTACCCTGGCCAGCAAGATCTCCGGATCTGTCCCTCATTGAGCATGTTTGGGACTGGATGAAGCGTCGTCTCACGCGGTCTGCACGTCCAGCACGAACGCTGGCCTAACTGAGGTGCCAGGTGGAAATGGCATGGCAAGCCGTTCCACAGGACTACATCCAGCATCTCTACGATCGTCTCCATGGGAGAATAGCAGCCTGCATTGGTGCGAAAGGTGGATATACACTGTAGTAGTGCCGACATTGTGCATGCTCTGTTGCCTGTGTCTATGTGCCTGTGGTTCTGTCAGTGTGATCATGTGATGTATCTGACCCCAGGAATGTGTCAATAAAGTTTCCCCTTCCTGAGACAATGAATTCACGGTGTTCTTATTTCAATTTCCAGGAGTGTATTTTTAGCGTTCATAGATTTTACTTTTCCAATCGTAAGTTATTCTTATTATCTATGGTCAAGAGCACGGAATACTCAGACACCGATTATTAGCGTTCCCAGTCGCAGTTGAATGTAACCCTCTTTTTACTCACAAAACATTGTTTTAAATTAGTAACCTGTTTCTTCCTCTCCCACGTGACGCAAACGTCGTTCCACACGCAGTCTGATGATGTGCTACAAGATATTTACAAGATTTGAAGACGCCGAAAGTGATCATAGATGCTTCCATTCACTGCTGCAACGCAACTGAGAAGGCGGGAAAACCAACAATGCAAGTACAAGATGGACTTCTCTCATAGCGACAGACCTTTCTCCTACTTACCGCATGTGGTTCAAATAGTGGCCCTCTTTTCTGAGTACACTCCGTGGAAGGTCTGGTTTTGAAGGTGTAGAGCTGATGGCATGAACGACTAGTTCTCTAAAATTGGGCAGAGCCAATTCTCGGTGATCATGATTGACTGATAAGAAAGACGTCAATAATAGAGGACAGCACGCAGACTAATAAGAAATCTGTTTCTTCAGTTGAAGTACAAAACGATGCTGAATACACTCTGTCGTGTTCAGTCTCTGACAACTAACGAGTAATTACGCATAATGTATCAACGCCCAGCCAGAGTGCAATTTTTTTCTGATGAGCGTCAGAAAGACGTCTTTGTCATACGTTCTTATTATGGGAGAATTTAGTACCACCAAGGAATGTGTGGCCAAATGCCTTCTGTATTTCAAATGTGCAGTAGGGGCGGTGGGAGGAGGTGGGGCAGCAATTGGGGAGGGAATATCACTGTTAATGTTCTACCTTGAAAGCCAGAATTCATCTCATTTTTCTTTATCAACAATGATCCTAGCCACGCAACTACTGAAACGTTTTCTGTCACTATTCGTGTTGTTTTTTATTCAATTGAACAATTGTCAAGGGATGTGAAAAAAATCTATACAGCAAGACGTTTTCAAATCATTGATGGGGCATCAATCGAACACGTGTTTTGGTATAACCAAGAGGGCTTCCGCGACATTTGCCATGTGAACTTGTCGCGTTAATTCCGTATAAAATTCCGAACTTTTGACACTATCGGCTAACAGAGTGCATACCTGACGAATACAGTGATGGATATTGTCGAAAGCTCGGAGATATTTAGCGATTTAACCTAAGTGTATCAGTAATAACATATTTGTGCACCAATTATTAATACTGAAAATGAGAAATTTTCTATAATTACTGCTTATGGATTTCTCCGCATAGTGACGCATTTTCATTTCCTTATTTCATATCTACACATCTATATCTACATTTATACTCCGCAAGCCACCCAACGGTGTGTGGCGGAGGGCACTTTAAGTGCCACTGTCATTACCTCCGTTTCCTGTTCCAGTCGCGTATGGTTCGCGGGAAGAAGGACTGCCGGAAAGCCTCCGTGCGCGCTCGAATCTCTCAAATTTTACATTCGTGATCTCCTCGGGAGGTATATGTAGGGGGAAGCAATATATTCAATACCTCATCCAGAAACGCACCCTCTCGAAACCTGTCCAGCAAGCAACACCGCGATGTAGAGCGACTCTTTTGCAGAGTCTGCCATTTGAGTTTGCTAAACATCTCCGTAACGCTATCATGCGTACCAGTTAACCCTGTGACGAAACGCGCCGCTCTTCTTTGGATCTTCTCTATCTCCTCCGTCAACCCGACCTGGTACGGGTCCCACACTGATGAGCAATACTCAAGTATAGGTCGAACGAGTGTTTTGTAAGCCACCTCCTTTGTTGATGGTCTACATTTTCTAAGGACTCTCCCAATGAAGCTCAACCTGTTAACCGCCTTGCCAACAATTAATTTTATATGATCATTCGACTTCAAATCGTTCCGCACGCCTACACCCAGATATTTTACAGAAGTAACTGTTACCAGTGTTTGTTCTGCTATCATATAATCATACAATAAAGGATCCTTCTTTCTATATGTTCGCAATACATTACATTTGTCTATGTTAAGGGTCAGTTGCCACTCCCTGCACAAAGTGCCTATCCGCTGCAGATCTTCCTGCATTTCGGTGCAATTTTCTAATACTGCTACTTCTCTGTATACTACAGCATCATCCGCGAAAAGCCGCATGGAACTTCCGACACTATGTACTAGGTCATATATATATATATTGTGAAAAGCAATGGTCCCATGACACTCCCCTGTGGCACGCCAGAGGTTACTCTAACGTCTGTAAACGTCTCTCCATTGAGAACAACATGCTGTTTTCTGTTTGCTAAAAACTCTTCAATCCAGCCACACAGCTGGTCTGATATTCCGTAGGCTCTTACTTTGTTTATGAGGCGACAGTGTATGTAGCAGATTTAAAGTTTCGTAACGTCTTTTTATTGGACCTGGGGAACTGCGAGCCACCCACCATGGGCGTGTGGGATTTCTCTCCTACGGCCCTGGGCCAGTTAACGATAACAAATGGTGACTGAGCTAGTGAAGGAGAGGGGAGGGAGACAGCCCAAGGAGAATGTCTGTTCCGGATCTTCGATCGTATTACAGACCACTGAACGCTGAGCTAAAAGCAATAACTTTTTTTTTCTTTTTTTCGACCGGCGGGCACTACCTAGGTCATGTAAGACTGCTCCACGGTGAACCATGAACTGTATACACAGAAAGAATTTTGTTGCAGTCGCTTTTCGTTTTAATACATACATTCCCATGTTTTTAAATCTACATTGCACACTTACAATGCAGAACAGTATTGCTATGGAGAGCAACACGTGTTCGGGAAGAGACTGTTGGGGTGCTGCAGAATGAAATAAGTAATCTACATCTACGTCATTACTCTGCTATTCACAACAAAGTGCCTGGCACACGGTTCAATGAACCACCTCCAAACTGTCTCTCCACCGTTCCGCTCTCGAACGGCGCGAGCGAAAAAGGAGAACGTAAATTTTTATGTGCGAGCCCTAATTTGTCTTATTTTATCGTGATGATCATTTCTCTCTATGTAGGTGGGTGCCAACAATATTTTCGTAATCGAAGGAGAAATCTGTTGAGTGAAATTTCATAAGAAGATCTCGTCGCAACGAAAAACGCCTTTGATTTAAAGATGGACACTCCGATTCACGTCTGTGGCACTGTCTCCCCTATTTCGTGATAATACATAACGAGTTGTCCTTCTCTGAACCTTTCCGATGTGATCCGTCAGTCCCATCTGATGCCAATCCCACACTGCACAGTAATACTCCACGATAGGGCAGACAAGCGTGGTGTAAGCAGTCTCTTTAGCATACCTGTTGCACCTTCTATGTGTTCTGCAAATGAATCGCAGTCTTTGGTTTACTCTACCTACAACATTATCTATGTGACCGTTCGAATTTAGGATATTTGTAATTGTAATCATTAAGTATTTAGTTGAATTTACAGCCTTCTGATTTGTGTGACTTGTCGCGTAATCGAAATTTAGCTGATTTCTTTTAATACTCGTGTGAATAGCTTCATACTTTTCTTTATTCAAGGTCAATAGCCACTTCTCGCACCATACAGGTCTTATATAAATAATTTTGCAAATCGTTTAGCTCATCTGATAAGAGGACGGTAAATGACAACATCATATGCAAACAATCTAAGAGGGCTACTCAGATTGTCACCTGTGTCCTTAACGTAGACCAGGTACAATAGCGTGCCTATAGCATTTCCTTGGGGAACGGTTATTACTTCTGTTTTACTCGGTGACTTTCCATCTATTACTACGAACTGTGACCTTTCTGACCGGAAACCATGCATTCAGTCGCACAACCGAGGCACGGCGTGTGGTTAGGAGATGTTTATGAGGAACGGTGTAGAAAGCCCTCTGGAAATCTAAAAATATGGAATCAATTTGGCATCACCTCTCGATAGCACTCACTACTTCATGAATATAAAGAGGTAGTTATGTTTAGCAAGAACGATACCTTCTGGATCCGTGCTAACTATGTGTCAATAAATAGCTTTCTTCGATGTAATTCATAATGTTTGAATACAGTATATGTTCCAAAACCCGACTGCAAAACGACGTTTGTGATATGGGCCTGTTATTCAGCGGATTATTCCTACTTCCCTTTTTGGGTATTGGAGTCACTTGAGCAATTTTCCAGTCCAGTACGGATCTTTCTGTGAGCGAGCGGTTGCACCGGAAGCCTTGCCTTTATTAAGTGACTGAAGCTGCTTTGTTACACAGAGGATATGTACGTCTATGTTTCTTATCTTAGCAGTTGTTCTTGATTGGAATTCAGGAATATTTACTTCGTCCTCCTTGGTGAAGGAGTTTCGGAAAACCGTGTTTAATAACTCTGCTTTAGTGGCACTGTCATCAGTGACTTTACCATTGTTATCACGCAGTGAAGGTATTGATTGCGTCTTACCACTCGTGTGCATTATGTATGACCAGAATCTCTTTGGGTTTTCTGCCAGATTCCGAGACAGACTTTCCTTGTGGAAATTATTAAAAGCATCTGCCATTGAAGTAAGTGCTATATTTCGAACTTCTGGAAAACTTTGTCAGTCTTGGGGATTTTGATTTCATTTAAATTTGGCATGCTTTTTTCGCTGCTTCGGTAACAGTGATCTGACCCGTTTTGTGTTCGATGGGAGATCAGTACCATCACTTATTAATTTATTTAGTATATATCTTTCAATTGCTGTCGATACTATCTCTTTGAAATCATTCCAAAACTTTTCTATGCATACATGATCAGATTGGAAGGGGTGAAGACTGTCTCTTAGAAAGGTGTTAAGAGCATTATTTCCAGCTTTATTAAATATATATACTTTTCTTTTCTTTTTGACAGTTGTAGGTGTTGCAGTATTCAGCCTAGCAGCAAACGCATTGTGGTCGCTAAGCCCCGTATTCGTCACGACACTCACTATTTGTCCAGGATTATTTGTTGCTAAGAGTTCAAGTATGCTTTCGCTGCCATTTACGCTTCGAGTAGGCTCATCAATTAATTGTTCAAAATAATTTTCTGAGAAAGCATTCAGCACAATTTGGGTTGACGTTTTATGCCTGCCACGAACTTTAAACCTATAAAATAACATCTTGCATGCACCCGCTTCAGTTGAATGAAAGAGCGGTAATTGAATGTGAATGCTATCTCCGTACAGTATCGACGTGTCACATCGTGCCATCTGTGTCATTTCCTTCACTACAAGAGCAGCAGTAACCAGCTATTCGCAAACTTTGCATTGTGTGTTTGTCCCCATAGTGCAAAGGCGGTACGGTATATGACACGAGCTCCTGTTACAAACTGTACCTTCTGTGAGGGCACACGTGTCTCCTTTTGAAATATAAACGAACATTTGATTACCATTTGTGCCCTCAATGCTCTTGTGTGATTGAGGAAACGTATATCTTTCGAACTAGGTTTGGCCAAACTTTAGTTGTTGCTAGTTACTTAAAATATTGGAGTGGGGCTCTTTTCATTTGATGGTAATTTCATGTTTGAGGTATTGCTGGGGCGTCTCCTTACGATGTGCTTACGTCATCACACTGTGCCTGCTAGAAGTTGCACATCGTTTGCAGGAAACCTCGCACTACTTAATCCTCGCTGAAAGCCCTGTAAAGAACGAAGTATGAATTTAGAAATCTCCAGTTTCACACTAGTATATCAAGAATTTTTATTTAGGCGAGGCTGTCCATATCATCAAAGCTTTTCCCATCAGTTATAATTAGCTGATAAAATTAAGACAAAAACATGCCAATAAGACATACAATCTTATGATTGCTTTATGCTATTCTCCTGAATGAGGATTAAGTTCAACAAACTGGGGATCTTAACAAAAGAAGGTTAAAGGTTTGGAAGTTATAATCAGTATACCTGCCTTATATCGTGCAGGCCCCCAAGAGCACGCAGAAGGCCGCAACACGACGTGTCATCGATTCGACCAATGTCTGAAGTAGTGCTGGAGGGAACTGACACCATCAATCATGCACAGCTGTCCATAAATCCGTAAGAGTCCGAGAGGGCGGAGATCTCTTCTAAACAGCACGTTGCAAGGCATCCCAGATATGCTCAATAATGTTCATGTCTGGGGAGACTAGTGGCCAGCGCAAGTGTTTAAACTAAGAGGAGTGTTCATGGAGCCAATCTGTAGAAATTCTGGTCGCGTGGGGTGTCGCATCGTCCTGCTGGAATTGCCCAAGTCCGTCAGAATGCGCAATGGGGATGGATGACAGCAGGTGATTAGACAGAATGTGTACGTAGGTGCCCCACACGATTACAGAGCCTCCACCACCTTGGACAGTCACCTGATGACATGCAGGGTCCATGGATTCGCGAGATTGTCGCCATACTCGTAAAAGTCCATCCGCTCAATACAACTTCAAACGAGTCACGTCCGACCAGACAACATGTTTCCAGTCATCAGCAGTCCAATATCGATGTTGACAGGCTCAGACGAGGCGAAGAGCTTTGTATCTTGCAGTCAGCAAGTGTACACGAGTGGGCCTTCGGCTCCAAAAGCCCATATAGATGATATTTCCTCGAATTGTTCGCACTCTGACACTTGTAGGTAGCCCAGCACTGAAACGCACAGAAATTTGTGGAAGGGCTGCACCTCTGTTACGTTGAACGATTATCTTACGTTGAACGATTCTCTTCAGTCGTCGTCACTCCAGTTCTTGCAGGATCTCTTTGCGGCCGCAGCGATGTCTGAGATTTTATGTTTCACAGGATTCCTTATATTCACGGCACACGCGTGAAATTGTCGTACGGAAAAATGCCCAGTTCATCACTATGTCGGAGATGATGTGTCCCATTGCTCTTGGACCAACTATAACACCACGTTTAAACTCACTTACATTTTGATAATCTACCATTGTAGCAGCAGTACCCGATCTAACAACTGCCCCAGACATCCGTTGCCTTATATAGGCGTTGCCGATCGCAGCGCCGTTTACTGCCTCTTTACATATCACTGTATTTCAACACATATACCTGTACGAGTTTCTTTGGCCCTTCAGTGTACTATCATACTAAACTCTGCAGAGGAGAATACTGCATTTTCATTCATAGTGGTAGTCGACGGATCGAAGCTATTCACGTCGCGTTGTACTGGATCACTACAATGTTTCAGAAATAAAGTATTACAATAATTATGTAAAAGTTCTTGAAATAAACTAGTTCCCTTAGATCAACTATTTTGTTTACGTGTTTTGGATTCAGTTATTGCAGTGCCTTAATTTAATTTACATTGCCATATTACAAGCTACGGTATAACTTGTCAAATAAATAGACGACGATACCCTGTAACCCCCTGGAAACCGAATACTGAAAACTAGTTAGTTTTCAGAGAAAATTACCAGTTAAAAAATTTGTTAATTTAGTCAGGAGCATCTTTCGAGATGTAAACCTCATCTTCAACCTACAATGGCAATACAAAAACATTAGTTCAATGGAGAAAGAGACAAATAACCTAATAAGAGGGACTATTCAATTCTTATGTTGGTCTGCAGTTCACATATTTTTTTAAAGTCATCAGTCACTTTGTTAATGTGAAATGGTTGTCTTCTTGTGACATGTTCAATTACCTCAATTGTTGTTCCGTGAACCTTATTAATCACTGTTCACAAATTTGCAAAGGACACTAAAACACTGTAACACAATGAACAATTTGGTGGTCAAAGCGAAGCTTGTTTCTATTTAACTATCGAGATGTCGATTCTGGTGTTATCAGTCACTGGCAATCTCTTCTCCACATTTTGCTATAGCATTTCTGATGTTGGTCGACGACATACATTTCGTTTTCTGCTCTCGGAAAACTTTAAAATGTACTCCATAAACATTCGTCGATTATTTGAGTAAACTTATAGTTAATCCCCACATAACATCTAGTTTTGTGAACAATGAGAACAGACAGTTACTAGCTAACCAAAGGCTGTTGAACTCTGGAAGTTCGTATTCTTTTTCCACAAACACTGTACCACCTTGGATATAATTAAAATTAACACCCCAACGGTGGATGTTTCTTTAAAGCTAGTTATTTAGCGCCGTGGATAAGCCCACTGTGAGCTGTGACGCTGATACGAGCTCACATATCGTCACTATATGGCAGGCGGTATTTTTGGACGGCGAGAGCTAGCGGCATTCTCTTGTTTGTGTAAGAGAGATCCGAATGTTTATGGCAGGATAGCTTAAAAGTAACGGGCCTACACGAATCTCAGTCGTAAATTGATGTTACCTAAAATACGAGATTTTTTCCAGCATAATAGCAAGGAAAAAACATTGCGAACAAAAATGGTTCAAATGGCTCTGACCACTATGGTACTTAACATCTGTGGTCATCAGTCCCCTAGAACTTAGAACTACTTAAACCTGACTAACCTAAGGACATCACACACATCCATACCCGAGGCAGGATTCGAACCTGCGACCGTAGCAATCGCGCGGTTCCGGACTGAGCGCCTAGAACCGCTAGACCACCGCGGCCGGCATTGCGAACAGCCAGAACGTCAGTGAATCAATAATTTATTTTCCCGTAATTGCATTAATTGACTATTCTGTTGGTTCTTGGTAGAATATTTTATACATAATGACGAAAGATACACGACGTTGGTGTAATATCCCACAATATTTATTACTTTGAAACACACTTTTCTGCTGTTCAGGTATCGCCAGGTACAAAGACAAATATTCACAAATGTGGACATGGTGTGAAATGTTTGTGCCATCAGACATTTTAAAGTAGAACACCTGCATAGTATCTCAGTTTGTTTTCAAAAAAATGACAATTACTGTTTTTTTTTATTTAGGACTACTACGAGAGGAACTATTTCAGTAAAAATGCGGTGTAAAACTATTAGGTTAGTTTAAATATACAGAGCGTTTCCCGTAATTACTCTGAATATTTCGTAGATCTCTTAGCAGTAGAAATAAATACTTCTTTCTTAAAAAAGAACAGTAGAACTGCTTAATAATTTTTAAAAACATGTGTTTATCACAAGGTTATCGTATTTAACTTTCCTACGCCTCGGTAGCTACACGGCCAGCGCGGCAAACTACTAACCAAAGGCATCCGGGTTCGATTCCCAGCTTGGTATGAGATTTTCTCTGCTCGGGGACTGGGCGTTGTGTTGTCCTTACATTCGTATCGTCATATTTGACATTCCACTGTTGAGGTTGCTGTATGCGCACGAACCGAAAGTCAATGAAAACAAAATACGTGTATACTTAATTTCCATGAAAATGTTTGTTCTGTATCGATACCTGTTGTTCACCTTGAATTATGAGAATGATTGAAGGTAATATTGTGGACACATATGCTCATGCCAAATCAACTTAGGCTTCTGATTTACTGTAAACAACACTAACATGATTAAGAGAGAACTGATTTCAGCTTCTGTTTCATGCAGAATACAAAAAACTCACCAGTTGCTGTATTTGATACCTTTCTTCCGTACTTCACAAATGAGAGATTTAGTTCGTGTCCTTATCAATAACTACAAACTGAAATGACATGACATAGGGAGAGGCGTTTCGAATCTAAATGTGCTACCGTGTCCTGATATAAATGCACGGCTCCACAGTTTACCAGAGACTAAAAGAACCAGAAGTTATTGATGCTGAGCCAAAGAAACTCCCTATCTGGATACGTATAGGATATATCCATAGAATGGCTGCAATTTGCAGTCAGCCTCACTTGGTATTCTACTTCTCCTAGTGAAGAAATGAAAAAAACGAAGCTTCGAGCTTCTCGCTCTTCTGAAAACGAGATCATTAGCGACGGAACTGGAATAGCGGAAGAATGCATAAGGAATTGTTAGGACATGTACTTTATCCAGGATCATGCCTGAATTTGCCTCAAGAGGTTTAAAGGAGAATCCACGGAAAAGTTAAATCTGGATGTGAACCTGCGTACTTCCGCATGCGAAGCCAGTGTGTTTACCACTGTACCGTTTCATAAGATGAACGTCTAGTGAATGAAATTTTCGCAATGGACTGTAAACAAGGCAAAAAGACGTCACTTTTTAATTCCTCTCGTGTGGCAACCTCTTCATCTCAGAGTAGCAACTGCACCCTGGACACTCAATTATTTGTTTCCATCTTCCCCTACAATTACTAACGTCTACGAATTCCTGATTCTTTCTGATGCTATTCTCTGATGTCTTTAGACATGTCCTATCATCCTGAACCTTCTTCTCATCAGTGCTTTAAGAGTGTTCCTTCCTGCCTATTCTGCGGGGAACCTCCTCGTTCCTTATTTTATCAGTCTGTTAGTTTTCAGCATTCTATAGCACCACGTCACAAACACAGCGATTCAATTCTTTCTTGGCTATTCTACTGGCCGTGGTTCATTACCATAGAATGCTGTACTTCAAACGTAGTCTACGTTCTCAGAAATTTCTTCCTAAAATTAAGGCCGACGTTTGACACTAGTAAACTTCTTTTGTTTGGGAACACCCTCTTTGCCTGTACGTTTGACACTAGTAAACTTCTTTTGTTTGGGAACACCCTCTTTGCCTGTACTTGTCTTCTTTGTATGTCCTCCTTGAGACACGGTCAAGTGTTATTTTACTCTCAAGGTAGAAAATTCTTTGACTTCGTCCACATCATGGTCACCAATTTTGATGTTAAGTTTGTTGCGTATCTCATTGCTATTACATCTCATTTCTTTCGTTTTCTTCAGTTTACTCTCCAACCTTACCCTGTACTCGTTAGGTTGTTCATTCTATTCTTCTTCACCTTAACTGATGATACCAATGTCATATACATAATTATTCCGCAAGTCACTGTACAGTGATGGTGGAGAGAACATCACACTAATGTCATCAATTTCGTTGCCTCTTCCATTCGCATAGTGAACGAGGGAAAAAGTCTGTCTATATTTCTCCAACTGAGCTCTGCAATAAATATCAACGAACAATAGCGAATAGCCCGCATCTCGTGGTCGTGCGGTAGCGTTCTCGCTTCCCACGCCCGGGTTCCCGGGTTCAATTCCCGGAGGGGTCAGGGATTTTCTCTGCCTCGTGATGGCTGGGTGTTGTGTGATGTCCTTAGGTTAGTTAGGTTTAAGTAAAGTTCTAGGGGACTGATGACCTAAGATGTTAAGTCCCATAGTGCTCAGAGCCATTTGAACCAATAGCGAATACTCTGTTGAAGACTCAAAAGAGGATGAGGTATGCTTAGAAAAGGCCGGGTGATACGGGAAGATTTCAGTTAGATTACAGAATGACAAACAGAGATTCCGAAATCATATAATGGTTCGTAAGAAGGCGTACCCAGGAGCAGATATAGAGTCAGATAGCAGTGTGTTAGTGATGAAGAGTAGGCTGAAGTTTAAGAGAATAGTCAGGAAGAATCAATACGCAGAAGTGGGATATGGAAGCACTAAGGAATGAAGCAATACGCTTGAAGGTCTCTAAGGCTACAGATACAGCAATAAGGAATGGCTCACTAGGCAGTACATTTGAAGAAGATTGGACGCCTCTAAAAAGGGGAATCATAGAAGCTGGAAAGAGAAAAATAGGTACAAAGAAGGTAACAGCGAAGAAATCAGGGGTAACAGAAGAAATACTTCAATTGGTCGATGAAAGAAGGCACTATACAAATATTCGAGGAGATTCAGGAATACAGAAATGCAAGTCACTTAGGAATGCATAATGTTAGGAAGAACACCGCTTACTGCCGGTAAAATTGTTATTTATTAAAACGCAACCGGTTTCGCGGCTTAAAGACGCATCATCAGTAGAAAGCAAAGTGCAGCGTCACCACATTTTGGAGATATTAAGATTAAGAAAGGACTGTCTAAAACATACCCACAACGTTGAAAGATCACAGGCATACCAATCGCTCCTAGTCAAAATTTACTGTTCAAGAATATCATCAATACTACGGCGAGCGAATGTAAAGAAAACATTCTTATTTCTTTAACATTTTCGTCCATCTAAAAAGAAAAAAAGAAAATATTTTCTATTGGGCGGACGCTAAAAGTTTTTAAAAGGGGCTCGAGTGGAGATAACAGTTGTTATTGCTAACACGAATAGTTGCAGCTCGGGTGGCAAGGTGTTACCAGTGGCACAGCGGGGCAGCTCGGTGCCGGGCAGGACAAAAGGGGCACGCACCAGCAGCAGAGAGAGACTAGCTGGCTGGTGGAACGGAAGCTGTCCATGTGCACACTGAGACGTCATGTACTCATGACTAGGAGCTCTGGGTCCCTACGTTCACAAGGAAGAATAATACAGGATTTTATTGCAAGCTACCACCTAGTCACACAAACAAGTAAAATTAGCCAGAATGATATGGTGCTATAATTCCAGTTGATTATTCAACGTTAACTGTGCGTTTTAGTTTTTATGTCTAAAAATCCCCACTTCCTCTAATATATTCAAAATATGACTTTTTCTTTCTTCTTTTTAAATTTTCTGAAGGGCTTGTGATGCTGTCCGGTTCAGCATCCTCAGTGGGCTTTTATTTTCCATCTGTTTACCACATGGTGAGGTTTTTCTGACGTGTTGTGGTAAAAAGATGGAAAATAAAAGCCAACTGAGGACGCTGCAACTGCAGTGAAACATGTTTGGGTTATAAAACAAAACTGTGTTTTGCTAAAGGTGGACCCTATCCAAAAACATACACTGCTGGAAATGGAAAGAAGAATACATTGACACCGGTGTGTCAGACCCACCATACTTGCTCCGGACACTGCGAGAGGGCTGTACAAGCAATGATCACACGCACGGCACAGCGGACACACCAGGAACCGCGGTGTTGGCCGTCGAATGGCGCTAGCTGCGCAGCACTTGTGCACCGCCGCCGTCAGTGTCAGCCAGTTTACCGTGGCATGCGGAGCTCCATCGCAGTCTTTAACACTGGTAGCATGCCACGACAGCGTGGACGTGACCCGCATGTGCAGTTGACGGACTTGGAGCGAGGGCGTATCGTGGGCATGCGGGAGGCCGGGTGGACGTACCGCCGAATTGCTCAACACGTGGGACGTGAGGTCTCCACAGTACATCGATGTTGTCGCCAGTGGTCGGCGGAAGGTGCACGTGCCCGTCGACCTGGGACCGGACCGCAGCGACGCACGGATGCACGCCAAAACCGTAGGATCCTACGCAGTGCCGTAGGGGACCGCACCGCCACTTCCCAGCAAATTAGGGACACTGTTGCTCCTGGGGTATCGGCGAGGACCATTGACAACCTTGACAACCGTCTCCATGAAGCTGGGCTACGGTCGCGCACACCGTCAGGCCGTCTTCCGCTCACGCCCCAACATCGTGCAGCCCGCCTCCAGTGGTGTCGCGACAGGCGTGAATGGAGGGACGAATGGAGACGTGTCGTCTTCAGCGATGACAGTCACTTCTGCCTTGGTGCCAATGATGGTCGTATGCGTGTTTGGCGCCGTGCAGATGAGCGCCACAATCAGGACTGCATACGACCGAGGCACACAGGGCCAAGACCCGGCATCATGGTGTGGGGAGCGATCTCCTACACTGGCCGTACACCTCTGGTGATCGTCGAGGGGACACTGAATAGTGCACGGTACATCCAAACCTTTATCGAACCCATCGTTCTACCATTCCTAGACCGGCAAGGGAACTTGCTGTTCCAACAGGACAATACACGTCCGCATGTATCCCGTGCCACCCAACGTGCTCTAGAAGGTGTAAGTCAATTACCCTGGCCAGCAAGATCTCCGGATCTGTCCCCCATTGAGCATGTTTGGGACTGGATGAAGCGTCGTCTCACGCGGTCTGCACGTCCAGCACGAACGCTGGTCCAACTGATGCGCGAGGTGGAAATGGCATGGCAAGCCGTTCCACAGGACTACATCCAGCATCTCTACGATCGTCTCCATGGGAGAATAGCAGCCTGCATTGCTGCGAATGGTGGATATACACTGTACTAGTGCCGACATTGTGCATGCTCTGTTGCCTGTGTCTATGTGCCTGTGGTTCTGTCAGTGTGATCATGTGATGTATTTGAGCCCAGGAATGTGTCAATAAAGTTTCCCCTTCCTGGGTCAATGAATTCACGGTGTTCTTATTTAAATTTCCAGGAGTGTATGTATTGTTAAAGCAAAGACGGAAAAAAAGAGCTTCAATACTAAGATGATTACTGAGGATATAGTTTGCAAGAGCTACTCTGAGATGAAATAGGCACAAGACAGGAATTTATGGCGGGCCGCATCAAATTAGTCAGAAGACTGACGAGATTTTCTGAAAGTCACATGGTACATCGTCAGACTCGTACATTCTATATACCAACGTGAATAATCCTTTTTTTGTTACTTCCCTCAATGTTTTTCGAAATTCAGATGGAATGTTATCTATCCCTTCTGCCTTATTTTATCTAAAATCTTGCAAAGCTCTTCTAATTGTAATACCCGATCCCCTACCTGGTCTACGACGACTCCTGTTTTTCTTCTGTCGCGTCATCAGACAAGTCTTCTCCTTCATAGAGCCTTCAATGCACTCTTTTCACTTTCCCCACTCTCTACTCTTCATTTACCAGTGGCATTCCTATGCACTTTTAATGTTACAATCCTTGCTTTTAATTTCACCGAACGTTCTTTTGATATTTCTATGTGCTGAGTCAGTCTTTCGGACAATCATTTTTTTATCCATTTGTTCACATTTTTAAAACTATGTTGAGCTGCAAAATGTGCAGCTGTAACTTCCACCACTGGACAGTTCACACAGTTACCACCATGTATAAATTTAAAACATTACTCACTGGTTCTAGTTACAACCACCTTACTTGTTTTATGGACATAACTTTCTAAAAAGTATAAATTAATAAATAAAATGATAAAATATAGTCCAGTTTGGACAATGTGCGTATACAAGTGGTTGTAATGTTTTAACTTACAATTACTAGAGCGTGTTTTGTGACTGACTTAAAATTTTAAATCTTATGGACGGTTTTTTTTTTCTTTCGCACTGGAGATAATCACATGGGGGCCGAAATCGAGATATACAGTTAAAATTATTCACGACTGTTTGCTGTACCCTTTATTATTTGAAATGAATACAGTGTCTGGGCACAACAGTTTCCCTATTGAATGAAACCTGAAAAAATTAATGCATTCATTAAGACAATAGGAACGTTATCAGCGCAACATAGAAGCTGTCTCTTATTCCACAGCGCATCACAGTATATCTAAATGTTAAATATCCTCTCCATTTCATGAACCAATTTCCATGCTCATCCCCATCCTCGTGATAAGTTGTACTCGTCGCACGAGATGTTTGCGTGTCTGTTCCTAACATACATGGTGCAGAGTAATGCGCTGAAAATTTCTGAAAATACTGCTCTCCAGACAACCACAAATAATTTACGGCCGGTAATAAATTTTATAGTATGTCCCAGCTGTAAATTTATGGGAGTGACACATAAATTTTCCAGAGTCGCTTGTAATGAAAATGGCTGTTAAAACTACTATTCGTTTTGTTTAGGTGTCAGTGTATTGCTCTCTTGGACATCATGTAACCGAGATACCTTTTATAAGACATGCAAAAATCACTGTTTAAGTTAACAACAAAGTACGTAATACTGACAATCCTGATTCACACTCAAAATTCAACTTTCTGACTGACATTTATCCTTCGTACGTATACCTTCGTAGAAATAATTTCGAATGAATCGGATTTTGCGCTAATCACATTGGTTATTTTTAAATTAAGGCCCTATATTTATTTTCGAAGACACAAACCTTTAATAAGATACTCCATATGAAAGCATTCCAATAATAGCATGCACAAACTAGCTGTTTCGTCAACCTACTTGTTCAGTAGGTGCAATTATTCTCAGTAAATAACGGTCAAATAAATACTGTTCTTACTATGTGTGGCTTGATGAATACTGATGAAACGGGAAGGAGCATGTGAGGATCATAAACATTTAAATATATCTCTGTATACAAAAGGAAATGTCGTCACTGTTTAAGGATTCACCATTGCACAGCCCAAATCGCGAAGGACAGAAACCTGAAATTTGGCGAGGCTGTTGAATATATACTGTAGACAGTCGTTTAACAGAAGTTTTCGACATTCTGCCGCTAACGGGGTGAAACACGGGGTTGAACGGTTTTTCGAAAATATTTAACTATTAGGGCAATTTTGAAGTTACAACTACGAAAATTGGTATTCTTGGTCAGAAATAAAACGAGTGGTGTTTCAAAGTTGTTGGAAATTCAAACCATAAAGGGCTGAAATAGTGGGTGAAAGATTTTTTAAATTTTTATAGCTTATTTTCAAAGAACTGCTGACGCATTTTTAAAGCTACATCTATGAAAATTGATACTGAACATCGCGGTTAGAAATAAAAAAAAACTACATGTTTCAGTGATTTTAGAAACTCAATAACTAAGGTGGTGAGATACTGCGGAGACATGGCTTAGCCACAGCCTGGGGGATGTTTCCAGAGTGAGAAAGGGTCCCGAGTTCGAGTCTCGGTCGGGCACACAGTTTTAATCTGCCAGGAAGTTTCATATCAGCGCACACTCCGCTGGAGAGTGAAAATCTCATTCTGGAAACATCTCCCAGGCTGTGGCTAAGCCATGTCTCCGCAGTATCCTTTCTTTCAGGAGTGCTAGTTCTGCAGGTTCGCAGAAGAGCTTCTGTAAAGTTTGGAAGGTAGGAGACGGATACTGGCAGAAGTAAAGCTGTGAGTACCGGGCGTGAGTCGTGCTTTGGTGGCTCAGTTGGTGGAGCACTTGCCCGCGGAAGGCAAGGGTCCCGAGTTCGAGTCTCGGTCGGGCACACAGTTTTAATCTGCCAGGAAGTTTCATATCAGCGCACACTCCGCTGCAGAGTGAAAATCTCATTATGAAAACTTTTATTTGGCTTCTAGGTTAGAAATTTAAAAAAAAATAATAAGTGTTTCAGGATTTTTGGGAATTGAACCCGAAAGGGATGAAATAGAGCATGAAAATTTTTACGACAATATTTCGTTACAAAAAAAAAAAAAAAATGCCTCAAATAGCTCTGAGCACTATCGGACTCAGCTTATGAGGTCATCAGTCCCCTAGAAGTTAGAACTACTTAAACGTAACTAACCTAAGGACATCACACACATCCATGCCCGAGGCAGGATTCGAACCTTCGACTGTAGCGGTTTCGCGGTTCCAGACTGTAGCGTCTATAACCGCACGGCCACTCCGGCCAGCTCGTTACAAAAAATTTGTAATTTTTTCTTCCGAGTTATCAACGAAAACGTGGGTGTTTCATTGGTTTTGGAAATTCAACCGCTAAGGGAGTGAAATAGGGGACCAAAATTTTTACAAATATGTTTTGCTGTATTGGAACATTTTTAAAGCTGAATCTATGAAAATTAGTATTTGACTTTTCGGTTAAAAATGAAGAAACATGTTTTAACATGTTTTAAATCTGAATCTGTGAAAAATGGTATTTGACTTCTCAGGTAGAAGTAAATAAATCTGTGTTAAGGGCCGAAAGTTTCTATGGAAATACTATCAGAAGAATTCAGAAGGCAGCATTAACAAACACTTCCCACTCCAGCTACGAGTATCGATATTTGGTCAGGAGTACATCCGGGAAGGTCCATTCTTCATTTTCGTGAGAAGCGTAGAACGTGTTGCAATTTGTGAACTAAATCGAGGAAAGCTATTTATAGTCAGGACAAATCGGCTTTGTCAGATTTGGATATAAAAAGATACGGATCTTTAATACGTAAATTTTCCAATAGATCTAATAAATGTTTATAACATTATTTATACTTCAATTACTATGCGAACTAATCATTGCTAATGACTAGGTAGATATCAAGTTTAAATATGATTTCTTGTACATGAAATCCGTTTGGGATGACAGACTTAATTACGGGTGTAAATAACTATAGAACACCTTATCCGATCTGTATCTTCCTTTTTTTTAATTCGATTTATAAAGCTAAATTACACCGTCGGAGCACTTCAGTTATGCGAAGACTGGCAGCCATATACAGACTCACTAGCTCTTTTATAGAGATTAGGGTCTTTAGTCTGCAGAATCTTATGTTTAGTGTTTTGTTTGTAGTGTGGATATCATACAAATTCGATTACAGAAAAACAAAAACAAAAACAAAAATCTATCTCGACCATACAGTCTACCCCAATGATGAAGCTGGTGCTAAGCTATTCTCCTAATAAAGTAGAAGGGAATCCAGTCGGGATTACTCTAGACCTTCATTCATCAGTTGAAACTTATAACAATTCCGTTGCATACTGCAGAAATGTCTTGTCTCCAAATAGGAGACTGCCGTAGCAGTGTGGTTGACAAACCACATGTTGTTGCTAGTCACTTCCAGAAAATAATAATTCCATTACCACGTGACACATCTCTTCAGGAGCGCTACCATGGTTTGTAGAGGGACGTTACAGTGAGTTGCACAGTCAAAAAATGTGCTTGCTTGGCCAGGGAACCTGACAGTTCATTTCCTGGTTACCACCTTGCCTGGTTCTCATTATAACAACACATCTTTTCCAAGAAGAAAAGCGTCCTGAATGCCTAGGTGTGGGTTGCCCACTGTATATAGTTGTGCTCGAAGAATCGGAGCAGATGACGAATTTTCTCGCTGCGTCAAACCCCCCCCCCCCCCCCCCCACCTCCAGCCAGTCCCCTCCCTGCCGACACACGCTGTGTATTCGTTTGTTTAGTGAGGTCACAGTTGTGGAAACGAAACATATTTCAACTTTATGTGAGGACATTAGTGCCTAAAACTTTTTTTTGTTTGATCAGGTGCACTCTCAAAAAATTATTTCAGAAATATATGCAGAGTGAGTCACCTAATGTTACCGCTGATGTATTTCGTAAACCACATCAAATACTGACGAATCGATTCCACAGACCGAACGTGAGGAGAGGGGATAGTGTAATTGGTTACTACAAACCATACAAAAATGCACGAAAGTATGTTTTTTAACACAAACCTACGTTTTTTTTAAATGGAACCCCGTTAGTTTTGTTAGCACATCTGTACATATAAACAAATAGGTAATCAGTGCCGTTTGTTGCATTGTAAAATGTTAATTACATCCGGAGATATTGTAACCTAAAGTTGACGCTTGAGTACCACTCTTCCGCTGTTCGATCGTGTGTATCGGAGGGCACCGAATTACGTAGGGATCCAAAGGGAACGGTGATGGACCTTAGGTACAGAAGAGACTGGAACAGCACATTACGTCCACATGCTAACACCTTTTTATTGGTCTTTTTCACTGACGCATGTGTACATTACCATGAGGGGCGAGATTCACTTACACACGTGGTTTCCGTTTTCAATTACGGAGTGGAATAGAGTGTGTCCCGACATGTCAGGCCAATAGATGTTCATTGTGGTGGCCATCGTTTTCTGCACACAATTGCAATCTCTGGCGTAATGAATGTCGTACACGCCGCAGTACATCTGGTGTAATGTCGTCGCAGGCTGCCACAATACGTTGTTTCATATCCTCTGGGGTTGTAGGCACATCACGGTATACATTCTCCTTTAACGTACCCCACAGAAAGAAGTCCAGAGGTGTAAGATCAGGAGAACGGGCTGGCCAATTTATGCGTCCTCCACGTCCTATGAAACGCCCGTCGAACGTGTACCTCACCCCTCATGCTAACGAACATGTGCGTCAGTGATAAAGACGTGGACGTAATATGCTGTTCCAGTCTCTTCTGTACCTAAGGTCCATCACCGTTCCCTTTGGATCCCTACGTAATTCGGTGCCCTCCGATACACACGATCGAACAGCGGAGGAGTGGTACTCAAGCGTCAACTTTAGGTTACAATATCTCCGAATGTAATTAACATTTTACAATGCAACACACGGTACTGATTACCTATTTCTTTATATGTTCAGGTGTGCTACCAAAACGAACGGGGTTCCATTTTTAAAAAAAAACGTAGGTTTGTGTTAAAAACATACTTCCGTGCATTTTTTTATGGTTTTTATTAATCAATTACACTAGCCCCTCTCCTCACGTTCGGTCTGTGGAATCGATTCGTCAGTATTTGATGTGGTTTACGAAATATATCCAGCGGTAATGTTAGGTGACTCACCCTGTATATCTCATGAACATCGCTTGCAATAATAAGTAAATGATGATGTGTACTATGTGGTACTGCCGAATTTCCAAAATGAAAAGAGGCAAGTGAAGACATACTTTATTCATAGACATACTATAAATCTAACTGTTAAAACCCGTTTCTCACCTTAAACTTTTTTATTAGTAAGTACGAACATTGTCCATGACGGCGATTTTCTTGTTTGATCTCTGTTGATGCTCCCAAAATGGTCAGTATGCAGAATCCAAAGTTACATCCGTTATGTTGTTGATTTTCCTGCCCGTTCTGTATCCACACGACTGCATATATCAGGATACTTGATAAGTTGCAGTGTGTTTATGGTTCCTATTTTCATTTACCTTTGCTTATTGACAAAGGCGTATAGAATGGTAAAATTCACAATCAGGCAAAATAATCTGCTGTGGACAATAAATAGACGAGACAAGTAGAAACACTAAAAATGTTTTCGCCACTAACCCAAACCGTATATTTTTTGTACTTGCGTACACACTAAGCAGGTATATAAAAAATTCATACAGCAAGTGCACATTTTGCAAAGGGCTGGAATTTTATAGCATAAAATTGGGTGGGGTAAACTCGTAGCTCTCCATGGGACGTAAGGTGACGCAGTTCAAAACCTGCCATAAATTTATGTAACAGCGTAAGAACATGCAAAAATGTGACATTAAGACTGCAATAAAAGACGTTTCAGACACAAGAGAGTGCACACTATAAAAGTTTTACATTTTGAAAATAATATTCTGCTTCATTTTCCAATCTTGGACTAAGTGAAATGAAATTATTGAGAAGATATTATAGAAATGTTCTATCCTAGATCTGGTGGTAAACCTTAAGTTTTCGTGTACTCCATTTTTATATTTTCCAGGTCTGCAAAAATTTATAGACAACGTTGTAAATCATCAGTATAATTTTCGACAGTATAAAGGAAAAATGAAATTTTGATTTGTACAGATTTTTCTCACCAGAGCCAGTTTAAGAAATGTAGGTGAAAAATGTAAAAAATTTGCTGAATTCTCACTATGGCTGATATTTAATCCTATGTAATAACTTAAATGTATATTATTTGTTGCTGTTGTTAGCGTTTCTTGTTTATTTAGCAAATCATTTTAACAGCTATGTGAAAAACAGGAAAAGTATTGATATGGAGTTTTATACGTTCAATGTATGTCTGAGTTGGAACGTGTACCGTGATGTTATTATTTTTCCCATAATGGCGTGCTGAGCGTATGACCTTAACAGATACTACATATTCTACGTTAACAGCAGTGCAACGTTTTGTTATTCAGTCTCTGCATAAAAAGATTTAACGGTCACTGATGTATGCCACTGTAAACTGCATTTCCTGAAATTTAACTAAAGTGACGACTTCGTACCGTTTAATCATGTGATGTACCCAGACAAATATGTGTTACCAATGACGTACCATCAGATTTAGCACTACTGCAGTCAACAGTAATGGCTCTTAATGAAGTAAGTTGCTCTAATAAACGTGTCTTTGAGTGCAACTGCGTCATCTCATTTAATTAGTAAACATTATGTGTCTTTGATTTAATTATTGCGTTTCTGAAGAGTAATCAAACTTGATGTATAGAATCAATTAACACGGAGGAATTCTGTATTCAGTATATACAATTAATTTGAAACATAAATGAGTATTTTTACGTTGTGGTTGGTTTTTTCAGGCAAGAAGGATATGAACTGTTGTAAGCAAATTACAACTGGACCAAACTAGTGGGAAATGGCACAGCGTACAAGTTTCGCATAAATTCAGCACTATTATCAAAATTGTTAGCGTCCAGCGTAACAGGGTACACTACTTTCTTCATTATCCATTCATTTCCAGTTCTTCAATTCGTCCATCTCCCAATCGACATGTATCATTATGATCTTCCCGTCTGTGCCAAATTGATTGTGTAAGGCTGTCGGAACGTTTTTTGTTTTTTGTTTTTTTTTTTTTTTTTTTTTTTTTGTTGGAGGTGATTAGTTACGCGTGAGCGGGCGCTTGGTATCTTGCATTTGAATTTGAGTTCGGCAGTGTTTTGCTCCGACAGATTTATCAAAGATAAGCAACCTCTGCCTCAAATATCTTTGATGCGAATCCAATCTTGCCTTGAATGATCAGACGAAGATCGTAAACTTTTAATTTCCCTGTTTTGGCTATAGGCTGTTGGGTTTGCACAAGTCTGAATCGGTTTGTCCCACTGCACAAAACGTTCTTTCATGTCTTTTGCTGAGAGACTAAGCACGGGCAGAGCTGTTTTTGCCTAGCAGCAGAATGTAAGAACACACCTGTAATAAACAGTTCGCTCACTGCTAATATATTGACCGAACACGAATACAGGCTCCATTCGAACTGAAGAACGCATGAATGTAAGATAAATGAAACTGACCAGTTTCTTATTATTTTTAGCAGTCACAAAACAAGAAGGTAAGCTTATAGGTGTCACTAGTATTGTTTAATCAGAACATGTTATTAAAATCTGTAATTCACTGTGACATTGCATGGATCTGTTTTCTAAATGCAACCGTTTAACATTCGGAATCTGATAGCGTTAATGCACTCCTGGAAATTGAAATAAGAACACCGTGAATTCATTGTCCCAGGAAGGGGAAACCTTATTGACACATTCCTGGGGTCAGATACATCACATGATCACACTGACAGAACCACAGGCACATAGACACAGGCAACAGAGCATGCACAATGTCGGCACTAGTACAGTGTATATCCACCTTTCGCAGCAATGCAGGCTGCTATTCTCCCATGGAGACGATCGTAGAGATGCTGGATGTAGTCCTGTGGAACGGCTTGCCATGCCATGTCCACCTGGCGCCTCAGTTGGACCAGCGTTCGTGCTGGACGTGCAGACCGCGTGAGACGACGCTTCATCCAGTCACAAACATGCTCAATGGGGGACAGATCCGGAGATCCTGCTGGCCAGGGTAGTTGACTTACACCTTCTAGAGCACGTTGGGTGGCACGGGATACATGCGGACGTGCATTGTCCTGTTGGAACAGCGCGTTCCCTTGCCGGTCTAGGAATGGTAGAACGATGGGTTCGATGATGGTTTGGATGTACCGTGCACTATTCAGTGTCCCCTCGACGATCACCAGAGGTGTACGGCCAGTGTAGGAGATCGCTCCCCACACCATGATGCCGGGTGTTGGCCCTGTGTGCCTCGGTCGTATGCAGTCCTGATTGTGGCGCTCACCTGCACGGCGCCAAACACGCATACGACCATCATTGGCACCAAGGCAGAAGCGACTCTCATCGCTGAAGACGACACGTCTCCATTCGTCCCTCCATTCACGCCTGTCGCGACACCACTGAAGGCGGGCTGCACGATGTTGGGGCGCGAGCGGAAGACGGCCTAACGGTGTGCGGGACCGTAGCCCAGCTTCATGGAGACGGTTGCGAATGGTCCTCGCCGATACCCCAGGAGCAACAATGTCCCTAATTTGCTGGGAAGTGGCGGTGCGGTCCCCTACGGCACTGCATAGGATCCTACGGTCTTGACGTGCATCCGTGCGTCGCTGCGGTCCGGTCCCACGTCGACGGGCATGTGCACCTTCCGCCGACCACTGGCGACAACATCGATGTACTGTGCAGACCTCACGCCCCACGTGTTGAGCAATTCGGCGGTACGTCCACCCGGCCTCCCGCATGCCCACTATACGCCCTCGCTCAAAGTCCGTCAACTGCACATACGGTTCACGTCCACGCTGTCGCGGCATGCTACCAGTGTTAAACACTGCGATGGAGCTCCGTATGGCACGGCAAACTGGCTGACACTGACGGCGGCGGTGCACAAATGCTGCGCAGCTAGCGCCATTCGACGGCCAACACCGCGGTTCCTGGTGTGTCCGCTGTGCCGTGCGTGTGATCATTGCTCGTACAGCCCTCTCGCAGTGTCCGGAGCAAGTATGGTGGGTCTGACACACCGGTGTCAATGTGTTCTTTTTTCCATTTCCAGGAGTGTATATCAATGGCAGATTGGGGTAATAGTGCACTGTGCACTGTGCACTGAGACAGAGTTCGAGCGCATTCCCGTGAGAAAAAAAGATGGGAGCTTAAATGATGATGAATGTAAGGAACGAAAAGAAACAACAGAGTGGGTTGAAGAACAAGAGTGGCACATGGGTCCGTTACTAAGCAGGCAGAAGTACCGAAAAGAAAACGAGGAGCAAATATGGAAGGACAGAGTCATCGAAAGTAACGGGTGTTTCCATTATTTGTCACGGGCTGGAAATAATTGGTATTTTTTTTAATTTACTGGATGTTGGGACGTGCCCATGCATCCATCTTAACACTGCACTGGAAATGTGATACTACAGTTCTACAGTTTGTTTTTGACAATTTAGAGTGTACAGTAGATTAAGTCATGCCCTGGTACGAAGTTAAATAAGCTGAACAATGGACGGATTTCGATGTGAAACAAGTTTTACATCCACAGTATACTCAAACGAGGAAACAAGACGAAAATGTAATACAGGATACACAGAGGTAACATGCAACGAAAATTCTACTTGTAACACAATAAGATGATGAATCGCCTATGTTGCATATTTCGGATGTTATTAATTCAATCCATAATAATGACTACATATCTAAATTAACAATAAAATTCTTTTGTATGTCCTGTAAGAATTGTTTACGGATAGAGAGTTGAATATTTGTACAGATCTATAAGTACCATTAGACATGACATGAGAAGCGTATACAATGACCAGATTCGGATATTACAGCCACACTCATAGTTAACGCCAGTACTGAGATACACACATAATGACATACACTGACCATCAGTAAGGAATGTGGTTAGCTAACCGTGCTTTGGTGGTTCCCCCTGTGCTTGGAATAATGCTGCTTATACTGGAGAAATCACCGCAAGACTATGTTTATATTAAAATGAATAACATTCCTGAAATTGTTGAAATAGTTTTTAATATTTCAATGTCCTAATGGAAAATGGGTGGTGGTTTCTGTGGTATGGATAGCAACGAAGACACGGCGTAAATACAAGTTCTAAAGTTGACACTACGACAGACAGCTCCGTTCCAGATCCACGCCATTTGATCTAGAGCAGACGGCCGGGACACTTCGCTTCAGCTTCGCACAACAGGGCAAAGTTATGTATTACGCTTGTTGCTGAAGTAAAGGTGATTTTAATTCACATTGCAGTACCGAGAGATTTTCACCTTTTTCTGCTCCTATCCACGCGCCGCCTTCCAGGCGGGATACAAAAGTTTCAGTAGCGATTATTTTCACTCATGTATACAGGGTGTTACAAAAAGGTACGCCCAAACTTTCAGGAAACATTCCTCACACACAAAGAACGAAAATATGTTATGTGGACATGTGTCCGGAAACGCTTACTTTCCATGTTAGAGCTCATTTTATTACTTCCCTTCAAATCACATTAATCATGGAATGGAAACACACAGCAGCAGAATGTACCAGCGTGACTTCAAACTCTTTGTTACAGGAAATGTTCAAAATGTCCTCCGTTAGCGAGGATACATGCATCCACCCTCCATCGCATGGAATCCCTGATGCGCTGATGCAGGCCTGGAGAATGGCGTATTGTATCACAGCAGTTCACAATACGAGCACGAAGAGTCTCTACATTTGGTACCGGGGTTGCGTAGACAAGAGCTTTCAAATGCCCCCATAAATGAAAGTGAAGAGGGTTGAGGTCAGGAGAGTGTGGATGCCACGGAATTGGTCCGCCTTTACCAATCCATCGGCCACCGAATCTGTTGTTGAGAACCGTGCGAAAACTTCGACTGAAATGTGAAGGAGCTGCATCGTACATGAACCACATGTTGTGTCGTAATTGTAAAGGCACATGTTCTAGTAGCACAGGTAGAGTATCCCGTATGAAATCAAGATAACGTTCTCATTTGAGCGTAGGTGGACGAAGCTAAAATGAGCTCTAACATCGAAATTAAGCGTTTCCGGACACATGTGAACATAACATTTTTTCTTTATTTGTGTGTGATGAATGTTTCCTGAAAGTTTGGCCGTACCTTTTTGTAACACCCTGTATGTAATACAAGCTGCTCTTATGAAGCGCCCGAATCTCCAATCACTGCAAAAAATTACCCGATAGGATGAGGAATAGTATGAAATCGCATAAAATTTTGTTTACGTTTAAATTAAGTATAGTAAAAGCACAGAAACTATAGTTTTGCGACTGTTGCATAACGTAAAAGACAATTGCTCGAATAGATGGAAATGAAATTTTTTCGGTATTACACCACAAACACATTTTTTTAAAAATTTCTAATAGAAAGTTGGATAAATGCATACCCGGTTAGCGACAGGTTTGTCAGCTTGCATACCAATAAAACACAGAAAACTACATTTTTCAAACTGAAATTGTCATCACGTCCTGAATGACACATCACAAGTAGATACTTGTATATAGCGTTTTATACGGTGTCTGTATTTATGCACAAATTTCACTATGCAGATTTTCAGTAAAGGTCAAACTGATGCCATTGAAAGAAGGAAGATACGTTACAAGTTAGCATCCCATCGACGACTACAGCTTTTGAGTCGCATGACGTGGTCGGTTCGAAATGGAAGTAGGGCGTGTCTCTTTCAAATTTAGCAATTCAGGGAAACATCAGGAACCTAACTGGAACTGATGTACAGGAATTTAAATCGCCGTCCTCCAAAATGGTAGTACAGAATATTATAACTGCGGCAT
This sequence comes from Schistocerca gregaria, assembly GCF_023897955.1. Taxonomy (NCBI): domain Eukaryota; kingdom Metazoa; phylum Arthropoda; class Insecta; order Orthoptera; family Acrididae; genus Schistocerca; species Schistocerca gregaria. Next base: position 718,762,076 of record NC_064921.1, on the reverse strand, counting down.
TCGGTTATGTTTCATTTCAGTATCTATCGTACACAGTAGTCACATCGGTAAAGGACGCATTCTGACAATTGCACACCATTCTGGGGTTATGCAGACGGAAAAATAAGAGCCGTGGCACCCTCTGGCTCAAACCGAACTTTTCTCGGATGAAGGCTGTTTCACCACAGTTGAAAGCACCAGTAGTTAGCATAGACATGAATGAACCGTTGAGATCCGCACTCTGAATTCGCGAGTAGCCACTGAGATCTACCTTTGTTTATATCCTAGTATTTAATCAAGCTCCACACTACTAGATATTCAAATCCACAACTCCTGTGACAGTACTTGACGTCGTTTCGTCCGAAGTTGTTTGTCCCCGGCTTCATTTGATGTTTGAGGCGATGCTGAAGTTTGAATAACGAGCAGAAACTTTACAGAATGACCTTTTATTCTTTATTTCCAGCACAAACAAAAAGAATATCACTCCAGTACCACTGCTTTCACTTTGCCACCATTCAGTTACTCTAAACGAAAGTAGTGTCACCCGAAGTGACAAACGTCGTACTAGACCAACCAATACCTGTCACTTACCATTCGCTTTGCTTGCCTTCAGACGAGCAGTTATACAGAGAACCGACTCGTGGAGATAACATCTTGGACGTACTGATAGCAAACAGGCCCAAACTTTTCGACTCTGTAAGTGCAGAACAGGGAATCAGTGATCATAAGGCCGTTGCAGCATCCCTGAATATGGAAGTTAATAGCAATATAAAAAAAGGGAGGAAGGTTTATCTGTTTAGCAAGAGTAATAGAAGGCAGATTTCAGACTATCTAACAAATCAAAACGAAAACTGACAATGTTGAGTGTTTATGGAAAAAGTTTAAGGCAATTGTAAAATGCGTTTTAGACAGGTACGTGCCGAGTAAAACTGTGAGGGACGGGAAAAACCCACCGTGGTTCAACAACAAAGTTAGGAAATTACTGCGGAGGCAAAGAGAGCTTCACTCCAAGTTTAAACGCAGCCAAAACCTCTCAGACAAACAGAACCTAAACGATGTCAAAGTTAGCGTAAGGAGGGCTATGCGTGAAGCGTTCAGTGAATTCGAAAGTAAAATTCTATGTACGGGCTTGACAGAAAATCCTAGGAAGTTCTGGTCTCACGTTAAATCAGTAAGTGGATCGAAACAGCATATCCAGACACTCCGGGATGATGATGGCTTTGAAACAGAGGATGACACGCGTAAAACTGAAATACTAAACACCTTTTTCCAAAGCTGTTTCACAGAGGAAGACCGCACTGCAGTTCCTTCTCTAAATCCTCGCACAAACGAAAAAATGGCTGACATCGAAATAAGTGTCCAAGGAATAGAAAAGCAACTGAAATCACTCAACAGAGGAAAGTCCACTGGACCTGACGGAATACCAATTCGATTCTACACAGAGTACGCGAAAGAACTTGCCCCCCTTCTAACAACCGTGTACCGCAAGTCTCTAGAGGAACGGAAGGTTCCAAATGATTGGAAAAGAGCACAAGTAGTCCCAGTCTTCAGAAAGGGTCGTCGAGCAGATGCGCAAAACTATAGACCTATATCTCTGACGTCGATCTGTTGTAGAATTTTAGAACATGTTTTTTGCTCGAGTATCATGTCGTTTTTGGAAACCCAGAATCTACTCTGTAGGAATCAACATGGATTCCGGAAACAGCGATCGTGTGAGACTCAACTCGCTTTATTTGTTCATGAGACCCAGAAATTATTAGATGCAGGCTCCCAGGCAGATGCTATTTTCCTAGACTTCCGGAAAGCGTTCGATACAGTTCCGCACTGTCGCCTGATAAACAAAGAGCCTACGGAATATCAGACCAGCTGTGTGCTGGATTGAAGAGTTTTTAGCAAACAGAACACAGCATGTTGTTATCAATGGAGAGACGTCTACAGACGTTAAAGTAACCTCTGGCGTGCCACAGGGGAGTGTTATGGGACCATTGCTTTTCACAATATATATAAATGACCTAGTAAATAGTGTCGGAAGTTCCATGCGGCTTTTCGCGGATGATGCTGTAGTATACAGAGAAATTGCATCATTAGAAAATTGTAGCGAAATGCAGGAAGATCTGCAGCGGACAGGCACTTGGTGTATGGAGTGGCAACTTGCCCTTAACATAGACAAATGTAATGTATTGCGAATACATAGAAAGAAGGATCCTTTATTGTATGATTATATGATAGCGGAACAAACACTGGTAGCAGTTACGGTGAGTATGCATGAGGAACGATTTGAAATGGAATGATGATATAAAATTAATTGTTAGTAAGGCGGGTACCATGTTGAAATTCATTGGGAGAGTCCTTAGAAAATGTAGTCCATCATCAAGGGAGGTGGCTTACAAAACACTCGTTCGACCTATACTTGAGTATTGCTCATCAGTGTGGGATCCGTACCAGATCGGGTTGACGGAGGAGATAGAGAAGATCCAAAGAAGAGCGGCGCGTTTCGTCACAGGGTTATTTGGTTACCGTGATAGCGTTACGGAGATGTTTAGCAAACTCAAGTGGCAGACCCTGCACGAGAGGCGCTCTGCATCGCGGTGTAGCTTGCTCGCCAGGTTTCGAGAGGGTGCGTTTCTGGATGAGGTATCGAATATACTGCTTCCCACTACTTATACCTCCCGTGGAGATCACGAATGTAAAATTAGAGAGATTCGAGCTCGCACGGAGGCTTTCAGACAGTCGTTCTTCCCACGAACCATACGCGACTGGAACAGAAAAGGGAGGTAATGACAGTGGCACGTAAAGCGCCCTCCGCCACACACTGTTGGGTGGCTTGCGGAGTATGAATGTAGATGAATGTAGATGTAGAAACGGTTTCTTTTATAATGAAGGTCTGTGAAACGTCATGGTGTCAACAACCTACAAGGGTATTTGTGGTAATACTGTGTACTTAATCAAGAAGTATTATTTTGACTCATTATAATAAGTAACCCAAAAACTATATTTAATTCAGAACTCGATTATGGACTATATTTCTCATTATATATGTTTATGTTTCTCATTGCTTATGACGTCATATCTCTTGTATTATTTGTCGTACAATGATGTATTTGTGTAGGTATATTCAGAGGCTTATGTGGGTACTGTCATATAAAATATAGCGTACACAATTAGTAGAAAAGAAATAACAAATTCAGATTTCATGCATGATACTGCAGTTTTTCATGCATATCATTGTTTATCACGCATTACATCAGAACTGTGATAGGTAGGTGGTTCTTACCCCTACGGGCGCATTGTTGCCTAACAATAAGTGATATCTGCAGTGAGTTAGGATGAAAAAAGTGCAGTAGCTTAGGAGGAGTCATGGAACATATTCACAGACATCCATCCATTCTTATAATATGTATGGATTTTTTGCAATTTTTCCAGCATCGCTACGTATCGATAATCATGGCAAAGTGGCGTTAAGGCCATAGTAAGGACAACAGACAAAAATTTCTTCACCAGAAGACAACACGCTAAAATAATAGTTTCAGTGTGCGCATGCGTGCAACCTTATGAGCCCCGCTGTTCTCAGGTTGGGTGGTGGAAGTGTCCACAGCGTACTCATCACGAAGACGTAGAAGAAAGAACAACATTTTATCACCGAGAATATTAAAGATCCAAGAGTGAGATGGGCCAAGTTACGGTAGGGAAAACACATCCAAGTATTATAAAACTACCTCCAATCTGTACTTCATCCTCCACACATTGAGGGTTAGACATCCCATTCGACCGTCTGTGCACACATTGTTTTGCACTATTTGAAAAGAAGCCTCACTCCATGCCTCTTTACGGCTAGCACCCATTTTCTATGTTTTGTAGCCTCTTGCAGACGTGCAGTTTAAAGCCTTGGCAGTTTGAGAGGGACACGACTCAAAATGTCCGTTGGATGCAGTTTCCTTCGCAATTATTCGCTCTGATACTGGTTTACATGGCTCTTCACTCATAGGCAGCAGTGTTTCCTGACTAGTTTGAAAAAAGATTGTGACTGACAATCACGTTGTGTTAGGATCTTTTTACGACCATTGTTCTCACGAAACCGTGATGCATGGCAGGCAACGGTACCCATTCCTTAGACATGTTGGGCAGTCCGCGTTGGCACACCAACAAATATCACTTCATCATTCTCGTCGTGGTCATGCGTACGTCCATACACGTTTCCTTTCTGCTATTGAGTCATAGACCCACCTTGCTGCGCTTCAATTCCAACCAACCAACTCGCACATCAGCACCACATCCTGTCAGTGACTTCGTCAGCTGGAGAGGGTCACATGACCAAATGGTAGCGCTTCTACACCATCCAGCTAGAGCAACTAGTAATCTCTTTGCAAGGGGTGACTAATATTTCGTCTACTGAGGTTATGCGCTGAAAGCAAGAACTACACTGCACAACAAAAATAAGAGATCACCTTTTGCAATCCCTGCAATTGTCCCCCAATACAAAGTGCCACCTCTTCCCTTGGAGCGTTTATCCCCGTACTTTTGACATCGGAAACAACATTTCGTAGTGCCAAGAGCAACAGGGCGATGTTCTTGACAAGTTTCGACATTGCTGCCACCCCTGGGCATATCCGTCCTACTATAAGGACATCGTGGGACTGCAGGGCCATTGGACTTGATCCGATCCCTTTGGATTGTAGTTTGATTGCAATTTTGGTTCTGGTATACAGGATGGAACCATTAGGGACCATTCAAAACAGTTCATCGAAATTTGAACATACCCCAAGTGGCAAAGGCAGTTTGTGCTTTTTCGGCAGCCCTCCCGCGTCATGGTTTTGGGGCGAGAGGGGGGGGGGGGGGGTTGCAACGTTAACATGGGAGTGAATAAAACGGCGAAGAGGCAACCATGCAATTTTGTTGAGCATGTTAAAAATGTTGTATCAGAAAATTTGGCACCAATTCAGCCTCGTGTGTGGTCTAGTGCCTGATGATTAGTCCACACCTTCGACATCACTTCCGTGAGGTCTGCCTACTTTCATGCGCAATAGCAGCTCCTACGCTGAACTGATGTCGAGGTTCCTGACAGGTATATTTTTAATTGGCTCAACAAAGACGCGTGTGTAGGACCGAGGGTGTTGCTGAACTGCGGGGAGGGAGACGCTCATGTTGATGTTGCACCCCTCAGTGATGACCCCGTGAAAGGCGCAAACTAGGAGAGCTGAAGAAGTATAAACACCCTTTGCTGCTTTTACTGCTTCGGATCACGTTCAGATTTCGTGGAACAGTTTTCAGTGGTTCCTAAAGGTTCCACTTTGTATACCAGAGTAAAAATTGCATGCGCGCGAAATTCCAAAGGGATCAGGTCACATCCAGTGTAATTGCAGCCTCACGATGTCCTTAGAGTAGGACTGAAACACCAAGCGGGTGACAGCAGTGTCGAACGTTGTTAAGAACCATGTCCTGTTGCACTTAGTACTGTGGTCGTTTTCGACCGCGAAAAGTATGGGAATCAGCGTCTCAAGCAAAGGTGTCGTTCCTTTGACGCCCTTTATGCCATTCCATGAGGCCCTTTCGTATCGATCGTGAGTTACGGTGTGGCTGAATTGTTTTCGTCGGCGACCCGTCAGAAAACCGCCTGATTCAGCGATGGGTGTCACGGTTCTGACCGCCATTGCAGATACGTCAAAAGAAGGGATGAAATGGGGGAAAGAGGGGATGACACGACCTTCTTATTGTGGGACACGTCCAAGATGACGTTGGGCAGAATAGTGGTGAAATTTGGTGCAAAGTGACATCATTAACATATCTTGTAACTCATGTGAACTACTGAGCTGTGGCTTTTTCCACATGTGTCGACACGTTGCTGTTTAAAGCATCGCCAGACAGCCCTTGTGTCCGAGCGGTTCTAGGCGCTTCAGTCCGGAACCGCGCTGTTGCTACGGTCGCAGGTTCGAATCCTGCCTCGGGCATGGATGTGTGTGATCTCCTTAGGTTGGTTAGGCTTAAGTAGTTCTAAGTTCTAGGGGGCTGATGACCTCAGATGATAAGTCCCATGGTGCTCACAGCCATTTGAACCATTTTGAAGCATCGCCGAGCCAGAGGGTTTCGCACCACTGCAGAGGATGCTAGCAGAAACCTTTGAGCCAAACTTCAAACATATGCGTTTGCAGTGGAAGAGAATTTCTGGGTTCGGAAAAGTAATCCTTTCATTGTGTTGCGTATGTAATAGTCAAGTTTTCGGAGGGCATTTGTCAGCTGTTGTACCTTAAGGTTGGCTGAAAGTACTATCCGATATCTCGTGAGTGTACAGACAACGGAGGTCAAAACAAGGAGTATCTTTAAGCTAGCAGATAACCATGTGTGGGTGGCATTAACTGGACGTGCGAGCAGCCATCGCAGGACAGCACTGGGTCCGCATTGATGTTTGGTGTCTGCTGTCCTCAATACCGCGAATTCGATGCACGCAGCCAGGACAGGAACGGCTGGCAATTCATCAGGAGTGCATGGCGTTCCCGTGTGGCAACGTTCGATAGGCAGTCCCTCTGTCTCTTTCTCCCTCTCCTTCTCGTTGTGTGTGTGAAAACACTCTGAAATACATGAGCTAAAAGGGGGAAACAGGAACGTCTGTTCATTGATTTATTCAATACCAGTACTATATTTTTCCTGGTTGGCCCACGTTATTCTAAAGTCGGTCATTTCACACAATGAGTAACATCCCTGATTAAATAGACTGCAGTTTATAGATTAATTTCATACAGGAAGGAAAGTTGCATCTTGTATAATTAAGGCAGTCGCAGATGTTATGATGGCAGTAAGAAACTGCAACACTTCTAATTTACCTGTGTGAACGTAACGCAAAACACTTTTGCCCTTCAGTAGTCGTAATCATGCATAAGCACTGCAGTATTTAGAGCGCATAAAGCTGTAACGGTCCAGTTACTTATGTTTCATTTATTCACCACTAATAATTTATTTCAAATATAAAAACTAGGAAAATATTAACTTCATATTGTTGCTGACAGTTGAACGAAGGGCAACAAGTGGGGAAAAAGCACTTTTATTAATAATTTAGGAAAAAAATATCTCATTAGAAAATCCAACCCGCTAATCAGCTGCCAGTTCAGTGGACTGAAGTTTCTGGATGACTCAAGTGGATGATGCAAAGACGCGGAACAAAGGACTAAGAGGCACAAGAGCCACAACCATCCGACATCACGCAGAAACAATAAACTTAAGACACTGTAACGGTCAGTCACTGCTTCGTAATTGTTCTGGGCACTGAAGCGCCAGAGAAACTGGTATAGGCATGCGTATTCAAATACAGAGATATGTAAACAGGCAGGATACGGCGCTGCCATCGGCAACGCCTATATACACACCTGGAAATTGAAATAAGAACACCGTGAATTCATTGTCCCAGGAAGGGGAAACTTTATTGACACATTCCTGGGGTCAGATACATCACATGATCACACTGACAGAACCACAGGCACATAGACACAGGCAACAGAGCATGCACAATGTCGGCACTAGTACAGTGTATATCCACCTTTCGCAGCAATGCAGGCTGCTATTCTTCCATGGAGGAGATCGTAGAGATGCTGGATGTAGTCCTGTGGAACGGCTTGCCATGCCATGTCCACCTGGCGCCTCAGTTGGACCAGCGTTCGTGCTGGACGTGCAGACCGCGTGAGACGACGCTTCATCCAGTCACAAACATGCTCAATGGGGGACAGATCCGGAGATCTTGCTGGCCAGGGTAGTTGACTAACACCTTCTAGAGCATGTTGGGTGGCACGGGATACATGCGGACGTGCATTGTCCTGTTGGAACAGCAAGTTCCCTTGCCGGTCTAGGAATGGTAGAACGATGGGTTCGATGACGGTTTGGATGTACCGTACACTATTCAATGTCCCCTCGACGATCACCAGAGGTGTACGGCCAGTGTAGGAGATCGCTCCCCACACCATGATGCCGGGTGTTGGCCCTGTGTGCCTCGGTCGTATGCAGTTCTGATTGTGGCGCTCACCTGCACGGCGCCAAACACGCATATGACCATCATTGGCACCAAGGCACAAGCGACTCTCATTGCTGAAGACGACACGTCTCCATTCGTCCCTCCATTCACGCCTGTCGCGACACCACTGAAGGCGGGCTGCACGATGTTGGCGGCGCGAGCGAATGACGGCCTATCGGTGTGCGGACCGTAGCCCAGCTTCTTGGAGACGGTTGCGAATGGTCCTCGCCGATACCCCAGGAGCAACAGTGTCCCTAATTTGCTGGGAAGTGGCGGTGCGGTCCCCTACGGCACTGCGTAGGATCCTACGGTCTTGGCGTGCATCCGTGTGTCGCTGCGGTCCGGTCCCAGGTCGACGGGCACGTGCACCTTCCGCCGACCACTGGCGACAACATCGATGTACTGTGGAGACCTCACGCCCCACCTGTTGAGCAATTCGGCGGTACGTCCACCCGGGCTCCCGCATGCCCACTATACGCCCTCGCTCAAAGTCCGTCAACTGCTCATTCGGTTCACGTCCACGCTGTCGCGGCATGCTACCAGTGTTAAAGACTGCGATGGAGCTCCGTATGCCACGGCAAACTGGCTGACACTGACGGCGGCGGTGCACAAATACTGCGCAGCTAGCGCCATTCGACGGCCAACACCGCGGTTACTGGTGTGTCCGCTGTGCCGTGTGTGTGATCATTGCTTCTACAGCCCTCTCGCAGTGTCCGGAGCAAGTATGGTGGGTCTGACACACCGGTGTCAATGTGTTCTTTTTTCCATTTCCAGGAGTGTAAGACAACGAGTGTCTGGCACAGTTGTTAGTTCGGTTACTGCTGTTACAATGGCAAATTATAAAGATTTAAGTGTGTTTGAACGTGTTGTTACAGGCGGCACACGAGCTATCGTACACGTTATCTTCGAGGTAGTGATGAACTTGGCATTTTCCCATACGACCATTTCATGAGTGTACCGTGAGTACTAGGAATCTGGTAAAACATCAAATCTCCGACATCACTGTTGCAGGAAGAAGATCCTCCAAGGACGGGACCAATGACTTCTGAAGAGAATCGTTCAACGTGACCCTTTCGCAAATTGCTCCAGATTTAAATGCCCTGCCATCAACAAGTGTCAGCGTGCGACTCATTCAACGAAACATCATCGATGTGGGCTTTCAGAAGCGAAGGCCCACTCGTGTATCCTTGATGAGTGCACGACACAAAGCTTTACGCCTCGCCTGGGCCTGCCAACAACGTCCTTGTATCATTTTATTATTACAGAATTAAGATATACCTCAATGTAAACGTCTTCCATCATGTTGCAAAAATCCGCCACTGTACCAGTCACACACTCCAGATCATGTTACTCTGAGGCTAACTGTGTCCCCACCTCCCCGCTGCACCCTGGTAAAACCCAGAGGCAGGTAGCTATCGGTATAGGGCTTGGCCCAACCATATATCCTCGCCTCCGCCGGTAGTTAAAACTCCAATGATTTCAGTAACTTTAGGAGGCTGACACCTCGCTCACACATCTGTCATGGCTGTTATTATTATTATTGTTATTATTTCTGCAGAAACTGAAATAATTGGTTTCTTCTCATTTAGTATGCTTTGGTACTTTCATCTGCATCATCAGTAAATTGCTTCTCTCTCTCTCTCTCTCTCTCTCTCTCTCTCTCTCTCTCTCTCTCTGTGTGTGTGTGTGTGTGTGTGTGTGTGTGTGTGTGTGTGTCAGAAAGAAAGTAAGAATGAAAGAAAGAGAGAGAGAATGTGTATTTTCATACTTAACTAACGTTCATTCCAAATACTGTGCCTCCTAATCACCAGTAACTTTTATCTCTGTCCTTGTAATGTATCACAGAACGAATGAGAAAGGGAAGGAAACTCAGTCTAAAATGATCTACACATAAAAATTATTATAAAAAAAGATTGCACTTGAAAGAAAGATAGATGCACATTTCACTGACTGCGCACATTTATATATATCGTTCAGTATTGTTGTTGTTGTGGTCTTCAGTCCTGAGACTGGTTTGATGCAGCTCTCCATGCTACCCTATCCTGTGAAAGCCTCTTCATCTCCCAGTACTTACGGCAACCCACATCCTTCTGAATCTGTTTAGTGTATTCATCTCTTGGTCTCCCTCTATGATTTTTACCCTCCACACTGCCCTACAATGCTAAATTTGTGATCCTTTGATGCCTCAGAACATGTCCTACTAACCAGACCCTTCTTTTTGTCAATTTGTGCCACATACTCCTCTTCTCCTCAATTCTATTCAATACTTCATCATTAGTTATGTGATCTACACATCTAATCTTCAGCATTCTTCGGTAGCACCACATTTCGAAAGCTTCTATTCCCTTATTGTCTAAATTGTTTATCATCCATGTTTCACTTCTCTCGTTCAGTATAGCTTATTACATTACTCTAGCTATGACGTGGGAAAGATGGTCGTGACCTCGCTCTATAATTTACCAGTTAGTTACAATCTACAATTTCAATTTTTCATACACAGTAAAATCAGTCACCATCACTTCACGTTGTACTGTCTCCAAGCTAACATATACACCTTATCCAGAAGTATATAATGCTTATCATATTTCACCAAAAGTGCCAGTTCGTATAGATTTATGGTCGAAAGTGAGGGCAGCTTGGAATCAGTTATACACTGCACATGATTATTGATTATCATTTAACAATCATTCGCAATAATCATCAACGGTACATTTTTTTCTGATGAACGCTTCACACATTTTGCTCTACGCACATTACGTATTGCAACTCAGTTTTGCAAGCGTACGTTTTTGCTCTCAGTCCTACGAATTCAGTAATAATCTGTCATTATAGTCACTTTCGTTTATTGACACACGGGATGTTGTAAATGTTGTTAACAGAGTAAATTAGAGTGTCGAACAACATAGGAGTATCTGTTATAACATCATCATCATTGTCGTCATCATCAATGTTTGAAGTGGTTGCATATTAGGCTATCAGTGTCCGACACATTTTTACAGTGTTAGTTATATTTTTTAATTTATAGTCGTAATGAAAATCTGAAAGCAGTTTCTTGAAAACGTCAAAAATACCTATTTCTACAGCAATACGTTTATTGCAAAACGATGTTAAGCAACAACATTTTCATTGAATACGAGACGACACTAGAAATCCTACTTTAAAATCAGAGTGGCAGTTAATATCTAACTTCCTCAATAGTTACTACCTCCACATAATTCATTTTCTCATTGTTGCCAGCTTTTACCGAAAACGTTGTTACTCAAGAGTTGGAAGATTTATTTCCGAAATTATAAATTTCTCACCATTAATATCGACGTTCGTCTTCATCCAGATAGCGAAACAGTATCTGGTGAGTTTTGCTTAGGATAAGATTATACATCAGCCACTGCTTTAAATTTCTATACTGGATCACATAATTTTTCTTGCATAATGTGCAAAGGAGCTTCTTTGGATCGCCCTGTTTGTTGATGCCCACTGGAGACAACGATATGTCAAAGTGAAGTTCATGAATGATTGCTCAAAATACACTTCTAAATGTACCCATAGTTACCATCGTTACGTATTCTCGTTGCATAAAACCCAACAAAACCCATGAAAAGTGAGAAATTGGTTATATAGCAGCATTGAGAATTGTCCAACAGTACAAACTGTTAACACAGTGTGTGTGTGTGTGTGTGTGTGTGTGTGTGTGTGTGTGTGTGTGTGCTCAAAATGGTTCAAATGGCTCTGAGCACTATGGGACTTAATATGTGAGGTCATCAGTTCCCTAAAACGTAGAACTACTTAAATCTAACTAACCTAAGGACATCACACATCCATGCCCGAGGCAGGATTCGAACCAGCGACCGTAGCGGTCGCGCGGTTCCAAGCTGAAGGGCCTAGAACCGCTCGGCCTGTGAGTGTGTGTGTGTGTGTGTGTGTGTGTGTGTGCTGAGCCGTCGTTTGTGTGTGTTGCGCCGTCGTTTGTGTATGTGTTCTGATTACGTGTGTTAGATGCTGAAGTACTGCAAGTTAAAATCTTTAATGTTTGGGATAAATATTTCTGAACATAACGAAAAAGGGATTTAGGTCATACGGATAATACTGAGTGGAGTCAGCATAGCTGCTCTGGGACTACATTGTGACTGGCTGTTTCATTTTAACACCCACTATAGTACTACACCATGACTGGCTGTTTCTCTTTAATACTGTGCTGTTATTGGCTGGAGTCAGAATTTTTCAGGCTTTGTTTAAGACAGGAAATAACAGGAATAAAAATCCGATAGTTGTTTGTTTCAAAAACCCATCATTTCGAGTGGTTCTAACGGTCAAGTTAAACTCGGGTGGAAAAAATATATGTTTCAGCGATAACCGCCATGCGCACTAGAGGGTTTCACTTGGTGATGTTTTCGCCAACATAAGGGAGGCAGGGCCCTTTCCTGCTTTCGGTCTAATTGGCAGCTACCCTACTTTATATATAGTTTGGTAATTTTTAACCGATGTAGCAATTCTCTTTCAGTAGCAAATGTTTCTTACACAGTCAGTTGTTAGTGACCAAATCCTGTGTGCAGTGTTGTAAATGCGACTTTATGGTTCTTTTCTAGACATTCTACCCGTCCAAAAAATGAGTAAAATAACCTTGCAGAGTGACCATTTGTGCTTTTCCCGCAATGATCACTGTAGGGTAGCCATAAAACGTGCGGCAATTCTTCGCTGCCCCGCTTGTTCTACAGCCAAGACGAATGCATACGTCATTGCAAAGGAAAGGCGTTTGAAAATGAAAGCGCATAGCTGGTGAACGTGGACTGACGACACTGTGAGCCACAGTTAGGTCCGCGCAGTTTGCAGATCAAAACCCACCTGCCCTACTTGTGCCATCGTCCGGCCATCCTACTGTGCGGAAGGCCAGGTGGAAATCCTTACCTGCAACGACTGTCCGGTCGCTGCAGCGCAATCGCGGGGGAGCCTTGAAACAATACAGAGCACGCGTAATATTGATGTCTTAATAAATCAGTATAAAACGCCAGGTGGATATGATCTTGGAACAAATATGTTTGTAGAACCTTTACCTCCATACAAGTTGAGTGACTTTCTGAAGGAAATCGTACCCTGTCCCCGATAACAATAATACGATACGCAAGCAATGATAACCTCGCTGCATCGGGCAGACGAAATCGAACATTTAATGTAGAGACATTTCTGGCATTTCTAGTGCTTTTGCCGAAATACGCTGGCCGGTTTCTCTTACTTGCAAATAGAGTCTTATTTTACTTTGCGGCTTTGTCTTCTGTGTCACAACGGAAAGAAGTTACTGTTGGGTTGGCTGAAGAGCTAGCACCGTGTTACTAGAGGAGGCCGAAATGCACGCGTTTTAGCTCACGCAGGCTGGCGTGAGCAGGAAGGACTATACTGACGTGAGGTCTGGAACATGACAAGGAATTAGAATTCAGAATGCGGACATAGCTAGTTTGATACTTAACTTCAATCCATTAATGATATGAACGTCGCTCTTGACAGTACATGATTCACAATATTGCCTGTTCAGAATTCATTCTAATTATTGAATATGGCACCTTGCTAGGTCGTAGCAAATGACGTAGCTGAAGTCTACGCTAGACTATCATCTCTGCAAATGAGCGCGTCTGTATACAGTGAACCATCGCTAGCAAAGTCGGCTGTACAACTAGGGCGAGTGCTAGGGCTCTCTAGACCTGCCATGTGGCGGCGCTCAGTCTGCAATAACTGATAATGGCGACACGCGGGTCCGACGTATACTAACGGACCGTGGCCGATTTAAAGGCTACCACCTAGCAAGGGTGGTGTCTGGCGGTGACACCACAATTACGTGCGACGCCTAAACGAGGGTAGAGAAACACCTAAAAATCACACGTTGGCCGCTGTAACAGACAAAAGTCGACTGTTTGATGCACTAATTCCAACAGTGGATATATCCATTCGGGTAACCTCAATGCCCTGTCTGGCAAGCTAGCGCGCTACACATTAATCTAAATGACCAGGTCTGGTGATTAACCCACACCATTTGCATAAAACAGACGCTTCGAAAAGCTGATATTCCAGGGCACTAACAAAATCGTTTCAGAAGTAAGATGTAAACATGACAGAAAAGTGGGCCCCTAAACGCTATTCTCTAATTCATCAAGTTGTGTAACATGTAAAAATAGAGACTGCTAACAGTTTTGTGGGATGACGGTAAATGAGAGGAGGTGTGGATAGTGGTACGTTCCTGGGACCTTGGGGGCTCCTGGCTGTCGATGCTGAACGGAGATGCAACCCTTCACGAGGAAGGAGTCCTGTTCTACGGAAAGCATATTACTTGAGCCGGTAAGACGAGGTACATGACAAATACAAAATTACTTGGCTGCAGCCAAGTCTATTAGAACGTGACTGATAGTGTACGTGTTGTCTCGTGAAGTGCAGTGATTTTTTTTACTCATGTACGAGATTGGAAAACACAAACCAGTGGCTTTCAATAAATTACCAGTGAAAAACGATAAGGATTGTGCGCAACAGAAACTAAATTTACGAACGTTAAACACAACACTGTAAAACTAAAAGCAAATGATATGAATAGTAATAATTGCAGCCGTCGCTTTATAGCGTTTTGATTTACTGTCACAGTCGCTAAATTTCGGCACACAGATGGCTCATCATCAATGGAGGGTAATTTTGTTAAAATTATCTTGCGAATCAACGACTGAATCCGTTCATTACCTCAACGTAAGAGACGAACTTCAGTACGTTGTAATCATCGCCACTTTACAGCATTACGTGAGTCTCAACACAGCATACAATCCATATCTTCATACGTAAATCTATCAACTCTAATCTGTTGTTTTGAAACGTACTCAAAACATTTTTCATTAGTGTTATCCACAATTTAGAACGCCCGTCAACTGACTGTAACTACACAAATAAATTCTATACCAGTACGTACAGTGGTCGAGTGGCTGTAGTTTACACAGAACGTGGCAGATTAATCAAAGACGGCGGAAGAACTACGTTAGGAACAATTACTTCCCTCGTAAAGGGGGGAGTATAAACACAGCAGAGATACTACCAATCAGAGACGCCGTAGTCAAAGCCTCGTCGCACATCTATACATGCCTGCCAACTAAAAAGGGAAAGATGGAAAAAAGTAATTAAACTGTTCATTACTGAAAAAGTAATCGTAACTGTTAATATATTTATCGAGCTGTGCGACAAGATGGTCATTGCCTTCATGGAAAAATGTTTGCGGTTGCCTACGAAACCATGATTGCATCTACGCATGCACCTCTTTGTTCGAAACAAACCTATGGGAACATGTTTCTTTCTTCAGCGCTCAAAAATATGGAAATCGTATAACGAGAGATCGGGATCGTATGGACGATGTGTAAGGACTTCCCAGTGAAACTTTTGCAGCACATTCCAAATGCCCAGAAATGTTGATGGGCGGTGTCATTCTGTTGCAGGATAATGCCTGCCCACGTGTTGCCAAGGTTGGTTCGCCTACAGTGCTGAAGTTTTGCTGGGAAGCCCTCACGCAGCCTCCACGGCTGTGGCTCTGAGCACTATGGGACTTAACATCTGAGGTTATCAGTCCTCCAGACTTAGAACAACTTAAACCTAACTGACCTAAGGACAGCACACACATCCATGCCCGAGGCAGAATTCGAACCTGCACCTTTAGCAGCGGCGCGGTTCCGGACTGAGCACGCCTAGAACCGCTCGGCCACAACGGCGGCACACAGCCTCCACACTATGTCCATCTCTTCCCATGTCATTTTCATATTTTTGGAGTCCTGATGACAGACGTCAGTGGCCGCCAGAGGTTACAATCAAAGTTGCATAGGCAAGCGCATGTAAATTAACAAACGACGGAGCTGATCCTCCTTGCTACACAAAACGGGTCAGAACACTGTTGCAGAAACATCGGAAGAAACATGCCAAATTCAAACATACGCACAATCTCTAAGATTGGCGATCTTATACAGAAGCTCGAAATTCATTTCGGACTTCAATGGGAGATGCTTATAATAGCTTCAGTGACGAAACTTTGTCTCAAACCTAATAGAAAATCCAAAGACATTAATGGTCGTAGGTGAAATATGCTTACTACAAGACAAAATCTATGCCTTCGCGGCACGATAGCAGTGAAGATACTACCGAAGACAGTGCTGGCAACGCAGAGTTACTTAACATAGACTTCTGAAATGCCTTCACAAAAGAAGACGAAGTAAATTTTCCAGAATTCGAGTTAAGAACAGCTGCCAACATGGGTAACACAGAAGTAGATGTCCTCGGAGTAGTTAAGCAACTTAAATCACTCAAAAAAACCAAGTCTTCTGGTCCAGATTGTATACCAACTAGATTCCTTTCAGAGTATGATGATGCAAAAGCTCCATACTTAACAATCATATACAACCGTTCGCTCGACAAAAGACCCGCACCCAAAAACTGGAAGGTTGCACAGGTCACACCAATATTCAATGAAGGTAGTAGGAGTAATCCACTACATTACAGACACATATCATTAATTTGAATATGCAGTAGGATTTTGGACATACATTGTGTTCAACATTACGAATTACCTAGAAGAAAACGGCATATTGACACATAGTCAACACGGATTTAGAAAACATCTTTTTTCTGAAACGTTACTAGCTCTTTACCAGCACGAACTGTTGAGTGCTCTCGACAATGAATTTCAAATTGATTCCCTATTTATGGATTTCCGGAAAACTTGTGACACTGCACCAAACAAGCGGCTTGTAGTGAAGTTGCGTACCTATGAAATATCGTCTCAGTTATGTGACTGGATTCGTGATTTCCTTTCTGAGAGGTCACAGTTCGTAGTAATGGGGGGAAAGTCGTGGAGTAA
The DNA here is from genome assembly GCF_023897955.1 of Schistocerca gregaria. Classification (NCBI taxonomy): domain Eukaryota; kingdom Metazoa; phylum Arthropoda; class Insecta; order Orthoptera; family Acrididae; genus Schistocerca; species Schistocerca gregaria. Next base: position 718,745,244 of record NC_064921.1, on the reverse strand, counting down.
AATCGAAGTGATTTCTGGCGTTCTCCAAGGTGTTGTTATAAGGCCTTTGCTGTTTATTATCTTTATAAACGATTTGGAACACAATCTGAGCAGCCGTCTTAGTTTTTTTTGCAGATGACGCTGTCGGTTATCGACTAGTAAAATCATCAGAACTTCAAACCCAACTGAAAAACGATTTAGAAAAGATATAAGTATGATGAGAAAATTGGCAATTGACGTCATCCACGTAAGAGCTAAAAGGAATCAGTTAAACTTCGGTTACACGATAAATCAGTCAAATCTAAAGGCCGTAAATACAAATAAACAACTAGGAATTAGAATTACGAACAACTTAAATTGGAAGGAATACGTAAAAAATGTTGTTCACAATGTTTCTGAGCAATATGGGACTTACCATCTGCGGTCATCAGTCCCCTAGAACTTAGAACTACTTAAACCTAACGAACCTAAGGACATCACACACATCTGTGCCCGAGGCAGGATTCGAACCTGCGTCCGTAGAGGTCAGGCGGTTGCAGACTGAAGCGCCTAGAACCGCTCCGTCACAGAGGGCCATCTTGTGGGGAACGCTAACTAAAGACTGCGTTTTATTGGCAGGACACTAAAGAAATGTACCAGATTTACTAACGAGACTGCCTATACTACTATTGTCCGTCCTCTTTTAGAATATAGCTGCGCACTGTGGGTTCCTTACCAGGTAGGACGGACTGATTACATCCAAAAAGTTCAAAGAAGGGCAGCACGTATTGCATTATTGCGAAATAGGGGAGCAAGTGTCACTGAAGTGATACAGGATTTGGGATGGATTTCATTAAGACAAAGGCGTTTTTAGTTGCGGAGGAAATTTCTTACGAAATTCCAATCACCAACTTTTTCCTCTCAATGCGAAAATACTTTGTTGACGCCGACCTACAAAGGCAGACACGATCACCATAATAAAACAAGTGTAATCAGAACTCGTACGAAAAGATACAGGTGTTCGTTCTTTCAGCACGCTGTTCGAGATCGTAATAATAGAGAATTGTGAAGGTGGTTCGATGAACCCCCTGACAGACAGTTAAATGTGATTTGCACAGTATCCATGTACATGTAGATGAAATATTTTTCCACGAACTCATTGACCTTGTCTCACAGTGTGTTAAATGTATTAACAGTTATGGCGATTAGTTTTACAATAATATTGTGCTTACTTACTTTTAATCATCTGTTGATTTTATTTGAATGACTCTTATACATAGTTGATTGTATAGACAGGAAAATCAGTCAACACCACTGCTATATGCATGTTGTTGTTGTTGTTGTTGTCTTCAGTCCTGAGACTGGTTTGATACAGCTCTCCATGCTATCCTATCCTGTGCAAAGTTCTTCATCTCCCATATACATATATTGAAAAATCTCGTGAGAAATCCTGAGATGCACTTTGAGATTTGCTAATATAGACAGGAAAACCAGCCAACGGCCTAGCAGCTGTGGTGCCCGCCAGGGCACCGAAGCTGAGACCTGTCGGATCTGGCTAGCACTTAGATTGTTGGCCGTCCAAATCTGTTGAGCGCTCTTGGCAAGCCGGGTGTACTCAAGCCCTTGTGAGGCCAGTTGGGGAGCTACATAACTGAGAAGTAGCGACTCCGTCACGAAAACTGACAACGACTGGAAGAGCAGTGGGTAGATGACACTAGCAAGTCTACATATCGTCCAGAGGTCATTTATAAGTCGCGTTGAACTGTGAATTCAGAAAAATGGGCACTCGTTTGAAAGCTTCACTTATATCAACGTTCCGTCAGAAAAACGTCCATTTGAACACCCATCAAATTATGTACAATACGTTCCACCTCGGAGGAAGGCAATGGACCTTGCCAAGGACAGTGGCGCGGGTCCTCCGCACCGTCCCCTACGCTCCTCGGAGTATGGGACCTCATCATCATCATGTTCCATCCACTCTCAAAATTTCGCTCTTTACTACCTCCCAACTGACCTTGATAGAAATCTAATTGAAACAGATGTGTAGACCACTTAGATCAGTCAGTCATTGAAGAAATGATCTTCTACTTAAAAATTTGTAACTTGTTATTGTTGCCGGCATGAGTGGCCGAGTGGTTCTAGGCGCTACAGTCTGGAACCGCGCGACCACCACGGTCGCAGGTTCGAATCCTGTCTCGGGCATGGATGTGTGTGATGTCTTTAGGTTAGTTAGGTTTAAGTAGTTCTAAGTTCTAGGGGACTGATGACCAGAGCAGTTAAGTCCCATAGTGCTCAAAGCCATTTGAACCATTTTGTTAATGTTTTTCTACGCAAAATAAACTAAATGAATATGTTCATGCCCCCACAAAAATACAAAAGTTCCTTACTCTTACCTTCCTAAAAAAAATGATAAAAATAAAAAAAAAGTCTCTCATTATTTTGTAAGTTTCAGAGAAGACACCTCTTGCGAAACATTCTGTACATAAATCAAAATGAAACTATATGGTGCCAGAGTCTCAAACATTTATGATGTATATATGCAGATTGAAGCGATGAACGAAAACTTGTAACACGACCAGAATTCGAACCCGGGTCTTTTGCTCACTAGGTAGATGCACTGACCACTGCGCCACCCTGGCACAGGGACTTTGCACAACTGCATGTACAACACCGGCATTCCTTTCTCCTCAATCCAAATTCCTGTTAAACTGCATTTTTTTTAAATACGGACTATCATTTTCTATTACATATTCGTGTAGTACGTAAAGATATATGAATGTTTCCGTTGGACCACTTTCTTCGCTTTGTGATAGATGGCGGTGTAATAGTCGCAAACATATGGCTCACAATTTTCGACGAACAGTTGGTAACAGGTAGTTTTTTTAAATTAAAATACAGAACGTAGGCACGTTTGAACATTTTATTTCGGTTGTACCAGTGTGATACATGTACCTTTGTGAAATTTCATTTCTGAGAACGCGTGATTACCTGTAAATACCACATTAATGCAATAAAAGCTCAAAATGATGTCCGTCAACGTCAATGCATTTGGCAATACGTGTAACGACATTCCTCTCAACAGCGAGTAGTTCGCCTTCCGTAATGCTCGCACATGCATTGACAATGGGCTGGCACATGTTGTCAGGCGTTGTCAGTGGATCACGATAGCAAATATCCTTCAACTTTCCCCAGAGAAAGAAATCCGGGGACGTCAGATCAGGTGAACATGCGGGTCATGGTATGGTGCTTCGACAACCAATCCACCTGTCATGAAATATGTTATTCTACATCTACATCTACATCCGTACTCCGCAAGCCACCTGACGGTGTGTGGCGGAGGGTACCCTGAGTACCTCTATCGGTTCTCCCTTCTATTCCAGTCTCGTATTGTACGTGGAAAGAAGGATTGTCGGTATGCTTCTGTGTGGGCTCTAATCTCTCTGATTTTATCCTCATGGTCTCTTCGCGAGATATACGTAGGAGGGAGCAATATACTGCTTGACTCTTCGGTGAAGGTATGTTCTCGAAACTTCAACAAAAGCCCGTACCGAGCTACTGAGCGTCTCTCCTGCAGAGTCTTCCACTGGAGTTTATCTATCATCTCCGTAACGCTTTCGCAATTACTAAATGATCCTGTAACGAAGCGCGCTGCTCTCCGTTGGATCTTCTCTATCTCTTCTATCAACCCTATTCTATCAATACCGCTTCAACCGCACGCGAGCTATGTGCCGGACATCCATGATGTTGGAAGTATATCGCCTTTCTGTCATACAGTGAAACATCTTGTAGTAACATCGGTAGAACATTACGTAGGAAATCAGCATACATTGCACCACTTAGATCGCCACCGATAAAATGGGGGCCAATTATCCTTCCTCCCATGGTGCCGCAGCATACATTAAACCGCCAAGGTCGCTGATGTTCCACTTGTCGCAGCCATCGTGGATTTTCCGTTGCCCAAGAGTGCATATTATGTCGGTATACAATACCGCTTTTGGTGAATGACGCCTCCTCGCTAAATAGAAACCGTGCAAAAAATCTGTCACCGTCCCGTAATTTCTCTTGTGCCCAGTGACAGAACTGTACACGACGTATAAAGTCGTCGCCGTGCGATTCCTGATGCATGGAAATATGGTACGGGTGCAATCGATGTTGATGTAGCATTCTCAACACCGACGTTTTTAAGAGTTCTGATTCTCGCGCAGTTTGTCTGCTACTGATGTGCAGATTAGCCGCGACAGCTGCTAAAACACCTACTTGGGCATCATCATTTGTTGCAGATCGTGGTTGACGTTTCACATGTGGCTGAACACTTCCTTTTTCCTTAAATAACGTAACTATCCGGAGAACGGTCCGGACACTCGGATGATGTCGTCCAGGATACCGAGCAGCGTACATAGCACACGCCAGCTGGGCATTTTGGTCACATTAGCCATACATCAACACGATATCGACATTTTCGGCAATTTATAAACGGTCCGTTTTAACACGGGTAATGTATCACGAAGCCAATACCGTCCGCACTGGCGGAATGTTACTTGATACCACGTACTTATACGTCTGTGACTATTACAGCGCCATCTATCACAAAGCGAAAAAAGTGGTCCAACTAAAACATTCATATTTCTTTACGTACTACACGAATATGTAATAAAAATTGGGGTTCATATTTGAAAAGCGCAGATGATATCCGTTTGACTTATGGCAGCGCCATCTAGCGGGCCAACCATAGCATCATCTGGTTTCCCCCCTTCAAGCTAGACAAGTTTCGTGCTTTTATAGTTTTTTCGTTTGATTCTTATTTTGTGAGATATTTGGCCCGCTCACTATCAATGGACCACCCTGCACACGTTGTGAGTGTGCTACTAAGACTCGTGCCTCCACCAGACTTTACTCTGTCTTCAAATCTGCCACAGATCGCCGCTTATCCTGCTTTAAGAACAGGCAAGCCTCCAACCTCCATGTTTTGTGATGACAAGCGGACATCCAAAATTTTATCATCTAAGCGTGGATACACCATCCTTCAACCATTTTCTCTAGATCCTCAGAACAGTGGAATGCAACCAAATCAGCCATTTCCAAACTGCTCGTGACCGGACCGTAATAATCTTTCCTTTGTCAAACCTCTTGTCAGTGGGTGTCTCCACTCGACTCTGTCCCCCTTATATAAATTCCTTACGGCGTCACGTGACCACAGATCCACCAGGCGGCATTCAGTCTCGCTGCGGTTAGTTGTCATCACATTTTGGCGTCGTGTTAGTGCTGTAATATATGTGCATCTCAAATTGTGAAACTTCTTTCCTTTCACATTGAAGATATTTCAGAGGTTGTAAATCTATGCCACTTGTCTGTAGTAGATATTAAAGACCGCTCGATCGTGTGTGGTGGCCTAAATTCCATGCTGGGTGACTTTGGCTTGTTTCCAGAATGAAAGGTTTTTCTGTAACGAAGGTGATTGTATGCCTATGAAGAGCTTGACTAGGCGTAGGTCGAACTAGTTCGCCAGAAGACACTTCGGAACAAATGTTTGTGGAGTAGTTTCGGGAGGTGAATAGAGGCTTATGAACTTTATGAACGTTCTTTTCAAAAGTTTAAAAAACTTGACACTGTTTTAATAATTGAAACGTGACTTCACAAAGCCGTACACGAAGGCGTGTTGTCGATTTCAGGCTGGAATCAGGTCTCTCAGTGATTACAGGATCTTGCAATGTTCAGATAACTCTTTTTCGCTGTCTGACGACCAAGCCAGTTTAGGGGCCTGAGTATTTCGGTTATATCTCCAACATGTTCTGTATCAAATGCTTTGAGAGCTGCCACTTGAAAAGTAACAAAACAGCTGACGATGTGCTGTGATAGGGCACTAAAATATGTACCACCCAAATCATACATTTTCCGCAAACGTTTCAGGTGGCTCCATAAAAACACGGGAGAACTGCCGGACATCAGTAACGTTCTGCCACGATATTTTGGCGCCGAGTCTTCTGGCCATCTTCAGGTGAATGCCACTGTAGTAGTACTGGCGAGTACGCGCTGAGCTCCGCTATTTAAAGCCTTCTCAGGTGACATTGCGCATGCGCTGCTCAGCGTGCACGTTCATAACGGCTCCGTGCGCTGCGCCTCGCGCCCTCCACTGTGAAAGCCTAACGTATCGGTATCAGGTCGATTACCATCTTTATGCAGATAACAACGTCGACTACCAAGTTTCTCTATAACAGGATTCCAAGCAGAGTTTAGCTGATAACCGCTATCTCGATTGATGAGAGTCTCGTTGTCAGACAATCTTATTTCCACAGATTCATTGATAATCGAGCTCCAAGAGTTTGATGTATGGGCCAAAATTTTTGTGTCGTTGTAATTAATGGAATGGTCTGGGGAAACACAATGTTCGACTATTGCGGACTTGGTGGGTTGGAGAAGGCGAGTATGCCGTTGGTGTTCCACAATGCGTTCCTGCACAGTTTGTGTTGTTTGTCCTATATATGATTTGCCGCATTCACACGGAATTTAGTAAACACCTGGTTTACGCAGCCCCAGGTCGTCTTTAACGGATCCCACCAGTGATGAAATTTTGGAAGGAGGACGAAAGATGACTCTCACCTGATACTTTCTCAATATTCTGCCTATCTGTGAAGAAATATTCCCAATAAATGGTAGATAAACAGTCGACCTGAAGGCCTCTTCCTCTTCCTTGTTCCGTCGTTTGTAGGTCTTCATCACTCTCTTCACTTGCCTAGGTGAAAAGCCATTCTTCAAAAATACTTTTTGCGGGTGTTCCAGTTCTGCTTGAAGACTGCCGGCGTCACATTTCAGGTGGCCTTTCATCAGGAAGACGACCTCTTTTTAGTACTTTCTAGAAAGATTAATAATGTGTACAGTACAGTCCTTGTATGTGACATCACAGCGATGCTCTAAACTAAGGCACTGACTTTTAAAGGAGATTCTCGCCATGTGCTGAATACGTTTAAACGTGCCGGGATGAACGTTAGTTTTCATTAGTCAGACAGTTGGCATGAACTGAATTCATTCTGTTTTTAGTAAGTATGTAAAAGGCCCTCTGGTTTTTTTAATTTATTTTTTAACGAGGTACTTCTGTCATCAACACTGTCGTTCGTACAGGAAAGAAAAGTGCTAAACAGAAACAGAGACAAGTATGTGAAAAAATATTCGTGTAGCGGAAAAGAGAAATACTGGTGTCGGTAGTAGGTGGCCCGTGGCGACCTGCCTGTTACAAAGGCCTATTTTTTGACGTGACACGGCGCCGCCAACATCCTGCCCCCTATCGATAAACCTGCCACAAAATACAGCAGCCAGGCGGAGGACAGACATGACAATGGTGTCCAGAATAAACGCTGTCTCATAGGTAGCTGTGCAATAGCACGAACTGAGAATAAATACTGTCACAAGCAATCAGCACATATATGCTCAAAAAAAGCAGAGATGAATTCATCTCCCCGTTCTTACAAGTGCTGTTCTGTTATTAATCGCCGCTCCAGATTAGCCGAGCGGTCTGGTGCGCTGCAGTGATGGACTGAGCGGCTGGTTCCGGCGAAGGTTTCAGTCCTCCCTCGGGCATCGATGTGTGTGTTTGTCCTTAGGATAATTTAGGTTAAGTAGTGTGTAAGCTTAGCGACTGATGACCTTAGCCGTTAAGTCCCGTAAGATTTCACACACATTTGAACATTTTTATTGTTATTGTTCTCTTTGGACATTGTTGTTGTTGTGGTCTTCAGTCCTGAGACTGGTTTGATACAGCTCTCCATGCCACTCTATCCTCTGCAAGCCTCTTCATCTCCCAGTACCTACTGCAACCTACATCCTTCTGAATCTGCTTAGTGTATTCATCTCTTGGTCTCCCTCTACGATTTTTACCCTCCACGCTGCCCTCCAATACTAAATTGGTGATCCCTTGATGCCTCAGAACATGTCCTACCAACCGATCCCTTCTTCTGGTCAAGTTGTGCCACAAACTTCTCTTCTCTAATTCTATTCAATACCTCCTCGTTAGTTATGTGATCTACCCATCTAATCTTCAGCATTCTTCTGTAGCACTTTGGCCATTGTGACACATTTATTATCCATGTATGACACACAGGCTCAAATAGTGAGGATATCCTCAAGGATGAAAACACGTCATAAAACAAGATTACCTGATTTGTATAAAAGGATGTTATGCTAATGCCCCTTCCACAGACCCTAAGTGGAATGATCCTTATGGATGTGAAATAAGTCAGATCATTAAAAGAGCATACACACAATCTCACACATTAAAAATGATCGGAGGGCGCCTCAGACTACAAAACGTTTTTGATGATCATATAGTTTAATTGTTTCACTTTGAAGGGTGAGATTATAAATATGTTTGATGTGCGTTACAGGGCACATACGGGTAGATTGTTCTGTCCCTGGGTAAAAAGTTGATATGTATTTGCAGAAACACAGAGTTTTTGCAGATATTGTAGCTCTGTTCACACGAAAGAACAATCATTAGATACCACTGTTTCACACGTACACGGTGCTTTATTTAGCAGAAAGACCTCTCGCGATAGTTGAAGCGTCACCAGTGAGAATTGCTTTATTTCTATGTGAACTTCATAATCTATGGACACACTGACAACTGATAAATGAGTTGTTTTTATTTCATTATAGCAACATTTGACACAGGTTAAGTTGATAAATACGTGTGAACATCGAATGTATGAGCGCTTAATGGAAGCTGATTTTGAAATGAAATCACTTCTTTCAGAAACTATTATTATGTCCATAGATAAAAGTCTGATGTGTATGTGGATCACCACTTTGCAAAAATAATTCGCCATTTCCCATTAGAAATATTTTGTATTTTGGGAGAATACCTATTTATTTCAACAACAGGACAATGCTATACGCAGAGTGCTATAATTGTGGCAGTGCGTCTACTGTAAGCTATTGTTGATGGAGTACTGGTTGTGATATTATTACTTCTTTATTATATACACTGCCTGACAAAAAAGGAAATGTTCTCAGAAGGGCAGGATGAAACTAACTGGAATTTCACGATTTGAGAGGGCATATGATGTTATTCGGATCATTACAAAACTGACTTCCGCGGGCATGTACTGTACCGACAGGTCTACCCAAAGCACGACACACGACCCGTTTTCACAGGTCCTTAGTTGGAGCCTAGGTAGGACACACAGCTTTAAACTGCCAGGAAGTTTCATATCAGCGCACACTCTGCTGCAGAGCGAAAATTTCATTCTGGAAACATCCCCCAGACTGTGGCTAAACCATGCCTCTGCACTATCCTTTCTTACAGGAGCGCTAGTCTCGTAAATCTCGCAGGAAAGTTTCTGTGAAGTTTGGAAGGTAGAAGATGAGGTACTGGCGGAAGTAAAGGTGTGTGGACGGGTCGTGAGTCGAGCTTGGGGAGCTCAATCCTTATAGTACTTGCCCGCAAAAGGCACCGGACCCGAGTTCGACTCTCGGTCCGGCACACAGTGTTAATCTGCCAGGAAGTTTCGCATCTGAGGATCTTGCTGGCGACGGAAGTAGCTTAATATTGCGCAGATAGTTTACAGAGACACATGCCGTGTTTGGACGAGCGTTGTTTTGTTGAAACCTGGCACAGTGATAGCGTCGCATCAGTGGTAGTAGATGAGAATACACGATGTCCGTGATGTATTATTATGGCGTCAGAGATCCTTCAATCGTTGCTAGTCGTGACCTCAAGTTAAATCCGATGGTTTCCCATGCCATACCACCGGGAGGAACCAGGTTGTGCCTCTCCAAAATATCTGATGAATGGGACCTCTGATCAGACTCGCCAACGATGTCCATCACTGAACACAAAACACCTTCATCTCCAATGAATGCTTACCGGTCGCGTCGCCACTCCATATTCAGTCATTTTTGTTGTGATCGCAACGGCAGCCCACGCATGGAACGGTCAGTGATTAATTTCGGCGTGAACTCATCGGAAAAACGTTCCGGAAGCTCCCAGAATTTTTTTTTTTTGTACTCACTGGTACAAGTTGGCGCTAGAGACTTAATGCTTTATTAATTAACGGTGGGCGCATGTTCACCGAGCAGCTGCAGTGCAACAGTTTGAACGTCGTGCTGGTAGCAGTTGAAAACATTATGTGACTATATGTATCGAGCAGGACTAGGGGACAAAGTGACACTGCTACGGGGAAAGACGCTAGCACATGTTGTTTGTATTAAAACTTGTATTTTTATTGGTTTGATTATAAGTAATTAAGTTTTAAAAGCCTGAATTTCCGCACAATATTTTGTAAAAGATAATTTTATATTCTAAGTTTTATCACAGGTTTTCAAAACTCAAAAACTTGTCAGTTAATTACATATTCTGCAGATTATTTGAACGTTTCTTTTATCGAAATGATGTGGAACGAGACAGTTAACATGATATTTATACATGATTAGTGTTAACATTAATGAACACATTATTATTTTTCCTCCTACTCATGCAACTAAATATTTTTAGTAGCTACCAGTTTTTAAGTAGAAATTCGTCAATGGAAAACAGGGAGTTGTGAAGGAGCAATGATTTTATTTTGAATTTAACACTTCTTTCGCTACTTGTGAGATATTTTATGGTAGTGGGCAAATGATCAAAAATTCTTGTTGTATATTCAACTCCTTTTTCAGCCACTGACTGCATAAAAAATGGATAATAAAGGTCACCTGTCCCTCTAATGTTGTGGGGATGGACATCATTATTTTTCTTAAATTGTGATGGAGTGCTTAAGACGAATTTTATTAGCGAATGTGTATATTGTGACGAAGCAGTTAAAATGTCTAGCTCCTTCAACAGGTACATACATGTTGTCCGTGGGTGAACCTACATCTGTTCTTACTGCTCGCTTTTGGGCAATCAACACTTTCTTTCTACATGATGAGTTACCTCAAAAAATTATTCCACAAGATGTTATAGAGAGGAAATATCCTAAATATGTCAGGACGTTGATAACGTTTGTTTCCAAGATTAGCAGTACACGAAGAGCAAAAATAGCTGAACTCAGTTATCCGAGAAGTTGAGTAACAGGCTTCATCCAGATCAGGTTTTCATCAGTATGTATACCCAAAAATTTGGAGTATTCTACAATATTTACTGACTCCTGCTCAAGTGCTACACCAATCATTGGTGTGAATCTATGACTGAATGACTGAATGCAGTGTCTTTTTTTTTAATTTAGGGGAGTCCAATCTCAGAGAAACATTTAATAATTCTTTGGAAAATATTATTTACCAAGTCTCCTGTTCCTTTCTCTCTAATTGGATTTGTTGTAACACTAGAATCATCAGCAAAAAGTGGCAGTTTTGCTTCTTGAATGTTAAGAGGAATGTCATTCACAGAAATAAGGATTAAGACTCGACCCAAAATTGAACCTGTGGGACGTCCTTTGCTCTTTTCTCCAATCATTACAATTTTTTACCTTTCCGACACTGTCTGAATTATTCAGCAAACCTTCTGCATTCTGTGGGTTCATTATGATTCAAACCAGCTGTGTGTAAAGCCATCAGTTCCGGAAAACTTGATCTGCACAATCAAGCGCCTGTGAAAGAACACTAAAAATACCATCTGGCGATATAATATTATTTAAGGCCTGTACTATTTGATGAGTGAAAGTAAAATTAAATTATCAGTCGAGCAACCCTTCTAGAATCCAAACTGTGATACACTGAAGCGCCAAAGAAACTACTACAGGCATTCGTATTAAATTAAAGAGACATGTAAACAGGCAGAATAGGGCGCTGTCGTCAGCAATGCCTATGCAAGACAACATGTGTGTGGTGCAGTTGTTAGATCTGTTACCACTGCTACAATGACAGCTTATCAAGATTTAAGTGAGTTGGAATGTGGTGTTATAGTATGCGCCCGAGAGATAGGACATAGCCTCTGCGAGGTAGCGATGAAGAGGGGTTTTTCCCGTAAGACCATTTCACGTGTGTACCTTGAAGATCAGGAATCCGGTAAAAGATCAAATCTCCGACATCACTGCGGCAGGAAAAAGATCCTGCAACAACGGGACCTCTTCAACGCGACAGAAGTGCCACCCTTCCGAAAATTGCTGCACATTTGAATGCTGGGCCATCAACAAGTGTCAGCGTCCGAACCATTCAACGAAACATCATCGATATGGCCTTTCGATCCGAAGGCTGACTTGTGTACCTTTGATGACTGCAGCTATACGCATCGCCTAGGTCCCTCAACACCAGAATGGGATTGTTGAGGACTATAAACATGTTGCCTGGTCGGACGAATCCGGCTTCAAATCGTATCGAGTGGATGAAGGTGTACGGGTACAGAGACAACCTCATGAATCCATGGCCCCTGCATGTCAGCAGGGGACTGTTCGAACTAGTGGAGGCTCTCTAATGGTGTGGGGCGGGGAGTATGCAGTTGGAGTGGTATGGGACGACTGATACATTGAAATACGACTCTGACAGTTCACACATACGTAAGCATCCTGTCTGATCACCTGCATCCATCCACGTTCCTTGTGCACTTGAGGTATTCCAACAGGATAATGCTACACCCCACGCATCCAGACTTGCTACAGTGTGGTTCCAGGACCACTCTTCTGAGTTTAAACACTGCCGCTGGTCACCAAACCACCCAGACATGAACATTATTGAGCATATCTGGGATGCCTTGCAACGAAGTGTTCAGAAGAGATCTCCACCCCCTCGTACTCTTACAGATTGATGGACAGCCCGGCAGGATTCATGGTGGCAGTTCCTTCCAGCACTACTTCAGACACAAGTCGAGTCCATGCCACGTCGTGTTGCGGCACTACTGCGTGCTCGCGGAGACTCTACGCGATATAAGGCAGGTGTACCGGTTACGTTGCCTCTTCAGTGTATGATGAGTAAATTGTTTCCACTTAAGTATGCGACTACTCTTAAGTACATTACTTCCTTTTTATGACTGATTTAGATGTAGGTGTTGTATGATTGAGCACTGAGGACGGTAATTTCCCTGTCCGTCTGTTACTGGTCTCCCACCAATAATGCGGAATGAGACAGGCTGGTTGTTAGCAAATGGCGGATGCAGTGTGTCAAGGGTTCACGGTGTGCTTGATGCACAATAGGCCGATCCTTCTTTGTCGTTGTCAGACCCGGTCATCCGGAACGTTAACGACGAGTATGCCTGCCCAACGAGGGGCCACTGTTGCATCCGAAAGCTCAATACATCTGGATACCGATGATTCGAGCAGCCGGGCAAGTGGAGACCACCAATGACAACCCTTTAAAACTCTGTCAGTTGCTGACATGTCGCAAGAGTACACGGTATCTCCATGTCCTACAGAGTGATCAATCGACATCTCACGCTGTTCACCCCCTCATTATTCTACGAGGACTGGTAACAACATTAATAACAAACAAACTTAATCATTTGCATACTCGGCGACGATGTGTACACATACGTAATTAAACTGACAAGTGACCATTCCAGCTTGCCCGCGTGGCCGAGCGGTTCTAGGCGCTTCAGTCTGGAACCGCGCGACGTCTACGTTCGCAGGCTCGGGCGTGGATGTGAGTGATGTCCTTTGGTTAGTTTAGGTTTAAGTAGTTCTAAGTTCTAGGGGACTAATGATCTCAGATGTTAAGTCCCATAGTGCTCAGAGCCATTTCAACCATTGGACCATTCCTTCTGAACAGTTTACGTTTTTTCAGGCAATGTGCTTTGGCGACATTCATCGCGCACTTTTTCATTGTTCTGAACTTTCTATTTTGAATAATTTGATTTTCAGCCTCTAATTTCTGACTTCATGTTGCTATTGTCCGCCCCCGGTAGCTGTCAGCGCGACAAAATGCCAATCCTAAAAGGCCCGGTTTCGATTCCCGGCTGGGTCGGAGATTTTCTCCGCTCAGGGACTGGGTGTTGTGTTGTTCTAATCTTCATCATTTCATCCCCAACGACGCGCAAGTCGCCGAATTGGCGTCAAATTGAAAGACTTGAACCTGGCGAACTGTCTACCCAACGGGAGGCCCTAGTCACACGACGACATGTTGCTATTGCCCGAGCAGTGATATGTATTATTTGACATAGAGTCGTGACTGAAATGGAGAGGCAAGAAATATACTAAATGCAACTTAAAAAACAGTAAATAATAATCTTTTAGTGATGCTACAATTTTGATGACACACAGATTAAAACAAAATATTTGTCGTTTTGTTAGATGGCGTGTCTTAATAATAACTCATTGAAAGTCAGTTCCATGTACCGAGATATTTCTTTCGCTGTTATTTCTCGTTTGTTTCTATGTTCTGAACACAGTCTTTATGGAGGGCAATGAGTATAAAACAAACTTATTGAATATTAAATAAAGATCTTCTTATTTATTATTATTTAATTTCATGTACCGTCATTAAAGAAATTTGAGAAAGGAAGGAGGAGAGGGATGAGGAGAAAATAGAAGATTAGATGTGTTACAAACGAGCTTCAGTCAACAATAATTTTCACAAAATTAAAACGAGATACAACAAAATTCGTTATTTTAAGTAGAGTATTTTTATGTTCATAGATCACATATTTGGCCACGTTTCCCGTTTCACAGGTATTGAAATGAGGTGGAAGACGACTGAATAGAGACAGTGATGTGTATCTGAGACTGTACATTTTGGGAGGCGTCATCTATTTGGCTGAGAAATAAGAAATGGTGTTACGTAATTTCTAGAGTCATGTGTGAATTGGTGTGTGAGTGGATGTTTATAGCTGCGGAATAAATACTTCAATGGGCTGGAGTGCGAGAAATAGTTTGGGAATGACCTTTGAGACAATGTTTACTAATTTTGATAGAGACTGAGAACATCCTACGCACTACGTTGGTTGCAACTTTATACCCAGTGAGGGGCAAGGGGAGGTAACAGCACGTCCCTCTACATTTGTCCCAAGTAGACAAGTTCTTGCGAACAAAACTCATATTGCAAAACCGAAAAGACGAACATTTAATTTTTTTATTTTATTCATTTGTTTATTGGATTATTTTACCTGGTAATAATTCAGGAAAAACATAAAATGGATGCTGACTATTAGCAAACGTACCCAGGCTCATTGGCGTGAAATCTGAAAACTTGTTCGTCATTTACCGTAAAGCTAATACGATTTTTTATTTGTGAGGATTCACATCCTCCAAACGCTTCATAAACGTAAACATGGTCCGTAGTAGGCTGTAGACATTTTTATTTAACCGTACGATTAGCTAATTTCGACTGCTTGTCATTGTCAGGATCGTAATTTGTTGTGACAGACTGTGAGAAAAAATTATCAACTGCTGTCAGTTAGCATGTGGTTGAGCTTGACAACAAGTAGTCGAAATTAGGTAATCACACAATTAAATAGAAATCACATTACAGCCTATGCTGCAGAACATGTTTAAGTTTATTAAACTAATAAGAGTTGCTCCTCCTCTCCCCCCTCCCCCCCTCTCTATCTCAGACGCTGGGCACGCTCTTCTCTTGGTTGCAGCACGTTAGGAATAGATTTTGCGCAGATTTTTGAATTGTTTGTTATGGTAGTTAGGGCAGATATCAAGGTGAATTTCGTGGTTAGTAGGTACCGGTGGCACAGGATGATATGAACGTCTACAGTAGTAGAAGACCATTCTGAAACATAAACGTATGGAGGAACTGCAATTTTTATTCAAGTATGAAATATTTCTGATATCTTATCGTAGTCATATTAATTCTTAAACTGAATTTAGCAGTTGTGTAGCTAACGAATACGGCACACTTTACATCGGCCACCTATGAGAAAATTTAGAGCGTCAAACGGTAACTGACAACGTGCTACTGGACATAACACAGTGTTTCAGTAAGTGGTAGATTACAGGAATGGGGGCCCCTCTATTGATGCTGAATTAGCTGCGAGTACTGTACCCCTTAAAGCCAGCCTTACCTCTTCAAGCTATCAAACTCGCTTGACATTACCTTCAGTACAGTTACACTTCACCCCACCATGTGAATTCCGCCTAATTAAGTTTTCAACACTACCACACTTAGGTAGGTTTACTATGCTTATAGTTATATAGAGAAACTAATTCCAGTAAAAGTTAGCTATCTAGTGGAGGGCAAATGTCCCCAAAATAAGTGGTCGTACATTCGTAGCTACATCGAAACCAAATCAAAGTTGAAGCTCATCAGAATTCACAGAGTTTCTTCAAACTCCAAGTGTGCCTGTGTCACAAATGCCACAAGAATTTTCACTCAAGTAAGAATTTATGTTTCATAAATGGCACACGACACTTGGTCTGTGTTGTTGAGATGCAGTTAATGCTCTTTGTCATGCGGGGTTACCGCAAGTGGCCAACAAAGTTCAGAAATAATTAATTAAATATTTTCCAATCTGACAAACGCCATTAAATCATGAGTTGCGACCAAACGTTCGTCAGCGACGATAATATCATAACACTTGAATAATTAAGAGCTTGCCAGTACGCCGCACAGAACCTAACTTCATACTCTGAAGTGGTAAGTAACACTCATTAACTAATTTCGTGTAATCCTCGGCAGTTTGCCGTCAGCAGAAACATGCTTAAAACACATTTATTAAGTTCACTGCCTTAGTACATTAGCAGAGCTTACAGTACAATCCCGACGGAGCGACACTCGACACATGTACTTCCGGTTCAACGTCCGAGCCGCCTCTCTTCTGACAGTGGCGTGTCGCCCCACTGTGCTTAATTGTTGGCAGCAATTACGTCAGACACTACAGGTACAAGTATTAACTCTACTTTAATTATATCTCTCTTTACGATTTACTGGTACGGAGACACTCTAGACTCTACTTTAGTAAATACTGTGAATTCTCTAATGCCTGCCATAATACATCTACATCTACGTGATTACTCTGCTATTCTCAATAAAGTGCCTGACACAGAGTTTCATGTAGCACCTTCATGCTGTCTCTCTACCGTTCGATTCTCGAACGGCGCAAGGGATAAACGAGCACATACATTTTTCTATGCGAGCCCTGATTTCTCTTATTTTATTGTGATGACCATTTCTACCTGTGTAGAATGTTTCCGAAACCGGAGGAGAAAAGTGATGACTGAAATTTCATGAGAAGATCCCATCGCAACGAGAAACGCGTTTGTTTTAATTATTGCTAATCCAATTCACGTATCATTTCTGTGGCACTATCTCTCCTATTTCGCGATAATACAAAACGAGCTTCCCTGCTTTGAACTTTTTCTACGTCATCCGTCAGTCCCACCTGATGCGGATCCCATATCGCACAGCAATGCTCCACGACAGGGCGGATAGAGTGGTGTAAGCAGTCTCTTTAGTAGTCCTATTGCACCTTTTAAGTGTCCTGCCAACGAATCGCTCTCTTTCGTTTGCTCTACCCAAAACATTATCTATGTGACCATTCCTATTTAGGTTATTTGCTGGTGTTATCCCTAAGTATTTAGTTGAATTTATAGCCATCAGATTTGTGTGCCTTATCGCGTAAATGAAATTTAACGAATTTCTTTTAGTACTCGTTTGAATAACTTCACACTTTTCTTTATTCAGGGACAATTGCCACTTTTCGCACCATACAGATATCTTATCTAAATTATTTTGCAATTCGTTTTGGTCATCTGATGGCTTTACAAGACAGTAAACGAAAGCATCATATGCAAACAATGTAAGAGGACTACTCAGATTGTCTCCTGTGTCGTTAATATACACTCCTGGAAATGGAAAAAAGAACACATTGACACCGGTGTGTCAGACCCACCATACTTGCTCCGGACACTGCGAGAGGGCTGTACAAGCAATGATCACACGCACGGCACAGAAGACACACCAGGAACCGCGGTGTTGGCCGTCGAATGGCGCTAGCTGCGCAGCATTTGTGCACCGCCGCCGTCAGTGTCAGCCAGTTTGCGTGGCATACGGAGCTCCATCGCAGTCTTTAACACTGGTAGCATGCCGCGACAGCGTGGACGTGAACCGTATGTGCAGTTGACGGACTTCGAACGAGGGCGTATAGTGGGCATGCGGGAGGCCAGGTGGACGTACCACCGAATTGCTCAACACGTGGGGCGTGAGGTCTCCACAGTACATCGATGTTGTCGCCAGTGGTCGGCGGAAGGTGCACGTTCCCGTCGACCAGGGACCGGACCGCAGCGACGCACGGATGCACGCCAAGACCGTAGGATCCTACACAGTGCCGTAGGGGTTCGCACCGCCACTTCCCAGCAAATTAGGGACACTGTTGCTCCTGGGGTATCGGCGAGGACCATTCGCAACCGTCTCCATGGAGCTGAGCTACGGTCCCGCACACCGTTAGGCCGTCTTCCGCTCACGCCCCAACATCGTGCAGCCCGCCTCCAGTGGTGTCGCGACAGGCGTGAATGGAGGGATGAATGGAAACGTGTCATCTTCAGCGATGACAGTCGCTTCTGCCTTGGTGCCAATGATGGTCGTATGCGTGTTTGGCGCCGTGCAGGTGAGCGCCACAATCAGGACTGCATATGACCGAGGCACACAGGGCCAACACCCGGCATCATGCTGTGGGGAGCGATCTCCTACACTGGCCGTACACCTCTGGTAATCGTCGAGGGGACACTGAATAGTGCACGGTACATCGAAACCGTCATCGAACCCATCGTTCTACCATTCCTAGACCGGCAAGGGAACTTGCTGTTCCAGCAGGACAATGCACGTCGGCTTGTATCCCGTGCCACCCAACGTGCTCTAGAAGGTGTAAGTCAACTACCCTGGCCAACAAGATCTCCGGATCTGTCCCCCATTGAGCATGTTTGGGACTGGATGAAGCGTCGTCTCACGCGGTCTGCACGTCCAGCACGAACGCTGGTCCAACTGAGGCGCCAGGTGGATATGACATGGCAAGCCGTTCCACAGGACTACATCCAGCATCTCTACGATCGTCTCCATGGGAGAATAGCAGCCTGCATTGCTGCGAAAGGTGGATATACACTGTACTAGTGCCGACATTATGCATGCTCTGTTGCCTGTGTCTATGTGCCTGTGGTTCTGTCAGTGTGATCATGTGATGTATCTGACCCCAGGAATGTGTCAATAAAGTTTCCCCTTCCTGGGACAATGAATTCACGGTGTTCTTATTTCAATATCCAGGAGTGTAGATCAGGAACAATAGAGGGCCTGTAACACTTTCTTGGGAAACGCCGGTTGTTAGTTCTGTATTACTCAATGACTTTCCGTCTAGTACTACGAATATCAGATGACGTTTTATGCCTGCCGCCGGCTTTAAACGTACAATTTTTCCAGCATATCGAGGGTGGATTGAAGTCACATCGACTATAAATGTATGAGTGGGGTACCTATTTGAAATGTGACTCAAGTTTTCTTTGAACAGTTCAGCAACTATATCTTCTGCGTTGGGCGGTCGGTAAAACGATCCAATTAATACTTTAGTCCGATTGTCAAGTATAGCTTCTACCTATATTATTTCGCAGGAACTATCTACATCACTCTGGACTCGCATTCGGTTCAATCCCGCTTCCTGCCATCCTGATTTAGGTTTTCCGTGATTTCACTAAATCGCTCTAGACAAATGCCGGGATGGTTCCTTTGAAAGGGCATTGCCGACTTCCTTCCCCGTCCTTCTCTAATCCGATGAGGCCGATGACATCGCTGTCTAGTCCCCTTCCCCAAACAACCCAACCAACTATCTACTTCAATTTCACTACAAGGTAAACTGCTTCTGACGTCAATATGTATACCACCACTAACTGTATTTAATCTATCCATTCTGAACACTTTCGGCTGAACTTATTTCCGGCTCTAGTCAGCTTTCTGTACCTACAACAATTTGAGCTTCAGTGCTTCCTATTAGGGCTTGGAGCTCTGGTTCTATACCAACACAGCTACGACAATTCTCAACTACAATACCGATTCTTGCTACAACTACCTTACTATGTTTTACTTGCCACCTTTTAGATGGACGGACTTTCTGAGGTTTCCTGAGACCCTCTAACCTAAAAACCCGTCCAGTCCCTTCCACACAGCCCCCGCTACCCGTGTAGCCGCTTCCTGTATATAGTGGACTCCTGACATATTAAGAGGAACCCGGAAACCAACCACCCGATGGCGGAAGTCAAGGACTTTGCAGCCCACACCGTCACAGAACCGCCTGAGCCTCTTATTCAGACCCTCCACTCGGCCAAAGGACCACAGTCGAATCTATCGACGATACTGCAGGTGGTAAGCTCCACCTTAATCTCGCTAGCAAGACTGGCAGTCTTTACGATTTCCGATAGCCGCCCGAAACGAGAGAGAACCTCCTCCGATCCAAAGCTGATATGGAGTGTTTTCCCGTTGGCTGTGTCCGCTGCTGGACTTGTCCACAGCAACTAAAATGAAGGGATGTTTGCCCCTCGAAATTGCGTCTTAATTTATGCTTGGGCTTCTTTTTAAGTATCCCTGAACCAGCGCCTCCACTTTCCAAATCCCTCTGGCTTAGCTTGCTACTCTGACTGCGAGGTGGTTTCTTCGCGCTCCAGTCGCTGATGATTGTAACTCCTGGTAGGCTCGCTGAATTAAAACTAAATTATCTCAACTATATACAAGACGATTCAGCTACCCATACCTCTGGGTTTTATCTATCCTGTAACGCCTTCAAACAACGCACGAGATTTTCATAGTCACTCGCTTGCTACGTGCAATCTGTTAGTGCCACAGGAACAGGACCTTTTGTCGGAATTTTAATATACTTACATATTGTACCGTGATACGTTTCAGCTGGAGGCCACTGTTTTCACATTATTCAATAAAATTTATTTATTTATTGATTTATTTAATCTGGCAAGATTAGGGCCATCAGGCCCTCTCTTACATCTAACCACACATTCTACTTATTTTACATTCCTATGTCTTAGTAGGGATGTTAAATTGCACCTAGTACAAAACGTGAAATGAACAATTACAAAGGCACACTTGGAAAAATACAAACATACAGAGTTTATATTCGTAGATGATAAGTACTGTTATAATTAGATATTATGAAAGAGACAGATTTTAGATAGGAGTGCTAGCAGCAGGGAGTATGAGGGAGATGACGGTGAAGGAAGGAGAAGAATAGAGACATGACGAAACATAATTAAGGAAGTATAAAGGAAAAGACGATGCGTGTCTAATAGAGATAGATGAAGAGGAAGAAGAGAAAGGAGCAAGATAGGAGACACTAGCTTTGCTATTTGACAGAGAAGAAGATTAGCCTTGTACATCAAACGCTTTTGAAGTTCACTTTAGCACGTTTTTCGTGAATAATCCGAAAACTTCATCCCGTACCGACAACGTACCTCAATAAAAAATTTAACTACATTTAATTTTCGACAAAAAGTTCTAGTTCATATTTTCTGTATAACTAATAGTTTGCATTACGTGAGAAAGTGAATTTTAAAATCATGCGCATGTTATTTGATGACGCTGCAGGTTACAAAAACCCATACGTAGGGGCAGCTTAATCAAGCTATGTATTCCAACAGTTATGCTGTTTTCAGTATTCTTAGAGTAAACAAGTGATGCATCAATTAACATATTTCCCATCTAATTACTTTTATTAATTATTAAGCCTAACTGTGTAACTCGTGTAATTGTCAACTCGAGCGTGTGCAGTGTTATCAAAGCACACAACTTCATCTCAATTAAGGTGAGATGAGAGAGGCAGGAAAATCTTTGAGGCAACATTAGCAACATGGTGACCATATGAGAAACTGCCATCTTCGATTAATTTCCTAATCTTCAAATGGATAGGGGATCATGTAACATGTCAAACAGAGAATTACTCGTGAAAAATAATTGTGCCTTTCCTTGGTTCATAAGTTTATTCATCCTCGTATGTGTGACAGATGCTTATTCCTTACAGATGATGTGAAACACGATGGCCTTAACGCAGATAGAATGCATTGAGAGTGTTCTGATATCAGGAGGGAGGAATAACCCTGTTGTAGGATAGGATTTCAGCTAACCCCACACAGACAGACCGATAGTTAGTGGTGAAATTTTCACGAATTTCCATGACACTTGCTCTTTCGCAGACAATACGAATTCTGGACAATTGAAAATGGCTATGGATGAAGTAACATCAACCGCTATTCTGGAAGCTGTCAGTAAGAGTCCAAAAAGTAATACTCAACGAATCTCACATGAGAATGGGCCCATCCAATACTGAGAATTTTGATCCCACGCAAACAGCACCTTTACAAAATACGAATGTTACGAAATCTCACTGTGGACGATGCGGACTGCCAGGTCAGCGTGTGGAGTGGATGAGATGCAAGTTATATGAAAACTGTCGTTTCCATTATCACTTACTTTTTGCGAAAGAAGCTAGCTTCTTTGTGATCAGAGAGACAAGTAAACAGAATCACAGATACTGTCAGATGTCAGCCCTCACTGGATGAACCCATCGAAGGCAGTTAGCAGACAGAAACTGATGGTTTGGGGTGGAATGTGGGGTTTTCACATTGTTGGGTCCTTCTTGCTTCAGGGCATATTACCAGCATCGACGAACGTTTTCTGCCATTCCTGCTGTCTTAAGACGAGACATTTCCAAATCTCTTTCAGTACAATGATGCTTCATGTTTTTGCGGGCTAGCTGTCCTGGCACACCTGGATATCCTATTTCCCCAAAGGTGGATAGGAAGTAGAAGTCCAGAGCAGCGGCCGACACGTTCTCCGGGTTTGGGTCCTTTATTCCCGCGTCTAGGGGTAGCGTCTTTGGTTAGTAATCAAAACGTTATCGGTTCCGGGTTAGAAACCCGCCACTGCTTGAATTTTGATTAATAATCATCTTTGGTGGCCGAAGGCTTCCGGCATAAGAAGTCACCCCCATTCTGCCAACGGCCTTGTCAAAGAGAGCAGAGGGGTGGAGAGAGGTTCAGGACACTCTCTTGTCCTTGAGGTAGGAAACTTCCCCTAAAGGCGGAAGAATCAGGAGTGATGAACCACATGAGGATGCAGGAAGCAAAGGAAACCACTGCAATAAAGACACGTAACGCGTATCCACATGACAAGTGATCTGTAATAGAAAAGTGTCATGATGACCTCTCCATTGGCAAAATTTTCCGGAATAGTCCCCCACCGGCTGCGCTGGCCGTGCGGTTCTAGGCGCTCCAGTCCGGAACCACGCGAGTGCTACGGTCGCAGGTTCGAATCCTGCCTCGGACATGGATGTGTGTGATGTCCTTAGGTTAGTTAGGTTTAAGTAGTTCTAAGTTATAGGGGACTGATGACCTCAGATTTTAAGTCCTATAGTGATCAGAGCCATTTTTGAATTGGCCCCCATCCGGATCTCTGGCAGGAGGTTGACGAAAGAGAGGTGACTATGAGAGAAAGCATGAATAACCAACAGAAGGATAACGTTCTACGAGTCGGGACGTGGAATATCGGAAGCTTGAACGTTGTAGGGAAGCTAGAAAATCTGAAAAGGTGAATGCTTAGGCTCAATCT
The DNA here is from genome assembly GCF_023897955.1 of Schistocerca gregaria. Lineage (NCBI taxonomy): Eukaryota > Metazoa > Arthropoda > Insecta > Orthoptera > Acrididae > Schistocerca > Schistocerca gregaria. The sequence goes on along the minus strand of NC_064921.1, from coordinate 718,721,853 downwards.
AGGTATAGTAGGGGTTAGCGAAGTGAAATGGAAATAGGACAAGGATTTATGATCAGATGAGTATAGCGTAATGTCACCAGCAGCGGAAAATGGTATAACGCGAGTGGGATCCGTTATGAGTAGGAAGGTAGGGCAGAGAATGTGTTACCAGCAAACCAACACCGACAACGGTAGTTTAGGTATACATGCCGACGTAAGCAGAAGGTGAAGAGATAGAGAAAGTATATGAAGATACTGAAAGATTAGTACAGTACGTAAAGGGTAATAAAAATCTAATAATCATCCAGGACTGGGATGGAGTTACAGGGGAAGGAGCAGAAGAAATATTGACAGCAGAATATAGGCTGTAGACAACGAATAAGAGAGGACAAAGATTGAGTTCTGTAATAAAGTAAAGCTAGTAACAGCAATTACTCTGTTCAAGAATCACAAGAGGAAGAGATATAGTAGGAAAAGGCCGGGTGATACGGGAAGAATTTAGTTAGATTACATCATGAACAGATGGAGATTACGAAATCAGATACTGGATTGTGAGGCGTATCCAGAAGCGGATGTAGATTCAAAAGTCAGATCGCAAAGTAGTAGTGATGAAGAGGCTGTAGTTTAAGAGGTTAGTCAGGAAAAATCATTAAGCAAAGCAGTGGGATACAGATGTACTGACGATGTATACTTGAAGTTCTCTAAGGCTTCAATTACTCATATTTATGAGGAATAGGTATGTGAGTAGGCAGTATAGTTGAAGAGGTATAGACATCTCTAAAAAGGGCAATCACAGAAGTTGGAAAGGCAAACATAGGAACAAAGAAGAATCTATGGGTAAGAGAATAAATACTTGAGTTAATGGATGAGAGAAGGAAGAACAAAAATGTTAAGGGCAATTCAGGAATACAGAAATAAAAGTCGCTGAGAAATGGAATAAATAGGAAGTGTATGGAACCTAAGACGAAATGGCTGTATGAAAAACGTGAAAAGAAATCGATAAAAGGAATGATTGTCAGAAGGACTGATTCAGCATACCGAAAAATCAAAACAACCTTCGATGAAGTTAAAAGCAAGGGTGGTAACATTAAGAGGGCAACTGGAATTACACTGTTAAACGCAAAGCGGATAGATGGAAAGAGTACATTGAAAGCCTCTATGAAGGGGAAGAATTATGTAATATGATAGAAGAAGAAACAGGAGTCGATTTAGAAGAGGCAGGGGATTCAGAATTAGAATCAGAATTTAAGAGGGCTTTGCAGGACTTAACGTCAAAAAAGGCAGAAGGGATAGATAACATTGCATCAGAATCTCTAGAATCAATGGGGGAAGTGACAAAAAAAACGACTATTTACATTGGTGTGTTGAATGTATAGTGTGGCGACATACCATCTGACTTTCGGAAAAATATCATTTACACGATTCCGATGACTGCAAGAACTGAAAAGTGCGAGAACTATCGCACAATCACCTTACAGCTTAAGCATCCAAGATGCTTAGAAGAAGAATATACAGAGGAATGGAAGATTGAGGATTTGTTAGATGACGATTAGTTTGGCTTTATGAAAGGTAAACGCACCAAAGAGGTAATTACGACGTTACGGTTGACGGTGGAAAACTGAAGAAAAATCATGATACGATGATAGGACTTGTCGATCCGGAAAAACGGTCGACGATGTTAAGTGGTGAAAGATGTTCTACTTTTTGAGTAAAGTTGGGGTAAGCTATAGGGAGAGACGATTAATATGCAACATGTAAAAGAGCCAAGACGGAATAGTAAGACTAGACGACAAAGATCGAAGTGTTCGGATTAAAAAGGCTCTAAGACATGAATGTACTGTTCAATCTGACTATCGAAGAGGCAATGATGGAAATAAAATCAAGGTTTAGGAGTGGAATTAAAATTCAGGTGAAAGGATATCAATGAAACGATTCGCTGATTACATTGCTATCCTGAGTGAAAGGGAAGGAGAATTACATGATCTGCCGTATGCAATGAACAGTCGAATGAGTACAGAATATGGATTGAGAATAAAACCAAGAAAGACGAAAGTAATGAGGAGTAGCGGAAATGAGAACAGCGAGAAACTTAACATCAGGATTGACGGTCACGAAGTAGTTGAAGCTAAGGAATTCTGCTACCTAAGGAGCAAAATAACCAATGACAGAGGACATCAAAAGCAGACTAGCAATGTCAAAACAGGCATTCCTGGTAAAGAGAAGTGTACTAGTATCAAACATGGGCCTTAATTTGAGGAAGAAATTTTTTAGAATATTTTACAACATTGTATGGCAGTGACACATGGACTACAGTAAAACCGGAACAGAAGAGAATGCAGGCATTTGAGATGTGGTGCTGCTGACGAATGTTGAAATTTAGGTATAATGATAAGGTAATCATTAAGGAGGTTCTTCGTAGAATCAGAGAGGAAAGAAATATGTGGAAAACACTGACAAGGTGACAGGACATGTGTTAAGACATCAGGTAATAGCTTCCATGGTATTAGAGGGAGCTGCAGAAGGCAGAAACTGTATAGGAAGACAGAAATTGGAATACATCGAGCAAATAATTGAGGATGAAGAGGTTGGCACAGGAGAGTAGTTCGTGACGGGCCGCATCAAAGCAGCCATAAAACTGACTACTCAGTATATATATATATATATATATATATATATATATATATATATATATATATATATATATATATATATATATATATATATATATATTTTGTGTTAAGGCCTCGTCGCTACTGCTATGGAGGCCCAGTTGCCATTGATGTTACTGTAGGCCGAGTTTGTGAGTTATGGCTTCTGGTGTAGTACACCGCAAAGCAATTTCTCCCTGCCACTATTACACAGTTATGCCCTATGGTCAGGCAACAGGATAGGAGGACGAAGGTTCTACAAAATTCCAACAATTTAGTAAAAAAGTGACAAAAATTATTTAAAAATGTTTACATATCTTTGTGACTTGTTGAATAACAAAGTCAGAAACAATTTTTGTAACGTAACACAAATAAAAGGCCTCAATGGCTAAGTGCAAATAATCGTAGGAAAACTTCCCAGCACTTTGCAAATATAATTTACAACAACTTTCAGGCACCTCTAATAGTTCACTAAACGTCGTTACCTGTCTACGTCAACCCTGGACGATGATCTATAACCAAGGGGCGAGAATTGCTCTTCTGTCTTCCGAGTAGGCTGCTGTCCGCTGCCTTCTTGTCATTGGAGGGTTGTACTCTGGCGGCAATTAGCCGAGACGAAGTCGATATCTTCATCCCAGGCGGCGCCCATGGCGCTGGTGGAACTCACGCAAGTGTCGAGTCTTTAGGCACTGGCGCCAGCTCCCGTCTTTGCCCCTGTGGTGCTTTTGCCCTGGCTGTATCTTGTTCAGACGACCGTTTACAATTAAAGTTAAGGAAATTAGAGCCGTCGCTCGCAAAAATTAAGTCTTTGAGAGCCTATGAGTGCATTTCTAAGAGTGCTGGACTGAAGTCTGTTGCTAACTGTGGCTTAACATATGTGGCTTGCCTTTAATGTATTCTTTTTTTAAAATTCTGTGACTAGCTTTATCGCTTGATATTTTTTTTTTTTGTAATCTGGATTCGCAGGAAAAAGCGGATCAGGTCATAGTTGTGGAATGGGGCCAAAACCAGTTACTGTCAGTTGCACAAAACATACAAACATTATTTTCCTAAAACACTTAATTACACATGCCCTTAAAAGCATTCAAAAACAATACGGCTGAAGGCTTAAAGCCTGGATAACAAGAATTTTAGATAAGAAAATTTTAAATGGTTTTAAACAAGTGACTTTTTCAAATTTTAATTTAAGGCAGCTGAAGGCCTTATCTTAAAGTATTTCACGTAAAATTCGGCTGAAGGCTACATACTGAACATAGACCAACACAAGGCTTAAGGCCTGGATAATAATAATAATAATAATAATAATAATAATAATAATAATAATAATAATTGCCGTGGAGGCCCGGGAAAAGAATAGGCCTCCGGTATGTTCTGCCAGTCGTAAAAGGCGACGAAAAGAACAAACCACTAATAGGCCTAATCCCCTTTCAGTGTGATTAGTTGGTTCAGGACACAACTAAAGAAGCCTCGGACAAGCTCCGTCATGGTCGGGGACGACCCTTGAACCCTATGACCGCCCACAATGGTAACGACAGTGCTAGCCAACTGGAAAATGATTTAAATCCAAATAGAGGTGTTTTGCAGGATATGCTTCCTGTAACCACCCTAGAAGGAAAACAAAGACAGAGGATGAGATGGTCAGATGAAGTTAATCGACACCTCATGTTCTGTTATTACCAAGCAACAAACCTAGGAACCAACACAACTGCATACAGATCACAAGTATACACAACATTTGTTACCAGATACCCAGAATTAAAATTTTTAACAGAACAACGGCTAGCTGATCAGATCCGTGTAATAATAAAAAATAACAGGAAACCTCAGTCAGAATTAGAAAACATCAAACAACAAGTACAACAAATACTGGAACAAAATAATGTGCAATCAGAAGAAGAAGAAAATACAGTAATGGACTCACACAACCCAGAGCAAACAAACAAAGAACAACACGCATCAATTAAACAATCACAGGAAAACGAAATCTTAAGATTGCCACCGGAACAAGTACAAACAGAACACGAATTGACACACATGTTAGATATAGAAGAAAAATTTCAGCTGACATATATAGAACACAAAGACACAAATACAGACATTAGACCATTCTTGCATAGACCGCCAAATATCAACACAATCATATACAACAAAGTAAATGAAAACACAACTATGAAAGAGTTAGAACTACTGGTTTATATAGGAGCACTCACTACACTAAATATACACACTAGGCAGAGATCAGAACCAACCAACACACAGAAGAAACCCACAAAACCAGCATGGCAACACAGACTACAGATCAGAATAGAAAAACTGAGAAAAGACATTGGACAGCTAACACAATTTATAAGACATAAAATGCCAGAAAAAAAACCGAAGATGAAAAGAAGCAGAAATTACAAGCATTGGCTAAACGACTTAGAAGATACAAAAAAAGCGAAAATAGAAGGAAACAAAACCAAACACTCAACACAAACCAAAAGAAATTTTACCAGGTAATAGATAACACACACATTAAAATAGACAATCCACCAAACATAACAGACACAGAACACTTCTGGAGCAACATATGGTAAAACCCGGTACAACATAACAGGCATGCACGGTGGACAGAAGCAGAAACAGACACATAAAAGATGATACCACAAATGCCTGAAGTGATAATTTTTGCAACATGAAGTCACCAAAGCAATTAACTCTACTCACAATTGGAAAGCCCCTGTAAAAGATAAAATAGCGAATTTCTGGCTAAAGAAGTTCACCTCAACACATTCACATATAACTAAATTATTTAACAATTACATTGCAGACCCATACACATTCCCTGATACACTTACACATGGAATAACTTATATGAAACCTAAAGATCAAGCAGACACAGCAAACCCAGCTAAATACCGCCCCATAACATGCCTAATAAGAATATACAAAATATTAACTTCAGTCATTACCCAGAAATTAATGACGCATACAACATAGAACAAAATTATAAATGAAGAACAAAAAGGCTGTTGCAAAGGAGCACGAGGATGTAAAGAGCAACTGATAATAGATACAGAGGTGACATATCAAGCTAAAACTAATCAAAAATCGCTACACTACGCATACATTGATTACCGAAAAGCTTTTGATAGTGTACCCCACTCATGGTTACTACAAATATTGAAATATACAAAGTAGATCCTAAATTGACGAAGTTCCTAAACATAGTAATGAAAAATTGGAAAACCACGCTTAACATCCAAACAAATTCAAATAATATCATATCACAGCCAATACAGATTAAGCGTGGAATATACCAAGGAGACTCATCAAGTCCTTTCTGATTCTGCCTTGCTCTGAACCCACTATCCAACATGCTAAATAAAACAAATTATGGATACAATATTACCGGAACGTACCCACACAAAATCACACATTTGCTATACATGGATGATCTAAAACTACTGGCAGCAACAAATAAACAACTCAACCAATTACTAAAGATAACAGAAGTATTCATCAATGATATAAATATGTCTTTTGGAACAGACAAATGTAAGAAAAATAGCATAGTCAAGGGAAAACACACTAAACAAGAAGATTACATATTGGATAACCACAGTGACTGCATAGAAGCGATGGAAAAAACAGATGCCTATAAATATCTAGGATAAAGACAAAAAATAGGAATAGATAATACAAATATTAAAGAAGAACTAAAAGAAAAATATAGAAAAAGACTAACAAAAATACTGAAAACAGAATTGACAGCAAGAAACAAAACAAAAGCTATAAATACTTATGCTATACCAATATTGACCTACTCATTTGGAGTAGTGAAATGGAGTAACACAGTCCTAGAAGCTCTCAATACACTTACACGATCACAATGCCACAAATATAGAATACATCACATACATTCAGCAACAGAAAGATTCACATTAAGCAGAAAGGAAGGAGGAAGTGGATTTATCGACATAAAAAACCTACATTATGGACAAGTAGACAATTTAAGAAAATTCTTTTTAGAATGAGCAGAAATTAGCAAAATACACAAAGCAACCACTCAGACAAATACATCGCCTACACCACTGCAATTTCATAACCACTTCTACAACCCTTTAGATCACATAACATCAACAGATACGAAGAAAGAAAATTGGAAAAAGAAAACACTACATGGCAAGCATCCGTATCATCTAACACAGCCACACATCGATCAAGACGCATCCAACACATGGCTAAGAAAAGGCAATATATACAGTGAGACGGAAGGATTCATGATTGCAATACAGGATCAAACAATAAACACCAGATATTATAGCAAGCATATTATTAAAGATCCCAATACCATCCCAATACCACAACAGATAAATGCAGACTTTGCAAACAACAAATAGAAACAGTAGATCAAATCACAAGCGGATGTACAATGATAGCAAATACAGAATACCCCAGAAGACATGACAATGTTACAAAAATAATACATCAACAGCTTGCCTTACAACATAAACTTATAAAACAACACGTTCCCACATACAAGTATGCACCACAAAATGTACTGGAGAATGATGAATACAAATTAAACTGGAACAGAACCATTATAACAGATAAAACAACACCACATAACAAACCTGACATCATACTCACCAATAAAAAGAAGAAATTAACACAACTAATCGAAATATCCATACCCAATACAAAAAATATACAAAACAAAACAGGAGAAAAAATTGAAAAATACATCGAACTGGCTGAGGAAGTAAAGGATATGTGGCATCAGGATAAAGTTGACATTATACCAATTATACTATCAACTACAGGAGTCATACCACACAATATCCAACAGTACATCAATGCGATACAGCTACATCCAAACATATATATACAACTACAGAAATCCGTAATTATTGATACATGTTCAGTTACCCGAAAGTTCCTAAATGCAATGTAACATATACCGTACAGTTAAAAGGTAGTCACGCTTGAATAAGGGCCGCGTCACTTTCTACTTTTGACCAGACATAACGTCTGAGATAAGAAAGAAATAATAATAATAATAATAATAATTCCCAATGGGAAAAATCCCCTTTTTTAAAAAAAATTAGTTTAAGCAAGAATCTTCAAAGTTTTAATTTAGGACGGCTGAAGGCCTTATCTTAACAATAAAACAAACTAAATTAATAGACAGCTGAAGACTTCGCACAGTACTTGAGACTAAAACAAAATCACAGTCTAAAACAACAGAGCAGTGGTGCTCAGAAGTGCTCCAAGGGTCGGCCTGAGGACGTAACTCCAATAGACGTTTAGGTGAGACAGGCAGCCCAGTGTCTGAATACAGTCAAGACACAATAACCACTCAAAAATATGAACAACACCAAAGGCTGTCGAACTATACGCCGTGCCAGACAGCATGAAGGAAAGCATCGAGGAAAAACATACTGCTGGAAAACTACGCTAACGACCAGGGCAGGTAACTGGAACATTAATGGCCACAAGGCAGAAGATACCGCTGGTGCACTTCACTAATAAGCATCAACCGATTCAATAGTTAAACATCATACAGGAAGACAGCTGCAAGATTTCGCCAACTCCAACACATCATACGTTCTTGCTTGTGGGAACGGCCCAGAAAGCAACAACCGGCAATGAACGACGTCAGTTGAGGCTTCATAACGTTAACTGATCACTCAACTTCAGTGTCTAGGTTCTGTGGGCGACGAACTTTGTAGGTCTTACAGCTAGCGCCTCACAAATCCTACTGCGCGTGCACGCCGCCAGCACCTCGGCCTGATTTCGCGCCACGGAGACTTCCTCACTGCTCTGTCCCAACCAAAAGACTGCATCCACCACGCAGACAGCATTACAATAACTGGTCAGTAAAACCCACTGGCTACACACGGTTCCGCGGAAACACTTCCACAAACAACTCGAACAGTACTAACACCAGTCACTGTGGAACAACCAGGAGGAATCACAAGTCGACACACACAGAGAACTCAGACGCGATAGGCCAGTGAGACGACTGACTGAACGACCAACCAAGGTCTCCCTATTCAAGTCGGCAAGAGTCGGGCGAGCCATGGCTGTCCACACCTTACTGCCGCTCCGTCCCTACTCCCTTCTGACGCACGACGACCCAGAGAGATTGGCTCGGACCCAATCATGTAGAGGGAACACCGGCCCATTGGCCACCCGACATCTCTGCACAAGGAATGAACCAACTAAAGCCCCGGAAGATAACCAATTGAAGGGGCCCAGAAGTGGTCAGAAGACCGTAGACACGTCGTCCAATGAGACGACCAACCAACAGTCGTCCCCGCTCAAGTCTCCTTCCGTCGGACAGTGCATGGGCGTCGCCAGCGGTCAGACGAGTACTGGCTGTGCAGACCTCACTGGAGCTCCAGCACCGACTGAACTCACCGCACACCACGACCCGGAAATGCTAGCGGTCACTCCAAAGATAGTACGACAGTTTTCTTATCGATAGCGCTGCTGTTGCCACTCACGGGCAGGGAGGCCAGCAACTTAGTGACGCCAGTAAATCGCATAAGTATCGGGACGGTGGTACCGCAAAGGCAAGATCTCAAGTCATAAACGGCACGAACACGAGTCGAGCACGGTTAAATTTTTATACGTAACATGCCAATTTGACTGTTTAATTTTCTGATGAAGGCACTTGTAGAAGTGTCTGAACCAGTTCAAAAGGACTGATTTTGCGACTGAGGTCTGTAATTGCTTTAACGTGGATAACAAATCGCAAAGGTACTCAGTGATAATAGTAGAATGAGTTAGTAAACGACGGAAGGCATCACATGGAATTATGGAAGATACTACCTGGCACGTGTTGTGGAATTTGTAATCAGCCTTTTCAGACTCGCCAGACAAATCGTTAGAGTGAAGCTCAAAGATATTTAAGTTGTAAACCGATATGACTCTCTCTACATCTCGTACAGAACCGACTTGGTGTCACCATATTGTGGCTCTTGGTGGCAGAAGGTGCTACAGTCTGAATCTGCGACAGTAATGGCGATATTCCAAGTTGGCGGCATGAGTTGAAGAGCTACGGAGCAGCACAGTGAGGCAACCAGGTGGCAAGAAGCGTCACAAGAGGTCTCTGATGAAGTGTCTCACTGAAATCTCTGATGAAATCAGAGTTACAGCGCGACGGCGTCCGTGGAGGAAACGTCGCTTTAACGCGTTTTTCGATACGAGTTTGTTATGGTTGGTTAGGTTCTATTTCTTGCTAGGTCCGACCACTAAAAATGCGGCTCTGAGAGTACAGGTCCTCTTCCCCGGATTGTGTTAAATTTGTTTAAACATTGAAATGTTTCCTAACAGTTATTTCGAAGAACGTCATTCGTCGCTCTTTCTGTCTCTGTCTTAAGCCAGTAACGGCCCTTGCTTTCGGCATAGCTGTACTCCCAGTCACTCTGTGAAGCAGTTTCACGTGAACCAATGTCTGTTGTGTTTACGTCCTTAAAGGAAGTATTTCTCTAAGAGCATGCAGCAGCGTCGTATGGTTTCAGAGACTCTGGGCTTCTTTTCATTTACCAGGCAATATACCAACAGTCGTTTCCACATTCGGCAGACAATAGCGCCTTCTGATAAGGTTTCTCCACGCTCCATCGCATAAAATTTTTCGCGAACGATTATTCCAGTAGGTTTTTTATGTTACGAAATAGTATTGCCAACACCACAGGGAGCTAGCCACCAGAGATGGCTCTGGCGGCGCTTGACCATACTGTAACCGCCACCCACCATCATTCCACCTCCGGAGGTTGCAGCAGGGCGTGTGGCCACACCAGCGATAGGGTCACTGCCTGTGTCGTCCAGTTTGCTTCCAAACCATTTCCTAAATTCCGAACAGCATGCATTTTTATACTACTATCAATGACGGTTACTCGTATATTTAAGCTCAACCAGTTACGCAAGTCGGGGGTGTATGTAACAGGACCATTCCGAAAAACGGCCCCTTAACAACAGAATTATGATTATTGGAGAAACAATAAGGTGGTTATTAGCTTAATTTAAGAAACATGTATAGAGTGCGCATGGGTACCAGCATGTCCCCAGAGGGTTGAAAAGTTATTGTGCTTGTAAGAAATTTCACGTATGATAAAGTGGCAGGAACTGGATAGAATTTCCTCATAAATTATACAGGCATCGAGGGGAGCTGATGGAATTGGAGAGGGTGTGAACGTCTGGTGGAATTTTGCTTTAAATGAAGAAGTTAGTTAAAAATGAATAAAACCAATATAGTCGGTCTACAGAACACCTACGAGCGCGTTAGAGCTAGGTGTCGCAATGGTTAGCGCACTGGACTCGCATTCTGGAGGACAACGCTTTAAACCCGCATCCGGTCGTAAACATTTAGATTTTCCGTGATTTCCCTAAATAGCTCCAGGTAAATGCCAGAATGGTTCCTCTCAAAGGTCACGGCCGATTTAATTCCCCGCTCTTGATGCCATCCGAGCTTGTGCTCCATCTGTAATAACCTAGATGTAGACGGGACGTTAGACCCATTCCTGCTGACAACATACCTAAGTGCGCGCTCAGGATGGCTTGTGAGACTGTTGGTCAGTCTTGTAGGCAATCAGCTAAGTTAATTTTATGTCAAAACACAGAAGAAAATAAGGTATAGGAAAGGAGTAACATCATTGGTATCTCGAAGCCAGCCCTGAACCGTGGCAAAAGTCCTTACTGGCTACCCACAGTGGGTGCAGAGAGGGTATGTTGTCAGCCGATCAGGTTCCACAAGATTAAACTACTTCTGCTGAAGGGTGAATGCCACTTGGAAAGTATGCTACAATGAATTACAGCTGTACTTTACGTTAGTAAAGAAAAAAAAAATTAAATGAAAGATTTCAGTCACCATTAAGACCGATTCGGCGACATGCACAGTTCGATATTTTCTGCTACATGTGTTACTGATGAAGCATCCGCGCATCCCTATAGACAGCCCCTGCCTAACACCGGGCCTCCCTCTCTGTTGCAGATGGTGTGCGCCAGCAGCGGGCGCCCCTGGCGGCAGATGTTGCAACTGATGGCTCACTGCGCAGCGTGGCTGGGACTGCAGCCGGCAGGCGGCTCAACCACGCCAGCCACAGGTAGGTAGGGGGCAGCCTGCCTCCTAACAAATTGCTGAGAACTTTGGTGCCTCATGTGCGTTCGGCATGTTCGTTACTCCTTGCCACGTTAGTCGACCATAATTATTGCAACTGCCATTAACGGCGCTTCATTCACCTTATCGTGATATTCCACATGGACACGATGAACCACTTGATACTACAGGGTGATAATTATTGAACTGTGTGAAAGAAACGTAAATTAAGTACAAACTACGGCGTACACACACTTTATTCAATATGTAAACGTCCCTACAGATATTCGAATTTAGGTTATGACATGTTCCATAAGCCTGCCATCATTGGCGATGATGTGGCGCAGTCGAATGTCGAAAATCTGCACGACCCGGTGAAGTGTTGGAACACTGATACTGTTGATGAACTCCTGAATGTCTGCTTGAAGCTCAGCAATTGTTTTGGGGTTATTGCTGTACACCTTATCTTTTATATGGCCCCACAAGAAAGGAGTCGGATGTGTTCAGACTGGAGGATATGGCTGCCAATCGAGGCACATGCCAGTGGCCTCTGGGTACCCCAGTGCCAGAACGCTGCATTTGCAGGAAATGACTGGTAGTGGTACGTAGTACCCTCCGCCCTATGCCTTATGGGGTTTGCGAGGTATGTATGCAGATGCAGATGTAGATGTAGAAATAAGAGATGTATCATGCAACTGTGCCGCCTTGAAAACTTTTTTTTATTGAATCACTTCTCCTTACCCGTTCAGTCCATTGGCTATCTTCATAAAACTATTAAACAACAAGAATAATTAATCAGAAAAAATTCACAAGTTCAAACAAACCAAGAATCAGAATTTATGCAAAGGACCTCGCCACGCGATACTGAAACAGGCATAATTGGAAATTGGAATAACACGGCAAGTAGTGTCCCACACATAAAATCTATGAGCTTTGTAATGCATACGATTATAGTTGCTGTGTTAGTAGTTTCATTATTTTATGTTAATCTATTCTGCATAATTGCTTGTCACATACGGTGAAAGCCTTTAGCACACATGGCACGACGATATGTCAAGAAACTACTAAGAATTTTCCATTTGTATTTATTCATTTTTCAATTGCTGGACACTGCTTGCACTAGTCTTAACGTTTGCTCTTATTCATGGCATCAGTAAACGTGACAAGGTACTGTGTATCGATTAAATTGTAAAGATTTCTTGGCGAGTTTGTAGTTACAGGAAGCTACAGGAAAACGAGCACATAGATCTGACAGCAGATTGGGGTGAATGTGCAATTGTAACTGTAATGCTTATGGAATTAAGGAGAGTCAGTTATGTAGCCTGCCGAATGGATTGTAGAAGGACGAACGAAGTTCTTATCTGGATTCCAACCGATAGTAAAAGACAGGGGAAACAGGTAGATGAACACTAGTCCAACAGTAGATGTAAAATGACGTTGATTCAGTTTCTAATTAGAAACCTTGGACATCTGCCGGAAAAAAGGTCTTCTGTAAAACAGGATGAGCACGGTACTTTCGAGAGATTAAATTTACGTTTCTAGGGGAGTACTCTCTGTAGCTCTTACTTGTTCAGAATCGTTTCCGTTCATCCAGCACACCTTCAATTATGGCATATTTCATGCACTGACAACTAAAGTCTCTAAGTGAGTGTTTCTGCAGGACCAATTTCTTTTCCCTCTTTGCCTCTTTGTCCTAATTGTGGACCATTACTTGTGTGCAAGTATTGTGAACAGACGAGGAAGAAGCGGGTGGAGTGTAAAAGAGGCAAGCGATTTAGCAGAAAAGTCACGCTCGCATTTTTTTTCCGTAACATTCACATCGTCTGGCGCAGCTGCGTGTTGGCAACTGCTGTAGCGTAAGTGGTCTGCAAAGGACAGGGTTACTCATTTTAAAGAAAATGAGAAACATCAAGGTAGAACCTGAATGGAATTAGAGAAAAGTTACGTAACTGAATTATTGAAGTGATTAATATATACTTAAGTGAAAAATTTTTAGGTGACCGTGATTTAATAGAGGTGTTTGGAAATATGGCAGTCACAACATAGCGCGCATTTCGCTGGTGCTGACTGATTATGTGAAGTGTTTTCGGGGATAGCCAATTGTTTTAAAATTTTCACTGATGAGCCAAAATATTATCTTCGTAATAGCGTGTTGTAGCACCTTCGGAACGCTGTGGTCATTAGTCCCCTAGAACTTATAACTACTTAAACCTAACTAACCTAAGGACATCACACACATCCATGCCCGAGGCAGGATTCGAACCTGCGACCGTAGCAGTCGCACGGTTCCGGACTGCGCGGCTTAAACCGCGAGACCACCGCGGCCGGCGAACGCATTACAGCAGCGACTCTGCGTGACAGGGTTTTGGTGAGTTCACACTATGTTGCCTTATATGCACAGATCAAGCAATTCACGTTAATTAAGTCCCCGGTTTTTGGACTCGAAGCTGATGCTAGAAAGTGATCCATAGGTGTGATCCATCGCGCTCACATCAGACAAATCTGGTTCCCAAGATAGCAACGTGAGTTCGCTGTCATGGACATGAAATTACTGGACTTGAAACCACTGTTGGACTTCTAACAGGGATGCTTATCTTATCATCACCGCCGGCGAAGACATCAAACTTGAAGGGATACAGGTGGTCCACAATGACATTTACGTGATTCTTAGCGGTCATAGTGCCTTCTATTACTACCACAGGTCAGATGCAAAATTGAATGCACCTGTGTCACGGCGCATGTTTTGCGCAGCCTTTCTTCCTGTATGGTGGAGTATCTTGATAACACCACCGACCTGATATAGCAATAAATATGATGCGTCCGACCAGGTTATAAGTTTCCATTTATCTACGCTTCAGTCTCGATACCCACTTCCCACTGCTATCTAAAATTATATTGTTGAGCCAATGTAGGAGCAGCATTGGTCAATTCATGCGTCACCCTATCAACACTTGTTCCTACATCGTAGTTATAGTCAGTCGTCAATTCTGTCGCTGATTGCTACCAATACTGCTTTTCTGAGTGGGGAGCCTACGAATTTCATGTTTTGTCTCGAGGCGTGGAGGTTCAAGCTTGTCGCCTGTTCGTGGGTTCATCACTCTTAAGCCACATTCCATAGAAGCGTACAGAAATAGCACGCGAGGAGCCCGGTAACTTTGCCGTTTCCTAGGGGAAGGGACCCAACAATTTGTCATTTTTCCAGATTCACTTATGTCTGCGAATGTCCTCCTTTGCGGCCAGTAGGCGGCATTCTGTCTCGCGGTCAGCAGTGGTCATAGCGTCTTTACTAATCAGTGTACTGTGAAGTTTGATGCCATTGGTGCGAATCATTTTTGCTGCATACCTCACCTGTACCCACCTGTGTGTAAAGTTTCCGCCACCCGTTCTTGAAGAAGGAGACCACACCCAGCAGACTATCATTCGCAACAGAAGCAGATTCTTGTGTTGTAGTTTCGTAAGCAATTTGGTCATCACAGAACACCCTGTTTCACACAATATACTCACACTCTGGGAAAAACATACCATTTCTAAGTTCCACAATGAGGTACAATTCAGGCGGTGGCTACTTTATAATTAGCGTCCACGAAGTATGAAATAACACAGGAGTTACTGTAATACATGTTTTTAAACACACAATCGTTACTATAATATTAAAAACTAGTCACGATACCACGACAGTAAAGACGGTTGACTTCTATTACTTTTACGAGCAAAATCGGTGAATTTTGAGAGCATTGAGGCTGTTCAAATTACAAATTGCCATGCACAAAAGCATTACATTTATTTTAGGAGTAGGAAATGCCGATACAGCTCAGCATCTATGCATTTATTACGTTTGTGAGTATTTCTCTTCATTCCTTTGTAGCATGCAGAGTAGGTCAAAGAAAAACTATGAACTATCTGCGTTCAAAGTTTAACATGTCATACCTCTTCCTGTAAAAGAATTTCCTAACGTACACTGTAAAATTTTCCGCGTCTCTCTTCCGATATATCTAAAATCAAATACTATCAGCATACTGACATCAAAAATAACTGCTCCGTAACTCGCTCCCAAGGGTATATATATATATATATATATATATATATATATATATATATATATATATATATATATATATATGTGTGTGTGTGTAAAGTTTTGACACCTATGGAGGAACCAAGACCACATCCAGCAGGCTGTCACTCAAAGTACATGATTCTTGTGTTACAGCGACAAGTAACACGTATCCAGTTGTTCCATCTCGAAGAGATCAAGAGCACTACATCTGCATATTAGACACGTACATAACTATTGTTCTGATGTTGAGCGTCTCCGGAAGGTGCTGTTACCAAAACGCGTGGGGTAGTTAAAATGAAAAGAGATACTGCCATGTTACTAGTGAAAAAAGAAATGTGGCTTGGATCGCAGCTTATGGAAATAGGAGGAGCCTGCAGCATCGAGGAACGTCTCCAAACAGGTGTCTGAAGTTGATGACTTCTGCATTTAATCCCATGTTCTGCAGTGACAAGTAGCAGACGCACAGTGTTCTGCCTAGCCTCTCTATCTCCAACAAGTGGGACCAATCATTACGTAGTAACCAACGGTGTACTAGTGCACAGATAGGATGGAAAAGACACCGTCGATGTGGGAAGATGTACTGTAATAAGCACTGCAGTTCATAGTGTGGGATCAATTTTAACAATTGTACCAGTTTTTCTGTAATTTCATCGCCAGCCAATGACTCAGCCGAATGCTTTCCAAGTTCTGTATCATCATTGCTAAATTACCCCTCCACTACACTGCGAGCACAATATACTGACTGTGAATGCAGACAGATGACTATGCAGTATATCCATTCGGTCATTTACACCTAAGTATGCCACACAGCGTCCTAAATGAATGTTACCTACATGTTGCGAGCACAGAATTTACGATTACGACTGACCATCCTTCACTATCTGAATGGGGGTCACAGAGTATTCTCACATTCATTGGATGAAGTTGGAGTTGAAGAACGCCCAGCGTTGCCCTTGAGTAACTCTCCGTGCAACACTGTCACCGACTTAATTTGCAATTGACCAGAATTAGGAGGGTATTATACCTCTACACTCCACGTCTAGTGAAGGAACAGACCGAGCTGAGTTCATAACTGCTGTTCAGCGAAGACTGTTCCACATCAACCTTACTCTTGAAATCCACCCAAGTTCACAAGGTCTCTCCAGATGTGTGCATGTTGAGGACATCGGCACCACTTACTGATGAATAGTAGACATGAAACTGTTGTACTGATATAACAGATGGTTAAGAAGAGAGCTGTGGTTTATACAACGTGGACCTCCAGACCGATGGAGTTTGAAACATTCTACGTAAATCAACTTTGCTATCAAATCTGGCGTATTATTCCAGTGTCTGGAGTGAGTACGAAGGAGGTACTGACAGGAGAGAAATTAAGATAGAGCATAAACACATGCACTCCTAAGGCTACATAGTTCTGCACTTAAAAACGCTATAATTTTAAAGCCATATGGTTTCCGGAGTATTAGTCTTGGGAATGCAATGCTCTAATGCAGGGCCTGTATGTCCACCATGTGACATATAACCACCCAGCGAGCTTTCTATCCCAATAACTACGGTGACAAAATTTAAGATAATAAAACTACTTCTTTCTTTACTATTTTGGGGTCCTAGGAAGCCAATGAGCTGTTACTCGCTACAAAGGCATCGTCGGTGTATATCCACCGCTTGACTGCTTGTAAGCAAACTAGAACGAAGCCAGGAGATTGCTGTTCTGTGTGTTACGAAACCTATGGATTTTACATGTCATTTCAAGTGGGAAATCCACATACCCTCGACTACATTTTGCGTGTCCGTCGTGCTAGTTAGTAACAGTAGCTTTTATGGGCGAATACAGCCATGTCTCACTGGCAAACAGAACGAGGATTAATGACATGAATATTCTCGTTAGTTGATGCAATGGGTTGCCGCCCTCGCCCTGCTGCATGAGTCGTTTGCTCAGTGTCTTGTGGAAACTAGAGAAGATCCAACACTTGATGGTAGGTCCGAGATTTAATCCGCACTCCTAATGTATAAGAAACAAGCTCTTAACTTCTATGTTGTCTCTATTGGTGTCGTTTAAGACTTCTATACTGAATTTTACTTCTTTATTTATTCAGTACGAATATGTAAATGCATTCTTATACTTGTATTCCTCTATACAGAGTGGTCAGAAATAGTCTCAAAAGCTTGTAAGGGTGCTGCAGTATAGTGAATATTATTTGTTCTCATTCGATCGTTCGTTATTTCAGTAGCATTAAAATGGTTGCCTGCTTTCAACTCAAAACTGAATGAACTCTTCTCTGTTACAAAAGGATTGAACTGAAATAACTATTGCAAACAGTGTGTCTCAGTGCACACATTTACATGAAGACAAAACTAACTGGCGTTCTTTGTTCAGGAAATTAAATCAAAACCGTTGCTATAGAACCACTACCAAAATCAAACTGTGCACTGCCCAAAAAAATTTAAACATTGAAAACACGTAGCAGTACTGCGAAACACACACTGCTCACAGGCCCATTAAAAATCTGAATTACAAAGAATACTTAGAATTTTCGCAATGTTTTGTACGGAAATCTTGACAAAGATTTAAATTTATTGCTCGTATTTTTCCCAACTTTTTCTTTCCAGATTACGTTAAGTAATGCTGTACAGCAGAAAAAAATTCAGGAGCAAAGACATAGTCGTTATGGAGGGAGAGCAGAACAGTACTATTACCAGTATAACTTGAGATGAGAAACGAAAGAACCAACAAAATATGAAAAGGATCACACCTGAAAAACTACAGCATAATCAGCAACAACAGCACAGCATGAAGACATCGTGTCAGCTAAAACATGCTAAAGTAAAACTTTCTGTGAAAAAGATTGGAATGAATTTCTCACACTCATGAAAAAAACTTCTTTCTTGAAATTAAAATGCTAATCCGTTCATTATTATGACATTGCTATATTTTATACTATTATTTTACAAGAACATAAAACTCACAGAAAACCGAAAGCTTTACTTTCTTTATAAAAGTCATACAAGGAAATCGTTTTACGATTTTGCAAATTGACATGAATTACATAATCTAAACTGAGGTGGGCAGATGGACTGTTCTGTTGCAACAATTGCTAGCGTTATCAGCACGCACCAGCAAAATTAATTACATTAAAAACTTATCTATAATGCACATCCATTCTGTCTGTTCCATAAATTCTGCGTCTGTACGACCTTTCTGCAGATCATTAGCGCCTAATAATTTTCTTCAGCGAAATCCTACTCCAATACACACTACGCTAAAAGCTCCACCAGCTTACTCCAACACTCGACTACTCTGTGCTCTACACCCGAGCCACAGATACACGAGCTCAGAGATACAACAGACGCTACCGTAAGTCGACTATTCCACAGATATCACACGTGACTGCTTCGCTCTTGTAACATGAAATTTCCACTCATTCTGAAACATTCCGAGAAGAATATTATCAATCCTCAAATAAATGGCCAGTCCACCTCTATAGGTCCATCTTTCAGTAGGTTGCGCTGAGGAAACATCGATCGATAGCGCCGTTTCCCTGTTAATTAGAAAGGGAGTTAGCCGGTCGGGCAGTTGCGAGCAAATTCAAGCGGACCTCCACGTACAATAATTTAGCCCGCCAAAATGAACCAGTATCAGTCGTTCGCGTAGCGTATATGATAGCGCACGATATTTCTTAACCTTGCTCTGTTTCGAGCCTTACCATCGTCCCACGTCCAGTTTTTGTATCGCTCTCTGGTTCGGTTTTAGAAAAGCGAGCGAAGAACGCCTTTGGCGATACCGGCTCTGGCGGGCCACTTGAATCTGCGCACCCAGCCTGACTGGCTAAGTTAAGTGCTGATTAACTCGCAAACGGCGCAAGGTATCGATTTTTTTCCTAACAATTATTTTTCCGAAAGACGTACCCTGAAACACCCTTACAACTTTTCAGGCTGCTTCTGAACAACCTGTAAAAGTAACCTGGAAGTGATAGGAATTAGGGGAAGCATTATGTATATACATACAATGGCTTATGAGAGGATCGAAGTAGCAAAATACTCTTCTGGCCCTTAAAACTGCAAAAAAACTCATTGTAAGCACCATCAAGATGGGACGAGAATGCTTCGATATACAAATGTTTAACATTCAGTAGGGCCGTATTAAGGAAAATTCATCCACAGATTGTATATATGAAAAGATTACGCGCCACGCGGGATTAGCCGAGCGGTCTCAGGCACTGCAGTCATGGACTGTGCGGCTGCTCCCGGCGGAGTTTCGAGTCCTCCCTCGGGCATGGGTGTCTGTGTTTGTCCTTTGGATAATTTAGGTTAAGTAGTGTGTAAGCTCAGGGACTGATGCCCTTAGCAGTCCCATAAGATTGCACACATATTTTTAAAAGATTACGCGTGGTTGTTTCTCACTCATAATACGCATTTGAGTGTGGTTTGCTTGTGAGAAACTCATGTTATTTCTTTTAACCATAATCTACCGTAGATCTCCCGAACAAACAATCGTATCCAATAGCAAAATGAAAGCAGAAATCCGTCTACAAAATGTGTAGCGGAAGCTATCCTCAAATGTACCGTCCAATATCCTTGAGATCCATTTTATCCTAAAACGTTTCTGAACTCAAACGCAACTAGGTCATGACAACCAGTACGAATTCCGAAAACTTCTAACGAAACACAAGTCTCGCATTTTTCACGTAGCAGCCTCAAAGCCGTGCATTAAGGCAGTCAGTCAGATGCCGTATTTCTCAGTTTCCGAAAAGCATTGCACTCACTATCAGACAAACGCTTATTGTAGTATGGTGTACCAAGAGAAATTTATGAAAGGATTGAGGGTATCTCGGTAGGGAGGTGGTAGTATGTTATCTTTGATGGAAGGTCATCAATAAATGAAGTAACTTCTAGTGTTCGCGAGGGAAGCGTGTAGGTAACATTACTGTTCATGTTGTATATTAATGATTCTGTAAACAATATTAATAGCAACCTCAGACTTTTCGCTAATAATGCAGTTAGCTATAATGAAATACTGTCTGAAAGAAAGAGATCCACAAATGTTCATTCGAATCTTGATGAGATTTCAAAGTGATGCAAAGACTGGCACTTTGCTTTGAATATTCAGAAATTTAAAACTTTGCACTGCAGAAGATGAAAGCACTTAGCGTCCTATGACTACAACATGAACGAGTCACAAATTGCTTTAACCGAAGAGTCCGCGACAATATCACAACCCCTACGTATCGCTGCCTTAGGGATGGCAAGCACAAGACTAATTAAAGCCTCCGCAGAGGTATTTAAACAGTTATACTTCCAACACTCCCTACGTGAGCGGAACGGCCAGAAGCTATGATACGAAGGGAGATCAATAAGTAATGCAACACTTTTTTTCTCTGAAAGCAGGTTGGTTTTATTCAAGATTCCCATATACCGTGTTATTCCACACTTTTGGGCTACAAAATAAATACAGCCTAATCTCCTTACAATTCTACTGCCTTAAGCCACGTTACTGGAAAAGTCTGCACGCCCGCATGTATCGCTCTACTGGTCGACGCCAGGGCTTAACATCTCGCTGCATCAGTAAGATCCCCAACATCCACCTACTGCTTCCTGCGTGGTACGACCTTCATTGGGCCAGACACTTGAAAATCAGAAGGTGAGGGATCCGCAATGTAGGGTGGATGAGAAAGAACAGTCCAATGAAGTTTTGTGTCCTTCTCTGCGAGCGCAGACTTGTGTGAGGCTAGCATTGTCAAGGAGACGGAGAAGTTCGTTTGCATTTTTGTGACGACTAACGAACCGAAATCGTTTCTTCAGTCTGTAACACAATACACAAGTGATCTCTGCAGCATGGTGGAGGACACAAACAGAACAGCGTCGCTGTGACTTTATCGGCTGAGGGTGCAGCTTTGAACTTTTTCTCCTGAGGAGAGATGATGTGGCGCCTCTCTCTGGATTGTCGGTTTATTTCGGGTTGAAAAAACTGTCACTATCAGCCTCGTAACGTGCAGGGAAATCGCCACAGATTGTCCTTCGTCATTCTTTATTGTCTTCTGACAGATGGCGAGGACTCACCGGCCACACATCTTTGAGCACCCCAACTGTTGGGCGACTGTGTCAGCATTACCGACAGAGTTGTCCAGTTATGCAGCGATGTGTTTGGTTGTGCTTCGTTGATTACGTCAAACGAGAGTGTCCACACGTTCCGACATTGCAGGACTCATAGCTGTGTGCAGCCGACCGGCAAGCAGGAGATCGGACAGGTTTGCGAGATCTTGTTGCGAAGATGACACATGCCACGCCCTACGATTCATCGTGCTTTTGTTCACTTCGATGTCAACTACGAAATTCTGCAAGTGTCTGTGAATATCTGCCATGATCTGAATTTCCGCTGAACGAACGTACCTCAGTCACAGACGCCATTTTGAAGGCTACGTATAGCGCCATCAGCTGTCGGAACTTCTTGAAACTATAGGGGCTGAAGCGGGAACATACCGCTAGCCTAGCCTAAGGGCTATACAAAATGCTTGACCCTACGTTTCTGTCACCAGCAGAACCCAATGTATGTGCCCGGGAAGAATTCCGTTTTTATGTGCGGCGTTTTGGAACATAATGGTAGCGCATGCTGTCGCATGCATACCGATGTTCAGAGTGTTTTGCCTTAAAACTGGTGTTCAAACAAGTGTACGTCCGTGGCCGTTTTGAGTGAGATGTTCGCTCCAAAGAATATTTTTCAAACTTCGTAAATATCAATTTTCGTCTCCGAAATGTCTTATTTTTGTCGGGTTTAGGTTTGTCGAGATTAACAAGTTAGTTACTGTTCGTAATTTCGTTGTACCTGTTCATTGCCTGCGGTATTCGTCATCCTACCCATCAATCACTTCTCAAACCATCTCACTCCCCCCACCTTTTCCTACTCCTCGCACCCCAGCCCTTGGTGTCAAATGACGCCGAAAAGAAATGTGGTCCACGTAAAAGAAAATAATGTTTTTGTTGTTATGGTCTTCAGTCCTGAGACTGGTTTGATGCAGCTCTCCATGCTACTCTATCCTGTGCAAGCTTCTTCACCTCCCAGTACCTACTGCAACATACATCCTTCTGAATCTGCTTGGTGTATTCATCTCTTGGTCTCCCTCTACGATTTTTACCCTCCGCGCTGCCCTCCAATACTAAATTGGTGATCCCTAGATGCCTCAGAACATGTCCTACCAACCGATCCCTTCTTCTGGTCAAGTGGTGCCATAAACGTCTCTTCTCCCCAATCCTGTTCAATACTTCATTTGTTACGTGATCTACCCACCTAATCTTCAACATTCTTCTGTAGCACCACATTTCGAAAGCTTCTATTCTCAGCTTGTCCAAACTATTTATTGTCCATGTTTCTCTTCCATACATGGCTTTTTTGAGGAATGTCTTGCTGTGCTTGAAACACATGCGGTGAATATTGTTCGCTAGAGAGTGGTTTCAGAGTATATGTTTTCGCATCGCATGACAGATATGCGCTAAGAATGAAAAGCCAGACGACCGGGCATACTAGACGAGGCGTTTATGGAGGTAGCTGCGGTGTTGGGTTTTGCGTTATCCTATTCGAATATCCATTTAGTACCCTGGTCATGTAAGATACAACAGGGATTACCATTCATGTCACACACCGGAGAGCAGTCTGAGCAGTAATGCTGTCTTATCGAATAACTCCACACACCGTGCTTAAGGGAGTTGGGATGTTACGTGTCTGGAGAATCGCTGGTTCCTGAGACCATTCGCCAGTTCGCCCACGGTCACATGTCAGTGGATTCGACCGAAGCGGACAGTAACGAAACTCACACACTGCCATTCAATGTGCCATTTGACTGTGCATCTATTCCTTGAACGCCATCAGTGGTACGACGTCTACAGAAACAACACCTGGCAATTCTAGATTTCAATCCACCTTTCAGTACCCTATTCCGAAAGGTCCGTGATACCACATTGCCTGTAATCTTCGCCGAGCATTCAGCTGTTCGCATTCGTCTATATGTCAGAACCCTTCGAAACGTCATACGATATTACCGTGGAGCAGTCCTTCTAGAACACTCAGTTCCAACTTAGGAATAATTACTTTGTGAGGGGTAAAACGAAATTTTCTGAGGGGCTTTGTTGTTGTGGGTTTCAGTCCAGAGACTGACTTCATGGAGCTCTCCATGCTACTCTATGTTGTGCAAGTTTCTTCATATCCAAGTAACTACTGCAGCCTACATCCTTCTGAATCTGCTTAGTGTATTCATCTCTTGGTCTCCCTTCACGGTTTTTAGCATCCATGCTGCCCTCCAATACTAAATTGGTGATTCCTTGATGCCTTAGAACATGTCCTGCCAACCGATCCCTTCATTTAGTCAAGTTGTGCCACAAATTCCCCTTCTCCCCAATTCTATTCAGTACCTCCTCATTAGTTATGTGATATACCCATCTAATCTTCAGCATTCTTTTGTAAGACCACATTTCGAAAGCTTCTATTATCTTCTTGTCTAAATTATTTATCGTCCATGTTTCACTTCCATACATGGCTACAATCCATACAAAAACTTTCTGAAAATACTTCCTGACACTTAAATCTATTCTCGATGTTAACAAACGTATCTTCTTCAGAAACGCTTTCCTTGCCATTGCCAGTCTACATTTTATATCCTCTCTACCTCGATCATCATCAGTTATTTTGCTCCCGAAATAGCAAAACTCCTTTACTACTTTACGTGTCTCATTTTCTAACCTAATTCCCTCAGCATCACCCGACTTAGTTCGACTACATTCCATTTTCCTCGTTTTGCTTTTGTTGATGTTCATCTTTTACCCTCATTTCAAGACACTGTCCATTCCGTTCAACTGCTCTTCCAAGTCCTTTCCTGTCTCTGACAGAATTAAAATGTCATCGTCGAACCTCAAAGTTTTTATTTCTTCTCCCTGGATTTTAATACCTACTCCAAATTTTTCTTTTGTTTCCTTTGCTGCTTGCTCAATATACAGATTGAATAACATCGGGGAGAGAAAATAAAATAGCTCTCAAAATTTGGTAATCGTATCTCTGGAATGCATGGGTAAAAACATAGTTCTATTTGCTTAATATAAATACTACCCACTCACCTAAGTAAGTGACAGCGATATAAAATAGCAGTTTTAAAGAAAGGTTGTCACCTTGGCCCTGTATCCGGTAATTAATTAAGGTAGGACAGAAGCCTTTTCGGCGATACGGCACAGAAGCAGGGAGGAGTGACACTCACGAATATTATGGAGGATAGCGTATCCCAAGTCCAGTTCATTAATGACAATCAAGAGCAATGTCACGTCCAAGTCAGCAGTTACATGGACTGTCCATCAGGCTAATGTATTGCTCTCTACCCCCCCCCCCCCCCCCCCTCTCTCTCTCTCTCTCTCTCTCTCTCTCTCTCTCTCTCTCTCTCTCTCTCTCCGTAAAAGCATCCGCTTCACCACTTTGTCGTTCTTATTTCTAAGTCACGAACAATGGCGAAAATCAAAGGCTTGCACGGTAATTAACTGCTGGTCAGGGACACTAAGTGGTTACTGGAAGAAGAATATATTTATCATGGGGGGGGGGGGGGGAGTTGGGGAGAGCTACGAACCACAAAACTGTCATGATTCTAGAATTGTTACTTTATTTAAAACCCAAAATACTCGTACTGTGAGTAATATGGAAGTGAAAAAGCCTGTTTTATTATAATTTATCGAGGCGTATTTCGCAATGTCATCGTCGTTATTTACGTACTCAATGAAAGAGCTTCTACTATCTGGGGAGAGTTATGTTCGCCAGGCTGGCTCACTCTGTTTATATACGCTATTTGTATACACTCTTCACAAACTTCCGAATTTGTGCTGTAAAACTGAGTTAGGCGAGCCCGAAATGTGATTACTTCCTTTGTTCAAAAATGTTCAAATGTGTGTGAAATCTTATGCGATTTAACTGCTAAGGTCATCAGTCCCTAAGCTTACACACTACTTAACCTAAATTACCCCAAGGACAAACACACACACCCATGCCCCAGGGAGGATTCGAACCTCCACCGGGACCAGCCGCACAGTCCATGACTGTAGCGCCCTAGACCGCTCGGCTAATCCCACGCGGCATTACTTCCTTTCCAATACAGTGTTTGCTTATGGTTGTGACTAACAGATGTTAACTGGTGGACTGTTGTGGATCGTAACAGTGCCACCCGGGAGCTTGTGTACGTCGTAGGTGGCATTGGTCCATGAAGACAAGGATAGCTTTCATCAGCATATAAAGAATGCAACAAAGATGAAAAAGTCGGGCAGAAGATCCCACATGAGGAAAGGCTTTAGTTTTAAGAAAGCATGTATTTTAGTTGTTTTTTTTTTTGCGACTCTTCCCGCGTGATCATCTCAGAGTCACATATGAATACATCAAAGCACGCATCACCAATTAATGCATGGATAGTCAAACACAGGACGGAGAAACAACAGCTAGTTTGCGCCCCACTATCTCCGTCCCAGTATGATGCGAGAGAGAACAAGAGCTCGATCGTAAGCTATGAACTGCATTTTAAGTGAAAGCTGAAATAGAGAGGGCAATCTCTAGTGTTCTTGTCTAATTCATGTGGGGTTGTTTAATTCCAGTTTTGGAGATCAGAGCTCTATTACAAGTTAGAACCAAACAATAGGACAAATGTTACAACCATGCGAAATGTTTGTTGGAAGTCTGTCTCTCCAGGTTTGCAATCGTGATGTGAACTTTTCTTCCATCTGTTTGGGAAGCACGGCATTAGATGATGCTGGAGTACCTTAACGGCTTATTGTTGAGGCGATACATGCAAGACAGTGTAAAAGTGGTTGAAAGATGTCGTAGTCACCTACAAACCGACAGCAAATAAATTACATCAGTAAGCCCAAATGAGTGGTACAAAAGGCTACAATATAATTTCATTAGACATGACAGATTCACTGCAATGGAGTTGTTGTAGCGCAACGTCGTATTTTGCGTATCTTAATAGCTATCATATTATGTTTCAGTTTGTTCCCACCTTTATCAGTAGTGTATATTGTCTACATTTCTCGTACATTAACATTATTTTCGGCATTGTTACGCGACTCTGTTAGTAAAAATGATCTCGACAAACGTTCGAGGCACCAAGTTAACTTCAAAGAATAATTAAAATTCATCCCACATATTTTTCTCGTTATGAAATAAAAAAATTTCTTGGCTGCGGCCGCTTAATTCTTCATGGGTACTGGCAACACGTGTAGCGCAACATATCGTGAAATTAAAGAGAATCAGCCTGATTAATGTGGTTATTTGCTTACTGTTCAGATAAATGCAACAGCCCCAATACAGCATCACTACAAGGACGTTCTCGTGCACAAGATGAATGAGTTGCACTTCCCAAGCATCTGAATGGGAAAATGGCAGCAAAGGAGCGGAAGGATAATCTTGTGCAGTTGACGTATTTGCCTGGTAGCTTCGCTGAACTCGTCTAGGAAGCTATTCTGGCAGCCATTGAGGGAACAGGGTTCTATGAGTCGCAGAAGGTGACGCACATGTGAACAAACCACGTGTCATGTCGACTGGGTTCCGTGGCCATTCCTGGTACATGCCAGCGTTTGGTAGAAGAGCTTGAGGAGACCAGTCTTGCAGACAAAATTTCAACTAAGCTCACAATCTGTTGCGATTTTCCTAGAACTCATCGTGGCCCTTCGGTGCTGAGCCGAGTAGAAGACAAGGAACCAGAACTACGAATGTTCGGTGAGAAGCTGGGTAACATGATCCTAGACTTCTGTCATAGGGCTCAAAACAATAGGGCCACCCTAAAAAGGCTGGAGGTGTTCTAAAAATCAGAAGCTTGTGATGTGCCTTACTGAGACAAATACAAACCAACCAGAAAACGTAATAATGCAGAATGGACCTCTGATGATCCGCCAGTCCGAAGGAAGTGCGAATGTGACGTGCGAGTTGAACATAGTCCCAAAGGAGCATTTTAACTGCAGTTTCACAAGGTTTTATGTTCGCTTCCTTAGCTAACTGATCAACGCGTTTGAGTGCCATGCAGCGGATCCAGGTTCGATTCCCGGCCGGGTCGGAGATTTTTCCACTCGAGGACTGGGTGTTGTTTTGTCCTCACCACCATTTCATGATCATCGACACGGAAGTCACCCAGTGTGGGTTCAGCTGAAAAGACCTGCAATTCGGTGGCCAAATTTCCCCTGGTTGGGACTCCCAGCCATCATTGCCATACGATAATTTCATTACATGGTTGTATGGACGTTATGTGCGTTGTACTCAAGTGGGGGGAGACTACTGAAGCATTACAACAACAAACTTATTATTTTCTTTCTATTAATCCAGCCTCGTCACTTTTTGGACAGTGTGTAACGGGGGGATTGTGAGTCGATTTTCTAGTTCATACATTTGTTTCACAAAATGATGTCAGTATTAAAATTATTGAATAAAACAGTCCTCGGTCGCATATGAGTTGTACGTACACTGACGGAAAAAAATCTCAAACAAAAAAAAAATTAATGTAGAGCAATTAAATCTCAGGAATATGTGTGTGTAGGTAGCACATTGAAGTCATTCGCTCTGCATGACCACAGGTTAATCTAAGTGCGAGACAACCCTTTGCAAATGCCAAATGCTGGTACATAAATAACCGGTGTAACCACCGGAATGTTGAATGCAAGCATTCAAAAGTGCAAACACTGTATTGCACAGCTGCCAGACGTCAGTTTGTGGGATTGAGTTCCGTGAATGTGGCACTTGTCGGTCAATACTGAGACGATTAATGCTGTTTGTATATGACGCTGGAGTTGTCCGATGATGTCCCAAATATGCTCTATTCGAGACAGATCTGGTGATCGAGCAGATCAAGGCAACACATCAACACTCTGTAGAACATACTGGCTTACAACAGCAGTATGCTGCCGAGCTTTATCGTGTTGGAAGACACCATCTGGAAAGCTGTTCATGAATGGCAGCACTACAGATCAAATCACCAGATTGACATACAAATTTGTAGTCAGGGTGTTTGAGATAAACACGGGAGTGCTCCTGCTCTCATACAAACTCGGACCCCACAACACACCTCTACGTGTAGGTCCAGCGTGTCTAGCACGCAACAGGTCGGTTGCAGCCCTCCTTCTGACCAACTCAGCCCTCTTTGGCACCGAAACAGAACTCGCTTTCATCAGGAAACATACCAGACCTCCACCTGCCCTTCACTGAGCTGTCGTTTGAGACCACTGAAGTCGCAAATGGCAGTGGTTTGAGGTCAGTGGAATGAACGCTACAGGGTGTCTGGCTTGGGGCTGTCCCTGAAGTAAGCGATTTGTAACAGCTCGTTCTGTCACTGCGCTGCCAACTGCTGCTCAAAACGCAGTAAAATGCTCCGTCGTCATACGCCGAACACAGTGGGTTTCCTTCTCAGTAGAGCCACGTGGCCGTCTGGAGAACCATCTCCTCACGACCGCACACCGCTGCTAGCTACATTCCTGCCGAGTCTTTCTACATTATCACAGAACGAACATTCAGCTTCTCGTATCCCTATTACCCCTGTAAGGTGTCAGGCAAATCCAACACCTTCCATGAAAACCCTGACATGATAAGCAAATCCAGTAGTATCTCATATAGCTCCAAATAAATCGTGACATTAAATTAACCAAAGTAATACGAGTAACGAGTGAGCAAATGGAATAACACAGACTAACACAAGAATGCCTAAATGCATGTCGTACCTTCCCACCGTGAGATCGACGCAGTTCCGATGGGAGAAACGAGAACAGAAGCCGAGAGCAGAACCGTGTTAAGCTAGAAGGCCCTACGATAAGGGACGGACTGGACACCCACGCCACCAGTCTACCTGTAAGACTACCACCCGCACGTTTCAGCGTGAGACTTTTTCGCGTTTCTGTTATGTCAAGGACCACCCCCAAGCCCATGTTAAAAGCTAGAGCCCTCCAGAAAAACAGTATAGATCTTATGATAACAAAAAAAGGGCCACTACCGCCCGCAAGTTTTAGCGTGAGACTTTTTTGCGTGTCTGCTACATTAGGACCACTCCCCAGCCCATGTTAAAAGATAGAGCCCTCCAGAAGAACAGTATAGATCTTACGATAAAGCTAAAAGGACCACACCAGCTGCAGGTTTTAGCGTGAGAGTTTTTCGCGTCTCTGTTACGTTGCAACACGAAAAGTACAACGTTTCTCATTGGATAGACATAATTTTTGTAGGCGGAGCGTAAGGTTAACATTGAGACCCTGATTGGTCAGATGAAAACATAGCCAGATAGTTTTTTTAAACCAACTTCGGTAAATTGTAGTAAGGAGAAGTTAGGAGAGAGTTGCTTCCGAGATGGCGAGGTGAGCGGAGCTGTGCTACCAGCCGCTGCCCTGACGCTGCCTAAACACCGACAAGGTAATGAACGCACGCGATGCCGCATTTTTGAGAGCATAAGGCTTCACTCAGAACTGCAGAAGTCTCATCTGTTACACCCACTTTTTGCGTAATACTAGTGTCGATCGTTAATTAAAGCTCATGGTGTTCACATTTGCCACTTGAAGAACAGATCTGAAACGCGATGATTTTTCTTTTATATAGTTATTGAGAAGCCACATAAGCCACTGTAATTTACAAGTTGGATAATTAATTAAAGATAATTGAGGGTCACTGTAGACCATTTTGATAGTTTTCTCTTTTGTGAAACTTAAATTAAACCTAGATTATAGATTTGATATGGCATAGGTCATCCTTCAATCGATTGTAGAACTTGGAAACCCATTCAGGGAATATTCGTTCACATTTTTGTTGAACGCAGTTGGTTTTTACCATCCCGTATTAAAACATTTCCTTTTATCAATAGTGCAATTTATAAACGATGTTTTGGGAGTAGAATAAAATTTCCAATGGTAAACTGAACTGCTTTTCGCCATTATTTTACCAGCTAACTAAAAATAGGAAAGCCTTGAACCCTTTCCACTAAATTTAGTAAGTATTAAGATTCTTTTACAGGGAGTGCAGTGGAGCTGACGCTGAGATCATTTAGTATTTGGTTATATCATCGCTAGTCTCACTGAACTCTTCTGAATTCTACATGTCATGTGTGGTCTGGCGTCTCCTTACCAGCAACAGGTCCCAGGTTCAAACTAGTCAATTCCCTAAAAAACACGCTCAGAGCGTCGTTGCGCGGAAGTGGTAGGGAGACACGATATAGAACAAACAGACACCACCATGAATGTTTAGACCCCACCACGTTCAAACTCAGTGAGACGGTGATAATGGAGTTTTTGTCACAAAATCATTGTTCACTGACATTAACTCACCATGTCCGATCTCAAGGGTAACTAAACACTCGTTACGGTTACAGCGTGTGTTTAAAGCAAACCTTATTTGCATTCTCACAGTGACGCTGCTAGCGCCACGTTTACTCGACTGGCCTGAAATTTGAAATGACAAAATGTCTTAGATGTAGAAACAGGCCGACTAACTTTCGCTTGTGTCGCACAACTCCTTCTTGATGCCGCAATTCTTTTCCGTCGGTGTATTTCGCTTGGTGACCGGTTTCGGTCTTTTATCAAACCATCATCAGACCACGTTTTCCTCAGTAAACGATAATACTACATTTCGTAAGTGGTCGAGGGATAAATACAAAAATGGAAGTAAAATAACATAAACGGATGGTGTACACTTGGTGAGAGCAGGAGCCGGTGGCGTGGAGCAGGCCGCTCTACATGCACTGCTGAGTAAAGCTCAGCCAACCGAGTTTTATAGCGAAAGCTCCGCCCACTCCTGGATACCTGCTTCTAGGTCAGACATGCTTTTAACCAGGAAAACAAGCACACTTATCGCAGAGAGGTGAATACGTCGCAGTTCTCCGTAGTACCACCTGTGCCACACGATATATGCACTGCCTTACTGACATAAGACTTGTTCAAATGGCTCTAAACACTATGGGAGTTAACATCTGAGGTCATCAGTCCCCTAGACAAAGAAATACTTAAACCTAACTAACGTAAGGACATCACACACATCCATGCCCGAGGCAGTATTCGAACCTGCGACCGTAGCAGCCACGTGGTTCCGGACTGAAGCGCCTAGAACCGCTCGGCTACAAAGGCCGGCTACTAACACAAGAGATTGTGGCTTTTGTTGAGGGGATAGTGCTATATATTTTCATCTGAGTATGCGTCACCCATAAATATGTTTTGGACTATTATCTAAAATCAGATCGCGCTGGAGCGGTATGTAGAACCGTGACACGTCTCTCTCCAGTGTTGGCGCTGGACGCAGCACTATCGGGACGCCTCCCTATGCGTCAAGGAAAGTAAAGTGTCGATCTTGGTAGCTGTGGGATTAGCGCGACATATGGCTAACTGAAGTGGCTGGGTTCGATGCCCGCCCGAACTGCAGATTTTCTCCGATCAGGTACCGGCTGCTGCGTTGCCTTCATTTTTGAGCTGTCTTAACCGATACGAAAATCGTTTGCATGGCGTCATGTGATAAGTCTAAGCCCATCTAACTTCGTACTAGCGCACTGCTTGGCTCTAATGAATGTTCTGAATTGTCGAAACACGTTGTCGCATCTTCCAGTGTTGAGACGGCTGTATGAAATTTAAGAAAAAGAAAATAAAAGAAATGAAACCAAAACAATTGTCGCATTGCTGACAGCAGTGATGGTCCACACCTCGTCTGAATATCAGCGTGGACAGTTGATCTGCTGCACAGTCTGATTTCCTGACTCAAGGATCCTGACGTCGTATTACGATCCTACACGACTGAGCGAATGACCTGTCCTATCGGGTACTGTGCCCAAGGGGGCCATCAGATCTCACATGGCGATGTGTGCGGCGTATTAATATGTTCACATCGCAGTCGTGGAATCCTGGCCAAACCGAGCAGCAATGCTGTGGGACAAAAAGACGCAAACTCTATAGGTCACGATCCACCGTCCACTGTCTGACACGCAGTGATAGAGGTTTCTCCTTCATATATGAGGCGTAGCACCGTGTTCTCACAAACGAAGACAGACTGAAATTCAATAGCTGAATGAGAAACAATCGGCCTCATCTTTTGTTGTTTAAACACTGAGGCGCCAAACAAACTAGAATAGACATGCGTATTCAAATACAGAGATATCTGAACAGGCACAATACGGCACTGCAGTCGGCAACGTCTATGTAAGACAAGTGACATATCAATTACTGGTGCTACAATGAAAGGTTATCAAGAATTATGAGAGTTTGAACGTGATGTTATAGACGGCGCACGAGCGATGTGACGGAACATCTCAGAGGTAGCGATGCAGTGGGGATTTCCGCGTGCGACGATTTCACGAGTGTACCGCGAATATCAGGAATCCGTTAAAACATCCGACGTCGCTGCGGCCGGAAAAAGAACGGGCCAACGATGACTGACGAGAATCGTTTAGCGTCACAGAAGTGCAACCCTTTCGCAATTTTCTGCATATTTCAAAACTGGGCCATCAACAACTGTCAGCGTGCGAACCATTCAACGAAACCTCGTCGATATGGGCTTTTGGAGCCGGAGGCCCACTCGTGTACCCTTGATAACTGCACAACAGAAAATTTTACGTCTCGCCTGGGCCCATCAATATCGACATTAGGTTGTTGATGACTGGAAACCTGTTGCCTGGTCGGACGAGTCTCGTTGCAGACCCTGCATACCAACAGGGGACATTCAGGCTGCCGGATGCTCTGTAATGGTGTGGGGCATTTGCAGTTGGAGTGATATGGGACTCCTTACACGTCTAGATACGACTCTGACGTACGTAAGCATCCTGTCTGATCACTTGCATCCACCATGTCCACTGTGCATTCCAACTGACTTGGGCAACTCCAGCAGTACAATGCGTCACCCCACACGATCCGAATGACTGCAGAGTGGCTTCAGGAACACTCTTCTTAGTTTAAACACTTCCGTTGGCCGCCAAACTACCCAGGCATGAACATTATTGAACATATCCACCCCCACGTACTCTTACAGATTTATGGACAGCCCTGCAGAATTCATGGTGACAGTTCCCTCCAGCATTTATTCAGACATTAGTCGAGTCTATGCACGGTCGTGTTATGGCACTTCTGCATGCTCGCGGGGCTCCTACGCGATATTAGGTAGGTGGCTCTTCAGCGTAGAATGTCCATTTTGTTTGTTCATATAGTCAGGAAGAAGACAAGCGACTTAAAAATTTTCATAAAGATAACAAAAACGACGATTCAAACCTACGTTCGGCCATTTTGATTTAGCTTTTCTGTGATATCCCTTAATCGCTTCAGGCAAATGCCGGGATGGTTTCTTTTAAAGGGCACTGCCAATTTCCTTCACCATCCTTCCCTAATCCGATGGGACCGATGACCACGCTGTTTGGTACCCTCCGCCACATCAACCAACCAGCTATCAATACACCTAATCTTACGATCAAACACCGCACTTGGATTAATAACTGACGTAAAGATGACAATAATCAGATGAAACTAGTAATCATTGACTTTAAACAACTGTGACCTAGAATGTTAAAAGAATTTGTCCCCATATTTCTTTTAGCTTCAGTAGAATGTAAATGGCATTACTTCTGCTGACATTGTGCACTCTGTAAGGCGTCGCTATTTTATTAGCCAGTACTGTATGTACGGTAATGGACTATAACAATTAGTACATCTTGGCAGGCTTCCACTACGCGTGCATGGTGTTCGTAGTGGTTGTTCCGGGTGCGTCACCCATTATGAGCTATAGATAGGTTTTTGATATCGGTATGAACAAGAGCCCAAGGTAAGTAGGGCAGCGCTGTTGGCACGGGAACACCTGCGCTACGCAGTGGGAACTACCGTAAACAATGCGGGCTTAACTGCCATTAACCGCTTCCATTCTGTTATTAAAGCGGTGCTTATTCGCCATTGAAAACTATTTCTGTTCATTAACGTATAACATTTCATTATCGCTGTTTATAAATACCCGCCAAATAAATTGTAGCCGGCCGGAGTGGCCGAGTGGTTCTAGGCGCTACAGCCTGGAACCGCGCGACCGCTACGGTCGCAGGTTCTAATCCTGCCTCGGGCATGGATGTGTGTGATGTCCTTAGGTTAGTTAGGTTTAAGTAGTTCTAAGTTCTAGGTGACTGATGACCTCAGCAGTTAAGTCCCATAGTGCTCAGAGCCATTTGAACCATTTTGATTTTTATAAATTGTAGACAGATTGACGGATTGTTGTAATTTCTCGGCGCTGATTACTAAGCGACTGTATGATTCATTAAATCCTGTGTAACCAAAAGGAATTGCATCGTACTAGACTTAAGCGTTCTCATAACGTTCTAATGCATCACCGTCATGACATCATCATCATCTGCACCATCAGCTGATAGATAAAGTCATCGTCTACACTTTTACAGGCATTAGGCCTTCAGATACAGGCACCCGTGTTCTTCCTAAGTGTTTTCTAATGGCCCAATGGACCCCTTTCCTTTAGGGCGTCGTCTCCACATATTATCTCTTGCGATCCCGCAAAGAATTATCTTGATTTATTATGTATTACACATTCAGCTAGATGCGTATCATGTCCACTGTTTTATTTTACATTTTTATCGGTGTCGTAATACGTCTTCCGCATCGTTCGCACACTTCCGTGTTTCTCAGGACCTATCAGTTGGGAATTTTATAAAATTCGCTCAAGACCTTTTAATGGTTCAAATGGCTCTGAGCACTATGGGACTTAACTGCTGTGGTCATCAGTCCCCTAGAACGTAGAACTACTTAAACCTAACTAACCTAAGGACATCACACACATCCATGCCCAAGGCAGGATTCGAACCTGCGACCGTAGCGGCCACGAGGTTCCAGACTGTAGACCTTTTAAAAGAGTGTTTGAATTCCAGACAAAATGGTAACTAACGCCCCATTCTCCGATTTCTAATTTATTCTAATTTAGCCTCCGGCCTCTTAGTGTTGCCCATTAAATTCACTACAATACGTGCAGTATTATTTATGTCTACTCCGTGACCAATTTAAGTTTATCCATCAGCCATGTCACGTCCCTACACAAGTGACAGTCTGACCTACACGCAGAGAATGTTCAGTTGTAGCTGTCTGACGCAAGAGACAATTCAATACTACAGATCTTTATGGAGTCGTCGTGGGAGACTGTGGATGACTTACCGGAGACTCTGCTTTTGTTTCACTGACGTAGAGAGATACTAGACGTGAAAAACGATTCCCTGAATGCGAGAGAGCTGCACACCGCTGACACAGAAACACAATTTTATAAAACTGCTATGTTTAAAAGCAAATTTTTGAAACCGTAATAAGCCTGTCAGCTTGTTATTTTTGCACCAACAAAAGATGATACAAGTGTCGAACAGATTTCTATTCATTGTTGTAGTTACCTGACACTGAGCCGGTTAGCTTATTTGACACCTGCGTCGTAAATAAGAAACATTCTCTACCATATTGGTTCAGATTTCGTAAAGGTCTTGAATCACCATCATATTCGCTACCTTTCTCAGCCTAGCGATCTCACTTATTTAAATTTATAATATACAAGTGAAATGAGAATCTGATTTTCTCCTTCTTCTATCTCGTTCCTGGTTTTCATAACTGTGCAGACCAACGCATTCTTGTTGCTTTTCCCGAACTTCAGTCAACCTGCCTTCTTCTGAATGCTTTTTCTTTATTCTTGATACACAGTATTTTCAAAACGTTTCAAAGACGTTTCACGTACTCCACCTTAGTTCTCTGGAATGTTGTCACGAAATTTTGAATGTTTTGTGTTATTTATGTACTTCGTTAAATGGACTTTGACTTACGATGACATCGCCAGAGAGCAGCTCGTCCCAAAATGAGGGTGCAAGGCAGGTGAACAGTTCTGGTAAAAACATTATAGCCGAAAACGGCTTTTTAATAGTATTTTACCAGCTTGCTATCTTCTCTGAAAACGGTAATATTTATATTTGTGACTCAACTAGATAAACTGCTGCTGAAGAACATTAAGTCTGTTTTCAGCAGTAAGTTGCGATTATTCATATTCATTTACAGATGTTATACACGGCGTGTCAAATACATGCGGCCCATACGCTCTTTGGTTTTGAGTTTCCAACGCGTAATTCAGGATAAACGTCGTGGTTCGGTGGCTACGTGGCTACGAGCCAGACCATAGATTTGAAGACTTTCCGTCAACCCCAGTCAGTCCTAGAACTTGTATCCGTCATAAATTAATTAGCTTCCGGCAGTGTTTCTTAAAGTGGAAAATAATGAGTTGCACCGCGATTCGGAGTCAACGTCAAACTGAAATCCCCCTGGAACTGGCTGGGTAAGTCAGTTCAAAATAATTCGGAGGAAGCCAACTGCATACCACCTTCAATAGACCTGTGGTCTGGTGTTCAAAACAACCATTTTGTCGGTCACTGCTTTAGCTTTCCTTTCCTGATGAACATGGGATAGAAAAGCTTTTGCTTCGAAAGGGCAGTCTTCTGGAACATGTATGATATGCATTGAGACGAATGACGCAGATTTTCTCAAGAAATATGAGTGCAAACAGGAATGAAAAATACAGTTCCAAGTTTCGTCGACGATGAGGTCATTAGAAGCAGATGACAAGTCCGGAATGAGTGAGGAATGAAAAGAAGACCATCCCTGTCCCATAAGTTGAGACAAGTACTGCATTTCCTAAGTCAAACGCGAGTTTTATGTAATTTTTTTAAAACATTACATTAAAAATGACTCATGATCGCGAAATATTGGCACACGTCACTTAACAAAAGAATGAAAAAACTTGGAAGACGATCTCGGGGAATTAAGTTTGGATACCGGGGAACTGTAAGAATACGGGAGAAATACCGACCATACCACTTCTCTTTAAAATATGTTAAAGAATGGGAAACTTACTTTTATAGCATTTATAGACTTACAGAGATTCTGACAATCTTGACTGGAATGCACCCTTCGAAATTCTGCTTGTAGGAGGCTCAAAATCTCGGGAGCGAAAAGCAATATACTTGTGTTGAAACCACACAACGAATATAACAGCTGAAGAGCATGAAAGGGAATCAGTAGCTGAAAGAGGAGTGAGACATGATTGTAGCTTATTCCTGATGTTATTCAGTCTCTACATTGAACAAGAAGTAAAGGACACCAAAGAAATATTGGGGGAAAGAATGAGTGTTCAGCGAGAGGATTAATAAATTTCACGTTTAACGATGAGAACGTGATTCTGTCAGAGACAGAAAAGACTTGCTAGAGCAGCTGGACGGAAATGCAAAGTTTCTTGGAAGGAGGATATAAGATGAACACAAATAAAACAAAAAAAGGTAATAGAATGTAGAATTAAGTCAGACTGAGCTGAGGGAATAATTATGAAATAAGACATTGAAAGTAGTAGACAGTTTTTGATCGCTGGACAAAAAAAAACAAGTGATAAGGATACAAGTAGAGAGAATATAAAATACAGAGTGAGTATAGCAAGAAAGGATATCAAAAAAACAGAAATTTGTAAAGATCGCATATAAATTTAAGTGTTAGGATGTTTTTTTCTGGGGGTATTTGTCTAGAGTGTAGCCTTGTTTGGAAATGAAGCTTATGTGACAATCCGTTGTGACAAAAAAGGAACAGAAACTTTTGAAATACTGTGCTACAGGAAATGATGAGCATTATATGTAACTAATGAGGAACTAATGGACGCACTTGTGGAGAAAAGAAATTCATGGGGTATTTTGACTAAAAGAAGACATCGATTGATAGGACACCAATTAAGTACTGGAGGGAAATGTGGGAGGGTAAATATTGTGGAGGAAGACCAAGAGGTGAATACACTAAGCAAGTTAAATATGATGTATAATGCAATAGCTATTAGGAAATGAAGAGGCTTGCACGAGACAGACTAACTTGGAGAACTTTTAATGATGCTACACCTCTCCTCTCAATGCTTGTAATTTTTGTGAACTTTAGTTATGTTTTGTTACGAGTGGCTGGCCGCGTCTGCAACACTACCTGACCTCATCGCGTCGTTGAATGGCTCACGTAACGTCTAACTACGCACTTCAAACTGAGCTTCTTCTCAAACTTATACTATGTGTAAACTTTTACGATAATCTTTTCACTATCGTATTATTTCGTAGCGTTTAGTGAAAAACTAGGTAGTCGTTCTAACAAATAACAAAGTTAAAACTTCACTTCCTATCCTTACCTTTAAATATCATTTTGATATTCAGTGTTTCACATGAAATCACAGCGCTTGTATCCACCGGCGAGTCAGGAACGAAGATTAATTCACCTTGAGAATTTTCCTTCTACTTCTGCTTCTGCTTTCTATTTCCGGACGACAGTCCTGAAAGACCGAATTCTGAAAATAATTATGTTCATTTAACTTGAAGTAATTACTGATTTTCTATTTGAATAAGTATAAAGTTTAGCTTTCTATACCAGAATGAAGCTCACAAGAATTTCCAACAATGCACTATTCTCAGTACACACTTTAGATAACTACTCGAAGAAAGATGAAGTTATCTACTCTTTCTAATTGAAGTTACTAGAATTGATAAATTAGGTAAATGAATTTAGTCAAGTACTGCCACAATACAATCTATCAAAGCTGTGTGCCTCACCATTTTTACACACAAACTTGACATCAAATGCAAGGACTTCCCCACTTCATAACTGATGACTTCAGATTAAATGAAAGGTACATGAAATGAAAAGTTGTCACTGAGAAATTAAACTGTTGCATTTTAATCCAAAAAGCTCTTTCGCAGCAGTTATTTTTAATATTAGTCTGGCTTTCGTTTACAACGTTAACTACGAAATAAAATAACAATAGCTTGCCGTTTTGAGAATTTAGTGCAAAATTACTTTTACAATATCGTCACGGCTCTCAGTAATTAGACCAAATACGCCATTATGTCTACCTTTTCGAAAGCATTCTTGATATATGATGATGTAATTCTTGCCGTCATATTTTTGCCTGGAAATATCAGCCACGGCTATGATTTACCATTGACGACTTATTACTCTGTAACAACTAATTATCGCTTTCTGCCATTAGCTGCAACAATGTTAGCATAAAATACAGAAAACCTGAAGTGTGCACCTTAATGTGAATGAACACGTTCAACGTCTGTTCGCTGGCTATTTCGTCTCAGTCTAGTCCGTCTACGGTCCTCCTCGTTGCAACGAAAAGTGGCTCCAGCAACAAAACACAAGCCCACCATCAGCTACTATAGAGACTGTGTCCTCTGTCTCTGGCTACTGGGCACTTCCCTTGCAGAAAAGGCTCTCCAGATCCGGAAACAAGTCAGAGAAAAACCTGTCAGCTACTGGTCTAATTGCTTCTCTACTTCGCTAATGAAGGCGCTGCCACTGTTTTCAACATATTATTCCCCCAGGAAGAGCTCAGACTATACAAAAATGTTTCATTTAAATACTTCAAAAATGGTTCAAATGGCTCTGAGCACTATGGGACTTAACATCTATGGTCATCAGTGGTCAGAACTACTTAAACCTAACTAACCTAAGGGCATCACGAGGCAGAGAAAATCCGTGACCCCGCCGGGAATCGAACCCGGGAACCCGGACGCGGGAATTAAATACTTCAGTAAATAACAACGAAAAAAATTGTCGATTGCTAACTACAACCTAGTTTTATAGTAACTGTACATCTTTTGTGAGAGCTTCACATCGAAATAATCTTCCACAAAATAATAACAAATCGCGAGCAAACAACGCAGATGTAAATGTGACATCATTCCGTCATAAGCTGCATGAAAACTGTCTTTTAACAGAAGACCACCACCACTACAACAACACAACAACAACAACAACAACAACAACATGTGTAATTTTTATATACCCTATTAAAAACACGCGGGCGGTCAAGCATCAGGACAAAGAGTGAGGTTTTTCTGGGAAGTCACGTTCCTGTGAAATTTTTACCGTAATTTCTGGGCCAGTGTGAAGGAGAATAACCCATGTAGTATGTGAATAGAGAGTGTGGCATTGATGGTGTCATTATAAAATTATTTGCATCTGCCTCTGTATAGATCGGAATGTAATTCACAGACAAAACTTTCATTCTAACTAAATTGTCTTTGTATTCTTTTATCTGGCATAAGATGACTCATCCCTCCAAAGAAATATATGTTGGATGACAGTTTCTTATTGCCAACGAACACAGCTTAACACAACACAACGGTTTCGTATTATATTATTTGTAACGCAGCTGTGGGTTCATATTGTCTGCTCGTGACGTTGGCTCAGTACAGAACTTCTGAAATGCTGAGTGTGGTATATGGCTACAATTTGGCAGATAATAATGCAAGAGCGTTGCGCCTCGTCTTCGACGACAGATTTTTTTTGCGGAGGATTCCTGGCTCGTATATTCGAAAGTGATCAACTTGTGTTAATAGAAATGTTGCGTGCACACTCACTAGGCGTCTTGTCACTGCCCGACTTGTAAAGTAAAGCGCCCAAAAATCATGGTCGAGTGCCAGTGTAGCTTCGTATATGTTCACACAATCGGGGCGTATGTAAATGATTAAAATTGCTGTTCTCAGCGACAGGTAGAACGACCGCCAGAATCCATTAGTGATGGTCGTATTACCAAGAATGGTAGGATGTATAAGGGACGGTGCACAGCATAAGTTATTAGTGATCACTGTGAACGACACGGAAATGCTGCGTACTTGTATGACACAGCGTTATCAACAACTGACAGAATTTCAGAAAGACTTTTTGGGACTCACTTTGGCAAGCATTCGAAAGTGACTTGGCGCGATGTTGGAGTGCATGGGGCAGGCATATTCCTCGACAAGGTTCTGGTCAAACACGTCCAACCATCATATGGGACCTGGGACTGTGGCTGTATTGTGCACCAATCACATTGTAACCCCTTATCACCTATGCCTGCCATTCGAGAGCAAATAATGTCATCCCTCAGCTTTCTGTGTCATCCCACACCACTGGTGGGAGACTGGCAACACCGCCATTTGGTGTGGCGTGACTGGAACGAATGGACGTTTGATGGATGGCGCCACATTCTGTTCGCCGATGAGGCGCGGTTCTGCGCTATCCCAGATGACCATTGTCGGCGAGTATGGCTGTGACCTAAGGAGAGGTCGCATTCTTCCAACGTTTTGAAAACGCGTGGCGGTGTTGGAGTGGGGAGCCAAAGGGCAGAACTTCAGGTTACGACTTGTATGGAATTCAGACGCCATAGCGTCGCACACGACGGAGGTCCTCATTCCTCATGTCTTACCTCTCAAGCGACAGGTTTGCGGAGCCATTTTTCGACAGGACAATGCCCGTCCACACGTCACGCGTGTCTCTATAAACTGTCTGTGGAATATTAAGGTACTCCCGTGGCCGGCAATTCCCTAGATCTACTTTCGATAGAACACGTGTGAGACCAACTGCGACGTCAACTCTGTTTCGTTGCAAGTATCCAGGATATTGAGGACCAGTTACAACAATTGTGGGCCTGATTGCCTCAGCAGAGGACACAACGGATTTATTATATGACACACTTCCCAATCAAATCAGTACTATCCATCGATGCACAGCGAGTGCGACACCACTCTCACGTGGACTCACACTTCGTCGAAAATCTGTCTCGATATCCTAATTATTGAGATAACGTTGTGTACAGTCTCAAGCCGTGAAGTTTCATTTAGTTTTCGCCTTCCATGCCGGGTCTCTCACATTTTTGACAAGCAGAATAATAATTACTGAGAAGCTTAAAATTAATATTCAAAACCGCTTAGGCCTACACATATGTTTCTATTGACGTCCAGGGAAATAGTCTGCTGGCTGGTAATTAGACGACCCGTTTTGGTTTGATAAATAATGAAGCACATAACATACCCGACGCCCATTATATCGTGGTTGCATTAGCTTATGCTGTTTCGGTAGACAGTGTGAATGATAATCGAAATTAGGTTATTCTGCGTTTGATTCCATTATGGATGAGTCGTCTTCGGTGCAAAGCGTGGTCCGATGCAGCTCTCTACCCTCCGTGCAAGTGTTTTCATATCGGCATAATTACTGCATCCTTAATCCAATTGAAAGTGCTTACGACAGTCAACGGTCGGCTCCCCTCCGCAATACTTGCTCCCCACAAATTCCTACGTAAGCTATGGTCATGATATGTCCTATCAACTGACCCCTAATTATGCCACATTGCTCATTTCTCCACAACACTATTTAGTACCTCTTCATTGGTTATTCGATCTACAATTTTATCTTCAGCATTCTTCTATATTACTGTACTTCAAAAACCATTTCTTCTCTTCTTGTGTGAACTGCTTGTTATTCTCGTTCCACTTTCGTACTAGTCTACATTCCAGACAAACGCTTCCAGAAAAGAATTCTCCATACTTAAATTTGTGTTAGATGTGAAATTATTTCTCTTTTCATAGCACGATTTTATTGCAATTCTGAGTCTCAATTATATTTTCTCACTACTTCGGCCACCGTCAGTTTTGTTGCCTAAATAGCAAAACTCGTCTATAACTTCTCATTTCCGAAACTAATCACTTGCAGTTCGACCGCTCTTCAACACCTCCGGTTCACCTTTGTTGATATTTACCTTTTAATTACTTCTTGCCACTATCCATACTGTTCATCTCATCTTCCAGTTCCTTTGTCGTCCGTGACTGAATAACATTGCCACCAGCAGAACTCACGGTTTTTATTTCTTCTGCTTGAACGTTAATCCCCTTTTTAAACTTCTTTTTTGCTTTTTTAATAGCTTCCTCAGTGTACAGGCTGAATAACAACCATGCCTCACTGCATTCTCAACTGCTGGATGAGTTTCTCAAATAATATTGCACATTGGATGACGCTGAAATAGTTTAACAGGGATCAGAGCTTGCTCACTAGGCTACACAGTCCGATCAAAAATATCTGGACGCATTTCGGCGGACATTAATATCAGATGTATCCAGCCTTTGTCTTTATGACGGCTGCTGTTGATACTTTCATTGAGGTTTCTGGATTTCTGTGGAGAAATGCTAGCCCATTCTTCGTCAAGAGCCGAGACCAGAGAAATGAATGGGTTGGATACTGTGGCCTGGAGTGGTCTACGTTCTAATGCACCTCCATGTTCTGTTCGGACACGGTCGGTACTTTGGGAAGACCAGTCCATTTTAGAAATGTTATTGTCCACGGAACCAATGACTAAAAGAGCCTACTTTTTGATAAGGTGAATTATCATGTTCATACAAGCATTGTCTCCATCCTATTAATCTACTGTATAAAGTACACATTGCTGCAAAATGTGTTCATAATCTGCCGCAGTTGACGTTTCCTTTTCCCTAACCAAGGGAAACATTGCAGTACCACAACATCACTTCCTCTAGTCTTCATTGTTAGCATTACGATGGCACGTAACCTTCTCCAGGCATTTCCCGAACGCGCGGTTCGCCACAGTGTATAGCGTGGTTCATCATTCCGAATCAGTCGATTCCAGTTATCCACTGTCCAGTGGTGTTTCTCTTTGTACCACCTCAGTACAGAAATGTTTGGCTTATGAGGAGTTGCCCTAACGCTGTCACTCCCTGTGCACAATCATTGTGCTGGCTGTTTTGTTAGCAGCACACTGGAACTCACGAGCGATT
Source organism: Schistocerca gregaria (assembly GCF_023897955.1). NCBI lineage: Eukaryota > Metazoa > Arthropoda > Insecta > Orthoptera > Acrididae > Schistocerca > Schistocerca gregaria. The sequence goes on along the minus strand of NC_064921.1, from coordinate 718,677,501 downwards.
CCTAGCTCTGATTTGATGCCAGTGTTCACAAACCTTCGAAATGCTCAACGGGTCCTGTGCGTCAGTATAAGAGATCAAAGCATGATTCTAGTTTAGCTTTCGTTATCCCTTGGTTGTTCCATTTCACAATCACTTCATCAACAATCGACCTCGGTAGCTTTGTAAGAGTTGAAATGATGTCCCTGAAGGAAGTGATACTCAGATTACATCTAGTGATTAGTCCACATTCGAAGTCATGAGCTGTCCTGATGAAGGCATTCTCCTGTTATTTCTTCTCTACTGACAACACAGTACTCCTATCTTTATTTTAGTTGGTCCTCCTCTCGTGACACCTGGTGGTCAGTCCGTCATTACATAGAAATGTTAGGATAGTTTGCTCCCGACAGCACATTTCGAGACTTGAGATACATTATTTGCGAAGCTATATGTCTATCGGCACTGTGCACCGTACACCGTATTACACGCTCCAGTCTCGTTTCGTCTCGACCAGTCACCTGTACTGTAACTCTTCAGCTTCATGCGACCATCTCTCCATTATATTCTTTGGAGTCATGTGCAATCACTTGTTTGTGAGACCATAGTTGACAGGGACATGATACTGATGGCCCACGTTTGAGGCGCCTGTGGACGGAATCGAAATGCATCGAGAGTAATAAGGGCCTTAGAATCTGACACGCCAATGTTGCAGTTTCAAACAATGAAGTTTTTAGAATGAAATTTCCACTCTGAAGCGGAGTATTCGCTGATATGAAACTTCGTGGCAGATTAAAACTGTGTGCCGGACCGAGACGAGAAGTCGGGACCTTTGCTTTTCGCGGGCAAGTGCTCTACCAACTGAGCTACGCAAGCACAACTCACGCCCCGTCCACACAGCTTTACTTCTGCTAGTATCTCGTCTCCTACCTTCCACACTTTACAGAAGCTCTCCTGCGAGTGCAAATCTCAAAGATACGCTATGGCTAACCCATGTCTCCGCTATATTCTTTCTTTCAGTAGTGCCAGTTCTGCAAGGTTCGCAGGAGAGCTTCTGTAAAGTTTGGAAGGTAGGAGACGAGGAACTGGCAGAAGTAAAGCTGTGAGGACGGGGCGTGATTCGTGCTTGGGTAGCTCAGTTGGTACAGTACTTGCCCGCGAAAGGCAAAGTTCCCTAGTTCGAGTCTCGGTCCGGCTCACAGTTTTAATCTGCCAGGAAGTTTCAGTCAAGTTTTGTCATTTTTGTAGGTGATGCAAGTATAGGAATAAAAGCTGGTGTTGTACCAGCACTGAAAGAGCAGCTAACCAGGTATACAAAAACAGCAACTGGTGGTATAACACAAATGGATTATTATTGAATTTGGACAAGGCTCAGTACATACAGTCCGTAGAAAAGTGTAAAGTAGCTTTCTGAAATAATTAACTATTAGAAGCAAAAAGTGTTAGGGGGGGTTAGTACGAAATTTTTTCCCATTTTCGGAATTTTATCTCACTGCAAATTTTATAATGTGATAAATATAATGGGAAAAAATTCCGTTGTAATAAATATAATCTACACAGTTTGAAAACGTTAAAAATTTTACATTACTTAAAGATCTAATAAAATCGGTAATTTTTTTATATATTAGGCTGTGAATTGCTCTGTTTTAAATGTTAAATTAATTGTTTGTATTGGTAGCACTGTCAAAAACTCCAAGGAGTCCAGAAAGAAGAAAAGAAGAAAAGATAAAAGACTGGGAAAAAGATCAGGGGGATGATACACAGTTTGATGCAGGGTGCTTCAGAGTGGCTAAAAATAAAAAAATTAGAGTATATTAAGTGAATTACAGTCTTTTGAAACTTGAGAAGCCTTTGTGAAAATTTACATTTTCTGTCGCATTTCTCCCTAAATCTCAGAAGCCACTTCAAGTAGAGTATTCAAATTTTCAGGGAGTAATAAAATATATGTCCTGAGTCTACTGAACTAAAAGAAGAACATAATGTCATGTATAATTAAAATTATTAGGATAATGAACAAAAAAGCAGACAAAATTTTAACTCTGTAATTAAAAAAATTATTTCCTAAAGCAGTGGCTGAAATGCAGTTATTGTAGTTCAGTAGCCTCAGAACAAACAGCTTAATGTCATGTAAAAGTTTCATGTTAATGGGTACAGTCGTTCCTGTAATACAGGGAAGCCGAATAACTAAATTTAACATTCTAGGGATAGGGCGTTCCAATTCCCCTTAAGTATTTTGGACTACCGGTATATCACAGTAGTATGTGCGGAACCCACTGCTTGGAATTAATGATGCGCGTAGGTTTTCCGTAAATATTATTGCTGTTATGAGATTTAAAAATGAATAAACTAATGCAGTCTGCAATTTTACGTACACTAAGAAGTCATGCAATCTCTTTTGAGGAATCGCAACTTACAGGAACAGTATTTTGAAAATACAGAAGCTTGTATCAAATGAAACTGTTTGGTTCCAGAGACCTCTCCAAGTCTCCCGGCTTTAGTACAAACTTTCATTTTTTGCTTCAGCCTGCATACATGCATACAGAAGTGTGTATCTGGCATTAATTCCAAGAACGCCCCGCAGAGATCTTTTCAACAAATCTGGTATGTTAAACTACTTCTCAATATAGTTTTTCGTTAATTCTATTTCTCTTTTAGACGTTTGCCTATTTTCTCAAAGAAGCAATGAGAAGTGTGAATGTAACTCAAGCTCCAAAAACATCCTCTGAAAATGCATGGGGTCAATGAGACAGAAGAAGGGCAAGCCTTTATTTATAGCATTTGTAGATCTAGAGAAAGATTTTGACAATGACGACTGAAATACACGCTTTGAAATTCCGAAGGTTGAGAGGGTTAAAATACCGTGAGCAATAAGTTGTCTGCAAATTGTACAGAAAGCAAACTGCAATTTTAAGAGCCAAAGGGCATGAAAGGAACGCAGTAGTTCACAAAGGAGTGAGACGTGTATGTAGCCACGCCCGCATGTCATTCAGTTCGTACATTGAGAAAACAGTGAAGGCAATCCAGGAGAGATTTGGAAATGGAATTGATGGTCTGGGTGAAGAAATGAAAACTTAGATGCTTGCCGATTACGTTGTAATTCTATGAGAGACGGCGAATGAGTTGGATGATCAGTTAAGCGGAATGGATTGCGATGAACAGAACCTATAAGGTGAATATCAACGAAAGTAAATCAACGGGAAAAAAATCATGTGATTCAGATAGGTTATCAAATGGGAAACTAAAGGTAGCCGATTAGTTTTGTTAGTTTGAGCAGCAAAAGAATTGACGAAGTAAAGAGGATATAAAACGTAGACTGGTAATGACGAGAAAACCGGTATTGCCAAAGAGATATATGTTGGCATCAACTATAAAATTAAGTATTTTCGAAAAGTATTTGCCTAGAGTACAGCTTTGTACGGAAGGACAACTTGGATAGTTAAAATTTCAGACAAGAAGAGAATAGCTGCTTTTGAAATGGGATGCCACAAAAGAATGTTGAAAATGAAATGGGTTGACCGAATAACTAACGTGGAGGTAGTGAATCGATCTAGGGTAAAAATTATGGCCCAATAACCGGAAGGGAACGGGAGAGGGGGGGGGGGTGGCGTGGATGCGGAAAGCTGATAGGACACATTCTGAGGCTTCAAGGAATCGTCAGTTCGCTTTTGCAAAATGTAGAGGGAGACTAAAGGATAAATACAATTAGCAGAGTTAAAATACATTTATGTTGCAGTAATTACGTAGATATGAAGTACAGTGTAGCGTAGAGAGATCGATCAAACCAGTCTTCAAAGTGAAGACTATGTGAACAACAACATTAGAACAGAAGGAGTTCAGATACATATTAATCCAACAACCTGCTATAATACATTAAATTCCCTGTAGGTAGAGTGATGGTGGTTGAAATGATGGTTGGAACTGAACTTCCTATGGAACAACTTCTTGAGTGAATAGTACCTCCACACAGACTGATACAATTCAATGTTTTACGTCATTTTATAATTGGATTTAGCAATTCAGTATATTGGTTTTTAATAATGTTAAGTCTTTACAATTAACTGCGCTTAAATTAAGTACACATCTTTGACATCTTTCTACATTCTGTAGACAGATGTGTGGGAAAGGGCTAAGTACAGTAATGCAGTAAGGCATTCTGAAACTTGGTGGGCGTATTTCTCGAGCAATGCGTGCGAAATGTTGCGTTCTGTCAGTGCTGTGTGCCATGTAACACTAACTGCCACGATTTCTTCTACTGTAAAATATTCTTCATCCAGGAGGAGCACTTACACGCAGCTAACTGGTTTTTGTTGGACTTTTTCTATTGTCAACCTTCCTTTTAACGTTAAGTCCTGTCATCCTGTCCCTTCTTCTAAACAGTGTTTCCCACACATTCCTTTCCTTACAGTTCAATGGAGATCCCCCTTATCCCATATCTGTCCACTCAGTTCTCAACGTCACGTCTCAAACGCTTCGATTCTCTTCCTGCACCCCAGATGTACATTCTCAGAAGGCCTTTGTTGATACGAGTAGACTTATTTCAACGAGAAATGCTCTCTCCGGCTCGGCTAGTCTGTTTCTTATATCCTACTGCTTCGTACGATATACTTTGCCCTCCCAAGAGTTGCAGAATTCCATCACCTCTCCTAGTACGTGCTCTCCGGTTTGATTGTTAACTTTATCGCTAATATAATTTCTTCTATTCCTCATTACCTTCATTTTCTTTATTAACATACCTCGTTCAAATGACAATAAAAACTGTAAGAAGACTCAAAGCCTATAACTATTTTAAGTAAAAATTTCACATACCATAATTTTAAATAACAATAAACGTAGATTACGTATTACTTTCCGACCCACTCTCATACTCTCGGTCGAATGTACCAAATTGTTATGTATATGTACATTAAAAGTGGATGGGAAGAAAGCATTACACATCGCTAGAAGGAATTTGTAATAATATACAGGGTGTACATAAAGTCTGGAAACACTGGATCTACATGAAGTCCGGGAACACTTTCAATTATTTATTGCACAAGAACCAATCATTGTACAGATATCATACATATATCATTTTGCAGAGACACCCTGAAAGTTTTTTTTTTTTCGTGTATACTGCTACAGCGTAGTTTGATAAGTTCGTGGGTACCTGAACATGGAGCTGCTGCATCGATGGATCGGCCATGCTGCAGAAGAGGTCAGCTGTTTCATGAAATGGCCTCCCCGATCACCAGATCTCACTCCCTGTGACTTTTTTTTCTATGGGGACACATCAAAGATCTGGTTATTTACCGCCTCTACCACGTGATGTAGCAGAGCTCTCGGAGAGAATACGGGAAGCGGCTGCCACAGTCTACAACTTCCTACTGGGTTGAGTATGGCAAGAGTTCGATTACCGTATTGACGTCTGCCGGGTCACTGATGATTCGCTCATCGAATGTTTGTAAAAAAATACTTTCAGAGTTTCTCTTCAAAATGCAATGTGTATGACATCTGTACAAAGTTTAGTTCTTGTGCAATGAATAATTGAAAGTGTTCCGAACTTTATGTACACTCTGTATATTAGTAGTAATATAAGAAAGGAAGGGAGACGACGCACCATGACAGAAATATCCGAATGCATTGGAAATCGGGAAATGTGATGTATAGCACAGACAAACAAATGATTACAATTTCAGAAAAAGTCGATGATTTATTCAAGAAAGAGAGCTTCAGAAATAGAGCAACTCAGTAAAACGTTAGCTCACCTATAGCCCTCTTGCAAACAGTTATTCGGCTTCACATTGATTAATAGTTATTTGCTCCCCTTCTGAGGGATATCGTGCCGAATCCTGCCAAACTGGCGCGTTAGATCGTCAAGATCCCGAGATGGTTGGACTACCCTCCCCACAATGGTCCCAACGTTCTCAACTGGGGCGAGATACGGCGACGTTGCTGGTCGAGGTAGGTTGGGGCAAGCAGTAGAATCTTTCGCCGTGTTCGGGGAGTGTGCGTCTTTGACCTGGAATCTCACTGAATGGAGTAGAATTGTCTCCATTGATGAGGCCCACTTCGAACGGAGCCCCGATGACCATGGAAGACGTATCTTGAAATCCCCTGGACAGCAGTGGTATAGCAACCTGACTTTCTTGACTTTCGCCAGCCACATGGCCCGACAGCCCGGAGTAATGGTCTGAGCTGGCGTTTCACTCCGTAGCAGGAACCCTTTGGTTTTCATCCGGTCCACCCTTACAGCAGAACGGTGCGTCGACGATGTTCTACGGCCCATTTTGTTGCCCTTCATTGCAGCCCATTCTGGGCTTACATTTCAGCATAGTAATGCCCGACCGCAGACGACAAGTGTTGGTACAACTTGCCTTCGCGCTTGCGAAATCCTACCTTGGCAGTCGGAGCCGCCTGATCGCCTAGTTGACAAGGTTTTGAGCATTATAAGCAGAGCCCTCCAACCAACTCGGGATTTTGACGATCTAACGCTCCAGTTAGGCAGCACATGACTCGATATCCCTTAGGAGGGCATCAACTATATTAATCAATGCCAATCCGAATAACTGTTTGCATAAGCGCCCGAGGTGGACCAACAAAGTATTGATTTAATCCGATTGTGAAACACTTTCCCTTGCATAAATCATCCAGTTTTTCTGAAACTGTGAACATTAGTCTCTGTGCATCACATCTACCGATCCCCTTCCCATTAGGGTAATTCTTTCGTTATGCGGCGTTTTTTTCTTTGAGTGTGTTTTCCAATACAGTGCGGACCTCATCTCTGCACGACAGTGGAAGCATTTTTCTACAGAGCTCTATTACATGATTAAATAAAAATTATGTACACAATGAGAAATTATTACTTCGTTACACCGGGGCTCAAAACACTCACCATTTATCCCAGCGCTTTGCTGTGATCCTTTCCGTTCTCATCCCCGCTTTTGTTTTCGACACTCATGCACTGAGTTCTAAGTAATTATTTTGTCATTAAACAGGGCAGCGAAATTAATTCCGCTAGGGTATATTTTGAAATGAAACAATGTTTATTGCGAAGTTCAGTGTTTAGTTGCATTTGCCTCTGCCTGCATTTGATACGCAGGGCTCTGCCAACAGCTTCACATAAACAAGCCAGGTACGGACATCACCACAAATCATAATAAATACGTGATTGTAAATTTTACTATATCATATATTCTTCAGTGCATGTTAATACGAGATCACCAATACGCGAAAAGAAGAAAGTCGCGCTGAGTTATTCACTGTACGTATTACAATGACAAGGTGGAAGGTTTTTCCACACGGCGTTGATATGAATGAAATATTCATTTTTTTCATTAGTACATATTGTACAATAAAATAAGCCATGTGTCAAACTATTTTGGTTAGCAGACTGTATAAAGTAATCGTGATCAATGTAATTCGTTTCATTGGATAAATTGAAAAAAAAAATTTGTTTGGACAGTTTATGGCCAATCCATATTCGTGTGCAGCTAGCAAAGGCTTGTTAGGAGTACGGTTTCTCATTTACACTTGATAATGAATGATCATGCATTAAAACTGCATCAAATAGTTGACCCCACATATACAACAAAAATAGAGGCACTGTACATTTTACGTAAACGATTTGTCAGGTAGGGTCGGTATCACTGTCAGACTGCTTGCTGACTATGCTGTTGTCTAGAAGATGATCTTCAGGAAATGCAGAAAAATATGGTCAAATTTCCATCTGGTATAAATAACGGCAGATCGCCTTAAGTGTGGATGAAGATAGTCCCTGTAAAAAAGAGAAAGAACCGAAAATATAGCCCACAGTTAACTGCGATCATCTGGAACAGATCACACAAATAATCAGGTTTAGGACTAAAAAGCAGTATACATAAAACCTGTTTTAGGCAAGATGAATTGAGGACAATGGTTTGTTACAAGGCTTCTGGAAAAGTGGAGTGCATTTTTGAAGTAAATCACATTCTAGGTGTTGGTGCGACCATTTCTAAAGTATTGCTCCTATGTGTGGAGTCACTACGGAGTAGGTGCGACAGCAAACATTGAATGAATTAGAAGACACCTTGCTATGATCGTAACTGAGCAGTATGCCCCTCATGAAAACGCAACACGAATGCTTGGATAACTTAAATTGACATCTTAGGAAGAAAGGCGAAGCTATTCTTTCGTCGTTCTGAGGTTAAAATTAGAGCTTGAATATTCCAAAAAAGGCATTTCTATCTACAGAATACGTCTCTCCACAATCAAACAGGGCAATTTCTTCCTTGCTCTTCCATGAGCTTGTTGGGAACTATGGGTATGTAATCAAACATAATCGCTCAAAGGGCATTTGTTTGTGGTCAGGTTTCGACCAGAAGTATCTCAGATCTCTTCATTCTTGGTGCCAAAGATGAATTTACGCTGCAAGGATTCTGCACGTATTTTGACGCCAGATTACCTGTATTGTTATATAATCTATGCAAACATGTTCCTTTTGCATACCAAATCAAAACATCTTGTGGCTTCTAAAGTATCCAAATAAGAAAAACAGTAACAATTCTCAGGAATAACGGCTACAGCGCCCATCAAGTGAATGAAGTGATTTCTGGGAAATATCAGAATAAGACCACTGACAAAGAGCAGGAAAAGAAACTTGCTTTGCTGCCATTCTGTGGCTCTGTGTCGGGCAAGATAAGCCGCCTGTTGAAAAACAAGATCAAATCAATCTTCAGGCCTCCAACGAAAATCCGTCAGTTACTGAGACCAGTTAAAGACGCAGTAGGTCTCAGAACACCTGGAGATTACGAAATACCCTACGAGTGTGGCCAGAAGTACATCGGACAAACAGTGCGCACTTTGGAACAACGCAGGAAAGATCATGAGAGGTATTATGGCCTACGCTATCCAGAGAAATCTGCGTTAGCTCAGCATGCGTTAGAAAACGGTCACCACATAAAATTTGTCGATCCCTCTGTCGTGGTTTGCACTAACGGCTTCTGGAACAGTTTAATAAAAGGAAGCTATTGAGATAAAAATTACCGCAAACAGCCTGAACAGAGACGGTGGCTTGCAGATAAGCGCTGCGTGGGATCCAACGATCGCGCAGTTGAAGAGGGCACATCGAACACCGACTCAAAACATGCCTATTTATGGCAATTTCAAGGGCACCAGTGACATCACAGCCGGAAGCTAGCGTATATAAGGGCACACCAACAGCCCACTGGCAGTCGTACCACTTGACAATGGCCAAGGAATGCTTGGCCAAAAGCTCGTGTAGTTTTAAGCAATTGACGCAGTTGGAAACCCGAGAACATTTTATTCAATGTTATCGCCGCGAGACTCTGCTTTCATACAGTAACTTCTAATTTGAATGTGAAGGTACCATCCTCTCAGGAAAGGAGATGAATGGTAGCAGAGAATTCACAGACTTCTGAGTTATGGGCCCAGGATGCTTCCACCTCGAGCTCCCAACCATGAAGGCATACGAGCGTCACACCATGTGAGACGGTACCATCCCATCACTGTTGGTGCTGTCTTCAAAGCTCCCACTGACGGTCTCAGTGCAGGCTGCGCGCACTTTGCGAGTAACGACCTTGTATGCTGAAAACACTGGGGGAACTACGGGGTCAGCTACCTGCCATCGATGCAGCAATCAAGAGTCTCTTCTGTGCAACAGCAAGCAACCATGATTGATTATCTGGAGTGACTGCCGAGACTGTCGAGACGTATCCACGTTGGATCCACTGTTTAGACTTGTCATCAACTGACTGTTTTGTGTCAGTACTGACCAGCTTCAATTTGTGTGATGGAATACTTTGTACAACGTGAGAGCACTTGTGTGTCTAGGGGCCACATGTTATTATTCAGTTGCTGATTGGTTTACGAAGATAGTTATTTTGATATCAGTCAGCCATTTTGAATTTGTAAAAATCTGCTTATTTTGCCGTGAGCTAGTGCTCACATACTTTATGTAACTGCGTTTAATTCGCTGCTTGTCAGTGGGTATATGATTTATTCACATGTGTGTTATTAACTGTTGGTCAGCAGATAATAGATTCCTGTAAGTAGTTTATTGTGCTGTTGGACAGCAGGGATGATGGTAACGTTAGTTATTACATATTTTTGACACGTTCCCCTTTGGCGGCTAATAGTTATCACGGTGTGAAATTGATTTGGGATTTCGGAATTTCGTGCTGGAGGTAGTAGTGGCCATATGCGAGTGTGTGATACATGATCTCAATTGGTTTTTAAGATAGTGCAAGGACTGACAATTCCTTTTAAAATAAATTCGTTGAAAACATCAATCTGTTCTTCTTGAGACCTTTATTCAAGCTGAAGGCTGAGTAGTGAGAATCATTGGAAGTTGTATTTTGTAAATCTGTGCTGGTATTTTAATTGTGGTGGTCAGTATATTGTGTTTCTTTAAATGCTTGAGAAGACTGTAAATGAAAACTGGGAGCACACCCGTTGGGAGTGGTACAGTCATCTAAATTTTTAAGAGTACAATTTTCTTTTAAAATTTGTTCACCAAAAATGCTTGAAATTGCCCTGAGCACTATGCGACTTAACATCTGAGGTCATCAATTCCCTAGGACTTAGAACTACTTAAACCTAACTAACCTAAGTACATCACACAAATCCATGCCCTAGGCAGGATTCGAACCTGCCACCGCAGCGGTCGTGCGGTTCCAGACTGAACCCCCAGAGCCGCTCGGCCACATCGGCCGGCATGTGTGCACACCTCTCAAACCGACACCAACTCTCCAAATCCTAGTTCCGCTACACTAAATCTTGTAATACATATTTGATTTACATTTTACCCTAAGTGTTTCTGTCTTTGGCAGTACTACACTCTGGTGCATATTATCTTACAGGTACTTTTACATGTTTATGATAAATATCTATGACAAGAACCGTTATGTGTTTGGTTTTAGTAGTCCGACAGTTACTTGATTATCATTCTGGTTGACAATGGGTCTATTGTAACTACATACAGTCCCATGAAATGATTGAAAGCACCGACTGACGTTCAATGAGTAGTACAGAACGCATGAGCTGGAAGCGTTGCGTAGTAGCTTCATTGTGGAGCGAAACTCAGTGCTCACGTATTCCCCGTATACCGATGTGTAAGGGTTTACTCAGCAAAACTGATGTCGTCAGAAGTTCGATAAACTTCCGCTAAAATACGTGTTCTGAAGCGTGCAACGTTACCTTATGAATACTCTTCTGAGTAGCTTCCCCAATCACCATTCTATGTGGGCAAACCAGTTGTGACTTCACCTGATGCTGCCTACAACTTAGGTAACTGTACTATGCACGGCTCTGTTTAAAAGGAATACTCGAGAATATCGTAAGGTCAAGCCGTACACCTTTGCTTTGATGCCCAGTAAGTAGCTAAGACGCTACAAATAACAGCCTGTAGCTGTGATCCTGAAGTCAAATAGTCTATCATTGGCTATAATTGCGAATTAAGAAAATTAACAGAATTATTAAGTAAAAAACGAGTTAAGAATAAATAAAAGGGGCTTTATTCTAACGTCCGTAACTGATGTAGATGTCCTCGGAGAATTCTGTTCAAAAATGTTTATTCAAGAAAGTTGATATTAAATAAACAGATAGTGTCATACGCTAATCAGTTATAATACAGACAGAAATTAAATCCAGTAAAGGTGCATTGAGAGCGATACGAGAACGGTAGCAAAATCCTGAACTCAAATAGTCATAAAAGACACGTGGAAACTAGGATTATTTGGTGATCGTAATACATGTAACGTTCGCCAACTCAAAATAATGCACAGTTCAGTATGTCAATTTACATAACACCACACGACAGATAATGAGTAGAAACTTCTACTCTTTCTAGCCCCTGTTTCATAACGCAAGTGGATGAGTTAGAGTTACGCATTGCAACACATCCATGCCTCATAAAAATTACTGTTCCTAGAAAAGTTAGTCTTCTAGCTGCCATTCACTAGAATCAGTCACCTAGACGAATGTTTGCATTATTCCACAGGCAGGTTTTGTCTTCTTCCAGAACTCAATGTGAAAAGTGTCTTCTTCAAGATTTCAACGTAAAGTGTTCGAATCGCTCACTTGAGTGCACTAGTCGAAAACTGTCCATCACCACTTGGCGTCAATTGTATTCCGCCACTCTCTGCATCTCCATTGGCCGAGGGCCATTCGCACGAAAAATATATCGTTCTTATGTTCCACAGACACATTTTGACTCAAACTGACCACATTCTGCTCCAAACTAACTTATTATAACAATAATTAAATAAAGAATTATTATAATCTTTCGGTCACACAAAGACCATTCACAACAATTATAAATAACAGTTTCCTCACACACTATGTGACCAAAAGTATTGTGGCACCTGGCTGAAAATGACTTACAAGTTCGTGGCACCCTCCATCGGTAAATCTGGAATTCAGTATGGTGTTGGCCCACCATTAGTCTTAATGACAGCTTCCACTCTCGCAGCCATACGTTCAATTATATGCTGAAAGGTTGGGGAATGAGAGCCCATTCTTCACAGACTGCTGCACTGAGGAGAGGTATCGATGTCGGTCGGTGAGGCCTGGCACGAAGTCGGCGTTTGAAAATATCTCAAAGATATTCTATGGGATTCAGGTCAGGACTCTGTGCAGACCATTCCATTACAGGGATGTTATTGTCGTCCAACCACTCCGTCACAGGCCGTGTATTATGAACAGGTGCCCGATCGTTTTGAAACATGCAGTCTCCAACCCGATTTACTCTTCAACAGTGTATAGCATCGGTTCTTCGAAAACGTAAATGTTAAATGAACTTACCGATATGTAACTACAATGGATCCGTGTACGTACTCATAGAATTTTAATTACTATTATCTCTGTATCCTAGTATATAAGAAAAAGACTTCTTTGTTTCACGCTCTTGTCTTCTTCCTTGTCTTCCTGGTCTTGTTGGTTCTGATGTCCTATCTGATGGTCGCATAGAGACCACAATTTGTAAATAATATAACTATCTGCAGCGCTATTATCAATTTTATCTAATATATATGCAATTATTTGTGGTAGAATATGTCTCTTGTTGGAAGCAGAAAGTGCCTTCTCTGACCCATGATTCATTTACGTAATAATTAAATGTTGTCCGGGTCATTTTGTGTAAGTTAACTGTTGTAGCAATGACGTTAATGATAAAAACGCTTTTAATAGTCATTTCTTGCAAGAAGTATTGAAGACAATAATATTAATAACTACAGAAAGGCTTCTTGTAATATTTTCCATTTCATTTTTTAGGCCAGACGTACAGTTTTATGAATTATAATGTTCATTAATGTATACGCTGCCATTGCATATAGGCAGCTATACTGGAGCATCACGCCTCATAGAAAAAGAAATAATTAAGCAGTTATTTAACTGGTTTATCGCCTAAAAGAAATTCTTTTTTCTTTATCCATCGTTAGTACGACGGATGTCCTCACGTTGGAACACGTATGATATTTCTGGCGATAGAGCCCTGAGAAACAATTAGGCGTGGCTTCTAAGCGACATAATAGAGAACTTTTTACAAAACATTTTCGTTTCTAATTATCAGAATAATTTATTTCATTCTCTTATGAAAGAAGGTTACGCGATAAGCGGGAAGAAAGATGGTGCTTAAAACATCGATGTAGGCCTGTGATGTTATAGTGCCACGCAAAACAACAAGGGATGCAATCCCCCTCCATGAAAAACACGACCAAACGATAACACCACCGCCTCCGAATTTTACTGTTGGCACTACACATGCTGGTAGATGAGGTTCACCGGACATTCGCCATACCCACACCCGGCCGTCGGATGGCCACGTTGTGTACCGTGATTCGTCACTCCACACAAAGTTTTTCCACTGTTCAGTCGTCCACTGTTTATGCTCCTTACACAAAGCGAGGCGTCGTTTGGCATTTACCGGAGTGATGTGTGGCTTATGAGCAGCCGCTCGACCACGAAATCCAAGTTTTCGCACCTCCCGCCTAACTGTCATAATACTTGCAGTGGATCCTGATGCAGTTTGGAATTCCTGTGTGATGGCCTGGATAGATGTCTGTCTACTACACAATACGACCCTCTTCAACTGTCGGCGGTATCTGTAAGTTAAGAGACGAGGACTGCCTGTACACTTTTGTGCTGTACGTATCCCTTCACGTTTCCACTTCACTTTTACACCGGAAACAGTGGACATAGGGAGTTTAGGAGTGTGGAAAACTCGCGTACAGTCGTATAACACAAGTGACACCCAATCACCTGGCCACGTTCGATGTCCGTGAGTTCCGCGGAGCGCCCCATTCTGCTCTCTCACTATGTCTGCTGAGTACTGAGGTCGCTGATACGGAGTACCTGGCAGCACACTACACCTAATATGAAAATATTATCTATTTGGGGGTGTCCGGTCACTTTTGATCAAATAGTGTATATAAATAAATTCATCCGCGAGCGAAATCACGTTAAACTACAACAGATTGTCGCTAACCTTCCTTCCACAAGGCCGTGTCGTATACGATGTTTAGATGAAAAAATTATTTTCTCCTTATAAATCAGATTCATATGGTTTTCACACATAAATACATGTTAGAGATGATATTTACAAATTGTATAAATTTTGTTTAATCAGAAACAAGCTGGTTTACTTGTTTACCAAACTACAAATTTGATAATTTCGGAAGAACTTTTTATCTTTAAGAACACATGTTTTTATTTGAATTTATTTAGTCATATGCATTAAGGGCAAATCACTCTCTAGTGTTCGCCAGAAACACTTGCACTTGATGCGCAGGTAGCTCCCTCTTCCACTCATTTTCCATCCGCGAAATGAACATTTTCCTGGCCTTTCTGTTGCTGAACGAGTTGGTGACGGTGCATCTATTGGCATTTGTATTCCTAGGACGCTGCATATTTCTTTTCTCAGTGTTTTACTGATGTGGGGATTTGTCATCCTGTTCTTCATGTGTGATTTAACCAGTGCAAAAGAAAGTTTCGTCAAAAACCCTTCCCTACAACTGTTGCTTTTATGTTGTTGCGGTATGTTTAGCCTGTAGATTGCACAGGCATTTACTGCTGATGCATCTAAAATGCCAAAGAAGTGTCACAGATGCCGACGATTTGTCAGTCTTTTGGCAGATTTTGCGTGACATTATTTATCTAAAACGTTCATGCCCCCTTCATTCAAATTATAAGATTCGACAACGGTAGGTTTTTGGTAGATTTGCTCAATTTCGGATGTGGAGTGGTTGGATGACACGAAGACTGCAGTTTTATTTTCTTCAGACAGAAAGGAACAAGCATCATCGTATAGAAATGGTTCAAATGGCTCTGAGCACTACGGGACGTAACTTCTGAGATCATCAGTTTCGCAGAACTTAGAACTACTTGAACCTAACTAACCTAAGGACATCACACACATCCATGCCCGAGGCAGGATTCGAACCTGCGACCGTAGCGGTCGTATATAAATTTTTAAGAATTGTTATTATGTTCTTTGTCATTTATCATGGATGGAGGAAGTTCCCTTTTGTTCTTCTGTGGTGTATCGACTAAAGTGAGCTTTCTTTTATTTAATTTTTCAACTAATGCACAAGAGGAGAACTCGTTGTCGGTCGTCACTTTTCTCTTGTTTCCGTTAAATATTTGGAACACACTGTGTCAGCCCATCACAAAAATACAGTGATCATCAGACAACATTTATCTAGTTTTTGGGATAGAGACATAAGAAAAAGCATCTTCTCGTTGTTGTTGTTGTCTTCAGTCCTGAGACTGGTTTGATGCAGCTCTCCATGCTACTCTATCCTGTGCAAGCTTCTTCATCTCCCAGTACTTACTGCAACCTACATGATTCTGAATCTGCATAGTGTATTCATCTCTTGGTCTCCCTCTACGGTTTTTACCCTCCACGCTGCCCTCCAATGCTAAATTTGTGATCCCTTGAAGGCATCTTCCCATAAAGCTCAAAAGGTCTCATCAGTAATGACGTATTCTGAATGGGTGTAGTATTCAAATTATGTCAACTAACATTTTCCACAGTTCCCAAAATGCACCAAAATTATTGCTTTCTTTTCTAAGATCCCTTGTAACTTTTGTATGAAAATGTACTGCACTCTGTAGAAATTCAAATCACTTTTTGTCATCGTGCGTCGAAACAAAGTTAGGCCCTAAATGTGAGAAAATATGTCCTTTACAGTCAGTCCAGAAATGTTTGGGCCCCAAACGTGAGCAACAGGCCTATAAGAGCCGGGGCACTTCTGCCGATGTACCTTCATGTAGACTGGTAAACCCTTACTCTTCGTAGGTGTATTTCACCAATAAGTCAATCATTCCAGCAGTGATAAATAGCGAAAATATTTCAAAATATTTCACTGTCTTCAACAGGACCTTTCCCCTACCTGTACTTCCTGGATAATGGGTAATTATGTTTTTTCGTGGAATACGTGAAAAAATGCATATAACCAAATAGTTTCGAAATCTGCCCCAAGTTCTATATTTCCCATGTCACTCAGAGAAAAAAATTCATCCGCAGAAAAACCAGACGTAGCTTCATCAGAGAGTGAAATGGTGTCTTCCACATCATCTCCATTTTGTAAGATTACATCTCCCGTTTCACTACACCAGCCGCTGGTGCTGTCTTCAGCCTGTTGCAATATCAATTCTTGACGAATTCTTCTTCTGCTGCAAACCGCTGATAGTCTACCATAGTAATGACGGTAAAAAATCGAGAAGTAGCGCTTTAGGCTTCTCCTGCACAATGAAAACTATGATAACATAGGTCACACGGATGAGTCGTAACCGACATCGGGGCTGAGTAGTATCTAAATCATGGAACTAACCGGAGGTCGACTTATCTATCCACGATACTGTCTTTCGAACTTCTGCCTGACGGGGGAATCCAAGGTCACAGTCCCACAACACTAGCACTGTTTGCTGTGCAAACGAAAACAAACAATACGTGTCGGATACGATACCACCTTGTGCAGGAAAGTTAAATATTCTTTAAAGAATTTTTTTATGCCTGCTTGGTAGAAACATCTTTTGACACTATTTTCAGTTGTGGTGTCAGTTACCACATATGATAAGCAACTTCTTAAATCACCATCGATTGTCGACGGTAATTATACTTAAGTAAAGTTTTATTTAAGCAAACTGAAATTAATTACTTGTTCCTCAAATAACTACAACGATATGACAAGACAAAAGGTATTCGTGCTGAATTCAGTTGCGATGTTGTTGCTGAGGATACAATGTTCGGACTACAACCATTATTGCATAGTCAAAAAGCTACAAAAACATAAGAAATATCAATAAATAAAATAGTTAGAAATATGTAGCTGTCAGGGATGAGAGCTACAGTGTGATGCTATCGCCTAAGATATCGTTTGTTGAAATCCCACGAAGCTTTAAAGGTTGTGACTTCTAAGGTTTGTTCCAAAAAAATTAGCAGTGTAAAATATTAACTTCTGTAGTTTTTAAGGTACTGAGTACAGTATTGTTATCTGAGATCGCCAGTGTATTCACATTTACTTTATTGTGTAACTGTGATTTATTATAGAATTTCTAAGAGTTGTAAGTAGCCATATTTAAGAATGTGTGACACTCCAAATTTCTGGTGCATCACCTATTCTTCAGCTAGGCGAGCAACTGCGCACAAAATTCTCTCCACTGGGGATTATCCCACTTTGCTGACCCGGGGTGTCGCGCCTTAGGCCCCGAGACCTGCAACCAGCATTCAGCTGAGCTAACTACCTCACCTCCTACCAATTCTAGGTGGCTAAATAGTTCGCCTTAATACGTGTAATGTTACTCTTCTCCACTTCGTGTAGCCCACTATTTCACTAACCTGGCATATTAAGTTGTAACAAATTTGAAATACATACTCAACACAACAAAAAAAGAAAAAAAAGAAAAAAGATATAGAGAGAAGTTTCATATCTTTAAAATACAATCTTTTGCATAAACCAAATATGTAGAGCTATCAGGTACAAGACACAAACAAGTTGCGTAAAGATTTCTGATCGCGAATGTAAATTCAGTCTTTGCATCATCATAAAATTACTCGTTAAATAACTCTTGTTGAGAAGAATAGTTTGGTCATTGCACTACACTTTAAAGAGGCCAAAGTATTATCTTTATTATTTAAGAGTCCAAAATGATGTTTTAGGTGTAAAACGTAACTTACACATTAGTCGCGCACCTCCAGTAGCCTTCAGTTAGTAAACAGTAAATCAGATTGCCTATTTCTTTGTGTCAACTAGCACTGCTTGCTAATTAGTATAGTATTTTATGGAACATGTGTCTTGTGCAGCTTCATTTAAGCCTAAATAGAAGTCTCAGCTGCATACTTAGCATATTATTTCAGTAGAACACATGTGCTTTGCGTAATTATAGAAAAATTTTGGTGTGAAAGTACTGCCTGTAGACCCATTTCATATTTTGAAATCATTTGTTTCTGAGTGAAAATAACGTTCTGCCATTTGACAGGAACATTGTGATATTGACGTAGTTTTCGAATAGATTTCAGATATAAAATTATTGGAAGTTCCACACTTTATGTATTTTAGAAATAGAAATAATACTGTAGCTCATGACATAAACTACATGTTTATGTGTGTTTTCCCTGATGTCTTTACATAAATTTACTCCTGGAGTTTAGGTTGTGACATAATCATTTTGTCTGTGTTTTTACATATTTTAGGTGTGAAATACTGTAAGTTACACCCTCCAAGTAGTTTGGAACATGGAGTCACTTTGCGCTATCTTGCTTCTCTTAGATTTCCACTGACTGTGTTATTGAGGAAAAGGGGTGTGGTTTGTGACGTCATGATGACATCATAGAAGCGGATACGTCACTTACGATGTCACATTCGACGTTAGGCGTTCAAGGTCAATTACCACGTGACTTTACAAGTGCTCTAGGTTGGACAAAGTGACTCATAGTCGGCATAACTAATCTACTCGTATTTATTGTGCTCTTGTCAAGACATGGTTGTACATCATTTATTAATGCAGTGTCCTATACTTTCTATAAAACTTTCAAAATCGTATGTGCATCCCATACCCTGCCTCTGGCTCTCCTTTTCTCAGTTTCATTTATCTTCTTTTTGTGCCAATGCAAGATGAGGCCTTACTGTTTGTTCCATCTTCACTATATCTTCCTCAGCGTTCCCACCCACACTCCTTCTTTCAGTATGATTGTATTTATCGCTTGACGAGGGATTCTCCGAGGTGGCATAAACAGTACATGTTTTTCTGGCCCTGCTTTCATTGGATTACTTTTTTAGTTAATTGCTGTAACGCCATTTTCTTCCTTACTTCTTGATTTCTTATTTTGTCTTCTCTTGTGCAACCTTTCAGTGATCTAAGAAACTACGTATCTGAAGTTACAAGTTGTCTTAAGTCTTTTGATCTTAATGTCCAACCTTCTGCTCCACATACTTTTGTGGGTCGTGTTACGTTTTTATGTTGATAGATACTAATTTTTTTATTTATGTCTCACTATGCTTAGAAAGTTAAATCACAACCAATATAACTGAAATGAGACACCTGTCCTGTTATTATGGTGCTAATGATTTCTTAGCCCTTACTGGGTATTTATGCCCACTAATTCGTTTTTACTGTTGATCTCCAGGTTATTATTTAGGATTACATTGACTAATCTATTTACACTACCATTATTTGTAATTCATTGTCACTATCCTGCATGATTATCTGGTCTTCAGTAAACAACACTGCATTTAGGAATTTACGTGTCCAAATTCTTGTAGCCTGAGGTATCCTGTCCTTTATCCGTACCCTGAGAAGATCGTCGATGAACAGTGTAGATGACATACTACAGCCTTGCCTTCCTCCTTCGTTTATTTCTATTTCTTCTTTCAGCTCTTTTCCTTTATCCTGTCTTATTTCGGTGTTTTTTTATAAACCTTGGCATACTTTTATCAGATGCATGAGATAACCTCTTTTCTTTGTTATTGACTAGAGATGCTTTTTCATAGTAGAGAAATGCTAGTTGTGTTATTATTATAAGAGGAATCCAGAAGACTGATACACCTCTAATTATTTGTATTCCTTCGGTCTCCTTTTTGAAACACTGAAATAACGTAAGCGCGTATCTATTCTTTT
The DNA here is from genome assembly GCF_023897955.1 of Schistocerca gregaria. Classification (NCBI taxonomy): domain Eukaryota; kingdom Metazoa; phylum Arthropoda; class Insecta; order Orthoptera; family Acrididae; genus Schistocerca; species Schistocerca gregaria. The sequence continues at coordinate 718,657,437 of NC_064921.1, read as the reverse complement.
TTTTCTTTCACATGTTCGTCAGCACATGTTATAATGATCGAGCAGTCTGAATTCTAGAAACTTTCCGCCATATATTATCACCTTTGAGACTGTTATGTGTAATCCAGGTGATTTTTTTAAATTTTTTGTCTCTTGGCTGTCTATTTTAATTCTATCGGATCTACTCCTTGCTCTGCTTCCATTGACCTTCGTCATCTGAATTACACAATAGTTTTTCATCGTGATTTACCTGTCCTCTGGAGGAATTATATTTATACTTGTAGTATCTTTATCGACTCTTTTTAGATATTTGTTTGTATGCTATGTTGAGGTATTCCCATGGCAATCAAGATTAAAACCGTTAAAATGTGTGTGAAATCTTATGGGACTTAATTGCTAAGGTCATCAGTTCCTAAGCTTAAACACTACTCAACCTAAATTATCCTAAGGACAAACACACACACCCATGCCCGAGGGAGGACTCGAACCCCCACCGGGACGAGGCGCACAGTGCATGACTGCAGTGCCTGAGCCGGCCGCGGTGGCCGAGCGGTTCTGGCGCTGCAGTTCGGAACCGCGGGACTGCTACGGTCGCAGGTTCGAATCCTGCCTCGGGCATGGGTGTGTGTGATGCCTTAGGTTAGTTAGGTTTAAGTAGTTCTAAGTCCTGGGGGACTTATGACCTAAGATGTTGAGTCCCATAGTGCTCAGAGCCATTTGAACCATTTTTTGCAGTGCCCGAGACGGCTCGGCTAATCCCGCGCGGCAGTCAAGATCCCCATGTTTGTCTCTCACAGAACACATGCAGAACTATCTTTGAAGTCAGCTTCGTTCTGGCGTTAGTATCCTTGTCGTTTTGGCGTTAGTATCCTTGATATAAAGGACGAGTCACAGTTATTGAGCGCCAGCTTTCGTAGGAGAGAATACAACAGCTTTATGAAAAACGCTTCTCAGCTGAATCAAATGGTTCAAATGGCTCTGAGCAATATGGGACTTAACATCTATGGTCATCAGTCCCCTAGAACTTAGAACCTAACTAACCTAAGGACATCACACAACACCCAGCCATCACGAGGCAGAGAAAATCTCTGACCCCGCCGGGAATCGAACCCGGGAACCCGGGCGTGGGAAGCGAGAACGCTACCGCACGACCACGAGATGCGGGCTCAGCTGATTCAGTGCACGTTTCCCGGCCAGACGGTGCTCAGTATCGCACTGATAAGTGGGAATGTACTACGAAGTTCTTCACAAATTTGGTTCGATTTTGTGATTACTGAAATAACATCACGTACCCTCTCAAACCATGAAGTTTGTTTACGTTTCCTCCTCCTGTTATAGTTACTTCATTTTTTTTTGTCAGGCGTTGTACATTCTTATACTCATAACGTCAGTCACGAATCAGGCTCACATATCTGTGTCATAATTTCCCATTAAGTTATTTCTAGTTTTCCTCTCTCTTCGTCTTCTACAAAGAGTTGCAGGTTCTCAGTTTTACATTACCATGATGTTCACTGACGTAAACATGAGGTTGAACTATAATAGTCGACAGCTGACAGTACTTTCACACCCTGGTGGCTTCTGAAACACTGTTTCCCTTCGTGAAGGCCAGCCTCCAGACGTTAAAACCAGAGCTTTGCATCATAACTAACACAACCACTACAGGAAAGCTCCGTAGAAAAGTTATGTTTCGAAAAGTTAAGCGCTGTACAAAGTATTCTCACCTCTTAAATGTCTAACTAATGTATCTAAGAGCGACAAAGGAAACAGTGGTAGTTTCGTGACATCAAGTATTTACACTTCGCATCTGACAGCAAGCTAATCCCTATAAGTGACTCACTTGGTGTAGCGGTAATGGGTGGAAACCCTTTCAGATCATCAGACAGCAGGGACATCTTGATTAGTAATAAAAATTGGATAAGTATTGTCAGTATCCAGAAACAAGGGAGTGGCACATCTATAACCAGCGGAAAATTGCTCCTTTCGGAAAAGAAAGAGGGGAGTATGTTCTGCTTTAAAAGCCTCTGACAGAAAAGTGAGGAACCAGCTGCCTCAATCCTCATTCCACCTTAATCAATAAAAATTTTGGCAAGCAAACATATTCGCGCTCTTTTAACGCAGAACACTCTAAATCCTTTTGTCTACTCTCTCTTTATAACTAACCCTTCATATGCAGCATCTTCTTCTCACTGCCAGTCTATGTATGTCTCTCTCACTGTCTTCTTTTTCTCCTGCTGGTTTATAGTACATACCACTGTCATTGTCTTCTCTCTCATGTACACTATCTCCTTTTGTCTTTTTGCTCTTTGGCACTGTCTCCACTATACCTCGAGACCTCACTTCTGGGTGGTCCAACTTACAATATACTCTATACAAACGTGATTCAAAACACCATAGTGCAGCTGTTTAAATTCACCTATTGGGTCCAGACCCTCCAAGCCTATTTATGTTCTCCACTCAACTCTATTTTTCATTTCCACTGTCTCCTCTCTCTTTTTCTCCCACAGTTTCCATCGCCGTCCACCTACATTTCGGTCTTACTGCCACTGTTTCTCACCTACCACATATTCCCTTCATTTCCCTGCTACACTAGGACGTGTCGGTTACATAGAATGAATTATTTCGATCCGTAATAATTTGTCACTTTGTTTATAAACTTTCACACATTTATATTCTTTGACAGCTATAAAGAACAAATAAGTGCACAAAATATAAGTTTGACACAAAATGGTTAGTTTTACAGTTTTTTGGATTTCGCTCATCGATGGCAGTTCATAGAAAACTTGCAGCTTATAATTTGTGTCTTACAATAGTAAATATGTTGCTAATGTGTCAAAAACTAACATGTTGAGCCCGTGGCTGTGTGCAAAATATAGGTTGACTGTTACACAGAAGATTACAGCAAACAGCCACTTTTTAAAATGCTATTTATTTATTTAAACGGGCCGTTACCAGTTTCGAACCGATACGTTTATCTTCAGACGCCTAGTTAACGTTTTACATTACGTGAATTAGCCATCTGAAGATGAACATATCTGTTCGAAACCGGTAATGGCGTTGTTTAAATAAATAACTATCATTGTAAAAATGGTCGTTTGCTGGAATCCTCTGTGTAAGGGTCAACCTATAGTAAACATGTTAAATAAATAGTTTACTGTATTTTCAGGCTTTCCAGTTTTACATAATTTTTGGGAGTCATTTTAAGATTTTTTCAGGCATTTTAAGACCCTTCTTTGTTAGCCCATATTTCGCCACTGCAGTACCACTTTAGGCATATTTGTACAGGTGTAAAACGCCCATAAAACAGACAGTGCTTGATTAAGGTTTGTTGGTGAAACAATTCTCATTAAAAACAATGTTTGGTGAAGTAGAACCTATGCGATAACCCAAGAACCCTTGCCATGTGTTCACTATCTGATTTATACTACATTTAGGCCTCAGACCGGATGTTACTTGCATATTTTACGGTAATAAGTACGGTATCTTTCCTCTTCTGCATGTCTGTAACGAATCGTAATATCGAGAAAGTTTCACTGTTCTCCTAAATCATCATCATAATAACATATAGTAAAAATTTTTACAATATGCCATGACAAGAAATTACAGAATTGGCCATTCCTACGAATGGTTTCAAAAGATCATGGTTTTCCGATATTTTCTCAGGAACCGTCCATAAAGAAATAGTGTTTTCGCAAGTCACCTAAGATCCACCCTAGATCACACCTAATGGTAAAGAAACAACCCATTTGCTCAATTTGTCTGGGTAGGAAGAAGTGTGTAATGTTTAATTTTGACCCTGTAATGTAGGATTTGCTACACTATGCCCGTTCTTCCAATCGGTTTACAAATTGTCACTAGGTCGAGGGCTATCCAAAACACTGTCGGGTACTGGCCGCTATCGTCACAAAAGCTTTTTTTATTTGGATTACCTGTAGTGTTAACGCTATCGATTACACCGCTGAAAATCATGCAGGGCTTGTAATTATTGCTCTCTGATCATGACAGAATGCAATTACTGTCTCATCAGAGGTGCATATACTGCACAATTTAGAGGCAATACTTTACCCTTAGCATGCAACTACGGATATAATGTTTCTCCTGTCATACATGTAAGAAATAAGAACTTCTACCTCCATCAAAACCGTGCTACCTTCAGACAGATTTGTTGTATTGGCCGAATAGATCTTGAGTCTGTAAAGGCTAGTCATGGCCTCAAACCCGCACGCATTTACAACAGCCCAAGTTAATGTGGCAGTAGTTACAAGGAACGTTCTGTTTTAAGCGTTTCGCAGCGCTATGCAGAACCTCAGCGGCACTTTAAGAAAAATTTACTGTTTCCAAACACAGCAGACAAGTATTTAAGGCCAACTCTATATTACTGGGACTCAGTCATCAAACAAGCTCCATTGTTCTCTTTTTCTCTTTTGTTCGTACTTTTCATTCTCTATCTACAAATGTAGAGGGTGCGGCTCCAGGAATGGGCACCAGATACTTTGCAGCCATATACCAGTACAGCTGGTCAGAATCTGGGGACAGGAACTAGTTTAACACACTTTTGTTAGCTCACTTTATTTTCTGTCTGATTGTTGGTTACAAATTTTCAAGCTGATTTTAAACTGACTTCCCGATGAGCTATCAACTATTTTGAGCATAGCTCAGAACAGGGTGATAGTGCAGTAGTGTGGGGATACGAATCATGTACTTGTAATAAGGATAGAGAGGGGGTGATAAACACGGTGAAAAAGAGGTATAATACAGAGCTCCGCCTATCTAACCTGAGGTCTTGTACGATGGCTCTGAGTTTTAGATTGCGTCACAGGCCTTACGGGCTTAATGTGTGTAAATTTCCTGCTGCGGGAAAAGTCTGTGACAACATCTTCGATTTACAGTTGCAGATCTGTAACATGTGAAGCAATTTCTACCAAAGTGATCACACTTGTCACTTGCAACTTGCAAAAAAAAAAAAAAAAAAAAAAAAAAAAAAAAAAAAAAAAAAAAAAAAAAAAAACCTCTAGTGGTTAGATATCCTAGGACTGAGGATAGGTGTGAAGAGGGATAATATGAAAGCATAATTCATAAATTTCAACCAAATTTGGTACATACATGCCGCATTTTACCGCGTTTTTATCGTTTTTATTCACTCGCACACTTGTGAGTTTTTCTGTGAGGTACATATTTTACAACTGATTTTAGACTTATTTCCCAATGAGGCAGAAACTTGAAACTTTCAGCATAGCTCATAATTGGATGACGATGCGATAATAACTGGTTTACTTTTCTGGTGTGAGTACCATTGCCATTCCCTCTTTTCCTGTTACAGTTGCGGATAATTTGCGAAATGAACGATTGATGGTATCCCTATGTGAGCTCAAATCTATCAAATTTTTACTTTAGGGGTCTATTCCCCAAACGTACATTGGAGGAAACAATACATTGGTTAATGAAGGTGAAGAGAAACTGAAGGAAACCTTTATTTTACCACATATCTCTGTTCTAAACTCATCAAGATATTTGAAATCGATGGAAAAATTTCGCATACACCAGATTAAAATGCATAAAAAGTAACACTTTTTTAAAATCGGACTACGAAGTATAAAATAATTTCTCCTTATCCCTATCGATTCCTAGCCCCATACAGGTAATTCTTAAAGCCTGTGACTGTGAACTTTTATCATCTATCAAAATACTCGTAAGATTTATCACGAAAAAATTGGGACGCATCCATTACATAACTGATGCATGACTAACTTCACCTGCTAACTATTATGTGTTGCATGGCACACACGTTTTTTGTTTTAAATCTTACTGGTATTGTCATAACTATCAGCAAATTCACAATCGTAAATTTTCAGAGCTGTGTGTATGGGGTTAGAAATTTGCGTATGACTAGGTACATACTATTTTATACTTTTTAGTACTGTTTAAAAACTGTTACGTTAAATAACTACTTACATTTAATTAATTATTTATTTTAAAGCTAGATCAGTATGTTCCAGAGAAGAATATGAGTACGTACTGTTCTTCATGAGCACATAGAGTAAAGTCGATGACTGAAATTATAATGTGTCAAGAACTTCATTCAAGATACGAGATCCGCCCTGTGAAAGGCGTGGAAGTGTGCCCATTGTACAAGAGGTTGCATACGAATTTGTAAAGTATTATTCATCGCGATGGAAACAAAGATGAAGCGAGTGACGTTTCATCGCTAACGCCAATGTTAACTATGCTCGCAGACGGCACTGCAGCACCAGTTACCTCTGTGTGAATCCGTTGACATCATACGCAATGAACTGCTATTCTAACAGAGATACATTGCTGAAGGCTCAAATTTTCGTTGACAATTAAGGCGTTATGTGTACAGAAAACAGTTAATTATGTTTAACTTTCCTGTTATTCTTAGTAAACCCCAACCTATGGCGATGCAAACTCCCATAATGAACACATTTTTGCACTAAAAATAATTGTTTTACTAGCTTATCTTGCTCCGTGGAGCTCCCACACTGTCTCGTAGCCACACAATGTAATCGCTGGTCTGACCCAAACATGATGTTTCCTCTAAATGAATCGATGCTCTATCTGCTGTGTTGCGTCGAGTGTAGTTATTTCCAGCACATCCTTACACACGGCTGAAAGCTGTTATGTAGCACGCATCTGGCATATGAGGTTTCATTTTGGAGTACCTAGTCGGAGTCAGCTGTATGAGGCATCTCCCAGATAGAAAATATCTGCGGTTTTTGCGCGACTGGAACATTGATCGGTGGCCTAATTAATAGCCCACCCTCCTGTCAGTTCCTTTCCTCCTCTGGGACTTGGATTCGACAGCAATTAATGAGCGCCACACTCCTGTAACCTCAGTCCTTGCGCTATGCTTTTTACATAGCCTTCCAGCTTGTTCAGGGCATTTGCGTATTCTCTTTCTGTTGCTCTGGTAATCAGTTTTACTAGAAAAGATGAACATTCTGTAAGCACACTAGACCAACGCTTTGATATTACTTCGATATTGATTTTTAATAAAAAATTTCGGGGGCCCTGTCAGCAACTGTATAAATATTAATTTTAATTTTAATAATCAACAGCCTCAGTTGCACCGTTTACCTAGAATTTACATAGGTTTCAGTCGGAATAACCCACCCTTCTTCAAAATAACAGTAACTCCCGTTTGTCCATAGTGGACATCGTCTAGCTAAAACTACAATTCCATAAGTTATCGTCAGACTATAAAACTTATCTGGAATTGACTCGGCCCCAGTTCGCGACCGCGATGCGGCAGCCACGAGTGCTGTACTGGAAAATTTTCGTAGTCTGACGATAATTAATGGATTTGTAGTTTTACCTTGACGATGTCCACTATGGACAAACGGTAGTTACTGTTATTCTGAAGAATGTTGGGTTATCCCGACTGAAACCTAGGTAAATTCTAGGTAAACGATGCAACTGAGGCTGTTGATTATTAAAATTAAAATTGTTTTTAATTATTAGTTTTTGCATGCATTGATGAGGTCCTCTATTTCCCCACGAACGAATCTCGTTCCCTCCACACGTCTCCTACAAACAGCTTTTTCCCAGTAATACGCGTTGCACATCCCTGGATTTGTAGTCGAACACAACTATTTACTATTGATGCTCCCACGAATTCCGTATTAAGTAGAACAGGGTGACATAACGCAATTATAACTTATAAAATGTCCCTTCTCTTGGTTATGATTGTGTAAGGTTGTATATATTCACATCCTCTGATTCTTCATCATGTATTATAATTTTGTCGACTCAGCGTCAGAGAGCTGTACAAGAACCTCATCAGCAGTTCTTTAAACCACAACTGACAGTTGGTCTTGTGACACATCTTTCTGGGGAGGACAACCTCATCTAAATGACGTGAACAACAATACAAAACACTCAACACCCAATAATCAGTCAAATTATAATAAAAATTATGACAATTAAAAAGCTCGAGGGTGATGAGGTGTTTCCAATAGCTGCATAGCTGGTGCTTTATTCGTAGTTATTGGTTTCACGTCAGTGCAGACGCATCTTCAGGTTTATTTTTTCATGATGTAGATGGCTTGACTCTTACTTGGATGAATTCCCGAACGCTGGAACTCCGTAATAGTCCTTCGGAATTATGAAAATATAACCACTTGATTTGTATTCTCGGCAGATAAACCTGAAGGTGCGTCTATATTGACGTGAAACCGGATACTGCGAATACAGCACTTTCGTATAGCATTTTCTCCTTCACTTCAAGCACAATATGCCCGCTCTGATTACACATTTTCATGACCCATCTTTTTTCCTTATTTCCAAAGTCTTTTTTTCTGAGGTCTTGTAGCTGTTAGCTGTGGCTGGAATTGTGTCTTGTTCTATTATGTTTAAGAAGTTGCCTCCATTTCTCCACATATTGTAGGCTTCTCTCGTCTTCTGTTTTTAAATCCAAGATTGACTGTCATATACAAGACAGGAACAGGCGTTGTTTTGTAAAACTTTTATTTTCTGTCGTTCACGTCATTTTTTTAAGATTCTGTTTATAGTTACACATACGTGCTGAAATTTATTGTTTTGATTCTGTAAATCACTATAGTTACTTTAATCGACATTTTATCCGAAATACCTAAAATGGAGACTTGTTCCGGTGTCTTGTTTACAATAATAATTTTTGATCGGGTTTCGTGATTTTCATAGTGAGTCGCAACTGTAGTGAACATTCCAGATTGTAGCTTTGTCTTCCCAGGTAATATAATGTATACATCGAATTTTGCATATTTTTTCCTTGTTTTGTATTAATACTACATAACCTACATATATAATAGCGTTTAGACGATTGCTTCTTTTCAGTCGCGTACCTTCGTGCACTTCATTGCTCCATTTATTTTATTTTATTTTATTTATTTATTTATTTATTTATTTATTTTTTGAGATTCCCAATACGCTTATTCCCAGTGACAAGCAAAATCCTTGACTGATGTCTTGTATTTTGTTCCCTCTCTTTTTTTAACTCTCTCTGCATATTCTGGAATCCTCCAATAATTTCTGAACTGTGTGCATATTTTCTTTCTCCATTATGGTCGGTAATCTGTTTCTGACGATCAAGTCAAAAGCTTTTCGAAGTCAATAATAAAACAAGTGTTTATTAATTGACCTCACATTATTCTGAAACTTTATTCATACTCAAAATATTATCGTTCTGAGAGCAACCTTCCTAAATACAATTTCGTCTTTTGCCAGGGATACATCTGCTGTTATTCTCAAGCGATTATTTAATACTTTTGAATAGATTTTAGACACTGCATTTCAAAGCTTTACATTTCCTTAATCCTCTTTTAAAAATAGAAATCGCCTCTACTTTGTTCAAGTCAGCTAAGACACTATAACTTCGACAGCACTCAGTGAATAAATATAAAAGCCTTAACTCAGACAGCGTCTCTGCATACTTAATATTAGGTTGATGCACAAGTTCGTATAGTTCTTGTTTTGCGTGTTGGTATTCTGGTTCCTATAGTTTTTCTGTTGGAGGTCAAAAGCGAAATGACAGCAGCGGAAGCAGCCAGGGACATTTACACCCTGTGTGGGGATAGCTCCATTGGACAGAGCACGGGAAGAAAATGGTTTTCGTGTTTTAAGGGGGATCGTTTTGACATTAGTGGCTCTTCACATTGAGGAAGACCTTCGGTGTTTGATGATCGTTTAAACGCATTCATCCACAATGATTCACGTCAGTGTACTCGAGAACTATGATTATTTCACTATCGTGCGACTTTGTCATGCAATAGGGAAGGTTCAAAAATTGGGTGTATGTGTACCTCATGTTCTAAGCCAAACATCACAAAAATCAGAGGGTGGCCATATTTGTACCTCTGCTCGCTCGTCATCAATTGACTCGTGACCAACACTCACCATTCCTATCCCGTACCGTTAACCGTTATTGATGACGAGAAACGGCGTCTTCACACTGAAACAAGGAAAAGGAAGGAATGATAGAGCTGAAAGAAAGTAACATCTCCTCGTGAAAAGACCTGCGTGCATCCAAAAAAGATGATGAGGAAGGAATGATAGAGCTGAAAGAAAGTAACATCTCCTCGTGAAAAGACCTGCGTGCATCCAAAAAAGATGATGTTATGCATCCGGTCGAACAGCACAGTGTTTCCCCGAAGTGCAACCATCACTGCTGACATTTATTGTCAACAACTGAAGCGTCTTGCAGACGCAGTCCAGGAACAACGACAGGTAAGACTGTGTATAGTGATGCTCCTCCACGATTGTGCACGCCTGCATTCTGTTAGAAAAAAAAAAAAAAAAGAGCAGTAGTTAGTTTGGGAAGTCATTCCGCACCAAACTTATTCAACTGATCTTGCGCCGTTAGATTTTCACCTTTCACGCTCTCTATCAAAATATCTTCATCCAACTTCCTTTTCCGAATTAAAATGCACTTCGAACATGGCTCGACGAGATCTTCGTCTGAAAACCACGTGATTTCTACAGTCGCGTAATCGAAAAGCTACCCCAGCGTTGGCAACCTGTTATAAATACTATAGGAGAATATAATATTAATGACTAAAATCTCTGTTACGTGTATTTATTGTGTTGATTAAACTTATGGAAAAACGCTACGTACTTACGCACCAACCTAATAAATTTGACATTTATTTCTTTTATTTATACTGGGATGAATCCTTTACGATATTTTACGCTTTTTAAGACGTGTTGGAGCTCGTCTGATGTTACTGAGTCAACTGCCTTACTGTATTGATGAGTCACGTATTATCTATTTGTTGTAGCAGTTTCACTACACCATAGTTTTTTAACAATGTTTTATCCATTGTTCTTCATTTATTACATTAATTCTGAAGTTTTCCCTATCCAATTGATCTAAGTGTTTCAAAATTACGTATACAAACCTCTGCCTCCAATTTGTGTCATGTTCCGCCTTTGTAATCAGTTTATCACATGAATCTTGGTGTCCTTTTCTTGTTGCATGTATAGCGGGGTTTCGCTTATTTTCGTACTACTCTGTGTCTGTGTTCTGTTTTCTAAGAGATCATATGCTTTTGGCTTCTTCTGAGTTCCATATCGTTAACACTTTTTTCTTCTTATGTTAATGTCACTCTGGACTGCTTTAATTACTGTTTTTTGTATACAGTCTTTAATACTATTCCGCTCAGTTTCTACACCATCAGTTATCGAAGTGCTTAATAAACATTGCTGTAGTCTATGTTGGTAAAGTTTTTTGATACTTCCCTCCTGCAATAAATATACCTTTAACATGCTACTCATTCTTCAGGAGAAAGGATATACATAAATGTACGTGGTTGAGGCTTAAATTCCGTAACATGTTGCTTTGTTAACTGAAGAATGAGAAGTCAGGCACAAGATGAAAGCGCCTACAGGGGAAAAAAGCATGTATTTAGATCACATTATACTATTTTGAACTATAACATTGATATCTAAATGAAGAAAACTAATAAAAGAAACGTAATTCGTCAGAGGAAACATACAAAGCATAAATTAATTATCATTTCTTTATAACTGAGATGCAATAAGGTTGCCAATCTTATACTTCTTGTAATGAGCAACGAGCCAAATAGAAATACCTGGAGATTGTTTTGATCTTCTTCTCCAACATCTGTTCGTTAATCGAGGTTGTGGTTGCAGTAAGGTTTGCACAGTTTTCATTATTTCAGATATATTACCAAAGATAAAATAAAATTCCACAGCCATAATTAATTAATGACCATCAAATGTTAGAAGAAGTTACAGACATGTATCTCGAATTTATGCACCCGAAAAATGTGGATAAATAATGATGGAATCCTTCTGACCCACTCGAATGTCCGTATAAGGCCTACTCAAGAGAATTTTGTCATGAGGGAAACTAAGCTGGCATTGCACAGCTCACGTTCCTTAATTCGGTAAGTAAGGGATTGTATCTGCTTACTTAATTGAACAATAACTGGTACGTAATACAGTTTATGAGGTCGCCTATATCGTGACTTAATTACGTTTCGGATGTGCTAATCCTTCCTGAAGAACCGTGCTTTTGTTCTAGTTAGCGGACCTCTTCACTTTTGTAGTGTCTCGGGTGCTAGAGACCGAAAGAGAACTGTAATCCTTACGAAAGCTACCACTGAGCAAGAAAATTTCTACTTTTAGTACCAATATGTTAGAGCTTATACATAGACAGAATACTCATCAAATGTGCATGACACAATCGCATTACAATTGTTCGATTGATAACCGATGTCTAATCTCATTGTGCTCTATGAGGTGCATGCATTTTGACACATAAAATGCCAGAGTATGATTGTCATAATGACAGTTTAAGAACTTTTGCTTTCGCTTCTACAACATCAGTATTAATATTTTGAGCGCCGTTCTCCCATGGTTGCAGTACACCTCCAAGCAGCGACGTCTAAACAGAAGAGGCCCACAGCAGGTGGTGACGCTAAACTCGTCATCCTGTCTTGCAGATATGCTGCGCTCGTCCACTTTGTATTATCTACCTGCAGATAATAGTAGATCATTCCTCCCACAATATTCAGTCCGGAAATTAAGCAATAATAAAAATATTAAATATCACGATCATTTATCCACGTTTAGAAGCACAGAGTGTGTATTATATCATTTCCCCTATAATTATCTCGTGCAACTCAGTTGATTAGAGAACCTGAAAAGATAAATGCATGGTTGGAGTTACATATGATGGGAACTGCTGAAGTTCGATAGTAGGAAGATCATAATTGCCGGTCACGAAAGTACAGACTTAACATGAAAATCGAGGTGATGCGGGAGCAGTTTTAATAACGGATAAGTGGATAGGAATGACGGTAAATTACATAGACCGCATTTGTGCCCATCATCATTAAGAGGTGTGGCACTGAAGCAAACGTTGCCCCAAATGACAGTTTGGGGAATGTCTTGCTGTGCTTGAAACACATACTGTGAAGATTGTTCGCTAGAGATTGGTTTCAGAGTATATGTTTTCGCATCGCATGACAAATATGCTCTAAGAATGAAAAGCAAGAAGACCGTGCATACTAGATGAGGCGTTTATGGAGGTAGCTGTGGTGTTGGGTTTTGCGTTATCCTGTTCGAATATCCATTTGGTACCCTGGTCACGTAAGATACAATAACAGGGATTACCATTCCTGTCACATACGGGCGAGCAGTCTGAGCAGTAATGCTGTCTTATCGAATAACTCCACACACCGTGCTTACGGGAGTTGGTATGTTACGGGTCTGGAGAACCGCTGCTCTGACACCAATCCCCAGTTCGCCCGCGATTACATTGCCGTGGATCCGACCGCCACGGACAGTAACGAGGCTCACACAGTGACATTCAACGTCCCATTTCCTTGAACGCCGTCAGTGGTACGATGTCTGTGGAAACAACACCTGGCAATTTATATGTCAACCCACCGTTCAGTACCCTATTCCGAAAGGTCCGTGATGCCACATTGCCTGTAATCTCTGCCGAGCATTCTGCTGTTCTCATTCGTCTATATGTCAGATCAGATAAATCATACGATATTACCGTGGAGCAGTACTTCTAGAACACTCAGTCCCAACCTAGGAATAATTACTTTCTCAGGGGTAAAACAAAATTTTTTGAGTGGCTTTGTTGTTGTGGGTTTCAGTCCAGAGACTGGTTTGATGCAGCTCTGCATACTACTCTATCTTGTGCAAGTTTCTTCACCTCCAAGTAACTGTTGCAACCTGCATCCTTCTGAATCTGCTTAGTGTATTCATCTCTTGGTCTCCATCCAAGATTTTTAGCATCCACGCTGCCCTCCAATACTAAATTGGTGATCCCTTGATGCCTCAGAACAAGTCCTGCCAACCCATCCCTTCTTTTAGTCAAGTTGTACCACAAATTCCTCTTCTCCCCAATTCTATTCAGTACCTCCACATCAGTTATGTGATCTACCCATCTAATCTTCAACATTCCTCTGTAACAGCACATTTCGAAAGCTTCTAGTATCTTCTTATCTAAACTATTTGTCGTCCATGTTTCACTTCCATACATGGCTACACTCCATACAAATACTTTCAGAAAATGCTTCCTGACACTTAAATCTAACAAATTTCTCTTCTTCAGAAACGCTTTCCTTGCCATCGCAGGTCTACATTTTAAATCCTCTCTACTTCGACCATCATCCGTTATTTTGCTTTCCGAACAGCAAAACTCGTCTACTACTTAAGTGTCTCATTTCCTAACCGAATTGCCTCAGCATCACCTGATTTAATTCGACTACATTCCATTATACTTTTGTGGTGTTCATCTTATACCTCATTTCAAGACATTGCCCATTCCTTCTGTTACTCTTCCAGGTCCTTGGCTGTCTCTGACAGAATTACAATGTCATCGGCAAACCTCAAAGTTTTTATTTCTTCTCGATGGATTTTAATTCCTTCTCAAAATTTTTCTTTTGTTTCCTTTACTGCTTCCTCAATATATAAATTGAATAACATTGGGGATAGGCTACAAACCTCTCTCACTCCCTTCCCAATTATGGCTTCCCTTTCTTGCCCCTCGACTCTTATAACTGCCATCTGGTTTCTGTACAAATTATAAATAGCCTTTCGCTCCCTGTATTTGACCCCTGCCACCTTCAGAATTTAAAGAATGCCAGTCAATAATGTCAAAAGCCTTCTCTAAGTCTACAAATGGTAGAAATGTAGGGTTGCCTTTCCTTATTCTATCTTCGAAGATAAATCGTAGGGTTAGTATTGCCTCATGTATTCCAACATTTCTACGGAATCCAAACTGATCTTCCCCAAGGTCGGCTTCTACAAGGTTTTTCATTCGTGTGTAAATAATTCGTGTTAGTATTTTGTAGCTATGACTTATTAAACCGATAGTTCGGTGATTTCCACATCTGACAATATCTGAATTTTTTTTAATGGAATTATATTCTTCCTGTAGTTTGAGGGTATTTTGCCTGTCTCATACATCTTGCTCGCCAGATGGTAGTGTTGTCATGGCTGGCTCTCCCAAGGCTATGAGTAGATTTAATGGAACGTTGTCTACTCCTGGAGTCTTGTTTCAACTTAGATCTTTCAGTGTTCTGTTAAACTCTTCATGCCCGTTTCATCTTCACCTACGTCATTTTCCATCTCCATAATATTGCCCTCAAGTACATCGTCCTTGTATCGACCCTTTATATACTCGACCCTCTATATCCTTCTTCCACCTTTCTGCTTTCCCTTCTTTGCTTAGTACTGGTTTTCCATCTGAGCTGTTGATATTTATTCAAGAGGTTCTCTTTTCTCCAAAGGTCTCTTTCATTTTCTTACCCCATTTTCTTACCCTACATCCTTACATTTATCCTCTAGCCGTCCCTGCTTAGCTATTTTGCACTTTTGTCGGTATCATTTTTAGACCTTTATATTCCTTTTTGCCCCCTTTATTTACTGCCTTTTTTATATTTTCTCCTTCCATCAATTAAATTCCATATCTCTTCTGTTACCCAAGGATTTCTACATGAGCTCGTCTTTTTACGTACTAGATCCTCTGCTGCCTACACTGTTTCATCTCTCAAAGCTACCCATTCTTCTTCTACTGTAGTTCTTTCCTCCGTTCATGTCAATTGTTCCGTAACGCTCTCTGTGAAACCCTCTAAAATCTCTGGTTCTTTCAGTTTATCCAGATCCCATCTCCTTAAATTCCTATCCTTTTGCAGTTCTTCAGTTTTAGTCTACAGTTCATAAACAATAAACTGTGGTCAGAGTTCACATTTTTCCCTGGAAATGTCTTCCTAAATCCGTGTCTCAGCATTATATAACCTGTCTGAAATCTTCCAGTGTCTCCAGATCTCTTCCACGTATACAACATTCTTTCATGATTCTTAAACCAAGTGTTAGCTATGATTAAGTCCAAACAAACATTTTTGGATTTTTATGAGGGGTAAAAATAAAAAATGTTTGTTTGTCTTTCAGACAGGACTAAGTTTGTTTTAAAAGTCATTACAGTTTCGTAAGGTTCTAATAATGATTATGTAAGTTGTCAGTAATTACTTCTTCTCAGTTACTGACATTAATGCATGGGCACATATTTTTTGTTTTGCACCTGACATCGATAAGAGTAGAAGCAAGACATGTAGGTAACAAACATTAAATAATTCAGGAAAATGTCTTCTTCCAGTAGTAGATGCTTCATTGCTCACTCAGGAACAGATAAATGAGGTAACTGACAGCGCGACACCACAGTAAGCACATAAGGGTTACTATAGTGCTATACACAGTATTGTTATTATTATTACTATTGTTATAACTCAGACACAAAGCATTAACAGCCTGAACTCTTCCAATTTCTTCCAGTTTAGAGTTAAATAGTAGTAAGTATTGTACACACATTTTAACTTGTACAGAGTTGAGGTGAAGCGAGTAGAAAAAATAGTAGTGCAGCCTTGGCATGTCTTGTAAAAAGTGTCTACCCTCATTGTGAATAGTTAACTTACTTTCTGAGAATTGGTTATTGAACAGTTCAAATAAAAAGGAGGTTGTTAGACATAAGCATTAAAAATAAAAGCGTGCAAATAACTTTTTTTCATTCGAAAGTTGTGGTGTGGGGGTGGGGAAGGGGGCTGGGTACTGACTACTGTTTCATTCCACTCAGGGGTAATGTTCCAATAAACTTTCGCAACCACTTTCTTCTATAAAGATAGGTGCTCACTTGTATTCCCACACTCTTGGGATTGGCCCACAAAACTGAGAAGAAGTTTTACAAACTCTCATTTCTCTTGTGCAATTGCGATGTACAATCTTCGCTATGTAAACGGTTCACAATAAAATATTTTTGACATTCGTAAGTGAAAGTTGTTGGTGTCGATTTCGTGAACATATTTCGCTGCTATGAAAACCTACTGTTTCTTAACAAGTGCCATCAAAACTTGTTTGTTACGTTCATCACAATCTCATACCCATTACATGATAATACAGGGTAAGTCGCCTTTCGGTGAAGTTTTTAGTTGCGCTTTGTCGATTCTCTCTGGTAATGATCCTATACGACGCAGCAATACTCTAGCAAACGACGAATAAACTCAGTGCAAGTTGTTCTATTGGTGAATTTCTTTCATCTACTGTGTGTTCCACAAATACAACGCAGTTTTATTTCAACCCAAGTAGAACATTTTCTACATCGAATTTTCAACTGCAATTATTGTAACTGTAATCCCTAACTATTTACTTGAATCTACAACCTCTAAATGTCCGCACTTTGACATGTAACAGAAATTTAAGAGATTATCTTATTAGTAATGTGGAAGACTTGACACTTTTTGTTCATCAGAGTCACATGCTACTTTTCACGCCATTCAAATATATTATCTAAATCATTCTGTGTAAATTGGTTTCCCCGTCTACTGATTTCACTATATATTCAATGACAGCGTCATCTGCATACTATCTAAGAGGGCTGCTCAGATTGCACCTGAACTTTATAGACCCATCAAGAATAATAAAGGGCCTATCACATTTCTTTGGGGAATAACATATGTACCTTCGGTCTCGCAACACTACCTCTTGACAACTAATGTGTGCTGTGACCTTCTTGACTAGAACTGAATGTCGCATCAAACAACTGTGATGTTCATTTATTCATTGGTCTCATAAATTATAATTTAGGCAACATTCCATTTAAAGTGAGACAACGTTTTCTATTGACGGTAGCTATCCCACGAAAAATCTCATAAGCAGTGTTTGATCACCAGGCACCTACAAGCCAAAAAAAGTGGAAATCTCTTAAGAAAGAACAATAAATGGTACCTGTCGGCCAGACAGTGGACACACAGTAAAATCTACCTCTCAGGCATAGTGGACAACATACTGTCGACATCCGAAATTGTTACAGAAAAGTATATGTACTGATACTAAGCAAGAATAAAGCTCTGATTTTATGCAGCTATCAGATTTCTCAGATTAGAACTAATTTGATTCCATATGTGACTGTATTCATTCCTTCTACTGCTCAAAGCATTTCTAGCTAATTTTCTTGAGTCTGGGTAGGGAGTATTGCTGTTACATACTTTCTTTCAGTAAAGTACAGAAACATGACTTTAATAAAATGCACGTCCACGGCCACTAAATCGGGACGGCAGACCAGGAATTTGAATCGTTAAACTTAACAAGATACCGCGTTGAAACAACGACAGAGATAATTTGGACTATTTATGTAATGTTCTAGCTAAAAATAAAAGTAATTATTCTGCAGATAATATTTATGTATGGTTGTTAATATTTACGTAAACGTATGAGGATTGCAGTAACTGCTTACATCCTCCCTCATTTGCACATAGTTTGACATCATCCTATTAAGATACTGGTCCATCTAACAAACAATTTCTGTGTTCCTTGTAATAAGAGAAATCCTAATTTATCTAAAGGTAGGTAGTTACATATCGGCCAAAATTATCCAATCATTTATTCTACAAGGTCGAAATTTTCCCTAGAAAAGACTATTCCAAAAACAAACAAAACAAAGAAACGCTAGTGAGTTAAATTTCTGTTTCCTTATAGTAAAAATAAATCTAGAGATAAGGGATTCGTGTATGTATATCCAATTTTGTCCGCTCAGAAATTATTTAAGAAATCATAAAGCGTGTTGCTGTGCTTTAAATATGCATATTGCCACAGAAAGACAGTAACGCTACTACGTTTACGGCTGTCTCACAAACCCCTGCTGTTTGCGCTACCCGCTTGACTGTGATGTTGGTACACTTGTTTACTGTGGCCTCACAAACGCCTGTTGTTTATGCAATACGGATGACGGACGTGTTTGGTGTGTTGCAGGAGCAGCCGGCGGCTGCCCGGCGGACTTTGACGGTATCGCATGCTGGCCGCCCACGCCTCCTGGGGGGGTCGCCACCCAGGCGTGTCCGCACTACCTGCCGGACCAGGGGGAAGGTGAGTTCATAGTCCAGGCCGCGTCTGGCGGGCTGTTGGGAAAAACTCGCCACAAAGCAAGCATGGAGCATGGAGTGGTCGGCGAGCCAAACAAACCTACGGCCTTAAGGAAAATAGGAGAATGCTTACGCCCAAACGGCAGTGTGTATACGTTAAAAGTTTGAGAAGGTCTCTGCGTTTACCACCCGTTTGTTGCGTTAATCGCTGCCCTCCCGGCCAAGAAAAATAGCGCCCTCAAATAAACGAGAGGAATCGAGATCTTTCTGCAGCGCTGCCTTTTAATTCACAGCTTATATAACTCATTTCGAAGCCAGAAGTCAGCAAGCTTACAGCTACTGTGTAGCAGGTAAAATCTGAATGTGTTTACAGAAGCTGGAATCGCAGATCACAAATGCGAGTTCCATCTGCAACAGAAGGAATATCGTATCTACGACATCATCAATGCAGTAATTATTGAATGCTGTTTACGTAATCATCAGTTTGAAGCCTAATTTGATTGAGGTCTTGACGTTGATGTGTCCTTGCGCAAGCCTCTTCATCTCTGCATAACAACTGCAACCTATATCCATTTGAACTCCTCAGGCTTTGAGCTTGCAGTCAAGCCATTATCGCTCTCTAAATCTTTTACTCCATACACTTCCGACAGAATCAAATAACAGTCCCTTGGTGCTTCAGTATGTGTTCTATCAATCGCTCCCTTCTTTTTATCAAATTGTGACACAAATTTCTTTTCTCCCATAATTCTATTTAGAACATTACAAGTTATCCAATCCACCACATCTGATCTTCAGCAGTCTTCTGTAGCATCATGTTTCGGAAGATTCTACACTCTTCTTGTCTGAACTATATATCCTTCACATTTCACTAACGAACAGGGCTATCCTCCAAACAAAGACTCAGAAAAGATCTCCAAACTCTTTAATTTAGTTTTTAGTTAACGAATTGTTCTTTTTGAGAAAAGCGTTTCTAGCTATTATAAATCTTAGTAGATACGTAATTAAATGCGCGCTTGATATTGGTAGCAACCTGTGATACTCAAGTGTTCCTGTTTGAAATTACTTAAAGGTATTCACTTCAGTATAAATCAATCCATGTTAAAGCAAAAATTCTTTATTGCAAACGAAATATGGGCGCTTATGTGGTTTTAATATATTTGTAATGTGACTTCAATTAATATATGAATGCATTGTTTCGCGGCGAAATGTACTGATAACATTCTCTTGAGTTTACCAGAAACTCATCCACACGAAGAGCTATCTGCATCCCAAACAGCTATCACCATCTGTCTCACAAACATATTGTCCTGAAGACCTTGGTCCATCGACTGGACGGCGTCTCAGAAAGTGAAAACTTACCGAAAGTACTGAGCAACTTACGGAAAGTATTCAAGGAAAAAGGATGCAACAATCACCAGATTTCGAAAGCCATCTATCCAAAAACACGGAAGCAGGAGGACCTCATTATGTAGCTCAGTAACAGGAAAGATAAGCCTCCTCCTAAAGAGGCAAAAAATCGATCGTGTCTCCAGGGCTCCGATAAAAACTCTGCAACTCATGAGGAATGTGAAAGACGAAGTAGGCATCAGAACGCCAGAGGTATGTAAAATACTGTGTGGGTCGGGAAGTTTTGTGCCGGACAGATTGTGTAGATGATTTCACCTTCGATAAAATCAGTGGTAGTGGAGCATACGCTAGAAAAAGGACACCATTCGAAGAGGCATCAGTTATTACACGGACTGAAGACTATTGGAATATCATAACTAAACAAGTGATCGGGATAAAAAATTGTGATGTATAAAATGCACATTTAAACCATCAGCTGTTTTTATTTTAAACCCACATTCTGTCGGTTTCGATCTTGGAGCATCTTCAGGGATGAAGGGGTAAAATGGTTTAAGCCGCCACGTTGCGTTAGTGGTTACTTAAAAACTGTAGTGGGTTTCGTGAATATAAATAACTGACACAGGGCCTTAAAGGCAAACATCCATATACAAATTGTGTACTATTTATATAGAAACGCACTACACATTTTAAGTAATGAGTAACGTAATATGGCGGCTTAAACCATTTTAACCCTTCATTCGTGAAGTTGGTCCATGACCGAAACCGATAGAATTTGGGTTTAAAATAAAAGCAGCTGATGGTTTAAATCTGCATTTTATACATTACCTAACGCCATCGTCCAAAAATGTTTAAAATTGGTGACAATACCCTCAATAAAGACGCCGGCCTACAGGAAAGCACGGGTTGGGACCCGGCCTTCGGAAGGCTGGAGCAAGCGCGGTAGGCGTGCAACGGACACATTACGTCGTACGGTGTTGGATTGGGCAGCAGCGACGTCACAGAAGGCAGGGAGGCTATATAAGGACGGTAGCAGCAATCGGAAAACAGTCACCACTTGACAATGGCCGAGGAGTACTCGGCCTAAAGCTCGTGGATTCTAAATCACTTGACGCGACTCTAAGCTCGAGAGAATTTTATCTGACTTCACCCACTTCTTACTGCACGTATCCATCTTAAAATCATTCTACTTAAATCAAATACTTTGAATTTCTTGTGATCATATAGTATAATTGCACATTCTTCAAGACTCACAAATAACATAAAAATGTATATTGTATTATTGACTGTTTCCTAGTTGTAACGAACTGAAATATTCCTTCGCATAATAGTGGACATCACACATTCCCACAGATTTAAAACAATTAAAAAATTCCGTGTTGCATACTTATTGATGAAAACGGAGCCTAAATGGTGTCTCGTACTTCTGCAGCAGTGATTCCGAACCTTCCCGAGACCATTACTTCCTGTGTCCTCAGACATTTGCTAGGACCCCGCCCCTCTCTTCCCACTATTATCAACGTTATCACCTAATTAAACTTATAGCTGAAAAATAGTTTTCTTTGAACCCTTCCATTTCTAAAAACGGCGATAAAAGATAATATATGGTTTCTGTAGATATTTTGTTAAACCATAACCTTATTAGTGCTACCTACAATTCCTCAGAAAAGAAAGATAACTATCCACAGTAAGAGTGAATACTTGTTGAAAATGTGCTTCAGCTGCTCCACTCCTCTACTGGGTTACTCTTGCTTCACCCTCACCGTGACACCATGAACAGACATTTAAAATGAACTAAGTTAATATGTGTGCACTACAGTTAGAGTCTGTCAATGATTTGATTTCTGGACACCTTACATCTGTACTGACAAAAATTTGGAAGACTTGAGGCTGCTAATGCCTTGTGTCTGCGCACTGTAACAAATACAATACTGTGTAGTCCCTAAAGCAGTGCAATAGCCATTACATAATTACTGTTGTTCTGTAAATTAGTTCGTTTATCTGTGATAATATTTCGTGTGCGGTCATTTTTGAAGTTTTAGTAAGTATTAAGTGCAGTGTCTAGAGTTTATTAGGTTTAATTGCGTTCAGTAGTGTAATAACTGTTTGGTGAAGTGATCATTTTTAGTTCTGTGCGACATTTTTAAAGAAAATAACGCAAAAACCGTTACTGCTTAACAGCCGTTTTAGGCTTAAATTTTGTGCGCGAAAGGTAGGTGATTCGAAGTGTAATTAAGTACATTAACGTTATATTTATATTAGAGCGCTATAGAGCATACAAAATAGGAAATTATCTTTATTTAGCGAAAGTCATGAGTGTGAAGTGTTTTAGCTGCCGCAGGAAACTTAGTTCTGGGATGCAATGCAGCTATTGTGACAGATGGTTTCACTGGAGGGAATGTAGTGCCATGGAAAGTGGGGAACAAAATGAGACTCTTCCTAGGTACTGTAGAGAGTGTTCACGGGGTCTGAAAATAGGAGAACAGGAATGTAAGATTAGAGCCCTTCAGGCTCAATTAGATAAAGCTAGGGAGGAACTAATTAGGTTAAGGGGGGAGAAAGGTGAAGAGAAGTGGAAAGTTGTGGCAAGGAACAGGGGCCACAGAAAGAGGACAGTATCTGACAGTTTCATTGTTCACACTGAAAACAGATTTGCCCTCCTGCCAAAGTTAAGTAATGAAGAGCCTCATGTAGATGTAAGTGTAGCTGATGGACAGCAGAATTTAATTAGGAAGCCTGTTGCTTCAGAAAAAGGAGGAAGTAGGAAGAAAATTCTGGTGATAGGGAACAGTCATGGAAAAGGTGTGGACCAACTTCTACAGGGAAAATTAGGTGACAGCTACCAGATCACAAACTTTTTCAAGCCTTGTGTATCTCTCATCCAAGTGATAGAGGGCATGGGATTTTTGTGTAAAGGTTTCACCAAGGAGGATCATGTTGCAATATTGGGTGGAGCAGGGAACAGTATCGATAGGGACCAGGGCTATGGTATTGAGAGTGACCTGGTTAAAATAGCATCAGCAACGAACCATGCAAATTTTGAGTTTGTGCCTGTTTTCAAGCGGTACGATCGACCCCAGTTAAACACCTCTGTGAAGATGGTCGATATGGAGTCTGGTCGACTGCCTCAGGGTGGTTCTGGGTCAGGGCCTGGTTTCATTCCTGTTGACACTGTTGGTAGGCGAGGCTTTCTTCTAATGGCCTGCATCTCAGTAGAATAGGGAACGATATACTGGCTAGGTTGATAGCAACTTCTTCAAGGGGGGACACTGCAACTCATGGAAGTAGTTCTTTTTTAGGTTAAGCTCATTATCTACACATTGAATATTGAAACAAGATGTATCTGAAAATGTTAAGCATAATACTTGTAAAGACAAAGAAAAGTAACAGTAAATTTACTACATCAAAACGACAGAGGTTTAAAGAACAAAATTAATGAATTTCAGACCTGTTTAGATGCACTACAGACTACAAATCCAGTTGATATTATTTGTATTTCTGTACATCATTTAGGTAGTGAAACTGAAATGTTTAATATGAAAGGGTATACGTTGGCTTCAAAGTATTGTAGAAAAGAGATGGAGAAAGGAGGATTTGCCACTTACATTAGAAAGGGTCACCATTATAAAAGCATTGACATTCTTAAATACTGTAGTGATAAGCATTTTGAAGCATGTGCCACACAAGTAGAAACACACAAGAGAAAAATAATTATACTCACAATATACAGGGCACCAAAGGTAATTTCCTGGTATTCACTTAACAGCTTGATGCAGTATTAAATCTGTTAACTTCTAGATATGATGAACTCACACTAAGTGGAGATTTTAATTTAAATTTCTGGGGACAGTTACTCAGGATCCATACTAGAGTCTCATATCACTTCTTATAGTCTTATTCCCTTAGTACAGTTCCCAACCAGTGTTATGGGTACCAGCAGCACTCATATTGATAAAATTTTCATAGATACTCCCACACTAGCAAATATTTAATAGCCTTTCAGATCATGATGCACAGTTGCTTACATTTAATACAGTGGTGCCTGATTCAACTAATAACAGGAAGTGGGAAACTATACGAATAGTAAATGAAACTGTTTCGGGAATACAGACTGGAAAGATGTATATAATTCACCTGAGATCATTGAAAAATATATCTGTTTCTCTAATATGGCCATAGGTCACATTGAAAACTACTGCCCTAAGAAAGTAATCAAAGCAAATAGATTAAATGTTTCAAATCCTTGCATAACAAATGGAATAAAAGTATCTTGCAAAACAAAAAGAAGACTGTACTTGATGTCAAGGGAAAACGATGACTACAGAGCTAAATCACATTACAAATTATATTGTAAAATTCTAAAGAAAGTAATCAAAACCTCAAAATGTATTTATTTTCAAGAACATTTAAATGCCTCTAATAACAAGATAAAAACATATGGAACATAGTAAAAGGTGAAACAGGAAAAACTAATCAGGCGAATGAGGAAATTATGTTAAATGTAAATAATGAGTTGATGAGAGATACCTCCAAAACGGCAGACACTTTCAACAACTTTTTCTTTCAGTAGCAGACACCTTAGGTTTGCATAGTTCCTCAGAAGACAGCTTAAAATTTAAAAAAAAATGCATTTCTGCAGAAGTTCGACATAATTTTACTATATCCTTCCTCTCTGAAAGAGATTTCTAATATTATTGGCTCTCTTAAAAACAAATGTTCCAACGCTTATGATGAAATCTGCACTACCATAATTAAATTTTGCTTCTCAGGATTTTGTGACATATGGAGTTACTTATGTAATGAAGCCTTCCACAGTAGTTCTCTTCCTAATAGGCTTAAATACGCTATTGTCAAACCATTACAAGAAAAAGGAGACAAATCATCATAAAGGAGACAAATCATCATTGGAAAACTTACATCGCATTTCATTATTGACAATATTTTCAAAAGTGTTTGAAAGGGTTATGTACAATCGACTTTATAAACAGTACAGAAAAATATTCTCATTTGCTATCAGTTTGGATTTCGGAAAGGTTTGTCGACTGATCAAGCTATATTCACTTTTACAGATGATATATTAGAATCAATAAATCAAAAGTTATTACCACTTGGGATATTCTGTGATGTGGCAAGAACTTTTGATTGTGTTAAGCATGATATCGTCAAACAAAAGTTAAAATATTATGGGATAACAGGGGTAGCAGGATCATTGTATCTTTTTAATAGAAAACAGTGTGTCTGTATCAGGCTTAGCACATAACTCATAGCACAATAGTCATTCAAAATACGAAATCATTAGACAAGGGGGCCCCAGGGATCTATTTTGGGTCCCTTCTTGTTCCTATTATATATTAATGACCTTCCATATGCAATGTCACAAAATACAAATTTTGTCTTATTTGCAGATGATACAAGTATTGGTATAAAAAACAGTACCTGTGATCTCACAGAGCAAACAGCTGATGAAATATTTGTAAGTATCAACAGGTGGTTCACAGCAAATGGATTGTCACTGAATCTTGACAAAACCCAGTACATGAAGTTTACTACCTCACAAAGTATACCTGACCCTATAAGTATAATGTATTCAAACAATGAAATTAAAGCTGTAGACAGTGTCAAATTATTAGGGCTGCAAATTGATCACAACCTAAATTCACACTCTACACTTAATGAAACGCCTTAGTTCAGCTACATTTTCAGTACACATGATAGCAGAAATAGGTGACTTAAAAATGAATAAGTTAGTTTATTCAGCCTACTTCCATTCACTAATGAGTTATGGAATCATCTTTTGGGGAAACTCCTCCAACAAAGAGAACATTTTAAAAATTCAGAAACGAGTAATTAGAATTATATCTGGTGTCAGTCCTAGATTACCATGCAGAGTCCTCTTGAAGAAACTTGGTATTCTAACTACTACTTCTCAGTACATATACTCTATGATGTCCTTTGCCATTTCTAACATGTCTCTCTTTACACAAAATAGTGCAAAACACGATTATAATAGCAGAACCAAAAACAATCTGTGTAAGAACTATAAAAGCTTAAGATTAGTACAAAATGGAGTCAAATACATGCGTACTCATATAGTCAATAACTTACCAGACCATATGAAAGATCTTGTTAGTGATAAAGATCGGTTTCAGAGTGAATTAAAGAATTTCCTGTTGGCCAACTCCTATGTGAAAAAAATTCTGATCCATTGGGGGAAACCTACAACTCGGATAAGGTATTTTCACGAGGTGTTTAAGCATGTGTGTCATACTTGTCTCAATTTTACTGTCACAGATGCATAGTACAACATAAAAATTACGTGCGTAGTGTATTATTTGATGAAGACGCTGTTCATATTCGTACATTCGCTTCACAAGCTGTATCTTCGATCACATTGTGTCACGCGTTAATGTCAGTGTTTGAAAAAATGTAAATGTTAGTAACTCAAGGAATTAGTATTATACATTTAGGAAGTAGCGATAATAGTAATAATCTTTAAAAAATAATTCAGTTGCACAGGAAAAACACAACCGAATCGTTTTGTTTTTCCCGCAGAGAAAATTTAATTCTATCATGCAGGGGCCAATTATAACCTGTTTGCGAACCACTGCTCTACGGACATTGCAAAGGAACTTCGAATGTTTCACTTCGAAAATAGCAATAACGGTTTCATGGACGAAGGATACCATACATAACTGCGTTTTTAGAGGATCTTCTATACACTGTGCGAATATGATTCTCTTTTCAGTACCCATCTTGTATCATATTAATATGACCGACAGGATGACAAGGAAATGGAGTCTGTCGACCGTCTGAATGTTGCCCACGAACTAGGTGTAACATACACCAATTGTAATTACGCATGTTTTATGAAAAGCGTCAGCAACTGGATGTGTTGTGTTTTTACGTTCAAGCAATTTCAGAGTTACGGCCCCAGCCTCTCGTAACTCTTTTCGTAGGAGACCGGATACTTCACATGGCAGTTATAATCTGGTAACCAGCTTGGCACACGTAAAATGTGTGTCCATTATGGAAAAGATTGCCAGCTGTCCCATTGTTAGTTCATCTCGCAGACATCCCTTGGCATGATATAAGCAATGAACCGACTTTAGACGGAAAAATTCGGCAATTATGTAGCAAAATTATTGCACTGTATGATAAACATGCTCCTCAACGCACTGTCAAGGCAAAGAGAGCTCCTGCTCCATGGCTCACCACTGCATTACGCCAGTTAATGAATAAACGTGATGCTGCACACAGGGCCTTCAAGCGTAACCCAACTCCCGAGGCGTACGAAGCTTATAGGAAACTCCGAAACAGAACGAAGCAAAGCGTGAGAAATGCCAAAATCAGACATGCCCGCTCTGTCGTATGCGGCATATCAAAACCTGCTGCACTGTGGAAAAAGCTGCGCAGTTTCGGTATAGGGAAGCGAAGATATGACGCTGTTTATCAAGCGTCTGCAAAAGAATTAAACGATTTCTTCTCAACAGCTGTAATCTGCCACGCAGCGACAAATTACCAGCCCCAAGATATCAATCTCTTGAGAGACAAGTTTTTCCTAAAACATGTCACTACCGGCACAGTACACAAGGCAATTATGAGAATCTCTTCCGAGGCAGTAGGAAATGATGGAGTGAGCATTGGCATGATTAAAAACGTCGTAGCCACTATTATTCCAGTTATCACAGACATCTTCAACCTGTCTCTTGTCAGTAGTATATATCCTACTGAGTGGAAGCAAAGTTTAATCCAGCCTATACCCAAGACTGACAACCCTAAGTCGCCAGGTGACTACAGGCCGATCAGCATACTACCTGCAATATCTAAAGCCCTAGAATACATCGTCCATGAACAGCTGACGGATTACCTCAAAACTCATAACATCCATGACGAATATCAGTCAGGCTTTCGAAAGCACCATAGTACAGCAACTGCATTAATCAAAGTAACTGATGACATTAAACATGCTATGGACAGACGTGAAGCTACTATCCTAACACTGCTTGACTTTAGCAAGGCTTTTGACACAGTTGACTTCGATATATTACTAATTAAAATGAAACAGCTGAATTTCTCAATCAGCGCAATACACTGGTTCGACAGCTACCTCAAAAACAGAAGTCAACAAGTCGTTTGTGGGTCGGAAAAGTCATCATGGAAAAGCGTGCACTCTGGAGTTCCCCAAGGCTCCGCCCTCTGTCCACTACTCTTCTCACTGTATATTAATGATATTTCTTCAGTGATTCACTCCTGCAGCTACCATCTATATGCTGACGACATCCAACTGTACATAAGTGCAAGCCCCAAAAACATTGCTGGCGCAGTAGCGAGTATGAACGCAGATCTTTGCTCTGTTTCTCGATGGGCACAGAACCTAGGTCTGAAACTAAACCCCAAGAAATCCCAGGTCACACTTATATCTCATCCAAAGTTAATCAGCCGGTACTTTCGCGAAACGGTCCCTAAAATACTCCTCAATGGTACCCAACTACCATACCAAAAAACAGTAAAAGACCTTGGAATAATCTTGGATGAACACCTAAACTGGGAAGATCAAACAGTCACAGCTTGCCGGAAATCGCTCTCCTCCCTACATGCAATTCAAAAATTTAGAAAAATATTTCCAACCCATGTTAAACAAAAATTAGTCCAAACACTAGTCTTGCCTAATCTTTACTACTGCGATGTAGTTCAACATGGCACGAATAGTGAAAATTCTAGATGCCTCGAGCTAGTGATGAATGCTTGCGTCAGATACGTGTGCAATATTCGGTTGTATGATCATATCAGTCCTTCATACTCCCAGCTAGGTTGGATACGCCCACATAAGGCACGCGATCTCCACACGATGTGCTTACTTCATCGATTTCTTAGCCACTGGTGCCCTCAATACTTATCTTCTCACATTAAACATCTATCATCATTCCACAATCGCAATACCAGATCGGATACGTCTATCATCTTGGCTGTACCTTTACATAACACAAAATCTTTCTCCGTGTCATTCTCCATCTCAGCCATACGACTATGGAACACACTCCCCTGTGATCTGCGTCTTATCCAGAACTACTCAACATTCAAGAGGGAACTCAAAACTTACATATTAGGGACGGTATAGCCACCATTGTTGTGCCCCTAACATCTCTTTCTTTCTTCTCTCCATCACAGCTTCGAATTTTACCATTCTTTTTCTCTTCCTCAAACCTATCTACCTCTTATATATCTCTTTCACCCCATTCTATCGCCTTTTGTCTCTGCTCGATGAGAATAACTCACAAGCTGCAAGAATATAACGAGAAAATTCCCAACTAACTGACATTCACAAAAGAAATGTATGTTTACTTTCATATACTTAGTCACTATTATTATTATTATTATTATTATTACTATTATCATTATTATTATCATTATTATCGTTGATTGTTATAATTATTTTTATTGTTATGACTATCATTGTACTACTGTTATAATCTCAATTTTTTTTCGTTTGACATCAATAATGCATAATACGTTAAATGTTCTTAATGTTATTTAGTAACTGTAACTCGTTCAATCTGAGTATGCCTGGTTAGGTGTAAGAGAGGGCCTGAAGGCCCTAATCTTGCCAGGTAAAATAAATGCATAAATAAATAAATAAATATATGGCGTGACTTAAAATTTGTTAGTTTAATGTGGGAATATCTTCTAGCACAGGTGCTTGGCATTTCTATGTACCTTCTGCTACTCATCAAGCGTACACCTTAGGCGCAATGACGCGCATCTTATGATATTCAAGGCGGAAATTCCTCTAGTGCAGTATATCCTCCTAATCGACGTTCCTGGGTTTTGTTGAGGGGCGTATCACTCAAGATTCATGCACTTGCGCTGCGGTCACTTCTTAGTCTCTTTATCTTTCGCAGCCCTTTTAGGAACGGCTCCCAGTGGAAATGCTTCTGGATAGGATGCGGGCGACGAAAAAGGAATGCTCAGCTGGCTTCCGTTTTAAGTACTAACACCTATTAAGTAGCGACCTCTTTGTATTTTAGTTTCCTACTTCTATGACACAAAACTTTAGACAAAACAAAGTATTAAGAAATGATAGTTCTTTATGACTTTTTGAAATCACTGTCACTAATGATTAATTCAGTATACCTAAAATTAAAAGGTAATTAAAGTTTTTTATCGGAGCGACCATCCCAAGCACTCAGGCATTATCCTGATAGTCACGGCTTCTGGAAACCTAACGCAAGAGTTAATCACGTAGCTCTGGTAGACTGAAAGATTCCGTTATTTTAA
This sequence comes from Schistocerca gregaria, assembly GCF_023897955.1. Taxonomy (NCBI): domain Eukaryota; kingdom Metazoa; phylum Arthropoda; class Insecta; order Orthoptera; family Acrididae; genus Schistocerca; species Schistocerca gregaria. The sequence continues at coordinate 718,626,952 of NC_064921.1, read as the reverse complement.
CAGAAGACAGGTCAGACCTATTTTCAATTCTCTTGTTTCTTTTCGAAGTGCATACAAAGGAAATATTTTCCTCTGAGCCCCATCGCAAAAAAATTAATTATGTTCAGTTAATTTATTATACTGAACACTTGCAGCAACGTCGATTTCACTTACATGCGTATTTACTGATAAGCTATCCTAACTTGACATCAGAACTTAGCTTAAAGTTCGGGATTTGACCCCGTGCTCGATGTATAGTTCTATACATTGACATTTCGTCACCATTTTTGGGAGATATCTTCAGGGATAAATCTACATCTATATGGAAAGCTCAACGGTAGGCCGAATTTTGAGGCGCATTGTGCGGTGAGTAGAGGGTGCCAACATTCATCACGAAATAACTCATGCGTGATTGTATATGGCAGGCGACTTAATTCTCTATTAAAATTAACCGAACGTTATTTCCTTGGACCACGTCTGCATTCACATTTTATTTCATTTAACTTACTCTTTTTATGGTTAAATTTGTCATGGTTTTATAAATTTCTATTGCCTCTGTATGTCATCTAGAGTGATGCTGCATCGTCTTTTTTAAACTGCTAGTCCCATTAAATTTTATTTAATTATCTACTTTTTCTAAACCATGTTCCGCTACGGCCGACCTATCGTTTTGTCCAAAGCGACAATTAATGTTATGGTCGTGGAAGCGACTGTTAATACTTTCTTCCTAGTTCTAGAACACTTTTTCCACAAATTCTCGGAATGTTAAACACTCCAGCTGCCGCTTTTGGATGACGTACATCTTTTCCACTTCGTGGTAATTCTCTTATTATACTTGTGGGCTTGAAAATCGTTTGATCCCCCGACTTAGCCAAAACTTTTCCGACGCGACCAGTTAATAACATCCGCTGTTAGCGACCGTTGTTATTTATTAATCCTGGTATTCAGTCATGTACTACTCGTTACACAGTTTTATTGGAATTTTGGATGATGGTACCTTTCCTCATGGAAGTATCCCTCTCGGTATGTTTCTGACCTGTATACTGCCGCGGGTTTGATCACTGATACAGTCAATACAATACAGCCATTGCTCTCGTTTTCCATCATATACCGAAACTTGGGAATGATGCTTATGAGCTGTAATAGGCAGACATGCATCTCTTCTTCCTCGTAGGTGCAGACAACTAAAGCATCATCAGCATAATGGTTCCTCTTTACCTCTGTTTTAAAGGCTTTCTAAAGTGCCAGTTATTTGAAAATCCTTATAAAGAACTGTACGAAGTGGGGATATACTCGTAAATAGCAACACCGTCAGTTTTCTCGTAAAATCACTGGTGTACATAAAGTAGCTCGTAGTAGCACAATTTCTAAGCAAAGTCACTATCTTCCCAGGAAAAACGTCTGGTGTTTCTGAAATAGATTCACTCATACGAACCACCGCAAACAAAGATGTTAAATCTGACGCTATTACCACTTGGACACATATTCATGTATTTCTGTTCGCGGTATAAAGCGCCGTGTTTCTAATGTAACCGACGTAGGATTGCAGCAGTGATGCTGTGTTTATGGCCAACTGGTGGGTAGAAGACCCAATGGCATTAACAAAAGATCTCTGAGCAACCTTACGTTTGTGAATTTTAAGGAAGCCGCACGGTCTGGCGGTAAATCTTATGTCGTGCAGAGATGCTCCTCATCATCTGCAGAGAAAGAACATTCGCATAAGGTGATTAATTATCTCTTGGTCCCGACTGCTTTTAAAATCCTTCAGAAAGATCTCTCAACGAAAGTTTTCAGAATAAATAATCAGCTGACGAAAGAGAATACTTTCTCTCCAGAGGGCTGCAGAAGATGACTCTCCTTAAGTGCAGGAAGAAAAACTGATAATTCCATCTTAGTGAGAATCAAAATAACCAACTACGGTAGATCCCAGTGTCTAAAACACTCGACCAACCTAGTACGGTGAGGCGAACGCTATTACCATTGCGACTGAAAGTAATACGTATCAAGAGAAAACAGAATCATTGTTGGCTGAGAATCGTCACACAAAGTCTCCGCAGATTCGAGAAAAACACGCAAACCTGGTCTGTACGCTCTTGCCTGAAGTAATTACGAGCATAATTCTGCCCGGGATTCAGCACTAGTTATTAATTTCAGCAAACTCTTCAGTGCCCTAAGTTGATAAACGAAAGTCGGTTTTCAGAGCTATGCATCGTATGTATCAGTTTCAGACGCTGTATAAGCTATATATATATTACTAGTTCTGACTTACGGCAACGTGTCATGGAACTTTCGTGATAATATTCAAAACTTGATAACTGCTCCGCAAACAGTGAAGAGATGAATATTGAGAATTCGTGGGAGAGATAGCAATTCAAGCGGACGACGGCAGATAAACCAGACTACAATGGAAGTTTGATTAAAATGGAGGTTGGCGGCGGGTGTAGCCAGCTAAAAGTATGGTAGATTGACGAAATGAGTTCTAAGAATCAACAGAAGACCGATATTTCTCACGGGTGGTAAATAGATGACTTTAGAAACCTTTAAGAAGCAGCCCCAAAGAAACTGATACACCTGGCTTATAGCGTGTAGAGCCTCCGCGAGCACGCGCGAGTGCCGCAACACGACGTGGCATGGACTCGACTAATGTCTGAAATAGTGCTTCAGGGAACTGCCACAATGAATCCTGCAGGGCTGTCCATAAATCCTTAAGACTGCGAAGGGGTGGAGATCTCTTCTGAACAGCACGTTGCAACGCATCCCTAATATGCTCAATAATGTTCATGTCTGGCGAGTTTGGTGGCCAACTGAAGTGCTTCAACTCAGAAGAGTGTTCCTGGAGCTACAATGTAGCAATCCTGGACGTGTGGGGTGTCGCATTGTTTTGCTGGAATTTCCCAAGTCCGTCGCAATGCACAATGGACATGAATGGATGCAGGTGATCAGACAGGATGCTTACGTACGTGCCACCTTTCATGTTTGTATCTAGACGTATCAGAGGTCCCATATCACTTCAACTCTACACGCCTCACACCATTACAGAGCCTCCACTAGCTACACCAATCCCCTGCTGACATGCAAGGTCCATGGAACATGAAGTTGTCTCCATAGTCTTTTTCTTCCGCCCGCTCGATACAATTTGAAACGAGACTCGTCCGACCATGCAACAAGTTTCCAGTCATCAATAGTCCAATTTCGATACTGACGGGACCAGGCTAGGAGTAAAGGCGTAAAACTTCGTGTCGTGCAGTCATCAAGGGTACATGAGTGGGCCTCCGGCTCCGAAAGCCCATATCGTTGAGGTTTCGTTGAATGGTTAGCACGCTGACACTTGTTGATGGCCCATTACTGAAATCTGCAGCAATTTTCGGAAGGGCTGCACTTCTGTCACGTTGGACGATTCTCGCCAGTCATCGCTGGCCCGTTCTTGCTGGATTTTTTTCTGGCCTCAGCGATGTCGGATGTTTCACCGGATTCCTGATATTCACGGGACATTCGTGAAATGAGTGTACGGGAAAATTCCGACTACATCGTACCTTGGAGATGTTGTGTCACATCGCACGCCGTTGTAAAGCAGTAACCGATCTAACAACTGCGCCAGGCACTTGTTGTCTTACATAGGCGTTGCCGACCGCAGTGCCGTATTCTGCCTGTTTAGATATCTCTGTATTTGAATAGGCGTTCCTATACCAATTTCTTTGGCGTTTCAGTGTCTCTCTTTGAAAAGCATGACTTTAAAATTTGGGTCAAAGGTGTCTATAGTCCTCCACTGTATGGTGCAAAACCATGCTCCCTGCGACGTCACCCTGGGGCACGGAGTTGCTTCAAACGGCACGGTTTCAACATAACTCTGAAGTTCACGTGACGTATGAAATGGGTTAATGTTGTCACATTGGCACAGAATTACTATACAATTCTGCACATCGCCGCTGTGGACGTGACCAGTAATAGGGAGGTCGCCACAACATTTCCTTACCCACATTTCGTTCATTCGTTTAACTCCTCTGCGATGGAGGTCATAATCACGACGCCCAGCGCTGAAACGACGTTTTCTAATGAGTGGCCGAAGAAGACATTTCAGACACACGGACGCTCAGAATGGACGCCAATAGGCGCATGTGGCGGCACGAAAGGCATCAGTGTTAGCACCGCCTCCCCTTAGAACGCTAATTCCCACATATTTCGCTGTCGAGAACGATCATGTGGAAAATTGATAATAAATCTTCCCAGAAAATTCACGTCCCATATATGTTAAATTTACAGCAAATGAATCGGAGTTGTCCTTGTTATTAGCTATTCCGCTTATAACTTTCTACAGGTTTTACTCCAAAGGAAGTAAAGTAAATGGTAACTTTATCATGCCATATTATGGGTGCAGTAGTATCACTGTAACTCATTACCTGGTCAAAAACTTTTTCAGCCATTCATATTCGACCAGTACATATTTTTGAGACCAATGGCTCATGTGATTCCGCAACCTCATATTGATCTGTGGCACAGAAGACAACTCAGAATTACCAAGACAGTAAATGAAATGCCCATAAAATATTTATCTATCAGGAGATATCATATTGCTTTATCATTGCTTTTCCCCTACTATCGGATGTTCCTCGCTAAGAAATCACTAAAATACCTCTGAAAGCATTTAAATAACATCTTCCTTAGCATACAGACCGAATTTGGATTAGAAACCTATGATACCGACAACCAAGGAATTAAAAAATTTAGTAAAATGCAAAAAAGGATGATTCTTTTAATTTCTTGTTTCATGTGTAATAGTACTAGTGGACTTCTAGTGTTATTGCATCTACTTAAAAATTACGTACGTTATAGAGGATGTGTTGGTACTACTTGTACCTTCGTCATTGGCACCTCTTCACCGTCTTCAGATGTTGCTCGCGTAGCTATTAGTATCAAACTGTTCTCTAATTTTGTCAAATGGTCACAGATACGCAGAAAACCAAACGTATCCTGTAGTGAAATAAGGTTTTGCGAAAATAAAACCGAGTTTGAACTAACTTTCAGTGATAACTGTGCTCAGCAAGCGTTAACATTTAGCATCGTTTTAGCAGGCAATATGGCCAAACCCGAAGTACCAGCCTTGCCCTCGTGAAACTGCCCTCTGTTGCTCATCATGCATCTGCTGTACGTTGCTCCTAACATTTACCTCGTAAGCAAAGATGCACAAGTCTGAAGCCATTCTTTTGAGTTTGCCAATTAAAACACAGTCGGCCTTCGTACGAAATGGAGCATGCTCAGCGAATATTCATAATGTGAACGGGTGTTTTATACATGATAGGAAGTTTGGTGGAGGGTATTCGTTTACACATTAGTAAACAGGAGACAGTACTTCAGTAACGTGAACAAGTGAAATCCACATCCGTTGGTTAGGTAGAAGCCACTGCGTGAAGTGGCAGATGCAATTCGTGGCTCAGCTAGTAGTTCCAGAGCTGCGTCCGCGTTTTCAGATACCGGCAGATATTGCAAGAAGGTATGAAATTGGATCCTCCTCGAGAAGCTGAGGCTAGGAATCGAATGGCGAGTTGTGGTGTCTCGGACGCACCGAGAATTTCTCGTTCTTCAGATACTTCGTGCAACTTATGAGCGTAGTCAAGACATCGTTTGTGCTACGTGATCCTCCTATTTTCCGACGTCACAGCGATATGACGTGACACGTCACACTAGCGTGAGGGACATCGTTGACTTCCTTTCCCAGAACCTGTATGCGACTGTTTGACACGTGACTGGACGTTATGCACATCAATTTTCGTGATGTTTCCAACAATGTGCCTCCGTTCCTTAAAATATAGAAGAAGGTTTTAACTCCACTTAAGTCAGTTATGTTACCGGCTCTATTAATAACAGAAAGAGAAATTTGTGCACTTTGCACTATTTCACGGAGACTGGGGGTAAGCAAGATTTACAGTGAAAACGTTCGTAACGTTTACAGAAAACACATCGGGCATTACCATCTACTACAAACTACACACTGTGTCAGTTAATGGAACGTCAACAGCCACGGAAAGAGTACAAGTCGTATTATTTGAAATTATATGCTTCCTCTCTCAGAAAGTGTTAAACAATAGCGAGAACCAAATACAGCATCAGTGCGATGCTCTTTATATTACATGATACTTTACCTAGAAATAGAAAAATCATTTGTAAATAATATTTTGTTAATTTATATGTTTACTTTTTTCAGTAGGTATTCGACGATAGCAAGAACCAAACGCAGCTCTAGTCTGAATTAAATAATTCAGAAACCTTGCTTACTAAATGTTCAGAATAAATACGTATTTCCATTGACAGTATACAGCGTAAAAAGAAATCACAAGAAGTAAACTCAGAATGCAATGCACACAAAATAAGTTCGTGTAGTTTAATAGCTCCTGAACTGTGCGAATATTGCTTTAAAAATCTTTTCAAGGGTTTCACAACTAAAATAAAATCCTTTAAAACTATATTGATTGAACCACGTTTACTCAAGCTACGAAATACTTTCTTCCAAAACCTCATTTTCTTCACGTGGATGTTTTGGGAAGGCAGCACTGTCGTCGTTTCGTCTAGAAGCCTCCAGAGAACTTGAGTGATTCGAACGAGAGAGTCTGCGCTCTAGCTGCAGCAGACGGTATCCACAAGGTGACTGTATGAGGGAACTTTCTTCGCCTGCGTGCTTCCTGGTGATTAATCTAATTAAGTACTACTGGCATCTCGATTTTAGTACATCAGTATTTGGAGAATAACTGTGCTTAACATCTTCAGATTTTCTTTTCCTGTCCCTCTCAGATGAGTGGAATTTTATGTTGATAATTATTACTAAAATAAAAAAATAAAAACAAACAAACACACACACACACACACACACACACACACACACACACACACACACACACACACAATACTACGAAAAGACATTCACAATAACATTCAACGGCTGGCAACACGTTCCAAAACATAGCTCCAAAACTACTTTTCATGTCCTACTGCTGTAAAAACGGAATTTCGTGTAGCAGTGCGCAGAAGAAGAACAACCGTCAAACAGGGAAAAGAGCAGATATAGTTCAGCTTTTGCGGACTTCGTAATTATAAATTTCAGATGATTGCTACATGGCAGACAAACAGAAAGTGCCAGAACTGTTTATAATCTACATACAGTATACAAAGGCAATGTCCTGACTGACTAACTGATCAATCGCTCAGCTCAAACTGCTACGGACAGGAACTTGAACAATCGAGAGGGTGTTGATCTTATACTGTAGACCTTGTTAAGAAGGGATTTTTTGAAATCCCACGTGTAAGAGGGTGAAATATGGGATTAAATGTTTTTTGAAAGTATATTGTAATTAATGCAATTTCGAAGCTAGATCTACGAAAATAGATATTTCAACATTTTTGGAAATTTAGCCTGTTCAGGGTGAAAAAGTAAGTGTACATTTTTTGAAAAAATTTCTATTAAAGAACTACTAACTTATCTTTAAAGCTACATCTTTGACAAATGGTATCGGATTTTTCGGTTGCAAACCAAAATATACGTGTTTCAGTGATTTTGGAAAGTTGAACCCTATGAGACTGAAATACGGTATAAAATGTTTTATGAAATATTTCATTATGAAAGAACTTTTGAAGTTAAATCTATGAAAATTGTAATTTGTCGTCTGTGTTAAAAATAAAAAAATACAAGTTTCACAGTTTTTGCAAATTTAACTCGTATGCTGGTGAAATATGGTGTGTAAGTTTATATGGAATTATTACCTTATAAAAGCATTTTTAGGCAAAATCTATGAAATTTTGTGTTTGGGTTCTCTGTTAGATGTAAAATATTAACATGTCACTGTTTTTTGGAGATGAGACCTTTAAGAGGATGAAATAGGGGGAAATGTGTTATGAAAATATTTAATTATGAATACATTTTTAAAGCTAAATCTATGAATAATGGTGTTTGGGTTCTCGGTTGGGAATGAAAAAATGCGTGTTTCACGGTGTTTCGAAATTCAACCCCTATGGCGGTGAAATAGCCAGATTGATACAATGACTCATTATCGACCCGCCCAAACTACTAAGGATAGAGACTTGGGTTTTTATTGTAGATGCCGTGTAACAATAGACTGTTTCAAATCCCACTCGTAACGGGATGTAAAAGTGCATGAAAGGCTTTTTGAACATACTTCGCGACTAAGGCAATATTAAAGCTAGAATTACGAATTTTGTATTTGGTTTCTCAGTCAGAAGTAAAGAAATACATGTTTCAGCATTTTCGTAAATTCAACAAGTAATTGCGTAAAATAGTAGGTTAACGCATTTTGAAAATTAATCATTATCAAGAGATACTAAAGCGTTTTTAAAGCTACATCTATGAAAACTGGTATTTGGCTTATCGGTTAGAAATTTAAAAAAATACTTGTGTCATCGTTTTTGGCTATTCAACCCCCCTAAGGAAGCTAAAAATGGGGTGAATAGTTCTATGAAATTTATTTCAGTATGAAATCGTTTTCAAAATGTAAATTTCTCTTTGGCTTCTCTGTTAGAAATTTAAAAATACTCGTTTCACTGCTTTTGGAAATTCAACGTCTCATGGGGTGGAGTAGAGGATGAAAATTCTTAGGTAAAAATTTCCTTACATTAAAAAATTTTGAAAGCTAGTTCTATGAAAACTAGTATTTTATTTCTCAGTTAGATATAATAAATATGTGTTGGTACACGTAAGTTTCTATGGAATGATCACTACAAGGATGCAAAAGCCATGTTTAACAAAAACCTTGGACGTCAGCTTACCAGAATCGCATTTTGGTCAGAAGCACATTCGGAAAAGACCGTGCTTTTATGGCCTTACCCAGCGTGAAAAGTTTAGAAGGTGTTGTAATCTGTGACCAACATAAAGATTTGATTAAATATTAATAATAATATTCATAATGTGTGCATCCATACAGTCAACGTAAGTGAAGCAAGAGGCTTAAGCCAAAATGTAAACCAAGGTATATACATATTTCATGACAGTCAAGATGCCTTGTAAGTAATAAAGGCGAATCGCGTATGACAAAAAAAAAGAATCTATTCAGTTGTGATCAGACATACCCAAAGTAACAGTTACCAACATCCTTTTCCTGAGGACATACGAGGGTACTGTCGGAAGTGCTCCGAACGGCTTTAGTTACACAGAGTGAAGTCGAACTCTGCCAACAAAGTTCGGAGATTGTTCAGAGATATTTTCAGAGTGCTTTTGTATACGGGATGCCAGCTCTCCGGCGGCTTTTACATAGTCGTTGAATTTCGTTTGACATCTTATCCCTATTTATCTTTTTATTTGCACTGCACTGTAAATACCTATAGAACAGCGCAAATGCCGACCGCATGAAATGTGTGTCTTTGAAAACAAATCTGTTCCAATCACTCACAGTATTTGCTGCTCATAACAGTAATGCCCAGTTCACTCTTAGCCCTCAAGTCTGCATTCGTTAGTGCTCGGTTCTCTACCGGGTTTGTTTTTCTGTAGTACTAGTTTTACGTTCAGAGAAATAGACACCAATGTGGATAGGTTTACTGTTGAAGAGATGGCCGATGTGCACTATTTGTACGCAATGGAAGAGACACGCAACGACGATATGCTTGAACTGTCCCCGCAAAGACGGAATCAAAACACGCCTTTTGCATCTGTAGCTTTTGCATCTCTTTATCAGATTTAATATCTTCACATAAAATATACTTTAATTTCTTCCTTTCTCTGATGTTATATTCATTTAACTCTTTATCCTAGCCGGCCGAGGTGGCCGGGCGGTTCTAGACGCTGCAGTCCCATAGTGCTCAAAGCCATTTGAACCTTTATCTTAGGATTATTTAGGTTTGAACTGTGAGAAGGTATTCCTAAATTTTTATCCGTCGTCTGTTAAGGGCATCCTATAAGTAGAGACAAACAGGACTGTGAACATTGTGAAGAGACACTACACCTCAAAAAGGAGTGCCCACGAAAGGCGGAACGGCCATTCACGTTCGATGTAAAAGACATAACAAGTAGTGTAATGCAAGCGGCCGTGACTGTTAAATTTACTAAGTAATGTTACTGTGCCTTATGCACAGAACTGACCGTTGATAATATGATCAGTAAAGCGGGGGAAAACACCTACCAGCAAGTCGCAGCAGAGGATGGTTGATCAAACAAGTGTTTAATGTACGAAACGAAACTGTGCAGGGAATCACTGGGAGGCAAGAGAAGAGGAAGCGAGAAGCAAGGAGAAAGAAGAAAAGATAGATGAGATAAATGTGCTCCTTCATGAGCTCGAAGCATATCAATTCTTCCATGGTGACACATGTGGAACCTTTGCCCGTTAATAATCCTAGGTGATCCCCAACATAACCTAGAGCTCCTGTACACATTTATAGACTGTTCGGTGCTATTCGTTGGAACTCGTTAGGGTTAGACACAGATATTCAGGTGACCTTAACAGTCGACCAAGTACAGTTCTGCTACGGATCTGAATATCTTTCACGTTACCATCCACAGGCAGAGTTCCAAATCAAAGTACGAGGAGGATGATTTTAGTAACTGTGGCGCATGAAACGTTGGGAAGAGAAGGCGGCTGGGGTAGTGTAGGCGTAAATTCTTAGCAAAAGGTAAATCAAGTTTATTAAATAATAAAAACAAAGATCATGCCCGAAAAGGAACAAACAAGGAAACATCGCTGAGTTTAAACTTCACAAAACATCGCTGAGTTATCAAATGACGCGAGAGCCTTAACACAATAGTAGAAGACACCATTAAACCATTGCCCCACTGGAATTAATCATCTTTACAGAAAGATACACGAATACATAACGAAAATGACAAAGCACTAACCTAAGAAGATACGTAAACTGTCGATAACATACAGCCCCTCCGAGATCAAAAGAATATTGTACAATAAAGGGATCATCAATAAATATAAATAGGCGCACCAGCTAGAGAACACAATCATGTCCAATAGAAGACCTTAACCGACTACCTAATCATAAAATGCAGCCAACCGAGGCCGACACCTTAAGTTAAAACCAGACGTACAACATAAACCAACAGACACAGTCAACAGTAATACGTCGCCCATATGTACCCCGACAGCAAGTAGGACAACAAAAGGCAACAGGTAAAACAGACAAATTGGTCCTAAGTAAGTTTCATCAGACAGGCGTGTCCTCTATAACTTCCAAGTCCAAAGCGGCCTCCTTCCGTTTTATTCTGCAAATGTAGTCTGTTGACTCAAATAGCCTAACAATGAATTAATCGTATGTTGTAAAATATAGCACTATAGTCCGATTAAGATTACTTGAGAGCTGACGTCTTTCACTTGCCGCTACAGTGTCGGTATATCCGCTGTCGGCTACAGGTCAGTTATAGGCGACACACAAACACGACTGGTCATTTCGCAAACGCTGTAAATGTGCCAGAATGAGATTTTCACTCTGCAGCGGAGTGTGCGCTGATATGATACTACCTGGCAGATTAAAACTGTGTGCCCGACCGAGACTCTAACTCGGGACCTTTGCCTTGCACACAGTTTTAATCTTCCAGAAAGTTTCATATCAGCGCACACTCCGCTGCAGAGTGAAAATCTCATTCTGGAAACATCCCCCAGCCTGTGGCTAAGCCATGTCTCCCCAGTATCCTTTCTTTCAGGAGTGCTAGTTCTGCATAGTTCGTAGGAGAGCTTCTGTAAAGTTTGGAAGGTAGGAGACGAGATACTGGCAGAAGTAAAGCAGTGAGGACCGGATAGAGTCGTGCTTCGGTGGCTCAGATGGTAGAGCACTTGCCCGCGAAGGCAAAGGTCCCGAGTTCGAGTCTCGGTCGGGCACACAGTCTTAATCTGTCAGGAAGTTTCGCTGTTAATGTTGGAAGCGGTTGTTGCGGGATATGACGAAAGTGGAATAAGCTCTATCGGCAGTTGGTTTTGTGTAACTAATGACTGAACTGTGGCAGAGGAGGTGTTTTGTTCCTATACACGGGGTGCCGCATTACCAACCGATGAGCAGTTCCGGTTGGCACTTGGATACAGATTAAAGGCGAACGAACATATGCCAAACGAAAAAAGGAAGAAAATTAAGCGCAAATAAAAAAGTTAATAAAATGATGAAAACGACACTACGAAGTGGTAAAAATTTAAATCAATTAACTGGATAAAAATGACAATCAAAGTCTTTTGATTAGATTAAGAAAAATAAAAAATGTCATTGTATTTGACGAGATTCGAACTCTCGATCTTCAACACATCACGTTTATACGCTAGCCGCTACGCTACGCCATTGAATTGCAAAAGGTTGTTGTATTTATCGCTCTCGGGTTCCAGTCGCATTGATTAACTACTAGCCTTCAAATAAACGGCTTCACGCAGTGTCGTGCGCAGATTATCTAATGTAAGCGGATCTCCTATGGTTATAATATCGGTATAAATCGCTGAATCAGCTTTTGTGCGGAAGAATGCAGAAATTTCTGCTTAGTGCTGTATGAAACGTGTGTATTTCGTTAGCATGTGTGTGTGTGTGTGTGTGTGTGTGTGTGTGTGTGTGTGTGTGTGTGTGTGTGTGTGTGTGTGCTTGTGTTTTGCTTTTGGTGTGATTATATGTGCAGCGGAACACGAAATAAAAGGGCCAGACCCAGGATTTGGGATACAAACAAAGGAAGACAGCGAACTGGAAGTAACTAATTGTTGTGCAGTTGGACGGACTATAGCCATCAAAACGCACTGCCTTAGCAGAAAACACTTTACAGCAAGCACTTCTTTGCTGGGGGTAAGTGGCATACACGTGCTTTGTGCTATAAGGAAAGGTGTGTGCTGCACATGATGTCTCTCGCTTAATTGGGGATAGATGGGAATGGACGTGGATCTTTAGTACTTGTATCTTCATCATCATAGCTAGACCATTCACCTACAACAAAGCCTTTGTGAAGAGGGTATTTAACCCAAACTGCCATGATACCTTCTGTGTTAGATACTGTATTGCTATAGGCTTTTATTTAGGATCATTTTGTCAAAAAATGCGAGCATAAAGGTGTGTCAACGTGCATTTACGTGCTAAACGTGCATTTACGTGAATTAACTGGCGTGGCATTTATATGTAGGATCATTTTGTCTAAAGAAATAACACAAATTCGAGAATATGAATATATTTATTTATTCACAATCTACAGTTATAAATGCCATTATAATCATCTTCAAAAAAATCACTTGCTCCTTTTTTTAATCGGTGCAACAGCAGCACAGTATTTGGAAAGTAGTTGATTCTTATAATCCTCAAATTCTGCACGTATATCTCGCAATGTTATCGGTGCATTACAACAGTCTGCTATTCCATCAATAAATTTTAGTTCAACATTTTCCACATGTATTCGGCGGGCAGCAAAAGACTTCGGCACTGCACTGATACAGGTACTAAAATAATGATTTATATAATCTATGTGAATGCTGCATGTTTGGAGCCAGTTAATTATATCACTGTATAGGGCTTGGACATACGGGAGCCATCTATTTAGTCTCTTAATCGAGTCTAGATAGAAAACGTTCTCAACAGTCGAGTGTTGCATTTAAATTCTCCCTCACCACTTTTAACTCTTCGTGAAGCATACTAATACATTGATAATATACTCACTATTAGACCGCTGCAGTAGATGTCGTGGTAGGAGGGGGACGGAACATATTATGTAGTCATGTGCTTCTTGATTTATGTTGTTGGACGACAGAGTTCACCCCACTCGTAGTCTGAAAACTGAACTTTAATATTTTTCGGCACATTTTGGGGCGCTAACACAGTTGACAAGCTACCATCTTGTGAAACTTCAATTCCTACACGAAGACATTTTGAACTGCTAATCGTTAACACAGAGCATGAGGTGAACAGTAAAGGTTTGGTACATTCTCATCCACAACATCCACACCAACTCTGTTAGCGATCTGTTCTTGCAGTGGTGCTGGAATGTCTCTTGTGCGTTGCTCAATGGAAGGTGCGTACGATGTAATCCAGTGCGATGCAGGACCCTCTAGCACAGCTTCTCAGCATGCTGGATCGGAGGCAGTTGCCTCTTGTAGGGTGGGTGCTTATATGAAAGTTTTCGAAATGACAGTCAGTTCCAGAAGAGAGAGATGTTTGCATGCATTGTATAATGCATCTTTAAAGCAAAGCATTTATTTTGCAGCACCATGTTCCTGCTCTTCATATGTTCAAGCATTAGCAGTCACTTCCATTCCTCAGCAAAATGAGTGCATGTAATACAGCTATTAAAACACTCCCTGTTCGTTCCACACTGACATCTGATGTCTCAACCTCTTGTGGCGGTAATACGACGCTAATGCTGTAAGTAGATAGTAAATTTAAACAAATTTATGTAAATTTAAACAAATTTTCACAGATTGGAAACAAGTTATATTCGAACTGAACGGCATCATGAGCAGCCTCTAGTAGGGGAGTGGGTGGCAACAACATACTAACAACCCTCACCTGCAGGAGAAAGCTCTTAGAGCAAAATTCTATCCAAAAATTCGAATTTCCCGCCCATTTTCCAAGAGAATGACGTGCCAGGACCCCATGGCGAACACACTTGATGGTGGTACTGCCTCTAATTGTTTAAACAAAAACTGAAAATAAAGACTTATGTCCAGCACAGGCCGAGTCCTTTTCCCCCCCGTACCTAGGAAGAGGTGGCGGTCGGGCGACTTAGGTTAGTGGAGGTAGCCCAAGTGCCCTTTCTTTCCCACCATTTTCTTAGGTTAGTAGAGGCAGCCCAATTGAGCAACCTTCCCAACAACATTCAAACTTCCCGCCATAAAGCGCCATTTTGGATAACGGTACTTTGGGGTGATGCCACCCTTGCCCTCCTACTGAGCACACAGTTAAACTTGCTACCGAAGATATATTGACCGTAATGCCCAACAAATATGGGGGCAATTTCCTACGAGTGGTACTGCGATTTCTCACGATGGTTGTAGGTTTCTGATAGAGGTCAAACCTTAGTAATATGTATAACAAACGCCATGATAGCCAGCCACTTTACTGAGGTATGTCACATATTCGATTTCAGTACCGTGACGCATCAGTGTCGCTGTACCGCTGACAGTCTGATCTGCTAGCCATATATGTCGCATAATCAAAGAAGTCAGCGTGGGATGCTAAGTTCACTACTTGAAATAAAGCAAAGTCAGTATGTGATGCACGAAGCATCTCTCAAAGCAGATGGTTCTTCTCCATTGTTCTAGTCGTATTGAGGTTAACTGTGGTGATAAGCCTGTCATTTAACTGCAGGTGCTAAGTTATTCATTAAGTTGGAAATGTCTATTGACCGTCAAGCTGCATCATTTCCTCTGGCCACTCCCAATACCTCGGATGGAGCTATCCCTAAAGTGCCTGCGACAATACCGAAGGCCCTGCTTCTACATCCGGTGTACGACAATGAAGTGTGATAGAACCGATGCTATTTACAATATAGGGTATATAAATGGTCTAGGAGAAAGCCTCAGATGCTCTTTAAGGCTATTCGCAGATGATGCTGTTGTTTATACCAAAGTAGCAACGCCAGAAGACAGTAAGAATATGCAGATCGACCTATAGAGAATTGATGAATGGTGCAGACTCTGGCAGGTGACCCTGAACGTAAATAAATGTCACATACTGCGCATACATAAGAAAAGAAATCCACTACTGTACAGCTACACAGTTGATGACAGCTGGAGACAGCGTATGCCTTAAAATATCTAGGCGTAGCTATCCAGACCGACCTTAAGTGGAGTGACCCTATAAAACAGATAGTGGGAATAGCAGACACCAGACTCACATTCATCGGAAGATTCTTAAGGAAATGTAACTCATCCATGAAAGAAGTGGCTTATAATGCGCTTGTTCGCCCGATTCTTGAGTATTTCTCATCTGTCTGGGATCCTTGTCAGATAAGATGATAGACGAGATAGAGAAGATCCAACGAGGAACGGCGCGTTTCGTCACGGGGTCGTTTAGCTGGCAAGAGAGCGTTACGAAGATGTTAAACAAACTCCACTGGCAAACGTTAAAAAAGAGGCGTTCTGCATCACGGAGAGATTAACTGTTGAAATTGCGGAACAGCACTTTTCAGGAGTAGTCAGACAACATAGGCTATTACTTCCCCCCCCCCCCCCCCCATATACCTCTCGCTTATTGACCATGAGGAGAAAATCCGAGAAATTAGAGCCAATACAGGCTTACCGACAATCATTCTTCCCACTCACTATTCGCGATTGGAAGAGGGTTGGAGGGATCAAATAGTGGTACCGAAAGTACCCTCCGCCATACACGATTTGGTGGCTTGCGGACTATGATTTAGATGAAGTTTTTGTAGGGTATATTTGTGGTAGGTGGTATCCTCGTACTCCTGTTTCTGGTCCTCAACCTGTTGTGATGTTACCCGGCACCTCCGCTTGCAGCGCTTTGGGGATCGTTGTTTGTAGTTGAGTCATCCTGTGTCAAATGAAGGCACTGACTCATGATGCTGTAGAACAAAGGCCACAGTTGACACGATCAGAGAGTCCATCGCCATGGGCGGTGACGTCGAAGTGGAGTCTGCGATACACAGAATGAGTACTTCATCGTTACACCGCATCTGAGGATGCTGTGTTGTGTCATCAGGGAGTGTCGCATGCCTTGCTCAAGCATCAGCAGTCGTGAGGGCCGCAACTTTAATCATAGAAAGCAGCGCCTGCTGAGACAGCAGCTCGATATCTGCCGGCGGTAGTTGCATGAGGCGATATTGGATGCATTCAGATCGGAGATGCCTGTCCTTTCTACATCCGGAACAGGTTGGTTGTTTGCCATAAAGGACGATGGCATAGCAAAAAAATGGTTCAAATGGCTCTGAGCACTATGGGACTAAACTGATTAAGTCATCAGTCCCCTAGAACTTAGAACTACTTAAACCTAACTAACCTAAGGACATCACACACTTCCATGCCCGAGGGAGGATTCGAACCTGGAACCGTAGCAGCCGCGCGGTTCCGGACTGCGCGCATAGAACCGCGAGACAACCGCGGCCGGCTGATGGCATAGCAGTCACCGATTTAGAGACATGAGCCAAAATATTCTTTAAGTTCAATTCAGGCCTGTCAGAATCCGTTCAGGACGGGATGGATTGCGTCCACTTTTCGGCAACATGACTATGCACCACGGTGCAGGGCCGATGTGCTGACTCGACGTCGTCCGCTGGGAGTTTAAATGAAAGTCCGAATATTCTGATCGTGCAAAGTCCCAAACAAGCATAATCAACGTGCGCAGGACTCACATTGCCATCAGTGTGACAGAAGCAGAGGCTATGTTCCGTCTCCCAAAGGACCCGTTCACATGTTGCGTCGTGATCTTTAGATAGACTGCACTGCTCACAGTGGATAAATATATGCCGATGAAGTTGGCTGCCAGGATTTCGACCTCTTATTCTAAAAACTGTTCTACGTAAAGTTCTTTTAGTAGTGCAAATTCGTTTTGGCACATAAATCTGAATATCGATTGTCTGTACTGGTTTGCCATGCTGATCTATATGCTTAAGCCAGCGCGCATGAAATGGCCGATTAATGAGTAAGCAAGACGAGCGCTCATTCCGTGACGAGCACACAAACAGCAACCCCTGCACTGCCAAAGACAAACTGCGAAGCGTTAGGCTATCCGTGAACGCCTCATGGACCGACAAAAACTTCCGCATGTCACACATTCTACAACCCTATACCATAGTCTCCTATAGTCATCGTAAATGCTTGGACCTATACTCTGATTCCTGCACCAGTGAGAGTTTGATATAAGGATGTGGACAGTGTAATACATGGAAGTTTTAGTCAGTCGTGAACGGATAGCCTAATGCGGCGTTAGCCCGCGATAAATGGGAAATCTAGGATCGAGTCCCGGTCCCGCAAGAGTTTTTTATGTGTCACTAACAGGTAGTATATCTATCTGAAGCCAAGCTATTCGCATTCAGCGAAGTAAATTCTAACAGTTCTCTATCGTCATGCAAGTAAATATATAATTATTTAGTTTCGTTAGAGGTGATATCGGTCAAGAAAAACTGACTGTCGAGTTGGATAAACATCAGTACTGGATTATCCGACTAGAAGGGCGCGAGTTAGACAGCAATAGGAATAATGATCACGTTTATCGTTGGTAATTTAGTGATTGCAGGATTATTTATGTTTGGCATATTAGGCGCTGATTACACAAGTAGTTCAGCGCTGGTTGCCTGACGCGAAAACTTATGTACCATGTGTTTTATCGTTCTGCCTTGTGTTTTATCGTTCTGCCTTGTGTTTCAGTTTTCTCGACGTGCGATCGTCCTGGCTCGTGTTTCGTATACTCGAGGTCACAAAATGTATGAAAATAATATTCATCTACACAACATATAACAGTTAATAACATCTAATACAGTAAACTATAAATGGCATCTACATACCATTTATTTGTTCGAAATTGAGAAACAACACGAATGAAATCGAACAACACAGCGTAGAATGAGAGCACAGGATCGAAAAACGAATTGAAGAGAAAAATACACCAAATGTAGTGGTTCATTTAGCAGAAAGGGTGGCAGTAGTGAAGACAGCGACAGCTTTTTTTATCGTGATGGCAGAGTAAGGATCTTATTAGTACGTTCTTGATGATTCTGTTCTACCTCATTTGTTATTTCGTTATATGTAACACTCTTCGACTTCGACTTTCTTTGTGTGTGTGTATGTGTGGTTGTGTGTATGTGTGTGTGTGTGTGTGTGTGTATGTGTGTGTGTGTGTGTGTGTGTGTGTGTGTGTGTGTGTGTGTGTGTGTGTGTGTGTATGCAGCTTCTCAGTATTATTCTAGCATTTGTGAAACCAGAAAAATCTAAAAACCTAAAATCTATGGTGTAGTATAAGTCCTCTTTCTAGGTATGAGAGGTTATTAAAGTAAGGACATGGTCACCCATAGTCATGGGAAAAGTGTGACACCATTTTACCACTAGTGCTTTGTAAGTCACAGGAGAATATTTCTTACCGGCCACCCTAGTCGGAACATGCTGAGGGCCAGATACCTCAAACGTGTCCAAGATTGTCTTTTGTATTAAATCATCTGATGATATTACATTCGCGAATAAGTGAGAAATATGACTAACAATCATAATATCTAAGTTGGAAAATTGCCAACTTTGCTCAAAATGCTCTAAACTGATTATTTCAATCCGAATATCGCGATCACAAGTGGTATGAAATTGGTTCGTGGCATTGTTGAGCAAAACAGAGACAGCCACGGAATTAATCTCCGTCAATTCGGAAAATGTGGCCTGCGAGTATACCGAACAAAGCCTCCTGATAATCACTCCGTTAATTGCCCTGCGACCGCAAATCCATGAGGGAGTAAGGAAAGGGGTGAAACCCAATAAATCTTGCAGTCCAGCCACTCCCGAGGGGGCGCTATAAGCAGACTTAGTAACGACGTCACGGAATAAATGAATATTCTATCGAGACTTCGTGGTCTGAGAAAGTAAACAGTATTAAAAGCAAAGTAACAAACTTTGTGGGCATGGCTTGGAACTTTCTTTTATCCTGTGGCTCTCTACCTAGTGTTAGCCTTCCCGTATGGCTTTAGTGTCACCAGACTGTACGTGTTTCGTATAGTGAAATCATTGCGACTTCAGTAAAGTGTGGGTGTTTTGATTGGTCGTGAGGAAGATGATAAGAGAGAGGGGTGAAATCAGATGCCGGAACATTGCCTGCTCCCTTCAAATAGCACCTAGGTGGCCACCAAACTTAACGCACCCATCCGACGGACGGATCCCCAGCAGTTGTTACACTCCACGAGACACTACGGGTAAGTTCGAAACTGAAGCCAGCTCATTGACACGAAGATGGACACAAGAATGGAAGGGAACGATCTATTGATACGTAATCAGCATGGTTTCAGAAAATATCGTATCGTTCTTGTGCAACGCAGCTCTCTTTATTCGCACGAAGTAATGGCCGCTATCGACAGGGGATCCTAAGTTGATTCCGTATTACTAGATTTCCGGAAATCTTTTGACACCGTTCTTCACAAGCGACTTCTAATCAAGCTGCGGACCTATGGGGTATCGTCTCTGTCGTGCGACTGGATTCGTGATTTCCTGTCAGGAAAGTCGCAGTTCGTAGTAATAGACGGCAAATCATCGAGTAAAACTGAAGTTATGTCAGGTGATCCCCAGGGAAGCGTCCTGGGAACTCTGCTGTTCCTGATCTATATAAATGACCTAGGTGACAATCTGAGCAGTTCTCTTCGGTTGTTCGCAGATGATGCTGTAATTTACCGTCTAGTAAGGTCATCTGAAGACCACTATCAATTGCAAAGCGATTTAGAAAAGATTGCTGTATGGTGTGGCAGGTGGCAGTTGACGCTAAATAACGAAATGTGTGAGGTGATCCACATGAGTTCCTAAAGAAATCCGTTGGAATTCGATTAGTCGATAAATAGTACAATTCTCAAGGCTGTCAATTTAACTAAGTATCAGAGTTAAAATTACGAACAACTTCAGTTGGAAAGACCACATAGATAATATTGTGGGGAAGGCGAGCCAAAGGTTGCGTTTCATTGGCAGGACACTTAGAAGATGCAACAAGTCCACTAAAGACACAGCTTACACTACACTCGTTCGTCCTCTATTACAATATTGCAACGCGGTGTGGGATCCTTACCAGGTGCGATTGACGGAGGGTACAAGTATGTCACAACTGAGACGTCTCATAAAATCACCGTCGTTTTAAAAAATTCTCAATAACGCACTGCGTTCTTATTTATTCGAAAAACTTAACCTCTTGTACAGATGAACCAACATTTCTAACAGTTCAGAGCTATCATTCCATTCCAGTGCTGTGTAATTCATCACAGCCTTCCACAGTTTCATTTATGTAGTAGTCCGCTGACAGTTCGTAAGCACGAACATTTATCACACGGATCCCCTCACGCTGCTGGTTATCGACTGGGGCCGCATTAATCAGTCGCACCTGGCCACCGACTTCTCTTGTACCCCAACTATCCGCGAACCGCCTCTGCTGTCAGACTGGTGTCTCAGCCTTTGACGACAGAATTACCTGACACACTCACTCAGTATCTGTACTTCGAAATATTCGGAAAAAACAAACTCTAAAACACTATAAAGGAAGCAAATTGGTACCATAGAGGTACACCATAGCGTCGTAATACGTACTGAACGGCTATTGGAAACACATGCTGAGCATTGGACGGTAGCAGTGTGGGTGTATGTTGCTGTCGCCTCTTTGCTGAGTATGTTGTCTCTGAGAGGCGTAGGCAGAAGGGGGAGTGTGTACTGAACTTCACCGTCAAGTTTCGCTTAAGCACAAGCAAACACTGCTCTCCGTTATGTCATGTTGACCACTCCGTCCAACGACAGCAGCACCGATATACGTACAGCAAACTCCAGGCGCCAGTTAATTCAGTTAATTAGGCTATATCTAGATCTTGTATGTGTTGTTCAAGACGGGCGAATAAAACATTCCTTTTACTGCGATATTCTTAACTGTAACGAAGTAGAAGTCTGAATTACCTTTATACTGGATGAGATTTTCACTCTGCAGCGGAGTCTGCGCTGATATGAAACTTCCTGGTAGAATAAAACTGTGTGTACCGACCGATACTCGAACTCGGGACCTTTGCCTTTCGCGGGCAAGTGCTCTACCATCTGAGCCACCGAAGCACGACTCACGCAGTATCTCGTCTCTTACCTTCCAAACTTTACAGAAGCTCTCCACCAAACCTTGCAGAAGTAGCACTGCTGAAAGAAAGGAAACTGCGGAGACGTGGCTTAGCCACAGCCTGGGGGACGTTTCCAGAGTGAGATTTTCACTCTGCAGCGGAGTGTGCGCTGATATGAAACTCCCTGGCAGATTAAAACTGTGTGCACCGACCGAGACTCGAACTCGGGACCTTTGCCTTTCGCGGGCAAGTGCTCTACCAAGCTAGAGCACTTGCAAGTGCTCTACCAAGCTAGAGCACTTGCCCGCGAAAGGCAAAGGTCCCGAGTTCGAGTCTCGGTCGGTGCACACAGTTTTAATCTACCTTTTACTGTTTCTGTACTCTGAAAGACTTTGACACGATGGTAACACCCATCTCGTCTTCGAAACTTCTTGATGTTTCAGCTTTTGTGGGCATATTGCTGCACAGTGTGATGTGATTGTTACGTACGCTTGGCATGTGATTAAATCCAATTATGACCTTCAACAACATGATCAAAGTTTAATGACCTACGTATGTTGGCTCAGTAAGGGACAAAACAACGACCCACATGTCCAAGACTGGGTGAGAAAACACCCATAACGCTCAGCTGAATGGCCGACTTAAACCTATGCAGTGCAGATGATTATGCATCCAAGTGGTGACGTAATCTCATCATGTTACACAGAATCAATTAAATTGTTATTTAACAGTGATTAGTTTCACATGTGAGATGTGAAGGTGAAAAGTGCTCTGCTATGTCCGCCACCGACAACTCTTTCGGTGTCTGGTAACAGGTGGGAGCCTGCCGTCTCATCAGCCTTGTCGCTGTCATCAAACCGACAAGGATCCCGCCTGTCGTGATGTGCGAAAGTCTCTATCCCGTTTAAACTGTGCAGGGTGGTTATAATTAAACTTTCACTGCCTGAGGCAGTGTAGACGGAGAACTATTTACTGTATGGGTACCAAACTTTAAAGGAATTACGTTCAAACGGTGCGCAAAGTTTTTGGTAGTGCTAGTGTCATGACTTGCAATTAGGCGCCAGTACTGCAACGGCGTCATATGGCTGAAACACAAGCATCACTGAGCATTACAGCTGCAGACAGTAAACATGGGTTTTATTTTTCCAGGAAGTGTCAGTTCCTTAGTTGTTACAATAACTGAAAAACTTTGTATCGAGTGCCATGAGCTTATTGATTTGTCGCAGAATAAAAGTTTGTGTGTACGTTTGAAGGCAGGCTCCTCACGGGGATATGTTCATTCCATTCTAGTCCTCCCATAAGGGAAAAGGTATTGGTATTAAGTGGAATCCAATCAGGATCCTCAACTTGGCAGAGATATACGCTGTCCGCTCAGCTGCGGCTGAAAACTTAAGTCTACAGTTAACGGAATTTACATATAACTACCTAAACAGTGACACAATGTGAGATTTAAAACTTTCCCGGCGTACATATTGTTCCACGAAATTTCGGGAGAACTACCGGATATTTGTAACGTATTTCGTCGCAGAGTCTTCTGGCCGTCTTCAGGTGATACTGGCGAATACTCCCTGAGCTCTGGTATTTAAGGCCCCGCCGACACGTGCGCGGTGGATTCACTTGCCGTTGCGCGTGCGCTACTTGAGCGCCTTCGGTTCTGCTGCGCCGCGCGCCCTCCGTGGTGAAAACACGCCGCGTCGATATCAATTCGCTCGTCTTCCCGCGGTTCCATCACAGAACCACGCCGGCTATGGAGGACACGAAGTTTTTCGACGATTGAATTCCACGCCGAATGTAATTGGAAACTGACGTCACGATTAATAAGAGGCTCACTGTCAGACAGCCGTATTACTACGGATTCATTAGTAATAGAACTCCAAAAGTTAGACGTGTGGGCCACAATTTTTGTCTCATTGTAATTCATGACACGACCAGGTGAAATACAGTGTTCGGCGATGGCAGAAGACGAGTATGCCGCTGTTGTTCCACAATGCGATCCTGCACAGTACGCGTCATTTGCCATTTATAAGATTTGCCGCATTCACACGGAATCGTGCCAACGCCATAGGCGAGATGTTGCTCTTCGGCGGTGTAGCTCTTGGCAACACACGACAAGACTCCCGACGCACTTCTTCAGCTTCATTTGGAGAGGGCAGCTCTCCTGAAATTGCGAGCAGACCCGGATACAGTGGTACTTAAATCGGACTAAAGTAATGCTTCTGTTTTAATGCTGCGGGAGGACTATGTTAATAAGATTAATTTTTTATTAAGCGACACAACATATCGCAAAATAGATAAGGATCCTATTACCCGAGTGGCGCGGAAAACAGCAGAACAACTAACTAACAGATACTTACCAAAGGAGGTAATCAAGAAACTGAAACCAAAGAGTTCAGTTCCACCTAAGCTATATGGATTGCCGAAGATCTACAAGGATAACGTGCCATTACGTCCAATTGAGAGTAATATTGGAGCAGCCACTTACGACGTAATACTTGGCGTCTTTGCTCAAACCACTGGTAGGAAACTGTCCACATCACATAAAGAAATCTAGTGGTTTTATCATCAGACTTAACTTTGCAGCTGCAAAATAATGACTTGTTGGTCAGTTTTGACGTAGTTTCACTTTTCACAAATGTACCCCCTGTGGATTCACTACATCTCATTGGCAATCGGTTAGGAGCTGACATTACAGCGTTGTTTGAGCACATCCTCTCCTATGCATTTTTTTTATTTAACAACGAGTTTTATGAGCAATAAGACGGTGTCGCCATGGGAAGTCCTTTGTCTCCCCTGGTGGCCACTCTTTTTGTGGACTTTTAAACCAACAGTATTTTGGCGATAAGTTGACGATACTTTTATAGTTATATATATTTGAGGTGTGAGAAAATATAAAGTGAAAGCAATCTTTCGCCCTCCTGCAAAAATTTAGTCGCAGTTGGGTTCTGTCAAAGACGGCCTAGAGCTGCGCAGGGCAGGGAGCCTACCAATAAAAATTAAGTGCTACAACGTTTCTTACACATCAGGAAACTTTATATTTTATGTCAAGAGCACGCAAAGATACTGACGCTTCTGTGTAACGTGAAGGTAATTTCGATTAATTCTTAATACTGGGTAACGGACTTGCATTGCACACTCGTTGCTGTGAAACGCGTAATTTAATTTTCGATGTTTTTAGCATTCCGCACCTCAGACGGCAAAATGCTGAACTTTTATCGTATTACATTTTTTTGCCATTTGTCTGTCCAACTGTTACTGGCCACATTTTTTCAGGAGTGGTAGACGTATTGTTTATAACTCTTTCATATCAATTCTGTGTTTTAGAAATTACAGTATTATGGGCACTGGGATGTTCCTCTTTAAGGGATTCAAACTTTCTTGCATGTTGATCAGTTAGATCAGTTCTAACTTTCGTGCATAAGACTGTAACGTGTCCATATATATGTAATTCATTTCTAATGGATGTAGCACATTAGTTAACTCAATATGCACGAGGTAAGGATTTGCCTTAAGTTCTTCTTTCTGTTTGTGCTGTAGCTTAATTTCCTGGACATTACCAGGATTTCTCAAATTATCTTGTAACAATTTCGCTCCTTTTGAACGACATTTTTTCGTTATGTTAATATGGTTTAGAACTGAACTATTAAAAACACATTATTTGATAAATCTGATGTTGCAAGATAGTTTCTTATTTTTGAATGAATACGCCGTTCTTAGGTCTTCGCTAGGTAAATACGAGTATAACCTGATTTTATCCATTTCTGTCAATGTTTCTTCCGTGACTGTGTGACTTCCATAAAATAAAGAACAACTGTTTTCAGTCTCAACCGTGATTTTATTTCAATGCACGTTGCATTTCGAGCCATTGGGGCTGATTGTTGGGTACTTTGACATTCCACATCGGGTATTTTTCCTGATATAGTTTAATTCAGGTCATGGTAAGATCAAAATAGTGTATTAAAAATCAGGCACATTTTAAAAAAAAGTTTACAAAAACAATACTAATCGAAAAATAACTTACTATTTCCAGTTTTGAATACATGGTTTTTTAAGTGCAGTATCACCGAACATGTATACACTTTTCGTTCTGCAGCATATTTTGTAAATGCAAGTCAAAAAAAATTAAAAATTTTCGAAAGTGAAAAGGCTGCATTTCTGCAAATCCACAACTGTTTTTATTTCAAAGGAGATACAAAGCCATTTTATTATTAGTTACACAGGATGCCATTTCCAAAACAAATACTTGTGAATACGTCGAGTGGATTATGTTATCAAATAGGTGAACTCTTAAATTATTAAACATTTGTTTCTTCAGGGAAAAATAAACTTTTAAAGTTGCTTAAAAAGCTATAGCTGCTAAACTCCGTTTGTTCATTCAACATTCTTTCAGACGATTTTATTTTGTGAAACATTATTTCTATTTGTTCTAGTAGATCAAGTTTTTTACCATGGTTTTCTATGTGGGGTACAATTAGGCTGTTGTGCATGTCCTTATTGAAACCTATGGAGAATTTTCCATTGACCTAGAATCACGGAATTTGATAGCAAGGTTCCATAGCAAAAGTATAGGTAGAAATATGAAAATTGTTGATATGTAATTTTATCACACTTTGAAAAGAATGTTTTTTTTGTCCTCTGTTATCCATCTGTGTGGCTATCTGTCTGTCTGTCAAGACCCCTTGTCCTCAGGAATGAGTAGACATACGAAGTGGAAATTTATGTTACATACAAGAATATATGTTATATTTTTATATCTTGCCAGTATTGATATCGATAAGATGCAAAAATTGTTTAAATTCTTGATTCTCAGGATGTATGAGCTATCTATACAAATAACTACGTTTATATAGATCCCTCAGTGCGTGATTCACACGAACACTTCTATGTATTCTTTTTTTTTTGTGCTGGCATTTATAGGACGATCACTGAAGGTGACGTTGACCGACTGCAAGGTGCCACCCATGAGCTGGCAACTGTAGATCTTGTACTTCCCAGTCTGTGTAAATCATCTAAGAATGGGAGTCCAGGGGACACAGCTTCCATACAAAGCATTACGTGAGCTTAGGATGGGGGGAAAGGAATCTGTCTCACGGACAGAGTGACAGTTAGATTTCGAGAGGTGAAAGGTTTATACATGATTACGCTGGTCGACTGATTCGCGGTTAGTAGTGAGTGAGCTGTACACTTGGTGTGTGGCCAACCTGCTGCACCTGGCAGCATTCCGTTACGTGATCTACAAGATCGGCTCTGCGAGGCTTGATAGCAGCATTTCAAAAGTGGGTCAAGTGTTCCTGTAGTTGGTCAAACATTCAGCAAGGCACCTGTAACTGTTTAAATAAATAAATCCAGCGCTCCCAGCTCGCTTCGATGTAATTTTGTTTTTAAAAAAATGAACTCACCACCTCCACAGTGAAATCGTTATGTAGCAATTCTTCAGAAAATTTCTCTCACACATGCAATTGCATTATATCCGCCATCTTGTTTAACATTGTCTGGTGCAGAACCTGTTTTCTCTTGATACTAAACCTGGGGAGAGACACTATATAGGTCGCCAAATTTTCGTAATGGTCCCTGCATCATATTGCCACTGTTTTGGAATATGATTCCATTGTTCCTCCAATTTTAAGGAAGCAATAGGATAACTTCCTTTGAATTTCCTATTCAGCAATTGATCTGGAGGGATGAGGGATGGGTGGGTGTCATAAATCAAGTATCAGCGAATAGGATGGGGAGGCAGGGGGCAGGAGAGTGAAGGGCGTCGTAAATCATCCTGGATATTGTGACGCAGAGTGGGTTCAGCCCACTTATGTCTCCTCCCTCCCCCCTCCCTCCCCTCTCCCCAAACTGTTGCCTGAAATACTTATTTGTTTTTACACATACTCAGCATGCCTGAGACCGTATTTGAACAATTCCTTTCATTTAATTGTTTTTCTGTTTTTCTATTAATTGAGGCATCTATTTCGATATCCATTCTGCAGCCTTTATTTTTTGAATGGTTTTGCATTAAGCCGATGTCACGCTCTGTATGTTGAAATAGACAAAACATCCAAAACGTAAATTTTTCATTTCAAGCTCTAGGAATCTTCTTGATGAAAATTCTACTTAATTTACCAAAATCACTACATATCATTATTACTCTTCTGTTGATTTATTTTTCAGTACTTCCAGTCTCTGACCTCAACTAAACATAAAACTCTTAACATGGTTGAACAGCTAAATTACAAATTTTTACTATTTTTTTGAGTCTCCATTCTATTATTCATTTGCAACTTGTCAATTGTCTGTAGTCCAATACACAGTTCTAAGGACAGCTTATTCTTCTTGTTCACCGAAATCCATTTTTTTTTCTCATGTATTTTGCGATAACTGTAATCAGTATCTTGTACGTTATGGAGAGGAGACTGACAATCTGCTAGTAAAATGGAAAGATTGTAAAATGAATCTTTGCCCACTCAACTACAGAATGGAAGATGATGGGTCTGCGAAGGCAGCACAGGAAAAATAACCAGGTAGAAGATTAATGTACAGTTTATTGTAACAAGTATAAACAAACTCCCGCTATTTTAAGACTGGCGTTTTTTTGACGAAAACAAAGACAAATACTGCGCTGTCCAGTTGCTGGTTGTGCATTGGTGGCCATGTATCTATGGCGTATAGGCCACAAATAATGTAGCCCGCAACTTGCAGCTCCTGGGCACAAAAGTCGATATGGACTGTGTTGCCGTCTAGTGATGGCTCCAGAACGAGATCCTGATCCTGATTGTGTCAATGCACTTGTGCCATGTAACGTCCTCGGTATGAACTTTGAGCACAGTCTGGGTGATAACCTAAATGCTGCCCAGGTCCAGGGGTACATGAGGTACAACTTTTGGTCACGTTGCCCACGGAGAAAAGAAGGCTGGCAGCGCCAGTGACCTCTGGCATGGACTGGGCTGCCCCAAGGTGTCTGCACAGTGTGTGGCCATCCTTTGTATGTCCCGTGCAGAGTTGACCCTGTCGAGGTCCACCTCCCATTTGTGTTGGTTTCTGGCTGTGTAGGCTCCAAGTCCTCGATACAGCAAAAGATTCTTTCTGGAATCAATTTTCTGGGCTGCAGCAAAACTATTTCTTCACTTCTTTCAAGAGGTTTTAGTCCAGGAAGATATAACGGACCCACAAAATTCAGTTGTAGTCCGAACCAGGAGGCAGATGTATCTTAACATGGAAAAAACGGAGGTGGAGTTTCGATCTTCTTGCTCTGGAAGGTGGGGCAGGAGGTAACCCATGTGGGTAACAGCTGCATCCACCCACCACCAGTAGACATGTTGGTGAGCCAGGTGCTTAGTAAGCACAATGCCTCAGTGCCTGTTGGGCAAGAGACGCAAGATGTTCTGGACAGCTGTTGGCATCACAGCTTTGGTGCAGCTGTTGTCACCCAGAGCAAGATCGCATCTCTGAGTGTGGTGAACTCATCCTGGTGATACCAGTAGGCCTGGACATCCAGGTGTCACTGCTGCTTGCTGTCTGGCAGCCAGTTGTGTTACAGCACTCAGAGCACTTTGTCGAGCACTGTATCTCCTTTGGTGTCGTGTGTAACGAACCTGGTATTCCTCATTCTGCAACCGCTGTAGCTCTTGCCGAAGTGTGGAGGGGACATGCTTGGCTTTCAAGTGTCGCTGATGGAACACAAGCCACATGTGTCTCGAAATCTTTGACACCCACAGAGAGTTGCAAAATACTGGGCTAATATTCGAAAAAGAGGTCTTTTAGGTACTAGTTGGAGCGCTGTGACTTGACAGTGGGGGTAGAGGGTTGGGTTTCGTTGCAAAAGGCACTGAAGAGATCCAGGCCTAAGAGAATGATGGATGCAGGAGCTCCGACAACCATAACCTGGCTGTTGGTGTAGTTGAACAGTAGTGTATTTGGAATTTAAATTTGCTGTTGACTTTAATGTTCAGACTGATGTAACTACACAGCAGAATGTCAAAATGCTGCCAATCTATGATGATTGCGGAAGGCCTCTTATCTATCTGCAGCTCTATGGACAGATTATTGACATCTGGATTTCATGCAAGAGGCGCAGTTAGAGCTCCACTAGTACGACTTCCGCCTCTAATGACTATGAAAACACTGGCTGCAGAAAAGGAACTGTTGAAGATGGTGTCTGACCATTGAGTCTTCACTTCCATTGTGTGTGGGGGGCATGACTGGAGCTGACGGTGTTGGCACGCAGCGAACATTTGTGATGGGTCCTGTGGGGTTAAGTGTTTGCAGAAGTTGGTAAATGTCTGGGCCTGCTGGGCGCCACCTATGATGCTGTGTGCTAAGAACTCTTATTCCATGCTTCTGATTTAGTTCATGCATAGTCCAATCTTCTTGTCGACCTGCTGGAGTTGGGAGGGGGTGGGGTCATCGCCTGGAAGTCCTTGACCGCGGAGTCGTTCTAGGGGAGTGGCTCGAGAGCTCCAGAGATGATGTGAAGATGGTCGCCAGCTGTTCGAGCAGCATTTCACGAATATGCTGGATCTTCTGGAGCAGCAGCAACGCCTGGGCTGAGACATCCACTAGTTCTGTCATCCTGCAAGAAACGTGACGTTAGTGTGCTTGAAAGTGGAACAATGCACACCGAAACACTGTCTACCTTGGTAGGAGCACACACATAAAGCACTACCTTGAAAAAAATATCTCATCATCAACTAACGAGTGTACAGAAGGCAGTACAGGGAAAATATCCAGGTATAAAATGAGTATGGAGTCAATTGTAACAACATAAACAGTTATCTTTAACGGGAGTTAGAATGGAACACAATAATTGAAAAACAATTCGCTTCCTGAATAATGGAAGAACAACGACAATATCGTGAGGCTGAAGGCCTGAAAATGTCACAGTTTATTGAAAGTTCCATAATCCAACGTCTAGAGGTAACTTGATCGAGCGAGGCCATCCTTTGCCTGCTGCCTAAAGAGCTGGTTCTCATCTGTGTTGTTGATTGCAGGCTGAGTAGGTGCCAAGTCGTTGATATAGCGGAAGTTCCATTCTGGGGAAAACCATGTGGGCTGTGGCTAAGCTAATTCTCCACTTCTTCCAGGAGTCGTTCGTACATCAAAGTGTGTGAGAGAGGTTTAGTGAAACTTGCAAAGTAGAATAGAGGTACTGATATAATTTGAGGTGTGAGGGGTAAATCTCAGTCGTACATGGACACATGGATACACAACACTGCCCACATTAGGTGCGAGTGCCGGTCTGGCGCACAGTTTTAATCTGCTTGTTTCAAAATTACAATATGTGTGTCAAAACAGTTACTAATGTATTACGGCGTGTACTTTTCTGCTGTTGTGCAACAATGTAGCCAGCTTCTTTATAATTTTTAATGCCAATCGACTTTTTCCCGGTGTATACTGAGGATGAAAAACTATCAGTTTTCCAGGCAGGGGACAATGCTTAAATACCACATAGCGTCATAATCCTAATCTTCTGGTAAAGTGAAGAAGACGTTGAGTATGTCACTCCTCTAAACGTCGCAGTATTTTAAACTCGCAGGAAACTAGAGAGCTTTTCATAAGGTGGTAGCTACATTAAGGTCATCATCATCATCAACAACATTTAAGACTGATTATGCCTTTCAGCGTTCAGTCTGGAGCATATCCCACTTATAAAATTCCTCCATGATCCCCTATTCAGTGCTAACATTGGTGCCTCTTCTGATGTTAAACCTATTACTTCAAAATCATTCTTAACCGAATCCAGGTACCTTCTCCTTGGTCTGCCCCGACTCCTCGTACCCTCTACTGCTGAACCCATGAGTCTCTTGGGTAACCTTGCTTCTCCCATGCGCGTAACATGACCCCACCATCTAAGCCTGTTCATCCTGACTGCTACATCTATAGAGTTCATTCCCAGTTTTTCTTTGATTTCCTCATTATGGACACCCTCCTGCCATTGTTCCCATCTGCTAGTACCTGCAATCATCCTAGCTACTTCATATCCGTAACCTCAACTTTGTTGATAAGGTAACCTGAATCCATCCAGCTTTCGCTCCCATACAACAAAGTTGGTCGAAAGATTGAACGGTGCACAGATAACTTAGTCTTGGTACCGACTTCCTTCTTGCAGAAGAGAGTAGATAGTAGCTGAGCGCTCACTGCATTAGCTTTGCTACACCACGCTTCCAGTTCTTTCACTATGTTGCCATCCTGTGAGAATATGCATCCTAAGTACTTGAAACAGTCCACCTGTTCTAACTTTGTTCCTCCTATTTGGCACTCAATCCGTTTATATTTATTTCCCACTGACATTACTTTCGTTTTGGAGATGCTAATCTTCATACCATAGTCCTTACATGTCTGATCTAGCTCTGAAATATTACTTTGCAAACTTTCAATCGAATTTGCCACCACAGGTAAGTCATCCGCATGTGCAAGACTGCTTATTTTATGTTCACATATCTTAATCTCACCCAGCCAATCTATTGTTTTCAACATATGATCCATAAATAATATGAACAACAGTGGAGACAGGTTGCAGCCTTGTCTTACCCCTGAAACTACTCTGAACCATGAACTCAGTTTACCGTCAACTAACTGCTGCCTGACTATCCATGTAAAGACCTTTAATTGCTTGCAAAAGTTTGCCTCCTATTCCATAATCTCGTAGAACAGACAATAACTTTCTCCTAGGAACCCGGTCATATGCCTTTTCTAGATCTATAAAGCATAGATACAATTGCCTGTTCCACTTATAACACTTCTCCATTATTTGCCGTAAGCTAAAGATCTGGTCCTGACAACCTCTAAGAGGCCTAAACCTACACTGACTTTCATTCAATTGGTCCTCAACTAATACTCGCACTTTCCTTTCAACAATACTTGAGAAGATTTTACCCACAACGCTGATTAAAGAGATACCTCTGTAGTTGTTACAATCTTTTCTGTGTCCATGTTTAAAGATTCTTGTGATTACTGCTTTTGTCCAGTCTGATGGAACCTGTCCCGACTCCCAGGGTATTTCAATTATCCTGTGTAGCCATTTAAGACCTGACGTTCCACTGTATTTGATGAGTTCCGACTTAATTTCATCCACCCCAGATGCTTTATTGCACTGCAATCAATTGACCATTTTCTCCACTTCCTCAAATGTGATCCTATTTCCATCATCATTCCTATCCAATTCTACCTCGAAATCTGAAACATTGCTCATCGTATTTTCACCTACATTGAGCAACTCTTCAAAATATTCCCTCCATCTGCCCAAGGCATCCACAGGATTCACCAGCAGTTTTCCTGACCTGTCCAAAATACTTGTCATTTCCTTCTTACCTCCCTTTCGAAGACTGCTAATTACACTCCAGAAAGGTTTTCCAGCAGCTTGACCCATAGTCACCAACCTGTTTCCAAAGTCTTCCCAAGATTTCTTCTTGGATGCTGCAATTATCTGTTTGGCTTTGTTTCTTTCTTCAACATAACTTTCTCTGTCTACCTGAGTTCTAGTATGTACCCATTTTTGATACGCCTTCTTTTTTCCTTTTACAGGCTGCCTTGACTTTGTCATTCCACCAAGCTGTTTGCTTCATCTACTTTTACACACTACTGTTCCAAGACATTCTTTAGCCACTTCTAGTACTGTGTCCCTGTACCTTGTCCATTCCTTTTCCAATGACTGTAATTGACTACATTCAACTAACTGGTACCTTTCTGAGATCGCTGTTATGTACTTGTGCCTGATTTCCTTATCCTGAAGTTTGTCCACTCTTATCCTGCTACATATAGATCTGACCTCCTGCACTTTCGGCCTCACAATCCCAATTTCACTGCAGATTAAATAATGATCAGTGTCATCAAAGGATCCTTTGAATACACGTGTGTCCCTCACAGCATTCCTGAATTCCTGATCTGTTATTATACAGTCAATGACAGATCTGGTTCCCCTGCCTTCCCAAGTATACCGGTGAATGTTCTTATGTATAAAAAAGGAGTTTGTGATTACTAAGCCCATACGGGCACAGAAATCCAAGAGTTGTTTCCCATTCCTGTTGGCCTCCATATCCTCTCCAAATTTACCCATAACCTTTTCATTCCCTTCTGTTCGATTTCCAATCCTGGCATTAAAATCCCCCATGAATAGAACACTGTCCTAGTCCTTTATTCTGACAACTACATCACTGAGTGCCTCATAAAAACTATCCATCTTATCTTGACCTGTCCCATTCACAATGCGAATATACTGACACAATCCTAATTTTCTTGCTGGACACTGTCAAATTATCCACATCAGTCGTTCACTTACATACCTTATTGCAGCTACGCTCGGTTCCATTTCTTTCCTGATGTAAAGCCCTACTCCCCATTGTGCTATTCCTGCTTTGGCTCCTGACAGGTATACCTTGTATTCTCCCACTTCCTCTTCTTTCTCACCCCTT
Organism: Schistocerca gregaria; assembly: GCF_023897955.1. Lineage (NCBI taxonomy): Eukaryota > Metazoa > Arthropoda > Insecta > Orthoptera > Acrididae > Schistocerca > Schistocerca gregaria. The sequence continues at coordinate 718,592,914 of NC_064921.1, read as the reverse complement.
ACCCGAATGTCACTAACAGCTAAAACGTCCAGCCCCATCTTACTTGCAGCCTCTGCCAGCTCTACCTTCTTCCCAGAGTAGCCCCCATTGATATTAATAGCTCCCCATCTCATTACCATTTGTTTGCCAAGTCGTATCTTAGGAGTCCCTGGTTTGTCAGTTAGAGGTGGGACTCCGTCACCTCCAAAGCTCCGAGGCATTTTGCTCTGATTGTTGCCAGCATCATATTTGAAGTATCGGGGAAGCAGGTTTCTAGCCTAACTTGCCCCGAGTCCCATTGAGTTTTACCCCTAACGGTTGAGGGACTAACCGGTGGATTTGGTAATCTTTGCCGTATGAGCACAAAGGTGACCACGACTCAGATTATGTCCGAGACGCCCAGCCTTATTCCAAAGTAACTAGGACATGACTACAGGAACCCACACCATGAACCACGCTACATTAAGGTTGAAATTTTAAATGCCAGTTACATGTAGCAACGTTTGGAGATTAATTCCACGGAGAACAGCCCTTGTTTACTTCTAGAAAGCTCAGTTAGCTGAGTCTATTGGATTCCCATCAACCTCCGCACGACGTTTATGATCCACCGCTTACGAAGACAGGGAGTCAACAACATCTGGATCTACGCTCTCGAATCCTTCGCCTTGTATATCTCTAATAAACTTCGGTGCGTCATTAATCGACGTTTATTATTAATGTATTTTTTAGGATAAATTTCAGTCATCAGTTGCAAATAAATTTTATTATCCTTTACCGGATTCGACAAATTTATTTCCCATCTTCAGAAGCCCAGAAAATTAGGGATATAAATTTTTAGACCTTGGCTACACATTTATGTGAAGTATAAAAATTATATTAGAGGAACATATTTAGTGTAGCAGATAGTCAATGTTTTTCTTAAAGAAGGATAACGCCGTGGTATGTTCGAAAATTTACATATTGTATGTGGATGTTTTACTTGTTTGGTAAATAGAACTACCTTTTCCTGCTGCTAGTTACTTTATTTGTCCCATACGCGTTTCGCCTTCTCCTTTTCTAAGCCATCATCAGTGGGATGATTTGCTGATCTGCTTTTGCTCACATCTGGTCTGAAGGTCGCACTACCACTTTTACAAAAAAGTAAAAAATAAAATAAAATTGGCTCTGAGCACTGTGGGACATAACTGTTAAGGTCATCTTATCTATTGCGCTAGCAGCAAGGAATATACATAAAAGCATATATAAAAAATGTAACTAAGGCATATTAACCGGTAAAGCGTAATAAAATTTATTTGCAATTAATGACTTAAATTTATCCTCAAATATTTTTGGTTCTCGTATCAGCAGTTCTATCCAAGTTTGTATATGTTTCGCCGAATGTACAATGATGATGTAACTAAGTGTCGACCTAGCGAGAGTTTCACGAACGATAAGTGACGAAACATCTAACATTTCTGCAAAGTTACTTTCTTGCTAACAGTGTCTGCTTGATTAGGCGTGTTACATGCCAGGTATTTTTTTCCCTCAAGGTACGGTTTGATGGTTTTTGTAATGTCTGCTTTAGACAGAACTGCTAAAAACAAGGTCCTTTGAAACATAAGTGAAAGGACGGAAACGTCGGGTGGACTCTCCAGCACTCGAAAATTTGACTACCCCCGTGACAAATTCGTTGTCTTCCCGAGTACGGAAACCACGAAACGCGACTGTGCTTGTCACAGCGCGCCGCGGGCTGTACACAACTTACGGTGACAGACATGTATGTGGCTACGTGTTGGCTGCAGGAGTCGGCTGTCGACACTCTCGACACTCTCGATCCCCACGTTTGTTTGTTCGTCTAGCTCATTCTCTCCAGAACAACTGGCGGCGCCTCTTTGAAGCACGTGGAGGCGTTACACAGACATCTGAAGCGCTACCTATTTTTAAGATGCTGTGTCTTTTACGGCGAAGTATACTTCATTGAAGACGGAGGCCAGAAATATAATTTAACACACCTTACAGTTCAGTGCGAAGGAAGAAATTAATATTCATTTAGTAGTTTTTACGTCAAAGGCGCACTCTTCCTCTACTTTTGTATCGGGTCAGTGATCAAACTGATTAACGCGCTTTTTAGACGGCGGGTAAACGATCAACTTATTACAATTCTTACAAGAATATCATGTAAGCTATTGAAAAATGATCTGTACGAAATATGTCACAGACGCTTCGGCTCTATTTAAAGAAGTACGCAACGGGAGAACGCAATTAATATCCGGTCGTTCACCGTCCAACAATTTGTTACCAGTCTCTCTCCTTTGAAGCCTGAAATAAAAATCTCAAGGCTCAATGAATACAATTTGGCGGGCCGGAGTGGCCGTGCGTTTCTGGGCGCTACAGTCTGGAACCGAGCGACCGCTACGGTCGCAGATTCGAATCCTGCCTCGGGCATGGATGTGTCTGATGTCCTTAGCTTAGTTAGGTTTAATTAGTTCTAAGTTCAAGGCGACTGATGACCTCAGAAGTTAAGTCGCATAGTGCTCAGAGCCATTTGAACCATTACAGTTTGAATGAGAAAAATTGGGACAGGTGATGGAATTGAAATGACGGACGCGGCTATATGTGAGGCATTACAACACTTATTCCAGTAATGTAGCATACAGACTCCAACTTACATGTAGGTTAGAGGACCACAGGAGCAAGAAGAGAGAAAAAATTCTTAGACTGTAGAAGGCCGGATATTTACTTTTCCCGCAAAAGGCATTTACAAACCAGAAACGTAGATTATATACCAACATGAGTCAATAAGAATGAGACAAACTTCTCTTCTGTCCATCAAAAATTAAAAAATTTACAGAGCACCAACACTGAAATAATGAACTGATACCATTGTCAGTTTATTGCAATGATAATGTTTTACACCCCATCTGCCCCCCACATTCCCACCTGTAACAAGCACAACGCACTGAATAAACATGGTTTCTCAATGCACTTTGTTGCAGTGAGCCGGGCCTGCGCCGACAACGCCACATGGGAGAGCGGCGCAAGCGTGAACTACACCTCCTGCGGTCTCTCCGAGCACCAGATGAGGGTGAGTCTACACGCGCCACTCGTATTGAAAGCTAAATAACAGTGATCCAGTTTCTTTGTATTTACTATCGCCAACTGCTTTGAGACCAAGACGCTCCAATATAGCCGGCCGAAGTGGCCGAGCGGTTCTAGGCGCTTCAGTCTGGAACCGCGCGACCGCTACGGTCGCAGGTTCGAATCCTGCCTGGGGCATGAATGTGTGTGATGTCCTTAGGTTAGTTAGGTTTAAGTAGTTCTACGTTCTAGGGGACTGATGACCTCATATGTTAAGTCCCATAGTGCTCAGAGCCATTTGAACCATTCGCTCCAGTATCAACAACATGCTTGTTGCCGGTCGCCGCAAGGAAGCAAGTGTTACTGCCAAACACAAGTGACGGGCATGCAGTAGCATTGTTCTATCTGAAATCATCTTGCAGTAGTGGAATGGGCGAGGCCAGATCCAGGATCTATAGACCCTTAGGTTGAAACTTTGGTGGCAGTCCTATCAGGGAAAATTGTGTGGTAACAAATCTCCAGAAGTACCTTTCTAGACGAAATTGATTTTTAGTTTATTTGCGAAATTTTGTTTCTGTTTATGTCACGGAGTTACTATTAATTAAACTCTTATTTTCATTTTTTTCTGATGGTCTGTGTTCGTACGTTTATTAAGATGTTATTTAAATGTATTTTCCATGAGTAGAATAATGTGAAGTGATTTTGTAAATATATGTACTCGAAATTTTTGAAAGTTTAACATTAAGAGAGGTGTGTTGAGCTGTAGCAACGTATTAATAGGTCGACAAACACAGCAAAGAGTCTGGAGAAAGCATAGGATGTGTGCGAGTACAAGTGTACTGTGTCCGTGGCCGATGAAAAATAACTCTTCGGGCGATTTTCAGCAGCGCTGCTGAGCAGCGTGGGTCGGTCACTAACTCTGCTCACAAGGGAACCTCCCCATCGCACCCCCCCCCCTCCCTCAGATTTAGTTGTAAATTGGCACAGTGGATAGGCCTTGAAAGACTGAACATAGATCAATCGAGAAAACAGGAAGAGGTTGAGTGGAACTATAAAAAATTATGCAAAATATACACTCCTGGAAATTGAAATAAGAACACCTTGAATTCATTGTCCCAGGAAGGGGAAACTTTATTGACACATTCCTGGGGTCAGATACATCACATGATCACACTGACAGAACCACAGGCACATAGACACAGGCAACAGAGTATGCACAATGTCGGCACTAGTACAGTGTATATCCACCTTTCGCAGCAATGCAGGCTGCTATTCTCCCATGGAGACGATGGTAGAGATGCTGGATGTAGTCCTGTGGAACGGCTTGCCATGCCATTTCCACCTGGCGCCTCAGTTGGACCAGCGTTCGTGCTGGACGTGCAGACCGCGTGAGACGACGCTTCATCCAGTCCCAAACATGCTCAATGGGGGACAGATCCGGAGATCTTGCTGGCCAGGGTAGTTGACTTACACCTTCTAGAGCACGTTGGGTGGCACGGGATACATGTGGACATGCATTGTCCTGATGGAACAGCAAGTTCACTTGCCGGTCTAGGAATGGTAGAACGATGGGTTCAATGACGGTTTGGATGTACCGTGCACTATTCAGTGTCCCCTCGACGATCACCAGAGGTGTACGGCCAGTGTAGCAGATCGCTCCCCACACCATGATGCCGGGTGTTGGCCCTGTGTGCCTCGGTCGTATGCAGTCCTGATTGTGGCGCTCACCTGCACGGCGCCAAACACGCATACGACCATCATTGGCACCAAGGCAGAAGCGACTCTCATCGCTGAAGACGACACGTCTCCATTCGTCCCTCCATTCACGCCTGTCGCGACACCACTGGAGGCGGGCTGCACGATGTTGGGGCGTGAGCGGAAGACGGCCTAACGGTGTGCAGGACCGTAGCCCAGCTTCAAGGAGACGGTTGTGAATACCCCAGGAGCAACAGTGACCCTAATTTACTGGGAAGTGGCGGTGCGGTCCCCTACGGCACTGCGTAGGATCCTACGGTCTTGGCGTGCATCCGTGCGTCGCTGCGGTCCGGTCCCAGGTCGACGGGCTCGTGCACCTTCCGCCGACCACTGACGAAAACATCGATGTACTGTGGAGACCTCACGCCCCACGTGTTGAGCAATTCGGCGGTACGTCCACCCGGCCTCCCGCATGCCCACTATACGCCCTCGCTCAAAGTCCGTCTACTGCACATACGGTTCACGTCCACGCTGTCGCGGCATGCTACCAGTGTTAAAGACTGCGATGGAGCTCCGTATGCCACGGCAAACTGGCTGACACTGACGGCGGCGGTGCACAAATGCTGTGCAGCTAGCGCCATTCGACGGCCAACACCGCGGTTCCTGGTGTGTCCGCTGTGCCGTGCGTGTGATCATTGCTTGTACAGCCCTCTCGCAGTGTCCGGAGCAAGTATGGTGGGTCTGACACACCGGTGTCAATGTGTTCTTTTTTCCATTTCCAGGAGTGTACAAACTGAGTAGTCCATGTGAAGATAGGCAACATCAAGGAAATGGTGTGGTCAAAAGAACCGTGGTCCCATGGTTAGCGTGAGCAACTGCGGAACGAGAGGTCATTGGTTCAAGTCTTCCCTCGAGTGAAACGTTTTCCTTTATTTTCGCAAAGTTATGACCTGTCCGTTCGTTCCTTGACGTCTCTGTTTACTGTAATACGTTTAGTGTCTGTGTTTTGCGACCGCACCGCAAAACCGTGCGATTAGTAGACAAAAGGAAGTACCTCTCCAATGGGAACCGAAGACCTTTGATCGCTAGGTCATAGGTCCACCGATTCCTCCACAGGAAAACACGTCTGATGTATTCTATACGACACTGGTGAAGGCATGTGCGTCACATGACAGGAATATGTTGTCGACCCACCTAACTTGTACACTTGACGAATGGGAAAAAGATTCTTTTACCTTCCCCGATTTAGGTTTTCTTGTGGATGTGATAATCACTCCCAAAAAAGTGATGAAAACATAAGAGATTGTCACATAAACTGCAACAAATGAATGCAACAGTTTCACAGTCGCATAGTTTTCCCTGTGCTCTGTCAAAACATATGTTTTTAACGTTTTCAAACTTTTCCTTGTGTAGACCGTAAAATCCTGCATATGTCTTAACAAATCAGAACATGTCCTGGAATTTTAGAGAGCGAAGTTGATTATGTGAGAGTGCCTGAACTTTGATAATTGTCTGAAAATAAAATATTAAACTTTTCGCTGGAGGGAAGACTTGAAGTAAGGACCTTTGTTCCGTACCTGCTCACGCTAACCACGGGACCACGGCGCTCGTGAGCTCGCGCTATCCTTGATGTAACGTATCTTGCGCATGGAGTGCTCAGATTGTATATTTTGTTTATTTTTTCATAGTTCCACACAACTTCATCCTGTTTTATCGATTGATCTGTGTTGAGTTTTTCAAGGCCTATACACTGTGCCGACTCATAACCAAATCTGTTGGGGGTGCGATGGGGAGGTTCCCTTGTTAGCAGCACTGATGCTGCGTGTTTTGGGCGCTCCTCACGCCTTGTACATCCCGCTCACTCGATAATATGGACTCAGACGAAAAAGTATTGGCTTTGGCTTAGTTTGTCAAAAGAAAATTTAGGCGCGAACGTTGTAAACGTAAAGACCGGCAGCATCCAATGTACACCACTCGTATAGTATACGGACACTTCTATACCGTATATCGTAAGTTACGTGAAGACAGTCCAAGTTCTTAAACTACTTCAGGATGTCAGAACCGACCTTTGACGAACTACTACATTTGCTGAAAACACATATTTCACGCCAGAACACTTGCATGAGAAACAGTATTTCTTCCGAGGAAAGGTTGGCCATCACATTAAGATAAGTACAAATAACTGATGAAAAATGATTTTAATTGAGCAATCTGTATTACGTAAGAAAATTACAATATGTGTATGCATCCTAAAACAATGAGCCAGCTTTTCCTCGTAAGTGGCAACGGAAGCAGATGAGCCATCTTCCACACACTGTGTCCCAATCACATTTCCCTGTAATAGAGCCACGTTTCCATGAGCAATATCGTTTGTAATTTATTTTTGCAGCACACTCATAAGTTAGAATTTCGCATTAAATCGATTTTCTTCAGGTATGGCCTTCAAATAAGGTAGAACAGAGAAGAGAAATAATCTATCAGGATCTTCCTCCATCAATTTTAATTTCTTTAGAACACTTTCTACTCTTCTGAATGTCTCTTTTTGGGAACGCTAGAGCCTAAGACATTAGGAGATGATTCTTGATAAGTGCTTGACTCTTCATTTGTCATATTATCTGTGTCTCTCTCAACAGCAGCGAGATACAGTCGCTAAAAACGAAAGTTGCTTGAAGAAAATGTATTGCTTTCTAGCATCTGCCGCTGAGGTACTCTTCACTTTTATCTATTTTTGCAGCTCTCGAGTGTACGAATCTCTTGCAGTTTTCCACCTCTTTTGCAACTGTATTGCTCAAATAAAAAGATTTCTTTTCTGTTTTCTGGTATTTTGCATCAGGAAATACATTCAGAGATGTATTACACATATAAATCTGGAGTTACCACCATCTCAAGCATAGTAAAGGACACTTGTCAAAATATTTGATATGTTTTGAACGAGTTTACATTTCCGATGCTTACTGAAGAGGACTGTTGAATATTGCAGAATGTTTCAAGACAAATGCGCATTTTCCAAACTGTATAGAGGCAATAGATAGTAGACACATGCGTTTGATTAAGCCCCGGCATAGTGGCTCGCTTTACTTTAACTACAAACACTTTTCTCAATTGTGTTATTAGCAGTTTGTGATGCAAATTATAATTTCGATGACATAGATGTCGGCTCTTATGGAAAAAGTTCAGATTCACAGATCTTCAAAAACAGCACGCTATTCAATAAGATAAGAGACAACAAAATGAATGTCAATAAAATTCTTCTGGGTTAGAGACCGCATTGTCGTTTATAAAATTCCAACGTTTCAGCGTCTGTTGCAAGACGCCTTCCTCAGGGTGTGTTGCTAACTGCTGAATGCGCGCAAGTGTGGGTACTTATATACTATGGACGAGTGTTGTGATTGGATGTGAGGATGAGGAGGAAGGGTACTAGGAGTTCATTTTATTGGCGTTTACATTGCGTCTTGTTATTGGCGGAAATAGGCGTTTTCCATTGGAGTTTCCTTTACTGCCTGCCATTGGTGGAAATCGGCGAATAGGAGACTTAGCGGCGACTGCAGCGTAGCGTTGTTTACTAACTGCCTAGTATCGACTAGGCCGCGTCAGCGCTCTGTGTACCATCCTCCGCTATGGCCTACCGCACGCCTGTTGCTTTGCGCGAGCTGTCCTTCCGCAAAGCTGTCACAGCAGGCAGCCAAGACGCTGGAAGTCTGTACCCGTCTTCTCTGTTCATATTATCGGGTCGCTTGGCTATTTCTATAGCCTCTCTAATCTTCCTCCTCAAACTAAACGGCTGTTTCGCCAGTACTCGTGCCTCTCGAAATTCGATGTTCATCCTGCACTGCTCATGATGTTCTGACACCGCTGATTTGCTATATTGTTTGACGCGGATATATCTCTCATGTTCAGTTAGCCTCGTGCTTATTGGACGCCCAGTCTCACCTATATACACCAGTCCACATTCACACTCGATTTCATAAACTCCGGCGGCATGAAACTTGTCAATTGTATCTTTTGTCGAGCCCAGAATGTCTTTTAATTTGTTGTTGCTACGAAAAATCGGCTTAGTACCTGCCCGACGGAGAATTTTGCCCAGACGTTCAGTAACCCCTTGTAAATACGGTAGCACGGCGGTGTTCTGTGCTTCGTTCTGTATTTCCCTGTTGCCCTCCTCCTTCGGCGCCATGGTTTTGCGTATCAGCCTCATGTCGTAGCCATTAGCTCCAAAAATGGTCCTGAGGTTCTGCAGTTGAGCTTGCAGGTTGTATTCATCGGTGATCCTGTAGGCTCTCTTAGTTAAAGTTCGCAGGGCCGAATTCTTTTGCATAGGATGGTGGTGGGAGGATGCATGCAGGTACCTGTCCGTGTTGGTGGGCTTCCTGTAAACTCTGTGTCCAAGCTTCCCGTCTGGCTTACGATAAACTTCTACGTCGAGAAAAGGCAATACCCCGTTCTTTTCAATCTCCATGGTAAAATGAATTTTGCTGTGCTGCTGGTTAAGATGTTCGTGGAAGTTTTGAAGCTCTTCTTCTCCGTGAGGCCAGATAACAAAGGTGTCATCCACGTATCGTAGCCAGCATTCCGGGCGTAATGGCGCGGACAGGAGTGCTGTTTCTTCGAATGCTTGCATAAAAATGTCTGCTGCAGCTGGCGAAAGAGGGGAACCCATAGCAACATCGTCCGTCTGCTCGTAAAAATCCCCTTTCCACCTAAAATAGGTGGTCGTCAAACAGTGGCGCACTAGCTCGCTGATGTCAGGTGCCATGCGTTCCTCTAAGATGTTCATGGTGTCCGTCAGGGGGACGTTCGTGAACAAAGATTTCACGTCAAAACTGACCATCAGATCCGTATCAGAGACCCGCTTCTCTTTCAAAAGTGCTATAAAATGGGTGGAGTCCTTGACGTATGCATCTGTATGTCTCACTAAACGGCTAAGCTTCGGAGCCAATTCTTTCGCTAATTTGTAGGTCGGCGAGTTGATACTACTCACTATCGGCCGTAAAGGGAAGGCTTCTTTGTGGATGTTTGGTACCCCATATATTCTTGGTGCCTGTGGCACCTGTGGAATGAGTCTACGGGTCGTGTCAAAATTCATCCTGGTTTGCTTCAGCAGCGCTTGCGTCGATTTCACTGTCTTGACCGTCGGATCCCCCTTAAGTTTATGGTAAATGGGTTCCTTCTAAAGATCCTCCATCCGCTTAACGTAATCTACTGTGTCCAACACTACGGTGGCATTTCCCTTGTCCGCTTGTATTATCACAATCTGAGAGTTATTCTTCAGCTCCTTGATGGCCTGACGTTCCTCTTTACTGATGTTTTGCTTCGGAGGCTTTGCGTGAGCCAAGACTCGTACTGTTTCTTGTCGGATCTTCTCTGCTTCTGGTTGTGGTAGATGGCGTACCGAGGCCTCCACTGATTCGATAATGTCTTCTTTCGGTACTCGTTTTGGTGCGATTGCATAGTTCATCCCTTTCGCCAAAACTTTTGTGGCTGCATCGCTCAAGATGTGGCTGGAGAGGTTCACCACTGTTCGTCGCGTATCCAAAACTGGTCCTTCATCTCTTGTTTTCCGTTGCAATTTGTCGAACTTCGTCACCTGGCGACTGGTGGTACATTCACTTGATCTGGCAGCTTGCTGGAAGGTTAACCTGTCGACCTTGTGCCAGTCACCCTCATCCAGTTTCCCACTCAGAAAGAGGTGCAGTTCACACAGTTTTATGTTGTTCACGTCGAGACTACCACGAATGTGACGGATCCTTTCCCGCAATAGAGCTTTGCCCGGAATGCTGGCTACGATACGTGGATGACACCTTTGTTATCTGGCCTCACGGAGAAGAAGAGCTTCAAAACTTCCACGAACATCTTAACCAGCAGCACAGCAAAATTCATTTTACCATGGAGATTGAAAAGAACGGGGTATTGCCTTTTCTCGACGTAGAAGTTTATCGTAAGCCAGACGGGAAGCTTGGACACAGAGTTTACAGGAAGCCCACCAACACGGACAGGTACCTGCATGCATCCTCCCACCACCATCCTATGCAAAAGAATTCGGCCCTGCGAACTTTAACTAAGAGAGCCTACAGGATCACCGATGAATACAACCTGCAAGCTCAACTGCAGAACCTCAGGACCATTTTTGGAGCTAATGGCTACGACATGAGGCTGATACGCAAAACCATGGCGCCGAAGGAGGAGGGCAACAGGGAAATACAGAACGAAGCACAGAACACCGCCGTGCTACCGTATGTACAAGGGGTTACTGAACGTCTGGGCAAAATTCTCCGTCGGGCAGGTACTAAGCCGATTTTTCGTAGCAACAACAAATTAAAAGACATTCTGGGCTCGACAAAAGATACAATTGACAAGTTTCATGCCGCCGGAGTTTATGAAATCGATTGTGAATGTGGACTGGTGTATGTAGGTGAGACTGGGCGTCCAATAAGCACGAGGCTAACTGAACATGAGAGATATATCCGCGTCAAACAATATAGCAAATCAGCGGTGTCAGAACATCATGAGCAGTGCAGGATGAACATCGAATTTCGAGAGGCTCGAGTACTGGCGAAACAGCCGTTTTGTTTGAGGAGGAAGATTAGAGAGGCTATAGAAATAGCCAAGCGACCCGATAATATGAACAGAGAAGACGGGTACAGACTTCCAGCGTCTTGGCTGCCTGCTGTGACAGCTTTGCGGAAGGACAGCTCGCGCAAAGCAACAGGCGTGCGGTAGGCCATAGCGGAGGATGGTACACAGAGCGCTGACGCGGCCTAGTCGATACTAGGCAGTTAGTAAACAACGCTACGCTGCAGTCGCCGCTAAGTCTCCTATTCGCCGATTTCCACCAATGGCAGGCAGTAAAGGAAACTCCAATGGAAAACGCCTATTTCCGCCAATAACAAGACGCAATGCAAACGCCAATAAAATGAACTCCTAGTACCCTTCCTCCTCATCCTCACATCCAATCACAACACTCGCCCATAGTATATAAGTACCCACACTTGCGCGCATTCAGCAGTTAGCAACACACCCTGAGGAAGGCGTCTTGCAACAGACGCCGAAACGTTGGAATTTTATAAATGACAATGCGGTCTCTAACCCAGAAGAATTTTATTGACATTGACAACGGCCGCGGAAGCCTACGGTTACATTTAACAAAATGAACATTCCTAGACCGAGATCAGTATGTGCTGCAGGAGAGCCACTGCCATTTACATTCGTTTGTGATTAAGCATTTGGTTTGACAGAATATACGCAAAGACCCAGTGGTGGAAATAATTTGCCAGTCATGAAAAAGATATCATTATCGTTTATCACGAGCGAGACGTTTCATAGAAAGTACATCTGGAATGTACAGCAACAAATGGAGAATATTCCATCGTCCAGTCTATGTTTCAATTGATTTGGCCTCAGAAATAATAAAAGCATGGTATATATTATATAATTTCGTTCGTCGGAGAGATGGGTATACATTCGAAGACACTCTTAACATCACTGGACTATATGGAGTCGAGGAAGCCCAAATGCCAAGAACAGGGAGTAAATCACCCGCTGTTATCAGAGATAATTTGCTGAATTCTTCGCAAGTGAAGAAGGTGTAGTGAAATGGCAATTGAACAAAATTCGATCTGGGGACTTCTAAGATTTGTATATAATAATATAACATATTGTACATATAATTCTAAACACATACCTTTTTGGTTTTTCGAATCTGTTGTTTCGATTGCAAATCCTGGAATTAACAGTTGACACAATTCTTGCCATGCCCTGCGTTTCACAATCCTGTTGCCGTATTCGCTACATCTTGAGTCCCAAATAGCAAGACGCATTTCTACCTCGTAAATGAAACGCTCAGTATCAAAACTCGCGGTGCTGTGAGGACGACAGATATTAGACTTGGCTACTGTTTCTATGTCTCGATACAGTGTATCGATACGTGGAACTGTTTCAGTGTTTCGGATCGGCTCTGGTTCGCTGTTTCGAAACAGTGGTGTTTCATTCCGCCCCTGTCTCGGTTAACCGGAGCAGATTCGATCTCGAACGAGACACAGAAGCTCTATAGTTGTACCAAAATAAGGCTGTTTCAGTCCACCTGCGCTTGGAACGAACTAATTGTATCGAAACAGTGATGTTTCATTCCGCTCTGTGTCGGACGAGATTCGGGCTCGGCACACGTACTGAAACAACGTAAAACTTCATGAAACACTTTCAAGAGTGTCGAAATCTTTTTGACATGCAATAGCATGAAGCTTAAGATATCCGAAAATAAAGCTTCGTTTCTAGCTTACTGTCCTATCCCGAAATGGCCTAACATCTGCTTTATAAACAATAACCAAACATTAAAACAACGCATACTATTCACATTCAAAATAATAAATGTGAAAATCATTCAGTTAAATTACAGTTTTTTATAACATACGCTTCTCTGTTCATGTACAGTAATCGTATTAAGAAACGCAACTAAGCCTACAACATTTTGAATAAAAAAAGGCGTAGAGTGACAGTTATTAGACATACACATAATTTTGATGTAGGTATAATTGCAAGCAATCTGTTTGACATATCATTGATAGTGCAATGGTGAACGGGAACGGATGGAAAGCATGCTGAATTTATAGTAACGGTTCGAAATACCATGAAAGACAAAAATTTTTTCTCTTATATTTTGGCCCGCATCTCGTGGTCGTGCGGTAGCGTTCTCGCTTCCCACGCCAGGTTCCCGGGTTCGATTCCCGACGGGATCAAGGATTTTCTCTGCCTCGTGATGGCTGGCTGTTGTGTGCTGTCCTTAGGTTAGTTAGGTTTAAGTAGTTCTAAGTTCTAGTGGACTGATGACCATAGATGTTCAGTCCCGTAGTGCTCAGAGCCATTTGAACCATCTTTTTGTTATATTTTGTTATTTATTTGAATTATTTGGCGTTATTTGTAAGTTTATAGTCACTGTCCCTGTTATCCACAATGATTCCCTTTCAGTGCATGGAAATTAGCAGGATGGGTATATTACCCATACTAACGGAATGTGGGAATCCCAGTAGCATATCCGTTGTTTCTGCAGTTTGCTCCCACGTCCACATCCGTTCGTGGTGGGTCTTCTGTCTTCAGCTATGGCTGTCCTCAGCCAATTGAAAAGTATGAAAGTCACACGACACGAAAGCGGCGCATTTGCTGCAGGAAATATAAACTGCTAAAACGCCTAAGTGATAGTTTCATACTTTCTGCGATATGATTAGCGCTCTCGCACCTCATTTGTGTTTATATGGACATACTTACACGGTAGACATTCAAGATGATAAAGTGTATGTTTATTACATTACAAAACACAGACTGTTTGAGTGTTTCGAAACATCTTATCGGAACATTACGTTTTATTGTTTCATTTGTTTCGAAACAATTACATCTTTCAATTTGCCCATCTCTAACTGATATGCTAATGAAACGCCATGTGTGAAAGGTAAAGGTGTGAAAGGTAACAGGTGTGAAAACGCCGCTGCCAGCATCGGGCAGCCACTCTTGGACAGATGGTCGCGTGGTTGCCCCTGCCGCTGGCGTGCGAATCGCCACGTGTGTAAATGCGTCATCTATTTGCACTATGGAATGCAGCTCAGCAGCGCTGCCGCATACCGCAAGTGCGTAAGGGGTCTTTGATCGGAGACACGTTTCTGTGATTACAGCTGGTACCATGGACAAGGAACTAATAACTACATGTGTCGCATTGCATTCCATTCTGAACTGTTGCTCGGCACATTAATCGCAAAACTATGATGTCCAGCCCGCCAAACCGGGTCAGCGCTCTATGCAATAGGTACAGCTTTGATTAGCCTGTTTAGTGCATAGCGCGGACTGTCGAATTAAATTGGAAATACGGTTAGGCATTTCGTATCGTGGACTGATAATCAACCGGTTAATCTTGAATGTACGGTATGCCGATAGCCGCATTGTTGTGGCCTGTGCACAGTACAGATTGCTTACCGCGTACCGCGAACTGTTCAATTAAATTACAAATATATTGATCTAATTCCTTATTGCGGTCTGTGATGCTGCGAAATATACCGATCCACAATCGAACGGGAAACTGTAAATTGAGAACAGACCCCATGAACAGACAACAAACATTATGATGTCGGAATACGTTGCGTATAAATTGAATGAAGCGTGTTTTACTTACGTAGCTGCATCCATATACAGTGATTGAGAATATTTTACAAACATCACGCGTTCCTGCTGATTAACAAAGGGCGGCTACGCTCAAGAGGATCAGCAAGACAACGATAATTATTGGACTGCACACTAAAAGACCGCGGATCGTAAACACGGGCACCAGTTAAGTGAAGGCTGAGTTCATACTTTCACGAACTGTTACTGATATGAACTTTATACTCACGTTATTAATTGTGTTGAATTTACGTAATTTTTTTTCACTACCACTGACCTTCAAACAACTGAAATTTCACTTAACGTTGAATAGCATTTTTCAGTAACTTTCAGAAATATAGATTAAATTCAATGTTCACACCTACATGAATACTCTGCAAATGGCATTTAAGTGCCTGGCAGACGGTTTATCGAACCACTTTCACAATTCTCTATTATTCCAATCTCGTGTAGCGCACGGAAAGAATGAACCTTTCCGTACGAGCTCTGATTTTTCTTATTTTATCATGGAGATTGTTCCTCCCTATGTAGGGCGGTGTCAACAAAATATTTTCGCATTCAGGGGAGAAAATTGGTGATTGGAAATTCGTGAGAAGATTCCGTCGCAATGAAAGACGCTTGTCTTTTAATGATGTCCAGCCAAAATCCTGTATCATTCCTGGATCACCCTCTCCCATATTTCGCGTTAATACAAAACGTGCTGCCTTTCTTTGAATTTTTTCGATGTACTCCGTCAGTCCTATTTGGTAAGGATACCACACCGCGCAGCAGTAATCTAAAAGAGGGCGGACAAGCATAGTGTAGGCAGCCTCCTTAGTAGATCTGTTACATTTCCTAAGTGTCCTGCCAGTACAACGCAGCCTTTGGTTAGCCTTCCCCACATTTTCTATGTGCTGCTTCCAATTTAATTTGTTCGTATTTGTAATACCTAGGTATTTATTTGATTTTACGGCTTTTAGATTAGAAAAAAAAAATGGTTAAATGGCTCTGAGCACTATGGGACTTAACATCTATGGTCATCAGTCCCCTAGAACTTTGAACTACTTAAACCTAGCTAACTTAAGGACATCGCACAACACCCAGTCATCACGAGGCAGAGAAAATCCCTAACCCCGCCGGGAATAGAACCCGGTAACCCGGGCGCGGGAAGCGAGAACACTACCGCACGACGACGAGCTGCGGACAATTTTAGATTAGACTGATTTATCGTGTAACTGAAGTTTTAGCACTCATGAGGATGACCTCTCACTTTTCGTTGTTTAGGTACAACTGACACTTTTGGCACCATTCAGATGTTTTTCCTAAATCGTTTCGCAATTTTTTTTTATCTTCTGATGACTTTATTAGTCGATAACCGACAGTATCATCTGCAAAAACAGAAGATGGCTGCTCAGATTGTCTCCCAAATCGTTTATATAGATAAGGAACAGCAAAAGGCTTATAACACTACATTTCGTTCACTGAACACATTTTTATGACATATCAATTCTTTAGAGGCTCGTCACCTGACACAGTCCTCATTACGGCAAATTTCTACTGTTATTATCAGTGAGACAAATTATTCAGTCTATTTTTCCATTTTCTTTTAATCGCTTACCTTGATTATTTGTCTTATTTGCGAGTATAGTTTTCTTGTTAAGTGCCAGTTTTCGTTCTGATTATTGTCAAGTGTTGAACAAATACGTTCAGTGTGCAGTGTCCGCCATTACGTTAGGGGCTAGCTGCCGACAATGTACAGCAACTGTGTTTAATGACGTACTATGGTAGCAGGGGAACGAACTTTTGACTTTTGCTGGATTTGTGAACACTCGTCATGTCACAGTTTTATGAGCCTTGCATGCGCGTGTGAGCATCAACACTCCGTCTACAGTAGAAGGTTTATAATGGTATTTTATCGGAGTATCACGAGCACATAATGTTTTTGTTGGATCCAAGCGAGGTTACAGTGTTATTTTCTCTCAATGCCCACCAAGCGATTTGTTAGTGTATTAGTAAAGTTGTGAGCTGTCAAGAGAACACTGGAGCAAATGAGATTTCTTGGTGGAGGGAAGTTTCTTGTCTGTACGAATTCTCTTAGTACTCTACATTCTACTCAGTATATGTACCATGCAGACAGGACAATTCGGATGGTCCAGGACGCTCCACACCTGTTACAAATCTAGGATACACGGACACATTGGATTCGACGGAAACGACGAAGCTGGTACAGTAGCTAAAACAACCTGCCAGTAAAATACCTCACTCCACAATAACGTTCCCAACAGCCTCTTGTGTCATGAATAGCAGAGAGAGTGACGGCTGATTGGGAAAGCAGTGGCTCGAAGTTACCAACAACACAGTGCGGTCTGTCAAACCAACCACTCGACCATGGAGCACTTCCTTTCGGGCTCAAAGAAGGAGTGAAGTGGTCCTCACTTACCTTAGTATCGGACATAATCCAGTGACACATGCTTATCTCTGGTGGCATGAAGATCGCCCAGGATGCAGTGTTTGTGGCGTCACACTTACAGTGCATTATGTTTAAACGTCGTATGTTTTGTACGCTCATAGGGAGGAATCATTTGATCTGCCGTGGGACTTATCTTCTATTTTAGGCGGTGACGATGTGACACCAGTAAAATTGTTGACATTTAGTGTGGCGACAGAATTCATACGCGGTTTGATAGGATGAACGCTTTAATATGATTTATGGCAGCTAGTTCGTTTATGCGACTAACTAGCCATCTCTTTGCCATCCATTATTTTATTAATACTGCTGACTGAGTACCTGGCGTTGCCTAGGTACGTATTTATTCCAAACGTCTGCTAGTCCATGATCTCTTTTCCCCTCCCTCTACCCATCTCCCCGTTCCCTTCTCTCTGTCAGCCCTCCTCCTTCACCCACTGTCAATTTCCTCCACCCCCCTCCCCTCTCTGTTTCTCTACCCACCTTCTACATCCCCCAGTCTTTCTCCATTTCCTCCTTCCCATCTCTATGTCCATCTCCCCCCTCCCCCCCTGTCAGTCTACTGCTCCACCTTCTGTCCATCTGCTCCTCCTACCTCAGTTCATCTCTTCCTCTCCCCCTCTAATTTCATCTCCTACTCCCCTTCTCTTTGTCCATATCCATCTCCATATCCTATCTGTGCCTACCTCCTCCTCCTCCACACTGTCTTTCCATCTCCTCCACCTCCTTCTCATTCCACGTTATCACGCACACCCCAATAGGAGGCTGGTGATTCTCACCGCCACATTATCTCCCTCCCGATTGAGACTAATATGTGTGCAAGTTTGGTTGAAATCTTTCCAGGGTTTTAGGATTAGCTTTTCACTTGTGGGTTTGCCTACTTATACACATATCAAACACATTTCACATATAGTAAATATATTTCTCTTATATTTGCACACATATTTCACCTGTATCTCTAGCGGATTTTGCTCTGCAGTTTTAGTTTCACGCGTCTTAATGTTTGTGCTGTCAGTATCTCCAGAACTATGTGCTGTACAGTGATATAATTTTGTAGGCACGTCCAGTGGCAGATGTGTCTACTGCCTGCGAAATATATTGTCAATAGAGTTTATGGTAAAGAAATAATGAATTAAAACGTCATACATGATGCCGCAGATTTCTCGCCTATCATGGTTTGAAGTCATATCTCATATCTCCTATACTGTGTTTCGGACAATAGTATTTATTTTTGTAGCTACATCAGCATCAGATGTGAATGCTGTCACCAAAATACGTTGTGAATAGAGTTAGCAGTGAAAAAGTAATAAAATAGAACGTCACACATGATGCGGTAGTTTGTCCCACATCTCTGTTATCTGAAGTCGTGTCTCTTCACCTATGTGTCGTACAATCATATATTCTTGTAGGTATATTCAGCGGCATATGTGGATGCTGACTACAAAAACTTTTGCGAATAGAGTTAGTTCCAACGAAGTAATAATTTTAAACGTCTTGCATTTTATGGCATTTTTTCATGTACCTCAGTGTTTATGATGTCAAATCTCCTGAACACGTGGACTACGTGTCGCACAATAATATAATTTTGCAGTTTAATGTGAATAATGTCTGCAAACTGTATCACGAAAACAGCTAATAGTGAAGAAATAATAAATTAAAACAGCATGATTGAACAGAGAAAATGTAGTAAGCAATAATTTTTTTTCTTTACATAATTTTGTGTAGGTTGTCACCGTGAAAAAGTTTATTAAGAGTTTGAAATTGTGTGTAAGGTTTATTGCAAGTCTCTAAGAGCTCTCATTCTCAATTACTGGATACTAAAGTATGGGTATTCGCGCATCGTGGCCTACACTACTTCTTTAGCCTCAGCCCACCCGTTTGATAACGTAATTCTTACCCCTGTAGCAATGATTTCCAGACACTGAATGATATGTGAACCGAGTTTGCTTGAAATCGGTCCAGTGGTATAGTAAGAGATGTGAAAGATACATACATACGTATATACATATTTATACACATACATTCTTGTGATATATGTGGATACATGTATGTCAATGGTATGAACAGGTGTAGAGATATACTGGAGAGGGTCCGATAACTTCTTTTTTACGACTGTGGCTGTAGTTACATAGCCTTTGCTTTTCGATTCAATATCAGTAACTACTTAGACAACAGTACTGCGGTCTTGAGAAACGGCGCTGTTGACTTTTCTGTTAAGCACCCAACAGCTTTAAAACCATGCTTCCATCCAAAGGTAGCACTGCAACGACAATTCTGTGTGTTGGGCTACAATGACGGATGCAGCCTTCGTAAAGCTGTAATATGAATACTGGAAACATTTTAGGTTGTTCCCAAAAGCTAGAGGCATAATCATTACAACGATAAAATTTATGAGAATATGCTTGTCTTGTTCATTTGACTCTTGAATTTCTGCTATGGCCTCACTTGTCAGTAAGCTGTCCTTTACATTCTACAAATAGGAGGAAACTTGTATGTTTCCCTAAATATCTCAGTAGCCAACAAAGTTTTCTTGAACTGGTTTTCCCCAGTCTCAAGAGCTGAGGAATCGGCATCTGGTGAATGGAATGAAAAAATTTCATGGACTCTACTTTGGGCGAAGTACGGTAGGCTTTCTGCAAAATCTCTCTTCAGACTGAAAAAAATCCGTATCGATCCGTTTAAACGTGTTAGTGATTTTATCAGCTGAAGTCCCACGGTATTGTCTGGATGCCACTATGAACCTGAGGCAAGCGAGCGTGGAATTTGAGGGGCGAATGCTAATTTAAATCATGTCAGCTGTGCACTGAGCAATTCAGCCGAGAAAGCTCATAAAAATTACGTATGCGTCTCCCACGAGTATAAGGTGGCTTGCACCACATGTTAGAAGACCTTTTTTAATTAAAATTTTTTCTGATGGGCATCCATGTAGTGCACGCTCCTAAATTGTAGCCAAGATACCCATTTACGTGCAGTAAATGGGGATCTTATAGGGGAATTGAACCATAGGGGGCCGGCCGGGTTGGCCGATCGGTTCTAGGCGCAGGTGGCAGGTTCGAATTCTGCCTCGGGCATGGATGTGTGTGATGTCCTTAGGTTAGTTAGGTTTAAGTAGTTCTAAGTTCTAGGGGTCTGATGACCTCAGAAGTTAAGTCTCATAGTGCTCAGAGTCATTTGAACCATAGGGACCCGAAGAGGCACCGGGCGCAAAATGTTGTACAAGGGCACTATATGTTTCATGTGTACCTTAACACAGGGTAGTTATTACGATGTTACTTTGTTGCACATGTAGTAAGCAGACCCACAGTAAATTACTGTCACTGATTCTCACAGCAGACAGAAGGCAGTACAACACACCATTTTACGAGCTCATATATATACACCACGGGAACTTCCTGTCTCGGAAATTACACATCAATCAAAAAGTCGGTCACATCAGCCTCAAGAAGCGAAACACAAAACTCTCTTCACTGTAGTTTCAATGAAAATAGCACCCACTATTCGTCGACGCGGTACGGCACTTTACACGCCAGTTCCTTGACAGTACAAGGTGTTTTCAAGAAATTTACCTGCTTTTCGGCTGAACAAGTTCTTGCGTTTTAACTATTCTCCTAAC
Organism: Schistocerca gregaria; assembly: GCF_023897955.1. NCBI lineage: Eukaryota > Metazoa > Arthropoda > Insecta > Orthoptera > Acrididae > Schistocerca > Schistocerca gregaria. The sequence goes on along the minus strand of NC_064921.1, from coordinate 718,571,987 downwards.
CACTAAGCTGAAACCATTCCGTGTACGTGAAGAAAGTGTGTGCGATGCCATGGTCGTCAACAAATGACTGAAACCACGAGCAGTACGCTAGACGCTTTTCTCTATCAGGTGATTTCAATTGCTGCACACTACGAACATGATATGCCCGATATTTTAACGTCTACGTCACTTTTAGAGCATTACCGTGCGAGATCTGAGACTGAACTAATAGCCTCCTCAAACTTTTTGAAGGCGAACGCAGCATCATATTCCTCGCCTTACCCGGTTTAACGTTGCCAAAATGGTCGGTCTTCCAGTTTTCTTCTTAGCTGCAACAGTTCCACTTTCCCGGAAACGGACGATTAATATCGTTATTATTGAATTGTTCGCCACTGCAATATCTGAGTATTTCTCCCGAAACGTAACTTGAACACGTGCGTACGAACAACTGCCAAATACTATGGTTGCTCTCGAGAAAGCGACATGCTTACCAAGTAATGAACTGCGAAATATTACAGACGTCATGAGAATGTCATTTACATTGGCGTCTTAGTTTGTTGTCGATGATACCTGAAGTGCTGTCCTGCGGTGGCTGTTCGGACAAATGCAATGCAACTCCAGACATTTATTTTCATGTGCACGACTTTCCGGGCCGCACTGTATTATCTAACCAGTAGCCGTTATACGTCCAAGAAACTCATTAAATGAATTGAACGACAACCCCTACTCATTTATATTACACTGTAAACGAGCTACTTATATGGTAATAATCGTAAAGTAGAAAAACACACTGGTCAACAAGAGAGCCATTTCTGTAACATGATCAAAGCCATGAAGACTGGGAAGCATCAGTGGACAAAAATATGAACAAAATATGTGTAGTCACCTTGAAGGGTACGTTCTGACGAAATCCTTTTATGAGAAGAATTGGGTGCAAATCCTGATCCAGATGTGACATTGGATTTTTTCCATAATTTTATAATTATGAATGTGTAAAGATCATATTGTGTGATACATAGTGATGCGACTGGAACCTCGCTCATTTTCCACTGCAAGTACGAACAGGCGTTGTGTGAGTGCGGAAACAAGATTATGCATGGCTACAAGGGTCTCCCGATTAAGTGACATATGGCGGCAGAATTAGATTGGACGCTGGGGTGTTGCCACAGAACCGCACTTAATGGAGTAGAGAGATGAGCTGGTAATCAACCGACAAGCCACTACGTTCCTGAGTGGGACACACAAACGTACGCACCCCCTCCCCCCCCCCCCACAAACACACACATACGCACACACAACAAGTTATATCCACACAATGGTTATTCACAAAAGAAAAGAACACAGGTAACTCCCGCAGAAATAGTAACATGGTCGTATCCATTCACACCGAAACGGTTCGACCTCCATCTCTGTATAGGCCGTTGCTCATGGTGTCACGCACACAGTGGTTGTGGAATAGTCGTCACTTGGCCAAAAACCAAATGGCTTCATAGCGATTATACAAACACTGGAGCACTGCTAGAAAAAAGGGTTTACTGACTGTGCTACTCTGATATTTATACACTGCTTGACAAAGAGAGTGAAGCGCCCAGAAGGGGAGTAGGAAACGAAATGAAACATAATGTGTTGACAAGGTATGTGATTTTATTTCTGTCCTAACAAAATCCAGCCAAATTTACAGACAACTTCGCGGTGTGAGCCTACTTATCTGTATGAAGTTGCACCGTCTGTGGCCTGAAATCAGGCAATTCGGTTGAGAATGGTATCATAAAATCGTTGTATCCATTCCTGAGGCATGTTGGCCCGTGATTGTTGCAACTGGTCTTTGACATACTGAATACTGACACCGGGACCAACATTAGGTCGAAGCATATCCCACCTAGGTTCTATTAGGAATAGATCTCGGAATCCTGCTGTCCAGGACAGTACCTCATCATCACCTAGACAGTTCATATAGACACGTGCCATGTGTGGGCAAGCATTGTCCTGCTGAAAACTGGCAGCACGAATGAGTCGCGTGAGAGGCGATACATGAGGACGAAAGATGTCCACGACATACAGTTGTGCCGTCAGAGTTTTCTCAGTCAATACAAGCAGTAGCTTGAAGTTATACCCGATGACTCCTAATCCCATGACACTAGGAATAACACCGCTAATCCTCTCCAAAACATTGGAAGAATGAGACACCCCTCAGGTCACCGCCATATCCGTCGGCGATGGTTATCCAGGGTAGTGCGAACCACGATCCATCGCTGAACGCAGTGCGCCGCCATTCATCAGCAGTCTATAGTTCCTGGTCACAGCACCACTCGAAATGCAGATCTGGGAGTCACGTAGAACGTTACAAAAGACATCATATTTACGCTAGTGACTGTAACACTTTCTTTATTTCACGATTTAAATTTCGGCCTTAGGCCATTATCAAGTGCAGATTTTTGTGGCTTTAAGCCATGTCAACTCAAAATGAGCTGAGACATTTAAATGTCGTATTTAATAGTAACGACAACGACACATAAATGTGTCAGCTCATTTTGAGTTGACATGGCTTGAAGCCACAAAATCTGCACTTGATAATGGCCTAAGGCCGAAATTTAAATCGTGAAATAAATAAAGTGTTACAGTCACTGGCGTAAATATGATGTCTTTTGTGCAGCCGTACGTGTTGAGATGATAACAGACTACGCATAGCACCGTAATTCCCTAGTCTGGCTGCTGCCAATCCGTGAACAACAGTGCATGATGACACAGAATGTTCCAGGGAGTCCATTACATGTTCTCGGATGTCAGGCGCATGTTTCAAAGGCTTACGAAGTGCTTGAAGCGTAATACGGAAATCTAGCCTTTTGGTGGTCGAATGCGGCGACCTGAACATTGACGATCAGTATGCCTGCCATCCAGTTCCCATGCTGTACAACATCGGACCATTATTACATCCGTATTACCCACAAATCTGGATACTACATAATTCGAGCGAAAGACAAAACGGAGACCCTTTTCTGTACGGCACTAATTACGCTGTCCCACACGATTGCGACATCTCCGAGTCCTTAACTGCGATCACACAACATATATGAGGCGTGACAGCAATACTTAACACGATCGACACTAATGCCCCGTGGTGCCGTTTTATCTGTTATAGAGGACCGCAGTTTTAATTTTTTGACATCCGAACGTGTCTTCTTGGTGCTTCATTTTGTTTTGTTAGGCAGAGCATATAAGTCCACTGCCTCTATTAATCTTGTCCGATTGTCTACGGCTTATTGTTTATAGAAAAGTTTATGTGTACGCTGTGAGGTTCTTTCATTTTTTTTAATATACAACATTGAAAACTGAAGACGTGTGAAGTCAGATGTGATATTTTTTTTAAATTCCAGATTGATTTGAACTACTTCTCTAGCATTTGATAATTAATTCTGCTTTAACGTATCATTTTCCACCTTCCTGTTTAAACTGTGCCCGCTATATATAGGGTGATTCAGCTGCTTCTACCTATGTTTTTTGCAACCTGCAATGTTGTATTTGTCCTTCATAACCGCAAGCGAAATTTTCATATTCCCTTGCTCGCTCCGCGCAAACTATTACTGCTACATTCAAAATGAACAGGATCTTTTTGTAGGAAAATTAACGTAGTTGTGTTTTCACTAGTGAAATGATGATGGACCCCCTTAGGGAAATAGCGGAAAGGTCGGGGAAGAAGGCCAGCGTAACTCTGTCTGCTTGCCGGGGGTCTCATCCGAGATGTGGAGGCTGCCCTGCCCGCGGCGATAGAGAGCACTGGGTGCACCCGACTGCATATTGTTGCTCATGTCGGCGCCAATGACTCCTGCCGTCTGGGTTCAGAGGTCATCCTCAGTTCGTACAGGCGGTTGGCGGAATTGGTCAAGGCGGAAAGCCTCGCTCGCGGGGTGGAATCTGAGCTATTTGTAGTATCGTTCCCAGAACCGATCGCGGTCATCTGGTTTGGAGCCGAGTAGAAGGCTTAAACCACAGGCTCAGACGATTCTGCGGAGATCTGGGGTGCAAATTTCTCGACCTCCGCTATCGGGTGGAGAAATGTACGGTCCCCGAGAATAGGTCACGCGTGCACTACACCCCGGAAGCGGCTACAAGGGTAGCGGAGTAGGTGTGGAGTGCACATGTGGGTTGTTTAAGTTAGAGAATTCCCTCCCTAGGCCCGACAAGACGCGTCCTGAGACGCGGCAATGTAGGAGTAGGCAAAATGCAACAGGGAATAACAATATTAATGTGCTAATAGTAAACTGCAGGAGCGTCTATAGAAAGGTCCCAGAACTGCTCTCATTAATAAACGGTGTAACCTCCCCACAAAATATAAAATATAATAATATGAATAGTACTCTCATTTAGCGTAACTACCCAACAGTGAAAATATAATACGATGTGACAAACCTATAACCTTTCAATAATTAACAGTCTAGTTAACCTGGTAAATTTTGGACGTCAGCAATGCTGCGTCATGGCCCTGATACATCATTCTGAATAAGCCGAAAAATCTTAACCTTAATTAGGTCGCCGGATAACGCGTATATATCTGCTCCTATAAGATATTTTTCATGGTGCAGCTAAGTGCAATGCTGGCCGATAGATTTGTCTTATATAAAAGGGAAGAACTGATTTTTCTTTTCAATAATCGGGATGGCCAAGGATTGGAGAAATTATTGAATTGTTTGAATTGAGATTAATGTCAAAAGTTACTTTTTATGAGAAAGATTATTATTAACAGATCTTTTTTTTAAAACATTTACATGGGACTTGATTAACAATACTACATATGCACGAGGCTGCTTTTACCTTATCCTATAACGCTCAGGCTCTGCCATCGCTGCACACGACCGGCCCAGCCAACACGATACACCAGACCAGACTGCAAGCTACCAACAACATACTCCTACTGACACACAGTTCTTACTGCAGTCAATACTGCTCTCTGGTCTCAGATTCTCTTCTAGCTTACATATCGCAGGCAGCGCGTGAGCAATACATCGAAATTACATCAGCTCGAGTGCGCTAGCAACAAATTCTTCAAATTACGGACCTCTTACAACGGTCACAATGCCCATATAGTACTAGAGACAGAAAGTTGGCTGAAACCAGACGTAAACAATAATGAAATCCTAAACTCAGATCGGAATGTATACCGCAGAGACAGGCTAGATAGAGAAGGGGGAGATGTGTTTATAGCGATAAGAAGAGCAATAGTATCGAAGGAAATTGACGGAGATCCGAAATGTTAAATAATTTGGGTGAAGATCACGGTTAAAGCACGCTCAGACATGGTAATTGGATGTCTCTATAGGCCCCCTGGCTCAGCAGCTGTTGTGGCTGAGCACCTGAAGGATAATTTGGAAAATATTTAGAGTAGATTTCCCCACCATGCTATAGTTCTGGATGGAGATTTTAATTTGCCGGATATAGACTGGGAGACTCAAACGTTCATACCGGGTGGCAGTGACAAAGGATCCAGCGATTTTTTTAAGTGGATTATCTGAAAACTACCTTGAGCAGTTAAACATAGAACCGACTCGTGGCGATAACATATCAGACCTTCAGGTGCCAAACAGACCCGAACTATTTGGAACAGTTAACGCAGATCAGGGAAAGCGATCATAAAGCGGTTACTGCATCGATGATTTCAGCCGTAAATAGAAATATTGAAAAAGGTGGAAGATTTTTCTGTTTAGCAAAAGTGACTTAAAGCAGGTTTCAGAATACCCGATGGCTCAACACAAAAGTTTTGTCTCAAGTACAGACAGTGTTGAGGATCAGTGGACAAAGTTCAAAACCACCGTACAATATGCGTTAGATGAGTATGTGCCAAGCAAGATTGTAAGAGATGGAAAAGAGCCGCCGTGGTACAACAACCGAGTTAGAAAACTGCTGCGGGAGCAAAGGGAACTTCACATCAAACATAAACATAGCCAAAGCCTTGCAGACAAACAAAAATTACGCGAAGCGACATGCAGTGTGAGGAGGGCTATGCGAGAGGCGTTCAGTAAATTCGAAAGTAAAGTTCTATATACTGACATGGCAGAAAATGGTAAGAAATTTTGATCTTATGTCAAGGCGGTAGGTGGATCAAAACAACTCTGTGACCAAAATGGTACTGAAACAGAGGATGACAGACTAAAAGCCGAAATACTAAATGTCTTCTTCCAAAGCTGTTTCACAGAGGAAGACTGCACTTCCTTCTCTAGATTGTCGCACAGATGACAAAATGGTAGATATCGAAATAGACGACAGAGGGATAGAGAAACAATTAAAACCGCTCAAAAGAGGAAAGGCCCCTGGACCTGATGGGATACCAGTTCGATTTTATACAGAGTATGCGAAGGAACTTGCCCCCCTTCTTGCAGCGGTGTAACGTAGGTCTCGAAGAACGTAGCGTTCCAGAGGATTGGAAAAGGACACAGGTCATCCTCGTTTTCAATAAGGGACGTCGAACAGATGTGCACAACTGTAGACCTATATCTCTAAATGTCGATCAGTTGTAGAATTTCGGAATACGTATTACGTTCGAGTATAATGACTTTTCTGGAGACTAGAAATCTACTCTTTAGGAATCTGCATGGGTTTCGAAAAAGACGATCGTGTGAAACCAAGCTCGCACTATTCGTCCACGAGACTCAGAGGGCCACAGACACGGGTTCACAGGTAGATGCCGTGTTTCTTGCCTTCCGCAAGGCGTTCGATACAGTTCCCCACAGTCGTTTAATGAACAAAGTAAGAGCATATGGACTATCAGACCAATTTTGTGATTGGATTGAAGAGTTCCTAGACAACAGAACGCAGCATCTCATTCTCAATGGGGAGAAGTCTTTCGAAGCAAGAGTGATTTGAGGTGCGCCGCAGGTGAGTATCATAGGACCGTTACTATTCACAGTATACGTAATTGACCTTGTGAATGACATCGGAAGTTCACTGAGGCTTTTTGCAGATGATGCTGTGGTATATCGAGAGGTTGTAACAATGGAAAATTGTATTGAAATGCAGGAGGATCTGCAGCGAATTGACGCATGGTGCAGGGAATGGCAATTGAATCTCAATGTAGACAAGTGTAATGTGCTGCGAATACATAGAAAGATAGATCCCTTTTCATTTAGCTAAAATATAGCAGATCAGCAACTGGAAGCAGTTATTCCATAAATTAACTGGGAATACGCATTAGGAGTGATTTAAAGTGGAATGATCATATAAAGTTGATCGTGGGTAAAGTAGATGCCAGACAGATTCATTGGAAGAATCCTAAGGAAATGCAATCCGAAATCAAAGGAAGTAGGTTACAGTACGCTTGTTCGCCCACTGCTTGAATACTGCTCAGCAGTGTGGGATCCGTACCAGATAGAGTTGATAGAAGAGATAGAGAAGATCCAACGGGGAGCAGCGCGCTTCGTTACAGGATCATTTAGTAATCGCGAAAGCGTTACGGAGATGATAGATAAACTCCAGTGGAAGGCTCTGCAGGAGAGACGCTCCGTACCTCGGTACGGGCTTTTGTTGAAGTTTCGAGAACATACCATCACCGAGGAGTCAAGCAGTGTATTGCTCCCTCCTAAGTACATCTCGCGAAGAGACCATGAGGATAAAATCAGAGAGATTAGAGCCCACACAGAACCATACCGACAATCCTTTCCACGAACAATACGAGACTGGAATAGAAGGGAGAACCGATACAGGTACTCAAGGTACCCTCCGGCAGACACCGTCAGGTGGCTTGCTGACTATGGATGTAAATGTAGATGTAGGACAGGACAGATAAGATGAATTGTGGAAAGGGATCAAAATAAGGAGCTGTCAGTTACACTCGGACATATGGCTTTATTATTTGATCAAACATTACAAGAGCCCCCAAAAAACACAAAGCTTTAATCTTTAGGAATTAATTACCCGCTGAAAGCCACTTTCATTTAAAAACGTCTGAAGATCAATACCTAAAAATAATCAGAAATTTAAAAGGCAAGCCTTATGTTAAATGAGGTCTTTAGTTAAGTTGATGTAAACGAGTTAAATTCAAATCGGGTGAAGGCCGAACACTTAAAAAATCCAAAACATTTTTTTTGAAATACCAAAGTCCTCGCGTGGAACAATTCTTTAATTTAGGCTAAAGCCCTTAAGAACAGACAACTGAAACTGAAAATCAGCTGAAGGCCGAAGACTTAAAAATTCAACAACATTAAAATTTTTAAAAGTGCCAAAGGGCTTAAGTGAAACAGTAAACTAGGCTGAAGGCCTTAAGAGTAAAACAACTCTAATTTAAAACAAAAATCGGCTAGAAGCCATACAAGTACAAACAACAAGAACAAATTTAAAAAAAGTAAGGCAGTGCACGCAAGGGCGCCCAGATGTTCGAGAGTCGGCCTGTAATTCAAACACTAACGCTTGCTTAGGTGAGACAGGCAGTCGGGACAACCATTCACGATACGACGACAACCCAAACGACCGACAGTCAGCTGACCCACCGACAAGATAACTTCCACTTCACGAGACCAGGGCACAACAGGGAGTTCAATGGAACAACGTAGAAGATATTGGCGCCCGCAACCAATCATACATGGAGCTGTCAAACTACACACCATGCTGGATAACAACAACACCTGAGGAAACTGCACTGCCTGAAATTTACGTCAACGGCCAGGGCAGGTAACCGGAACGTTAACGGCCACAAGGCAGAAGATTGCGCTGGTGCACTTCAATTCAAATAACCAAATACAGTGAAATTCTACCGGAGGGGGGCTAGAATTTTCTAACTGGAAAACCACGTTGTTGCTCGTGTGTATATCGCTACAGCCGACGACGTACTCCAAACGACACACTGAACAATCTTGACTTGCTGGTAGGTTAAATTAAAACTCAACTTCGGTGTCCAGGTCGGTGAGCCACGGACCTCGTAGCAACGGGAACAGCGCCACACTCTCAGACACCCCGGCCAAACTACGCCCCGCCGAGAATTCCTCGCTGCTCCACGCCAACTGACCAACTGGTCGCACACCACCCAGCTGAGAAAACTATAAGTGCCAGGTCAAAGATAGTCCAAGTTGAAAATATCGATACACACCGCTGCTGCCACCTGCGGAAGGAGAGGATAACTGCATAATCGCGATAACCGTGGGAGACTAAACAAAGAATCGCAACGAAGGTTTAACCCAGCGGATAGAATGAGCCAGCCACGGGTCAACTAGAGGTGGTACTTTTCTAATTATTCAAGAAAAACTTACGAAAGTTACCTTCATACGCAGCCTCACCTCCACACTTAGCACTCACTAGTCAAAATTTCTAGTACGTCGTTTATGGAACTTCCTTCTACCACTGTACAGAAAATTGCGACTGCACTAGTTGCTTCCCACATCGGACCTTTTCTGGCCTTCATTAACTGACCTGAATATGGTGTAACCTCCCAAGAGTAATAAATATATTTATATAATTCACATTCAGTGTAACTACACAACAGTTTACTTCCGTAACCTTGGAATAATAACGTGACTAACCTCTCAATAAAATTGTGGGTCACTTATAATCTTTCAATAATTGACTGTGAATTTAAACTAGTAAATTTGGACGTCAGCAGTGCTGCGTCATGGGCCTGAAAGATCATTCTGAATAAACTGAAAAATCTTACCTCTATGAAGTCGCCTGATAACGCGTATGTGTCTGCTCCTGTAAGAAATTTTCGTGGCACAGCCGAGTGCAATGTTGGACGATAGATTTGTCATGTATAAAAAGAAACAACTGATTTTTCTTTACAGTAATCGGGATGACCATGGATTGGAGAAATTAGTAAATTCTTTAAATTGAAATGAATGACAGTCAAAAAGTTAATTTTTATAGGAAAGATTATTATTAAGAGATTTTTTTAAAACATTTACGTAGGAATTGACATGACAATACTGCATATGCGAGAGGCCGTTTTTACCTTATACTACTTCGCTCAGGCACCGCCATCGCTCCCCACGACCGGCCCAGCCAACTCGACACACCAGACTGCTAGCTACTACCACTACTACTGACACAGCTCCTACTGCATACAACACTGCTCTCTGGTCTGAGATTCTCTTATAGCTTACATATCGCAGGCAGCACATGAGCAATCCATCAAAATTACATCTGCTCAAGTGCGCTAGCAACAAATTCCTTAATCATGGACCTCTTACAACCCCACCGACTTAGTAGAGCACTTAAAAGTTGTAAATTTGACGTTTGTGTAAATTTTACTTAACAATTTTGTGAATTTCAACAGCATACGATAAACAGTTAAAAAACTAAACTCCACTCGACCAGCCCACGAGGGCCCAACGGTTCTGACCGTTCGCCGTGTCATTCGCAGCCCACAGGTGTCACTGGCTGCGGATGTGGAGGGGCATGTTGTCAGCACACCACTCTCTCGGCCGTGTGTCAGTTTACGAGACTGGAGCCGCTACTTCTCAGTCAAGTAGCTCCTCAGTTTGCCTCACAAGGATTGAGTGCACCCCGAAATAGTTACATCACCGTGTTCGCAGGCTTCTTGACTACGAAATTACTGCGCTTGTAAGGGTTAAGTTCTGTCAAACTGTCAACGTAATCAGATTTACCGCAATGTTTACTTAAGTCATTTTCCTTTCGTTACCTTCTCAGGCTCGTTTAAATTATTATAGCTCTAACATTAGAAGAAGGTCGAACATTGGAAATGGTTCATGTACTCGGAATTTTTTATACTATGATAGAAGGGAGTGCCACGAACAACATACTACAAAGAATATATTACAAATCTTGACTGGTAAGGGATAAGTTTGGAGACTGAAGTGCGTTTGAAGGTCACTTTTCCTCGTTTTTCTTAAGTAACTCGAAATCCACGGCCTCCAGTGAAAACCTATCCCAGTACAAAAGTTAACTACATTACATTTCCTACAAAAAGATCCTGTTCATTTTTTTCTGTAGGACTAATAGTTTGCTCACAGCGAGCGAGAAATATGATCATCTCGTGTTTGGTATATGAAGGCCAGATACAACATTGCAGGCTGCACATATGACATTGGTAGGAACAAGTGATCACCCTGTAGGTTCATCGTTATAAATTTCCTCTCTTTCATAGCGCTGTTGTTCATGATTTGTAAAATTTATTTTATTTTAATTCCGTGGTTGTATGCCCTAGCTATCGCCTGGTCGTCATTTTACGCAACGGAGGGAAATGGAGAGTGCAAATTTTTGTAAATTTTATTATGTGTGTAATCGTATTAACCGTTTGCATATCGTATTTTCGGGGACGGAGATTGGCAACAGCCCGGGATTTGTCTAAACGGGCGTAGATAGGTTCATATAAACCATACTAGGGCGGTCGGTGTAGCAAGTTAACGGTCGTTCATCTGATCCAGATCTGGCTTACCTCACTGTCTTGCAAGCTAGTGCACTGTGATTTAGCCCTCACTACAGTATCGTATTATGAATTTCATACAAATTTTAATCTTTTAGTAGTTGGTTCCGCTTCAAATGAGAATGTCGTGGAAGACTATAGAGTTGTTAGAATGAAACTCATGTTTGGACTGTAAATTTTGTTGCTTGTCTTTAAATGCAGCCAATATCTCCTTGCGTTATTGTCTGCAAAGTTAAATTAATTTTGGGCATTACGTTCTCAACGTATCTTTTCTAATACAAATCTCTCTCTGCAATCGCTAGGTGTCCCCAGTTCATTCCCTTACTGTAAGGAATATGTACAAAAAGAGTTGCAAGAAGATGGCACCACACTTAGTTGTGCTCAAGGATTGGCACACATATGTCTGTAGTGTTTAAGTCAGCGAGCTGGCTACGATAAGGATTTGTCGTCTAGACTGCTCTCTTAAGCGCGTTCCATTCAAGTTCGAGACTACATAAACAACAGCTAGAGCACTTGACAAGTACCCACTTGAAACCAGAGCTCTGTCGCTTCATTGAAACCCTTCTCCAGGAAATCTTCAGAGGAGCAGTAGAGGGCGCAAATACGACTGTATAATGCGGGGACCTAAGAAAGTTCTGGAATTAAACGAAGAGGAAGCAGACAGTATTGAACATAAGAGGTAGTAAACTTGATCAGATCTCTTTCCGTAGTAAAAGCGTTTCTTATAACTTATTTGTAATGTCAGAGTGGTTTAAGAATCCTAATGAATAGATTTTGTTAGTTACGAATGAAAGTATCTCTTCTGTCATTTATATGCTATTACCGGAGATATACTGAGATTTCTATTCAGCATAAAATTTTTGAGAAGATTAATTTAATCACGGCAATACTCTGAGAAATGAACGTTATAGAGGCAATTGCTTCAAGTTTCTGACTTAAATGACACCAGAAGGCATACAGAGCGTTACTCGTGAATTTATGTTTCCATTACAGAAACATGCTATATGAGATACTTTTTGCTAATAAACCGATTTTGATAATTGACTTAAAATGGGAGAACTTTCTTAGGTATCATCTGGCAAACACGTAAAGTATGTAACACAAACGTACTGTTACTTAGTATACTTAAATACAATTGCTTTTTCATTTTGATTTGTACAATACGACATCTAATAATTCTGAATACGTTTAATAAAGAAGTTAACATTCAAACAAATCAAAGGTAGTAGATGTTTCGTTAATGTAACACCAACCTCTGTAACCATTCATTTTTTTTTCCACATAGACTCGCAACATGTCTGTGTGTGTGTGCGTGCGAGCCATATTTAGGTGTACGTATTAATGTAACAACTAACGAATATAATTTGTTTGGGCGTTAATTTCTTGATTAAATGTATTGGTTCAAATGGCTCTGAGCACTATGGGACTTAACATCTATGGTCATCAGTCCCCTAGATCTTAGAACTACTTAAACCTAACTAACCTAAGGATATCACACAACACCCAGTCATCACGAGGCAGAGAAAATGCCTGACCCCGCCGGGAATCGAACGCGGGAACCCGGGCGCGCGAAGCGAGAACGCTACCGCACGACCACGAGCTGCAGACGATTAAATGTGTTCGGAGTTATTAGATACCGCAACGATTTAGTGTACAAACCCTAGCCTCACAATGTAGTTACAACGAAGAATGATGTTAGTTACAGTTCTGATAAATATATGTCGCTAGATAAGGGAGTAAGAGGGAGACTAGAAAATCAGTCAGTCCAATGATTTTATTCTGTCTCTTATCCGCCAAGTTTAAGGCGCTTTGGCGTCATTAAACTGCTGATCTTTCAATAACTGGCTGAGTGAGTCTATTCAAAAACCGGAGAAAGATAAGGGCTTATCATCTTCTCTATCCAGAAAAGCACTGTTATGTTCAAATAACCTTGGGTCAGTGTTAGCTTTATTGTAATTTACAACGGTTTCTATCTACGGTGTCAAGAGCAAGTAAAACGTTGCTTGATTGTCTGAAGAAGATAAATTATAAACTTGATGTCTGCTTAAGTTAAATAAAATTCTTTCTCGGAAACTAGTAATGGGCTACTTTCTCGTCGTAATGAAATGATTTTTGCACTGTAAGTGGCACACGGCGCAACGTCCGACAAATTTCTATGCGCCGTCAGCGAACGCACTCGGAAGAGTAAAGCATATTATCTCACAAAAATGGTATATATTTGGACCTGAGCTCTTATTCAAAATGTTATCTACTTGCACCCTTACTGTAAGCCCTCAGAGTGTTGACGAGACTGTGAAAATACCCAGTATACTGTCTCTAATTATCACTTCCTGTCAACAAAAACTCTCGAGACATTTCACTGTTGAGAAAAAAATACTTGAACGATAGATTGTAGAGAGATGGTTGGGAGCTAAGCCTTTTCAAAAGCTATCTGAAGCAAGCACTTATCTCGTAGTATCGCAAAGGCCGTCATCTAGGCTGTAGAAAATTCCCAACCATGCACCTGCATCTGCCATAGTCAAGACGCTGCATAACACGATTTGAATCTCAAAGCCGAAGCAGCCAAGGTACTGCATCCACAGAAGCGCTTTAAAGAGAACACGCCCTGCCGCACAAACACTTCGTTGCTTACCACATCCCAAAATTCACGCGTCATCCTCTGGCCTGCATCGCCAGGAAAAAGAGAGGTCACGAAGACATTGCTACATAACTCCTAGACATAAAAATTTATAAGGAGCTGTCAAAAGAAAATGAGATAGATGGAAACAAGTAAGCAAACTGTTGATTATTTCAAAAGAAATTTATCGCACTATGAGACAGGCCGGTTAATAACATCATGGGAAAAAGTGGTGGTGGTAATCTCCTATGGGACCAAACTGCTGAGGTCATCGGTCCCTAGGCTTACATACTACTTAATCTAACTTAAACTAGCTTATGGTAAGGACAACACACACCCATGCCCGAGGGAGAACTCAAACCTCCAACGGGGGCAGCCGCGCGAACCGTGGCAAGCCGCCCCAGGCCGCGCGGCTACCACCGTCACCTACATCCAAGTCTACATCTACATAGATACTCCGCAAGCCACCGTACAGTGCGTGGCAGAGAATACTCTCAACCACTATTTGTTATTTTCCCTCCTGTTCTCGCAAATAGAGCGAGGGAAAAACGACTATCTGTACGCTTCCGTATGAGCCATAATTCATCGTATCTTATCTTCGTGGTCCTTACGCGCAATGTATGTTTGCGGGAGTAGAATCCTTCGGCAATCAGCTTCAAATGCCAGTTCTCCAAATTTTCTCAATGGTGTTTCTCGAAAGAATGTCGCCTTCGTTCCAAAGATTCCCATTTGTGTTCACGAAGCATATCCGTAATACTTACGTTTTGTTCGAATCTACCGGCAACAAATCTGGCAGCCCGCCTCTGAATTGTTTCGATGTCTTCCTTCGATCGTACCTGGTACAGATCCCAAACACTCGAGCAGAACTCAACAATACGTCGCACCTGTGCCCTATATGCGGTCTCCTTTTCAGGTGAACCACTCTTTCCCAAAATTTCTTCCAGTAAACCGAAGTTGACCATTTGCCTTCCCTACTACAGTTTCACATGCTCGTTCCACCTCTTATCGCTTTGCAACTTTAGGCTCAGATATTTAAACGGACTGACTTTGTCTAGGGGCCCCTGGTAATACTATATCCGAACGTTACACCTTTCATCTTCTTACTCATTCTCATTATCTTACGTTTTTCCACATTTAGGGCTAGTTGCCATTTATCACACGAACTAGAAATGTTATCTAAGTCGCCTTGTATCTTCCTACAGTCTCTCAAATTCTACATTTGACCGTACATCAAGGCACCATCAGCAAATAACTGCAGACTGCTGCCCAACTTGTCTGTCAAATCATTTATGCAAATGGAGAACAACAGCAGCCCTGTCACACTTTCCTCTGATGAATACTCGCCGTCGAGGACAACATAGTTGTTTCTATTATTTAAGAAGTCTTCGTGTCACTCACATGTCTCTGAACTTATTCCATATGTTCGTACCTTCGTTAACAGCCTGCAATGGGACACAGTGTCAAATGCTTTCCAGAAATCTAAAAATATGCAATCTGGCTGTTGCCCATCATCCATAGTGCAAGCTGAATTTCGCACGAATCATGCTTGCTAAAACAATGCTGATCCGTGCACATAAGCTTCTAAGTCTCAAGGAAGTTTATTATTTTCGGAACTGAGAAAGTGTTCAAGGATTCTACAGCAGTCAAAAGTTAGGGGTATTGGTCTGTAATTTTTCAAGCCCTTTTTTTACCTCTCTTATATACCGGAGTCACCTACACTTTTCCAGTTGTTTGGGAGTTTTTCCTGGACGAGAGATTCACGATAAATGCAAGCTAGGTAAGGGGCCAAGGCCATAGAGTACTCTTTGTAAAATCGAACTGGGATTCCATCAGGACATGGTGATTTATTTGTTTTCAAATCTTTTAGTTGTTTCTCTACTCCAGGTATGCTTATTTCTATGTCGTCCATATGGAAGTCTCCCTAGTGGTCAACTGACGGTATGTCTGTACGGTTCTGCTGTGAAAAATTTCTTCTCAATAGTGAACAAAACTGTAAGATCAAACGTAAAAGTTTCATTGCAGAATATACAGATGACATAAACAGGCTTGAGAAGAGCAGAAGAATAAATCCGATAGACAACTATTCTACGGATTATTTCAAGGAAACAAAAACGAAGATTGGTCTTAAAGTGCAGAAAGAGATTTATTTGGACGTGTGCTCGGTATATCTATTGACCATGAAATGGACGTGGCCAATATTTTGTTATATCCGATGAAGCAAGAGAGATTATGATAACTGATGGTTTTTTTTATTACTTCATACTGTGACGAATGTCCCTAAAACCTCTGAATGTATTTCAAAGAAAATTATACAAATGGTAACCCAAATAAATGCGGCAAGGTATGACGTCAATTTTGACCAGTAGATTTCGCTATCAGCTACAGATTATGAGAGATCTCTTCAGCATGAGTCAACACAGCTCGAGTTTAACATTACTTGACTATACCAAGTTCGACCATATGAATTTGCAATGTATTGAAAGACATACGCTTCAAACACGCTCTTGTTGATTTCGTCATCTTGCTCTAAGCTTCTAACTAGATGGTATCATTCATTGCAATAAACGCGTTTTCGTTCACTGTAAACAGTGTCACTCTTATACTTTCACCTGTAATACAGTCGTGTCTGATATCGAAGAAAGTCTATCGTGTCCATATCATCTAAGGCTGACACGAAAATTGTGTACCATGTCCGTAATATTGATGCTACGGCTAATTTTGTCAGTCGATATATATTCTAGCAATCATGCTGGGCAATAAGCATTATTTAAAACACGATGACTCTCAGCTGGCTTGTGAATATTGACTGACACAGAAAATAAGCTGAGATACGTTGATCTTTAAAAAATTTACGGGAAGTTAGGACCGTCCATTTCTCGAAACTTACCAGGCTTTCATGCGATCACTGGGTGTGGTTGTAAGCTAGCTTTTTCCAAGAAAGGCAAACAAAGGACAGTACCAAGACGCATTCACCAGATTCGGTGAGCTGCAGCTATTCAATGAATCCTAACTATAAGGAAAAAACCTTTAATATAATTCAATAATTAATTTGTAATGTTTACAACACTGCAGGAATTAAAGACGTAGATGCTATAAGACTTCAACTGTTCGTCAACTCTTACACTGCTTCCTACTTAAATGAAGAGTGCACTCGGAAAAATATTAAAAACTTAGACGCGACTGAAGGTCGACAACAGTTCCGGAGAGCAAATTACGTCCCTAGTCTCTGAACTTATGCTGATAATGAAGATACTTGATATTTCCTGTTTTGAAAATAACAGGTGGAAGTTAAAAGACACCTAGTATCAATTCAACTGCCTCGACGGAGACCAATTACCGGCTTTCATTAATAACTCGCTTGAGACAAATTCATGTATTTCGCTTTAACTTAAAATTGCTTTTATAAATTGGTAACTATTCGACTCTTAATTATGGTATTTGTTTTTAGAGAGGCACACACAAATAATGCTGATGATGAAGTTGACTTAAATATCCGGTACCAAAATTGGCTAGGTGACGAGTTATTAAATATTAATAACGACGATGATGTTCGATAAAGAAGCACAACATGCTTATTAATTAAAATTACTGATCTTTAAATAACATTTTTACAACATTCACTGTACACATTTCTTTATATCTTGTAAGAAAAATTCAAATCAATATATCTTGATGAAATTAAATGCTAGTAACAAACATTCATTTTCTGAATACATTTAGCAGATAACTTTCGTTCGTATGTCAACAATTTAATACCATACTGTAATTTGTGAATGAGCATTAAAATATTATTTGATTCATACTGAACAGTTTCATTAGACCACAAAAAACATAAGTTCAATAGGGCTGTGTTACAAAGCCATCTGATTGTCAAGCACGGGCTCGTGCTCATGGTGACATTTTAAATGTGTTTGGTGGATGTTTGGCCACTACGACTTTTATGCAAACTTACAAATCATATTGCAATACGATAATGATGTAAGCTGGAGAAATGAATTAAAATTTTTGGCCACGGAAGGAACTTGAACCTGAGTCTGCTGCCCGCTAAGAAGATACAGTTAAAGATGGAACTCATACGACTCAAACGCGTCAAGCATAATTTACATGTTGAAATAGTTCTCTAAATATCTCATACAAAAATACACACTCAGACTGTAGGTATACTGTTATTCTTTCGCGAACTTGAAAGCGTCTGGTGGAAATTCCGGCAGACGGAAACTGTCCGGCATTACTGATTGTTAAATTTCAGTGATACTGTGTAACGTATTCACAAAAATCAGCAGTCAGACTTTAATAAGAGTGAAAAATGTTTTTATATACCGTTCACGCTTGGTACCCAAGCTAGCAGGTCTGCATGCATTCAGAGTATATACACTGAAGCGCCAAAGAAACTGGTATATGTATGCGTATTCAAATACAGAGATATGTGAACAGGTAGAATACAGCGCTGCGGTCTGCAACGCCTATATGGCGCAGTTGTTAGATCGGTTACTCCTGCTACAATGGTAGGTTATTAAGATTTAAGTGAGTTTCAACATGGTGTAATAGTTCACGCACGAGCGATGAAATACGCATCTCCGAGGTAGCGATGAAGTGAGGATTTTCCCGTACGACCATTTCAGGAGTGTACCGTGAATATCAGGAATCCGGTAGAACATCAAATCTCTAACGTCGCTGCTGCCGAGAAAAGATCCTGCAAGGGGGAGCCAAGGTCATCTGAAGAGAATCGTTCAACGTGACAGAAGTGGAACTCATTGGCAAATTGCTGCAGGTTTCAAAGCTGAGCCATCAACAAGTGTCAGCGTGCGAACCATTCAACGAAACATAATCGATATGGGTTTTGGAGCCGAAGGCACACTCGTGTACCCTTGATAGCTGCACGACATTAAGCTTTACGCCTCGCCTGGGCCCGTCAACACTGACATTGACTGTTGATGACTGGAAACATGTTGCCAGGTCGGACAAGTCTCCTTTCAAATTGGTCGAGAAGGTGGACGTGTACGAGTATGGTGACAACCTCATCAATCCATGGTCCCTGCTTGCCAGAAGGGGACTGTTCAAGCTTGTGGAGGCTCTGTAATGGTGTGGGGCGTGTGCAGTTCGAATGATATGGAACGTGTAGATACAACTTTGAAAGGTGACACGTACGTAAGCATCATGTCCGATCACCTTCATCCATTCATGTCCATTGTGGATTCCGACGGACGTGGGCAATTCCAGCAGGATAATGCGACACCCCACACGTCCAGAATTCCTACAGAGTAGCTCCAGGAACACTCTTTTGACTTTAAACACTTCCGCTGACCGCCAAACTCCCCAGACACGAACATTATTGAGCATATGTGGGATGCCTCGCAACGTGCTGTTTAGAAGAGATCTCCAACCTCTCGTACTCTTACGGATTAATGGACAACCCTGCAGGATTGAAGGTGTTAGTTCACTCCAGCGCTACCTCTGACATTACTGGAGTCCATGCCATACCGTGATGCGGCACTTCCGCGTGCTCGCGGGGGCACTACACGATATTAGGCAGATGTTCCAGTTTTTTTTTTTTTTTTTTTTTTTGTTTTTTTTTTTTTGCTTTTCAGTGTATTAATACGGAGTGATCAAAAAGTCAGTATAAATTTGAAACTCAATAAACCACGGAATAATGTAGATAGAAAGGTAAAAATTGACACACATGCTTGGAATGACATGGAGTTTTATTAGAACAAAAGACAAAAAAAGTTCACAAAGTGCCCGACTGATGGCGCTGGACAGCAAAACGTCAGTGACTGTGCATGACAATCATGTATAAAAGGAGCCGCAATGAGAGAGAGAATCTGATGCGCCAGCAGTCGCAGCATGTTGACGTTTCCTGAAAAGGCGCTTTTAGTGAAGCTGTATTATCAGAATGGAGAATGTGCTAGTTCAGCGTTACGGTCCTATCGCCATAGAAAGGGGATTCGAACGGGTAAAGGTTCGTTGAAAAATGCAGCTGTGGCGAGAATGATTTCAAAGTTCGAAGCCATGGGTTGTTTAGACGATAGACCCCGTAGTGGCCGACCGAGCACAAGGCGTAATGCTGCTGAGACAGTTCAGGAAGAAATGGAGACTGTAGCAGTTTCGTCTATGCAAGGTGAAGTCAGCGCTCATTCAATCGCACGTCGCACCGGCATTCCATACACTACTGTTTGTTTGGCACTTAGGCGTACCCTCCGATGCTATCAGTACAAAATCCATTGGCATCATGAACTGTTACCTTGCCATTTTGTCAAGCGGAGGGCATTTGCGGTGTGGGCGTCTCAAAAGATGGCGGAAGATGACGCTTGGTTGAGTAACGTGTTGTGGACCGACGAAGCTCATTCCACGCTCCGAGGGTCTGTCAACGCCCACAGCTGCAGAATTTGGACTACCGAAAATCCTAGAACTGTCGTGAAAACTCCATTGCACGACGAGAAAGTCACGGTATGGGTTGGATTTACCACATCTACCGTTATCGGTCCTTTTTTCTTCGAGGAAGAAGGTTTTGTAATTGTGGCGGGTGAGAGGTACGCCGATATGTTACAGAATCGCAACATCCCTAGCCTGGCTGATAAACGCCTGCTGGAACGTACGATGTTTGTGCAGGATGGCGCTCCACCCCATATTGCTAGAGGCGTGAAAGATCTCTTGCGCGCGTCGTTTGGTGATGATCGTGTGCTCAGCCGCCACTTTCGGCATGCTTGGCCTTCCAGGTCCCCAGACCTCAGTCCGTGCAATTATTGGTTTTGGGGTTACCTGAAGTCGCAAGTGTATCGTAATCGACCGACATCTCTAGGGATGCTGAAAGACAGCATCCGACGCCAATGCCTCACCATAACTCCGGACATACTTTACAGTGGTGTTCACAACATTATTCCTCGACTACAGCTATTGTTGAGGAATGATGGTGGACACATTGAGCATTTCCTGTAAAGAGCATCATCTTTGCTTTGTCTTACTTTGTTATGCTACTTATTGCTATTGTGATCAGATGAAGCGCCATCTGTCGGACATTTTTTGAACTTTTGTAAAACCCCGTGTCATTCCAAGCATGTGTATCAACTTGTACCTCTCTATCTAATTCATTCCGTGATTTATTCAGTTTTCAAATTTATACTGACTTTTTGATCGCCCAGTACTACCCTGTACGACACATTTCGTTATGCAGAAAATAAGTAACGTCTGGCAGCTTTGGGATCTTGGTCTAGAAGTGCCATCTGTCGAGTTGTAATCTAGGGGCGGAAAGGCTGAAATCGGTTACGTGAATAGGATCGACTGCAAATCCTAGTTACTGACTGTGGCTTGTGTGGCGGGAGTCACCGAGTGAACAGCGGGCTTCTGGCGAGTGCAGAATCAGCGGCGCAGCGGTGTGCCCGACTGCTGGCGCAGCACAGACAGAGCAGCCTCTATCGCACAGTGGCGGCCACAGCTGACGGGCTGTGCTGAGCTGATGAGGCCCGCCGCCACCCAGTGTGCGGTTTGCACGGCGCCACCAGTTGCCGTTCGCCTCGCTCTCGCCCCCGTCCCTGCGTCTCTGTACCCCAGTGCGTCCCTAACACTGCAGTTCGGCTACACCGTACAGTGGCCCATTCTTTTTTCTGTCGATATTAAATTTTTTTCATTCTCCGATATTTTAGAAAGAAAGGCGTATTGTGACTGAAGGATAGTGAAGCTGACTTTCAGGAGTCTGACGTATTAAGTTCACCGGACAAAATAACACGCCTCGGCTCAAAAGAGTCAGAGCTCTATCATACTGTGGACTGAATCATTATTTCTTCCACGCCAACTTCCTCCTCTCCTTTTTTCAACGTCCGGAACAGTTTCTTTGTGCATACACACTTTCAGTGTACTTTCACCATCATTCTAATGCATTTCATTGAGGTTTGATTCCTAAGCAACTCATAACGCTGCCTTTGTACTTCATTCTTAAGATTCTTATTTTCTTCTTCACTCAGAAATCTCTAGTCTCCATGGCAATTTCACCTGTTTTCACTGGTGTTCTGTTGATAGACCCTTGGTTCATCAGCGTACTCAGTTGCCTTTTAGTCCGTACACATCACATCTGCCTCAGCCCATGTTTTGGATAGTACCTTTTCGCCATGCACGGCATATCTTATCCACTGCGGCACGCGAACAGTTCAAAACTTAGTCGTTTCGTGAGTGTTTCCACTCTTGGCCAGAATGACGATGATCATGCCCTTTAGGCGTTCGATAAATTGCAACGTTTTCGCATTACGATAACCACTACATTGAAACTTCCTGGCAAATTAAAACTGTGTGCCGGACGGAGACTCGAACTCGGGCTGTGACTAAGCCATGTCTCCGCAATATCCTTTCTTTCAGGAGTGCTAGTAATGCAAGGTTCGCAGGAGAGCTTATGTAAAGTTTGGAAGGTAGGAGACAAGGTACTGGCTTAAGTAAAGCTGTGAGGACCGGGGGCGAGTCGTGCTTGGGTAGCTCAGTCGGTAGAGCACTTGCCCGTGAAAGGCAAAGGTCCCGAGTTCGAGTCTCGGTCTGGCACACAGTTTTGATGTGCCAGGGAGTTTCATATCTGCGCACACTCCGCTGCAGAGTGAAAATCTCATTCTGGAACCACTACATTGTTTACCACGTCCACCCGACACACTTCAAAAACCCTTCACCGTTAGTACTACGACCTACCATCTATGAGTGGTTATTTCACGTTTAAGTCGAACATTTGTGGTAGTCATATTAATGTGAGTGGACCATGTATGTAACTCCATCGGATGATTAGTCTGAGAAGTCACGCTTCTGCTGAGCAAAAAAATATGCTTACGACTAGATACACTACCGTTTATGGAAACATCACCACCAAGGACGCATAAATGCAATTAATTTAATACCACAGGTCAGGTACAACTGACAAATGATTACCTTTTCAAATCTGTACATGTCCTTTGAGCCCTACTATTCAGTATGTCATGCGGTCACCATGCGCTGCAATTAGAGCTGCTATACGCCGTGGCATTGAACCAATAAGGTTCTGAATACATACCTCCACGCAGTTTGTATCCGAGCCCACAAATCCGTGACACCAGTTACTGGAGGACCGTGACGCACCAGGTGCCGATCAACCATATCCCAGACATTTTCGATGGGCGACAGGTCTGGTGAACGTGCAGGCCAGGGAAGCAGTGGCACCCGTCGCCCTTCGAAGAAGGCCTGTACATTCATCACAATATGTGGCCGGGCATTGTCCTGTTGAATTGTAGCCTGTGAAGATGCCTGAAGCAGGGGAAGTGCCTCAGCCTCCACAATCTCCGTTAGGTACTTGTTGCTGTTCAAAGTTCCCGCAATACATGCAAGGCGAGACCGGTTGTAGTAGCCAATGGCGCCCCAAACCATCACACCTGGTGTTTGTCCGCTATGCCGCTCCACAGTGCGGCCCTCCATGTAGCGCTCACCACGGTACCGCCGGACACGTATGAGGCCATCACTGGTCGACACGAAGTGGAACTCATCCGAAATTTCTATACCTTCCATGTTAAACGTGACAACCTTAGCAGAGGTTAATGTCGTCTCCTTGGTAGGATTAAACTCCACACAAACTGAAGTTAGTTTGTGAAATGTGGCTGGCATTTCTTCTTATAGAAGCCGCATATGATGTCTTCCAGGAGTGATATCATGTGCCACAACAGAAAAAAATAAGATGAAATGTAAGAGAAGAAGAAGACTATGAGGTAAAAATTAAATCTTAGAATAATATTTTAGTGGGGATATTCTCCAATTCTTGATTTGTCCAAAAATGTTTATTGGGTGTATTGTTACATTTGCTCCTGATAACGCATTATGCAACTGCTAACCGTGTTTCACGCCTTTCGTACTTTATTCTAAACTATAGGCTCCGCTATTACCAACAAGGCGGACTAATATTCAGGTGGATAAAGGACCAAATTTACGGCCAGTAATCATGACTTAGATTCTTTGTTAGTCCCTAAATCATATCCGATCAAAGTAGCTATGCTTCTTAAGAATCAGTTTCTGTCCGCTTACTTCAACACCTTTGTTTAACTGAGCAAGGTGTTACATATCCAATGATCACGCTGTCGACGGATCATGAAACTCAGTCTCCTCTGTTTTTCTATATACCGTTGAGTCTGTTGACAAGCTAGCGACCATGAACGTTCTTAGGTGCAAGTCATCCTTTGGACTGATGATAGCTTTAATTTAACTAAGTCGTATATCGAAAACTGGGATTTTCAATTGTCATGAAACACAGAAACAGGAAATAAATTTGTTGTTGTTCGAATAAGCGACTAAGTAAGTTCGGAATTTCTTTCTTTTGGTAGAGACTGTGCCATGAAATAGTTCTTCCTGCTTCACCTGCAGTTACGCGCTGTAATGCCACAGCTGTTCGCTCTGGAACGCTTCGAGACTTTTCTAGCAATGAATGAGAACAGAGACTGCTGACTTTCGTGCATTATTCATGAAGTTCAGCAAGCTGCTTTACTAATTTGCAATTCGTATGGTCGCGAAGTGCAAAGCCGAAGATATTCTGTGGGTGATCGACACTACCGTTCAAAAGGGAAAAAAAATGTTTTCATTGCTGAGCGGCTCTCTTCATCTAAATCGAAATTCAAGTCTCCTCTTTTCCATACCTGTGATGTTTCCTACGTGTTTTACAAGTAGTAACTGTTTCTGTTCTGATACTTTCTAGTATTATATCGCCATGAAGGAGAGCACACCGTTGGGGATAGTAGATTGCTATGTAAAGTTGTACAGTGCAGAGAAAAACCACCCACTTCCCTGAGTCATGTATTAACATATTAACTGATTAAGCTGTTTGATTACTATAGAAATTCTCTTTCAACATTGCGCCCCCTTTAAATCATTGTTCACTTCGTTAAGTGTGGTATTGTTCAGACTAATGTTATGTGTGAAGATCACCCGAAGTTTTACTCTGTCTTGTTGAATATATACTTTATTCTAAAATTGTTGTCTTGGAATATCAGTTCAGACGAATAATTACTTTCCCCACTTCACTATTTGTTATTACGCATTACCACACATACTATGCACCACTTGAAAATTTTATTTATGGAAATCTAGCTTAACCGCAGCCAGCTTTCTGTCTGCTATTGTGCTTTCTAGAAATCTGCAACAATGTTCTCAAGACGCGATGTAAGTGGAAATTTTGATTAGAGCCAGATAATTCTTCCACTTCAGTTGCGCAATTAATATAAAGACAAGCTATATTCAGATCAGTTACAGTTCAGTTCATATTTGGTTCTGTTTAGTCAAAGGTTAGCATATGGGTTTAAGTAGGATAACAGTTTTTGGGACATAGTTTAGCTACGAGGTGCATTCAAGTTCTAAGGCCTCCGATTTTTTTCTGATTAAATACTCACCCGAAATCGATGAAACTGGCGTTACTTCTCGAGGTAATCGCCCTGCAGACGTACACATTTTTCACAACGATGACGCCATGAGTCCATGGCAGCGGCGGAGGCTTCTTTAGGAGTCTGTTTTGACCACTGAAAAATCGCTGAGGCAATAGCAGCACGGGTGGTGAATGTGCGGCCACGGAGAGTGTCTTTCATTGTTGGAAAAAGCCAAAAGTCACTAGGATCCAGGTCAGGCGAGTAGGGAGCATGAGGAATCACTTCAAAGTTGTTATCACGAAGAAATTGTTGGTAACGTTAGCTCGATGTGCGGGTGCGTTGTCTTGGTGAAACAGCAGACGCGCAGCCATTCCCGGACGTTTTTGTCGCAGTGCAGGCAGGAATTTGTTCTTCAAAACATTTTCGTAGGATGCACCTGTTACCGTAGTGCCCTTTGGAACGCAATGGGTAAGGATTACGCCCTCACTGTCCCAGGACATGGACACCATCATTTTTTCAGCACTGGCGGCTACCCGAAATTTTTTTGGTGGCGGTGAATGTGTGTGCTTCCTTGGAGCTGACTGGCGCTTTGTTTCTGGATTGAAAAATGGCATTCACGTCTCATCCATTGTCACAACCGACGAAAAGAAAGTCCCATTCATGCTATCGTTGCGCGTCAACATTGCTTGGCAACATGCTACACGGGCAGCCATGTGGTCGTCCGTCAGCATTCGTGGCACCCACCTGGATGACACTTTTCGCATTTTCAGGTCGTCATGCGGGACTGTGTGCACAGAACCCACAGAAATGTCAACTCTAGAGGCGATCTGTTCAACAGTCATTCGGCGATCCCCCAAAACAATTCTCTCCACTTTCTCGATCATGTCGTCAGACCGGCTAGTGCTAGCCTGAGGTTGTTTCGGTTTGTTGTCACACGATGTTCTGCCTTCATTAAACTGTCGAACCCACGAACGCACTTTCGACACATCCATAGCTCCATCACCACATGTCTCCTTCAACTGTCGATGAATTTCAATTGGTTTCACACCACGCAAATTCAGAAAATAAATGATTGCACGCTGTTCAAGTAAGGAAAAGTCGCCATTTTAAGTATTTAAAACAGTTCTCATTCTCGCCGCTGGCGGTAAAATTCCGTCTGCCGTACGGTGCTGCCATCTCTGGGAGGTATTGACAATAAACGAGGCCTCATTTTAAAACAATGCGCATGTTTCTATCTATTTCCAGTCCGGAGAAAAAAAATCGGAGGTCTTAGAACTTGAGTACACCTCGTAATACGTAGACTTTTATAGAGTAGGACGTAAACTTGGGCTAAATTTCATACTGAAACAAATACGGTGGGGAGGCTACGAAGTGAACCACGAATACAGTACAATAAGTGTGACTGTAGATGTAGGTCTTCGGAACTGGAGGCTTTTCAGTAGATAGCCGTTTGGAAGATCCGTATCCTATTTTGACAAGTTACAGTGAATATTCCAAAGTAAACGAAATTAGACTGAAATACTCTTCGTCGCTGCTGTTTTCACTTACTGTTCGGCAGCTCTTTAGTCCTCTTGTGACATTCCAATACTGACAGCTACAAAAGGATGCCTCACGTATAGCCAAGCGTTTGAACAAGCTCCTGTGTTCTAATAGTCGTTTGATTATTAGTGGCTGAATTTGTTTTTAATTATTTAATAACAACCCACAAAATTAAATGCTCCAGAAATATGTAACTATAAACCATTCCGTGAGTATACTGTATAAGCTGTCCTTAGAACACTCGTAGGGTCCAGAAGTACAACAGAATTGCAACTAAAAGAGAACGTGATCCGTTGTACGCTGTTTGCTTTTATAAAGTGTTTGGAGGCTCTGAATCCTCACAGAAACATAATTTTAAAGAGCTTTACATGTTTTGGGAAACAGCAAAATCAGGAAATTTGTTGTCATCTCTGCAAATATACCGATGACTTCACCAGTTAAAATCTGAAGCATACTTTGAGTCTGTTGTCAAGCAGTTTGTAAGAACGAACTAAACAACACGTATGCATGAGTGGAGCCGAACGGGATAATTGTGGATCCTGTAATTTCGTACGAAGGATAGTATGATTCTCTACCCGTCTTTTGAACGCAGATTTAAATTCATTTCAAACTACGTAACACTGCGCTCGAGAGTTACAATGTTCCAATGTGTGTGAAATCTTATGGGACTTAGCTGCTAAGGTCATCAGTCCCTAAGATTACGCACTACTTAACCTAAATTATCCTGCACACCCATGCCCGAGGGAGGACGCGAACCTTCGCCGGGACCAGCCGAACAGTTCACGACTACAGCGCCTCAGGCCGCTCGGCTAATCCCGCGCGGCTCCGATTGAGAGTTCAGCTGAACGATTTCTTTTTGGATCTGCCGACAATTTTCCGCTAGACGCACGCTTCGAAGTTATATTTACATAACTGGCAACTTGCAGGTCGAACTATGTCAACTGTAAGTTATAACTAGATAAGGTTTAACTATGATACTTTTGAAAGATAATAAAACATAAGTCGGCAACTGATATGTGAAACGAATGTAGAAAACCGTATTTTAACTTCTCTGGTTATAACTTCAGCCGTCGGCAAACGGACCGTGACTTCGAATTCTGAACGTTGAACTTGCCGTGTATCTACCGTCATAGCGTAGAAAAGACACACTGGGAAGTCTTTCCGAACGTGCAGATCAATATATAGCATGTCCGATATTCTGAATGTGCGTTTTATCGTGGACCAGCGAGGTGAAAGAACGCCGTCTGCGTCACATGCCGCCGTCCCTCTTCAGTACAGTCACGAGACGTCATACTAGATTTCAGCTGAAGACCACATGTATACAGGGTGAGTCACCTAACGTTACCGCTGGATATATTTCGTTAACCACATCAAATACTGACGAACCGATTCCACAGACCGAACGTGAGGAGAGGGGCTAGTGTAATTGGTTAATACAAACCATACAAAAATGCACGGAAGTATGTTTTTTAACATAAACCTACGTTTTTTTAAATGGAACCACGTTAGTTTTGTTAGCACATCTGAACATATAAACAAATACTCAATCAGTGCCGTTTGTTGCATTGTAAAATGTTAATTACATCCGGAGATACTATAACCTAAAGTTGACCCTCGAAACCTCCGACGTTCAGTTGCGTGTTGTAACAAACACGGACCACGATCCGCGAGCAGCATATGCAGGGACATGTTTACGATGACGACCGTGTTTACGAGTGTGGCTGTAGTTCACTGTTGTGGTTTGGTCTAGCTGTCGCAGTGTCCGCATGTTGCGCTTACTGCTATTGTTATTGTGCATTCGTCTCCGCACGCAGACCAACTATAGTACACCGTGTTACCAGACTCTGTGATATTGTAGTGTTGTAGGAACTGTGACCATGGTGTATTCGAAGTATGAAAAGGCGGAGATGATACTCATCTATGGCGAGTGTCGACGAAATGCAGCTGAAGCCAGCAGGGTGTATGCAGAACGGTACCCGGACAGAGAGCATCCAACGTGCCGCACATTACAAAACATCTACCGCCAACTGTATGCAAGAGGTATGGTCGTAGCACGCAAACGGGTCCGTAACAGGCCCGTCACAGGAGAAGCGGGTGCAGTTGGTGTGTTAGCTGCTGTTGCCATGAACCCACATATGAGTACACGGGACATTGCGAGAGCCGGTGGACTGAGTCAAAGTAGTGTCATGCGCATATGGAATCGTCACCGCTTTCACCCGTTTCATGTGTCGCTACATCAGCAATTACATGGTGATGACTTTAATCATCGAGTGCCATTCAGTCAATGGGCATTAACAGAGAATGAGTTGCAGTTCTACCTGTTTACCGATGAAGCGGGTTTCACAAACCACGGGGCAGTGAATCTACTGAACATGCGTTACTGGTCCGTGGACAAACCTCACTGGCTCAGACAGGTAGAGCGACAGCGACCTTGGACTGTAAATGTATGGTGCGGAATCACTGGCGACCACCTCATTGGTCCTCACTTCATTGCAGGGGCCCAAACAGCTGCAACATACATCGCGTTTCTACAAAATGATCTGCCAACGTTGCTCGAAAGTGTCCCCCTGGAAACGCGTCGACGTATGTGGTATTAGCATGATGGTGCACCTGCACATTCCGCAATTAACACTAAGCTGACCCTTGACAGGATGTTCGACGGGCGTTTCATAGGACTTGGAGGACACACAAATTGGCCAGCCCGTTCTCCTGGTCTTACACCTCTGCACTTCTCTCTGTGGGGTACGTTAAGGGAGAATGTGTGATGTGCCTACAACCGCAGAGGATATGTAACAACATATTGTGGCAGCCTGCGGCGTGTACGACATTCATTACACCAGAGATTGCAATTGTGTGCAGCAAATGATGGCCACCACATTGAACATCTATTGGCCTGAAATGTCCGGACACACTCTATTCCACTCCGTAATTGAAAACGGAAACCACGTATGTACGTGTGCCTCACCCTTCATGGTAATGTACATGTGCGTCAGTGAAAAAGACCAATAAAAAGGTGTTATCATGTGGACGTAATGTGCTGTTCCAGTCTCTTCTGTACCTAAGGTCCATCACCGTTCCCATTGGATCCCATCGTAATTCGGTGCTCTCCGATACACACGATCGAACAGCGGAGGAGTGGTACTCAAGCGTCAAATTTAGGTCACAATATCTCCGGATGTAATCAACATTTTACAATGCAACAAACGGAACTGATTACGTATTTGTTTATATGTGCAGATGTGCTAACAAAACTAACGGGGTTTGTATTAAAAAACATACTTCCGTGCATTTTTGTATGGTTTGTATTAACCAATTACACTAGCCCCTTTCCTCATGTTCGGTCTGTGGAATCGGTTCGTCAGTATTTGATGTGGTTTACGAAATATATCCAGCGGTAATGTTAGGTGACTCACCCTGTATATGCTCTGTATGCCTTTAAGCATCAGCAAATTGAGGATCTTCTTGCAAACAAAATGACTGTAAACGTCATTAGTGGTTAAATAAGTATTGTGTCTTACGTTTTATGAATGTACGCCTTTTAAAGACATTGACGACTTATAAAAAACTCAGTGTTCTTGGTACAATTTGTTATATTTCAGTTAATAAGGTAGCTTCGATTAAAGCTAAATATGATCGAATCTAATAGATGCTCTGTATAGCGTAAAGAACAGCGACACAGAACAATGAAGTGGTTTAAGTACTGTGTTGCTGTTTCGCATCTCACAAGGTCTAATGTCTTTTACTAATCTTTGAGTTTCCTGATAGATTCTGATACTTTCATATTAGTTTAATAAAACTATATTCTGTAATATTCGAGGCTATTAAATACCTGTCAGGTTATCCGAGAGCGCTAATGCGCTGCTTCCTGGACTTGGGTAGGCGAGCACGCCCTAGATCTAACCCGTTTTCCACATCCCCCTAGATGAATACCGGGCAGACATTTGAAAAACGTTCGCACTGTTTCATAAATTCCACTACACGCAGACAGCTGGAGGACACTAATTCCGTACCGAGGGGTATGGGGTGGCGACAGGAAAGTCATCCGACCACCCTTTGACACTAACATCGCCAAATCCATTGTAACTAGGCCGATCTCACATTGAAGTGGGGCAAAGGCCCAACGAGTGCTCTACCATCCGAGCTACCCATGCACGACTCACGCCCCGTCCTCACAGCTTTACCTCCACCAGTACCTCGTCTCCTACTTTCCAAACTTCACAATCTCCCATGGAGTTTCATATCAGCGCACACTCCGCTGCAGAGTGAAAATCTGATTCTGGAAATAGAGACTGTTCAACAGTGAAGTTGAACCAATTTCTGGTGGCGAAAATGTAAAGGAATTCTTTAGCCTTGCACTTTCCTAGGTTCCGTCATTTAAGTATGCACCTGGCACTTCTTGCAATGCAGAAAGATCATACTAAGCACTACCGAACATCCCGATAGACAAACGCAAGAGCCTAATGGAGGAGAATTTTGATTATTATTTATTTACTGTAAGCTTTCAGTGGTGAGAGTCACTCAACGGAAGTTCGGCTCACCTTCGATGCAGCTCTTTTCGTTTAAACAGAGAGGCTGCTTCTTTAAGAGAGTTGGAATTGGTCAGGAAAGAAAGGAATCTGGACGGAATTGGCTGTGGAGTATTGTAACGGACCAACCCAGGCATTTGCCTAAACTGAAAATGGAAAACCACAGAAAACTGTTTTCAATCTCTGTTGGTCCATTATGGACAGGGGACATCGGCAGGTACGTACTTTTCAATTCAATAAACTCTACCAACAGCCGTACACTTTAAGATATATTATTTTATTTCGAAAGCAACCAGTTTCGGCAATTCATTTTGACATTTTCAGGCCTCATACACTATTTTCGAATCATCGAGCTTATTGTATAGCACCATAAAAATAGATGTCTTGAATCTCAATCGTCGTGTAGTTGATTCAGACGAAAGCGCACAACGATTGAAATTTACGATATCCACCTTTATGGCGCTATACGATAAGCTCGTTGATTCGAAAATAGCTTATGAGACTTGAAGATGGCAAAATGAATTGCCGCAACTGGTTGCTTTCGAAATAAAATAAAATATCTGAAAGTGTACGGATGTTGGTAAAGTTTATTTAATTGAAAACCATTTTTAAGGTTGCCATAAAATGGATTCGAAACATCTCAACTGCCAACTAACGGGGGATAAGACCGTCGTGTTTGCCGCATGGCTGTCGCACATCGCACCGATTCTGCAGCAGCGGTTCGAACAGCAGGTGGCACCGCAGTGACACAATGAACTGCTACAAATCGGTTTCTTCAAAGCAGCTCCGAGACAAACGCTCCGCAGAGTGTATTCCACTGACCCCGAACCTCAGCCATTTGCGACTTCAGTGGTCTCAAGACAGAGCTCATTGGAGGGCAGGTTGGATCCCTGTTGTATTTTCTGATGAAAGCTGATTCTGCCTCGGTGTCAGCGAAGGGCGTGTTTTGGTTTGAAGGGGGCCAGTTGAGGGCCTGCAACTAACCTGGAGCTACGATCTCGGATGCAATTTCGTACGAGAGCGGAAACACTGTCGTGTTTATTCCCCGCATTCTGAGTGCAGTCTAATGATTGACCTGTTGTGCTTCCATTCATGAACAGCATTCCAGGTGGTGATTTCCAACAGGATAACGCTCGCCCAAATACCGCTGTTGTAACCCAACATACTCTACAATGTGTCGACTTGTTGCCTTGGCCTGCTCGACCACCACCTCTGTCTCCAATCGAGCACTAATGAGACATCATCGGACAACTCTAGGGTCATCCATCGTTAACCGTCCCTGTATCGACCGACCGAGTACAGCAGGCGTAGAACTCCATCCCACAAACTGACATCCGCCACCTGTACAACATAATGCATGCACATTTCCATGCTTGCATTCAACATTCTGGCCGTTACACCGGTTATTAATGTAGCAGCAATCACATTTGAAATGACTTATCTCACGCTTGCATAAGCCTGTGTTCTTGTAATGTTAATAACTTGAACATGTCACCTAGACAAATGTGTTCCTGAAATTTCGTTTCTCTGTGTTAATTGTTTCTTGGTGTTTCGATATTTTTTCTGTCAGCGTGTTTGTCTGCTTGGCAATCGTTCTCGTATCTGCGCACAGAACTACCTAGCATCTACTATTTTGCATTCTTCACTTTCCTTGGCTGCGTGCGCGAGCGCGAGCGTTTGTATGTGTGTGTGTGTGTGTGTGTGTGTAAAACTCTGTTTTTAAGTACCAAAAGGGGTAGGGTGAATACTGATAGCATGTTTATTACAGGAATGGTTCAAATGGCTCTGAGCACTATGAGACCTGTCTTCTGAGGTCATCAGTCCCTTAGAACGTAGAAATACTTAAACCTAACTAACCTAAGGACATCACACACATCCATGCCCGAAGGAGGATTCGAACCTGTGGCCGTAGTGGTTCCAGACTGTAGCGCCTAGAACCGCTCGGCCACTCTGGTCGGCCTTACAGGAATGTTGACTTTACGTGGTGTTGCGGTATTTGGAGATGTAGGCTGCATCAGTGGGTGGGTAAAGGGAGAGTGTGGCAGTACGGATGGGGGCGGGGGGCGGATTTTGTTCTGAGGCTTCGATGTTTGTTTGTTTTAGAGGTTATTTCGGGGCAATGAGTGGTGGAGAACGAGGAGAAAGGGGTTGTATATCAGTTATTAAGGTAATCATTCGTTTGGATGTTTTTCTACAATTTTCTCTATTAATGCAAACACTTAAGTATTTGTTCGCTTGGTCATTTAAAACGATTTTTCAGTAAGTCATAATTTTCTTGTACGGTAAAAAGCGTTTAGTTATTCCCTATTTTCATATATTCTTCTGTAGAGGTAGCTTGTGAATACGTTGCTTGAAGTGCTCTGCAAATATGGGGTGATTTGTCCAGCTTTAGTGAAATTCTCAGTGGATGAATTATAACAGCACTTACAGTTCTGATGCCATCTCTCAGATACCATTTTCGCCTGTTGTATAATAAGACAATTAACATCCTACCAAAAAGTTGCTCTCCAGTTACTAGTGGGCTTTCATGCATGAACTACACTCCTGGAAATGGAAAAAAGAACACATTGACACCGGTGTGTCAGACCCACCATACTTGCTCCGGACACTGCGAGAGGGCTGTACAAGCAATCATCACACGCACGGCACAGCGGACACACCAGGAACCGCGGTATTGGCCGTCGAATGGCGCTAGCTGCGCAGCACTTGTGCTTCGCCGCCGTCAGTGTCAGCCAGTTTGCCGTGGCATACGGAGCTCCATCGCAGTCTTTAACACTAGTAGCATGCCGCGACAGCGTGGACGTGAACCGTATGGGCAGTTGACGGACTTTGAGCGAGGGCGTATAGTGGGCATGCGGTAGGCCGGGTGGACGTACTGCCGAATTGCTCAACACGTGGGGCGTGAGGTCTCCACAGTACATCGATGTTGTCGCCAGTGGACGGCGGAAGATGCACGTGCCCGTCGACCTGGGACCGGACCGCAGCGACGCACGGATGCACGCCAAGACCGTAGGATCCTACGCAGTGCCGTAGGGGACCGCACCGCCACTTCCCAGCAAATTAGGGACACTGTTGCTCCTGGGGTATCGGCGAGGACCATTCGCAACCGTCTCCATGAAGCTGGGCTACGGTCCCGCACACCGTTAGGCCGTCTTCCGCTCACGCCCCTACATCGTGCAGCCCGCCTCCAGTGGTGTCGCGACAGGCGTGAATGGAGGGACGAATGGAGACGTGTCGTCTTCAGCGATGAGAGTCGCTTCTGCCTTGGTGCCAATGATGGTCGTATGCGTGTTTGGCGCCGTGCAGGTGAGCGCCACAATCAGGACTGCATACGACCGAGGCACACAGGGCCAACACCCGGCATCATGGTGTGGGGAGCGATCTCCTACACTGGCCGTACACCTCTGGTGATCGTCGAGGGGACACTGAATAGTGCACGGTACATCCAAACCGTCATCGAACCCATAGTTCTACCATTCCTAGACCGGCAAGGGAACTTGCTGTTCCAACAGGACAATGCACGTCCGCATGTATCCTGTGCCACCCAACGTGCTCTAGAAGGTGTAAGTCAACTACCCTGGCCAGCAAGATCTCCGGATCTGTCCCCCATTGAGCATGTTTGGGACTGGATGAAGCGTCGTCTCACGCGGTCTGCACGTCCAGCACGAACGCTGGTCCAACTGAGGCGCCAGGTGGAAATGGCATGGCAAGCCGTTCCACAGGACTACATCCAGCAACTCTACGGTCGTCTCCATGGGAGAATAACAGCCTGCATTGCTGCGAAAGGTGGATATACACTGTACTAGTGCCGACATTGTGCATGCTCTGTTGCCTGTGTCTATGTGCCTGTGGTTCTGTCAGTGTGATCATGTAATGTATCTGACCCCAGGAATGTGTCAATAAAGTTTCCCCTTCCTGGGGCAATGAATTCACGGTGTTCTTATTTCAATTTCCAGGAGTGTACTTCAGTAGCCCCATAGGAAAAAAAAACCCATAGCCCCATAGGGAAAAAACTTCCACCTAGAATGCATGACATATTTATATTCATGCACCTCCTATAGTTAATGGCCTCACAACAAACTTGATCAACAGTTTTGTACTCTCTTTCGATCATAAGTCCCTAATGACAGACCATCCATTTGACTGTAAAGACTGAAGCAGCCAATAGACATGTTCCGTAGTGCCCTGTGGAGATGCACTAAATGACACACGACGGCTGAGTGCAGTTGTATACATTGAGTGCACGTGGTACGGCATCACAGGGAACACTTCAGACCTGTGTCTGTCCCTTTGCGTGGTGAGTGGAACTGTACATATTCCACGCAATAGCTGCGAAGCCAAGTGGCTCGGGCCGCACTGATGCTTTCCCCTATTTTCTGGTATTCGAAATGCACAGTCACTGTGAGGTCATGTTCAGCACGGCACGCTCACGCTTGCCTACAAGCAACCTGAGTTCAGTCGGACGTCGTCTGCTGTGCAGGTGCTGCGACGCCACGTGGAGAGGGCGACGCCCACGCCGCCGCCTGTGACGTCTGAGCACCTGCTGAACGCCGTGATGGAGCGCTACAAGGACTGCCTGAGGCGAATCAAGTTGCACCCACGCCCGCCCGACGATGGTGAGCCCTTTAATTCTGTATTTATTCAAACGGTCGCTCATTCTCAACTACATGTCAATGAAATGTTCTCGTCTCCGTCTTTTTTCCAGCAATACTCACGATACACGCTGTTCCGGAACCATTCGTTTCAATTACACTACTACCCATTAAAATTGCTACACCAAGAAGAAACGCAGATGATAAACGGGTATTCATTGGACAAATATATTATACTAGAATTGACATGTGATCACATTTTCACGCAATTTGAGTGCATAGATCCTGAGAAATCAGTACCCAGAACAACCACCTCTGATCCGCCTGGGCACTGAGTCAAACAGCGTATGGCTGACGTGTACAGGTACAGCTGCCCATGCAGCTTCAACACGACACCACAGTTCATCAAGAGTAGTGACTGGCGTATTGTGTCGAGACAGTTGCTCGTCCACCATTGACCAGACGTTTTCAATAGGTGAGAGATCTGGAGAACGTGTTGGCCAGGGCAGCAGTCGAACATTTTCTGTATCCAGAATGGCCCGTACAGGACCTGCAATATGATGTCGTGCATTATCCTGCTGAAATGTAGAGTTTCGCAGGGATCGAATGAAGGGTAGAAGCACGGGTCGTAACGCGTCTGAAATGTAACGTTCACTGTTCAAAGTGCCGTCAATGCGGACAAGAAGTGACCGAGACGTGTAACCAATGGCACCCCACAATATCACGCCAGGTGATACGCCAGTATGGCGATGAAGAATACACACTTCCAATGTGCGTTCACCGCGATGTCGCCAAACACGGTTGCGACCATCATGGTGCTGCAAACAGAACCTGGATTCATCCGAAAAAATGACGTTTTGCCGTACGTGCACCCAGGTTAGTCGTTGAGTACACCATCGCAGCGCTCTTGTCTCTGATGCAGCGTCAAGGGTAACCGCAGCCATGGTCTCCGAGCTGATAGTCCATGCTGCTGCAAACGTCGTCGAACTGTTCGTGCAGATGGTTTTTGTCTTACAAACGTCCCCATCTGTTGACTCAAGGATCGAAACGTGGCTGCACGATCCGTTATAGTCATGCGGATAAGATGCCTGTCACCTCGACTGCTACTGATATGAGGCTGTTGGGATCCAGCACGGCATTCCGTATTACCCTCCTGAAACCACCGATTCCATATTCTGCTAACAGTCATTGGATCTCGACCAACGCGAGCAGCAATGTCGCGATACGATAAACCGCAATCGCGATAGGCTACAATCCGACCGTTATCAGTGTCGGAAACGTGATGGTAAGCATTTATCCTCATTACACGAGGCATCAGAACAACGTTTCACCAGGCAACGCTGGTCAACTGCTGTTTGTGTATGAGAAATCGGTTGGAAACTTTCCTCATGTTAGCACGTTCTAGGTGTCGCCACCGGCGCAAACCGTGAGTGAATCCTCTGAAAAGCTAATCATTTGCATATGACAGCATCTTCTTCCTTTGGGTTTAAGTTTGCGTCTCTGGCACATCATCTTCAGGGTGTAGCAATTTTAATGGCCAGTAGTGTAATATTGGAAGTAGAGAATATCAAAACAAATATTTTTAGTCACGTTACATATCATCCATGGTGGCAATTTCTGATGCGAGTGACGATTTACTCAGAAAATAGTTTAGCGTGCTAATAACAGCAGTGGCTGCTCGGATGTGCAAGAATTGGCATGTATTCATGCATTACATCGTCAGACCATTCTCATGTTGTGTCTGTTGGAAGTTTCCTGTCATGTCTGCAGTGGTACCAACAGCGACGGCAGGTGTAGTGACGACATATCCTTCAGCTTCCACAATGGCCTTATACACCAGCTGCATCGTATGTCCTCAGAGGAAGAAATCAAAACAAGTGAGGTCAGATAAGCTGGGTGGCGAGGCCGCAGGGACACGCCGGCCGATCCATAGACCCCGAAGGTGGTTCTCAGAAAATTCCCCACAGCCTATGCTGAAATAGGCTGGTGCCCATTGTGCTTGAAATGAGCCCTTTGTGCAGCTTTCGTAGGTATATCCAACTGGTACATACAACCATCCGTAAACAGAGCAATTTTGAATGTCAGTAAACAATGACACCGACACAACGGCTATATCAGCACCACCCACAAAATGTTCTGTTACATAACAAGCTGACTTCGGATACCATATTTCCTTTATCGAAATGTATCTGTTTTGATGTTTTCTAACTCCTGTGGTAGGCTATATGGAGAGACGGGTAATATACAATATGTGCGAGAGCCAAGAGGGAATAATAAGAGTGAACGACCAAGAACGAAGTGTTAAAAAGGGTGTAAGACAGGGATGTTGTCTTTCGCCCCTACTGTTAAGCCTGTAAGTCGAAGAAGCAATGATGGAAATAAAGGAAACATTCGGGGGTGGCATTAAAATTCCAGGTAAAAGGACATCATTGATACGATTCACAGATGACATTTCTATCCTGAGTGAAAGTGAAGAAGAATTGTATGATCTACTAAATGGAATGGTCTAATCTGTACATAATATGGATTGAGAGTAAATTTAAGAAAGACGAAAGTAATGAGAAATAACAGAAATGAGAAAAGCGAGAAACTTAACATCAAGATTGATGGTCAAGAAGTAAGTGAAGTAAATGAATTCAACTACGTAGGCAGCAAAATAACCGAAGGCTGACGGAGCAAGAAGGACACCTAAAGCAGATTATCACTGGCAAAAACGGCGTTTCTGGCCAATAGAAGTCTGCTAGTATCAACCATAGGCCTTAATTTGAGGGAGAAATTTCTTAGAATGAACTTTTGGAGCACGGCTTTGTATGGCACTGACACATAGACTGTGGGAAAACCTGAACAGAAGACATTGAAAGCATTTTAGATGTGGTGTTGGAGAAGAATGTTGAAAATTAGATGGAATGAGGAGGTTCGACGCTGAATCGGAGGGAAATGGAATATGTGGAAAACACAGATAAGGAGAAGGGTAGAATGATAGCATATCTGTTAAGACGTCAGGGAATGACTTCTGTGCTACTATAGGGTGCTGTAGAGGGCAAAAATTGTAGAGGAAGACAGAGATTGGAATACATCGAGTAAACAATTGACGACGTATTATATTAAAAATGAAGAAATTTCTCCAGCTTTATTTAAGGTTTCGTTTTTATTTTGGCAACTATTTTCAACGTTGTAACAACGGCATCTTCAGGCCCATACACTTGCTGACATTAACTGCGTGCGGATGATACTAGAAGTCTGACTTCTCCAGGGAGGGAGGAGGGGTGGGGGAGGGGGGGGGGGACAGGTGATAGGCCCAACTACACTTGATCCGTCGGTAACTCAACCAAGGGACAGTCACGGACCGACCGACCGAACAAAAAAATGGCTCTGAGCACTATGGAACTTAACATCTATGGTTATCAGTCTCCTAAAACTTAGAACTACGTAAACCACACTAACCTAAGGACATCACATAACACCCAGTCATTACGAGGCAGAGAAAATCCCTGACCCCGCCGGAAATCGAACCCGGAAACCCGGGCGTGGCAAGCGAGAACGCTACCGCACGACCACGAGCTGCGGACCCGACCGAACAACTTGCCTTGGTAGCCACCAATCGGTACATGAGAACTCAAAGACCAAACTGTTATGGGCGTGATTATCCACAATGAAATATGTACTAAGCTGTCAAAACTGCACACCGAGTTGGACAGCGACAACAGGCGAAGAAAGGACACTGCCTGAAATTACGTTAGTAGCCAGGGCAGGTAACCAGTCCACTAACAGCCACAAGCCAGAAAATTCCGCTGGTGCACTTGAATTTGAAATGAGGTAATCTAGTTAACTCCATCAAGAAAGAACACTGCCTGAATTTACGTCAGTGGCCAGGGCAGGTAAACAGAACACTTAGGGTAGAAGGCAGAAAATTCCGCTGGTGCACTTCAATTGTAGTGCACCAATATAGTTAATTCCATCGCACGGCGGCTCGATTTCACCACTACAACCACTCGGTGTAGCTCACAGAAAAACCTTCCCAATAGCGAAGCACCGAAACGAGTGACACAAGATGAACGGACGCCCCTTGGTTACTTAAGACGCCACTCAACTTTGACGTCCTGGGTAGATGAGCCACGAAACTCGTAGCGATCGGACAGCTCCTCACTCGCTCCGACATTGAGCAGGGAACTTGTACTTGTCAGTGCCTCTCTTCTTTGCCATTGAAATTATTACAGTCTTTTGAAAGTCTGAGAATGTTTCACCAGTTTCATGTATATCTCATACCAGGTGAAATAGTTTTGGTATTTTTTTTTATCTTTTCTGTCGTTTCTTAGTTGCTACCATATTCTGCTAACGTAACTAAAAGAAGGGCTGTAAGTTTTATGTCATACGGGTTTCTCTTCTTTGATCTATGAAACATCTTCATGGCTGACATGTTAACTAAGGCTAACTAAATGCGACTCCAGGACGACGCTTATTATCGAATAACAAAATCATAAAAGCGCCAGTGATGATGCCTCTTTAGTAAAAGAAGATAAATCAGTTTGACAAAACAAGCAGCCCTTTCTTAAGTTACTGAAACTGATCAACTCTCCAAGAACGAATAGTTCTGCCACGGCTAGCTCTTCCAAGACCTGACTTATCAGAAAAGAATGTCGCATACTCCCGGGGTCTAGTTTCTACTTAGGTACATCAGTGCGCTGTGAAAATTCTTGTAGCAGTATATTATCTCAAATTTCTTTTTCATTTATTCAATCTTACCCTGTTATAATATTACCGGTAAGCTTTTTCCCTTACATAGCCCTTCTAAATTTAGTTTTAGTCTTCGGTTTTTTTCTCGCTTTCTACCTGAGCTCTTGATATTCACACAGCCACTTCTCTTTTCCTCAAAGGTCGCTTTACTTTTGCTATAAGCGAATCGCTGATGAAAACCTCCCTTTGCCATTAGCGTCTACGAAGAGCTTTATCTGTTTAGATGACAAATATTTAAGCACTTGAGGAATGGCGCTCTAAAATACCCGAGTTGATCGCATTGCCATATTCGAAAGAAGAATCTTGTCACAATTTCCAGGACAGCCTTCCGTGAGGTGTTTACTCCCCTCGGTAAAAATTGTATTCTTAGAAAGTGATTTTCGTAGTTTAAGTTTCACTTCATAGTATTAGAGCACTTGAAAGAAAGTCATGGCACAGTAACGAAATCAGGATTTTCTCTCACTTTGTGGTGACCTCCTTACTGCTCAATGTTACAGGCGTGCGGTACTGCAACATGACTTTCGACGGGTACAGCTGCTGGGACTACGCCCCCGCAGGATCCACCGTCTACGCCCCGTGCCCGGCCTTCGTCGAGGGATTCGATCCCACGCGTGAGTACACGTCGCCACGCGCTATTAGTTCCCTCCCTGCCACATTTTGCAGCTAATTCCTTGCTCACCGTATAGTGTTACGCAGTGAGGTCCCGCAGCAATAACAGGGCAAATGGAATGGGACTGGATGCAAGCCCTCACCGCATGTTCACAACTTTGGATCAGAGTGGTCACTATTCAGAAATTTTTTTGTGTAAACTTTCTTCGTGGCTGTATTTGTGATCTACTCTCTTCGTCTGTTGTCCTTAAGCTCCCGAAGATTTTAGCTAATGGAAGGAGAAAACTTCTTGTCGCTGAAAGTGTTCTTGTCGTCGTATTCAGTTTATTGTAGCCTTCAGTCCTCCACCTTTACTGCTCCAAAGTTGTTCAGCTGATGATATGATGATATATTGCAGCCGACGTGTTGTTAATGATCTTCGACTCTTACAAATTTCGTTAATGGTTATAGACTTTGCTTGGATTATCGCAAAAATGAAGAACGTATGAGATCAACTAATCATTTTTATCTGCTTTTAATAGCCGAAACATTATTTCACTACTTATATTATTTCAAGTAAACTCATAAATCCAGAGACAATCATTAATTTTCTTCCGATCTTCTTTCTAATAAATTTTAAAATTTTCTTTATCTGGTCGTACATATAAGGGGCTGTCAAATGAAAATGATGCAAAGAGGAAAAAGTAGATAAATTGTTTATTATTTCAAAAGTAATCGCCATAACCGTTCATACATTTATACCACCGTGAGAGAAGATGGTTAGTGCTTCATGGAAAAGTGTCTTTTGTTGCCTACGGAACTATGATTGCACCTGTTCGACTGAAGCAAATCGAGGACCGTGAGAGAGTGTTCTTCATGTCTCCAAAAAT
Organism: Schistocerca gregaria; assembly: GCF_023897955.1. NCBI lineage: Eukaryota > Metazoa > Arthropoda > Insecta > Orthoptera > Acrididae > Schistocerca > Schistocerca gregaria. The sequence goes on along the minus strand of NC_064921.1, from coordinate 718,529,818 downwards.
ATGTAAATTGCATGAAGAAAGGTCGAGACAGTATGAAGGATGTGCAAGGACTCCACAGCGAATCTTCTACAGCACACTCGAAACAGTCTTGGCAAATGTGAGCGGCAAGGATGTCATAAAGTCATTATATCGTCTCCCAAGGCAGTCTCGCCAACAGTTACATGCAGTCCATAATACCCTTGATATTAACAGTGGGATTAAGTTGACGTCGGAGCTGCTCCCATCTACATTCCATCGGGGATAGATGGGGGATCTTGCTGACCACGTATGTATCTTAACACCACGCAGACGGTTGACAGAGTGACTTTCTAAACATTCATGGTGGTGTCTGATTGTTCTATATCGTGTCTCTCTACCTCTTTCGCGCAACGACGCTCTGAGCGTGTCTTTTAGGGAATTGACTAGTTTGAACCTGGGACCTGTTGCTGGTAAGGAGACGCCAGACCACACATGACATGTAGAATTCAGAAGAGTTCAGTGAGACTAGCGATGATATAACCAAATACTAAATGATCTCAGTGTCAGCTCCACTGCTCTCCCTGTAAAAGAATCTTAATACTAACTAAATTTAGTGGAAAGGGTTCAAGGCTTTCCTATTTTTAGTTAGCTGGTAAAATAACGTCGAAAAAGCAGTTAAGTTTACCATTGGAAATTTTATTCTACTCACAAAACATTGTTTATAAATTGCACTATTGATAAAAGGAAATGTTTTAATACAGGATGGTAAAAAACCAACTGCGTTCAACAAAAATGTGAACGAATATTCTCTGAATGGATTTCCAAGTTCTACAACCGATCGAAGGATGACCTATGCCATATCACATCTATAATCTAGGTTTAAATTAAGTTTCATGAAAGAGAAAAACTACCAAAATCGTCTACAGTGACCCTCAATTATCTTTAATAACTTATCTAACTTGTCATAAATTACAGTCGCTGATGTGGCTTCTCAACAATTATATAACAGAGAAATAATCGCGTTTCAGATTTTTACTTCAAGTGGCAAATGTGAACACCATGAGCTTTAATTAACGATCGACTCTAGTATTACGCAAAAAGTGGGTGTAACAGATGAGACTTCTGCATTTCTGAGTGAAGCCTTATGTGCTCAAAAATGCGGCATCGCGTGCGTTCATTACCTTGTCGGTGTTTAGGCAGCGTCAGGGCAGCGGCAAGCAGCACAGCTCCGCTCACCTCGCCATCTCGGAAGCAACTCTTCCTTAACTTCTCCTTACTACAATTTACCGAAGCTGGTTTAAAAAAACTATCTGGCTGTGTTTTCATCTGACCAATCACGGTCTCAATGTTAACCTTAAGCTCCGCCTACAAAAATTCTGTCTATCCAATGAGAAACGTTATACTTTTCGTGGTGGGACAATGTTTTTAAGGTTTGCAACTTAACAGAGACGCTAAAAAGTCTCACGCTAAAACCTGCAGCTGGTGTGGTCCTTTTAGCGTTATCTTAAGATCTATACTGTTCTTCTTGAGGGCTCTATCTTTAAAATGGGCTGGCAGGTGGTCCTAATTAACAGACACGCGAAAAAGTCTCACGCTAAAACTTGCAGGTGGTAGTGGCCCTTTTTGTGTTATCGTAAGATCTATACTGTTTTTCTGGAGGGCTCTAGCTTTTAACATGGGCTGGGGGGTGGTCCTTGACGTAACAGAGACGCGAAAAAGTCTCACGTTAAAACGTGCAGGTGGCAGAGGCTAGCGACGTGGGTGTCCAGTCCGTCCATTATCGTAGGGCCTTCTAGCTTAACACGGCTCTGCTCTCGGCTTCTGTTCTCGTTTCTCCCCTCGGAACTGCGTCGGTCTCACGGGGGAAAGGTACGACATGCATTTAGGCATTCTTGTGTTAGTCTGTGGTATTCCATTTGCTCACTCGTTACTCGTATTACTTTGGTTAATTTAATGTCACGATTTATTCGGAACTATGTGACATGCTACTGGATTTGCTTATCATGTCAGGGTTTTCATGGAAGGTGTTGGATTTGCCTGACACCTTACAACTTGCTGTATGTGCAAGAGCAATGTTCTGTTCAAAAATGCCACCATGATACTGTCACTTGAGAGGTCGCACATGTGATCGTATGATGTCTGTGACGAACCGTTGGGCTCACCGAGTTCCTTCAATCACTAACCCTCATAACCAATGGTTCCCCTCACAATGACTGCAGGAGTTACACTGCTGCTTCTCTTCAAAATATCGCCAACAATGATCATCCGCGGTAGTGCAGAACAGCGATTCATCACTGAACACAGTGCGATTCCATTCATCAACAGTCCACGTTTCACTATTACAGCGCAACTCCAAGCACAACGGTTTCTGGTGTAGTGTTAACAGCAGCCTACGGACAGGACGGTAATTCTCTAGCCCAGCTGCTGCTAGTCTCCGAGCAACGAGGCGGGATGACACGGAGTCCATTACTTCTCCTTGGATAGTAGGTGAGGGTGAGAAGGTGTTACTTTGTGCTTGGTGCACAATACGGCTATCTCCACTTGTAATGGTCAGACGTGTTGACCTGAAACTTACTGATGAGTACGGTTACCTTCATATTCCCACAGTTCAACATCAGACCACTGTCACTCTCGATAGCATTTCATTACTCGATCAGAGATCATTCATTGCAACCACTCAGAACTGCTTACTATCAAGATATATCCGTTTGGCGTGATATTCGGCGAGATAAGGTCGTGGAAACGACATGCTGTAATATCTTAAGTCTCTGTTCGATTCATTCTTAATTGTGCGACCGCTTTCCGTCAAAAACCAATAGAGTTTTTCAGTAGCAGCAACACTTCAATGCATACATCCAAAAGACACGTTGTCAAAAGATAACAGTTATAAATAAACTTATAGAGGATGGTACACTGATAGTGACCGGGCCAAATATCTCACGAAATAAGCGTCAAACGAATAAACTAGAAAGAACGAAACTTGTCTAGCTTGAAGGGGAAACCAGATGGCGCTATGGTTTAGCACACTAGATGGCGCTGCCATAGGTCAAACGGATATCAACTGCATTTTTCAAAATAGGAACACCCATTTTTTATTACATATTCGTGTAGAAGTTATAGAAATATGAATGTTTTAGTTGGACCACTTTTTTCGCTTTATAATAGATGGCACTGTAATAGTCACAAACGTATATGTACGTGGTATCACGTAACATTCCGCCAGTGCGGACGGTATTTGCTGCGTGATACATTACCCGTGTTAAAATGGACCGTTTACCAATTACGGAAAAGGTCAATATCGTGTTGATGTTTGCTATTGCGATCCAAATGCCCAACGGACGCGTGCTATGTGTGCTGCTCGGTATCCTGGACGACATCATTCAAGTGTCCGGACAGTTCACCGGATATTTACGTTATTTAAGTGTTCAGCCACATGTGATACGTCAACCACGACCTGCAACAAATGATGATGCCCAAGTAGGTGTTTTAGCTGCTCTCGCGGCTAATCCACACACCAGTAGCAGATAAATTGCGCGAGAATCTGGAATTTCAAAAACGTCGGTGTTGAAAATGCTACATCAACATCGATTGCACCCGTACCATATGTCCATGCACCAGGAATTGCATGGCGACTACTTTGAACGTCGTGTACAGTTCTGCCAATGCACATAGGAGAATTTACGGGACGATGACAGATTTTTTGCACGCGTTCACCAACAGCGGTAACATAAACCGGCATAATATGCACTATTGGCAACGGAAAATACACGATAGTTGCGACAAGTGGAACATCAGCAACCTTGGCGGGTCAATGTATGGTGCAGGCATTATGGGAGGAAGGACAATTGTCCCCCATTTTATCGATGGAAATCTAAATGGTGCATTATATTCTGATTTTCTACGTAATGTTCTACCGTTGTCACTACAAGATGTTTCACTGCATGACAGAATGCCAATGTACTTCCAACATGCTGGACGTCCGGCACATAGCTCGTGTGCGGTTGAAGCGGTATTGAATAGCATATTTCATGACAGGTGGATTGGTCGTCGAAGCAACATACCTTGGCCCGCACGTTCACCGGATCTGACGTCCCTGGATTTCTTTTGTGGAGAAAGTTGAACGATATTTGCTATCGTGATCCACCGATAACGCCTAACACGCGTCAGCGCATTGTTAACGAATGTGCGATCATTACGGAAGGCAAACTACTCGCTGTTGAGAGGAATGTCTTTACACGTATTGCGAAATGCATTAAGGTTGACGGACATCATTTTGAGCATTTTTTGCATTAATGTGGTACTTACAGGTAATCACGCTATAACAGCATGCGTTCTCAGAAATGATAAATTCACAAAGGTATGTGTATCACATTGGAACAACCGAAATAAAATGTTTAAGCGTACCTACGTTCTGTATTTTAATTTAAAAAACCTACCTGTTACCAACTGTTCGTCTAAAATTGTGAGCCATATGTTTGTGACTATTACAGCGCTATCTATCACAAAGCAAAAAAGTGTTCCAACTAAAACATTCATATTTCCTTACGTACTACACGAATATGTAATAAGAAATGGGGGTTCCTATTTTTAAAAAACGCAGTTGATATCCTTTTGATCTATGGCAGCGCCATCTAACGGGCCAACCATAGCGCTATCTGATTTCCCCCTTCAAGCTAGACAAGTTTCGTTCTTTGTAGTTTTCTCGTTTGACGCTTATTTCGTGAGATATGTGGCCCGGTCACGATCAATGGACACTGTATATACTGGGTGTCTCTCTTAAGAGCCACCAGACTTTTTTTTTCAGGGTACAACCGAAATTATTCTTATAGCGAAATTTTACGTCCCCATACAGACTCATTTACAGATATTTTCCTCCTATTACGTGTATACAAAGACAAAGGAGAAGTTGACATATAAGCAGATTTACCGAAGTTTTTATTAGCGAGTTCGGCCATATGGTAGGTGCGGAATGCAATAATGTCACTGTCAACAAAACTTTCAAGTCCAGGAACATTTTGTACTCCTGTACCTCCACGTACAATGGCTACAGTAAACCATCCGTTACATAGCGGTCCAAAATTAGTCTCGTGCAATGTTCTTTCTATCGGTGTGTATTAACAGGGCCAGTAAAACTCGAGAAGATAACCAGTACTGCGGCAGGGACGGCACGGCCTAGCAGCACTGACTGCTAGCGCCAAACACGCAGCGCTACTAAGTCGCTGCTTGTCTGCTATTTATTCCTCGTGTTTCAGTGTCCCTGTTAATACATATCGACAGGGAAAATGTATAATTAATTACAGCAGTTACGGCACAGTTTCATTTGTCATCCGGAAGTACATTTTCGTTAATGTTACTGGCGACGCATCCGTTATTAATTCACATCTGTTGACCGCGGAGTGCGTAATTTGTAACACTTTATTATGATATGTTTCCTTTAAACCTATGGAAAATCGTACACATATTAATTTAAGCAATACACAATTTAACATGACACCGGCGCCAAATATAAAGGATAGTAGGAAAAGAACGCCCTGCGAGAGAAAAGTAGTTGTTCTGATGATACTGGAATGGCATTCTTCCACAGTTGCAAGTAGAATCACGACATGGCGGTTGATACTAACGCATAAACAGTTTGGATAACGCATTATGAAACAATTAACAATCATCTATTCGAAGTATATACAATGTAAAATGTTGTCATAATATGATGTAGCTGCGTGGCACTGCTGTAAAATTCTGAACTCAGTGTGTGATACCTAATCTAACAGAAGTTCAGTGATGGACTCCTGTCAGCTGACACCTCTGTTGGGCGAGGCTCAGAGAAGGCTATACACGTTGACAGTCGGCGTTCACCGTCCCTTGGTCGCTGCTGGGCTACAACTTCGGCGGCTACAGATAATTTCTCGCCAACACAACAGAAGCCGTGCATACCCATTTATCTGGGAGGGGTGACTGGATGGCCATCTCCGATCTACTTTGCGGAAGCAGAAATAATCCCTTGTATCAACGGCGGCGGCTGACATTAACTTAGGGTCAAAGGAGCGGAGCACCTGTATATCTTGTGGCGGCGAGCAGTAAGTTTACACGACGGAATCAGCGAACTGGCTTCTAATTATAGTATATCAACTTGAAAACAAATCTGCTTCCGTCATTCGGTAGCACTTGTTAAACACTTAAAACACAAAGATTTGGGCTCATATTTTTTTAAGCACACCACTAAATAATCAACTGCTCCTCCCACAGAGTCAGTTTTCATCTGTGTTTACTCTGCTAGTTTTCCTGATTCAGAAGATGCTTCTTGTACCTCTATTCGTTCGGCTTTCACTATTACAGTAGCAGCGAAATCAGTTGCTTATTTCCACCTTCCCAGGTACTCATCATCTTCTCCTCAAACGGCCAGTAGTTCGGGAAAATTTGCTTACAGTAACCCTTCAGTAAGCATTTTCCTGTCACATTAAATCGGCCCAGACACGGACCTGGGAGCTGTTGGTGATTGTCGAAGAAGAGCAGAGAAAATCGCGAAAAAAATTCTGCACTCGTCGATAGCTTGAACACCGAATTGCAGGTAGACGAATAATATTGTACAACGACCTGTGAAATACGTACCAGTAATTAATTAGTCCCTAATTCAATTTCATTTCGGTTTTAGTCTGAGTATATTTCAGGTACAGAGTCAAATATCAGTTTGTGGATGCATAACATCGTTATTCTCCATGTTGTATTTGCTGCCAACACTCTGAAATTCCGCACTTCACCTCATATTTTTGAACGTCTAAATTCATTCGAAAGGAAGACGAGATTTTTTCGAAGCTGATCACCGTCACTGGCAAATTTATTTACGGTCAAGATACAAACAGGAGCCTTTACATAAAATCAGATTTTGATATTACAGGAAGCTTCCCAATAGCAGAAATTTCCAGTGCATAGCTTGCTTACCCTCTGACATAGACTCGGAATCACTTTAAGATTTCTGGCCGCTGCGGAAATATTCAAGGCGTTGGCTGATGCAACGATATTTGCAGCAAATGCATTGTTTGTTATAACATCGACGTCTATTAAATGAATAGGAAATTAACAACATGAAAAAAAATTTTGGAAGACCGTGGGCAGGAACCATATATCTCTCTCACAGCAGTTTCCAGTCTACGACACCTGTCAACTGCGCTGCAGACATGATGTAGGCACCTAGCTTCCTTATATGATAACAGAACCTCTAAAGATTGTATCTACAGATGTCATTATTGTATATTTAATATGCTAACTACACCAAAAAGCCTCGCTTATCACCGTTATCACCATTATGTCATAGCATCGAAACGATATACTGCCGTACCACACAAGTTATATAACTAAATACATCAACTGCAAGTAGCCGTTACTTTTCGATATGCATATTCCTGTATTACTGCTGTTTTATAGTAACAAATCGTAGCTAAAACGGTGCGTGTTCAAGATAGAACGGCGACTGCCAACAGGGAGAGGTGGCGCAGTGATTGGCAACTGCACTCGCATTCGAGACAACGACACTTCAGATTCGCTTCCCGCCGTGTTAGGCGTTCCGTGATTTCCCTAAATCGCTCCAGTCAAATTCCGGGATTCTTACTTTGAAAGGACACAGCCGCTTTCCTTGCTCATCTCTGAAGAAGTCGGAGGTTGTGATCCATTTGTAATGACATCGATGTCGACGGAAGTTTCATCCTTATCTTCCTTCCTTTACTCTAAAAACCATGAGGTGTCTCCCACATTCCCAACTGAATAAACAAACGGGTACCGTTATATACAACGGCACCACTGTGCCGCGGGAGGCAAAACAAAACAGTCTATAACTCCGTTCGTAGCTGTCATTTTTCTAGCGACTGTGGTATATATTTTCTTTTAAATAAAATCACTTGTTAGCTGCACAGCTGGAATATTTTATTACTGTAAATCGGTTTCGACAAATTAATTTGCAATTTTCGGTATCTACAAATTTTAGGAAAATACAAATCATTATAACACGGCCGTAGACGTACATTATGTGATCAAGAGCATCCGGACACCCACAAAAACATACGTTTTTCATATTATGTGCATTGTCCTGCCACCTACTGCCACGTACGCCATATCAGCGACCTCAGTAATCATCATACATCGTGAGAGAGCAGATTGGGTCACCCCCCGGAATTCGCGGACTTCCAACGTGGACAAGTGATCGGGTATCACTTGTGTCATACGGCTGTACACGAGATTTCTACACTCCTAAACATCCCTAGGCCCACTGTTTCCGACGTGATAATGAAGCGGAAACGTGAAGGCACACGTACTGCACAAAAGCGTATAGAACGACTTCGCATGTTGTGTAATAGGCAGACATCTATCCAGACCGTCACACAGAAATTCCAAGCTGTATCAGGATCCACTACAGGTACTATGACAGTTAGGCGGGAGGTGAGAAAACTTGGATTTCATGGTCGAGCAGCTGCTCATAAGCCACACACCCGTAAATGCCAAACGACGCCGCTCTTGGTGTAAGGAGCGTAAACATTGGACGATTGAACGGTGGAAAAATATTGTGCGGAGTGACGAATCACGGTTCGCAATATGGCGATCCGATGGCAGGGTACGGGTATGGCGAATGCCCGGTGAACGTCATCTGTCAGCGTGTGTAGTGCCAACAGTAAAATTCGGAGGCGGTGGTGTTATGGTGTGGTCGTGTTTTTATGGAGTGGGTTTGCATCCCTTGTTGTTTTGCGTGGCACTATCACAGCACAGGCCTACATTGATGTTTTAAGCACCTTCTTGTTTCCCACTGTTGAAGAGCGATTCGGGGATGACGATTGCATCTTTCAACACCATCGAGCGTCTATCATCATGCACCGCCTGTGGTGGAGTGGTTATACGACAATAACATCCCTGTAATGGCCCGAACTGCACAGAGTCCTGACCTGAATCCTGTAGAATACCTTGGAATGTTTCGGAACACCGACTTCGTGCCAGGCCTCACCGACCGACATCGATACCCGTCCTCAGTGCAGCACTCGCTGAAGAATGGGCTGCCATTCCCCAAGAAACCTTCCAGCACCTGATAGTGCGTATGCCTGCGAGAATGGGAGCTGTCATCAAGGCTAAGGGTGGTCCAATACCATGTTGAATTCCAGCATTACCGATGGAGGGCGCAACCAACTTGTAAGTTGATCGGACAGTTAAGAAACTCTAACAAGGTTAATCTGAAACATGTTAAAATGTTTGTATAAAATTACCTGTTGTGAAACAGTTAAGAGTCGGAAAAATAGCGTATCTTCTTTAACGAATAATAATAACACGACGTATTGGAAAATCTATATTGTACAAGCGAAAATTGTAACCATATACTGATAAAATACAATTATAGAGAATTTATCTCACTTATGTACAGAGTCAAATAGGTATTCTAGCAGCGAGGAACGTTATAGAAGCATATGACAGGTAAGACTAAGGCATAGTAGAGGGAAGTGGTTATAAACTATCGCTATTTGAGAGGACTCATGGCGTAAAACGAGTGATCGTAGGACAATGAGACTTTGTGGAAAGATTTGTAAGGGCATGTGGAAGAGAAATAACGAACAAACCATTGAAAGAAACACATTTTAATTTCCGTATGAGAGGGTAACATTCGTTAACTGCGTTCCATGTTTACATTTGAAGTTACAAACGTTACTAAGTGTATCAGCCAGGTGCATCCAAGACAGCCTGGAACCGCACTAGAGAATGTTCTACTGCTGTACCAAAAACATCTCAGATGGGATGTTGGGTGCCACTCTCGGTATGTTCATCTTCAACCTCCAACGTGCGTTAGTGACCCGTTCAGGCCGGGGTGGCCGAGCTGTTCTAGACGCTACAGTTTGGAGCCGCGCGACCGCTGCGGTGGCAGGTTCGAATCCTACCTCGAGCAGGGATGTGTGTGATGTCATTAGGTTAGTCAGGTTTAAGTAGTTCTAAGTTCTAGGGACTGATGAACTCAGAAGTTCCATAGTGCTCAGAGCCATTTTTTGACCCGTTGATAAACCCTGACCTGTAGGTAAGCCCACAGCCAGAAATCGCACGAGTTCACGTCTGGTGCTCTTGGTGGGCAGGCAGTTTGTAACGATCGGCAAATGATTCGGTTTTCTACAAGTGTATTGCGGAGTAGCTCAGCGACTTCACGAGCAATGTGAGGTGGAGCTTCAGCGTGCATCAAAACGATTGAGTCCAAAGCACCTCTCTCCCTTAGGGAAGGGATGACATGTTGACGATCCAGATCACAGTAACGTGTGCCGTTCACAGTGCATGTCCGTGGTCCATGGGGTCCGAGTTTCTAAAAAAAAAATGGACCAATATGTGAACTACATCCTGAAGCTATAACACTTTGCCCCTTTCACTAGGCTGAGGAACTTCTTGTACGTCGTTGGCGGTGATGATCACCAGATGCGACGATTGTGAGCGTTCACTAACTATAGAACACCTTCGTGCCAGGTCTCACCGACCAACATCGATACCTGTACTCAGTGCAGCACCCTGTGAAGAATGGGCTGCCATTCCCCAAGAAACTTTCCAGCGCCTGATTGAGCTTATGAATGCGAGAAGACAGTGTGCTTCATCAATTCATCAATCCACAAAATTTTCCAAGGCAACATACCGCCAGCTTCAGCCATTGCTAGGAAACATAAGAGCAAAGTCTACTCAAATGTCTGTGTCACGTGGAAAAATTTGGTGACTTGTGAAGATTGTACAGACACCATTTCACAGATTTTCGCAGCACTTTTCGAACGGTGGACCACGGAATGTTCAGCTGGATGAGACAGCTGGTGCAGTCTTTGAAAATCGCACATTGTGTCCCCCATTCTCACCCATGTCATCAATAACTTCTTCAACATTTGGTCGTCGGCATCTCCCACGAACAATTTCCAAATCGCCAGTTAATTCGATCTCCGAATCATGTTCTTCAACCACGGTGCTAAAAGAGGGTCTCTTCGCAATCTTAAATGCGTCGGTATTAACGTTTAGATAAAACAAGTTTACCAGGAAAGTCTTGTTCATCACGTCTAGATCAACTTTGGCAGTCTGCAACTCTGATGCATGCCGATGGTTTTGTTTCAGTTCTACATCGCTGAACCAGTACCGACGCCTATCGGAGTGTCATGACGGTAGTACAGTTAGGGGGAGGTTTAATATCTTTGGCCCGAAGAAAGCATGTCCTCTGAGAATTTTTTCTGGGGATATGTTACAGATATCAATGTCAAAGGTGGAAAAATGTTTATTGATATTTCCTCTAGAAAGTAAAATATTTTCGACCGGAATTGTGGAAGAGCAACGGTGGAAGTGCCGTCGGAACGAAACAAAATTTCGATGTAGACCATCACACGCGGTATGTCACAGGTCAGCAGCCTCGTCTGACATACAAATTGAGTTGACGTTAGCGAAGTATATAAGATTCTTTAGGAGTTGTACCTCGCTTAAGTTATTTGGAACATAATAAACAAAATGGCGGCCATTTGAAAAAATAGGGTTTTTTTTCATCCATTTTTCGACTTCGTCGGCCAAGTAAAAACATTTATAGTTGATGGATTGGAATAAAAGTGGTACAACTCCTAGACAATTTAGTTAGCTTCGTCGGAAACAAAGATTCATGCCAATCGGTGCAGCAGATTTGAAGTTCCCATACCGCGGAATAAAAAAAAGTCATTTGGAGAAAAACGCGTTTTAAGTTTTGACTACATATAAATGCAATATTATGCAACTTTCGTTCAACCTGCTATTCCGGGTGAATAAAATAGTCCCTCTTCTTCATAGAGGGCGTTGTGTTCTATGTCGGCCATCGTTCGCTGCTCCAGAGCTCTCGTACGGCCGGTGAGAAGCGATTTTTGGCCACTGAATCCGGTGGCCTTCCGAATGCTTGGCGAACTGCGTCGATTAGAGCTCCAGGGTGACGTCTATTGTTGTCATGGTCTTCAGAATTGCTGAATACCCTTCGTTGAAGCTGATCACTGGCAGGGAAGTCGCAATCTCCACAGTCTTCGCACCAGAATGCAAATGCTTGGGGGCTAACTCCCAAACACACGCGTTCAAACTTTCAATTGAGTTTTGTGTGTTTCCTCCCAAGCACCAGTACAATAACTCGTCCTCCGAAAGGAAAAAAAAACTGGTGCGTGAAAGTAGCCGATTTCTGGCAGGTTTCTTTTTTTTGTTCAAGCGCGAGTAGCAAACATTTCCGCTCCGTATTCGGAAAAAACATAAAGGGGTGGATTCAGACACTTTTATGGATCCAAAAATGCAATTTAAAAAAAATCGATTTTTTGAACCTAAGTATAATAACCCTCCCTTTAACAACGCAGATCCCGCGTCCGGCCATCCTTATTTAGATTTTCAATGATTTCCCTAAATCGCTCTAGGCAAATGCCGGGATGGTTCCTTTCAAAGGGCACGGCCCACTTCCTTCCCCGTCCTTCCCTAACCCGATGAGACCGATGACCTCGCTGTCTGGTCTCCTTCCCCAAAACCAACCAACCAACAACGCAGATCCTGCAGAACACAATCCGAATATAATTCCTATAAATTAGCGTTCACATAGGGTAAATAGTTTTCCATGTGCACTGGCTCAAGTAGTGAAGGTATAATTATAAACATTCTGTACATTGAACATAAGAAATTCAACCGGCATTTAACTGTCCATATGAATATTTTGGTAGAAGGGTGTTAAGAAAACGCCGGTATAAAATTTTATTTAAAAGCTGATAGTGGTACCATGGACTAATGGTGCAACAGCAATTCGTTGTACTTCTCAATATTCTGGAGACGAAGGTAGAAGCCAGAATTATAAGTGGGCTTCACGAGAGCTTCGGTGCAGGTGAGAGCAGCGTGCGAGGAGGGCAGCCCATGTTCACGAGTTATCTTTATATGCGGAAAGCTTGCGGTGTCTCACGTAAAAATGGCTCTGAGCACTATGGGACTTAACGTCTGAGGTTAACAGTCCCCTAGAACTTAGAACTATTTAAACATAACTACCCTAACGACATCATACACATCCATGCCCGAGGCAGGATTCGGACCTGCGGCCGTAGCGGTCGCGCAGCCCCAGACTGAAGTTCCTAGAACCGCTCGGCCACATCAGTCGGCTGTCTCACGTAAGTGTTAACTAAAATCTTACAAGTACTTATAAGCTATTAAAGCGTCATAGCATTCCCTTAATTTGAACACCTTAATAAACTAGAGCGTGTAAGTTAAATAGGTGATATATTGTAGACCAATACTATAAATTGACACAACATTTGTAGAGTAAGAGTAAAATACATTAGTACAATACGAGACGCTAGTATACACTGAACTGAAGCAGTTGAAGGATGATTGCAAGTGACAATGTAAAAATGTTGACACAAGCCACTTTTTATGTCACATGGCAGGCTGTTCCAGCTCGTCGGCTCCGTTGTGAGCCGCTGAGCTCTCCCTGCTCCCGGGAGCCGTGACGCTCGCTGTGACCATTCAAGTGGGCCGGCACGTGGCACGGCTGGCTGAGGCAGGCGGCAAGGCAATCGTTTTGATGTGCCAGCTGCATCTTACTAGATCGACAACCTCATACTCTAGCTGCTAAGACGTGGTGACATGCTACACCAGGAAATACCATGTTCAGGAAATAAATAAAGACTGCAAGCTCAGCATGATTTCGTCAAGCGCTAGCGAAAATGCAACAAAGCTCTGCGCCCTTTTCGTGAGCTGTGTCTCTAAATCCACTGCCATGTCCAGGATTCTGAGTGTCTGAGAAAGGGCAACTGGGAATAGACGGATATGAGCGGCTTATAATGATGGGCTAGTGAATGTGAGATAGTAACAGTAAGGGGAGCTTGTGCGAGTGATCTGCATATTAAAAGAAGCGCTAATATGTTCGCATGCCATAATTTTTAGGAAGATTTTTAAGGGTGCTGAGGAAGGTAGAATGAGGCAGCTGGTACTCCACTTGTCATTTAGTCTTTTAAATAAACAGGGACGTATTAGTTTCTTCTGTGCTCCTGTAGGAGGATTTTTCCGCTGGTATTTATTTCTTTCAAGCTCTTCCAAGAGGTTCATTTTGTGCCCCTTGTCAATCATATACGAAATTAGCATTTTCAGTAGAGATGGAGGAGAAAGAGAGTGTTTTAAGATGTTCTGCGAAAGCTGATTTGTATGAATTTTCACCGTTAGCGTTTGAGCTACTGCTCAGGTAAGAGGGTCTTAAATGTCTATTAGGGTGTCCCAAGATATAATGGGGATTTTTTTTTCGTGAAATCGAAAACCCATACCCTCCATTTTTCTCTGTTTGCCCTTAATAACTCACATAGAAAATATTATTACAATTAAATTATTTTAACACTTGTCGACTTGCCACTAAATATGAGACTTGAAAACTTTTGCTATGTGGGAATGGTGGGATTCTGGAACTTAATGATTGTTTGGTAAATAAAACATCAAATTGCCCAAATCGTTTTTATTCACTATTTAACATGTAAAAACATTAGTCTCTAAATTTTCGTTTGAAAGTTTGTCTTCTGCAGCCAGGATAAATCTTTCGGTGTTCTTGTACGCAACGTAACAAAAATTGTTTTTCTTCCTCCTCAGCTGAGATTAAACCATGAAAGTCTTGCATCAACTTGACCGCTCTTTCAGCTGTATGAATCACTGCTCTCAGGGTTGAAACCTTCTTTCTGGTTTCTTGAAAGGAAGCATTGTTTGACCACATGTCAGGACATTCGTGGAGAAAACGTTCATTAATTTGGCGAAGATAGAACAATGAGTTACTTCTGAGTGAAATGAAGTCGTAGATATTTTTATCTGTTATTAAGAGAGAGCAAACCAGTTAACAAAATTGTGATGTAAACAGAAAACTAAAGAAACAACGTCCCTATTCATTTATACAACGGTTAGCATGAGGTGATAAATTATCTTTGGTTAAATTTTCAACCATTTTTACTTTCGTTCTAGATCCACATCATTGTCAAACAGTGACAAGACAGAAACTTCATCAGTCAAATACCATAAATGCTGGCTTATCTTCTATAGAGCTGTTTTTGAGATGTCTTTATATATTATTTTGTCGTATGCGTTCGTTGACTTCAAAAAGCACAAATCTTGGTATCCTTTGTTGCACTGTATGTTATCTGGATCTACACTTTTCCAGTTGTCTCGGAGCTTTTTGAAGAGTGGAGTATCAGGACATGTTGTCACTGAACTGATTTTTACCTGGAACAGCCAGCCGCTGTGGGCGTGCGGCTCTAGGCGCTTCAGTGTAGAACTGCGTGACCGCTACGGCCGCAGGTTCGAATCCTGCCTCGGGCATGGATGTGTGTGATGTCCTTAGGTTATTTAGGTTTAAGTAGCTCTAAGTTCTAGGGGACTGATGACCACAGATGTTAAGTCCCATAGTGCTCAGAGCCATTTGAACCAATTTTTTAACTGGAACACGTTTTTTAACACTAGTTCATACACGTGGTGGCGGCAAAGAAGTAGAATGACACTTCTGTTAAGTTTTTGCTCATGTAGCTCACAGGTACCATTGATATGACCTGTATTTGAAGCCGTAGTATCACAACAAAAAAACTGCATTTTTGAATGGTGGGCTCCATGTGGTTCACAAGTTGAACAGCGACCGTAAACCATAAAATTACCAAATATGTAGCAACCAGTCGCAAAATCATGTTTTATTTATTCACTTTGCAAAGTGAGTAAATAAAACATGATTTTGCAGTTGGTTGCTGCATATTTGGTAATTTTAAACTGCGCTTTGCTTCGAGATTCCAATCCACAATCGCGTACCAAATAGCTTTCGCCTGTTCGCATCCTGAAGAGTTTTCCAACCTTGGCACAGCAATAGGTTGCTCTTTATTTCTGTATGAAATAACTATCGGAAGACGTTCTTCTTTTGATTCCCGACCATGTGTTGCAGGCAACAGTTTGCCATCCCAATAAACAGTCACAACATCTGGTACCTCGTTTTGAAAATTAGCTTTTATAGCTTCCGCACGCTCTTTCCGGGTCCTCTACGCGAATCCTATGAATTGATGACTTACTTGTAGGAAATTCATCAGTATTATATCCAAGTTCCTCAATGGTAGTTTCAAGAATCTCTCACACTCAACTGACACCTGTCTAGCGCTGCTACTAATTTTGGAGTAATGATGAGTCATTTTGTAATGCTTCATAAGATGCTGTCGCAGGAGCTGATGTGGAAGAATATTTAGCATGTCTGTTTTCTTCCTCAATAGTTCTGATGCACGACCTTTCCTCTTTATTAGCCAGTTTCTTGTCCACTCCAGCTAAGTGACCAGGCCGACCTGGCTCTCTCTGTTGCTGTAAAACGATTTTATCTTCATTTATTTTCATTAACTGAAGTGCATCGGCGTGTGCAATGTCGAACAAATCATGTCGGCGCTGCTCACATACCATTTGGGTTTTTTGTGCACTGTTTTGCAACTCCCTCCAAACTTGATATAGGTTCACTAATTTCTTCACACAATTAGCTACAGATTTGGTAGGTATACACTGCTGTCCCCAAAAGATCATACATTCCAGAATAGTGAGATTTGTACTTTCACTTCCCGGATATTATAAAATAAAACTTCTAGAACTTGTCCATTAGATGGCAGTTTTGAACCTTTTATCTGATGCTGTACCACACCTATTAAAATATATATGCGTTTAAGGACTACTACGTAATTCCACTGACGTTTTAACTTACTGACAACAATTAAGACTAACAATGTTAGAGACACAACGACACGAAGGAGCGCGCCTTAGCCTTTCTTACCAAGTAAAGCCAACCTGCACGTTTCAGTGCTAGTCGGCACGGGTTGCCAACATCGTAAAAGGTGAAAATTCCTGGCAGATTAAAACGAACTCGGGACTTTCGGGAGTTCGAGTCTCGGTCCGGTACACTGTTTTAATCGGCCAGGAAGTTTCATATCAGCGCACATTCCGGTGCAAAGTGAAAAAAATCTGTTCCTAAAAGGTTCTGAAATTTTAAATATGGTTGTTTTGGCATCGTACAAATAAACTAAGAGGGTTTGCGTTCAAATAAAAACTACTTCGAATTTTTGGGAGACCCTTATGACCACCTTTTCTGTCCTAAATACTGGTAAACCTTCGACATCAATTACAATGATTTTTATGTGCGTGACATTTGAGAATTTTATAATTAATATGCCTCTTATTACTTATAAAAAGCAGAGGTTGAAAGCATAATGGCGGCATTGTTAGTGACAGAGGACACAGTGACATGACATGGCACTTGCCGCATATGACGGCAACTTGTAAACATGCGATGCATCCCCTCGTGCCCTTCCGGCCTCAGGATCCACTAACCTCCGGCACTGAAACTAGGGTGCAACCCGCAAACTCGCTTCCGGCTGCCAGCATCGTGTCCAGGATGTTGGAAAGTACAACAAACTGCCTCTGCACCATCTACCAGAGCCAACACAGTCGACTTTTAACAAATAATATTCTATACCATCTTCTGCTAACTCCTTTAACCTAAAATTTATGTTCATACTTGACTTCTATATCTTTTTATGCAGCTATAACATTTTGTGCAACTATAGCTTATTATATGCTTTTACAATGTTCCTCAATGCTAGCATACATTCTCGGCTCATACTGTCAGAGATGGCAGGCCGAAACCGGTAACAAAATCTGAATAGAAAAGGGATTTCGTCTGTATTACTCATTAATAAAATGTAGCGTTCTCTTATTTCACGCTTCACGAAATTGAGATAAATTTCCGCTTACTCATAGGGGCGTTGGATGTCTTTCTTATCACAAACCATTCGCATATGGAATAGCAAGGAGAAAAAGATTGAGTACACTTTGCATCTCCTACCATACTTCGAACTGTGGTATGCGGAATGTGGGCGTAGATGTAGATATAAATGCGCGAGAGTGTTTAAAAATGTAGATTTCCGAGCTCTTCTTTAAGGCAGAAAACTTTGAATGTTTTCGGTTAGCGTGGCCATTACAGTGGCTGCAGTCCGCAACAAAAAAATTTCGGCACTTTAGAATTTTCGTCAAATCTGGAAAATTTGGTCTGCCGAAATTTTCTCAGAGGCATTGGTAATAGGGCAGTTCAGTGAGTCTGCACATATGTCACCGCCATTATCGTTATCATGGAGAATAATGCTTGTTTCGGAATATAGCCGTATATTTAACTTCTCCGGCCAGTAATGAATACATGAAATAATGGATGATTCTTCATAGTAGGAAGATCTCTCACACGAGATTTATTTTAAAACAGTGCAGCCTCTAGTGCTTCGTTTTACGGAGCTCTTGTACTAACTTACCCAAGAAGCTAAAAATATAATACCAATTCAGTAACAACTAACTCTTTTTCATTTTTTCATTTTACTGTGTATGAAAAATCAGCTGCATACGGGACCATACTGAATACGGGACCATATTGACTACTAAAGAAAATGAACACCTTCAGCGACCCTTGTTTAAGTCTTCTTGTACTATACTGTTATTTTATGGCCCTGCAACAGAATATTATAAAAGGTCAACCCAAGCGCCAACAACAAAATTTAAATCGTTTTTTAGGGATATTTTCTCGGTATTTTGATACAAGACACCCGCCATCTCCGGTGACCCGTTATACAGTAATTGCACTTCGTTTGTATTTTACCACCAAGTAGCTTTGTATGTGTATTGCACTGAAAATACCTGCACATCAGCGCAAAAGTCGGCAGCACGCGCTATGTGTCTTGTTTAGAAGCAAACTTGTTCCATTTACTAACGGTACTTGCTACAGACGGCAGTAATGTGCACTTCAGTCTCGGCTAACATTCAGCACTGCCCTGTCCTGTCTTGGGTTCGCTTTTTTCCGGCAGTCTCAGTTGAACGTTAAAAGTGATAAACAGCGTTACAGTATGTGTAGTTTTACTAAAGTTCGGCCGATTTGCACGTCATGTATGGGTTCAGTGAATCCAATACAACAGCGGGATGACGCTGATATGTTGAGCTGCTCCTGCACTGACGTATCCACGTCACAATCCTTCTGCATCCGTTGAGAGTTGCTGCATTTCTCTGATTTTTGACGACTTTGTTTGCGGAGCCAACCTGCGCAGGAAACATAGAAATATTTGTTTTGTAAATGAGAACGGCTGTTTTTTGCTGCACTGTATTTTATTTCTTCTAGACGCGTTTCACCTTTTTTCACTTTAAGGCATCATCAGTGGGATCTACAATGACGCAGCTTAGTTTTGATATGTATTAGTCGTAGATTATAAAACAGTTCACGCCTCATTTTTTATGTGAAGAAGTGAACACTTATAGTACTTCGCGTTTCTGGTTGGAATCTGCGTTTCCTCTCATCTGCTCACATGCTGAAAGTCGCACTACAGCTCTTTTTACGAAACATCAGCATATTTTTCTGTTCGCTACGTTTTCCTTCTCACTTTTCACCTTTTCATTAGTGAAAATAACATGAAAAATGAGAAGAAAAAAGTTTGGAACATAAAATATGCTGATGCTTCGTAAATAGACCGACCTCCCACATGTGACCAGCTGTGAGAAAACGCAGATGCCAATCACAAACGCGATGAACTATAACTACGCCATTTTTTACATAAAAAAGACGTGAACTGTTTTATAATCAACAAAGAACACATATCAAAACAAAACTGTATTATTCT
The DNA here is from genome assembly GCF_023897955.1 of Schistocerca gregaria. Lineage (NCBI taxonomy): Eukaryota > Metazoa > Arthropoda > Insecta > Orthoptera > Acrididae > Schistocerca > Schistocerca gregaria. The sequence goes on along the minus strand of NC_064921.1, from coordinate 718,510,217 downwards.
AAATCCCACAAATAATGCCTTAAAGTGAAAAATGTGAAATACGTCTCGGAGAAATAAAATACACTGCAGCAAGAATAGGCGGTTTTTGTGTACAAAACAAATATCTCTGTGTTTTGTGATGAACGTTTTGCTGTTTCCTAGCCTTTTCGCTACGGCGACGTACAGAATAAATCATAACTAAATTTGCACTCTCTAATGAGCCAAGGGAAATATTCCTGAGGAATCTTCCGAAATTGTTCTGCATTTCAGGTCAGCCAGTATAACGTCACGAAAGATTGCTCCAATCTTCTTGTAAGAACGTCATGCCTGCTCATGGTCTTAGTCTTTACTTGTCTTTTCTTTTATTCCTTATTTTCTAAAATTATGAACGTAAATTTCTCAAAAAATTCCACTATTAAACTGGAGAAATAATACAGGAACCAAATAATACTTGTGTATATACCAACATGGCCCTAAATCCGTTGAATAATGCATTAGAACATGAATATTTGTGTCTTATAGCGTTATTATTTGCGAGGAGATACCCAAAAGAAACCGAACTAATTTTTTGCCTGTAGTACCGCGTTTTGCCGCTAGGAGCGCACAGCTCGAACATTCCAAAGTCACTAAGTCGTGTACCTGAAGAAGGGCAAACCTAGTGTAGAATTTATAATGACAACTGTTCTGTCTGACATTTTTGCAATGGCTGATATTCATGAATAGCGTACGGCAGTGATATTTTGCTTGGAGAAAGTGGAACGTAAACCCTGAAATATTAAAAACAGACGGCAAGGACAGTCCTACGGGGAAGAGTCAAATGTTTGGGTGGTTTCCCTGTTTCAAAAAGGTGAAATGTGAATTGATGAACAACCTCGTCCTTCCATGGCCCGAACACACGAAAACGTTGAAAACATACGTGCAGTCATCAACCAATATCGACGATGGTCCATTGAAGAAATGAATTTACAATGAGATCTACAACTTTAGCAGGTTACAGGCGTTGAAAAATATCACCGGGGACAGTTGAAAGTGTGTACCCCGAACGGGACTCGAACCCGGATTTCCTGCTTACATGTCAGACGCTCTGACCGTCTCCTTTTTTTTTTTTTTTTTTTTTTAATGGTCTCAATTTGTTCTGTATTGTTCGTTGAATTTATTCGGGGCGAATGTCTGATGACACCCGTTTAGGTTCTTCGTTGATCCATTCACTCAGTTTTTTATTACAGAGGGTAGCTAACCCTCTGACCGAACACGCTGAGCTATCGTGTCGGCATCCGTCTGAACCACCGAGGACACAGAGGGTAATGCGTCTGCAGGGAATTATCTCTGACACGCTCCCCGTGAGACCCCCATTCTCAACTTACTGTCCACACGCGTCTGAAACAACAGATACCATCTTCATATAGATAAAGCTAACCGGCCGAAGATTTTCTCCAGCGCGGATGCACTCATATTGCCAGAACTCTCATGGCAATCGGTAGATTGACTGCCACGAGTAATGAGTGTAGTGGGCAGGGACACAATAAATGTAGTCTGTGGACTGTAAGTTGGGAGCCGGCCGCTGTGGCCGAGTACTTCTAGGCGCTTCAGTCCGGAACCGCGCTGCTGCTACGGTCGCAGGTTCGTATCCTGCCTCGGGCATGGATGTGTGTGATGTCCTTAGGTTAGTTAGGTTTAAGTAGTTCTATGTCTAGGGGACTGATGACCTCAAATGTTAAGCCCCATGGTGCTTACGGCCATTTGAACCATTTTTGTAAGTTGAGAATGGGGGTCTGACGGGCAGCGTGCCAGAGATAAGACTCTGTAGTCGCACTATCCTCTGGTCCTCGGTGGCTCAGTCGTATAGAGCGTCTGCCATGGAAGCAGGAGATTCCGGGTTCGACTGCCGGGCGCGGCACACTGTTTCAACTGTCGCCGTTGGTATTTTTCAACGCCTGCAAGTAGCTGAAGGTCTGTCCACACACGTCCGAAAGAACACATACCATTTTCATTCATTGAAGAAAATGTGGAGCTGTCGGAAGTTACTTCGAGTTCAGTGCAATTACTTGTGGCAGAAGATTTGAGGATGAAAAAGCTGGCTGCCAAATTGGTGCCACGATTGCTGACTACTCAACAGAAACATGGCCGCGCCGAAGGGTGTTGTGCGTTGAAAGAAGAGTCAAGAAATGATCCAATCTTTTTTTCAAAAATTATCACAGGTAACAAAACTTGATGCTATGCTTACGATATTAAATCAAAGCAATAAGCAAGCCAGTGGAAGACTACAAGTTCTCCTTGACCCAAGAAAGCTCATCAGGTGAAATCAAACATTAAAACAATACTGATTAGCTTTTTCGATGTGATTCGAGCCGTCCATTCAGAGTTCCTTCCGCAGGGTTAGTCAGTTAAACAAGCTTTCTGCTTGGAAGTTTTGAAAAGACTGCACAACTGTGTGCGGCGGAAGTGGCCTTATTTGTGCAGTCGGGTGACTATGAAATAAAAGGTTGACAAGTGTATTAGTGAAAGTGGAGAGCACTTTGAAGAGGGCTGAACGATTGAGCTTAAAATGTGAATAAATAAGTTAAAAAAATAAGTTCTGTTTATTTTGGGTACCCTCTCGTATACTTCACGTGGAATTGCTATCCAACCAGTATGTGTGCACTTCTTTACACTGTACGACCTATGTTGTTGTTAAGACTCCGTCCTGCGAGAAAACAGGCTGCCTTTCAGTCGTAAATCTTCAGTTCTTTAGTTTTATTCAACCTATAGATGACTTCTATCACATCTGGTCGACAACTTCTGCTTGCGCTAAAGCGTCTGATCTCAGTGACTGCAGAATAATAGAGGGCGGAGGAAACAAAGAGTAAATGACTGAAATCTAAACGCCATATAACTGAGATAAAACTTCATTTGATTCCAGCTGTTGTATCCGCAAAGTCTTTGGACCGTTTTCTGCAGAAAGCCAGCGGCTCTACAGTTTCTTCGAAGTAGGAATGGAAAGGAGCAACTGTGCAACGAAAGCATTTGGCGTACTTTATCCTGACTTGGAAAACTACTTTTCTCGGGTGGAACTTGAGCCCCGATTTCACTCAGGTAGGAATTGACTGGGGGCATTAACTCTGAGTTTATTTTCTTCCTTTGCTCCTCCATCAAATAAGTTCTTTTTCACTGCAAGTAAACGGAAATTACTTTTTTGGCAAAGGCAGTTTTAAGGAATGCAACTGACTTTTTTGGCAAAGGCAGTTTTAAGGAATGCAACTGACACAGATACAAAAAAGAGAAAGAACTTTAACAGTCCTTATGATTCAGAGTCACAGAATTATTTGTCACAACATATTCAACATTTTCGAACGGCTGAATACGTAGGCCTCCACTAAAAAATCAACTGCAATTAGACAACTTTTAGCTGTTTAATCAGATTTAAATTTATTTTCTGTGTAGTCTTCCCTCAGCTTTCTTTTTAAAGTAATGTGGTTTCTAGAGTTCTGTGAAATTGGTGTTTCGAAAGCACTCGCCACACGACGTGGTACTGTCCGGCAAACCGTCTTCCAGTTGGTTCGGCATGATATCGCCTTAAGCTGCTGCATTGCTTACGGCCTGTAAATTCACTACTTCATTGCTACTTAATTCTACTCGCAACACATTTCGCGGACATTATACACATTAGAGTAAGGGTCAGTGTTTGTGTGTGTGTGTGTGTGTGTGTGTGTGTGTGTGTGTGTGTTTACTGCCTGCTACGTAGTTCCCATGACCATAGGTGTGGAGCAAGCTCACGAAAATGGTTTCAAAACTACGGGAGTGATGAAGTACGTAAGTTGTAGGTGTAAATGACAGTATAATACACCGTGATTGCGTCGGAATGCGTGTTAGAAGAGGAGCTAACTCTGCGCTAATTTCTTCACTAACAAGGGGAAGCAACGATGTTGGGATCACAGATTTAATTCAAAGTCTGTAGACCTTTAGTAGGTCATTAAAATAACATAAAATGCAACTCCGAGAAAATCGCAAGAGAAATTTTACGCGTCTGTTATATAACTGATGTATTTGTACGTAGGTACCAGATGTTTTATGGTTCATGATAGTCATTCAGTTAGCGTTCGAACTACGTAAGACCAACGGGTGTGAACCGACGGTTATACTTCCCCTCAAACTTAATACTCTATATATTTTTCTTCATTGGTCATATTATTGAATTTATATGACATTTGAGAGGTAATATAATTAAAAAAAACCGCGTGTATTTGCATGAAGTTTTAGTGAATTTCATGGTATTTGACTACTCACTATTTTTAATTAAATTTAATTATTAGAACAAACATATTTATAACTATCAACAGTTAAATGAAGAAATGCATAGTTTTCCTGAAACTGTATGGCTGTCATGATTTGCAAAATCCTTTATACAAGCAGTCTGTTAAGGAACCGGGAACTACTTTGCACCTCGACGCTTCGAGCTGCAGAGACAGAGGCAGATCTTATTTGGCAGATAAGCTGCTTAACGGTGAGACGTCGCTACCGTAGAAAGAACGATTAGTGTACGTGGAAATTTTTTGAATGTCACATAGTTTACACTTGACAACAGAAATGAAGGTTTGAGTTGGGAGTCGAACCGTCGTCTCATACACGCTCGTCTTATGAAGTTCGAACGCTAACCACTTTTCTTTTTTTCCAGTTTTGTACGCTATTGTTCATTATTATTGGTCGTAGCGGACGTTACATGACATCCGTTGTTGATCCCTGCATTCAGTGTTTGCGTGGACACACTGCTTTCTTTATCGAAAAGCTCTGACAACCACGATTTTAACTTCTTATTTACGCGTAAATGATGTACATAAAGAGAAAGTAAAGGTAAATCGTTGCAAACTCATTTGTGAAAACATGGGTTCACTCCATCAAAATATCCTTTATCACACAGACGTCAGGTGGCTTTCCAAAGGAAAGGTATTGACAGGGGTTCTGGAACTAAAAGGTGAATTATTAATGTTCTTACAAGATTCTAAATCTGAATATGCGAATCACTTTTGTGACCCGGTTTGGCTATTAAAATTAGCATTGCTCGCGGATCTTTTGAATCACCTATATATTTTAAACAAGGACCTCCAAGGGAAAGAAGAAAACATTATAACAACTAAGGGTAAAATGAAAGGATTACTCGCAAAACTTAGTTTGTGGTCAACTTTTTTTTTTACAAAAGATGATGTTTGAGTCTTTCCCTTGTGTTCAGACGAGTGTCGAAGAACTTGTTGTGGATCAGTCGGTGGTACTAAGTTCTCACATTCCGTGAATGATACAGAGGTTGCACAGTTTGGAAGAGAAACTGTTAAGTTACTTTACAGAGGTGAACTCTGACAGTGACAACGGCCGTAGATGGATACTAAATCCTTTTCTAGATATGTCGGTACAATTGATGATCTGACCACGATGACGAAAGAAACACTTACAGATTTAGCAGCTGACGGGATGCTTAAATTGAAATTTAGTTTCCAGAAGATTGACGTCTTCTGGATGAAAAGAAAAGAAGAATATCCAGAGCTGACCAAGGAAGCTTTCAAATAATTAGTACCATTTGCCGCTTCCTATCTTTGTGAACTAGCGTTCTCTTCACTGGTGAGCATAAAAACTAAGACGAGAAATAGACTTCAACTAGAAAATGATTTGGTGATTTGTGTCCCAAAAATGGAACCACGACTTGACAAATTATTCATAAATAAATAGGAACAGCCTTCTCATTGAAACTGTTGTATTTTTATTGTAGTCTAGGACCTACAATACTTGCTTACTTTCATCTGGGTAAGTGGCACCCGTGGCGGATATCGTTGGTGTCGCCCTATGAATAAAAACTGTTCAAAACAATACAATCTTAATAAGCGTCAAGTATGCTTTTTAATAATAAAAATGAGAGATATTAGTCATCAGGCATCAAATCGCAGTTGTACCGATAAAGCGCTGTGCATTTACATACACTCCTGGAAATTGAAATAAGAGCACCATGAATTCATTGTCCCAGGAAGGGGAAACTTTATTGACACATTCCTGGGGTCTGATACATCACATGATCACACTGACAGAACCACAGGCACATAGACACAGGCAACAGAGCATGCACAATGTCGGCACTAGTACAGTGTATATCCACCTTTCGCAGCAATGCAGGCTGCTATTCTCCCATGAAGACGATCGTAGAGATGCTGGATGTAGTCCTGTGGAACTGCTTGCCATTTCCACCTGGCGCCTCAGTTGGACCAGCGTTCGTGCTGGACGTGCAGACCGCGTAAGACGACGCTTCATCCAGTCCCAAACATGCTCAATGGGGGACAGATTCGGAGATCTTGCTAGCCAGGGTAGTTGACTTACACCTTCTAGAGCACGTTGGGTGGCACGGGATACATGCGGACGTGCATTGTCCTGTTGGAACAGCAAGTTACCTTGCCGGTCTAGGAATGGTAGAACGATGGGTTCGATGACGGTTTGGATGTACCGTGCACTATTCAGTGTCCCCTCGACGGTCACCAGAGGTGTACTGCCAGTGTAGGAGATCGCTCCCCACACCATGATGCCGGGTGTTGGCCCTGTGTGCCTCGGTCGTATGCAGTCCTGATTGTGGCGCTCACCTGTACGGCGCCAAACACGCATACGACCATCATTGGCACCAAGACAGAAGCGACTCTCATCGCTGAAGACGACACGTCTCCAATCGTCCCTCCATTCACGCCTGTCGCGACACCACTGGAGGCGGGCTGCACGATGTTGGGGCGTGAGCGGAAGACGGCCTAACGGTGTGCGGGACCGTAGCCCAGCTTCATGGAGACGGTTGCGAATGGTCCTCGCCGATACCCCAGGAGCAACAGTGTCCCTAATTTGCTGGGAAGTGGCAGACCGGTCCCCTACGGCACTGCGTAGGATCCTACGGTCTTGGCGTGCATCCGTGCGTCGCTGCGGTCCGGTCCCAGGTCGACGGGAACGTGCACCTTCCGCCGACCACTGGCGACAACATCGATGTACTGTGGAGACCTCACGCCCCACGTGCTGAGAAATTCGGCGGTACGTCCACCCGGCCTCCCGCATGCCCACTATACGCCTTCGCTCAAAGTCCGTCATCTGCACATACGGTTCACATCCACGCTGTCGCGGCATGCTACCAGTGTTAAAGACTGCGATGGAGCTCCGTATGCCACGGCAAACTGGCTGACACTGACGGCGGCGGTGCACAAATGTTGCGCAGCTAGCGCCATTCGACGGCCAACACCGCGGTCCCTGGTGTGTCGGCTGTGCCGTGCGTGTGATCATTGCTTGTACAGCCCTCTCGCAGTGTCCGGAGCAAGTATGGTGGGTCTGACACACCGGTGTCAATGTGTTCTTTTTTCCATTTCCAGGAGTGTATAATCGCTGGATCGTACCGTTACACAGTTACTTACTGGATCTTCTTCATTTAGTTATCGATCGGTTCCTAACAACAGTTTTCCATTTTTGCCTTTATTCATCGTTAGTGTGTTGTATTTGTTATAAAACAACCTGTATTATGCTCAATTCAGAATTAATGTTGAACAAGGAACCACGTAATTATAATAAAAAAAATAAATACCCTTTTTCATAGGCCTAAGTTTTTTGTATTACACAACCCCTAGTTTTCTGACATGTAGCATGAGTGTTATTTCATTTACTTTCATTCAGTTTCAAAACAAGGCAAAATTTCTTTTTAATTGATTGCGAAAGTATGTAGTATATATTTTTACAAATGATGGTACTAGTTTTTTGTCAGATATTTTTCAACTCCATAAAAAACACTGTCAAAAAACCAATGATACTCTTCCCGGCAATCGCAGGTCGTGGTCTTGCGGTAACGTTCTCGCTTCCCGCGCACGAGGTCCCGGGTTTGATTTCCGGCGGGGTCAGGGTTTGTTTCTGCCTCGTGATGACTGGGTGTTGTGTATTCATTATCGTTTCATCATCATTGACTCGCAAATCGCTGAAGTGGCGTCAACTAAAAAGGACTTGCAATACGGCGGCCGAACTTCCCCGCATGGGGCCTCCCGTCCAACAATGCCATACAATCATTTCATTTCATTTCACCACAATTAACTGCACGAAAGAAATGATAAATTAACAAGCTGGCAAGCGATGACGATTTTGTGGGAATACCGATGAAGCCACAGAACTAGAAAAATAGAAACAACGACAACATGCAGAGTGTGAATTAAAGTCTGAGTTGAGCTGAGGCATCCTACGATCCGTTGGGTAGAAATTGCTGTAATTCGTGCCTTGTCTCACTGCTGCCAATCCCAGCGATTTATTGTTCGTTTCGAAGCTTGTTACTGAAATCCATTCTAGTAGACGTGGTGTCAAATCTTGCACGTGAGCTGTGTGCGTGTTTTCGCAGCCATTTTGTACCACCTTTGAACGTGAGCATCTTTTAAATGCGCTTTCATAAATTGTTCTCATTCCGTGTGATATCTTTATCACAGCATATGATCGACATGTAAAATAGGTTGTCAGTAATACACAAGACGCTGCCACTGCGACGCCGTTCCAGCCCGGACGTTGATGAGGTCCTTCTCCTATCCCTGCAAACCTCTCAGAAATAAAAACAATCTGTACAAGACTTATGACTCTCGCCGCAGACGTGGGAAGAGATCGACAGACATCGTTTTGCTTGTCAATGCTGCAAGTGTGTGCGTATTTGAACTCTTCAACAGGTAGTAACATTACAGGACATATTGGGACATAAGGAAGTATTCGATACTGTAGACTTTTAGGGGATGTCGATACAGATATGCAAAATGTAAAGGGAAACTTTGGTGATGTTTAAATATTGTACTGTGTCAATATTAGGACATTTTGCACAGAAAGAACAAAATTAGAATTAATGTAAATATATATAAGTGTTAGTAACCTATTTTCATTCAATTTTGTAATTATATTTCATTTTGTAAAAGAAAGACTCACTGTTTGCTGTATCTCTGATTAATTGTATAAATTATCAGTTTTGAGCTAAATTATTTCGTATAATATGGACAAGATACTTTTAAAAACTCACCAGCTAAAGAGAAAGTCTGTAAATGAACGTTTAATGCACACTTCTGGAACTTTCTATGGAGAAATTCTATATTATGATCGCAAAAATACGAAAACTTGTGAAAACTGTTTCATAACCTAATTTCGAAAGACGATTTGTATCAAGAAATATTGCTAAAAAGATTTATTTACGTTTTGAAACACGATTTAAATCATTTTACATATAAATAGTTGTTCTAAATCACTCAAGAAATATCCAGAATCAAATGTCAAGATATTTCTGGAAACGTCGGTGCAAGTCTGGTGAAGGTTATCCAGAAGCTGGTAGAAAAATGTTATAAAATCTATTTGGAAATTATGCTTGTAAGAATTTATATGTACTGATCCTTTTACTTGCTTTAATCTGTGCTAACGTTCTGTAATGTCTGATTTGGTTTTAAGTCGTGAATTGCTATCGTATTGTAAACAAAACATTGTCAAAGACTCTCATTGTTTGGAAAGATATTAATACACCTAGGAGTTGTCAGTTACCAGTTCGGATATGCAGTGCGGTTAGCTCGGAGAGTCAGTTGTTGAGTCTGTGAAGTCTGTCAGTTCTGTTTGTAAATAAACGTCTGTAATGAAGAATTACTTGTTGTCGTCAATATGAACTCAAGACCTTTTGCACGAAGCAGACACCTCCTAATGCAACGTTTTAATTTGGTTGAGGAAGCTGGGATCGCTATAAGTGCAAACAAATTGAAGTGGAACGTTTTAATTTGGTGTTGAGGAGCTGAAATGTTATAAGGTGTAAATTAAATTCGTATGCATTATTATAAATAAGTACCAGATCTGAACGTGAGCAAATTTGCAAGGTGCTTTGACAAAACCTTGTCATTTCCGTGTGCCATTTATACTGTAGCAGTTGATTGTCATGAAACATACGTTACCAGCCATGCTGCAGCTGCTTTTTCCTGCGACAGCAAGGCTTTTCGACCACTCAGGGAGTCGCGATCCAAAGGTTGAAAAACATTGCCTTAGAGGAAGCGAAGCATAGACCTTCTCAGACCTTAAGACCGACGTCTTAGGAAACAGTGTCAAAAGTGGTGCTCATTTTAATCTTGTTGGTGTGACTTAATAAGTGACCACAGAGAGGAGTTCCCAGGAGTGACTCGGGCGACAGTTTAGTGATGATGAGAAGTAGACTGAAATTTGAGAGAATCATCCGCACATATCAGTGTGGAAGGGAGTGGGATGCTGAGATACTGAGGAATAATCAGATGCGTTTAAAGTTCCTAAAGACATGGATGCTGCGATAAGGAATATCCCAGCAAGCAGTTCTATTAGAGAGGAATGGAAATCTCTAAAAAGCAGTCATAGGTGTTAGGCGGACAAACATAGGTACAACAGAGGTAACTGCAAAGAAAGCTTGGATAACAAGAAATATTTCAACTGATCGACGACAGAAAGAAATTCAAAAATATTCTTGTAAAGGCATATAGCAATATAAATCCATTAGGAACTAAATAAATAGGAAACACTGGAAAGCCAAGGTGAAGTGCCAGCTGTAAAAATATGAGGAAATCGAAAAAGAAATCATCGTCGGACTATCTCGACAACTACGAAAATCAAAAACAACATTAGATGAGACTAAAAGCAAAGGTGTCAGCATTAAGATTGCAATGACAATTACACTGTTAGAAGCAGACGGGAGAGCAGGTAGATGGAAAGAGAACACTGAAGGCCTCTATGAGGGGAAGAAATAGTCTGATGTGATAAAAGACGAAACTGGAGTCTATATTGAAGAGACAAGGGATCGATTATTAAAGTTAGAATTAAAATGAGCTAAGGAAGATTTGTGCTCGAATAAGGCAGAAGGTATAGTTAACATTCATTTGGAATTTTTTAAATTATTGGTGAAGTGGTAACAAAACGACTATTGAAGTTGCTGTGTAGAATCTATGAAACAAGAGACTCCCGGGAAAATATCATTTACACAATTCCGAAGATAGCAAGAGCGGATAAGTGTGAGATCTATCGCAAATCAGTTTAACATCTCTTTCATCTATGTATGGACAAGACTAATTTACAGAAGCACGGAGAAGAAAATTAAGTATCTGTTAGACGACGACCAGCTTGGCTTTAGGGAAGGTGAAGGCACCAGCGAGGCAGTTCAGACGATGCGCTTGGTAATTGAAGCAAGACTGACGAAAAGTCAAGATACATACGTAGTATTTGTGGACCTGGAAAAATCGTACGACACAGTAAAGCGAATGGTACGAGCTTTTGGATACTCTGACGAAAATAGAAGTAAGCTATAGGGAAAATACACAATATCTGCAGGAACCAAGAGGTAACAATAAAACTGGAAGCCCAAGAACAAAGTTGTCGGGTTAAAAAAAGGCGTACGACAACGACAGCGTTGTTTTCTCTATCTCCCCGACACACTTCATGTATCCTCCACTGCTAGTGCTGCCATGTTCTGTCTGTGAGAGTTACTGAATGTTGATGGCGAAAGTAGGCGGTGGTCACATTAATGTGACTGGATCGTCTATTTATTTGTTGAGTATTTGCACAATAACAGCATTAATACGGAGCAAGTGGAGCAATGTGTCAATGCCTGTATGCTCCCTGGACCAGGGTATACACACGTCAAATCAGCCAAATCTCCAGAGGCTGAGTTCACGAACGGAATTCCTGTATGTGTTCGCGCCTTCGTGGACTTCATGGAGTACAGGCCGAATTTAAGGATTATAAAAGCTAGCTTTTTGCAAGACACGCTGTCACTACAGAATGAAATTTGAAAATGTGAAGGAATAAAACGCGATGTATTTTCTAGAAAATCTTCTTGTTCTTATGTCGCTCACCTACGCTCTGTCCGACTACCTATAATTTAAAATGTACCATGTTCTCTCATCTGTCCTCAGTTTGAACACTGTCGGTTGGATATATGCGTGTGTCGGTAGTTCAACGGGCTAGTGCATTCACTAAGAGCTCTGTTGGGCTGTTTGCGGCTCCGGTGATATTTCGTAGGATAGCTCGAGGCGGCCGAAGACGGCAGCAGGAGTATTTCTTTCTGGGGGAAGGTGGGAACAGAGAAAAGATGGCGGTGATTCTACATTTATCATGTATGTGCAGAACTTTTTTCAGATAGTCAAAGTGCATGTGTTGCGCTTAGTGCGGTGCTTCGCCAGCTAAATGACGCATGAAACACCGCTCGTCTTCTCAGAGAGGTAGCTCAGAGCACGCTGTACACGAGATGTACCTACTGGAGGCCATGACGGCTTGTCGATAGACGGCATGCGAACACAGCCGTATTTATCGTATAGCGGCAGAGGTGCATTGATTTCAGAGACTCGATGACGTGGCATGTAGAAATAGTTTATTTTGCTCCCCTAGGGCCATGGTTAGACTCACTTAGATGGTTGGGACGTGTATATGCTTCGACTTTTACCGTAGTTATATACAAATCTCATAGTGGCGTCACTCATTAATATGCAAAATTTGTTTGTTTAAAATATCGTAGTTGTTACTGTAGTCTTTTTTTTATTCCGCCAGAATCGTTAACTGATGAAGAGCGATGTCGCCCAAGCAGTTTCTTGGTGGAGCTTGATTCTTATTGCTCCAGAGACAAAGAGGGGAGGGAATGGCACCTTGCAAATTACGGGTAGTTGGATAGGAGATTGGGGTGGGGGATGAAAATAAAAGAAGCAGGAAGATTTTATATGAAATTCATTGCGATTTTATTTATACAAATGTCATTGTGTTGTGGCAGCTCAGTATTTCGCAAGAAGTGGCCTTCTGTAATTCTTAAATTTGGCCTTCCATGTGTTTAGAAACTTGACAGGTTCTACTCTTACATTCTCTAGTACTGGAGGGAAGCAGGCATTGACCCAGTGCCTCGAGGTGGTCATCACCGGCCGAAATTAATAACTTTATCACAAAAAAACATTGTGATCGAAGACTGGAATTATAATAGTCTATAGGAAATTGATCAATTGCTCCACATCGTCCATACTTACGCTGTTGTGGAAGTACTCAACAAGTTAATAGTATGTCCCACTTTTATAATAGTGCCAGTGGCGCAATCTGTCTGCGGCAACTGATAATTCACAATACCGATCATCTAAATTCAAAACACTTGAATGTTTTAGATATATGTTCGTTTCCCACGAAGTTATTTCTGGGATTGCCTCGTCAAACGTATCTAATATAGGGACCTTGTGTCCTAATATTTAAAGGTCTATAGTAGTATGTGATGGGTAACTTACGATCATCATCCTATTCGTTATACATCCCATAATGCTACAAAGATAGTCCCACTCGTACTATGAATAAAATACATTAGCACCAATACATTTTGCCTTTTCCACTTCTGTTACCACATCTGTGTCACATTCTGGTAACAGACTAAAATTTACACCTTGAGAAGCACTGGGTGTCACGTTATAACAGTTGGCGAACAATAGTAATCTTGAGAACTTGCCTGCGGGTCAGTGAGCTGTGACAGTCCATCGAAAGCGGTTGCTGATGTGGCTGTGGCGGTACAGTTTAATCGAATGACACCAGGTGCGATTAATTGGTAAGATGTAAAGCGAGCTGCTGCGGCAGCATAGGCAGTAGTAAGTGTGTATCCTCATCCAAGATTTCTATTAGTACCGAATCAGGAGTGCACTGAGCTGCTGACAAAAAATGAAAAACACTAATTTACAATGGAGAAAATTGAAACTTTCTGGCTTTCAGGAGTGATATTTCTGCAAGGTTCGCAGGAGAGCTTCTGCAATGTTTGGGAGATAGGAGACGAGGTACTGGCGGAAGTAAAGCTGTGAGGACGGGGCGTGAGTCGTTCTTGGGAAGTTCAGTTGGTAGAGCACTTGCCCACGAAAGGCAAAGGTCCCGAGTTTCAGTCTCTGTCCGCCACACAGTTTTAATCTGCTGGGAAGTTTCATAACAGCGCACACTACGCTGCAGAGTGAAAATCTCATAATGGAAAAATTAAGTAATAATTGTATTAATAATTATAATATTATTACTATATACATCCTTTCAAATCTAACAGTGTTATTCTACTTGTTACTCCGCCTGCTGGTGCTAGGTGGTCCCTGCTGGTGCTTCATTCTTTCACTATGAGGAACAGACCTCGATTGATATTCTTAATATAAAACTGGAGAAGTGGAGAGGGGTAGCTGGGAATGGGGGTGGCGAGGGGGGGGGGGGGGGGCGACAGCTCGGTTTCTATTTGTCCTTGGCTCGCCACCTCATTTAAGCCTTCCTGTTGCCCCTGGGAGCAGGGTGCGTCGGTAGCATGTGGAGGGGAGTGACCTGGAACTGCAAGTTTCTGACATTAATATATCATCGAAATGTGTAATTCCGATTTGCGATATTAAATATAGAAGGTAACCTACGAAACTTCTATAAATCCAACATAATGTTACATAATGTGTATGTAACCATTAAATTTGAAGTAAGTTCCTAATTTTCAGTGTCTTCATGTTGAATAGCTCTGACTTCCTTATTAAGTCTTATGCTGTGTCTCGAAGAAGAACACTAATGGGTCGTACTGAAAGTCGAAGAAACAGAAGGATACTGTTTCTGCATAAAAGTATTCGGAATGACGTGGACGTTGATAATGATAACTCTATTGTTTTAAAAGACAGTGTTCACCTACGAACTAAGAATCTGCATACGAATAAATTACAATTAAATTATTTACTTGATAAACGCAATAGGTCGAATTTTAATCACAGGCGATACTAGTATGTACCAGTCCAGAAGCCCGCATGTGGAAACACAAACTTTAACATAATCTGTATCAAACAGGAACAGAACGTTTGTACATGGAGGAACCACATAGAATATAACTTGGGTACTCGTATGTATCTACATCCAATCACTGAGAATCCACATCATCCCGTACATGAACATTAACTTATTCTCTCAATACGTTTACATACAGAATGAAGTACAAAACTTAAGTTGTTTCGTACGCGGTTCTGCCACGTGTATTGTAAACTTTATGTTCTTATTTGGTATAGATCATGTTAATATCTGTAAGTGAATGTACACTCCTGGAAATTGAAATAAGAACACCGTGAATTCATTGTCCCAGGAAGGGGAAACTTTATTGACACATTCCTGGGGTCAGATACATCACATGATCACACTGACAGAACCACAGGCACATAGACACAGGCAACAGAGCATGCACAATGTCGGCACTAGTACAGTGTATGTCCACCTCTCGCAGCAATGCAGGCTGCTATTCTCCCATGGAGACGATCGTAGAGATGCTGGATGTAGTCCTGTGGACCGGCTTGCCATGCCATTTCCACTTGGCGCCTCATTTGGACCAGCGTTCGTGCTGGACGTGCAGACCGCGTAAGACGACGCTTCATCCAGTCCCAAACATGCTCAATGGGGGACAGATCCGGAGATCTTGCTGGCCAGGGTAGTTGACTTACACCTTCTAGAGCACGTTGGGTGGCACGGGATACATGCGGACGTGCATTGTCCTGTTGGAACAGCAAGTTACCTTGCCGGTCTAGGAATGGTAGAACGATGGGTTCGATGACGGTTTGGATGTACCGTGCACTATTCAGTGTGCCCTCGACGATCACCAGAGGTGTACGGCCAGTGTAGGAGATCGCTGCCCACACCATGATGCCGGGTGTTGGCCCTGTGTGCCTCGGTCGTACGCAGTCCTGATTATGGCGCTCACCTGCACGGCGCCAAACACGCATACGACCATCATTGGCACCAAGGCAGAAGCGACTCTCATCGCTGAAGACGACACGTCTCCAATCGTCCCTCCATTCACGCCTGTCGCGACATCACTGGAGGCGAGCTGCACGATGTTGGGGAGTGAGCGGAAGACGGCCTAAAGGTGTGCGGGACCGTAGCCCAGCTTCATGGAGACGGTTGCGAATGGTCCTCGCCGATACCCCAGGAGCAACAGTGTCCCTAACTTGCTGGGAAGTGGCGGTGCGGTCCCCTACGGCACTGCATAGGATCCTACGGTCTTGGCGTGCATCCGTGTGTCGCTGCGGTCCGGTCCCAGGTCGACGGGCACGTGCACCTTCCGCCGACCACTGGCGACAACATCGATGTACTGTGGAGACCTCATGCCCCACGTGTTGAGCAATTCGGCGGTACGTCCACCCGGCCTCCCGCATGCCCACTATACGCCCTCGCTCAAAGTCCGTCAACTGCACATACGGTTCACGTCCACGCTGTCGCGGCATGCTACCAGTGTTAAAGACTGCGATGGAGCTCCGTATGCCACGGCAAACTGGCTGACACTGACGGCGGCGATGCACAAATGCTGCGCAGCTAGCGCCATTCGCCGGCCAACACCGCGGTTCCTGGTGTGTCCGCTGTGCCGTGCGTGTGAGCATTGCTTGTACAGCCCTCTCGCAGTGTCCGGAGCAAGTATGGTGGGTCTGACAAACCGGTGTCAATGTGTTCTTTTTTCCATTTCCAGAAGCGTATATGTGGGTTGGTGAAATGATTTGTATGTCACATCCGCTGTGACATGTTGCTTAGAGATAATCTGAATGTTGCTTAACAATGATTACGAAGTCGAAATTGACCAGTGGCAAATAAAATAAAAATCGTGCAGCCCATAACTGAGTACAGTTTTTTTTAGGAAAAATATGTGGGATCACAGATATGTAAAGAAGCTCAGTACACTAGAGGTCTGTATAGCTGTGGCTAGTTATAACTGCAACAAGAGAAGAAACTAGGGAATAACAAGTATCTTGAACAGAGGAGTAGTGACGAGGGAGTACCAAATCGATTAGCACTTGAAGTCACAGCGACAGGAGAAGAAACAGGCAAAGAGAAAAGAGAGGCAATGACCTTATTTCCAGATAAAAGTGAAGGAAAATCTGCCTACAAATGTAAGCTCCCAGATGAAACTGAAAGGAGTAAAAGATCCCTTAATCCTGGTATTATCTATTTCAGATATAGAATAACGAAATTACTTTTCTCTTTTTATTCGACGAAAACGCCTGCAGCTGTGAAGTGACATCGTCAATCAAAGTAGAGTGGAGTGTTATTGGAGTGTCGGGACATATCTGGGCAGACGCAGCCACTTCACAAAGGCAGCTTTGATGGGATGGCGTGGGGTAGGGAAAGGGGAAGGGGGGTGGAAGCAGTGCGGGCTCAGCGCAGTTGCCTGGCGTGGATCGCCCTGCGGCTGCCTTGTGTCAGCAAAGTGGAGGCTTTACTCACACCCTGCCGGCTGTGTGGATGCCAGCCAGGCAGTGTCGGAGGACCACGACTGCTGCGGGGCCTTGACTAGCATCCCGGACCGGACAATTTTAGAGACATAATCCCACTTAAAAAATGTCGCATCACCAAAAAGTAATCATGTAGTGTAATGCAATTTTGGGAACTCATTTGGCTAGGTAAATATTCGAGTGATGAACATTGCAAGAACACAGGAAAACATAAGCGTGAAATAAGCCATTGAAGAGGTGAAATTCTGCTAAATTAATAGTCGGTGTAGCCGCCAGTATGTTGAATGCAAGTGTGCAAACATGCATGCATTGTGTTGTACAGGTCCCAGATGTCAGTTTGTGGGATGGAGTTCCACGCCTATTGCATTTGGTCGGTCTATACAGTGACGGTTAATGCTGGTTGTGGATTATGCTAGAGTTGTCCGATGATGTTCCATGTGTGCTCGATTGGGGACAGTTACAGTCTCAGCAAGTACACCAAGGCCTTTCATCCATACATGTATTTTCTCATGATTAGAAACTTGTCTACATGAGCGGGTATACAGAGTAAAAGGCATATTACTATAAACAAAACTAGGTGTACTTTGCGTCTTCGGGTCGATTCCATAATGCCGTGTCTTGCAGGCGATGACATCTCGGTCGGTGAAAGATTCTAGTCCAGTGTTACCTAATCATGGTCACTCGTTCTCTACATAAGCGGGCAGTGCACGCCAGCGGAACCATTCCGCTGTGAGCTCTATCGGCAACAGCATTGAAGCACTATGCCGCGTCGACGTGTGTATCGTCACCGCCACCACCGCATGTCAGTCTACAAACATACAATCAGCCTGGAAAATGGCACTGCACAATCTGTTACTCTTATTGGACCTATGTTTTTCCGTGGATGTCGAATTGATTTTTCACTCGATGTTGCAACTGGAGCAGCTAGCAGTGGGTGACAGCACGTACAGCTTGTTGGATTACAACAACGGTATGTGGCCAAGTGTGACCCTCTTGGGAGAAACCCCCTGGAATGCTGTTCATAAGTGGCAATGCAACAGTTCGACTCACCAGACTGACGTACAGTTACGTGGGATAACCATGAGAGCGCTTGTGCTGTCACACGTAATCGCACACCAGACCCAGATATAGGTCCATCTACATCTACATGACTACTCTGCAATTCACATTTAAGTGCTTGGCAGAGGGTTCATCGAACCACAATCATACTATCTCTCTACTATTCCACTCCCTAACAGCGAGCGGGAAAAACGAACACCTAAACCTTTCTGTTCGAGCTCTGATTTCTCTTATTTTATTTTGATGATCATTCCTACCTATGTAGGTTGGGCTCAACAAAATATTTTTCGCATTATGAAGAGAAAGTTGGTGACTGAAATTTCGTAAAAAGGTCTCGCCGCGACGAAAAACGTCTTTGCTGTAATGACTTCCATCCCAATTCGCGTATCATATCTGCCACGCTCTCTCCCCTATTACGTGATAATACAAAACGAGCTGCACTTTTTGCACCCTTTCGATGCCCTCCGTCAATCCCACCTGGTAAGGATCCCACACCGCGCAGCAAAATTCTAACAGAGGACGAACGAGTGTAGTGTAAGCTGTCTGTTTAGTGGACTTGTTGCATCTTCTAAGTGTCCTGCCAATGAAACGCAACCTTTGGCTCGCCTTCCCCACAATATTATCTATGTGGTCTTTCCAACTGAATTTGTTCGTAATTTTAACACCCAGGTACTTAGTTGAATTGACAGCCATGAGAATTGTACTATTTATCGACTAATCGAATTCCAACGGATTTCTTTTGGAACTCATGTGGATCACCCCACACATTTCGTTATTTAGCGTCAACTGCCACCTGCCACACCATACAGCAATCTTTTCTAAATCGCTTTGCAACTGATACTGGTCTTCAGATGACCTTACTAAACAGTAAATTACAGCATCATCTGCGGACAACATAAGAGAACTGTTCAGGTTGTCACCCAGGTCATTTATATAGATCAGGAACAGCAGAGGTCCCAGGACGCTTCCCTGGGGAACACCTGCTATCACTTCAGTTTTACTCGATGATTTGCCGTCTATTACTACGAACTGCGACCTTCCTGACAGGAAATCATGAATCCAGTCGCACAACTGAGACGATACCCCATAGGCCCACAGCTTGATTAGAAGTCGCTTGTGAGGAACGGTGTCAAAAGCTTACCGGAAATCTAGAAATACGGAATCAACTTGAGATCCCCTGTCGATAGCGGCCATTCCTTATTGCGAATAAAGAGCTAGCTGTGTTGCACAAGAACGATGTTTTCTGAAACCATGCTGATTACGTATCAATAAATAGTTCCCTTCGAGGTGATTCATAATGTTTGAATACAGTATATGCTCCAAAACCCTACTGCAAACCGACGTCAATGATATAGGTCTGTAGTTAGATGGATTACTCCTACTACCCTTCTTAAACACTGGTGCGACCTGCGCAATTTTCCAATCAGTAGGTACAGATCTATCGGTGAGCGAGCGGTTGTATATGAGTGCTAAGTAGAGAGCTTAGTGTATCTAGAACACGTCAGTTGCAGGTCCTCAACTCGCCTCCTTCTAACTAAAATACGGCTGTCACTGGAACCGAGGGAGAATCAGATTTCACTATAATAAACATCAGACCTCACCCAGTCCTCCAGTGAGCTGTCCCTTGATACCACAGAAGTCGCAATGGCGGTGGTTTGGGGTCAGTGTAATGCACGATACAGGGCATCTGGCTCGGAGCTGTCATTGAAGTATCCTATTTGTAACGGTTAGTTGTGTGACTGTGGTGACTGGTGCTGTTGCAGATGCAGTGCCATGCACCAGAGCCACACGTCGAACACGATTGCCTTCCCCCTCGGTAGCGCCCGTGGTCATCCGAAGTCCGGTCTTCTAGCGACCGTACATTCTCTTGACTACTGCTGCCAGCAGTCACGTACAGTGTCTACATTGCTTCTGCGATATCGCAGAAGAAGCATCCAACTCCTAGTAGCCCTATTACACGACTTCTTTCAAATTCGATGAGATGTTTGTTGATAATGGCGATTTTATTGCCTTAAAGGCATTCTCGACTGACATAAAATTACCACGCCCAATCTTAAAGGTAACTAATGCTGACGACTGTTATACCGTGTATTTAAAGCAAACTTGATTTGCGTCCCCATAGTGGCGCTAATAGCACCACTGTTATGCGACTCGCGCAAAATTTTAATAGACATCATCTTTCAGATGTAGAAACACGCCTGCCAACTATCATTTATGTCGCAAAACCCCTTCTTGGTGTTACGAGTTTTTCCGGCAGTGTATGTAGTGACAATTTTGAGGACATTTGCCCATCCTTTAGGCACCATTCTAAAGGGTGTGGCAGAACTTGTGCTCAGAGCGGACGGAGCAGCGGGGTCACTGTCGCAGTGATGACAGCTGGAGATGGCACGACTGACTGGTCTTAACAACCGATACTCGTAGTCCACACGGTTGATTTGTTTCTCGTTCAGGCGGTCTTTTCAAATCGAAAGAAACTGCTGCGACCACGTCAGCTATTTACACGTTTCCATTCAATGTGAGTCAGCCAACTGACAGAAGTCTGTGACAGTTATGGAAGGTATATGAATGTTTTGACTAGAGATGCCTCGTTAGATTGACGAAACTGCCGAACATACGCACGAGAAACGATTTTCTGAACAGAGGGCTGGAGGTGAACAGAATAAAGCACATAGTAAACATTAAATATTGTATTTATTATTGATAGAGCCTTCAGATAATTTATGGCACCTGTAATTCTTTGTTTCAGTCGTTGCATGTTACAAACTTCAGGCTACAGCAAATGCATGATTCCGCTTTTACCATATCGACGCTCAGTTTATTTCTAGCGTCAGACCATAAATGATTCATGCGGCAGAAGACTCTTTCCAAGTAGGCCTTGCTGCAAGAAGTCACCATTATCCTTCTGATATATTTTTGTATGTTATGCGTTACTAGTCCGTTTAAAAATGTTTTCGAGAAAAACGAGTTTTTCTACGTAGAAGCCTGACTTTGTAATTGTTTGATAGTTATATTTAGTATACGTATCTCTTCGTATGAGTTCATACGAAGAGACCCGTATACTAAATAAAACTAAACTGTGATATGAACGGATTTCCATAACTACCGACCCAGTGATACTTCGGTACCGAACACGGGGCTGAACTACCGAACAATTCGGTAAAAAATCGAACACCCGGAAACTCAGTTTTTGACTCAGTCTCCTCGTTAGGGTGACATCATTTGCATATTCTGCCAGCCTTTTCGGTTATACATGAACCGTGACTAGTATCAGCATCTTTTTGAGAGACAAACAACGTGTCTCATTTCAATAAGAGGCGAATAAACATGAAGTAATCTAAAAATTTATTTATTTATTCACCCAAAAACGGATTTCTCGTATTTTTGCATTAAATATGGTTTTCTTTGTTTCCATGTTTAATAACTGGTGTAATTATAAAATTTAAATATATTACAGCTCTCTCTCTTTCCGCTGACTTGCATCCAGCTGCTGAAAGCATATAGGTTACAACTTTTTTTTATATATGTTTCGTGACTTTATTACTCGCTTTTTAAGCAAATACCATGACTTGTCCGAAGTAATTTTTTGCGAGAAATGTCTATCATCATTATTTAATTTCATTTGAATTTCTTTAGTTGGTTGTTGTTATTGTTGTGGTCTTCAGTCCTGAGACTGGTTTGATGCAGCTCTCCATGCTACTCTATCTTGTGCAAGCTTCTTCATCTCCCAGTACCTACTGCAACCTACATCCTTCTGAATCTGCTTAGTGAAGACATCTCTTGGTCTCCCTCTACGATTTTTACCCACCACGCTGCCCTCCAATACTAAATTGGTGATCCCTTAATGCCTCAGAACATGACCTACCAACCGATCCCTTCTTCTGGTCAAGTTGTGCCACAAAGTTCTCTTCTCCCCAATCCTGTTCAATACTTCCTCATTAGTTATGTGATCTACCCATCTAATCTAACCCTTAGTTGGTATATTTTGATAATATGAGTCCTCCCTGTTATCGAATCCTATTTATTGTGAGCATCACTTTTTTATCCAGTAATACGATTCCTGCAGTTCCCATACAACTCGCGTTTCGTTCCAGAAAGGAAGTTCGCTATTAAGCAAACGCTTGTTGATAAACATCGACGAAAATGTTTTATTTATTATGAAAAAAATTCCGGAACAGCGGTAACAATGACAATAGGTGCTAATAAAAAGTTCACTCAACAATAATGATTTAGCAGTGGGAAAATGTGCCGTACTGTGTCGATTGTTTTCATTCGGCTGCTCACACAAACTAGTTTCACTCGAAAGAAATGAATGAATAATATTTCTACTGATACGTAAACCCGTCAGCCTGCGTGTGCAAGTGGTCAACGAGGCAGATTCTCATATGGGGGACAAGGGTTCGCTTCCTGGAACTGTCGGGGATATTTCCTTGGTGAGAGGAACAGACCAGAGTGCACTCAATCTCATGATGCCAATTGAGGAGCTACTTCAGGGAGAGGCGGAGCCACTAAGGTCGGAACATCAGCAACGGCCAGGAGCACGGTGTGCCAGCCCACGCCCTTCCATACCGCATCCGATGATGAACGACTCAGGATGAGACGGTAGTCGGCCGTTTATCGCGTGGTCTCCAAGGCTTGATTGCCAGATTCCCTTTTTTCCCTTTCATTATAGGTAAAACTACAATCGACTCTTTTCATTCGGTTACTTTCACAGAGTGGTTTCAGTCAAAAGAATGAATTAATAGTTCAATCTATACGTAAAACTACAACAGAATGATCCACTGTTCTGCAACAACGGACTGAATCGGTTGTTTTCGTTCCATTGTTCCCATCAACCAGAGGCGGTTACTACGAGGACAAAATCCGCATTTAATGCACAAGAATTCTCATTATTAGTTGGCAGAAAGAAAGAGCAGTTTCCCTTCTTCTCTGAGAAATGAATGGCAAGCATGTAATTAAAAGGAGTAATGCAATTTCTCGATTAAGTTGGCACAGCGTTGCCATTCAAGCTGGTGTTCAATAATAAAATAAGCTCGTCTGCCTTAATGATTAGGAAGGAGAACGCGGTGATCGCGGTTCATGCCGTATTGAGTTAGGTGCTGCATAGTGGCAGATAAATTACAAATGAAATCGCAGTGCAGGCAGGGCAAGGGGGAGGATTCCCGACTTCACTTAGACGAGTAGTTGGTAAACACATTAGCTAAGGGAGGCGCGATACCTTGTGTAAAAAAATAGAAGCGGTAATTGTACTGCTCCTACTCTAGGCAGTAGAAGGAAAAACAGGGTGGCGCTGATTTTGTGGCAGAAGTGTAACAAACAGAGCGAGGCCAAAGAATAACTGCTCAGAGTCAAGACCACAGTTTCTCGCAGACTCTAGGGCAGAGCGCCAGAACGAGCAGTGCTGCACCTCTCCACTCCATAGCGGAAGTAACCACGCAGTCAAGTTTGTTGTTAGTGTCTGCACTCGAACTTGCTGCATGGGTGAAGAGGAACGCTCGCAAGTGTACTGCAGAAGTATCAGAGGTCTATTGACAATAAAGGTATTTCTTGCGTTTGCTGGAAATGCTGTGACAACTCTGAACACCTTTTATATTCTATCTAAGTGACTGAAAGAAAGTCTACGGTCAGCTGTGCGGAAATGCCCATATCAGGTAATATCAGTTGGAGGCAACGTTAACTTACCGTGTACAGAATGGGACATCTATGGATTCGTTGCAGGAGAGATTCAGACAGACAATTTTTCGAAGTTCTTTTGAACACGTTTTTCGAAAACCCACACGCAATGGAAATATTTTAGACCTCGTAGCGGCATACAGGCCTGATCTAATGGACAGTGCCACTATAGAGAGACGGATTAGTGACCATGGTGTCATCATAGCGACTTTACTCTCTGAAGTTAACAAATCAGTCAAGAAATCTAGGGGAGTATCTCTACTATAAATAGCAGATAGACAGTTGTTAGCATCCCACGCAGGCGATGAATGTACATTTAGTTGCAGTAAAATTTAAACGGACTGTAAATCATACTCTGGAGAAGTACGTGCCGATAAAGTTGATTAAGGACGGAAAAGACTTCGAAAATAGCTGAGGAAGCCAAGGCCGTAGCACTCTCGGTTCAAAAGAGAAGTGGCCGTGCGGTTGTAGGCGCTTCGGTCCGGAACCGCGCTGCTGCCACGGTCACCGATTCGAATCCTGCCTTGGATGTGTGTGATGTCCTTACGTTATACTTGGAAGGAGAGACAGCATAGGTCGTATTTTTTTGTTTTATTAACCGCAGAATCGATTTTCGGTCACTTAGTGACCATCCTCAGTGCTGTAATATACAGTTTACATTGGTAGGCATTGGTGTCAACAAGCGTAGAGCGATCACATAACTGATAAGAGTTTATGTGATCGTTCTAAGCTTGTTGACACCAGTGCCTACCAATTTAAATTGTATATTACAGCACTGAGGATGCTCACTAAGTGACCGAAAATCGATTCTGCGGTTAATAAAACAAAAAAATACGACCTATGCTGTCTCTCCTTCCAAGTATATCCATTATCTGGTCGTAGTGCACAGGACACTCCATGGAGTCGCCAATCAATGATTCCTTAGGTTAGTTACGTTTAAGTAGTTCTAAGTCCAGGGGACTAATGACCTCAAATGTTAAGTCCCATAGTGCTTAGAGCCTTTAGAATCATTTCAAAAGAGAACGCGCAAATGATGACAGGCAAAAGTGAATTGAAATTCGCGCATTTGTAAAAGGATCGATGGGCCAAGCTTACAACTACCACCGTCACACCTTAACAATAGATCTTGCCGAGAACCCGAGAAAATTCTAGCCCTACGTGCAATTGCTGAGTGGGTCTAAAGTCCCTTGTTGAGCAGTCTGGGTTGTCAGTTGAAGATAGAAAACTAAAAACCGAAGTTTTAAATTTCACATTTATGAAATTGTTCGCTCATGAGAATCGTACTAACATATCGTAGTTTGACCACCCCACAAGCTCCCGCATGGATGACATAGTTACAAGCTTCGCTGGTCTATGGAACAACTCAAAGATTTGCAGGCAAATAAGTTACCATGTCCTGATAGAATTCCAATTCGGTTTTGAAAAGGGTACACTGCAGCATTTGCCCCTACATTAGCTTGCATTTACCCCAAACGTATCGCCCAGAGCAAAGTCCCAAGCGGCTGGAAAAAAGCGCAAGTGACTCCCGTATGTAAAAGGGTAAAAGAACGGACCCGCAGAATTATAGACGAATATGACGTAGTTAACAGTGCTTTGTTGCAGAATCCTTGAACATATTCTCAGTTCGAATACAACAAATTTTCATGAGAGGGAAAAGCATCTATCAACTTATCAGCACTGTTTTAGAATGCATCACTCGTGCCAAACTCAGCTTGCCATTTTTTCACATGAGATCCTGCAAACCATGGATGAAGAGCAACAGGCAGACTCCACTTCCCTAGATCTCTGTAAAGTGTTTGACACGGTGCCACACTGCCGACTGTTAACGGAGGTACAAGAATACGTAATAGGTTCCTTGGTATCTAAGCGGCCCGAAGACTTCTTGAGTAACTACCCAGTATGTTGTCCTCGACGCCGAGTACTCATCAGAGACAAGGGTACAGTCAGGAGTGCCCCAGCGAAGTGTGACAGAACCCCTGTTGTTCTCTATATAAATAAACAATATGGCGGCTGAGTAGGCAGCAATCTGCGGTTGATTGCTGATGACGCTGTGGTGTACGGTAAGGTGTCTAAGTTGAGTCACTGTATGAGGATACGAGACGACTTAGACAAAATTACTAGTTGGTGTGATGAATGGCAATTAGCTATAAAAGTGGAAACATGTAAGTTAATGAGGATGAATGGGAAGTTGAAAGTTGTAATGTTCACCTACAGTATTACTAGTGTCCTACTTGATACATTCAAGTATTTAAATACCAGAGCGTAACGTTGCAAGGCGATACGAAATGGAACTAGCATGTGATAACTGTGGTAGGGAATGAGAATGGTCGATTTCGGTTCAAATGGTGCAAATGGCTCTGAGTACTATGGGACTTCACATCTGTGGTCATCAGTCCCCTAGAACTTAGAACTACTTAAACCTAACTAACCAAAGACATCACACACATCCATGCCCGAGGCAGGATTCGAACCTGCGACCGTAGCAGTCGCGCGGTTCCGGGTCGACTTCGGTTGATTGGAAGAATTTTAAGAAAGAATCGTTCCCTGTCAAAAAAGACCGCATATAGGACGGGCGCGATGTGTAGAAAACTGTAAGTTAATGCAGATGAATAATGTTCGAATACAGTATTATCAGTGTGCTGCTTTATAAGTCACGTCAGTTAAATATCTAGGTGTAACTGCCAAGCAATATGAAATGAAATGAGCAAGTAAGGGTTGTAGTAGGTAAGATGTATGGTCGACTTTAGTTTATTGGGAGAATTTGGGGAAGTTAGGGTCATCTGTAAAGGAGACCGCATAAAGGAAGCTGGTGCGACTCATTATAGAGTACTGTTCAAGTGTTTGGGATCCGCATCAAATCTGATTGAAGGAAGGCAAGGAATCCACAGTCGGGCTCCTAGATTTGTTACCGCTAGATTCGAACAACATGCTAGTATTACGGAAACGCTTCGGGAACTCAGATGGGACTCAGTGGAGAGAAGGCGACGTCGAGGAGCACTACTTAGCAAATTTAGAGAACGGGCGTCGAGGCTGACTGCAGAACGAATCTACCGCCGTACATTTCGCCTAAGGACTCTGAGTGTGGAACAGAAAAGGAAATGGCTAGTTGACGGAGAAAAATCGTAACACCAACAAGGATTGGTGCGACAGAAACGAAGGTCGGCAGGCGTCTTTCTGTACCTGGAAGATGATGTCTACTGAGATTTCGTGCCATTCATAAGAGTGGCACCAGTAGCGTCTCTACGATGATGTAAATCAGGTTCGCTTCAAATACACGCTGTATCGGTCGCCAGCGTTGGTTACCTTCGAGACTGGACGTTGTAAGTTGATGTTAGTCAAGAATTCCTTTAAGGCGATAAAGTCGCCATTATCAACAAACATCTCACTGACTTTGAACGAGGTCGTGTAATAGGGATTTTCCATTTGCTATATTGCAGAAAGACTTGGTGGCCTATGTAGTCAACGGACATAATCGCAGGCAGCCGTGGTCAAGATAATGTACGGTCGCAAGGAGACCGTGCTCCGGATGGCCACATGGCACTACCGGCAGCGAAGAGTGTCGTGTTCCATGTATGGGTCTGCCGCATCGTGCTGCATCTGCAGCAGCAATTTGAGCAGCAGTTGGCTGCACACTGGTACAAAGAAATGTTACAAATCGGTTACTTCAACGACAATTCCGAGCCAGACGCCCTGAAGCGTGCATTACACTGACCCCAAACAACCACCACTTCAGAGGTATCAAGCGAGAGCTCATTCGAGGGAAGAGTGGAGGTCCGTCATGTTTTCTGATGAAAACTGCTTCTGCTCAATAGAGGAGATGTGATTCACGGTATCGAAGCTGCTCATATTTACTGGAATTTTTTTCTTCTTTTGATGTAGGGAACATCTCCTCAAGGTTGGTAAAGAGAATTTATTTACAACCTATAGTTTACACGATACCAAATGAGATTGACCACATTTACAAGATGCAAAATTATTTGGAGAAATTGAAGCTGATATTGATCTATTTTACTGGTGTCCGAGATTAAGATTCCTAGAAGGTTATTGAGGTGAAAACGAACAAATCAGGGAAATAACAGCCCGGTTTTTAAATTATAGCTAACAGAACAATCGTGAATCACACATCTGTATCAGACTACATGAAGAACTATGTCAGACGCAGATCAGAGGATATAGAACCGGACTGGAATAATAAAAAGGAAATTTTGAGACCGCTAAGGAAACGTTTGGGACTCAGAGACGACGAAAACCTAACCTGTTGAAATTATGGTATGATGAACTCAAGCAAGTTGTAATGGGGAAGAACTACATCCTACATGTTTTAAGGGGAAAATGTGGGAAGCATGGTAAAACATTAAAAGGAGAGAGCTGTTGTTTACAGACATACTAGTAGAGTAAATTCGTTTAGATGTCTCGAGATAGATATATCAATATATGAAACTAATTCGAATGTAGTTCAGAATAAACAAAAATACAACGCAATAAAAGGTTATATAAGTTGGTATGTTGGCATAACTGTGAGGACAAAAGAAATAATACGAACTGCACAATGTGGTGGTCAATCCTGCTCTTACATATGGCAATGAAAACTTCCTTCTAACAAAAGGAGAGCAGGACAGTGGGCGGAATGAAAACATAAGGCACCAACTAGACGTTAAAACGATACTGACAGAAGGGATTAGGAACTATCACGGGAATAAAATGATATGGCGACATTAAAAGGATGTCATCTGAGCGCCTGCGGTGTCAAGCACTATTTTTAATCGAACTGGAATATGCCACATAGGACGGCCGACGTAGAAACGAAACAACACTTCCATCAATTTTGTCTGGTTCCGGCAAACACAAAATGTACAAATGTGTGTGAAATGTTATGGGACTTAACTGCTAAGGTCATCAGTCCCTAAGCTTACACACTACGTAACCTAAATGATCCTTAGGACAAACACACACACACCCATGCCCGAGGGAGGACTCGAACCTCCGCCGGGACCAGCCGCACAGTCCATGACTGCAGGGCCTCAGACCGCTCGGCTAATCCCGCACGGCCGGCCAACACACACTCGTTGGAATTGAAGAAGAAGAAGAAGAACGAAAGCAATAAGAGAAGGAGGAGATGTAGAAGATCTCTCTATAGTGTCAGTAAGGGGGCCGGGGTCTGGAAGCCATCAGCTACATGCCACGGACGCTTGCTAAGCAAAAAATTTACGTCCTTGGAGCGACTGGGATCATTCACACGGGAGGAGAACGAAACAAAATGATTGGCTTTTTTCTCTTAGGAGAGCGAGGTGCACTGTATCCTGTAACCATACGCAAATTTTATTTCTGCAGGACTTTTCCAATAGGGCCCCTTAACAAAAGCATCTACAGCCATCGCCTCCGCTTCTTGGTGGAGCACTTCTGTTTCTCTCTTTATCGGTGCCAAGAAGATAAGTGCGAACTGAAACCGATGCACGAATGTCTCAATGTCTCTTCCCAACCGCTGACGAAGAGTACACAGTTGTCTCTGCACAAAGTCACACCCTTCTCGTCAGTATACCGGTCAGATAGTCGTTTCTCCAGACTCCAAAATTGCTGTATTGCTCAGTGACTCTGTAGTCAACAAACGAGCTTGCGTCTCCATTCAGATTTAGACATGCAATTTTTAACTGAAACATACGTATGTATAAATGTTCCACATCTCCCCCTAAAGCACTAGGGCGAGTTCACCAAACTTGGTACACATATCACTTATTGTCTGCAAAGAATTGCTTTTTTGTGGAGGAGGGGTGGAGGGGTGGTAAGAACCACATAGCATAAAAGGGGAGGGGGTTGGGGTGTAAAAACAATTGAACCCACGACGCCTTTATATCCATACATTATTCATCCAGTATTTGAAAATGGGTGCACTTAATGACTTGCAACAAGGGTTACACGTAATTTCATACCTTTGCCAAACATTTTTTCGTTGACACTCGCCACAAAATGATGAAAGGAAATAACTTAATCGCTTACTACATTTTCGCTGTTCGTCCAGTGAAACTGCTGCACGAAACACTACATTTTAATTTATTATTACTTTACTACTACCTGTAATCGTGACACGTTTTGCAGACAGTGTTTACATATACCGTTGAATGTACCAGTAGACTTGTATCACTGTACGACTTATAGTTCAGGAGACTTGACGTCATATACATTGAGACGCTTGAAAACCTGCCGCATCATGCATGACTTTTAAATTTATTACTTCTTGACTACTAACCGCGTTCACATCATATTTTGCAGACTATAGCCACGTATCTCACTTAATGTGACTGCAAAATTTTATCACTGAACATTCCGCAGTTCAAGAGGTACGACGCAGAACCATTGAGCTGCGTGAAAACGAAACTGCAGGGCGAGATTCGCTAGAAATACAGATGAAAGATGTGCACAACTACGTGTGAAACACGTTAAATATATCTGAAATACGTTTGACATTTGCGTACGTGTACAAAGCAACGGGTAAAAATTTCATCCTAAACCTCTGGAACGATTTCAGTCAAATTTGGTACACATTTCGATCAGCAAAAAGAAATACTGAGGAGGTACGAATTGCCAACGTCCTAGTGGAAAGAGGGTGATAACATGGGGAGAGAAGGGGGAGAAGGACAGACAGAGAGGAGAAGCGATGGTTAGGGATAGGAGGAGGAGAAGATGGGCAGAGAGAGGGGAAGGGGGAAATGGGCAGGGAGGAGAGAAATGCTGCGTCCCCCGAACATGACACAGCCAGGGCAAAAGCATCACACTTGCCAAGATGCGAGCTGATGCCACTGCCATAGAGATTCGCCACTTGCGCGAGTTCTACTAGCGCCACGGGCGCCTATGAGGATGAAGATGCGGACTTCACCTCGGCCAAGTGCCGGCCGAGTACAATCCGCCAATGACTGTACGACAACGGGCAGAATCGTACTCGTAAGACAGAAGAGCAGTTCTCGCACAGGTGGTTATAAATCATCGTGCAGAACTGCCTTAGACAGGCGAACGTCGTTTAGTAAACTCTTATAAGTGAACAGACAGTTGCTGTAAATTCCATTTGCTATACTGTGAAGTTTTCCTACCATTATTTGCACTTAGCCATTGAGGGCCTTTTATTTGTGTTATATTAAATGCCGTGTTGCAGACTGCATTATTCGACAAGTCACAAAGTAAGTAAACCTTTTTAACTCGATTGTGTGACTTTGTTACTAATTTGTTGGAATGTTGAAAGACTTTCGTTCTCCTATCCTCTTACCTGACCCTGGGGCACAGCTGTGGAATAGTGTCAGGGATAAAATGTCTTAGCGGTGTACTGCAACAGCAGCCATTTCACGACTCACAAACTCGGCCTACTGTAAAAACAGTGGCAACCCTTCCTCCATAGCAGCAGCGACGAGGCCTTTATAGAAACTGGAGACAAGGGTCTAAAAATAGGAGAAGGTGAACAGAGAATGGGGAGGAGATGAACAGAGGCGTAGAGGTGGAGTATTGAACAGAGAGACGGACAGGAGCGCTTCGCCAGAAAGAGGTGTAGGGGGAGGTACACAGGGAGTGGGCAGCAGGAGAAGGAAAGAGAGACCAAGGAGGAGGAGATAGACATAAAGAGGAGGGAGCAGGAGATGAATAGCGAGTAGGGGAGGAGGAAACGGACAGGGAGTGGTTGGAGGATGAGATTGACAGAATGAGATTGACAGAGGGTGGAGAAGAACAGGGTAGGATAAAAAAGGAGAGTGGGAGAAGATTGATAGAGAGAGCGGAAAGAGGAGGTGGAAGACAATGAATTGTAGAGTAAATGGGCAGAGGGATAGAGGATATGGCCAGGTGGAGGAGACAGGCACAGAGAAGAGGAACGATGATACAGATTAATAGAAAATGGCTGTAATACGTACCCTGACAAAGTCAGGTACTAAGCCGATAGTTTACATAACTAGAGATTGGCAGCTATTCTATTACGCTTCTCTAAGGCACATCCCATTTTACTTTATTTCTGAGCATTAATTTTCGCTATAACTTACTGAGTTATGCCAGTCTAAAGGAGAGACTTACTACTGAAATTTCGGGAGAGCACGTTTTAGGAGAAATCGGACAACATATTACTTCCCCCCCACACACGTCTTGCGTATTGACCAAGAGAAGAAAATTCGAGTTATTAAGCTAATGCTGAGGCGTACTGATAATTCTCCTTCCCATGTACAATTCGCGAGTAGAACAGGGTTGGAGGGATCAGATAGTGGTACCGAAAGTACCCTCCGCCACACACCATTAGGTGGCTTGCGGAGTATGATATAGATTTAGATGTAGGACTTGTTCACTCAGCAAGCGGCAACGCATTCTTGTTTGAGACGTCTGCGTGTATTTTTGAACTATTGTTATTGACGTTAGTATCGTGCCATTTCTGATTGGAACAACTCTTTCCTTCTCTTTCAGTTTGCATCTAAATTGAGCATTTGCATTTCCATTTTCAGATGTTCTGGCTTTCCTACCACGTTCAGACTAGTAATGTTACCCTTTCGTTGGTTATTCAGTGTGTTTCTCATTGTCACCCCACACCTGGCAATCGCCTTGCGGAGATCTGAATGTAGCACTAATTCGCAGTCTTTTTGCGAACGGGGTGATTATTATGACCTTTTTTCAAGTACAGGCCATATAACCTCTGGATACACATTATGTGTTCTGCTGAAAATTAAATGACACTGCGTATTATCAGAATCGTGAATTACGCTTGAACCCGAAGTACCATATATACGCCGGCCGGAGTGGCCGAGCGGTTCTAAGCGCCTCAGTCCGGAACCGCGTGACCGCTACGGTCGCAGGTTAGAATCCTGCTTCGGACATGGATGAGTGTAATGTCCTTAGGTTAGTTACGTTTAAGTAGTTGCTCAGAGCCATTTGAACCACTTCAACTATACAGTCCATAACGACAATGAGAGAGCTTTTATCCTATGTGAATGGCTCTCCACTTGTTATGTCAGTGTAAAATTGTTGTGTATTTTAATTACTAAAAGATTCGTACTTGATGCAAATCATAAAAATTACGTTAATTAGACATATAGTTTTTAGTGTCAATTTGACAAGAATTTAAGTACGTTGTTCCAAAGAAAGGAACTAATCGAGACTCATAAACCACGACAGTGACTGTAAGAACTCATTGTGGTGACAAACGTTACAAATACTGAGTTGCAAATGTGGGTGGTGGGAGGTGGACGGGGTACCTGGTTCGGTTTGGGTGGAGGTCAGCCTCGATGATAGAGCATTTGTGGTGAGACGAGCTGCTCTGAGGGTCTTAACTTTCGGAGGCACTTGGTGTAAACTTTTAAAGAGAGCGCTAGGAGATGTTCTAGGTTCTATAGTTTATAAAGTGGTGGGAGTTAATGTAATTAGGCAGTGATTCGGTTCCTTCGATGGGGCTTCGGAGAATTTAACTTTAGTGGGTCAATTAATGCCGACTGGTCCTATACTCTCCACTGCGCGCCTGTGTGTGACGGTAATACAGAATTTATTCAGCTTTGATTTTCATGTGTGTAGACTAGCGTAATTTGAAATCAGTTCTAAGTCATTCCAATTTAACTATATTTCCATGGGGTTTTCGATAAATAATTGTTTCGGGAAGGGAATTCGATGGGCACGGAAACCTCTATTGATACATCTGAGACAGAAACTTTAAGCAGTAATTCATGCATCTTGTTCCACTGCCAGGTGGTAATTCGTCGACTGTAATATATAAGATGTAGCTAAATGAAAACGTGACAGATGAAAAACAATAAACTGCTTAGTATTTCAAATTACCATAACTCTCAATACATTTATGCCACTGCGAAACAAGACGATCAATGTCTGCGGTTACCTATGAAGCCATGGTTTTAACCAGGCGTGCACCTCTTCGTCCGAAGCAAATCGACGCCCATTAAAGTCTTTCTTCAGGGCTCCAACAATGTGGAAATCGCAAGGGATGAGATTGGAGAGAGGATGTGTAAGGGCCTATCATCCAAACTTCAGGAACGTAGAGTCCGCAGCTCGTGGTTGTGTTCGCTAGCGTTGCTGCTTCTGGATCACGGGGTCCGGGGATCGATTCCCGGCCGGGTTGGGGATTTTCTCTGCCCGAGGACTGGGTGTTTGTGTTGTCCTCATCATTTCATCATCTTCATCATCATGTGTGACAGTGGCGAAATAGGGCTGTATAAAAATTGGGACTACGTATGGGCGCTGATGACCGCGCAGTTGAGCGCCCCAACAAACCAAACATCATCGTCTGCAGCAGCGTAGTTGAAACAACCTTATCAAAACGTTGGTGATCATTATACTGAAATAAAATTATGCCATTTGTCAGTATTACTGAACGTTTACACTTGATCGCGCGGTTCAATTTTTGCAAACTGTCCACATACTACGGTGCGTTAATTGTGGCACCGAGTACCAGAAAGCTGATCGACAACTGGAGCTTGTAGTCAAAGAAGAATGTCATCATGACTTTCCCGGAGCTGGCGTGACTGTTGTTTCTACTATGGTGTAGAAGTTTTGTTCACACATCCTCTATATAGTCCCAATCTCCTCTCACACGACTTCTATATTTTTTGAGCTTTTAACAAAGGCAACCATCGCCGTCGATTTGCTCCGAACGAAGAGTGCACAGCTGGATACAAGCTGGGTATCATAGACAACGGTAAACATTTTTACTTGAAGGCATTAACGTTCTTGTCTCACAGTGGTATAAATATGTAACAACTTTGGCCATTACTTTCGGAAAAAAGAAAAAAGGGTTTTCCTTTCCTTAGCGTTTTACACTCTGTTAGTTCAAAACCCCAGATAAGACCAATATTATCACAACAGGATATCGGAGACAACACAAAAATTTGGGTTTACCAGTTCAATGTACAGGCTGGACTTTTTATATCGCAGAGACAATGTTCCACGCGCGTTAATCTCCGCATAGTGTTTGACGAACGAAGGTCACCTCATCTTTGCAGAGGCACACTCGCAAATGGACGGTCTCACTAAATTACTAGTTGAGTACCCGCCATTGCCATGGTACGTATTTAATCCAATTGGTCCATCTGCTCCTCCCCGTCTCTCTGTCCATGTCCTCCTTCCCCCTCTGCCCATCTTCTCCTCACGCCGTCTAATTCCACCTCTTCTTCCCCACCTCTTTTTTCATCTCGTCCCCCCCCCCCTCTAACTGTCCATTTCCTCCTATCCCCCCCTCTCTCTCTCCTTTTTACCCATTGCCTCTCCCTGTCAATCTCCTCCTACTCCCTACCTCTGCACCTCTCCTCCTTCCCCCTCTATGCTTGTGCATATCCTCCCAACCCCTTTTCTCTCTACGTTATCACCTCGACCCCAATAGGAGGCTGTTGGTTCTTATAACCACAATATTTCATTTCAGATCATAACTAACGTGTGTACCAAATTCATTCCAGAGTTTAAGGATAAGTTTTTTACCTGTGGTTCTGCCCTCATATGCTCATGTCAAATAATTTTTCGTATATTTAACGTACACTGCCAGAAAAAATTAGTACGCTTGGAAATACGACATCGATTTTGCTCCGATTACTCGTATGCATCCTGGAAGACCTTAGATGTACTGACAGTGGTTTCAACGTCGTACACCAATGGAGAGCGTCGTGGAATAGCTACCAGAGCGTCACCTGTGTCTCCCCTTTAATGAGGAATGCTCACAAGTGCAGAAGTGTGAAGCAAGCAGACTAGCCTGAAACTAACAGGCAGTCTTGCTTCCTACAGCCAACTGTGC
Organism: Schistocerca gregaria; assembly: GCF_023897955.1. Classification (NCBI taxonomy): domain Eukaryota; kingdom Metazoa; phylum Arthropoda; class Insecta; order Orthoptera; family Acrididae; genus Schistocerca; species Schistocerca gregaria. The sequence goes on along the minus strand of NC_064921.1, from coordinate 718,474,553 downwards.
GAGTTTGGAAGGGGTCAACTGTAGCTTTCCGAGTGGCGGGATGACTTTTCTGGAGAACTGCCACACAAGCTGGACTTTCTGCGTCAGTTGTGCAACGATTCTGGCATTAGAGGTCACGGCAACATTCTCCCAGCTGTAAACGAGGTTCTGGACCTCCACGTAGGACAGCCACTTGTCAGGATGGTCGTATTGTAAGGGCAGCAGTGGCAGATCATATATATACCACAGCGTAGATAACAGGGGTTATGATACCGTAAGTGTGAACACAAGAACAACTGTTGTGAACCGGATTCTAGTAAGGGGAGTACGGGCACGCATTCCGTCTTCGATTCGCGCCACAGCACTGAGGTGCACGGCTCGTCTGGTGCCGTCGGAGGATCACTTAGAAGTTGGAATGGCGTGCCGCGGTCTTCAGCAATGAAAGCAGATTCTGCCTGCATGCCAGTGATGGTCGTTTGCGCGGACGACGTAGACCTGCTAAGCTCGGTGTCTTAGAGTATATTCGTCCAAGATACACCGCCCCACTCCACGCCTTATGATCTGGGATGCGATGAGCTACAACACTAGAATAAGATTTTCACTCTGCAGCGGAGTGTGCGCTGATATGAAACTTCCTGGCAAATTAAAACTGTGTGCCCGACTGAGACTCGAACTCGGGACCTTTGCCTTTCACGGTCAAGTGCTCTACCAACTGAGCTAACCAAGCACGACTCACGCCTCGTCCTCACAACTGCCAGTACCTCGTCTCCTACCTTCCAAACTTTACAGAAGCTCTCCTGCGAACCTTACAGAACTAGCACTCCTGAAAGAAAGGATATTGCGGAGACATGGCTTAGCCACAGCCTGGGGGATGTTTCTAGAATGAAATTTTCACTCTCTAGTGGAGTGTGCGCTGATATGAAACTTCCTGGCAGATTAAAACTGTGTGCCGAACCTACACTCCAACTCGGGACCTTGAGCACGAAAGGCAAAGGTCCCGAGATCGAGTCTCGGTCCGGCACACTGTTTTAATCTGCCAGGAAGTTTCAGCTACTACACTGGTTCCTCTTAGTGTTGCTGAAGGGGTCCCTAACCAGCGATCGGTACGTGCAGAATGTTATAGGACCCTTTCTTGTGCTGTTCTTGCAACGGGAAGGTGATGTGTTGCTCTAGCAGAATAATACTCGACCACATACTACCCGTAAAACTCAGAGTGCTCTGCAAGACGTGCAACAACTTCCTGGCCAACATGATCTGCGGAGGAGTGGTACTCAAGCGTCAAATTTAGGTTGCAATATCTCCGGATGTAATTAACATTTTACAATGCAACAAACGGCACTGATTACGTATTTGTTTATATGTTCAGATGTGCTAACAAAACTAACGGGGTCCTATTTAAAAAAAAACGTAGGTTTGTGTTAAAAACATACTTCCGTGCGTTTTTGTATGGTTTGTATTAACCAATTACACTAGCCCCTCTCCTCACGTTCGGTATGTGGAATCGATTCTTCAGTATTTGATGTGGTTTACGAAATATATCCAGCGGTAATGTTAGGTGACTCACCCTGTATAAAACCACAAATGAATTAATCTCTTTAAAAACATTTAAAAACTGCTTGTTATATGAAACCACAAGCGAATTAATCTCTTTGCAAACATTTAAAAAACCGCCACTCGGGCCAAGTAAATAATTTAAAACAAACTTTACATCAAACAACCAGGAAATCAATTATTATTTCTACATAGATTGAAAACCGCGCCTCCCGGGCGAGATATTACCAAACAACTTTACGAGGCTATAGACAGTTTGATCAATAATAACCCAGTTATTTCCCCATCAAAATTGGCATACGCCACTAAGACTGAATTGCACCGCAATTGGGACACATTGTTCTAGAAATTCATCAAAATTCTCAAGGCAAATATTTAAAACATTTAAACCGGGCAACGTTGAAGAGCCATCCCAGGTTTCAGAAAACTTCAGCTTGTACAATAACTGAGGCCCGAGATTGTGAAGCCGCGACTTGGCCACGAACGGTACAGGCGACTGAGTACTTATCTTCGAATTAGGATGTGGACTCCGTCTGTACTTCTGCGCCGTTCGGAACACCGAAATCGGAATCAAACAGCACACGCGAGCTCAGGCTAAGTCCACCGCCCGTTCGCCCGCTAGTAATTTAAAAGGGGAGGCTCTGCACTTCTGTGGCCCTCTGCTTCCGATCTCTGAAACATAAATCAGAAGCGACAACAGGGAACGAAACAAGCCTTCCTTCACCTTAATATTCAAACTTATACAGAAAACTACTTCGATAAAATTGACAATAGTAAAACCGTTTTCATTCCTTTAAGCAGGACCACATACACGAATGATGCAAACAGAACTGGCTCATTGAAACCCAAGCATTACATGGAGCACCTCATGTGGGCCTGTAAGGCACTACACGGCATTCTTTATACATGGAATATAGATCGTCTGGTAAGGCTGCGCACACGTATCAATGTCTTAGACACTTGCCAGCTGAAGTAAGAAAAATACTATTAAGGAGCGAAGCACACACATAATAAGAGGCATGAAATGTCACATCACCGTCCTTGCAACGCTTTTCTGCCTCTAGAGCAATCATCATCATATTTCATTAACCGTTGGTAGGACTTGAATTACTGAACTTGATGCCAGCTGCTGGATCGATGTGGCGAAGACACCAGACGTTGCTTTGTCCAATAGTAACAGCGTGTTCCTTTACGGAAACGAGCACATGCATAGCTTCCCGAGGTTGCCAAGAAGCCAGAGCACCGGCCCGCTGTTACTGACCCCAGCACGATCAAGCGCTAACTGCCGCCCGTACTCGGGCACACCGTGCTCGCTGTCGTCTCTCCAACGTCTCGCTAACACGCGCACCTCCGCGTGCAGTACCCAACGTTGTTGCTGCCTTCCACTCCGTACCACCCAGTATATCCTGAGCCGCCCCAGGCTCCAAAGACAAACTTCTGGCAGAGGGAATCGATAGTGCCTAACCAATAGCCCTGGCACCAGTCCCGCCATGGCTCAGACTTGCCTCCAACCGAGCATGTATGGGATACGATAGGCCGAGAAGCTACTCGTGCGACCCGTCAACCGATTTCTGTTACAGAACTATGTGAGCGTGTCGAGCAGACGTGGCATAACGTATCACAATACAGTATCAGCCAACCGTACGATCGACTGGATGCCAGAGTCAACGGCTGCATTGCCGCCCGTAGTGGATACGCTGTGTACTAATATGAATGTTTCAGAACGTATCGATGCACTGTACCTAAAAGCCGCGTGTGCTACTAACCTGTGACTGCAATCATTTCATGTACTCCACATGCAGTGTTGCAACAATAAATCTTTACTGAAATGGAAATCGCTAAAACGGCGTGATAATTTATTTTCCGGCTGTGTATTTCACACATATTTGTAGACATATCTTGACTGTATCTCTAGCGAACTTCGTCCTGGAACTTCGTTTTCACAAAGGTAAATATTTATGAAATCCTATCTTCCGAACTATGTATCACACAGTGATATACACTCCTGGAAATTGAAATAAGAACACCGTGAATTCATTGTCCCAGGAAGGGGAAACTTCATTGACACATTCCTGGGGTCAGATACATCACATGATCACACTGACAGAACCACAGGCACATAGACACAGGCAACAGAGCATGCACAATGTCGGCACTAGTATAGGGTATATCCACCTTTTGCAGCAATGCAGGCTGCTATTCTCCTATGGAGACGATCGTAGAGATGCTGGATGTAGTCCTGTGGAACGGCTTGCCATGCCATTTCCACCTGGCGCCTCAGTTGGACCAGCGTTCGTGCTGGACGTGCAGACCGCGTGAGACGACGCTTCATCCAGTCCCAAACATGCTCAATGGGGGACAGATCCGGAGATCTTGCTGGCCAGGGTAATTGACTTACACCTTCTAGAGCACGTTGGGTGGCACGGGATACATGCGGACGTGCATTGTCCTGTTGGAACAGCAAGTTCCCTTGCCGGTCTAGGAATGGTAGAACGATGGGTTCGATGACGGTTTGGATGTACCGTGCACTATTCAGTGTCCCCTCGACGATCACCAGAGGTGTACGGCCAGTGTAGGAGATCGCTCCCCACACCATGATGCCGGGTGTTGGCCCTGTGTGCCTCGGTCGTATGCAGTCCTGATTGTGGCGCTCACCTGCACGGCGCCAAACACGCATACGACCATCATTGGCACCAAGGCAGAAGCGACTCTCATCGCTGAAGACGACACGTCTCCATTCGTCCCTCCATTCACGCCTGTCGCGACACCACTGGAGGCGGGCTGCACGATGTTGGGGCGTGAGCGGAAGAGGGCCTAACGGTGTGCGGGACCGTAGCCCAGCTTCATGGAGACGGTTGCGAATGGTCCTCGCCGATACCCCAGGAGCAACAGTGTCCCTAATTTGCTGGGAAGTGGGAGTCCGGTCCCCTACGGCACTGCGTAGGATCCTACGGTCTTGGCGTGCATCCGTGCGTCGCTGCGGTCCGGTCCCAGGTCGACGGGCACGTGCACCTTCCGCCGACCACTGGCGACAACATCGATGTACTGTGGAGACCTCACGCCCCACGTGTTGAGCAATTGGACGGTACGTCCACCCGGCCTCCCGCATGCCGACTATACGCCCTCGCTCAATGTCCGTCAACTGCACATACGGTTCACGTCCACGCTGTCGCGGCATGCTACCAGTGTTAAAGACTGCGATGGAGCTCCTTATGCCACGGAAAACTGGCTGACACTGACGGCGGCGGTGCACAAATGCTGCGCAGCTAGCGCCATTCGACGGCCAACACCGCGGTTCCTGGTGTGTCCGCTGTGCCGTGCGTGTGATCATTGCTTGTACAGCCCTCTCGCAGTGTCCGGAGCAAGTATGGTAGGTGTGACACACCGGTGTCAATGTGTTCTTTTTTCCATTTCCAGGAGTGTAATTTTGGTGCAGCAGTCTGTCGTATACTTGAATACTGGCTGCGAAATGTGTCTCGAATACTGTAACTAGTAGAGAAACAGTAAGATAAAACGTCATGCTTCAATTCATCAGCTTTACTGCATGATAGCGAAAATGTAGTTTGATATAAACTTTTTTCCTTTCAGTATTTTGTCGAGGTGGTTAGCGAGATAAAGTTTCACATAGGATTGAAGTTATGTGTAAATTTTATTACAAGGCACTAATTTCTCTTACTCTCAAGTAGTCGGTGAATAAAATGTGGATATTCGCACGTGGTGGGATGCATTGTTTTTTCAACGCCGCCCCTTTGACAGGTAAGTGGTTTTTGCCCCCCTAAAGTTATTTAGAAACAGTAAATAATACGTGTGTTAAATCTGGTTGAAATCGGTCTAGTGGTTTAGAAGGAGTGTGGAACTTACACATACATATATACATACATTTTGTAATATGTATGGATTCGAGGCTATTATTCACTGCTGTGGCACGCTATTACGTCCTGGGAAGCCAAGATGGAAACTGGAAGTATTTTGAAACTATCGTGTTCGTCTCCTTGACGTGGTAATTGATAGAGATAAAGAAATTTAGCAGATATGAGACATAAGGACGCAAACCGAACTTTAGCCTCAATCGGAAATTAGGAACGCAGCCGTCATTAAGTTAATATTCACTGCAAACAAGGGGGTAACGTCCAAGAGCAATGAGTTGGGAAGGCCGCGTCTTGAGCAGGGAGAAATCCTTCATGATGAGAAGAGATGCGTGCAGACAGGGCTCTGTTCGATAGGGACGTCAGGGGGGCGCGCCTTCTGGATTTCGGTAATTACCTCCGCCAGGCCGAGCTGTAATGAAAGACGGCTGTCGCGCCAGCGAGGGATCTCAGCGTGGGCGGGCGCCAGCGGTGGCGGCGGTGTCAGCGGAGGCGAGAGCGGGGGCGGCGACCGGCGCACCACTCGGTGGTTAGGGGCGAGCGGCCGTCGCCCTGCAGCGCGACTGGGGGATGGCGCGTAGTCCAGAGAATCAGTCCAGGTTACGGAGACACCAATGTTGGACACGGGACTGCGATTTCCCAGATCAAGAACGAATCGCAGTTGAAATAATTAAAAAAAAAGAAATACCCCAGATGTATCCTTGGCTCCGACGTAATGAGATGGCGGTTAATGCTAAAAAAACACTTTTTGGTTACGTCGTTTTTTTTTCAAACGCAGTTAAATATAATTGTAAAAACGGCTCAGAATAACTAGTTTGTGAAATAACCGATTTTCAGTTTCTTATTCCTATAATTTCCTGTAGTAAACGTACACTACTGGCCATTAAAAATGCCACACCAAGAAGAAATGCAGATTATAAAAGGGTACTGGACAAATATGTTGTGCTAGAACTGACATGTGATTACATTTTCACGCAATTTGGGTGCATATCCTGAGAAATCAGTACCCAGAACAACCACCTCTGGTCGTAATAACGGCCTTGATACGCCTGGGCATTAAGTTAAACTGAGCTTGGATGGCGTGTACAGGTACAGCTGTCCATGTAGCTTCAACACGATACCATAGTTCATCAAGAGTAGTGACTGGCGTATTGTGACGAGCCAGATTCTCGGCCACCATTGACCAGACGTTTTCAATTGGTGAGAGTTCTGGAAAATGTGCTGGCCAGGGCAGCAGTCGAACATTTTCGGTATCCAGAAAGGCCCCTACAGGACCTGCAACATTCGGTCGTTCATTATCCTGCTGAAATGTAAGGTTTCGCAAGGATCGAATGAAGGGTAGAGCCACGCGTTATAACACATCTGAAATGTAACGTCCACTGTTCAAAGTGTCGTCAATGCGAACAAGAGGTGACCGAGACGTGTAACCAATGGCACCCCGTACCATCACACCGGGTGACACGCCAATTTGGCGATTACAAATACACACTTCCAATGTGCGTTCACCGCGATGTCGATAAACAAGGTTGCGACCATCATAATGCTGTAAACAGAACCTGGATTCGTCGGAAAAAATGGCGTTTTGCCATTCCTGCACCCAGGTTCGTCGTTGAGTACACCATCGCACGCGCTCCTGTCTGTGATGCAGAGTCAAAGGTAACCGGAATCATGGTCTCCGAGCTGATAGTCCCTGCTGCTGCAAACCTCGTCGAACAGTTCATGCAGATGATTGTTGTCTTGCAAACGTCCCCATCTGTTGACTCAGGGATCGAGACGTGGCTGCACGATCCGTTACACCCGTGCGGATAAGATGCCTGTCATCTTGACTGCTAGTGATACGTGGCCGTTGGGATCCAGCACTGCGTTCCGTATTACCCTCCTGAACCCATCGATTCCATATTCTGCTAACAGTCATTCGATCTCAACCAACGCGAGCAGCAATGTCGCAATTGCGATAGGCTACAATCCGACCTTTATCAAAGTTGGAAACGTGATGGTATGCATTTCTCCTTCTTACACGAGCCATCACAACAACGTTTCACCAGGCAACGCCATTTAACTGCGGTTTGTCTATGAGAAATCGGTTGGAAACTCTTCTCATGACAGCACGTTGTAGGTGTCGCTACCGGTGCCAACGTTGTGTGAATGATCTGAAAATCTAATCAATTGCATATCACAGCATCTTCTTCCTGACGGTTAAATTTCGCGTCTGTAGCACGTCATCTTCGTTTTCTAGCAATTTTAATGGCCAGTAGTGTAGAAATCGAACGAGGATTGAAAGATTTTGACTCCCTCAGTTTCAGTATACATAGTATCAAAATATTAAATTGAACAGAAGTAAAACAGAACTTCGTCGCCCCACCACTCGCTGCTCCTCTCGGAAAGTAGTAAGTGGTTGAGTAAAAACAAACACCAGTGTTCTCCTACCCATTCAAATTTTTTGAAATTCTGAAAAATCATGTAATCGGGGATCATACCACTATTTGGGCATTACGAATAGTCTGTGCTGAAGCGTCAAAACTGAGGATGAAATACACTGGTTTTTTTTTTTTTTTTTTTTTTTTTTTTTTTTTTTTTTTTTTAGTTACGACACAGGCAGTTTTATCACAAACTATGAATGACTGTTAAGTCTTAAGTTTTATGCACATATGATGTCACAAGTTTGTTACGACTCTTCCCGTTTTCAATGTTTTGAAGCAATTGGATCATTGTACTTCACCGATACTGCACTTGGTAAAACATTTCGTGACCATACTGTAATACAACGGACGTCCGACGATGACAGCGAGAAACTGACATGTATGTCAGATGAGCAACCTTTCCACACTGTGTGTACACATGTACCATCTAATCGGCCACGCCAAATGGCAACAGTTGCGGTATTATCTTAGCAGCGCTGTACCAATTTTTATGGTATGTGTTTGTTGCTCGTTTCTGTCGCATTGATCGATTATCCTATGTTCTATTATAATGCAATATTTCAAAGAAATTTAAATTTTACAAATGAAGTTTTTCGTTTTTTAAACAAGGTTTATTTAAGAACTAAAAATTTTAGCACCGTTGCCATGGCTAATTGATATTTCAGTTCTTTTACCCAGTAGTTAGTAAATAATAAAAAAACACCTGTTATAACCAAGCCCAAGCAAATACCGAAAAGTACCGGTTATTCACCGCTGCTACTCGAATCTGTCAGGACTATAACTATCTGCGTTGCTTCCAACGAGCTAATTACTTATTTTCACAGGTCATTTCCTACAATACAGTGAAAACTGCAACCAGTCATTGTTTACAATATTGTTTATTGGAAACAAATAGCGCTATTACCGGTTTCAAACCGACAACTTCATCTTCCGACAGCATTTCACATTCAAAATCACATTATGCTCTACATGTGGTTGGCAGTTGTTGGGGAGGTTCTATTCTAGTAATAATATCTCTTGTATTTGCTGCCAGGACTCGGAAAGTATTCTTTGATAAGGAAATGCGTAAAACGCTTCCGTTGATTTCAAAACTAAGTAAACAATTTAGTTTTTCAGTTCTCGTTAAAGTTTTAGACCAAATAAAGACATCGAAAGTTTTAAAACTAGAATAAACAAAAACCATTAGTTATCTCTAGCATCAAAGTTAATTCCAGTAATGCATGAAAGTCATATGGGATAGACGTTCATTAAAAAAAAGCAACACTTTCTTAAAGCAGGTGAGTTTTATTCAGGATTCCAATACGCTATACTATTCCTCTCACTTTTGGCTACAAAACCATATTTTTTTAACATTATCCCCGTTAGTCTGATGGCCTTACGCCACATTACTTCGAGGGCCTATTTGCCCCACTGGTACTACTCTACTGGTCGACGTCGGAGCCAACGTCTTATTGCAGCAACTGCCTCGCCGTCACCCACGTACTGCTTCCCACAGAATGCATCGCTCATTGGTGGAAACAGATTGTTTTTCATTGCTCTTTATGGTCTTCTGTTAGGTGGCGAGAAGTCCAGCGTGGACAGGCCTTTGAGTACTCGAAGTAGTGGACGACTGTGTCAGCTCTGGTCTCTGGTAACAGAGTTGTACAGCGAGGTGTTTGAATGTGATCGAAAGACCACCTCGGACGAGAGTGTCCGCACGTTCCACCCATTCCAGGAGTCACAGCTGTATGCGGCCGGCCATCTTGCGAGAGTCAAACCGGTTTGGGCGGCATTGTTCCGATGATAAAAGTCGCCTCGCCCAACGGCTCACCGCTCTTTTATTCACTGCCAGGTCTATATAGACATTCTGAAAGCGCCTATGAATATTTTGTGATGCTCTGGTCTTCCGCCAAAAAGAAAGTCAGTAACAGCTCTCTACCTGGAACGCATTTCCATTACAGACGCCACTTTGAAGGCTACGTATAGCGCCACCACCAATTGGAATGTTATGAAACCATTGAGGCTGAAGCGGGAATATCCCATGATGTCCGACAAAAACTTCCACATATTTTCAAGCGAAACTGGCCGAGAAAAAAATGTGTTGCATTACTTATTGACCACCTGTCGTGTGTAATCATACAAAGAACTTAAAGTTATAGTAGCACGCTTGTTATCCCGTGCGCGTCGTTGCAACTGTTGCGAGAAAACATCGAAAGCTCCACGGAAATGTATAACAGCTACCCCCTTCTCAGTAACGACCGCCCCCTTCCCGACAACCTCAATAAATCCAGCCACTTCGCTTCCCACTTTTCCGAGGTCTTCTCGATCCCTGATGATCCCCACTTCGATTATTCCCTTTTCCCTACCGTCACGGAACGCGCCGATACATCAGTCGCTCCGCTCGCTCCCAGTCTCCAGTACTTGGGGCAGTTACCCCCAATCCAGCTGAACACTCCCATCATAGCTCAAGACATTGATCTTATCCTCCAGTCAAAACGCAACACGGCTCCTGGTCACAACAGTGTCACATACCGCCACCTCAAAGATCCCCCTTCTCCTTCTTGACTTTCCTTATCCATTTATACAACGTCTTCGTCTCCACTGTTCTTTATCCCAACCTTGTGGAAGACTTCCCGTGTCCTCTTGTTCCTCAAACCCCCTTCCACCGCCTCTTCATTTCTTCCATCTGCCTTACCTCTTCAATAAGGTCTTCAAATCCATCCTCTCCCACCATATCCACCAGCACCTTAATCAACACCATCAACTCCCCCTTCTAACCCTCCTACTCCACCAAAGACCAACTTCTTAACCTTGTTCAAATTCCCTCTCTCCAACTTAACACCCATCACTCCGCCATTTTGTTTCCCTCGACCTCCAAAATGCTTACGACTGCATACGGAATCCTGGTCTCCTCTTTAAACTCCAAACCTACGCCCTACCTATCAGTTTTGTCAATCTGGTCACTTCCTTCCTCTCACACCACCCTTCGTATGTCACCCTCCAGGATACCAACTCATATATCTTTTATCGCCTCTCCCCTCTCCTCTATCTCCTGTAATCGCCCATATGCCCAGACCCATCCCCAGCCTGTAGACCCTCTCCAATATGCTGATGACTCCGCCTTTCTGGCTCTCTATCCTACCCTTCAATGGTCCCAACAAACACTCCAAACCCACCTTGACCAGTTCACCACTTGGTGCAACCAGTGATTACTTCCTATCAACCCCTCAAAGACCCAAACAATCAGCATAGGCCACACCACCCACTCCTTCCATCTCCATGATGTTTACACCATTTGTGATTGTCTCCTCCAGCTCACCCCTACCCTGAGATACCTTGGCCTCACCCATCATCTCTTGACCATTCAGCAGATAGCCCATACCTGCCTATTCCTCTGGAAATTCCTGTCTGGCTTGACATGAGGATTGTATCCTTTCACCATCCTCCACACCTACAAATCCTTCATCCATGTCATCCTCTGTTACACCAGCATTGCCTAGAACTCAACCCCCGCCCCCCCCCCCCAACTTTTATAAGGCCATACAAATCCTTGAGTGCCAAATACACCACCTTACCTTCTGTGTCCACATTCCATCCCCCAAATGGCTCCTGTACAAACGTATCCCCTTCCCTCACCTCCTTCTTTTCCTCCAACATATCCATATCCTTTACACTGCCCGCAGGCTTGACCCCCCATCCCCGGTGTCCTTCCTCTCGAACCTCTGCCCATTGCCATGCCTTTATCAGTGTACCCCACCCTCTCTCCAACTCCACACCCATCATATCCTTCACCAGGGCAATTGACAGCACCTCAAGCTCCTGGATGATGAACTTGGCCATGACATCTACCATTCTTACCAATTGTAGCCCGGCTTTGTTTCACCACTCCCCTTGCTAGGGCTCCCCCTTTCCTGTACCTCCTTTCCCCTGAGCTGTTTTCGGCCCCCCCCCCCCCCCCCAAGTCTCAGCACTCGGCTGTTTTCCTCTCCTGTCTTCTCTCACCAACCCCTTTGGCACTCCCCCACCCCATTCCTCCTTCTCTCCCCCTTCTCTAGCCCCCTTTTCCACTTTCTATTAAACCCCACCGCTAGCAGATCCTCGCATGTTTTTATTCATCATCGAGGGTGGTGTGTCAGTGTTATCAAGTGATATGGCTATAATCGTGTGCTCGATTTGTTCATAGTTTTTCTGTCCATGATTATTCATTCCTGCCGGCCGAAGTGGCCGAGTGGTTCTATGCGCTACAGTCTGGAACCGCGCGACTGCTACGGTCATGGATGTTCGAAGTTCTAGGGGACTGACCTCAGCAGTCCCATAGTGCTCAGAGCCATTTGAACCATTATTCATTGCTACGCCACCCACTGTGTGCCTGTTTTAATCGTTCTGCGGCTTTCCTTGCTCCGGTCGTATTTCGCCTTGTGTATTTTAATACAGTGTGTGGTCTTTTGTGTAAAAGATTTTTTTTAGATTTTTATCTGCATTTCACAAAAAAAAAGTTTCAAATGGCTCTGAGCACTACGTGACTTAACTGCTGAGGTCATCAGTCCCCTAGAACTTAGAACTACTTAAACCTAACTAACGTAAAGACATCACACACATCCATGCCCGAGGCAGGATTCGAACCTGCGATCATAGAGGTCACGCGGTTTCAGACTGTAGCGCCTAGAACCGCTAGACCCCCGCTGCCGGCGCAGGACCTTCCCACTCGCGATGAACCAAATGCACTTTATGAAACATGAGATTGGTATCAGTCTATATGTTCCACCATGTTTCCTGCTTTATATTGATTTAATTGTCCTCCTGTCCACTTGTCATGTCCCTCGGCTGAAGTTCATCGCCTATGCTGCTGCCAGCGCGTCCCAGGTGGTGAATAGAAAATACTATAACGGAAAAAGGAACATAAAGCATGCCAGAAATTTGACATAACCATTTCGATAAAAACGGAGGACCAAATCACTTAATTGTTGACGAGTGCAGTTGTGTTATTGGTTACAAAGGGTCAAACATGAATAAAATTTAATAACATTAAAATAATTATGAAACATCGGCCTTAATCTGAGGAAGACATTTCTGATAAAATATGCTTTGGGGAAAGCATTTATGGCAGTAAATCATGGACTGCCGGAACACCGGAAAAGAACAGTTTTAAAACCTTTGAGAATATATATAAGGTTGTTACAAATTACGTGGACTGATAGAATAAGAAATAATGAGTTCTCCGCAATCTGGGAGGAAAGGAACATATGGCAAGCACTTACAAGACGAACGGACAGGATGATATGATATGTGTTAAGACATTAGGGAATCGCTTCCATGGTACTAGAGGGAGCTGTAAAGAGAAAAAATTGTAAACTAACACTGTGGTTGGAATACAATCAACAAATAAGTAATATTTATACTATTTGGATGAATCTATCACATTAATCACATATTCATACGCCTTGTCCACACTTATGGTACAAGAGCTGCTCTGGGATGAAATTGTTAAACTTGACAGAAGACTAGCGACCCAAAGAGGATCGAGTATTCAGATCACTTTACATTAAAGCATAGACGTTCAGATTTCTACTTATTTCTAGGTGTGTGTGCAAGCAAATGTTAATTGTGTAAATTCTCAAACATTACTCAAATATTGTAACTAGTGACAGTCTCCCATCGGTAAACAAACATACGAATGTTACCAGCGAGTACATCTGTATATGGTTCTCACCGAGATTTATCTGTTGATACCTTGCTGAGTATTGTGTCAATTTTATGAGCAGAGTTAATTAATTTCAAAGAGTGGAACTGAAAAATCTTTTTTGATTAGCTGTAGCTCTTGAACCACTGATCGTATAAGAGAGCTCTGATATCCATTAAATCCGTCTCATACTTATCTTTAATCTACTGTTTTTGCGTACTGAATATTTTCTTACCTTAGTGAAATATCGCGACTAATGAGATCACAAAATACACTACGACGTTTCATAGTCTGTCCACGTGGCACCTTTACTCTGTATTTCGTCTGTTTGCATGGTTCCTGACGAGGGGTTTTTCACCCCACCCGATCACAGCTCCTCTTCTGGAATAACGTGAGGCGCATCGTGCCCAAACAATTTCCATGTAAGTACTATTGTTCGCGCCGCTTGTAAGTAAACCACCGCATGGACCTATAGCTGTTATCCTGTAGTCATACTGCTCGTACAGGGTGTTTCAAAAATGACCGGTATATTTGAAACGGCAATAAAAACTAAACGAGCAGCGATAGAAATACACCGTTTGTTGCAATATGCTTGGGACAACAGTACATTTTCAGGCGGACAAACTTTCGAAATTACAGTAGTTACAATTTTCAACAACAGATGGCTCTGCAAGTGATGTGAAAGATATAGCAGACAACGCAGTTTGTGGGTGCGCCATTCTGTACGTCGTCTTTCTGCTGTAAGCGTGTGCTGTTCACAACGTACAAGTGTGCTGTGGACAACATGGTTTATTCCTTAGAACAGAGGATTTTTCTGGCGTTGGAATTCCACCGCCTAGAACACAGTGTTGTTGCAACAAGACAAAGTTTTCAACGGAGGTTTAATGTAACCAAAGGACCGAAAAGCGATACAATAAAGGATCTGTTTGAAAAATTTCAACGGACTGGGAACGTGAAGGATGAACGTGCTGGAAAGGTAGGGCGACCACGTACGGCAACCACAGAGAGCAACGCGCAGCTAGTGCAGCAGGTGATCCAACAGCGGCCTCGTGTTTCCGTTCACCGTGTTGCAGCTGCGGTCCAAATGACGCCAATGTCCACGTATCATCTCATGCACCAGAGTTTACACCTCTATCCATACAAAATTCAAATGCGGCAACCCCTCAGCGCCGCTACCATTGCTGCACAAGAGACATTCGCTAACGATATAGTGCACAGGATTGATGACGGCGATATGCATGTGGGCAGCATTTGGTTTACAGACGAAGCTTATTTTTACCTGGACAGCTTCGTCAATAAACTGGTGCATATGGGGAGCCGAAAAGCCCCATGTTGCAGTCCCTACGTCCCTGCATCCTCAAAAAGTACTGGTCTGGGCCGCCATTTCTTCCAAAGGAATCATTGGCCCATTTTTCAGATCCGAAACGATTACTGCATCACGCTATCTGGACATTCTTCGTGAATTTGTGGCGGTACAAACTGCCTTAGACGACACTGCGAACACCTCGTGGTTTATGCAAGATGGTGCCCGGCCACATCGCACGGCCGACGTCTTTCATTTCCTGAATGAATATTTCGATGATCGTGTGATAGCTTTGGGCTATCCGAAACATACAGGAGGCGGCGTGGATTGGCCTCCCTATTCGCCAGACATGAACCCCTGTGGCTTCTTTCTGTGGGGACACTTGAAAGACCAGGTGTACCGGCAGAATCCAGAAACAATTGAACAGCTGAAGCAGTCCATCTCATCTGCATGTGCAGCCATTCCGCCTGACACGTTTTCATAGGTTTCGGGTAATTTCATTCAGAGACTACGCAATATTATTGCTACGCATGGTGGATATGTGGAAAATTTCGTACTATAGAGTTTCCCAGACCGCAGCGCCATCTGTTGTTGACAATTGTAACTACTGTAATTTAGAAAGTTTGTCTGCCTGAAAATGTACTGTTGTCCCAAGCATATCGCAACAAACGGCGTATTTCCATCGCTGCTCGTTTACTTTGTATTGCCGTTTCAAATATACCGCTCATTTTTGAAACACCCTGTACAAAATCGATGCGTTGCTAATGATGGTTTCTCCTCACTGCGTCACATAATGACCACTGTGTCTTCCATCGCTTAACATCCAGGTTTAGAGTCGAATACATCGCTACACGCTGCCACGTCCACCGTACAACTGTTTGCAGCAGACTGCTCATACACTGTCCCTACGCCCGTGCCATTCGCTGCATGCAGCCGCAACATTCATACGTCGTACTTGGCACGTCATGAAACGCGACAGTCCACGCCAAGATTCTCCAACGACCTCCACCTCAATGAAACCAAAATTCTAGTTTACCGGTATATTCTTCGAATGTAGCAGTGATCTATTACATACCGTCACATCATTTTATTTAGGGATTTCGTAACTCAGTTGGTGAAAAAGGAAAACTTAGGTGATCACATTGTATCTCAGTCATTCCGTCCGTCAATCCGTCTATCTGTCTGTCTATCCGACTGCTCATAGCCCCCTTAGGTAGAAGTATCAAGTTGAAACTTATGTCACGTAAGCCCGCATCTCGTGGTCGTGCGGTAGCGTTCTCGCTTCCCACACCTGGGTTCCCGGGTTCGATTCCTGGCGGCGTCAGGGATTTTATTTGTCTCGTGATGGCTGGGTGTTGTGTGATGTCCTTGGGTTAGTAAGGTTTAAGTAGTTCTAAGTCCTAGGGGACTGATGACCATAGATGCTAAGTCCCATAGTGGTCAGAGCCATTTGAACAATTTTTTTAATGTCACGTAAACGAACACACCGCCATTTGACCGTATTGTTGTTTATTTAATTAGAGCCTGGGTTTCGGCCTTTCATGCCATTTTCAAGTGATTGAGTTTATTTCATTAACATATTTTTTTAAAAAAAATTGATTATTCTTCAACATATATTTGATGCATGAAGAATCCACCACCTTAAGCAATTAGTGGGTCTTAATTGATACAATACAATTATTATTACTGCAGTTTATTTCTAAGAATGTAAATTCTTTTACTCATGCACTACGGGCACTACTGCTATGTCTCAGGTTACTACTGTTGACTATTACTGCCGGCCCCGGTGACCGAGCGATTCTAGGCGCTACAGTCTGGAACCGTGCGACCGCTACGGTCGCAGGTTCGAATCCTGCCTCGCTCATGGATGTGCGTGACGTCCTTAGGTTAGTTAGGTTTAAGTAGTTCTAAGTCTCATAGTGCTCAGAGCAATTTTTGACTAATACTACTTATGCTAGTCTACTTTACCTGCAGCGTTACATGTGTGCCATCATTTATATAAACCTGTATTGTAGGCCGTGTTCACAGACCTAACCCCAGTGAACATGCTCCTGGCACCGGGCTGGCCCGGATTGGTTGATCGCTACAGTACTACACCAGTGTTGCTACCCTAGCTTATGCTACACACATATTGCATGACATAAATATAAAATCAAATAGGGGTAATGCTGGATTCGGTTTAATAATGAATAAAAAAGTAGGAGTGCGGGGAAGCTACTACAAACAGCATAGGGAACGCCTTATTGTGGCCAAGATAGACACGAAGCCCACGCCTACTACAGTAGTACAAGTTTATATGCCAACTAGTTCTACAGATGACGAAGAAATTTAGGAAATGTATGATGAAATAAAAGAAACTATTCAGATAGTGGAGGGAGACGAAAATTTAATAGTCATGGGTGACTGGAATTCGGTAGTAGGAAAAGGGATAGAAGGAAACGTAGTCGGTGGATATGGATTAGGGCTAAGAAATGAAAGAGGAAGCTGCCTGGTAGAATTCTGCACAGAGCACAACTTAATCATAACTAACACTTGGTTCGAGAATCATAAAAGAAGAAGCCTGGAGATGCTGACACGTTCAGATAGATTATAAGATGGTAAGACAGAGATTTAGGAACCAGGTTTTAAATTGTAAGACTTTTCCAGAGGCAGATGTGGACTGTGACCGCAATCTACTGGTTATAAACTGTATATTAAAACTGAAGAAACTGCAAAAAGGTGGGAATTTAAGGATATGGGACCTGGAGAAAATGACTAAACCAGAGGTTGTACAGATTTTCAGGGAGAGCATAAGGGAACAATTGACAATAATGGGGGAAAGAAATACAGTAGAATAAGAATGGATAGCTTTGAGAGATGAAGTAGCGAAGGCAGCAGAGGATCAAGTAGGTAAAAAGACGAGGGCTAGTAGAAATCCTTCGGTAACAGAAGAAATATTGAATTTAATTGATGAAAGGAGAAAATATAAAATTGCAGTAAATGATCAGGCAAAAAGGAATACAAACGTCTCAAAAATGAGATCGACAGGAAGTGCAAAATGGCTAAGTAGGGATTGCTAGAGGCCAAATATAAGAATGTAGAGGCTTATCTCACTAGGGATAAGATCGATACTGCCTACAGGAAACTTAAAGAGACCTTTGGAGAAAAGAGAACCACTTGTATGAATATCAAGAGCTCAGATGGAAACCCAGTTTCAAGCAAATAAGGGAAATCAGAAAGGTGGAAGTAGTACATAGAGGGTCTATACAAGGGCAATGTACTTGATGACAGTATTATGGACATGGAAGAGGATGTAGATGATGAAATGGGAGATGTGATACTGCGTGAAGAGTTTGACAGAGCACTGAACGACCTGAGTCGAAACAAGGGCCCGGGAGTAGACAACATTCCATTAAAACTACTGACGGCCTTGGGAGAGCCATTCCTGACAAAACTCTACCATCTGGTGAGCAAGATGCATGAGACAGGTGAAATACCTTCAGACTTCAAGAAGAAAATAATAATTCGACTCCCAAAGAAAGCAAGAGTTGACAGATGTAAACATTACCAGACTATCAGTTTCATAAGTCACGGATGCAAAATACTAATGCGAATTCTTTACAGACGAATGGAAAAACTGGTAGAAGCCGACGTCGGGGAAGATCAGTTTGGATTCCGTAGAACTATTGGAACACGTGAGGAAATTCTGACCCTACGACTTATCTTAGAAGCTAGATTAAGGAAAGGCAAACCTACTTTTCTAGCATTTGTAGACCTGGAGAAAGCTTTTGATTATGTTGACTGGAATAATATCTTTCAAATTCTGAAGGTGGCAGGGGTAAAATACGGGGAGAAAAAGGCTATTTACAATTTGTACAGAAACCAGATGGTAGTTACAAGAGTCGAGGGACGTGAAAGGGAAGCAGTGGTTGGGAAGGGAGTGAAACAGGGTTGTAGCCTCTCCCCGATGTTAATCAATGTGTATATTGAGCAATCAGTGAAGGAAACAAAACAAAATTTTGGAGTAGGCATTAAAATCCATGGAGAACAAATAAAATCTTTGAGGTTCGCCGATGACATTGTAATTTTCTCAAAGACAGCAAAGGACTTGAAAGAGCAGTTGAATGGAATGGACAGTGTCTTGAAAGGAGGATATAAGATGAACATCGACAAAAGCAAAACGAGGATAATGGAATGTAGTCGAATTAAGTCGGGTGATGCTGAGGGAATGAGATTAGGAAATGTGACATTTAAAGTAGTAAAGTTATTTTGCTATTTGGGGAGCAAAGTAACTGATGATGGTCGAAGTAGAGATAATACAAAATGTAAACTGGCAGTGGCAAGGAAAGCGGTTCTGAAGAAGAGAAATTTGTTAACATCGAGTATAGATTTAAATGTCAGGAAGTCGTTTCTGAAAGTATTTGTATGGAGTGTAGCCACGTATGGAAGTGAAACATTGACGATAACTAGTTTGGACAAGAAGAGAATAGAAGCTTTCCAAATGTGCTGCTACAGAAGAATGCTGAAAATTAGTTGGGTAGCCGGCCTCGCTGACCAAGCGGTTCTAGGCGCTTCAGTCCGAAACCGCGCGACCTCTACGGTCACAGGTTCGAATCCTGCCTCGGACATGGATGTCTGTGATGCGCTTAGGTTAGTTAGGTTTACGTAGTTCTACGTTCTAGGTGACTGATGACCTCAGATGTTAAGTCCCATAGTACTCAGAGCCATTTGAACCATTAGATGGGTAGATCAGGTAACTAATGAGGAGGTATTGAATAGGATTGGGGAGAAGAGAAGTTTGTGGTATAACTTGACTAGAAGAAGGGATCGGTTGGTAGGACATGTTCTGAGGCATCAAGGGATCACCAGTTCAGAATTGGAAGGCAGCGTCGAGGGTAAAATTCGTAGAGGGAGGCCAAGAGATTTATACACTAAACAGATTCAGAGGGATGTAGGTTGCAGTAGGTACTGGGAGATGAAGAAGCTTGCACAGAATAGCTGCATCAAACCAGTCTCGGGACTTTTAATATTTTTGTGTGGAATCTAAAATTTAAAAACCTCTCTCACACAGGCCTGATTTAGCTTCACTGATCAGGACAGTAAAAACATGCGTACGTTAAGGGAATTTTCATTCACAAAGCAGACTTATCACATTCACACAGTTCAATCCTGTTCTATCCTGATTAAATTGAGCTTAACTTAAATTCCATAAGGCAGTGAAGCAATTTCGAAGTCTCGGTGCGACGAAAATTGTCAGTCGATCTCCTGGAAACATTTGTAATAATTATTAACTTTCGGTGATCACATGGGGAAGATCGGAGATCTGCTCTAGTAAGAACGTGTTAGCCTATTTATTTGAAGTAACTGGATATCTTGAGCATACAAAACGGCGGGTTCGTCCAGTGTAAATCAGATGTTCCCCACTGATCCCGTGCAACACAGCGTCGTAAGCAGACTCTGTCAATAATACTCAGTTAAATAATACGCGAACACACTTACTTTAGTTTAGTTCATGTATTAAATTCCTTCTCATACATAATCTCATCATGATGGCGACTAGATCAACAATACAAACATATACATCCTCCTTCTTTCACGACTAATCGGCAAGAATTCCTTCATTCTTTTCATAAGAGAAAACATAGATAGCAGAGATGCTATTCCATGGAGTAAATGGACGCTCCAAGGAATAACTGGGCTTGAAACTACGTTGCATTGATAAGCGGTAAGATAAGAAGAGATATTTCGAGATATATACTGAGTTATATAATTTATAAAATTTCTGTAAATATCTAGGAGAGACCGCTTCAAGAGACATTACAGACTGAAGACCATAACAACAACAACAAATTAAATCACTTGAAAATGGCATAAAATGCCAAATCCTAGATCGTAATAAATAAACAACAATACAGTCAAATAGCGGTGTGTTCATTTAAAATTATTTTATGGGTGTTGTACAGCAACATAAACACTGATTATGTCACATAATAAGGTCTATGGTTCCTTGGCGTTATAATAAACGTTAGCTTCCTAAGTTAATGCAGTTAAAGGATACGCCTATTTCTGTCACATATTAAGTCAATGCAGTCAAAAAAATGCGCTCTTTTATGTCACATGTTTTGATACTCGCAAACCCACTCATCCAAACCTATAGGGTACTTCCCGTTGGTCTATAATTGTGAAATTTGGCAGGAAGAAAGACTGTACAGTACAAGTAACATAAAAAAATCAGTAAACTATTATTTCATACTTATATCACAGAAAAAACATATTTCTTTTGTCAGTTGTTATCGGACTTCAAACTGTAAATTAAAACATTCTCGAAAGGCTTGTAATCCATTGAATTGATATATTGCCAATATAAATGTGAAAAAAGGGCAAAATCTTTGAGATATTTTATTTCCGGAATGGATGAAATATCAATTTACATAATTAAGTGGGTACGGAAACCTAAGTGCGAGAGTTCTACTAGCAACTGGCCAATGTTTATGCTCTACGATTCTTTGCGTGATCTGTCCTTTGGCTGAAGTTGAGGAAAAAAAGTTGATTTGCTATAAGGTGTTTCTAAATTCCCCTCAAAACTTACATTCACATACATACACCTCAAGCAACCATAAGGTGTGGTGGACGGTAACTTTTACTATTACTAGTCATTTCCTTGCCTGTTCCACTCGCAAATGGAGCGAGCGAAAAACGATTAATCTTTTATGATATAGGAACAAAGATGCAAAGCAACGTGTCTCACTCAGCCGTGTCTGTCTCATGGAAAATCGACAGTAACATCATACTCTTGTGAATAAGTTGCGAATGACGCGTCACTACCAAATAACAGAGCTCGATGACGCGTGGACTGTACTCAAAAGAGTTGTGCAGTATAGAACAGATGGTACCTGAACGAAATACCCAACTGTACGAACAGAAATGACAGTTTCATTTACTGAAAATAGTTACACGGAAGTCAGCGCGATTTATGATGGTCCTGTGGTTCTTTATAGATGTGTGATAACCATGTGTAATGCTACCTCCCTCTTATCGGTGTGGATTTTTGAAACGTTCACGAAGAAATGTCGCATCACATTGCCAGCAAGCCATAACGAAAACACATCGACTTTAGAATTAATGAGACTACGGAAAATCCTCCTCCTGCGTGTAACACTTTAAATTAAATAAATACCCTTTCTCCTTGTGAAGCTAAAGCATCAGTCTCAGCAGTCGTTATTGGAAAGTGGGGAATTTTGTGACATAAAATCGTATTTTGTGTTAGAGTGAAACGCAAAGAAATGATTTGCATGATAATCTTAATAATGATCCGACTGCAGGCTCGTGTTTTAAATGTTGAAATGTGAAAACGATTGCGTGCTTGTGACCCGCAACCGTCGAGTCACCAAACAAGCGACTTCAAACAATTTAACAAGCTGAAAAATACACCAAAT
Source organism: Schistocerca gregaria (assembly GCF_023897955.1). Lineage (NCBI taxonomy): Eukaryota > Metazoa > Arthropoda > Insecta > Orthoptera > Acrididae > Schistocerca > Schistocerca gregaria. Next base: position 718,452,360 of record NC_064921.1, on the reverse strand, counting down.
GTTTCATCGTTTAGAGGATCACAGCGTTAGATTTAATGCTTCCAAAGGAAACGTAATTGAGTTAAAATTTCTTACTATTTCAGAACAATATTAAGACCATTTGAGTTACGTGGCCTAGTTGTCCAGTGGCTCCCGAAAGAAAGGTAAGGAAGACGACTACGGGTACTTCACATTTTTAAATCAATTACAGTCAAAAAGAGACATTACTTCAGGCATTAACTTATATTATGCAGTTGAAAAGATAATATTACTACTAACGTCAGTAGTTGGCCGCGGTGGCCGAGCGGTTGTAGGCGCTTCAGTCCGGAACCGCGCGACTGCTACGGTCGCAGATTCTAATCCTGCCTCGGACGGCAAGACATGCTCTGCAAGTGCTTCCATGTTGGTCACAATGTTGGTATAGAGTTCTTGAAGCATTGCGGTCTATTCCTCTATCAGCGTGGTTGACAAGTGCTGGATAGTCGTTGGTGCATGTGGACGTATTGTAACCTTTCCTCAACGCCTCTCACTCGTGTTCGATCGGATTTAGGCCGGAAGAATGGCCAGGCCACAGCATTCGCTGAATATCCCTGCGTCCCAAGAGCTCCGCCACCTATGCAGTTCGATACGCGCCCTCAAACGACGAAAGGTGGGAACGGATTATGCACCCAGGAACATTGTCGAACACCATGGTTTTGGGGGTCTAGGTCTTATGATGAGGGGACGCCAAACTTTGGATGGTAATAGTGACCTCTGAATCTTTGAACACAGTGAACTGACTAATCAACATTACTGCGACTCTATATTCGTTCCTAGTACGCTTTTCACGGGCGCATTAGGTCGTGACTACATTTTTATGATTGGCAGTGCGCGATGGAATCGAACTATGCAGATGGAGAAGCTCTTGGAAAGAGACGATATACTGCGAAAGGACTGCCCCGCCCGTTCCCCCGACTCAAATCCCACGAGTACATGTGAGATGTGTTGGAGAGACATATTACAGCACGCTCATGTGAACCAACGAACGCCCAGCAGCAGCCAACCGCCCTGGCGGAGAATGGACGGCCCTACCACAAAGCCGGGCGGAGTGGCCGAGCGCTTCTAGGCGATTCAGTCTGGAACCGCACGACCGCTACGGTCGCAGGTTCGAATCCTGCCTCGGGTATGGACGTGGGTGATGTCCTTAGGTTGGTTAGGTTTAAGTAGTTCTAAGTTCTAGGGGACTGATGACCTCAGAAGTTAAGTCTCATAGTGCTCAGAGCCATTTGAACCGTACCACAAGTAGAGCGTACACTGCCGTTCTTGACAATCACACACCCTTTCGTGCCTTTTGAGTACCAGGAGACCATCAAGAATCGCGGTGACATCAGTGTAATTATTGTCATTCAATAAAAGTGTCATTTATATTCGAATCACTGTGTATTTCCTTTAGATACTTTCTGTACTGCACTATACTATACTGTAGCAGTTCTTTCTGTGTCCTAGTCTCAAAGAGAATATGTTCCTTGGCAATGATACATCTTGCAAAAGTCCATTCCGTTCTTACTTCCTGCACGCCAGTGTGTATATGCATTCTTAATCATCTGCTTTATAGAATATTTTCGAATTTATCAACTAAACAAAAAAGTGGGTCTTGTATGTGGATACTTAAACGTACACTCAACGTATCAATCAGAAATAGAAATATGATAAGGGATTTGATCACTGTTGCATCTGATTGAACTGAACCATAGACGACGTTACCTGAGACACAACACAAATATTTCACGAAAATAATAAAAAGATGATTTTCATTAATTTAGAAGAATTAAAAGACTTGTTTCGAAGCTTACCTCCATTATATTACATGTTTCATGGGACACTGAGTTATGTGTAATATTCATTCCATTGCTTATACAGCTATGAAGTGTTAAATATTTGCATTTAATTTCATTTGACTATACAGAATGTCACTAACTCTAGCAGCGTTTTATCCCCAGTAAATAAAACATACCTTTCCGTACTGGAGCCACATTCAGTTCATTGATCCAATATTTTATGTCCAAAGTGTGGTTCTCTTGAATCACAAACACACTTTATTCGTCAGAGCTAGAAGTATTAAATGTAAGTTATTCGAACATTAAAACTCACAACTTTTGGATTTTATTTACTTATTACAGACGGACTGGAAGATTTCGCAGATCCAGCATAAAGTCATTTTTAATTGTTAGTGTCTTCATGAGGCGGTCATTTACTCACTTTCGTGAACTTTTAATGAGACAGATTTTCTGCTAATTTTCGTTCTACACCATTATTTGAACACACGACATACGCACGTTTTGTAAGTACCTAATTTGTACACCTGGATTATGAAATATATGTAATTATATGCACGTGAGTTTCATACTATGGTACTAGTTTCTTCCAACATTTATTTGTTAATACCAAATAGAAACATTTTGTCCGAAATTATGCAGTGGAACTTTGAGTAGTTTACAGCAGATATATTTATAAGTGAGGGTCTGATTAATAATAAATTCTATGAAATTTAATTTTACAATACTTTTTCCTTTTCATTCCATAAAATAATATGTTCAAGCACGAACTAGTGTGCCAGAAAAACATAATTTGGAGATTCCGTTGCAGATTTCAGTGCAGTAACTTTGAGACTCATGTGGAATGTTACTCGACCGTCTTCTTTCAAAAGCTGTTATATGATTAACAACCTCTAGCACTGAACGACTGACCTGTTTTATGGTACTAAATCCCAGTCTAGAGTAGCCTGTTGAAAGGCTTACAGAAGCAACAAAATTTTATTTTCAGTATTTCATACAATTATTGGGATGACTTCTAAATTTAAAGTACTGTCGCTTTCTACTCATTAAGATGTTTAAACCGATGGCAAAGATTTAACACAGGAAGAAAAGCATTACAGTTAGAAACAGTGTGTGCCTCTTGAAGCAGTGTATCTCACGACGCGCAAATACCCAGACTATGTTCATCCAGTATTTGAGGATGAGAACACTTAGCGATTTCCAGCAAACTTTACCCAAAATTTAAAAACTCTAAGAAACTTCTTCTCAGTGACTCCTTACACTGAAAGATGAAATGAAAAAATTTGATCTCTTACTTCATTTTCGTTGTTCATGCAGTAAAACTTCAGCTTCAGGCATGATGTTTTTATTTATTACATCTATACTATTAAATCCTTTCGCAAAATATTTTGCTGCCGGTATCCACAATTAGCACTGAATGTATCTGAAAAATTATATCACTGTACGGCTTACATGTCAGAGATACTACGTCATAAACATTTCCTTTACCCAAAACAGAGCGCAAATTATCCAGTTACGCTCCTCCAGTGTTTGAAAATGACAGGATTCAGCAACTGCCAATAAACTCCAAACTTAATTTCGAACCTTTTGTATACTTTTTCTCTCTTATATGGTTAATGTCAGATATTTAACGCTAACTTATTCGTAAATTAATCTGAAATTTGAAGCTTTTTTATACATAGCAGTCGATTCTTAAACGTAGGGGGTGGGGATTTACTGGTTCAATGCTATTAGGCTGGCGACTGTATATTTCTATTTATTTATTTCAGCATTCTTCTCCATTTTCATAACTTTTCCGTGTTTTCTCTCTGTCTCAGTTCCATGTGACTGCATCGTTGCATTAAATTTCAGTTTTATTCGTACACGTTAAGGCATCCTCATTTCATTGTTCGAATTCTTTAATGTACAGTATTGGCCATTAAAATTGCTACACCACGAAGATCATGTGCTACAGACGCGAGATTTAACCGACAGGAAGAAGATTCTGTGAAATGCAAAGATTAGCTTTTCAAAGCATTCACACAAGGTTGGCGCCAGTGGCGACACCTACAACGTGCTGACATGAGGAAAGTTTCCAACTGATTTCTCATGCACAAACAGCAGTTGGACCGGCGTTTCCTCGCGAAACGTTGTTGTCATGCCACGTGTAATGAGGAGAAATGCGTATCATCACGTTTCCGACTTTGATAAAGGTCAGATTGTAGCCTATCGCGATTGCGGTTTATCGTATCGCGACATAGCTGCTCTTATTGGTCGAGATCCAAAGACTGTTAGCAGAATATTCAATCGGTGGGTTCATGAGGGTAATACGGAACGCCGTGCTGGATCCCATTGGCCTTGTATCACTAGCAGTCGAGATGAGAGGCATCTTATCCGCATGGCTGTAACGGATCGTGCAACCACGTCTCGATCCCTGAGTCAACAGATGGGGACGTTTGAAAGACAACAACCATCTGCACGAACAGTTCGACGACGTTTGCAGCAGCATGGACTATCAGCTCGGAGACCATGGCTGCGGTTACCCTTGACGCTGCATCATAGACAGGAGCGCCTGCGATGGTGTACTCGACGACGAACCTATGTGCACGAATCGCAAAACGTCATTTTTTCGAACGAATCCAGGTTCTGTTTACAGCATCATGATGGTCGCATCCGTGTTTGGTGACATCGCGGAGAACGCACATTGGATGCGTGTATTCATCATCGCCATACTGGCGTATCACCTGGCGTGATGGTATGAGGTGCCATTGGTTACACGTCTCGGTCACCTCTTGTTCGCATTGACGGCACTTTGAACAGTGGATGTTACATTTCAGATTTGTTACGACCAGTGGCTCTACCCACCATTCGATCCATGCTAAACCCTACATTTCCGCAGGATAACGCAAGACCGTTTGTTGCAGGTCCTGTACGGTCCTTTCTGGATACAGAAAATGTTCGACTGCTGCCCTGGCCAGCACATTCTCCAGATCTCTCATCAATTGAAAATATCTGGTTAATGGTGGCCGAGCAACTGGCTCGTCACAATACGCCAGTCACTATTCCTGATGATCTGTGGTATCGTGTTGAAGCTGCATGGGCAGCTGTACCTGGACACGCCATCCAAGCTCTGTTTGACTCAATGCCCAGGCGTATCAAGGCCGTTATTACGGCCAGAGATGGTTGTTCTGGGTACTGATTTCTCAGGACCTATGCACCCAAATTGCGTGAAAATGTAATCACATGTCAGTTCTAGTATAATATTTTTGAACAATGAATACTCATTTACTGTCTGCAATTCTTCTTGGTGTAGCAACTTTAATGGTCAGTAGTGTACTTCAGTCTTGTATATTACATATATGGGTTATTACAGACTACAAATCCTTCCCGTAAAAGTGGCAATTTTTCTTTTGTTCTTTGTGAGCTTACGTAGATTGATTCTTATTTCATTACAAGAGCAGTCACTTCTCTCTTGCCCTTTTCTCTTTACGTACTTCAGCTTACTGCATTGATGGCCTAATCATCCCGTCGCAAGCCCATATCTCCGCCGTTCTACCGTCCCAATGCACGCGGGCTGCGTACGCCAGTCTCTGGAGCTGGAGTTGCGGTCCAGGGCGTCGATGGTGACGGCAGACAGCCTTCCTTTATGGGCAGCAAACGTTTATCCGCTCCCGCGCCACCTGTGGTGGGGAAACTAATCGACCGCGCCTGCAGACTTCGTTCTGATAGCACACATCCCAAAAGAAAAGTATCTCCTCTTATTCTTCGCATCCAATAGGGCTAAACCTATGTCTAAGCACATCAAAATAAGCTTCTGAAAACAGAAAAGTAGCGTAGGAACTCAGTATCAATGTGGTTTTATTCACAAACTGTAGAAAACACGCGCTACATCTCTTCTCTGTCATTTCTTGTCTGCATATAAAAATTCAAGTCATGTCCTTACGTCCACCTGTAAACGCTGGCTAATCCGAAGAACTGCTGTATTGATTTTGATACGGTTTTCAATAACAGATACACTGATTCGCAAGAAAGGTTTTTGCATACTTGTATTTCATACAAATTGTCTGAATTATGATAAGTTATACTTTAGTTGTGAAAACGATGCCATTGCCACCTAGTGAACAGCCGCCATAACCCTAGAGAGCAGCGGTGCTTTGAGCCTGAAAAGGTTATAGGATAGAATCTTGGATGGCTCACTTGTTCAGTAAGGCTTTTAACCTATCATTTACCTCTCAACGTTGCGGAGATTCGCAGAAAATGTAATGTGGCTCGGATTCCACGTTACAGTGTAGTTCCCCTTAGCCTGATTGGATTATTGGTCAGGAACATGTAAATCGCCTAAGTGACATCTAGTTGTTTCACTCGTTTCAGGACAACTGCAAAGAGGAAAAACATACGTATTCAAAACCGTAATTTTCAATTGTGTATGCACAGAGCAAAACGCAGCATAGAATGAACCTTTACTTCGTTTATAAAAGGGAAGTTATGCAGCAGTGAAGCAGACACTCTGTGACCAAAACGGTACTGTAACAGAGGATGACAGACTAAAGGCCGAAATCCTAAATGTCTTTTTCCAAAGCTGTTTCACTGAGGAAGACTGCACTGTAGTTTGCCGGCTGGGGCGGCCGAGCGGTTCTAGGCGTTACAGTCTGGAACCTCGCGACCGCCACGGTCGCAGGTTCGAATCCTGCTTCGGGCACAGATGTGTGTGATGTCCCTAGGTTAGTTAGGTTTAAGTAGTTCTAAGTTATAGGGGACTGATGACCTCCGAATTTAAGTCCCATAGCACTCAGAGACATTTGGTTTGCACTGTAGTTCCTTCTCTAGATTGTCGCACCGATGACAAAATGGTAGATATCGAAATAGATGTGGGATAGAAAAACTATTAACATCGCTCAAAGGAGGAAAGGCCGCTGGACCTGATGGGATACCAATTCAACTTTATACAGAGTACTCGATGGAACATACCCCCCTACTTGCAGCCGTGTACCGTCGGTCTCTAAAAGAGAGTAGCGTTCCAGAAGGTTGGAAAAGGGCACAGGTCATCCCCGTTTTCAAGTAGGGACGTCGAACATACACTCCTGGAAATTGAAATAAGAACACCATGAATTCATTGTCCCAGGAAGGGGAAACTTTATTGACACATTCCTGGGGTCAGATACAGCACATGATCACACTGACAGAACCACAGGCACATAGACACTGGCCAAAGAGCATGCACAATGTCGGCACTAGTACAGTGTATATCCACCTTTCGCAGCATTGCAGGCTGCTATTCTCCTATGGAGACGATCGTAAAGATGCTGTATGTAGTCCTGTGGAACGGCTTGCCATGCCATTTCCACCTGGCGCCTCAGTTGGACCAGCCTTCGTGCTGGACGTGCAGACCGCGTGAGACGACGCTTCATCCAGTCCCAAACATGCTCAATGGGGGACAGATCCGGAGATCTTGCTGGCCAGGGTAATTGACTTACACCTTCTAGAGCACGTTGGGTGGCAAGGGATACATGCGGACGTGCATTGTCCTGTTGGAACAGCAAGTTCCCTTGCCGTGCCGGTCTAGGAATGGTAGAACGATGGTCTCGATGACGGTTTGGATGTACCGTGCACTATTCAGTGTCCCCTCGACGATCACCAGAGGTGTACGACCAGTGTAGGAGATCACTCCCCACACCATGATGCCGGGTGTTGGCCCTGTGTGCCTCGGTCGTATGAAGTCCTGATTGTGGCGCTCACCTGCACGGCGCCAAACACGCATACGACCATCATTGGCACCAAGGCAGAAGCGACTCTCATCGCTGAAGACGACACGTCTCCATTCGTCCCTCCATTCACGCCTGTCGCGACACCACTGGAGGCGGGCTGCACGATGTTGGGGCGTGAGCGGAAGACGGCCTAACGGTGTGCGGGACCGTAGCCCAGCTTCATGGAGACGGTTGCGAATGGTCCTCGCCGATACCCCAGGAGCAACAGTGTCCCTAATTTTCTGGGAAGTGGCGGTGCGGTCCCCTACGGCACTGCGTAGGATCCTACGGTCTTGGCGTGCATCCGTGCGTCGCTGCGGTCCGGTCCCAGGTCGACGGGCACGTGCACCTTCCGCCGACCACTGGCGATAACATCGATGTACTGTGGAGACCTCACGCCCCACGTGTTGAGCAATTCGGCGGTACGTCCACCCGGCCTCCCGCATGCCCACTATACGCCCTCGCTCAAAGTCCGTCAACTGCACATACGGTTCACGTCCACGCTGTCGCGGCATGCTACCAGTGTTAAAGACTGCGATGGAGCTCCGTATGCCACGGCAAACTGGCTGACACTGACGGCGGCGGTGCACAAATGCTGCGCAGCTAGCGCCATTCGACGGCCAACACCGCGGTTCCTGGTGTGTCCGCTGTGCCGTGCGTGTGATCATTGCTTGTACAGCCCTCTCGCAGTGTCCGGAGAAAGTATGGTGGGTCTGACACACCGGTGTCAATGTGTTCTTTTTTTCCATTTCCAGGAGTGTATGTGCAGTACTATACTTTTATGGGAAACGTGAGGTTTTCCACAAAATGACGCACCTACTGATTCTGTTAGTTATCTCAATAAATTTCTATATCTTTCGGAAGCTGTAAAGTCCGTCTATAAGTCAAGATTGAGATTAACTTATTTATTGGCTCTAATGACTGGCATTAAAATATAGTACAATTAGCTGACATCAGAGTTTGCTAAGTACCAGGTCAAATTATGGAATAACTAACTCTGTGGGAAGGTACCAAAAAGAGTGGAAGACTGCATGGAGAAACTTTAACAAAATATGTTCATCCAGCCAGCTCACGAAATGAAAGTTAACGATACATGATGCCCTAAGTTATAACCAAATGAAGCGACACAAGTTGCATGTCAGACTAAACAAGTGACAAGTTTCTGTGAATGTAAACTGCGCTGCTGCAAACTATGACACTTCTATTTCCCCAAATCAACTAGCACATACCAGTTAGCACCAGACAGCGGCCAGAGACGTCTGCGTTTCTACGACAGCCCAGAGATGAATGTCCAGGATCAAAGTTCATATCCCTACACTCTCTACTTTCAAGAACGCTCTACATGGAGGTGATCACTCAATCCTGTTATTAATGTGACGAAAAAGAACATCTCTCAATCTCGAAAAAACAGGGGGGCACAGTAGAAACCTCCCACTCTTGACGTACTACATGAAATTAAACAAACATGAGGTTTTGTAAACAAAGAAACTCCAGCATTGGTTGTATTAATTTGAATCCCTTTTTTATGTTATTGCATAGCGATTGCAATCACAGAGTGATCATATTTGGTACAGGACTAAGTCCAGTGAACTCATGTAATCTTGAACAATATATATGTTCGTAGTGGAAAACATCCCAACTAGCAGGTAAGATTCAAACTGAACCAGCTGCTTACAAAATCTGTCTCGCAGTCTTGCACTGAAGAAGATCACTCTGTGATTGAAATCCATAGGCAATAGCAATATATAAAAAACGGTTTCAAATTTATACGACCAATACTGGATTTTTCCTTGTTTTCAATACTTATTGTGTGGTCGTGGTGCACAAATTTCGTAATGGAATGCTGTCTTAAGAAATGAAGTTGGTACCGTCCTGGAGTTATGTTTTGCCGATTGGTCAGGTCCTTCACGTCAAGCTTAGTGATGGGGCAACTCATTTTTGAAGCGGAAGCAACTCAAACTGGTCATCACACCTCACCCTGTGATGTCCATGCAGAAAAGGCAAAAATGTCAAACTCAGTTATTCACTAGGGATGACTGTCGCAGCACGATGCACCCTGCCGACACGTAGGGCAGAGCACTGGCTATGTCCACAGTAGCACTGAGCAGGCAGCAGCCTCGCGTCCATGAAAACACATCTCTACCTGGAGAGGAGCACCTCTCCTAATGAGATTGGCTTACTGTCTTCATCCAAAAACAGGACCCTGAGACCACACAGCTAATTCAGCATCCCAAAGCGAAAATGCAGAGCTTTTCTCCCAAGCACAAGGGGCGGACATTCAGAAAACAGTAACCATGAAATTGTGGCAGGAAATGAAACAAAATCTCATAGCGATCTGTGACTGTAATGCCACACTCCGTAGTCATCCGTCTTTGATAAAGAATAAAAAAACTCCTTAGATTGCCATTCTCATTTATATGTTTTAGGCCACCCAGAAAGTAACTAATTTGGGCCATCTCCAAAACTAAAAAAATACTCGTTACAATCTTCCATCAGGATATAGAATATGACAAAACGTCATACAGGCTGTTTATTTACATCATCATCATGTGAGGTACTATATGATACCTCAAACCTATGAATAGATAAAATATGTCAGCAGAATCAAAAGACAATATGAAGAATCTTCATTCCACATGAAATGAAACTTGTCTTGTGGCGAAAGAGACCCAGCAAGGACTCTCAATTATAAATGCACTGGAGAATGAAATGTAGGAAGAAGATAGACACCGTAACAGTTGATTTGTGTAATACATAAAATGAAGTGACTTAATGAATAAAAAATTTCTGTGGCACATTCGTTAAGGTCTATGTGTGACTTGCATATTCCATGGACCGTAGCACACCAATCTGAAATTCGTGCTATAGGATTATCGCAAGAAAGGGTGATCACATTTCAGCCAATGTTGTTCCCCCATGTCTGGATGCGAAAATTACAGTAATAAAATATCTTGTTTGCGTAAAGTGACACAGAGATGAATTATGCGTAATAAATCTGTGTCAGAAGGATGTGTTGTGAACGTGTTGGCTCATGAGAACCAAACAACCAACTTCAACTGACTGTGACATGACGGGTGATGGGATTCGGTCGCGAGCGCCGCTTCAAAGGCGCGTACTCCATGACGAGCAGGGCGGCCCTGGGCGCTTTTCTGGCCAGCCCTGAGTGGGGCGTGTCGGCTTTCGGCAAGCGGTGGAGCTCTGTGGCCTGTGTGGCTGACCACTGGCTGGCAGGGCCGTGTGCTGCTATCAGAATTCAAAAGAGCAGACGTAACATTTCCCTCTCTACGAAGCCATCGAGAAAGAGAGGCTGTGGCGCGTACGTCACAGCAAGCAAGTTGTCAGCAGTCGTCTCCGGCGGGGAGCGAGTGACTATTATAGACAAGTTTAATAACTCTCGATTACGCGTTTAAATGCATGCGAGCCCCCGACAGCACACGGCACAGTTAAGACCTTTAGTGGTTACCTTTTCAATTACATACTTATTTCACGTGGGCCGTGCACGGGGCCAATAGTTCGCGAATTGTGGCGGACAAGCCCACTAGTGTGACGTCACAAGATCGTTTCACGGCGAGAGTTTGTCAACCCTCGGTGTCAGTTGACACCTGAAACGTGCTGGACCACACACCACTGACAGTAGGCGTATGCAGACGATCCTTCTCAGTCCTAAGCTGTGTTTGCTCCCCGAGCCACTCCTCGCATGTGACCACAACGTGTCTGCTCCTGGAACAGTAGTGTTATTCAAGTAGCTGGTTCTGTAACTGTGTCCGACATTGCCCCACCACATGGCGATTCTGACCTGACATTTCGCAATGCTTGAACCTTAGAGTTAATTTGAATGCGCTACCACGGAAAATTTATTACAAAAATACTTTAACTTGATTTCTTAGTTCAGTTTATTTACTCACAAATCGAAGCAAATCAAAACATGGTTTTCACAGCAAATGTTAAGTATAAATACTGACATAGAGAAATTCGTTACCCTCAAAAATCTTGTCAGGTAAACTTCTGGTCCTCTTCCTGAGGCCTATGCGAATGATAGTCTGAGTGGGACGTGAACTGTCCACACAAAAGTCTCAGAGGAAGTGGCTGAGCAAAAACCCAAATCAGAACCAGATCAGACCCTCATGAATAGACCGTTCTTCAAACCAAAGTAGTATCTTATGCAAAAATTGAAGTTACACACACATTTGTGCTACAATTTTACACTACTGGCCATTAAAAATGCTGCACGACGAAGATGACATGCTACAGACGCGAAATTTAACAGAGAGGCAGAAGATGTTGGGATATGCAAATGATTACCTTTTCAGAGCATTCACACAAGGTTGCCACCGGTGGCGACACCTACAACGTGCTGACATGAGGAAAGTTTCCAACCGATTTTTCATACACAAACAGCAATTGACCGACGTTGCCTGGAGAAGCGTTGTTGTGATGCCTCGTGTAAGGAGGAACAATGCGTACCACCACGTTCCCGACTTTGATAACGGTCTGATCGTAGCCTATCGCGATTGCCGTTTATCGTATCGCGACATTGCTGCTCTCGTTGGTCGAGATCCAATGACTGTTAGCAGAATAAGGAATCGGTGGTTTCAGGACGATAATAAGGAACCCCGTGCTGGATCCCAACGGCCTCGTATCACTAGCAGACCAGATGACAGCCATCTTATCCATGTGGCTGTAAGGAATCGTGCAGCCACGTCTCGATCCCTGAGTCAACACATGGGGAGGTTTTCAAGACAACAACCATCTCCACGAACAGTTCGCGGACGTTTGCAGCAGCATGGACTATCAGCTTGGAGACCATGGCTGCGGTTACCCTTGACACTGCATCACAGACAGGAGCGCCTGCGATGGTGTACTCGGCGACGAACCTCGGTGCACGAATTGCAAAACGTCATTTTTTCGGATGAATCCAGGTTTTGTTGACAGCATCATGGTGGTCGCATCCGTGTTTGGAGACATCGCGGTGAACGCACATTGCAAGCGTGTATTCGTCATCATCATACTGGCGTATCACCCGGCGTGATGGTGTGGGGTGCCATTGTTTACACGTCTCGGTCAACTCTTGTTCGCATTGACGGCACTTTGAACAGTGGACGTTACATTTCAGATGTGTTACGACCCGTGGCTCTACCCTTCATTTGATACTTGCTAAACCCTACATTTCAGCAGAATAATGCACGACCGCATGTTGCAGGTCCTGTACGGGCCTTTCTGGATACAGAACATGTTCTACTGCTGCCCTGGTCAGCACATTCTCCAGATCTCTCACTAATTGAAAACGTCTGGTCGATAGTGGCCGAGCAACTGTCTCGTCACAATACGCCAGTCACTACTTTTGATGAAATGTGGTGTCGTGTTGAAGCTGTAGCTGTATACGCCATCCAAGCTCTGTTTGACTCATTGCCCAGGCCTATCAAGGCCGTTATTACTACCAGAGGTGGTTGTTTCTGGATACTGATTTCTCAGAATCTATGCACCAATTGCGTGAAAATGTAATCACATGTCAGTTCTAGTATAATATATTCGTCCAATGAGTACCCGTTTATCATCTGTATTTGTTCTTGGTGTAGCAATTTTTATGGCCAGTAGTGCATAATGATTTTATACGCATCATTTTCGTAATCATCAGTTTACCTTTATCAGTTACCAGCTGGAACCCTTAGCCCCAAAAGACCAAATCAGAATCACTCATGCAAGAACTGCATATAATAATATACATTCCAACTTATTTCCTTTGCGTATTTTAACACATTTAACGTATTAAATATCATACAGCAATTACAACTGTTGAAGCTTACTCAACAACTCTTTACATTCCCCTTGCTTTGTAGCTCACATTTTCATCTCCCACATTCAAACAAAATACACATAGTTAGTAGTTCCAAAATATTTATCTCTAAAATTCATAAAGAGAATACCCCCTAAAATATACAGATTCTCACAGAAAAAAAAAACCTCCAAAACCTTAAGCGAAAGACAATAAATTGATGCCCAAAACATGAAGCTAGCAAATCCACAAATCATTTACCCTAAGTATAAAAAATTATTCACCTCAAATACATTGTCTTAATTCATCTCAGTACTGGTTGTTAGCATTTGTTGCTCGAATAATGTGACGTTACTCTCACTGCTTCACCGAAAATCTTATCTCTAATAATAATAATAATGAAAAATATGGCAAACTATAAAGGAAACCTTAATCTACAACACGCGCAGTTGGACATTCCTATTCCATTTTAACCTATTACTTTCCAGTACCTTTTCTTTAAAGTATATATTTGCATTATATCTGCTAAGAAAGCACTACATTTATGTTCAGTTGTGGAACACAACAACCCCATGACTGAATTATTTTCCATCTTGAACTACTTCCGTGCTTACTGGTTTCCTGAAATTCTCAGCACCATTTTGTACTCTTCCTCCTTTGATTGAAAACTCAGCTTAAGATGTTCATAAAAATTCTTTGCTATCCCACATATAGAACGCCCAGTTCCCACCAAAGCAGTTTCACATACTTCTCCCACTTTAATATTTATTACAGGATGAACATTTTCAGATAATTATGTTTTAATTCAATGTCAGCGAAAAGTTTTTTCCCTGCCTCATGCACACAGTCTTTCATCATAGTACACTTCTAATTTTCTCTAAATAATTCTGTATCATCTTCCTCTGAAAATATTAAATTAAAAACTTCTTTAAATTCTAAATTTCCTACATTTAACCACCCATATCCTTCTGGCAACACTCTACTTTTCTTTCTCCCATATTTTTGGGTTCAACTGCTGGTCGAATTTTACGAAGTTTATGAGGTCCCTGGCTTCCATATTAACGCCATCATTGCCCATCCATTTAGTACCTAATTCACTCTTATCCTCTTATCCATACGCATGTACTTTTCATCATTACATATCATGGTGTTTTGAATTCCATCATCATCCTCAACATTTTCATTAAATGGACTATTATCGACAGTAGTATCATTCTCTATTTTGTTTTTTCCGTCATAAATACGTACTCTTCCTAGAGTAATTTAAATCCTTTATCCCCATGGGCCGACCAACACATCTATTGCATTAACCCTAATGAAACCAGTCACACATTTGATACATATGGAGGCAGGAATTTGTAGTGAAAATATGTTCACTTCTCCGAATTTACAGTCTGAATTTATTGCATAAAATTTAAAAGAAATATCATTTCACACTATTTACAACAGTTTATCATTAAGATAATGTTCGTCACTGCGAGAACCTAAGTAAGTCGACCAGCATCACGTCTTCGTTGAACGTTTCGAAAATCAATTAACGTTATATAAAGTGATATACCACAGATCTATGTGGGAGCTGTGCCATCACGAAGTAACGATACTTTGAGTTGCCGATTACCATTGAAGTTAACTATAGAACAGTTCATAGAAGGGGGCACTAAGTTCGAACTCAGCCATCCAAACCAAAATTACTCAGAGTCCTGACGGTGGAAAGTGATTCAAACTCTTTGCTACTGACATCCACACAGTTTTTATAAGTTCAAACCAATCAGATCATGTGGCTCATATTCCTCTGAGTCCACACTACCCAAATATGTTTCAGAGTTCCTTGCTGACTGCTAGAATCCATGTTTGTTCGGCAAAAATGGCTACTGATACTCGTCCCCTCGCAGTGATATCTGTCGTGCATATATATTCCGACTTCAGAAAACATATACATTTTTATATGCTCATTGCACAAGAGCTTAGATGCAAGTTTAATTAGGTTCTCAATGCTTTTTATAGTTTTCGCAGCCGGCCGCGGTGGTCTCGCGGTTCTAGGCGCTCAGTCCGGAGCCGCGGGACTGCTACGGTCGCAGGTTCGAATCCTGCCTCGGGCATGGATGTGTGTGATGTCCTTAGGTTAGTTAGGTTTAAGTAGTTCTAAGTTGTAGGGGACTGATGACCTAAGATGTTAAGTCCCATAGTGCTCAGAGCCATTTGAATCATTTTATAGTTTTCGCGTAGCCTTAATTGTTTCCTCACAATTAGTGCTTTTGCTCATATGAATGCTATTTTGGGTCTATAACACTAATAAATATTAAACAATTAAATTTATTTCACTCATACATTTCAAATTACCTCTATGTACAAATGTTGCCACTACATTCACTGTTCCATGTTTTATTTAATAGAAAATTCACTTTATCCAGCGTGGAATATACATTTCAGCCTGTAATTTAAAATATTAAATACTCACAGAAAATCTGTTACAACGGTTCTATAGTGCTCAGTGAACCCTATCCAGTGACACTACATTTGTCTGAATCACATAAGGAGATAATAAGTTATTAATTTTTATTGATATTAATACAGTAAAAAAATTTACTGTTTAAGAACTCCTAAACCAATCTCATAATGGCGGCACGTCTTCACTCATGCAGTCATTTTACAACATGTACGATATTGAAATTCCTGTGTTATTTCGAATTACTATGCAATGACTGCATGTCCGAAGGAACATCCCATGGTAATTCGGAACAACACAGGCACTGCAGTACCGTATTTATCGTGCAACACTCGGCATGTGACTTTCAACTAAAATGTCTCCCCTGTACAGCAATATACATAAAGCATGTACGTGTACACGTTGTAGACACATGGTTGACGACATATGTAAGTTTCGGCCTGGCCGTGACTTGTGCTCGGATAGCCACATGGTGAGACGGCTGCTCGCGATGAACGAGAAACTCGGGTTCGAGTCCCGATCTGTCAGAAATTTTCATTCTTGTCATCCCATTATACAGGTGATGGTTGTCAATATTCGCAACCGCGAATAATGTCATGTATTACGTATAATTTTTGTCTTTTAAACTATGTGACTGGTTTCTCGGTCACTTGTTTGGTTCACTTTTTATTTATAGTTCCCTTATTTCATACTTTCTTTATTCATTTCCTTTGGCTACGGCAGGTACTTTCCCTGATCAACTCAAACAGGCTGGTTTTTTCCAGCACATGGCCTGTGTCTCCGGATCGTTGATCTACAGTCAAGTTTTCACATAATTTGAGCTCTGCCAATCATCGCACGTCACATCTGTCGCCTTCTACTGACAACGCCGCAAATCTCTTCAGTTCTAACGTGGCCCCTACACAGCTGTCAAAACACGCTGTTTTGGCTGTCACAATAATCGCCGACTCGGTTGCTAGTGTTATGAGAGGACTAACGCGCATGGCCGCGGCCGTTAAAATTTTTTGTAGGCATTTTCAGGGTATGCCGTCTCAGCGTGCCACATGTCCACAATGCGGTCTCGCTAAAATGCGGTCAGCTACACTCCTGGAAATGGAAAAAAGAACACATTGACACCTGTGTGTCAGACCCACCATACTTGCTCCGGACACTGCGAGAGGGCTGTAAAAGCAATGATCACACGCACGGCACAGCGGACACACCAGGAACCGCGGTGTTGGCCGTCGAATGGCGCTAGCTGCGCAGCATTTGTGCACCGCCGCCGTCAGTGTCAGCCATTTTGCCGTGGCATATGGAGCTCCATCGCAGTCTTTAACACTGGTAGCATGCCGCGACAGCGTGGACGTGAACCGTATGTGCAGTTGACTGACTTTGAGCGAGGGCGTATAGTGGGCATGCGGGAGGCCGGATGGACGTACCGCCGAATTGCTCAACACGTGGGGCGTGAGGTCTCCACAGTACATCTATGTTGTCGCCAGTGGTCGGCGGAAGGTGCACGTGCCCGTCGACCTGTGACCGGACCGCAGCGACGCACGGATGCACGCCAAGACCGTAGGATCCTACGCAGTGCCGTAGGGGACCGCACCGCCACTTCCCAGAAAATTAGGGACACTGTTGCTCCTGGGGTATCGGCGAGGACCATTCGCAACCGTCTCCATGAAGCTGCGCTACGGTCCCGCACACCGTTAGGCCGTCTTCCGCTCACGCCCCAACAGCGTGCAGCCCGCCTCCAGTGATGTCGCGACAGGCGTGAATGGAGGGACGAATGGAGACGTGTCGTCTTCAGCGATGAGAGTCGCTTCTGCCTTGGTGCCAATGATGGTCGTATGCATGTTTGGCGCCGTGCAGGTGAGCGCACAGTCAGGACTGCATACGACCGAGGCACACAGGGCCAACACCCGGCATCATGGTGTGGGGAGTGATCTCCTACACTGGCCGTACACCTCTGGTGATCGTCGAGGGGACACTGAATAGTGCACGGTACATCCAAACCGTCATCGAACCCATTGTTCTACCATTCCTAGACCGGCAAGGGAACTTGCTGTTCCAACAGGACAATGCACGTCCGCATGTATCCCGTGCCACCCAACGTGCTCTAGAAGGTGTCAGTCAACTACCCTGGCCAGCAAGATATCCGGATCTGTCCCCCATTTAGCATGTTTGGGACTGGATGAAGCGTCGTCTCACGCGGTCTGCACGTCCAGCACGAACGCTGGTCCAACTGAGGCGCCAGGTGGAAATGGCATGGCAAGCCGTTCCACAGGACTACATCCAGCATCTCTACGATCGTCTCCATGGGAGAATAGCAGCCTGCATTGCTGCGAAAGGTGGATATACACTGTACTAGTGCCGACATTGTGCATGCTCTGTCGCCTGTGTCTATGTGCCTGTGGTTCTGTCAGTGTGATCGTGTGATGTATCTGACCCCAGGAATGTGTCAATAAAGTTTCCCCTTCCTGGGACAATGAATTCACGGTGTTCTTATTTCAATTTCCAGGAGTGTATTTGTCAGATATAATGCTCGTTGTCACTGTCTTGATATGTATTTCGAGTTTAGTAAGTTCATTATCCGAAACAACCACACACTCTTTCAGCGATTAAGTATGATTCTTGTTAGCTCAACATATGCATCCCGTGTTGCATGGGATCTTCTCCATCGCATCTTATCAATCATTACTGCTCCTTTTCAAAGATGGAATTTCAAACTTTCATAGTAGACGTGTCCTTGTTTTCCGCTTACTATGTATTGGAAACAGATAAAATTTAGGGACATTTGTCATATTAAGCTCCCAGAATCAAATAATTGTCGTCACGTGTCATTCAATAACCTCTACACAGGTATTCATGACGCTCGTCAGTGTTTTTTGATCTGTCTACCCACTTTATACTTAAATCGACCTCCCTGTGTTTTCATGTTAAAATATAGAAAAAAAAATGCTTCTGCCTGTGTTTAAGAAACTCTGAAAACGTATATCGAAGAAGTATTGGCGGAAACAAAAGAAATGTTTGGAGTTGGGATTAACAGTATGGTGAAAGGGGATCCATCATAAATTGGATGATGACCTTGCTATCCTCAGTGAAAGGAAAAATTGCACAAGCTGTTGAGTGCAATTTACAGTCTAATGATCATCCACAATGGATTAAGAGGAAACTGAAAAAAGTCGTAAAATTAAGCTGATTCTTGTTATATTGTTGATTGCGTTCACTTAAACTTACCGATTGATTTTTTCGTGTTCATAAACATTTTATTTTTTATCTGCTATTACTTTTATGTTGTGATTTCGTGTAATGACACCGTCCATGACCTTGGAGACTTGCTCTTCACTTTGGTCCTGCGGAATTTGATGTGTAAATAAATAAAATGAGGAATAACAGATATGGGATGTGAAATAAACTTAACGTCAAAACTGTGGACTTTATTTTACGTGAGCTGAAAGAATTATGCTACCTTGGAAACAAAATAAGAAATGGTGGACCAAGCAAGGAGCGCATTAAAAAAAAAAGAAAAAAAGAAAAAAAGGACTAGGACCTGTAGAGACGGTCTGAAAGACGCCTACAAATATTAACTATATGTCTTAATTTGAGGAATAAATTTCTGAGATTATCTGTGTGGACCACAGTATTGCAAGGAAGACAGTCATGGATTGTGGGAAAACCGGAAAAGAGCATCAACGCATTTAAAATGTGGTGCTGTTGAAGGATATTTAAAATTCCTCATACGCATGAGACCATATATGCAAACATACGAAAAATAACCGTAAATACTTAACACAGAATACAAAAGAATAGCAAACATAAAAACCGTTCCGAACGAAATATTATAAGCTGCGCGAAGGTTACGATGGTAATGTAATTAAAAAGTTTATATTACGTAGTTAAATATACAATTTCCTTTTGGATTGAAATAACGTGAATTTTCTTCTGCCAATTATTTTTACTGCAATTTTCGGGTTAGTTTAATTTTCTGCGTGGTTATCAATAAAGTTTTAAAAGCCTGATCAGACAGTACATCATTTTGGAGAGTGCATAATTCTAGTTTGGTACTTGCATCGTTTTCCACTCCCAAAGATTTTTCGGTGATTTTATGCGACTGGTGAATGAAATCCTTAATATACAAACACTAAAACTCAAATAAATAATTTTGGCTCAAAATGTTGCAGCAGCCAATCCGAATTAAATACTTAAAATGCAAACAGCCAGACGATAGTCAACTGTAGTGACAAATTATATCTAAATGTAGCGCTTAAAATGTAACGCATTCCTACGAAACACAGTTTCATGTGCTTACGCGTGAGTTTTCACATATAAACCCTGAAGCACGTAATATTTTTGCAAACATTTCTTGTAATTACCGTAAGAATATATTTTTATTATCATATGTATCATTGAACGTGTGATTCTCATAAGACCGGATTTTACGTGCATTTTATCTGCAACTTTCGACCGCTTTATTGTAACAACGGGAAAAGCTATCAGCAAATAACAGGACGACCATTAGTTACATGTATTTGTCTATCTTCTTGAAAATCTCTATAATGGATAAAGATTATTGGATTAAAAAGTTTCGTTTTGACTTCATCTGTTTATCTACCTGCATACAAAATTTGAACCGATTCGTTCAAGTTTAAGGTACATAAATGTCGCGCTTTAAAAACCTTTCAGAAAAAAAAACTACTTTCCTTTTTTCTGTTTTTTGCACGTAAAATCCAAACTAAGCAAGATTTTTTCAAACAGTTAAACCTTATCTTAGATCAAAACCCGACAGCCCGGTGGATAAACATTGAACCATCAGTCTTGTTACAACCTGTAGTTATTTAAGGGTGGCGGTGTTCGCACGTAAAATTCAAACGATGCACATACAAATGGAGGCATCAGCTAAACATTAACTTCATCTCAATCAAAATCCTTTACAAAAACAATAAATCTTCCACACAAAATTTGCCTGGGTGTCACCTGCAGTTAGTCGTTCAAACCTTACTCAATATGCTTTAAAATAGCTACAGGAAGGTGTTCCGAGTGGCTGTACAAAGGGCCACTGCTCCGGACTAAACTAAAAACGTTTTACCAGACGTTCCTAGCACAAACAGGAAACGAACACAGATATCCCTCCCCTCCCCTCCCCCCTGAACCACTATTAAGCACGGGGTTTTCTCATCGATACGGATGCGACAGTTATTGCCACTACCCTACAGCACAGGGCCAAAGTATGAATATCACAGAATAAATATGACACAGTACATATATCTTCCTGCTTAGACAAATCGAGCAAATCGGTCAGTTCTTTTTGCATTTGATTTAGTCTTCGGTGGGGCTGGTGGTAGTTATGGAGGCAACAACAGTTCATGTGCTGTTCCTCGGAAAACCCCGAGGAAAATGTTTTTTTGCTACATTTTCGGCGTCACGGCGGACTAAAACCCAGCCGAGCTTTCAGAGACAACTACGCACAGCAAATCACTCATTTTTACGACATGTTTCTAACATCAGCACCTCGAACAACCTTGAGAATTTTCTTGATATCTTTATCCGTTTCTAAAATACAGAGGTTCAATGTTACCTTACTACAACACACAAAAACCGTTATGCGTCGAAATCCAAACAATACATAACAGCAGAAAATTGCTCAGATTTTAACGGTGTGTTCTCTAGGCATTTATCTCGATGATCCATCTCCCCGTTTTCAAACATATGTATCCGTTGTATAGAAACACCTCAAAAACTTGCTTTTTGGATTCCAAAACCCAGCTGCGGTTTCCGAGATGGCTTTCCACAGAAAATGTCTGTAATTTTTATGATGTATTCCTAAGGACCCAATCTGATAAAACCTTGAAAAATTTTCTTGGTATCTTGATCCCTTACCGAGGTACAGATATGCAATGTCATCTACTTGCACACTTAAAATACGGAAGTAAAATCCGGCGTGAGACGAAAACGTAGTTTACAAAGCGACGTAACATGAAAAAATATACTATACAGAGAATTCATTATCACCTGCGAACCTCATGTTTTAGTACATACAAAATTTAGCTGCACCTAAAATCCGGTATGAGGTGCAAAATTAGTTTCGCGTTATTTCAGTTTCACATAAGCAAAGTATCAAAATTTTACTGACAATTGCATTTCTTTTCATACGTGTTTACATGCCTTGCTGCAACTGCATATGAACATGTTCACACATTTTCATGCTGAGAGAGAAGAAGATAGTGGCAGTGGCAAAGAGACCTAAAAGTAATAAGTAACGGAATATAGTAGACAGTGTTTGTATTATGGAATTATCGAAGAAGACAATGCCAGTATGAGAGAAAGATAGCGACACAGAGACAGTGACGATATTGACAGAGATGGAACAATACTAGGAAAAGACTGAAGAGTATACTGGCAGTGGGACGGAAATGAAAAGATGGAGAAAGTGAAAGTTGGTTGGAGCAGGAGATCCTGCCAGTGGGAAAGAAATGAAGAGACGAAGAAAATGGAAGTGGGTGAGAGCTAATGATTTGACAGACAGGTTATACGTGAATGACAACGAGGAAGAGAGAGATAGTGACAGTGAGAAGAGAGAGCAGCAGTAGGATGGTAGGAACGAAAGAGATATTAGCAGGAAGAGAAAGCAAGAGGCAGACACTGGCAGTGAGAGGGAACTGTAGTAGTAGGTCAGAATGAAGGGGACAATGACAGAGAGGCACAAATAAGTAATGAGCAATGAGAATGATGGACTAGTGGATGTGAATGAGTTAGATTTAGGTGAGTTTAAGGAGATGAGCTGCATGTAAAAAAAAAGTATTAAACGTGCTGAGGAAGGGAGATCAAGGCAGCTAGTATCCCATCCACTTTTCAGTCAAGGTCTTTTAAACTAAACAGGAACATATTCAAATTTTTTTGATTCGATAGGAGCATTTTCTGGCTGGTACGTATTTGTTACTGCGTGGAAAGAGATCATACAGACATCCGCCGCAGCACTAGTAAGCTCAGTGAGCTGAGAAGGTACGTGGCTTGTAACACAAGCAAAACCATAACAAATTCAGCACATGTGAAGACGAACTAGTGCTGCCATGCTACACTATGCTCGATTACCACGCTGAGAATTCCTACGTAAATTTTCAAAAACTCATAATTAAACTGAAGCTGTAGAAAATGTTTCAGTTCAATAGGCCGAATTATAAAGAGAGAA
This sequence comes from Schistocerca gregaria, assembly GCF_023897955.1. Classification (NCBI taxonomy): domain Eukaryota; kingdom Metazoa; phylum Arthropoda; class Insecta; order Orthoptera; family Acrididae; genus Schistocerca; species Schistocerca gregaria. The sequence goes on along the minus strand of NC_064921.1, from coordinate 718,429,460 downwards.
AGTATTACAAATGTAACACATTAAAAGTTAGGCATGATATAGCGAGAACACAAAGATCACTCGCTGGTGAATCTTTGCTAAACAAATATTATTAAACTCACACTTAGTCCAGATGTTCTCGAAGGCAGACTTGTAAACAATACGTAGAAATTTTGGAAAGTGCGTATCGTAGTAGTTACGTCTAACAGTCAATACTAAATGTTTTTGTTGATTAATATTGATGTACTGTATCCTTGTCCATCAAAGTAATAAACAAATTCTATTATGATTAGAATACTTCACTTCATGTTGACTGTGGGCACAACAGTTTTACTTGTCAATTTTTTTGTACATTACCATATGATTCAATTTTACTTTTACTTTGTCCGACGTAGTTCTAGTTTGTTTGAATGATTTAATGTGCTTATGAATGTATATACTCTATACAGTTTAAAGAGAGCTTACTGAAGGAGCAGCTTATGTATGTGTAATAGTTGACGAAAGAAAAGGTAGCAGTGCTTATGGTGCAAAGTATTAGCAAAGCTGAACAGTTAAAGAAGAAGGCGATTAATGGTTGTCTACGTTTTACGACATATGACTGGATTTCTCAAATATAAAAGCGTTCTAGATTCTGCAAGCCCTACCACAACATTAACTCATTCTCGTGTAACTTTTGGCATTTTCAAAAAATGTATCTACAGACTTTAAAACATAATAAATTCAGGTCCTCCGCTATTATCTGTCCAACCTTGTGCTAAATCTTTGTTACTGGTACTGCTGTCGACTCTTCATCTTTCACTAAAACGACTTCTACCTTACCTTTGGGGAACTGTTAAACTCGAGTAAACTGCTGACCAGTAAATTCTCTTTAAAGCGCTGAGGTCACGTACGTTCATACGCTCATTCGTCCATTTAAACACAGGTCAAGAACATTGGATAAAATTATGGTATAATTTAATTACAAGGTAATCCAGTTAGGAAATTTATAAATAAACTGATAGTTATCAGTGTATCTGGAGATAACGGTATGTGAAGGGTTCTGTAAATCATTCAGATTACTCTAGTTTACTAGTCTGCTCTCAGTAAAATAACGTTAAACAACAAAAAGGTTTAACATCTGTCATTAGACATCACTACTCCAGCTCGCTCATTCCGAAATTCGGATGAGTAATATCCAAGTACTGTTTATTAAAATAAATTCAAAAATTCTCCTGTTCAGTAAATGTGAATTTAATTATGCAGTTTAAGCAAACTTTTGCCTTTGAGAAAACTCTCGCTGAATATGACTAATCTTTTGACTAAGAAAAGTTAGAACACCTCCCACTGTTAATTCTGTCTTTCAATAGTTACCCGAAATTCTGGTAATTTAAATACCAACTCTCACTATGAGATCGGACAGCAATGTTTTTGGCAATATGTCAGCTGATCGTTCATCGCGCACCTTGAATCTGTTATTGTTTTGCTCCTGTTAGCAGCGATGTACCTCCTTACGTTACTGATGTCACAAAAGACTGTGGCAGCGTGATATCTGCTACTTTCCCATTGTGGAGGCTGAATATCAATGTCACCGCAGATTGTGCTCTTCACAACAATTTTAGAACAAATTACGTTGAAAAATATTACATCCAAAAAGTATCGCTCCTGAATGTAGTCATTCTTGAACTTGGTGCATCATAAAATTTTAAATGGCGTTACAGAACTGCTTAATGGGATTTGATGTGTTTTAAAGAAGAAACAATATTACGGTAGCAAATAGGGCACACCCCATTATACATATTTGGTTGAGCATGTGCACATATATTACCAAATCACCTCATTTAATTCTTCGTACTATGCTCGAACAATTATACACAGTTCCATTTTAACTGACCAACTTCAGTGCCTACGTAATATTTTTATCCTTTTAGTAATACACTTCACTCACAGTCTACAGTCAGTTCACATAAAGTTCTTTCACTGACAATATTATTAACGACTGATATTAACGGTTTCTTTGCACGTCCCCCACTCATTCGTCTTTGCTACACTCCCCATTATGTTCGAAAGTTCTTGAATTTCACATAGATCTCATCTGGCATTAAAGTTCTTCTGAATATCTTCTATTCTTCATTCTTTCTCGAGAATCCTCAGCAGGGGAGTTCCTCTGTCCACTCTTTGGGTCTCGTTGCGTAGTCTAGCTTCCCTGAGTATAACTGCGTCCTTGTGTAAAATTAAATACCCGGAAACTCCATGTAGTATTCATCAACAGTGCCGCCATTACTCAACGACACAACTTAAAACGTGCGGCAGTTTTTCTCAAAGATGACTCCACGTCATACGACATCGACAAACGTCTCGTTTAATACTTCCCCTTACATGCCTCCGTTCAGATTCCTACTCCCCAAGTTCCTTCAGTACCGGCTTTCGAGTAGTAGTTTACTTTCGTTACAGCTTGCTCTCTACTATCAACTTTCTCTTCCTTTCAGTTTCACATAAAATAGATTTTATGTTTAATCCTCGTAGGGCAGATCAATTAATGAGTTAGTTTACAATAAATTACTAGGTTTTACAAATTCTTATAGTAAGAACATTTCACGTAACAAAAAACTCGTAAATTAATCACACCTGTATGTGTACAGCAAAACAATAAACATGAAAAAATTTACTCTTCAAACAAAGAAAAATTATTTAATCAGTAAATATCGTCTGCTCAGAGAGGATAATCGCAGGTTAACAAAATTTTCCTATCATATCATCCTCCAATTAAGTGTAAGGGATGTAATGACTCAAAACGAAGTGCAAAAACCTATAACAGTAATAATCCCATACTCAGGAGATCAGCTCAGGGAAGCAGAAACAGGAATCCTGCATTACCATTCTAGGCAAGTCCTAGTGGCGGACTTCCTTTTTCTTCCTCCGAACTGTTATGAAGTGCCAAGTGTGTGTCTGTGTTATGTGGATCACTGTGATGGGTGCTTGTGGTGGTTCAAGCTGTTATGTGTGAACAGCAAGGAGAGGGTAAAACACAGTGACCGCACATAGCTTGAGGATACTTTGGGAATCTAATAAAGGTGACTGACGTAAAAACTGGCGATCAGCAACTTTACGCCACTGCCTCTCCTCTCCTTGCCGGCCAAATACCGGTAGTGGGCGAAAACCGTCGTAATAAAACAAATCACAGTTCGCATCGAAAGGTTTGGATGTTCACTTCTCACACATCCTGTACAAGATTGGAACGGTTGATAAATAGTACTGCTATCGAATTTTATGAGTCTGTAACACTTTCAAAGCAGTGAAGGGTTTAATACTCGGAATTATATTTTAGCAATATTAACTCACCTGTTACTTGAAGTCTATAAACAATTACATACTGAGGAGCCGAAATTTCCACCACAAATCCATACTACGGATTTCATCTGTGGCAGCGATTAATTAAAATGGCTGCAGTCCTTTCCAGGAGATACATCCCACAGTTCACTTCCACTTAAGATGTTATTTCCAAGTGACAAGAAATAAATCAAAATACTTACTCAAGATATGTTTTTTATTAGTCAAAAGGATTCAAAAAAACAACCATTAGCCATTTACTTGGCCGAGTACTTGGTTTTTTACTAAACACAATTACCACTAACAGTCTTCAGCGATGTTTTTTTTTTTTTACTTTTATGAACTTAATTTCGACAGTTCTTCAGAAAAATAAAGCACTGAATGTTCTAACGACCTGTCGCAATATCAACTCAGTTAGAACTATCTGTCCCCGAAAAATATATAGACATGCCTCTCCTCACCAGGTTAAGAGATGTAGATCGAAAAAGCGAACTATAAATATACTTCGTAGAAGAATTATGCTGCCTAGTGGCTACTATTATTTTAATTTATAATATGTTTAACATAAAACAGGTAGTATTTTGTATATTAAATTAGCATGAGTGTATATAAATGTGACAGCAACAAACTTTGAGTCTAATATTCCTTCTATGACTTGTTCTGTCATCTTAGTAAAATAAAAGAAACGTAATTTTTACGATCTTTAGAGTTACTGTGAAATGATGTGCTTATCTTAAATCAATGGTTGCGTTGATTCCAAGACTAGTCTTAGGTTTTGCGAGACAACTCTATTTCCAAAGTCATGGATAATTTAATATTGTGATCAATGTTTTGTTAGCATTAATTCATCTAATATGTTTGAGATTCTGTTGTATATGCTTAAAACATTGTCTTTCGTTTTCTTACATTAGCTGAATGAACTTTGCTTTTGAAAAAAATCGTTTAACTGAATTTTGATATTGCATAGCACATTCGTTTGTCAGTAAGCAATACAATTTTGTAATTTGCCAAAAGAGTAAATCCATCACGAAACCCATTGTGCTATCGTGATCTCTTGCTGTTACATACGGTCAGTTCGCGGTAGCAAAATATGGCATAGTGAATTTATCTGGTGTCATCATTCAGCGATTACTTACAGGTACCAAAAATCATAATTTCACAAGGACTGTACGGTGTCTACGAACCCAACAAACAACCAGTAGTGTCTTGCTGTTGTAAAAACATGTCTTGTCTATAACAAAAATAAAATCTACTTAGTCAAGTTAGGTAAGGACAAAGAGTCTGTTTTGTCCTGCAGCATCTGCTGAAAAAGTATTACTCTACAAAACGCTGATGTAACTAAATATGACTTTTACACAGCATCTTCCTTTGTATATACGCGATAGAATTTTGAAATTAGCCAAACCAGTTTGCCCCTCACCCCTTCCGTGAAACCTATTATCCGATTATGGTCTTTAGTTGCTTGCTATCGATCCTCAGTTCATGTGGCACAATGTGGTGCAATTAATGAAACTAATTACAAGATTCGAAATACCTATTTCTTACAGGAATTTTAGTGTACAGTTTCGGAAGTAATGTATTGTACCAATGGAATCAGCAAGCGATCAGCAGCATTCCACTGCTGTCACGTTTATGTCTTACGTATTTGACAGGAATGGAATCCACATGGTATAAAATATTTGGTTTAGTTCAAAAAGTTTTTTTTTATTGTTGTGATCGACTTTAGTTCGATGATCGAGTATGAATACTTATATCACATGGTATTTTGTACCTTATTTAGTTTCATTACACACTGCGGTACTTCTACATACTTTATTTGTCTTGCTTTGGATGAGATGCGAAACACTTCGTAAGCTGCGAGTGACTGTTACATATCCTTTAATCGCACTCTTCGTTGTGAGCGTCATCTGACAACCATCATGGAACATGAGAATGCCAATCCGTGTTGCACACCGCCTCATTTAATGGAGCTTTTCCTTTAACTTCTCATGAAAGATATATTTGTCACAGTAAGTTCCATGGTCAGAACGAGAGAAGCTGTCTACGCTTCAATAATTGCACCTCATAGCAAAACACTAGGGCATTTCAAGAAACAAACAACTACACTTAACATTATGAATCAAATCGACAAAACCGTGCATGATTTCTGAACGTACTTGAAAAGCGCAAAACATCATTTTTATCTACTATAACTTACGCGTAATCATATACCGGAAGACTCGCCAGAGTAATGAAATCTGCCCTACAATTACACTTGAGACTTTAAAACGAAAAGAAGACATAGATTTTGGTATAGGAATATTACAGGAGAATTGTTATTGTCTACTCTTATTTAGTAATGGCGGTTATTAAGTGATTTACAGGGATGTTATAATACACTAAAATGTGTAGTTCCTTTAAAAACTACTTAACTGAGCACCCATAAACTGCCAACACACAGAAACACACGCACTATTAAAATAGATTTCCATTTTGCTTCTTCTAACTGTAGCTTTATTTGATCGTAAAGACTTTTGACCTACTACCACCGACATTGGACTGTTCCTAAGATGATGTACTTTCCGCATCTTTATCATCATCATCAACAACAACAACAACAGAAATAACAACAATCGGACATCCATTGCTCCTTCTCGTGTAATTGCCTCAAGCCATATCCTTCATATTGCCCCTCCCATAGCAGAAAACACGCAGAGAAGTAATGTGTACAATCATGTTGCTATTTACTTGTGTCTCTTTCGCCTATGTTTGTCTTTCAAGACATTTGACTTTGATTCTTACATAAACAAGCAACCAATGTGACATCTGATACATTTAAATCTGGAAGAGCTAAATCAGGAACTAAACGAATTGGAAAAAGAAGAACAATAAACTGCTGATAATGTAGTAGGGAAAATATGGTAAAAAGACGCTAAAACCAGAGAAAAAAAGTACAACTAAGGAGAAAGAAGAGAAAGAGTAAGCGAAAGTACGTCAAAAGGATGATTTGAAAATTCCAAGACACAATTGTAAAGAAAAGTCCTGGGGGTAGAGAAAACTAGATAGCTAGCAAAATATGTAGCATCCATAAAAGATACGATAAACGATGAAGTACGGAGAGCGAGCAATTAGATTTAAAAGCTATAATCGACACGGGTTGACGAATGGAGATATATGCGTGCTATGCCTCGACACATAGCGTACGAGTGTTGCTAGCGCTCAGCTTAACATTTTCCATACAAACATTTACCTAAATAAATACCACATTTTAACTGAGAGTAGTTGCAAACAAAATGTTTTCTAGCTCGAGAGCTAAAATGTCTGTTTTTTTCTTACTGATATCGACCTTTGTAGCGAGAGCTTAGCTTTTTTTTCACCTTTTGTTCATGGCTGTATACTTTATTATTCTCTGCAGAAGTTATTCTGTCAAAGGGTTCCAAACTGTGATCTATGAAGGAGGTTTATGTTTTCCTTAATAATTTTAAATTCGTGAACAGTTTGTTGCTTTACTTGCATAGCTTGTAAGGTAATACATAAAGTGAAGTTCAAACACGTACACTGAATAATAACTGCAAACTTCTTTTACAGGCCAGGCGTTCAAGGTGTGTCTCGAGAATGGCTCGTGGTTCAGACACCCGGAGTCTGGGTCAGAGTGGTCCAATTACACCACCTGTGTAGACATGGATGACCTGCAGGTTGGTATCATACCCAGACACTTATTACTACAATTCAGTGCACGGGATATTTACTACAAATATTACATGCCTAATGCCTTGGAATGAAACTTTTATTTAGCAGCTGAGTGCACGCTGTTCTGTAACTTTATGGCAAGTTAAAACTGTATGGCATTCAGTGCGACATACGATTTCAGTCTCCACTAATGTTCTTTATCTAATGAGCTTTATGCGAAAGTCCGACGAAGGAAGCACAATAAATCAAAAGTATTTCGCGAGTAACGGTTTTAGAAATTTATACAACATTGCTTCGCAATAATGTCACGTTTCTTCCGAGAAATCCTTTTTAAGTCTCTGTTAAGCTTTTCTATGGGGTATACCGATCTGATAGCATCATAGGAAGGCATCTCAGTAATTGTTCCGCGTCTGCTGGATAGTTACCATTAAAATGCAGGTACTCACGGAGATACAGTGTGGGCTGTAGCTATCGTATGGCAGCGAAACTGGGTAGACACGCTAATTCTTTGATACGGAACCACTTTACGCTGACAAAAATTTATTTCCCGTTTTGACGAGTGGGTAAAAAGGTCTGTATGACGGTAAAACATTCATGGTGTCTTTTGACAAGCCATAACGTGAGTGAACAATGCGGCTATGTTGTTGAAACCGTTTTATGTGAATGACAGACAAAAGTCTGAGGAGAGGCCCGATGTCGTTAAATGGTTTAAAGAACATGGTAATGGAATTCGAAAACACTGGTGAGCTTCCTATCCCGGTGGAAGTCGCTGTCTAGGTTCCTATTGCTGTAGCTGACGATGCAGCGTGTGCCCCATGTAGTGCTAGGGCTCGTGCATTATCACGAGAACCATCCCATGGTCAGCAGTACAGGAAATTTTGCGTTCTGTTTTACCCAGGTACCGGTACAAGATCCAGACGGTGCAGCAATTGAAACCTCATGATCCGCAGCAAACCCTGAATTTACTCTTGGGTTGCTGGTACGCATCGCAGTTGATGACATGTGGCCGGACAATATTCTGTGGAGAACAGGCACATTTAACACTACAGGGTGCCGTGAATATACAAAACTGACGAACCTGCGACATTGTTAAGCCACATGCTGTACACGAAGAGCCATTCCACTCGCCTTAAGTGACAGTGTGGTGTGGATTCACAAGTATCTCTGTTCTCAGTTAGTCCTTCTTTGAAGAGAATACACAATGAGAGCCTGTCAGATATATTGTGACGTCTACACGTTATCGAGAACTTGTACAGCACGCGAGTCCTGCTTTGTAAGAGCGCAACCGTGTGAGAACCACAGTTTCCATGCAAGATGGGGCAGACCCTCATGTAGCACCACCAGTGAGTATCTACTTAATGTAATCTTCCCAGAAGATGTTATCTCCAGAGGTTTTCCAGATTCATGGCCTGGAAGATCAACTGAGCTAAATCGATGTGACTTTTGGCTCTAGGGCATCTTAAAGAAAGCGTTAAGCAGGGACACATACGGTCACTGTCAGATCTGAAGGCCAGCCTGCTGGAAAACGTTACTCAGATTACGCCAGAACTGCTGCAAGCAGCTGTTGATCGAGTCATTTTACGGATGCAGCATCTCGTTGACGTCTCCAGTAATCATACTGAACTAATTGTGTAAGCGGCAGTTAATAATAAAATTGACATTATAGCTTTTTCACTTGTTTGTTCTCTTCTGCCCGCGTCCGGTTCCTAACCCATTACACATGGAAAAATTTATACACATCACAGTGTCAGATTTGCACCTGGAGGCCAAAATTGGAACTACTATTTTTCAGCGTAAATTTGTTCTGCATTAACACAGAATACCTACCAAGTTCCGCTAGCATACTATAACACAGGCCAACGATGGAAAACCTTTTTTCTGAAAATACCTTACTCTTATGTTTCTTAGGGTGGGAAATCCAAATATGATACTGCATCACCCACCATTTCTTCACATTTTACTGTTAAATTTATTATATTAAGCGAGTTTTTAAATTATTTAATACCTTTTTTTAGTTAAAATAATTTAAAAAGGTGGTACAATGAATGTAGATGACACAGGTAGCAGTTCTGAAAAACATTTGCTGGCAAGAAAGGTAGATTCTATTTTTTTAACAGATGGTATTTTGTTTACTGTCAACCTAACCTCACTTTCCCATTTCCTGTTCATGTGCTCAGTACAATGTCTAATCGAGGTTGTAGAAACTCTGCTGACAGTTTTTGTTATATTTGTGGTGAATTTGTGATTAAGAAACACCAAACAAACATTACAGACTTGGTGAAAAACGTTTATCTATTATACTTTGGATCTAAACTTGCTGATCAAGATAAATCTTGGGCACCACATAAGGTATGTTATGTGTAAGTCGAAAATCTGAGAAAATGGTCCAAAAAGGAAAAAAAAGAATAGATTTGCTGTTTCTGTGATATGGAGGAAGCCAAGAAAACGTTCTGAAGATTATCCTGTTGCAGCGTTGATATTACTGGCCAGAATTCGAGAAACACGAAGATAATAAGCTACCCTAACCTTCCGACTAATAGGGCATGATGGAAAATTGCCGGTTCCTGAACCACCAGATGATTTAAATTATATTCCTATACAAGTATTTTCTGATGTACAATGTGATTTAGATGAACCAGATGATGATGAATTCCATTGTAATACAGAAAGTCTAGAGCCCAAATTGTTACTCACATTTTGGTCAGGGACCTGGGCTTAACGAAAGAAAAAGCTGAATTGCTTAGCTCTAGATTAAAAGAAAAGAACTAATTGGCAGTTGGATCCAGCATATACATGTATAGAAAGAGAGAGCAGCAGTTTTCCAAGTCTTTTCAACAAGAAGGTGATTTAGTGTACTGCTCTGACATTCCCAGTCTGGTGAATGAGTTTGATATTGAATACAAAAAGGAAGACTAGAGGCTGTTTATTGATTCATCCAAAACTAGTAAAGGCTGTTTTATTACACAATGGTAACATGTATCATTCTATACCTGTCGGACTTTGTGTACATATGAAAGAAAGCTATGAAAACCTAGATATAGTGCTAAATAAAGTAGGATATCCTGCTCATGGTTGTATGATATGTGGCAATCTAAAAGTAACATGCATGTTCCTTGGTCAGCAAGGTGGCTTTACCAAATTTCCATATTTCTTGTATGAATGTAACAGTAGGGCTAGGAATCAACACTGGTGCAGAAAGGACTGGCCTGTGAGGGAGTGTTTAAAACCTAGTGAGAAAACGTTCTACGCAAAAACTTTGTAGATCCAAAAAAAGTACTCCTACCACCTCTGCATATAAAGTTAGGCCTAATGAAACAGTTTGTAAATGCCTTGCCTAAAGATGGACCATGTTTTAAGTATCTCTGCAAAAATTTCCACACCTTTCAGAAGCTAAACTAAAAGAAGGCGTCTTTGTCGGACCTGGCATTAGAAAATTGATGTTTGATGTTAACTTTGAATCCACAATGACCTTAAATAAGAAAGAAGCATGGGTATCATTCAAGCAAGTAGTTAAAAAGTTCTTAGGACCTGAAAAACACCCAGAATATATTTGTAGTATAGCTAATATGTTAAAGAAGTTTAAAACTTTAGGATGTTTAATGAGCCTGAAAGTTCACTTATTGAGCAGTCGCCTTGATTACTTCCCGGACAATACGGGGGATGTCAGGAGCAAGGAGAGCGTTTTCACCAGGTCATTAAAGTGATGGAAAAACGCTACCAAGACCGCTGGAACACCAACATGATTGGGGACTAGTCTTGGTTACTTCACCGAGAAGTTCAGCAAGCGACTCATCGTAGAAAAACTACACAAGAAGTTTCAAAGAAAAAAGAGAAAGAAAATGCAAACCAGTTCCAGCTGACATGTGAAACCTCTATTAACACACATCATTGTTTTAAATAGCTTAATGTAAATACAAACCATGCATATGCTGAAAGAAAGCCTTTCATTAATTTCCTCGTTTACGTATAGAATAGGATTTTTGTACTGTATAATAAAAAACATATTGCTCGAAAACTATGGGTGATAAAAAACTAAGGCTAGATTTGGATTCAGCTCATAAAAATCTATAAAGATCAGCTATCAAAGTAAAAAAAATTGTCAAAAATTTTTTTCTCGCTGGCCTGTCTAATTAGAAGCCACATAGAACCTCTGCGAGTAGCTGCACTTTAATTATAATCACCTGGTAACTGTTTGATAAGGAATCGAAATGCTGGAGCCATTTTCTACAATTGGCAGCACTAACATCTATTATTCGCTTTCATGTACTGATGCAATCCACTTTCCACAAACCTTTGCAACAAATGAAGTTTCCCATCTACTTGCCACACCACTATTCGTTTTAAATGTTCGTCCCCCTCTATGGCGTTTCTTACTATCATCCTCAATAATTCACATCAAGCAACGAGCTCGAGAAATTGTCCACTAATTTTGTAATCGGCTGTTATTAGATCCTTCCTCTTTGTTGTAAACATAATCTTGTTATTATTCATATATAAAGCGATCTGGCATTCGTTGCACCAACAGGTAATAATTTTCAAGTCGTTCGGTACTTACTAACGAAAATCCATCGACAGCACTCTGCTATAGAAAACACCGTTGTCAGCGAAATGGCTGAGAGTGTTGCTAAACGTATCCGATAAATAATGTGTTTAATTTGAAATTATTAGCGATCCTATTAGTATTCCTTCGAGCACATCCGACGTTACCTTCATTCCTGTTAAACATTCGACGCCCAGGAGGACGTTCTGGGTTCTGATAGTCAATTACATATTTGCGAAGACAGCCGGTATGATATTTATGCTCGCTACCAGTCGATAGCGTGGTACAATATCGAACGCTTTTTTTGAAATCTAATACTTGCACATAGTGGAAAGTGAAACTTCGGTGCCACTTAAAATGCAGTGCAACATATTAGGACATCTAGAAGAAATACGCCAAAGTCCGCAGCTCGTGGTCGTGTGGTAGCGTTCTCGCTTCCCCCCCCCCCCCCCCCCCCCCCCCCCCGGGTTCCCGGGTACGATTCTCGGCGGGGTCAGGGATTTTTTCTGCCACGTGATGACTGAGTGTTGTGTAATGTCCTTAGGTTTAAGTAGTTCTAAGTTCTAGGGGACTGATGACCATAGATGTTAAGTCGCGTAGTGCTCAGAGCCATTTGAATACGCCAAAACACGCCTTTAATGTATATTAAAAGGAGCTGTCTGTAGCAGTAAGTGGAGTAGCAGCAGTGCATGATCAGTGATATCAGAAACCTACCTTCTGATTCTGTGTATTCGTCGTCCATTGGCACATTCTCAACCTGTTGAAACCTACCTCCCCTCACCTGGTCTGCATTCATTCTTACTTTGCGCTAGGGTGGCATAATTACTGTTAGCATTACTCCAACATAATTCAAAAAGAGGATTCTATGAACTATATTGTCGAGGCTCTACGTCCTCCAGTTGGTTGGCAGTTGTACCTACGTTCTCAGTTATTTAATGGATTTATTCCAATTTCTATTATCATCTACAATTCTTAACCTCTGCAGCTCCTTCTAGTACCATGGAAGTTATTCTGTGATGTCTTAACAGACATCCTATCATCCTGTCACTTCGCATTACGTTTTCCACATATTCCTTTCCTCACCGATTGTGTGAAGAACTTCCTCATTGCTTATCAGTTCACCTAATTTTCATCATTCTACTGTAGCACCACGTCATGGACTGTGCGGCTGGTCCCGGCGGAGATTCGGGTCCTCCCTCGGACATAGGTGTGTGTGTGTGTGTTTGTCCTCAGGATAATTTAGGTTAAGTAGTGTGTAAGCTTAGAGACTGAGGACCTTATCAGTTAAGTCCCATAGAATTTCACACTCATTTGAACAAATTGCAGAACCACATCTCAAATGCTTCGATTCTCTCCTGTTCCGGTTTACCCATAGTTCATGCTTCACAACCATATGATACTGTACTCCAAACGTACATTCACAGCAACTCCTTCCTCAAATTAAGGCCTATGTTTGATACTAGTAGACCTCTCTCGGCCAGAAATGTCCTTTTTGCCTATGCCAGTTTATTTTTGATATTCTCCTTGCTCCTTTCATCAATTGGTTCTGAGCACTATGGGACTTAGCTTCTAAGGTCATCAGTCCCCTAGAACTTAGAACTACTTATACCTAACTAACCTAAGGACATCACACATATCCATGCCCGAGGCTGGATTAGAATCTGCGTTTGTAGCGGTCGGGCGGTTCCAGACTGTAGCGCCTAGAACTGCTCGGTCACCTCAGCCGGCGCTCCTTCCATCAATGATTATTGTGATGCCCAGCAGAAGAATTCCTTAACTTCATCTACTTCGTGACCATCAATCCTGATGTTAAGTTTCTCGCTGTTCTCATTTCTGCTACTTCTAATTACTTTCGCCTGCGCCCAATACACAGTTCATTACATTCAGCAGATCCTGCAATTCTTTTTCTCTTTCATTGACAATAGCCATGTCATGAGCGAATCATACCGATGATATCCTTTCACCTTGAATTTTTTCTCCGCTCTTGAAAATTTGTTCTATTTCAGTTATTGCTTCTTCGATGTGCAGGGGCAGAAGACAACATCCCTGTTTTGCGCCCTATTTAATCCGAGCACTTCGTACTTGGTCTTCCACTCTTATTGTTCTCTCTTGGCTGTGCGTGTTGTATATTACGCATCTTTACCTAAAGTTTACCTTCTCATAATTTCCAGCATCGTGCACCATCTGACGTTTAGAACGCTTTTCCAGGTCGACATATCCTATGAAGATATGTTGATATTTCTTTTGTCTTGCTTCCATTATCAACTGCAGCTTCGTAATTGCCTCTCTGCTCCCTGTACCTTTCCTAAAGCCAAACTGATCGTCATCTAACACTTTCTTTTATTTTCCATTCTTCTGTATATTACTCTTGTCAACAACAGCATGAAGTGTTATCTGTTTGTGCGATAATTCTAACACTTGTCTGCTTTTGCAATCCTCGGTATCGTGTGATGTTGTTTTTCCAATAGTAAGATGGTATATCACCAGACTCATATATTCTACATACTAAGGTGAAAAGACGTTTTGCTTCCACTTACTCCAATGATTTTAGAAATTAGGATCGGGTGTTATCCACCACTTCTGGTTTATTCGGTCTTAAGACTTCCAAATCTCTTTTAAATTCTGATTCTAATACTGGATCCCCCACCTCTTCTGTGTCGACTCCTGTTTCTTCTTCTATCACATCAGACAAATCTTCCCGCTCATAGACGCCTTCGATTTACCCTTTCCACCTACCCCCTCTCTCAACCGCATTTAGCAGTGGAATTCCCATTTCACTTTTTATGTTACCACCATATATTTTAATACTGTTTTGACTTTTCTATATGCTGAGTCAATCCTCCCGACAGTGATTTCTTTTCCGAATTCATCACTTTTTTCATGCAACCATTTAGTCTTAGCTTCACTGAACTTCCTATTTATTTAATCCCTAAGTGACTTGTATTTATTTATTCCTGGTTTTCCCTGAACATTTTTGAACTTGACATGTGGAATACTCGGGTCTACATCCGGCAATAGACTCGATTATTCCACATGTCAAGATCTCGCCGGGAAAGCCTGGAGCGTTACATTTTTGAACTTCTTTGTTTCTTCGATCAGCTGAAGTATTTGTTCTGTTACACATGGTTTCTTCGCAGTTACTGTACTTGTATCTACGCTTTTCTCTCTGTCTTCTGTGATTGCTATTTTTAGAGATGTCCTCTTCAATTGAACTGCCTACTGAGCTATTCATTATCGCAGTATTTGCAGCCTCAGAGAACTTCAAGCGTATCACTTCATTTCTTAATATTTCCGTTTCCCACTACTTTTGCACACTGATTCTTCCTGACTAGTCTCAAAGTTCCCATTTCTCTCGGCCTTTTCATAGTATTCTGCCTCCTCTTGTGATTCTTATTACTAGCTGAAATTAATTTCAGAACTCAATTAACCTTTCTCCTCTCTTACTAGCTGAAATTAATTTCAGAACTCAATTAGCCTCCCTTCTCTCTCCCTAGTACCAAGCCCGTATTCTCCAGTAACCCTTTCTTCTACATCCTTCCCCTACGACCGCTAACACAAGATGAATTTCGCAACTGAGGTGGATCCCGGCCATCAGATACAGGTGCGTCCTCAGTCAACACTACATCCTTTCTGCTTCAAGGAATGCCCTGTGACTCCTATTTACAGCTTTTTGACCGACTGTGACGTCAAACACATCTCTTTTATTGATATGTACAATTTTTATCGGACTATACCACCAACTAGTTCGTTCCGTTCCAATTCTCTAGTAGCGTCTCTAGAAAGAATTTTACGATCGCGCTGTCAACTCGAAAACGTGTTTTTGAGGACGGGTTACATTTGAATCCAATCGTCTCTTGCTGAGGAGTGTCTGCTCCCCCCCCCCCCCCCCCCCATCCAAACTGCGTCTTAGCATTTTCCGATACGATCCAAGCACTAAAGCTCCAGAAAGCTCCTAACGTGTCTCTCTATCTCCGCAAAGTGTGAAGCATTTATGCTGAATGCTAAGCAACCTTCTGTGGAGCAATCGTCGTAAGCGGTTGTTGCCTACTCCAGTGAATTCTTTCGTGTGTACCCCATTAAAATTGAAGTAAGTAGCGATCCGAAGTTCAATTTAATGATCGGTTTTCACCGATAAAAACTAAATTAAACAGAGTACATGACGATAGTCTTCTTCTCTTACTTTACGAACTTGATTACTTTAGTTTTAGGTTATTAGTGTGGTTAGTGAGATAGCATATTGCTGTTGTAGCTGAAGGGTATGCCATACTGTCTACCACATGTTCTAAATTATAATTTAGAGAAAATTTAAAACGGCTTACGACCGTGATTTCAATGAGAATAAGTTTGTAAACGTACAGCAAGGTACGCTGTGCTAAGAAATAATTGTTAAGAAACATCCGATACATTGCGCCGAATCAGAGTTAATTAGCGCAGAAGTTAAACAATCAGGCAGTTGCACGGGTAAATTCAGACGGCCTACCAGATAACATTAGTGTCAGTTGTTCTCAAACCGTAGATGCTATCCTTACTACCTCCCCACGTCCAATTTTTGTATCACTGTCTTGTTCGGTTGTAGGTCACTAAATGAAGCACACTGTTTGGCGACGTCGTCATTGGAACACCGTTTGAATTTGCGCCTGTAACGTCCTGATTCGCTTATTTCAAAGCTAATCAACTCGGAAACGGCGTAACATATTTCTTTTACCCATGTCAATTATTTCTCTTCGCTATTTACCGTCTGCCATTCATACAAGCTTTTCAGATTCTTTCTAACCACACTGTAAAATGAAAGATAGCGCAGCGGGTTCCTCATCAAGAGGTCTGATTCGAATGTTAGTTGGTTATGAAAACACCACGTTATGCTTTTGTAATAAGGAGAACCGTCTACGTGTTTGTATTCGACAATAGCAAGGACATCGGCTATCCAGACTGCAGTTTATCGTTCCGTGATGCTGTTGCTAGTGTTGCTGGTGTCTCACCACTGTCAGGCAAATACAGAGCTGCCGGGTTCAGGAGTGCCATACAGCAGCTTATCGCCCCATGCGATTAGCGCCAGATAGGACAGACATGTTCACTCCACTATGCAAGATCGGACAACCACATTACGTATCCTGTGGCAAGAAACAGACTAGTGTCAACAGGAATAGTGCGATGACGTTTGGAGTACCATAGACCGTCATCTACTTAATCGTCGTTGAGACTTCCCTTGAGCGGTAGTAGAAGAAACATGTCGGAAAGGTATACGCAGTGACAACAATTGACACTGCTGTTACACCATACCGTCTTCTCTGGTGACTTCCGGCCTTTCGTACGACGTTCGCTAGACGAAAAAAAATTGTTCAAATGGCTCTAAGCACTATGGGACTTAACATCTGAGGTCATGAGTCCCCTAGACTTAGAACTACTTAAAACCTAACTAACCTAAGGACATCACAGACATCCATGCCCGAGGCAGGATTCGAAGCTGCGACAATAGCAGCATCGCTGTTCCGGGCTGAAGCGCCTAGAACCCCTCGACCACAGCGGCCGGCACTAGGTGAAAGATCCGTGCCTAAAGACTGCACAGTTCACACCAATATTCAAGAAAGGTAGTAAGAGCATCCACTAAATTACTGGCCCATATCATTAATATCTGTATGCAGCAGGATTTTGAAACATATATTGTGTTCGAACGTTATGAATTACCTCGAAGAAAACGGTCTGTTGACACACCATCAACATGGATACAGAGAACATTGTTCTTGTGAAACACAACTAGCTCTTTACTCGCACGAAGTGTTGGGTACTCTTGACAAGGGATTTCAAATGGATTTCGTATTTCTGGATTTTGACACTGTAAGCGCACATGTAGCTTGTAGTGAAATTGCGTGCTTATGTAATGTGTTGTTGTTGTGGCCTTCAGGCTAAAGACTGGTTTCATGCAGCTCTCCATGCTATTCTATCCTGTGCAAGCTTCTTTATCTCCAAGTAACTACTGGAACCTAAATCCTTCTGAATCTGCTTAGTGTATTCATCTCTTGATCTTCCTCTAAGATTTTTACCCTCCACACTCTCCTCCAATACTGAACTGGTGATCCCTCGATGCCTCAGAATATGTCCTACGGACAGATCCCTGCTTCTAGTCAAGTTATGCCACAAATTTATCTTCTCCCCAATTCTATTCAGTACCTTATCGTTAGTTAAATGTTCTACCCATCTAATCTCCAGCATTCTCCTGTAGCAACACATTTCGAAAGCTTTTATTCTCTTTTTGTCTAAACTATTTATTGTTCATGTTTCGGTTCCATACATGGCTACACTCCACACAAATACTTTAAGGAAAGACTCCCTGACACTTAAATCTATACTTGACGTTAACATACATCTCTTCTTCAGAAACGCTTTCCTTGCCATTGCTTGTCAACATTTTACATCCTCTCAAACTTCGACCATCATCAGTTATTTTGCTCCCCAAATAGAAAACTCATTTACTACTTTAAGCGTCTCATTTCATAATCTAATACCTTCAGCATCATCCGATTTAATCCGACTACATTCCATTATCTTCGTTTTGCTTTTGTTGATGTTCATCTTATATTCTCCTTTCAAGACACTGTCCATTCCATTCAGCTGCTCTTCCATGTTCTTTGCTGTCTCTGACAGAATTACAATGTGATCAGCGAACCTCAAGGTCTTTATTTCTTCTCCATGGATTTTATTTCCTACCCAAAATTTTTCTTTTGTTTCCTTCACTGCTTGCTCAATATACAGATTGAATAACATTGTGGATAGGCTACAACCCTGTTTCACTCCCTTCCCAACTAGAGCTTCTCTTTCATACCCCTCGACTCTTATAATTGCCATCTGGTTTCTGTACAAATTGTAAATAGCCTTTCGCGCTCTGTATTTTACCCCTGCCACCTTCAGAATTTGAAAGAGTTTAATCTAGTCAACATGGTCAAAAGCTTTCTCTAAGTCTACAAATGCTAGAAAAGTGGGTTTGCCTTTCCTTAATCTACCTTCTAAGATAAGTCGTAGGATCCGTATTGCATCACGTGTTCCAACATTCCTACGGAATCCAAACTGATCTTCCCCGAGGTCGGCTTCTACCTGTTCTTCCATTCGTCTGTAAAGAATTCGTGTTAGTACTTTGCAGTCATAACCTATTAAATTGATAGTTCGGTAGCCTGTCAACGCCTGCTTTCTTTAGGATTGGAATTATTATATTCTTCTTGAAGTCTTAGGGTGTTTCGCCTGTCTCATACATCTTGCTCACCATATGGTAGAGTTACTTCAGGGCTGGGTCTCCCGAGGCTATCAGCAGTTCTAATGGAATGTTTTCTACTACCGCGGCCTTGTTTCGACTCTCTTGCTCACCATATGGTGGAGTTACGTCAGGGCTGGGTCTCCCGAGGCTATCAGCAGTTCTAATGGAATGTTTTCTACTATCGGGTCCATGTTTCGACTCCGGCCTTTCAGTGCTCTGGCAAATTCTTCACGCAGTATCATATGTCCCATTTCATCTTCATCTACGACCTTTTTCCATGTCAATAATATTGCCCTCAAGCACATCGCCCTTATGTAGATTCTCTATATACTCCTTCCACCTTTCTTCTTTCCCCTCTTTGGTTAGAAGTGGTTTTCCGTCTGACCTCTTGATATTTATACAAGTGGTTCTCTTTTCTCCAGAGGTCTCTATAATTTTCCCGTATATACAATCTGTATTACGACTAGTGATACATACCTTACATTTGTCCTCTAGCCATCCGTGCTTAGCCATTTTGCACGTCCTGTTGATCTCATGTTTGTATTCCTTTTCGCCTGCTTTATTTATTGTCTTTTTATATTTTCTCCTTTCATCACGTTCTGAATATAACAGGTGAACTAAATAGAAACCTAGTCCCAACAGGGAACCATATAGCGCTCGTAGGAAAAAGTTTTCCGAGACTGTTACCTGAAATGCTCCTCCATGATACTGACAAAAGGGAGATTGAGTTAATAATTAAATCACTAAAGACCAAGAACTCTCATGGATATGACGGGATATCTAGCAGAATACTGAAGTATTGTTCTATGTATGTTAGCCCAGTACTTAGCCATATCTCTAACTTTTCCTTTAGGAGTGGTCGGTTTCCTGACCGACTAAAGTACTTGGTAGTGAGGCCACTGTATAAAAAGGGAGACAGGGATAATGTTGACAATTATAGACCTATTTCCATGCCATCCGTGTTTGCTAAAGTTATTGAGAGGGTTGTATATACAAGGTTACTGGAGCATTTAAATTCACATAATTTGCTGTCAAATGTACAGTTTGGTTTTAGAAATGGTTTAACAACTGAAAATGGTATATTCTCTTTTCTCTGTGAGATTTCGGACGGATTAAATAAAAGGTGGCGAAAGCTAGATGTTTCCTTTGACTTAACGAAGACTTTTGACTATGTTGACCACAAGATATTACTGCAGAAGTTGGACCATTATGGAGTAAGGGGAGTAGCTTACAATTGGTTCGCCTCTTACTTTAAGAACAGAAAGCAGAAGGTAATTCTCTGCAACATTGAGAGTGGTAGTGATGTTCAGTCCCAATGGGGCACTGTTAAGTGGGACGTTCCTCAAGGGTCGGTGCTGGAGCCACTGCTGTTTCTTATTTATATAAATGACATGCCTTCTAGTATTACAGGTGATTCAAAAACATTTCTGTTTGCTGATGACACCAGTTTAGTAGTGAAGGATCTTGTGTGTAATATTGAAACAGTATCAGATAATGTAGTTCATAAAATAAGTTCGTGGCTTGTGGAAAATAATTTGATGCTAAATCACATTAAAACTCAGATTTTACCGTTTCTAACTCACAATTCAACATGAACCGATATTTTGATCAGACAGAATGGACATATTATAAGCGAGACGGAACAGTTCAAGTTCCTAGGCATTCGGATGGATAGTAAGCTGTTGTGGAAACCCCATGTTCAGGATATTGTTCAGAAACTAAATGCTGCTTTATTGACTATTAGAACAGTATCTGAAATAAGTGACAGTTAAACGCGAAAAGTAGTCTACTTCGCATATTTTCATTCGATTATGTCATATGGTATTATTTTTTGGGGTAATTCTTCTGATTCAAAATGGGTATTTTTGGCTCAAAAACGAGCTGTTCGAGCTATGTGTGGTGTAAGTTCGAGAACCACTTGTCGACACCTATTCAATAGTCTGGGAATTCTGACATTGCCCCTACAGTATATATTTTCTTTAATGTCGTTTGTTGTTAGCAATATTAGCTTATTCCCAAGAGTTAGCATCTTTCACTCAGGCAGAAATCAAATCTGCATGTGGAATGCACTTCCTTGACTCTTGTGCAGAAAGGAGTTCAGTATTCTGCTGCATCCATTTTTAATAAGCTACCACAAGAACTCAAAAATCTTAGCAGTAGCCCAGACACTTTTAAGTCTAAACTGAAGAGCTTCCTCGTGGCTCACTCCTTCTATTCTGTCGGGGAGCTCCTGGAAGAGCTGAAAAATGAAGCAAATTCTAGTGTTACATTGTTGATTTTCTTTTTTTAATCTTACGAATTGTCGCCTAAATATGTTTCTTATATTTCATTTTATCTGTTTCTACTATCGTGTTTTAATTTCATGTATTGACTCGTTCCATGACCATGGAGACTTCTCCTTAATTTTGTCCCACAGAACAATAAATAAACAAATTAATTAATTAAATTCAATATTTGTTCTGTTACCCAAGGTTTCCTATGAGCCCTTGTCTTTTTACCTACTTGATCCTCTGCTGCCTTCACTATTTCATCTCGCAAAGCTACTTTTCATCTTCTACTGTGTTTCTTTCCGCCTTTCTTGTCAATTGTTCCCTAATGCGCTCTCTCTGAAACTCTCTACAACCTCTGGTTCTTTCCGTTTATACAGGTCCCATCTCTTTAAATTCCCACCTTTTTGCAGTTTCTTCAATTTTAATCTACAGTTCATAACCAGTCGATTGTGGTCAGAGTCTACATCCGACCTTGGAAATATCTTACAGTTTAAAACCTGGTTCCTAAATCTCTGTCTTACCGTTATATAATCTATCTGAAACCTTTTAGTTCTCCAGGCCTCGTCCATGTATACAACCTTCTCCTGGTTTACCAGGCGTTAGCTTTGATTAAGTTATGCTCTGTGCAAGACTGAAACAAGACTTTACAATTAATGAGGAAAACGAAGGCTATAAAACAAATAATGTAGTAGAAGAAGGCTACATATCCCAGGCGCCTTGAGACACACAGAAAATCTTATGGCTCACAACAATAGCACATTACATGCTCAAAACTTACAGCTATCATAAAGTCAACGTCAGCTCAAAGTCGATAAACATCATGAAATACGCGTAGAAGCTAAGAATACTATAAATTTCTCCACAACTCATAAGATACAGTGAAGAAACACCTAATAGCCCATATGTGACCTGTGGCATATGTCAGTTTGGGTCTAAGAACATAACCCGCTAAAAATAGTATAAAGACTAGTTGATTACAACGATTCAAACCATATGGACACCTTTATTGTAATCAAGTCGTTTGCATACCATTTATAACCCGTTACAGTTTTACCAAAATTGACATATTCCCCAGGTTACAAGTGTTGTATTCGGTGTTCCTTGACTGCATCTCATGAGTTGTGTTTGGTTGGTTTAGTACAGTTCTAGTTTTCTGACCTTTACTTCACTCTATATGTTATGGGGAATTTTATGATTTTCTTAGCAAATACGCCTATTTTATGTTGTTGATGGCATTTGTACTGATGTCAGTTTTATTATAGCTGAGAGTTTTGAGCATGTTATGTGCTACTGTTGTGGGTCACAAGTTTTACGGTGTGGCTCGAGACTCCTGACATATGTAGCCTTGTGCTACAACATTGTTTCTTTTACAGCCTTCGTTTTTCCCATTAATTCTAAAGTCTCGTTTCAGTATTTTTCCATTCCATGATTGGTTTATAGTACAAGGCCATTTAACAACTCCCTTTTCGCTCATAATTGATGCCTCTTTTTGCATCGGTATGTTCCTTAATTAGTGTTCTTATACTTTGGTGTCTTGTTGGATTTCGCACTCTTGACTTACTTTTAACTTGTTTCATCCCCACACTACCTTTCACGATGTCAGTTCGTATTTGGACGGGTTCGTCATTTTATAGATAGCTCGATAATACGTTACCATAGTCAGTCGAGCTTTTTGGTGACTCCACTTAGTTAATATGGATTTGAGATCCTTGTTTGATCCACTCAAGTATTTGCCTGTCTATTAACTGATGTTAAGGATACTAAGACATATCTTTTTATTTTTTTGATTTCGTTTATATTCGCTAGGTATTTTATGAGTATTCTTCAGATGTTCTTTGCATACCGTTGTACACTTAATATTTTGACAGCCGATGGGTTTCGTTTCTGATTGCGCTGTTGATGTTGTGACAAAAAATGCTGATATATCACCAGGTGACAGTATTGATATGAGGAAGAGGATAGATATGCACACTATTGTGCACATCGTAGGTTATATCGCAACGTTTTACTTTGAATGAGAATTGATTTTCCAATAACTGCGGCACTTTTCATCAGTTAAACTATGTTGGTTCTTCATATAAAAAATAAATAAAAATAGTAAATGTAAAAAGGTAGAAAGTGAAAAAAAAACAATAACAACACAAAAAACTAGACGAGCTTTATTCTTTCGTGTTTCTGATTTTTTATATTGTTTAATTTTGACTTTTAATAATGTTTGCAATAGTTGCAATGCTAACCAGTATGTGTACATGTTTACTTTGTTGCGCTGTATGTGCATAGGTACTTATCTTAACGCTCCAGATTGCATCTTGTAGGTTTTATTTTCTTTATAGTCAACTGTCGTATGTCGTGATACATGTTTACACGTTTTTTAATATGCGGGGGCCTAATGCTTGCATAATGATATACCGAAACTGGTTGTCTAAACAAAATAACTTCTAAAAACGTACGGTTGTTCCGCGAGTTTCCTTGCTAAATATTTGATCGACCGCTGTCCTGCATCCACAATGCATCAACAGAGATTCTCTGTTAAAGGATACTACGTTATGTGTTGGCGGACGATGTCTGAAACATTGACAGTATATCCACTATCCCCCAGGTGACATGTCCGCCGTTAGATCAAAGTTGACGTCGTCTTTCCAGGTGTATCAATCTTTTTCTTTCTTGCAGTGAATATTGCATTTTATAAGTAAAAAAAAATTATTTTATCACTTATCTTATACATTTTCTGGTAACAAAAACATTTACTTTTGATGCAAGTACTGTTTATCAGCACAAACATAAAAACATTGTTGTTATTTTGTGCTCAATAGAACGTTTTTCATCATGATCATAGGTATTAGTTTCCTGTTATCAAAAATATGTGCGAAATTTGTTTATGAATAAAAAAAATTTAACGTAGGCTCGACAAAGTACTGAAGTGATTGTGTTTTTCTCTTTTTTTAGTTGTATCTTTTTCTTAAGGAAATTTCTTTTTCTTCGGCTATACGATAAATCCGTATTTTGTATTTTATTTCTAGCACAACATCCCCCTGTTTCACGTTACAAACCAATAATTTTCAACAAAAGCTTTACTAAACATTGACAGTTTCGGTTTTGCTGTAAATGCTGTTTAGGTTCAGGTAACAGGACGGAGGTCAACTATGTAGAACAA
This sequence comes from Schistocerca gregaria, assembly GCF_023897955.1. NCBI lineage: Eukaryota > Metazoa > Arthropoda > Insecta > Orthoptera > Acrididae > Schistocerca > Schistocerca gregaria. Next base: position 718,405,296 of record NC_064921.1, on the reverse strand, counting down.
ACTTTTTTGGTAGATAAAGCGAACGTCTTTATATCCTCACTTAGTTTCTAGACTGTTCGCCACTTCTAGTTTCTAGGGATACCTGGTAAGACACTCATCACATGCGTAAACATAGTGATCTATGTGTGGTGAAACCCTATAGGTATGCAACACATCTAAAGTACAGGTAACACAGCTGCGATAGTAACTGACCAAGTCCACAAGCAAAACTACGGTACTCTACGTTTACTTGTGATAGGCTATGGTGGCCTACGTAGTTATACAACTCTAGCTCTTACATTTACCCATGTTCACGCACAATGAAACATAAACGTCTCCCAGCAAGCTACTTCCTTAGGCTCACGTGTTGGCAATGCACATGTGATTCAGCATTTGGCTCGATCACTGCACCATCTGTAAAGACTTAATGAATCATCCGTGTTGCACAGAGACGTGACTAATATTTTGTCAGATGGACTTGTGTTAATTAACCCTGGAACAAAACGGTTTGAGTGGTTATGAAACACGTAGTTGACCATCAGGTTTAAAACCACCAGACAAATTCCCGGCAACCGACCATGTGCCTCAGACAATCAGACTATCTCCGCCTAATTCAGTATGTTTAGCAGCTGCTATTTCTCTTATGAAACCGTCTATTCCAGACGTTTGACGGAGATGAGCCCGTCATTAACAGCGAACGAGGTAGGAATAAAGACATTAAAAGTTTGGAAATAGGTCTGTAGGCGTAAATGTTAACCCCCTTAGTCCCTTATAAGGGTATAGAGTTTATTATGCTGCACTTACTGGGTCGGTGGCTGCAGTAGATGTGACATCCTCCCGAGATTTTAGCGCCCCGTCTGCTCGACTTTGTAGTGCAAATGGAGACCTACGCCACAGAGGTATATTCGTTGATTTATCACAGCAATTGAAATTAGATTCCTGTCACCGCTGCCTGAAACTTCGTTTGCATACAACGTGTAGCTGCTTTATTAGCCCGATAAATGGCGCATTGTGTTATCTTTCTCGTGCTGTTCGCAGCTACCAACCATCTCTGACTTGACATTGCGACCTCTCTTGTCCAATGGTTACCCTTACATCTGATGAATGAACTTAGAGTTTTCTCTCAATGAAGGATATGGTACGGAGCCAACTTATCGTCAAGGAACCAGCGGAAAAAGTGGGGAAAAAGTGACATTTTGATCGCGTCACGCGTTAATGCTGCCTGATGTTGCACACTATCTGTCATGATTATTAGTAGGGCTGCCGTCCTGCGGCAAATCGTAGCAGCCAGCAAATAGCGAACGGTTTTCATTCTGTAACGATACGAAAATCTTGCCACTTTCACTACGCAGCCGACAATCGTACTTCATAACAATAGTAATGTACGAGTAAATGGTTCAGAAACCTTTAGGATCAAAATGACTACATTGCGATAAACAAGTCACATTTTACAGCAAATGATCTCGGTCCAATACACGCACACCTTGCCTCAGCAATACTGATACCGATATTGTAGGTGAATCTACAGAGGAGAATATTTGTTGAGAGGCTAGACGAATGTGTGGTTCCCGAAAAGAGACAGCAGCCTTTTTGTAGCTGCAGGGGCAACAGTCTGAATGATTGACTGATCTGGCCTTGCAACGTCAACTAACATGACATTTCTGTGCTGGCACTGAAAACGACTGAAGGTAATGGGAAACTATAGCCGTTATTTTTCCCGATGGCCTGCAGTTCTAATTCATGGTTAGGTAGTGATGACATTTTCTTGGATGAAATATTCTGGAGGTAAAATAATACGGCATAAGGATCTCCGCGCAAGGTCCTCAGAATGATGTCGACCTCAGGAAAAACCAAATGGCGTTATATAGGTCAGAGCATCGATTGTAAGATCCGTGAATCGGGTTGGTAGGTTCGACAATTAAGAAACTAAATGGGTAGACTGAAGTCAGATATGATGGTTCAAAAAAAGTGGTTCAAATGGTTCAAATGGCTCTGAGCACTATGGGACTCAACTGCTGTGGTCATCAGTCCCCTAAACTTCGAACTACTTAAACCACACTAACCTAAGGACATCACACACATCCATGCCCGAGGCAGGATTCGAACCTGCGACCGTAGCAGTCGCACGGTTCCGGTCTGCGCGCCTAGAACCGCGAGACCACCGCGGCCGGCTCAGATATGATGGGAATAAGTAGTGAAGTGCGATGGTAAGATGAACAAGTGTCTGATCAGGTGAACAGAGGGTAACAAATACAAGATGAAATAGGAGTAGTTCAGGAATAGGTATAATTATGCATAAGAAAAAAAGCAATGCAGGTGAGCTACTATGTACAGCAAAACAAACACATTATCGTAGCCATTATAGAACGAGGCTAACATTCAAAAATGTAGAGCTAGTTTAATTGCCTATTAGCTCCGCTGATCAGTATCCCAAATTTATGTTTGCTGAAGAATCATTGAACATATTCACAGTTCGAATATAATTAACTTTCTTGAGACTGAGAAGCTTATGTATCCGAATCAGCATTGTTTTAGAAACTCAGCTTGCCCTTTTCTCGCATCATGTCCTGTGAACTATGGATGAAGTGCAACAGGCAGATTCCATATTTCTAGATGGTGCCCCATCACAGGCTGTACGAGCATGTGAAATAACAGATATGTGAGTGTCTCGAAGACTTCTTAAATAATAGAACTCCGTATGTTCTCGTCGACGGCAAGCGTACATCAGAGATAAGAGTATCGTCAGGAGTGCCCCTGGAAAGTGTGACAGGGCCACTGTTGTTCTCTATATACATAAACGATTTGGCGGATAGGATGGGCAGCACTCTGCGGTTGTTTGCTGATGATGTCGTGGTCTTCGGTAAGCTGTCAAAGTTGAGTGGCTGCAAGATGATGCAAGACGACGTAGACAAAATTTCCAATTGGTGTGACGAATGACAGTTGGACTTAAATGTGGAAGAATGTAAGTTAATACGGATGAGTAAGAAGATGAGACCTGTAATGTTAGTATACAATATTACTAGTGTTCTGCTAGACACAGTCAATCCCTTTAAATATCTGGATGTAACGTTGCAAGGCAATATGATATGGAACGAGCATATGAAAACTGCGACAGAGAAGGAGAATGGTCGACTTCGATTTAGTGGGAGAATTTTTGGAAAGACTGGTTTCCCTGTGAAGGAGACCGCATAGAAGCTGGTGCTACCTATTCTTGAGTACTGCTCGAGTGTTAGGGATCCTTAGCAGATCGGAATAAAGAAAGACATCGAAGCAAGTCAGAGGCGGGCTGCTAGATTTGTTACCGGTATGTAACAGGTCGTGTTACTGAGATGCTTCTGGAACTTCAATGGGAATCCCTGGTGGGAAGGCGACGTGTTTTCCAAGAAACACTGTTGAGAAAATTTAGGGAACCGGCATTTTACGCTGACTGCCACCAACATACACGTTAAGACTGAAGAAACTGCAACAGGAAGAAAATTAAGGGCATGGACCCGATTAATTTGAAAAAATAAGTGCTGTGAATTTCAAAGTGAGCATTAGTCAACGAGTAACTGGAACAGCGGAAAGAAAAGCAGTGAAAGGCGAATGAGTATTTTTCGGAGATGGAATAGTAAAGACGGCAGAGAATCATATGAGTAAAAGACAAGCTCTTGTAGAAATCCTTGGATAACACACGGGATACTGAATTAAACTTACGGATGGACAAGATATAAATGTGCAGCAAATGAAGCAGGCGAAAGGAATACAAACGTCTAAGAAATGCAACTGACAGAAAGTGCAAAATGGCTAAGCAGGAAAATTGCGAAACTGTAGAAGAATGTACAACCAATGGAAAGATAGATATAGCCTATACGAAAATTACAGAAACATTTGGAGAAAAGAGAAGGTGCTATTGAATATCAAAGTGTCAGATGGAAGGCCAGTACAAAGCAAAGAAAGGAGAGTTGATATATGGAACAAATATATATAGAGGCTATACAAGGAAAAGAACTTGATAACAGGATTACAGAAAGGGAAGAGGAAGTAGACAATGAAATGAATAACATGTTACTGCGAGAAGAATTTGACAGAGAACTGATAAAGCCAAGACAAAGCCTCTGGAGTAGGTGACATTCCCTCAGAATTTTGTAGATCCTTAGAAGAGTCAGACAAGATAAAACTACTACATCTGGTGCGTAGGAATACGAAACAGACAAAATACCCTCTGATTTTAAGACGTAAGTAATCATTCCAGTTGCAAAAGAGACAGGTCCTGATGGGTGTGAATACTGCGGAACCATACGTTGAAATAGGACTCATATACAGGCGTATGGAAAAACCTTGTGGAAACCGGTCTTACAGAAGATCAGTTTGGGTTCCGAAGCTATGCACGAATATGCGAGGCAGTACCGACCCTAAGACGTATCTTACAAAATCGGTCGAAATAAGTTTACGTTTATAGCATTTGGAGACTTAGAGAAAGATTTTGATGGCAGTAACCGGAACACACTCTTTGAAATTCGAAAAGTAGCAGAAGTAAAATACAGAGAATGAAATGTTATTTACATCTGACGGACATGAAAGAGGAGCAGTAATTTAGAAGGTACTGAGACAGGATTGTAGCCTATCCCTGATAGTTTTCACGAAGGAAAGTAAAATTCAGGGAGAAGAAACGAAAATCTTGAGGTTTACCATTGACATTGTAATTCTGTCAGAGACTGCGAAATACTTAGAAATGCTAAGTGTCTTGAAAGGAGGATATATGTACAACACCAATAAAAGAAAATCATTGGTAATGGAAAGAAGTCGAGTAAATCAGGCGATGCTGAGGGAGATAGTATAGGAAATGAGATACTAAGAATAGTATGTGAATTTCCGTATTTGAGCACCAAAGTAACATCATGGTCGAAATAGAGCAGTCTGGCTATGGCAAGGAAAGCATACCTGAAAATGAAGGATTAGTTAACATTTGATATCGGCTCAAATGTTAGGAAACCTTTTCGGAAGGTATTTTCAGCAGCGTAGCCTCCTTCTGAAATGAAACATGGACAATCAGCAGTTCAGACAAGAAAAGAGTAGAAGCTTTTGAAACGTGGTGCTACAGAAGAATCCTGAATATTTGATGGGTAGATTGCGTAATTAATGAGGAGCTACTGATACGAATAGGCGAGGAAAGAAATTTATGGCAAAAATTGACTAAAAGCAGGACATATTTTGAGGCTTCAATGAATCAGCTATTTAGTGTTAGAGGGAAATATGGGTGTAAAAATTGTAGAAGGGAACAAAGGGATGAATACAGTAAACTGCTTCATATGAACGTAAGTCATAGTAACTCGAATATCTAGAGGCTTGCACAGGATAGACTAGTGTTGAGAACTGCATAAAACCAGACTCCAGACTGATGACCACGACAGAAACAGTAAAAATTCAATTTGGTGCTGTCTAGTATCGGTGAATACGTTACAACGGATGACAAAATTTTTACGCGCTCTCTTAGAAATCGCTGTTTTTTTTATTGTCCAATGAGAGAGGCATCTAAAACTCTAGCAACCGTAGCCTCGTCGATTTCTACTGCGGCTTTATACAGCGAGGATTTCACGTAACCCCATAGGAGAAAACCCACAAGAATGGTATCCATAGATACCGCTGGACGTCGCCCAGTACATCAGTTCCCCATCCAGAGACGAGGTCTACTGTTGCCCAGGTCCTTACAGACATTACTATTGAAAAGAGATGGTCTACCGACATGTTGAAACCATATCCTTTCACCAACGACATGCAAACAAAGTCTCCAACAAGTATGGCAGCACATTTGTAATCAACACCAAGTGACATGCAGCGTTCTAACGGACTGGCAGAAAATTTTGTGCTTTAGCTGATACAGCGCAATTCCAGTCCACGAATTAATGGAGCGCAGTTCGTGGTAGTCTGAAACGAGTTTATTGTATGGTTTTCACTTCAGGCATCGCTACTGCGAAAGTTGACGACATCATCACAAACTGAGCGATGAACGACACTGCAATAATTGCACTGTATAATCCATTACCATAACTTTCGGTTCAAAACCATCTGGCCCCGTTGCTTGCACAAGATCTATTGTGACAGAGGTTTAATTTCTGCACTACCAGTGCTCACGACACAGTATGCTTTGCACTGCGCTATTCACGGGTACTTTGGCGTCGCTTATTGATGGAACTTCTCCCACCGCACCCAGTATCATCACCTCAAGTCCGTAAAGTGCTCGTACTACGTAAAATATTCATTTCAAACTATAGGTTCCACACCTCAACACAATTCAGTGCCCATTAACGTCGGACCCTAGGACGTAAAGGGATACTGACCCTACAATTTACCCTAAGAAGTAGGTTATAGAATGTCGAAGCTACATTCATTACATTTGTAGATATAGAAAAATGTTGACTGGAATAGACTCTTTCAAAGTCTGAAGCTACAAAAAAAAAAAAAAAAAAAAAAAAAAAAAAAAAAAAAACAGGAGGCTGACGGTTGTCTACAACTTGTGCAGAGACATTACTGCAATTCTGCTAATTAAAGGATATAAAGGAGGGGCAGTAATTATTGAGAAAGTGTTTAGGCACTGTTGCGCGCGTTGGCCTATTTTATTCAATTTGTACACAAAGCAAGCAGTATAAAAGCAAGAAGAAATTTGAAAAAGAATGAGAAGTTCAATGAGAATAAATGAAACCATTAAATCTTGTCGTCGGCGTTCAATTCCTTGAAAGAGCGAAGGACTTGTAAGATCAATTCAGTCGAATAGGTCTTGAAGAGATTATAAGGTGACATGCAATAGAAGCACAATGAGAGTAATAAGTGTAGTCGAGAAAATCGGAGAATACTAAGGAAATTGGAACTGGAAATGAGATACTAAAAGTAGTAAATGTGTGTTGCTGCTTAGCTAGTATAACAACCACCTTGCAATAGCAACTGACTATCACTTCTGAAATATAGAAATTTATTAACACGGAATATAAACGTCGGAAAATCTCCTGAATGAACTTGTCTGGAGAACAACCTTACACTGAAGTGGAAAAAGTCATGGCACAGCAATATGCACGTATATAGGGAGCAGCAGTATCGCGTACAAAAGGCATAAAAGGGCAGTGCATTGGCGGAGCTGTCGTTTAGACTCAGGTGACTCATGTGAAAAGGTTTCCGACGTGACTATGGCCGCATGACGAAAATTAAGACTATGAATGCGGAATGGTAGTTGGAGCCAGACGCCATTCCATATCGGAAATCGTTAGGGACTTCAATATTACGAGATCCACAGTGTCAACAGTGTACCGAGAATACCAAATTTCTGACATTACTTCGCACAACGGACAACGCAGTGGCCGACGGCCTTCACTTAACGACCGAGAGCAGCGGCGTGTGCGTAGTCAGAACTTATAGATAAGCACCACAGCGTGAAATAACCGCAGAAATCAATGTGAGACGTACGACGAACACATCCTTTACGACAGTGCGGCAAAATTTGGCAATAATGGGCTATGGTAGCAGCCGACAGACGGAAGTGCCTTTGCTAACATCAAGACATTGTCTGGAGCGTCTCCTGGGCTCGTGACAATGTCGGTTGGACCGTAAACGATTGGTAAACCGTGACCTGGAGTCCCAACTTCAGTTGGTAAGAGCTGAGGGTAGGTTTCGAGTGTGTCACAGACCCCAAGTAGCCATGGACGCAGATTTTCAAGAAGGCATTGTGTAAGCTGGTAGCGGTGTAACTTGACATGCACTGGGTCCTCTGGTCCAAATTAACCGATCATTGACTAGAAATGGTTTCGTTCGGCTACTTGGAGACCGCTTGCAGTCATTTGGTTTGATGAATATTCTGGACAATTCGAGCCAATGATTTGGCCAATCAGATCGCCCGATATGAATCCCTTCGAACATTACCGGGACATAATAGAGGTTAGTTCGTGCACAAAAGCTACACCGGCAACGCTATCGCAATTATATTATATGCTATATAGGCAACATGGCTCAATATTTCTGCAGGGGCTTCCAACGAGTTGTTGATCCGTGCCATGCCGGGTTGCTGCACTACGTCGGGCAAAAGGAGGTCCGACACGATATTCAGAGGTATCCGATGACTTTTGTCACCTCAGTGTATGTGGAAGTGAAATGTAAACAGTAATCAGTACTAACAAGAGGAGAATAGAAGCTTTTGAGACGTGGTGCTGCAGACGAATGTTGAAGATTAATGAGCAAATCAAGCAGCTAATGAAGAGATAATCCATCAAATCTGGGAGACAACATGAGTGAAAGAAGGAATCGCTTGGTAGGACACATCGTGATGAATCAAACATATTTAATTTCTGGTGCCAAAAGTGTTGAAGGAACCATGAAATGATTACTGTACACAGGTTCAAGTGGATGAAAGTTGCAGTAGTTAACCAGAGATAAAGAGACGTGCACAGTATAGACCAACTTGGAGAGCACAAGGGAACCATTGTTTGGGCTGAATACCGCAATAACAACAGGCTGAATGCAGCTGGCTCATAATAAATCAGCCTGATACCAATGCATTTGCAGTAACACTGCCATTCTTGTTATATTATGCGGAGCAGCAAGATCTAAACACATTAACAAATCAATTAAACACCATCATCTTGCAGCTACCCCCCCATGAACCATGGACCTTGCCGTTGGTGGGGAGGCTTGCGTGCCTCAGCGATACAGATGGCCGTACCGTAGGTGCAACCACAACGGAGGGGTATCTGTTGAGAGGCCAGACAAACGTGTGGTTCCTGAAGAGGGGCAGCAGCCTTTTCAGTAGTTGCAGGGGCAACAGTCTGGATGATTGACTGATCTGGCCTTGTAACAATAACCAAAACGGCCTTGCTGTGCTGGTACTGCGAACGGCTGAAAGCAAGGGGATACTACAGCCGTAATTTTTCCCGAGGACATGCAGCTTTACTGTATGATTAAATGATGATGGCATCCTCTTGGGTAAAATATTCCGGAGGTAAAATAGTCCCCCTTTCGGATCTCCGGGCGGGGACTACTCAGGAGGATGTCGTTATCAGGAAAAAGAAAACTGGCGTTCTACGGATCGGAGCGTGGAATGTCAGATCCCTTAATCGGGCAGGTAGGTTAGAAAATTTAAAAAGGGAAATGGATAGGTTAAAGTTAGATACAGTGGGAATTAGTGAAGTTCGGTGGCAGGAGGAACAAGACTTCTGGTCAGATGATTACAGGGTTATAAACACAAAATCAAATAGGGGTAATGCAGGAGTAGGTTTAATAATGAATAGGAAAATAGGAATGCGGGTAAGCTACTACAAACAGCATAGTGAACGCATTATTGTGGCCAAGATAGATACGAAGCCCACACCTACTACAGTAGTACAAGTTTATATGCCAACTAGCTCTGCAGATGACGAAGAAATTGAAGAAATGTACGATGAAATAAAAGAAATTATTCAGATAGTGAAGGGAGACGAAAATTTAATAGTAATGGGTGACTGGAATTCGAGTGTAGGAAAAGGGAGAGAAGGAAACATAGTAGGTGAATATGGATTGGGGCTAAGAAATGAAAGAGGAAGCCGCCTAGTAGAATTTTGTACAGAGCACAACTTAGTCATAGGTAACACTTGGTTTAAGAATCATGAAAGAAGGTTGTATACGTGGAAGAACCCTGGAGATACTAAAAGGTATCAAATAGATTATATAATGGTAAGACAGAGATTTAGAAACCAGGTTTTAAATTGTAAGACATTTCCAGGGGCAGATGTGGACTCTGACCACAATCTATTGGTTATGACCTGTAGATTAAAACTGAAGAAACTGCAAAAATGTGGGAAATTAAGGAGATGGGACCTGGATAAATTGAAAAAAACAGAGGTTGTACAGAGTTTCAGGGAGAGCATAAGGGAACAATTGACAGGAATAGGGGAAAGAAATACAGTAGAAGAAGAATGGGTAGCTCTGAGGGATGAAGTAGTGAAGGCAGCAGAGGATAAAGTAGGTAAAAAGACGAGGGCTGCTAGAAATCCTTGGGTAACAGAAGAAATATTGAATTTAATTGATGAAAGGAGAAAATATAAAAATGCAGTAAATGAAGCAGGCAAAAAGGAATACAAACGTCTCAAAAATGAGATTGACAGGAAGTGCAAAATGGCTAAACAGGGATGGCTAGAGGATAAATGTAAGGATGTAGAGGCTTATCTCACTAGGGGTAAGATAGATACTGCCTACAGGAAAATTAAAGAGACCTTTGGAGAGAAGAGAACCACGTGTATGAATATCAAGAGCTCAGATGGCAACCCAGTTCTAAGCAAAGAAGGGAAGGCAGAAAGGTGGAAGGAGTATATAGAAGGTTTATACAAGGGTGATGTACTTGAGGACAATATTATGGAAATGGAAGAGGATGTAGATGAAGACGAAATGGGTGATACGATATTGCGTGAAGAGTTTGACAGAGCACTGAAAGACCTGAGTTGGAACAAGGCCCCCGGAGTAGACAACATTCCATTAGAACTACTGACGGCCTTGGGAGAGCCAGTCATGACAAAACTCTACCAGCTGGTGAGCAAGATGTATGAGACAGGACAAATACCCTCAGACTTCAAGAAGAATATAATAATTCCAATCCCAAAGAAAGCAGGTGCTGACAGATGTGAAAATTACCGAACTATCAGTTTAATAAGTCACAGCTGCAAAATACTAACGCGAATTATTTACAGACGAATGGAAAAACTGATAGATGCGGACCTCGGGGAGGATCAGTTTGGATTCCGTCGAAATGTTGGAACACGTGAGGCAATACTGACCTTACGACATATCTTAGAAGAAAGATTAAGAAAAGGCAAACCTACGTTTCTAGCATTTGTAGACTTAGAGAAAGCTTTTGACAACGTTGACTGGAATACTCTTTTTCAAATTCTAAAGGTGGCAGGGGTAAAATACAGGGAGCGAAAGGCTATTTACAATTTGTACAGAAACCAGATGGCAGTCATAAGAGTCGAGGGGCATGAAAGGGAAGCAGTGGTTGGGAAAGGAGTGAGACAGGGTTGTAGCCTCTCCCCGATGTTATTCAATCTGTATATTGAGCAAGCAGTAAAGGAAACAAAAGAAAAATTTGGAGTAGGTATTAAAATTCATGGAGACGAAGTAAAAACTTTGAGGTTCGCCGATGACATTCTAATTCTGTCACAGACGGCAAAGGACTTGGAAGAGCAGTTGAACGGAATGGACAGTGTCTTGAAAGGAGGATATAAGATGAACATTAACAAAAGCAAAACGAGGATAATGGAATGTAGTCCAATTAAATCGGGTGATGCTGAGGGAATTAGATTAGGAAATGAGACACTTAAAGTAGTAAAGGAGTTTTGCTATTTGGGGAGCAAAATAACTGATGATGGTCGAAGTAGAGAGGATATAAAATGTAGACTGGCAATGGCAAGGAAAGCGTTTCTGAAGAAGAGAAATTTGTTAACATCGAATATAGATTTAAGTGTCAGGAAGTCATTTCTGAAAATATTTGTTTGGAGTGTAGCCATGTATGGAAGTGAAACATGGACGATAACTAGTTTGGACAAGAAGAGAATAGAAGCTTTCGAAATGTGGTGCTACAGAAGAATACTGAAGATAAGGTGGATAGATCACGTAACTAATGAGGAGGTATTGAATAGGATTGGGGAGAAGAGAAGTTTGTGGCACAACTTGACTAGAAGAAGGGATCGGTTGGTAGGACATGTTTTGAGGCATCAAGGGATCACAAATTTAGCATTGGAGGGCAGTGTGGAGGGTAAAAATCGTAGAGGGAGACCGAGAGATGAGTACACTAAGCAGATTCAGAAGGATGTAGGTTGCAGTAGGTACTGGGAGATGAAGAAGCTTGCACAGGATAGAGTAGCATGGAGAGCTGCATCAAACCAGTCTCAGGACTGAAGACCACAACAACAACAACATCTTGCAGATTGTGGTTGCACAAAAGGTGTCCAGTTATCTGTTATACAGGATGGCCCACTGATAGTGACCGGGCGAAATACCTCGCCAAATAAGCATCAAACAAAAAAACTACAAAGAACGAAACTCGTCTAGCTTGAAGGAGGAAACCAGATGGCGCTATGGTTGGCACACTAGATGGCGCTGCCATAGGTCAAACGGATATCAATTGCGTTTTTTAAAATAGGAACCCCAATTTTTATTACATATTCGTGTAGTACGCAAAGAAATATAAATGTTTTAGTTGGACAACTTTTTTCGCTTTATGATAGATGGCGATGTATTAGTCACAAACGTGTAAGTACGTGGTATCACGTAACATTCCGCCAGTCTGGACGGTATTTGCTTTGTGATACATTACCCGTGTTAAAATGGACCGTTTATCAAGAGTCGAAATCGTGTTGCTGTATGGTTATTTTGATCAAAGTGCCCAACGGGCGTGTGCTATGTATGTTTCTCGGTGTCCTGGACGACATTATCCAAGTTTCCGGACCGTTCGACGGATAGTTACGTTATTGAAGGAAACAGGAAGTGTTCAGCCACATGTGAAACGCCAACCACGACCTGCAACAAATGATGATGCCTAAGTAGGTGTTTTAGCTGCTGTCGCGGCTAATCCGCACATCAGTAGCAGACAAATTATGCGAGAATCGGGAATCTCAAAAACGTCGGTGTTGAGAATGCTACATCAACATCGATTGCACCCTTACCATATTTCCATGCACCAAGAATTGCATGGAGACTACTTTGAACGTCGTGTACAGTTCTGCTAATGGGCATAGGAGAAATTACGGGACAATGACAGACTTTTTCACGCTTTCTATTTAGCGTCGAGGCGTCATTTACCAACAGCGGTAACGTAAACTGGCATAATATGCACTATTGGGCAACGGAAAATCCACGGTCGCTGCGACAAGTGGAACATCAGCGACCTTGGCGGGTTCATGTATGGTGCGGCATTATGGGAGGAAGGATAGTTGGTCCCCATTTTATCGGTAGCAATCTAAATGGTACGATGTATGCTGATTTCCTACGTAATGTTCTACCGATGTTACTACAAGATGTTTCGCTGCATGACAGAATGGCGATGTACTTCCAACATGATGGATGTCCGGCACATAGCTCGCGTTCGGTTGAAGCAGTATTGAATAGCATATTTTATGACAGGTGGATTGGTCTTCGAAGCACCATACCACGGCCCTCATGTTCACCGGATCTGACGTCCCCGGATTTCTTTCTCTGGGGAAAGTTGAAGGATATTTGCTATCGTTATCCACCGACAACGCCTGACGACATGCGTCAGCACATTGTCAATGCATGTGCGAACATTACGGAAGGCGAACTACTCGCTGCTGAGAGGAATGTCGTTACACGTATTGCCAAATGCATTAGGTTGACGGACATCATTTTGAGCATTTTTTGCATTAATGTGGTATTTACAGGTAATCACGCTGTAACAGCATGCGTTCTCAGAAATGATAAGTTCACAAAGGTACATGTATCACATTGGAGCAACCGAAATAAAATGTTCAAACGTACCTACGTTCTGTATTTTAATTTAAAAACCTACCTGTTACTAACTGTTCGTCTAAAATTGTGAGCCATATGTTTGTGACTATTACAGCGCTATCTATCACAAAGCAAAAAAAGTGGTCCAACTAAAACATTCATATTTCTTTACGTACTACACGAATGTGTAATAAAAAGCGGGGGTTCCTATTTAAAGAAACGCAATTCATATCCGTTTGACCTATGTCAGCGCCATCTAGCCGGCAACCATAGAACCATTTGGTTTCTCCCTTCAAGCTAGACAAGTTTCGTTTTTTGTAGTTTTTTCGTTTGACGCTTATTTCGTAAGATATCTGGCCCAGTCACAATCAACGGACCACTCTGTACATTTAAGTAATTCATATACTGTGCATCACCTGTGTGCCTACTGATTAAGGTTCTTGTTTTTCAGTTAGTATTCGGTATTGTAAGATTGTGTTGTTCTGAGCAGTGTCTGTTTAACCAACGAGTTTTGCTTTACCTGCTGATATTTTTATTTTACTGTGAAATTGGGCTATACATGCCTGTTCACTGGTTTTTATTAACTGGTAAGCCTATTATTAAAATTCTATGTAGCATTTTTCGTGACGAGTTGACCATTCCAACATGAACTTCTTCATCTCATAACCACATCAAAATACTTTTCAATTTACGGATACAGCTGCTAGGGGCTGTGTTAAAATTGTGTGTCTTTGCATTTTTTATTGCTATAGACACTTGGTGTAATTTATCTGAGGCCAAGTAAGCGACTTTCAATCTGAATTTCGCAGTAACCACCCTGTGGTATTCCCTAATCTATATATTATACGAAATTTTATTTCAATACCTTGGTTGCAAGTAGTGAAATGAGGTGATAATACCTGTTTGGAGGAAGTACTCAGTGTAAGCTTTAGTTTCCCGACTGATCCTACCATCCGATGAAGATGAGGTGACTTAGGGAAATTAAAAAAAAAGGATAAAAGATTTGAGACTGTAATTATTACAACAAGAAGGAATGAGCCGTAATTGAAGGCGATGCAAATGACTTAGACCTTGGTCAAGAGATAATAAAACATAGCAAATTATACAAACACCGAAGAGTATTAACAAGAAATGAAGGAGACAAGAAATTGTTTTGAATATAAGTGGTCAAGCTAAAGCAGCCATAAACCAAATAAACAGCTTGTGGGTGGTGAAGGTATAATCTAGATTAGCAGCAGACGAATATATAAGATAAAAATTGGAAGTATAAGTACGTATAGAGCCGAAATATGGTTTATTACTAACAAGAATAGAACGACAGTAAGAACAGTGGAAGATTAATCGTGAACGTACTGTCTGACAATGAGCAGTAGGGCTCGGAGAAGAAATCAAGAAATTAAAAAGGACTTGGAGATGATATTATGTATCTCCGTACAGCGATAATTGAAACAAAATGATTCTTATGGCTGGGGGATGTTCAGAAAACCCCTGCGTTAAACTCCCTAAAAGAATAATAGACAGGAGTCCCTAAAAGAATAATAGACAGGACTTCTGGGAAATAGTAGACGCCCCAGCGTAGATGGAATAAAGAAGTCCGAGGACTACAGGATCTGGGAAGGCCGACGTTTGTATACGGAGGTGTCAGAGACGGCAGCAGATGTAGCATACTTTGGCTGGATATGCCTTTCTTATACTATTTTCCAGTCAGATTTATGACCAGCTGTTTCAACGGTACTGAAGGCTTGTACTATTATTGATTTCTGTGCTTAAAGTACGAAATAGCTCCGGCCAGCACTTTTTATTTGGGCGCGGCTATATGGTCTCACGCGACAAATGTTCCTTCCTGCAGCAGGCGGCAACACACTCGGCTCTGTCAGCCAATACTTCTACCGGTGTTAACCTGTGTCGGCCTGTGAGCTTGTACACAACGTGGGCTCTTCGTATCTCGTGTGTCGTGGGTTCTGTTAGCTCAGGTTCACTACAAAAGCTGCTGCCTTGTCGCATGTCCTCCGTCTTCGTGTTCGAGACTCTAGTAATTGTGCGCAGACATCTTTCCTAGGGTAGACAATAACTGTACTACGGTGAACTTACGACTTTAATTCTAAGGCAGGAGCGGAACTAAGTGGGATTTATTCCAGGAGTTCGTAGGTGAGAATAACACTTCTGTGTGTGGTTCTTCTAGTGCTACAGTAGTCTTATGTGAACTGCAGCCTGCAGCACTGACCGTGTACTGTGCAAAATGAAGGGCGGAAGAAAGACGTCCCTTGCACAGAGTTCAGCCAAAATTTGTCGTACGACCTGCAGTCACCTCGTGACAAACCTGTAGTACAATTTAGTGTGAGAGACACGATCGTGACACACACACACAATTATCAGCCAGAACATTATGACCACCTACCTTATGGCCGGTATGTCCATCTGTGGCACTGATAACAGCAGCGACGCGTCGTGGCATGTAAGCAATAAGGTCTTGGTAGGTTGCTGGAAGTACCTGACATCACATCAGCACGCACAGGTCACCTAATTCCCGTAAACTCCGGTGACTGGAGTGATGAGCTCTAACACCACGTCCAGTCACATCATCGATCTCAGATCTGGCGAGTTGATGATGATGATGATGATGTTTGGTTTGTGGCGCGCTGAACTGCGTGGTCATCAGCGTCCGTACAAATTCCCAATTTTTACACAGTCCAATTTTTTTTTCGCATTCCAGTCTAGCCACTGTCACGAATGATGGTAATGGTGATGAGGAAAACACAAACACCCAGTCCCCGGGCAAAGAAAATCCCCAACCCGGCCGGGAATCGAACCCGGAATTCCGTGACCCATGATCTGGCGAGTTCGCGGGCCAGCACATCAGCTGGAACTGGCACAGTTCCTTGAGCTACTCCATCACACTCCTGGCCTTGGGACATGGCACATTATCTTGTCAAAAAGTGGCACTGCTGTCTGGAAACATTATCGTGGTCTCCAACAACTGTACGATGCTCCTTGGCCGTCATGGTGCCTTGCAAGGGTACCACTGGACTTATGGACGCCCACATGAATGTTCCTCAGAGTATAATGGAGACGCCGCCAGCCTTTCTCCATCCCACAGTACAGGAACTGTTCGCCTGGAAGACGATGGATCCGCGCCTTCGCATGGGAGTGATGAATAAGGTATCGATATTCATCATCAGACAGTGCACCGCCAACGTCCAGAGGTGAAGGTCACGTGCCCATCTCAGTCGTAGCCGCCGATGTCGAGGTGTTGACATTGATGGACACATGCATCGGTCGTCGGCTGCGAGGACCCACCTCAGGATTGTTCTGTGCACTGTGTTATGAGACACGCTTTTATTCTGCCCAGCATTAAAGTCTGATGTTACTATCGGCACAGTTCGCCGCCTGTCGTGTTTTACCAATCTGCGCAGCCTAAGGCGTCCGACATCTGTAATGAGGAGTGGCCACCGAACCCAATGGCGTCTGGACGTGGTTTCACCTTGGTTTCGACGCTTGTTGAAGACATTCACCACAGCACACCTCGCACCCTCGACAAGT
Organism: Schistocerca gregaria; assembly: GCF_023897955.1. Classification (NCBI taxonomy): domain Eukaryota; kingdom Metazoa; phylum Arthropoda; class Insecta; order Orthoptera; family Acrididae; genus Schistocerca; species Schistocerca gregaria. The sequence goes on along the minus strand of NC_064921.1, from coordinate 718,388,322 downwards.
CGTAGAGTTTCCGAAACACTCGTATCGAGGCTCCGGCAGTCACTACATACCCTCGGTCAAACTCAGCCTTCCCCATTCTACATACGGGCGACACGCTCACTGATACTAAATGCACCGCTCGTGTATCTGACCAGCAGTCATTCCTATCCCCTGCACGAGTTCATATCGATATTAGGTCTGTGTTCATAATGTTCTGGCTGATCGGTTAATATTAGACAGTTCTTTTTGCCATGAATCCTTTGGTCGTACTAAATCAATAAAATCCATAAGAAAACAGAATGGAAACATTTTCCAGAGACTGAATTTCTGCTACGAGATAATTAATATTAGTATTGGTTAAAAACAGTCTTGGTTGCAATTTTTTTTTTTTCAACGACGCGATTCGCCTTATTTAGGCATCTTCAGGTTATGTGGCTTACTACCTGAGTCCCCATCTTACTGTTACTCGCTCCTGTGAACGGGAACGCGTTATTCAGATCTTGGTGCCTCTCGCGTCCATCTAGAAAAGATAACCTGATAACCTGAAAATGCCTAAATAAGGCGGAACGCGTCGTTGAAAAATAAAATAACTGAAATTGCAACCAAGACTGTTTTTAACCAATACTGTTAAGAAGTGGTTTGCTGTGTGCCACATATGGATTGAAATAATTTCTATAATTAATATTGTTTAACAGAACATTTGTCATGTGGAAACTGAAACATCGGAAGGACGATAGACGCAAATGAATAAAATCCATTTCGATATCAGGTCGCCACATTCTGAAATTAAAATAACTATTTAATCCAACATTTCGCCAGTCTTCTCCAGGGCGACTAAACGGTTTAGTCAGTCTGGAAAAGACCGCCGCGAAGATCGCCGAAACGTAGGATTCAATAATTGTTTTAGTTTGAAAATAGCTCGACCAAACCCCCAAAAGAATTTTTATTCGAATTGACTCTGGCAGGGAAAGCCACGCAGTTACATCACAAGCGAAATACGTTTTGTTTGAAATCCAGTATAAAAATGTTAGCCAAGTGGATTACACTGTGCCAACTACATTACGGCCGATGTCACATTACAAACATCGCCTTGATATGTAGCTTCGAACATGTCTTCGTAGCGCAAGCAATTGTTAAATTAAAATGGCTAAAAAGCGTATAAGATTTTAGGCATGAGACACCACATTATACAATCAGCTCTTCTTGTTACACAATAACTTACAGACTGACTTTAAAAGATAGACGGTTTTCAAACAGCTACAATTTCTTGAATGAGGCATCAGAGGCGGAATTGTCCATTGTTCTTGTAAACATTAAGTTGCCGACAACAGACTCATGGTAGAATATGATGCTAAAATTGACGAATCTTCCAACATACTGTATATCCTGCTGTGAACGGCCTATAGAGATAGGCAATGTTCCAACATCTTCCAGTGTCTATTTTTGAATGCTTTTCCAGAGAGTGTCATACGACTCGAACATAGGGTATATTTTAAAAGTAGATCTTCAGTACCCAAAAAGTATTCACGAATTACATTCGGATTTGCCACTATGTCTGAAAGAAATGCTGCCACCACCAGGCAGTAAGAAATCAAAGAAATTGTTATCAACCATGAATAACAAGAAAAACTATGTCATTCATTATAGAAATGCGAAACGGTCTTTACAAAATAAACTGGTTCTAAAAAAGATTAATCGAAACTTATCATTTAGGCAAACCTACTGAATGAAACCATACAGTGAGACTAACGCACGTAACGCCATGACTGCAATCAACAATTTTGAGAAGAATTTCTTCGAACTCATGAATAATCCAGTTTTGGGAAAACCATGCATAGCACGTGAAAGATGCAAGAGGTATGACTAGCAACATCACGGGAAGGCCGATACCGAGCACCTGGATTAATTGCAAAATCAGGCTTTCAGACCACCGTCATTTTAATAAAAATTTAGTCCCACCGAACTGGACAGACTGTAGACTTTGTGAAATCGATTGCAGTTGAAACAGCTGTTTTGGAAACCTCAAAGACACTTATTCTCGACTTCCACTGTGGATATGTGTTACAAAAATTTGCCCCAAATCGTATAAAACTGTGCTACACAGACAGTGATAGCTTCGTATATCACATTGAAACTCCAAATATCTTCGAAGATATTTGGAGTGATGCCCACAATCGGTTTAGCACTTGCGGCTTCCCAGGAAATAATTCACACAGAGGAATTGAATGGTGAACCTATTGCAGAATTTGTTGGTTTATGAAAGAAATGTATGCTCTTGAGACTGACTCTGGGCACTTAATGGACAGAGAAAGACACAAAACAATCATCTGTAAATAGGTTAACCATGACCGTTACAGGCAGTGCATCTTCGATGGAAGTAAATGAAACTATGCTGTTTGTCATTCAGTTCAAACAACATGTCATTTTGACTGTTTTGCAGCAAAAATTTCATTTACCTTTACAGCATGAGAAATTTTATATCCTTCTGGATAAAGCAAATAGCGTGGCTTGGGGTCAACACAACTTCAAAAGTGATGACGTATTGCAAATAATGTGCTGGATGACAATTATTGAACTATGTGAAATAAAATCGTCATAACGTCTGAACAGCTTGCGTCAGGTCGTTTAAATTGCACTGTCGTCGGCGGGTCATGATGAGTATGCATGGTTTGGTTTAGCGACGAAGCCGACTTTCACTTGGAAGGGTTTGTCAATAATCAAAATTGGCACATTTTGGGGACTGTGAATCCGCATTTCGCGATTGAGAAGTCCCTCCACCCTCAACGGGTGACTGTGTTGTGCAGTGATCAGTCACAGATTAATCGGTGCGATATTTCATGATCGCACGGTGACTACCGAACGGTACGTGAAGGTTTTGGAAGATAATTTCATCCCCATTATCCAACCGAACGGTACGTGAGGGTTTTGGAAGATGATTTCATCCTCATTATCCAAAGTGACCTTCGAAAATATGTGGTTCATGGAAGAAGGAGCTCGAACCCACCGAGGCAGGAGAGTGTTTGGTGTCCTGAAGGAGCACGTTGGGGACGACATTCTGGCGCTGGGGTACCCGGAGGTCACTGGCGTAAGCCTCGATTGGCCGCCGTATTCTTCGGATCTGAACATGCGAGTCATTTTTGTGGGGCTGAAGACAAGGTGCACAACAATACGCACAAAACCATTGCTGAGCTTAGAACAGCCATTCAAGGAATCATCGACAACATCGATGTTCTGACATTTTCGCGGATCATGCAGAATTTCGTTCTTCGTCTGCACCACATTATCGTCAATGATGGCAGGCATATCTAACACGTCATAACCTAAATCCGGATATCTTTAGTGACGTTTATATGTTGAATAAGTTTCTGCAAGTCGTAGTTTGTAACCAAATTTACGTTTTTTTTCTAATAGTTAAATAATTGTCTCCCTGTAAATACCTGACAAGTGTAATTTATAGATTTAAACTGAATCAATGCCACCTTTGTAACTGATTTGAGTTCAGTGTAAACTGCAGATTGTTATTGGAGATCACAACCATTTTGTAACTGATGTGTGAATTCACACACTTCCTACTCATGTACTCATTACCTTCATGTATACTTTCGATAGAAATTTAGTAAATGAAACTATATAGTTCCAGAGACATTCCGGGCCACCCTACCTCAGCCTAATGTAAGGAGGTACCCGATAGCGAACCCTTGTCCTTCTACAATAAAGGCAGTAATGTTAACCGTTTTGGCTATGGAGGTGTTCGATTGTATCTTATCTTTCAGTGAAAGTGTAAAACCATTAACAGTGATAGTTAATTCATTATGTGAAGAAACCTGTAACATGTCAATTAATTTTATCTGTCACTTCCTCAAGTTTAGTAGGGGGCTGACCGTTAGCCTGACGCATTATAATATTGAGCTGTTGGTGGAGATATCTCAAATATGTACTCAAATTGTAAAAACTTACTGGTTGCAACAGGCGATATAGTAAAAAGTATCAAAGATTAATTTGAATATGAAACACGTATGTTTCCATCGTGTATGTTCGCATAAAATGTGATTCTCCTTCAGTATAACAAACTGTATGTAAGGGTATTTGAGAATTATTTTTTAATGTGAAAAGAAAGTAAAAATCATTGAACATTTTAAACTCCTAATATTCCTTGTCATATGTAACTGTGCAGAGCCATCCAAGTTTACATTTATCTCTCCATGGAATATAATATTTTTTCATAATAAATTTTATAACTAGACTATTTTTTGTTAGAGTTTTTATTTCCTTTCCTATATCTTCTGTAATACACTTATGGTGACGCAATACAGTACTTTGGTGTAGACTTTAGTGAAGTATAAAATTTACTCATGATGCGAGATGAAATTTACCACTAAGACAGCCCAGTGTTTAAGTACCTTAACGAGTACTCACAAGAGTAATGAAATTGACTGATTGCGCAACTTTATATGAGATAAACATGCTATGTATACAACTCAGAGACAAATATCTTATGTAAATATCTTTGATTTTTGACGGAAATAACGCATGTCATTCACTACAGCTTCTTTTTAACCTGAGGTGATTTTATGCACTATAGGTCGAGTTTTCACATTTTTCACCATGAAAGTTATGTAATATCTTTGAGCTTGGCATTTTCATGCATCAGTTTAATACTGTACCGCCTTTGGCTGGAGACAGGGAGAGGGATCAGGGTACGGGGGTGTAGTTTATTTCTTAAATTTTCTCACTAACACAATTGGATTAATTCCACCATCTTGGATTTTGGTTTGGTGGTTTCATTTTAATATTGTGCTGTGATTCCAGGAAAGGTGATAGAAGGTTGGGGGGGGGGGGGGGCAAGAGGTGAGAGGGTAGAAGGAGTCATATGGGGCTGGTAGGGGGCAGAATGATCAGGAGGGGGCATGACTTGATGATGTGACGGTCAAATGTCATTGATTGCGCCCCTGCATGTAGGCAGCCTTAACAAGCATTTGCACTTTCCAGTGTTGAATGTACGCCATTTTGGATTGTGCTGACATCAGTGATATCGCTCACTTCCGTATTGCATGTAAGTGCAACGTCGACCTGACGTTTCGTAGCCATACAACTACTACTACTGCGCGCCATCTTTTCTCAGGGAAGGAGACAATGCCTTTGTGACACCTTTCCCTACCGAGTCAGTGCATGCACCATGCCAGAGGCGATGCAACAACATACTAATAAATGGGCTCACACTGTCCAGCTCTTTGTAAATTTGACTCGAAATTTTATTCGCTGAAACAACATCATATACCCCCGCAAACTGTGAAGTTTCATTTCGTTTCCTCCTGTCCCTCTTGGTGTTTCATTACTTTCGTCACAAGCTGTAGATTGCCGAACTGTCCCGTTATTTTCTCAAATGAGAAAATTTCATCGAAATTTAAAGTTTCTCGCGTACTTTGGAAGTGATTGTAACAAAATTGAGATCAACCTTTGAAACATAATTAAGTTAATAAGTGGAACCACGAAACCAGCAGCTTGCCTGTCCTAAAATTTCGTTCAAACATATGTTTTAAAATGTAGTTTGTGACCTCAAAGGCAAAAACGCGGAAACCTAATGATGACCATAGTGAATTGTGGCATACTGAAAACGTTGCCTATACCGAATTCGTTTCCTGTAAAAAGCATCTACACAATTTGACCGCTAACAAATTAAATTAAAAATGAGAACATATTTCATCGTATCCCATGTGGTTAGCATGTTATCATAATGAGATTTACAAAGGTCTACCGCATAAATGCGGCGCATCCTGTGTAACACTCTTGCCACAATATTGGATAAACAATTAAAAATAATGTCGCAGTGTTTTCATAAGTGATAGTGGAAAAGAGGGTGATATTACATTGTGTACTTAATGGTCGTAATATTACTGATGTATTGAAGCAAGAATATTTTTAATGCTGTGGTGTGTTTGTAACGCTGTTCGTGAACTCATATAGAGAGGAGTGTAGGGACATATCACTTGTTCATTTTCGCAGTACAACCTTTAACATGAATATTCGGGAAATACTTAAAAAGGGCAAGCTTGCTGCGCCAGCACAGCTCGGTTTCACACCTAATGGAAGGCGTAAATGTCGCGTGACGGGATGAAAATGCTGCACGATAACACATGGGCAATTTCTTTTTAGTGCGTCTCCTGACTATGTTTGCGAAAACTTTCGCTTCAGACACTAAAGACGGCTATGTAACTAGATTGCCCTTTTTAAATGCTGTGTAATGTTCTTTAGAAAATTGCATTAATCCATTTAAAAATTTCGTAGGCACTTTGCCATCTAATTTGATCCCCAACAGAAATTACTCACCTGGTTTTCAATCTATTAATCCTCAAAACCTTTGTGTCGACATTCTATACGTTAATGGGCGTAACATGACGTAGAAGACTGTTTATAGCCGTCGGCGCTGTTTCATTTTTTTAATTAAACATTGGTATTGACTTTCATCCTCAAAAAACGCAATGCTCAAGTACTGTAACGTGCGTCGCCACAGATACACTGTATGTAATACGCGCTCCTTATAAATGGTCCTTACAGTCTGTGCATATAGATTGTTGGAGATGTAGATTTGTAACATAATGCTTCGTAGTGATTGTGGCTTGTCCCACATTTGATTACGATTTCACAGTAAGCCTGAAGATGTTCGTCTGTTGATGAATGAAACTGGTTGCGTAATAAACTGATTAATACAATTGCATCCAACCACGATTTATCTACAACTTTTACAAGCTACAAATCAGCGGCTCCTCAAAATAGTGTCGTTGTCTAAATGTTTACGCTCAACTTTCACTTGATTAGGTAAAGGTGTTTTTAAATCTGCCCAAGTACTTTCACCTCTTTTAAGGGGAGCAACAAATTGTCCTCATTAGCGCTTAGGGACAGAGAAGTGCCCTGCTGCTGCCCTGATGCTGAATTTTCCAGCTACAACGTCACCCACAATTTTTTTTCAATTGTCTCCGTATACCATTTTGATTTTTTTGAAACTGTCAGTCTGTCAATAAACCCTGGAAAAAGAAATACAGCTGCAATACGCTTGCCTGCAAAACTGATTCATTGTGTGGGGCTGGAGAGATAAGCAATGTCCGAAACAAGGGACAACATTCAAAATTCCTGTTACAGGTTACACGGGTTTCAGAAGAAACTTACTAGACTAAGTTCGACAAGGGACCCGTGTCCGAAAAGGCACCGTGCAGACGTAAAATTAATCTGAAAACCGGATCACTTTTCGATATTTCGCATGTCGGTGCGCAGAGAGCGGAGAGAATAAATGATTTTTGACATGTTTGTTCTAGAGGACCCGTGGTACGGTCAAGATTTCGAGTGCTCGTTGTCGGGTCCTCTTCTGCGCGACAAAGGACGTCCTGCTCAAAGTCGAGAGTACAGTGAGTCCATGGAGCACCATAGTCAATCCTCCTAGTTGCAAACTGCCCTCTACAAGGACCAGAAGCTGTAAAAGCCTTTTCACGGTGTCTAATGGCGCAGTACAAGCACTCGATAAATGCGCATTCGGGAGAATGACGGTTCTGACTCCTTCTGGCCATCAGATGTGGGTTTTACGTAATTTCCCTAAAACGCTTGAGGCAAATTCCGTGATGGTTCCTGCGAAAAGGGCGTGGCCATCTTATTTCCCCTCATTTTCTAATCCGAGCTTGTGCTCCGTGTCTAATGTCCTCGGTGGGACATTAAACGCTACTCTTTCTTCCATCCTACTTGATAATGGGATAATGTAGTCCCGAAAAGTCTTGTGGTAAATATATCACACGTTTTTCGCAAGTGGTTCGTAAAATTCTCAGTAGTGATTATCTAAAGTTGTACAACGCCTCCTCAACAGGAAATATGAGGCCAAAATATTGACACAACTAGATCTCAGCAAGGCATTTGATACCGGCAACTTTGGTTCTGCTCAGAAAAAAGTAAGAGCTGTAAATTTCAGATAATGTGCTGACTTGGTTAGAAAGGCGTTCCAGGAACAGAGAACTACGTTTTATCATAAAGTTAGGAAAACTTCCATCTTTTGCTACTCAGATTTATTCTTAGGTACCAGAAACATCTCTCCTTTTCATGACAGGGCTCTTCAGTGGTCTATAACACATATAAAGTTACTTAATTACATAGATTTTGATATGAGATTTGTAGTGATTCTTTGGCAGTTGGTTTAGAGCTCTCTGTTTCTGTTTACAATCATATGGTTGTGTTTGCTATTCATATTCATTTCTGCGTCCTGTTCATGAAGCCAATTATTCTTCTGTAACTGCTAAATATTTCTTTGGACATAACCTATACTGCAGTAAACTACACATGCTTGCAGTTTACTGCAGTAGAGGTTACATACCAAGAAACATTTGTTGGAAGAAACCTATGCTAAGTGTATTTAGTACATACAGAACAGTAAATGGCTGCGTGGATAGGGCACACCAAAATAGATGCTGCAATATTCCAGGTGTATGACGATCTTTCTACACGTTTCAAATGGACGCAGAACCTGTAATGGTTCAATTGGCTCTGAGCACTTTGAGACTTAACATCTGAGTTTATCAGTCCCCTAGAACTTAGAACTACTTAAACCTAACTAACCTGAGGACATCACACACATCCATGCCCGAGGCAGGATTCGAACCTGCGACCGTAGCAGCAGCGCGGTTCCGGACTGAAGCGCCTAGAACACCTCGACCACAGCGGCCGGCTGCGAAACCTGTCAGTCGAGCTTATTGCGAAGACGTCATGCTAATTTTTAGTATACCTTCAATACTTAATTCTTCCCGGACATCAGGAAACGCCTGAACCATATCAGTCCTAGCCGGGGTAAGGTTCGCTTTCAGACAGGTCACGCCCTTACCGTGTGCACTTAGACCGCGTGACCGCCGCCAGAGTACTGCTTGTACGTGAGGGGAACATGGATCCCCATAACATATACAAATACTTTTTCATTGTAACCGATACAGAGCAACACACCAGACACCAAAGCAGTACAACAGTGACGTGATACGGGCGTTAAGAGACAATGACGAGAGGGAAATAGTAAATAAAATCGCTGATGATGTCTCAAGGACATTGCATGACGAATACAGACAGATACGGCCATATAACAGAACACAGCAACACACATGAAGCTCTTAATACAGCAGTTCCAATTCGTGCACTAACACAGAAAGCAATACCGTAAAACACACTCACTCAAAAAGCGAACGCTTTCACCAACACGTACCACAGGCAACCTTACACAACATCTAAAATAATTAAACTGTATCAGAATAAACAGTGTAATACAATCAAGCCTGTAAACCTGTTCCAGCTTAAGTATAAATAGGAGGCATGTCCATTCCGCGGTCATTACACCGCTGTTGGGATGTAACATTTGTAACTGAACATTTGGTATATAAGCAACATAACAGGTAAAATTCAAGACACATAATATAGGAACTGAAGGTTAATTAATAACCCCAAGAAATAACAAACTCCACATTCGCACACCACTGGGCTTCTCACAATGTGCATAATAGTTACTGTGTCTTTTTAATAGAGTTTAGAAATACCAATCCGTAAATTACACTGTAGCGAACGGAGACTGCAGGGCTCGAAGTAGTACCGAGGCTTTCAGACCAGGGTGGCTCAGATAGAGTAACATTTCTCCCTCTCTCTCTCTCTCTCTCTCTGATCGTAAACCTGTACAATTACTCGTTCATCTGCTATAGACGTGATCCGAAAACTCTAAGCTGTTAGAACTATACAAGTCTTTCCTATCATCTATCATCATAAAATCATCTATTTAAAATTCGATTTTTTTGTTGTTTTTTCCAATTTCTAATGTATTTTAATGTATTATTACTTCCATTGTAACTGCTGAAAAATAATTGCCGTTTGTAATATGGAATACGCGCTGTAATCTGTACGAAAAAGTGACAAATGAACGACCTATTGTAAAATGTAAAGGAACGGGTCTCTAAATGAGCAATAAATTAAATCAAATCAATTTTTTTTTCACCGACATTCCTACGCTGTATCACCGAAGTCTAAGAACTTAGTTGTAACTTTTGAGCAACACCTAAATACGATGAAAAATGCTGTCGCCACATGCAGAAAGACATCCGTTCTACTCTATATCATCTGTAAGTTTGAGAACAAGCTTCTACATCTACATCTACATCTACATCCACATCCATACTCCGCAAGCCTCCTGACGGTGTGTGGCGGAGGGTACCCTGAGTACCTCTCGGTTCTCCCTCTTTTCCAGTCTCGTATTGTTCGTGCAAAGAAGGATTGTCGGTATGCTTCTGTGTGGTCTCTAATCTCTCTGATTTTATCCTCATGGTCTCTTCGCGAGATATACGTAGGAGGGAGCAATATACTGCTTGACTCTTCGGTGAAGGTATGTTCTCGAATCTTTAACAAAAGCCCGTACCGAGCTACTAAGCGTCTCTGCTGAAGAGTCTTCCACTGGAGTTTATCTATCATCTCCGTAACGCTTTCGCGATTACTAAATGATCCGGTAACGAAACGCGCTGCTCTCCGTTGGATCGTCTCTATCTCTACTATCAACCCTACCTGGTACGGATCCCACAGTGCTGAGCAGTATTCAAGCAGTGGGCGAACAAGCGTTCTGTAACCTACTTCCTTTGTTTTCGGATTGCATTTCCTTAGGATTCTTCCAATGAATCTCAGTCTGAAATCTGCTTTACCGACGATCAATTTTATATGATCATTCCATTTTAAATCACTCCTAATGCGTACTCCTAGATTATTTATGGAATTAACTGCTTCCAGTAGCTGACCTACTTTTTGTAGCTAAATGATAAGGGATCTATCTTTCTATGTACTCGCAGCACATTACACTTGTCTACATTGAGATTCAATTGCCATTCCCTGCACCACGCGTCAATTCGCTGCAGATCCGCGTGCATTTCAGCACAATTTTCCATTGTTACAACCTCTCGATACACCACAGCATCATCTGCAAAAAGCCTCAGTGAACTTCCGATGTCATCCACCAGGTCACTGAAAAGCAACGGTCCTATGACACTCCAATGTGGCACACCTGAAATCACTCTTACTTCGGAAGACTTCTCTCCATTGAGAATGACATGCTGAGTTCTGTTATCTAGGAACTCCTCAATCTAATCACACAATTGGTCTGATAGTTCATATGGTCTTCCTTTGTTCATTAAACGACTGTCGGGAACTGTATCGAACGCCTTGCGGAAGTCAAGAAACACGGCATCTACCTGTGAACCCGTGTCTATGGCCCTCTGAGTCTCGTGGACGAATAGCGCGAGCTGGGATTCACACGACCGTCTTTTTCGAAACCCATGCTGATTCCTACAGATTAGATTTCTAGTCTCCAGAAAAGCCATTATACTCGAACATAATACGTGTTCCAAAATTCTACAACTGATCGACTTTAGAGATATAGGTCTATAGTTCTGCACATCTCTTCGACGTCCCTTCTTGAAAACGGGGATGTCCTATGCCCTTTTCCAATCCATTGGAACGCTACGCTCTTCTAGAGACCTACGGTACACCGCTGCAAGAAGGGGGGCAAGTTCCTTCGCGTACTCTGTGTAAAATCGAACTGGTATCTCATGAGGTCCAGCGGCCTCTCCTCTTTTGAGCGATTTTAATTGTTTCTCTATCCCTCTGTCGTCTATTTCGATATCTACCATTTTGTCATCTGTGCGACAATCTAGAGAAGGAACTACAGTGCAGTCTTCCTCTGTGAAACAGCTTTGGAAAAAGACATTTAGTATTTCGGCCTTTAGTCTGTCATGGTCTGTTTCAGTATCATTTTGGTCACAGAGTGTCTGGACATTTTGTTTTGATCCAACTACCGCTTTGACATAAGGCCAAAATTTCTTAGGACTTCCAGATGAAGTGAATTGTAACTCATTCTTCTGCTGTCGACGTAATCCGAAAAATCTAAACTGTTAGAACTAGTTGTGAATATTTGTATGCTTTACATTTGAAAGATCCTAAATTTGTTACCGTTTCAGTGCTTCACATGCCGATTTGTGATAGTTGCAGCTAGCTAATATGCGTGACTACCATACGCTGTGTCTGCTTCATTGGTTCTTCACTGCTCATGCGCACCAGTTCTATACACCAGAGTTTAAGTACACTATCTGATCAAAAGTATCCGTACACCTTCTAGTGGACAGTAATATGGGGTGCGTCCACCCTTCGCAATTATGATGGCTTGACCTCTGCTGGAGACGCTTTCAACGACGCGGACGCCTGTGATAGAATGGCAGCCCATTCAGCCTCAACAACCGAAACCAGGAGAGGTACTATGTTGAAAGCTGATTTCTAGAGAGAAGGCGACAGTTAAGGCTGGAGCTCTGGGCAAGCTAATCCCCTTCAGGAACGTTACTGTCCACAAACCATTGGCTCACAGATGTTCTTTTATGACAAGGGTACATTTTCAAGTTGATATAAACCATCATCGTCTCCGAACTGTTTCAGTACACAACGCTATAAAATATATTCATGAACTTCTGCATTTATCCTTAACTCAAATAAAATAAGAGGTCCACACCATAACCACGAAAACACCCCCATACCACAAAACCACCTGTTGTGTATCTAACTGTTGGCACTGCACATGCTAGCATGTGACAAACTTTTGAGTGATTCCTCGAACTGATGTGTTCCCTTACAACGGTCCTCTGCATTTTTCAACTATTCCTGTCGATACATCTCCATGTGATCTAGATTTAGCTGTAATTTTCACTTCACGTGTCTGCTCCACAATCACGTCACGAACAGTTTACTTGGGCAGCTTTAGATGTGAAGATGTAGACTTGGTGTGGGCGAGCGATACTCAAAGGAGGCAGTGAGTTGGTAAAAAGAAGTGGGCAAGCAAAAGTGATAAGCAATTTATTGATTTCTTGATTGGATAGGTGTAGATATAGCGTCCACAGGAGGCCGGTGGCGGCTTCCATCCAGGCCGGGATGGCCAAGCAACGATGTATTGGCGTCAACACTTCCATCCATATAGCACGTTGGCGGCCTCCCTACAAGTGCATACGTAGTTCGGTCCCTTCCAGGTGCATGCCTTAGCTCTTGTAACTGTGGCTGGAATGTGGACCCAGTGATCCAAGGTCAGACTTCGCACCAATGACTCAGAGGCGGTGGTACATGCTGGCATACCGTTGTGGCTCGACCCTGAGACATCCAGACAGTAGCTGGACCTCATTGTGAGCTCCTGACATAAGTAGCCAGCTAATGGCAGAAGCCAGCCAAAACACAGTGGAGGACAATTTGAAGTCTGGCTGTACTGATATGCCCATCTTGGCGGATAGCCAGCTTTTATTAAAAAAACAATGCAGGTCTTGTTGCGTATGAAGTCTTGTAAAGGCCGACTAAGTGTCGTCAAAGTGTCTTGTAATGCTGGTTATTACCCCAGCGCCCGGATAGTGATTCCAGAGCAGCTGGCATGGCTTGTGGGTGTCGGCAAGCATTCGGATTTCAACATCGGGCCCTGGATTTTGCCTGCGCTGTTATACTCATCCCTACTGGTGTAATTAGGCCACAAAATTCTTGAGAGGCTGAAATCTGGCTGTAACAATCAAGCTGTTCCAGCAGTTTGTATTTTACGGAACACTAGTCTGAAGTACGAGTTCTAAGTTAGCTAACGTATATCTGTATCCTTCGTTCCCCCATTTTTATTGCACTATTTTCACTGTTCTTGGGATCAGACACTGAATCTGTGTTTCATGTCTCTGCACTGTCTCACTGAAGTTGTACGATGCTTTAGTTATTTCCTTACCTGTGCCAATGTGCCCAGCATGGACTGGCAGATAAAAGGATGGTAAGGCCTGGATTTGGGCTACCTTATGCTTGACGTAGCAATAAACAATGCTGTTACCACTAAGACGATGATTGCGACTGACGTGGTTCTTCCTGCTGTGATGAGGCGGTGCTGATGCTCGGTATCGTGCCTTCTTCCTATATTCTAACAGGGGTTCCAATGATACTCGACCATTCTGGGTGTAAGAATCTTGTTAATCTGGCGCTATATGCACTTCACTCAGTAAAATCAGAAGGGGATGCCATCTAAACGGAGTACTAGCAGTAAAAGGCAACCTGCGTGGCTGACTGGTGGGATAAGGATACCATGTAGAACAAAGCGGGAATAATATCAAAATGTCAGAAATAGTCACAATCAAGCTTCAGTAGCTTAAGCATGGTGCTTAAATTGTTATTTGGAAGACAAAGAGTATGTGACACGTAAATGGAATAGCTTATTCACAGGATAAAATTAATACCATATGGTCAGGAAGGAAGTGTTTGGTCAGCAGCATAAGGCCAATGATATAAAGTAATTAGTGCAAATATACTTGTTACTGATAAGTCAAATATGTGTACAGTATTTAACCTTCACTTTCTGAGCATAGTTGGTGAATTAAATGAAGACTTAGTTTCTACAGGGAATCATGTACAATTCGGCTTTAGAAGTTGTTTAACAACTGAAAATGCTAGATTCTCGTTCCTCTGTGAGGAACTGGATGGATTAAAGAAAAGTTATCGAAAGCTATCACATTTTTTTTATTTAACTAAGGCGTTTGATTGTGTTGATAACAAAATATTGCTCCAGAAGGTGGACCATTATGGAATATGGGGAGCAGCTAGTAATTGGTTCACATCTTACTTTAATAACAGCCAGCAAAGGGTCATTATTCACAGTGTTGGGAATGGCTGTGATGTTGGGTCTGAGTGGGGTACGGTCAAATGGAGGGTGCCCCAGGAATATGTGTTGGAACCATTCATATTCCTTATTTATGTAAACGATATGGCTTCTAGTATTACAGGAAATTTTAAAATATTTCTGTTTGCTAGTAGAGGATGTTGTTCGCAACATTGGCTCGGTTTCAAATAGTGCAGTTCATGACCTAAATTCATGGCTTGTAGAAAATAAACTAACACTAAATCACATTAAAACTCAGTTTTTACTGTTTCTGACACACAATTCAACAAAATCTGAGGTTTTAATTTCACAGAATAGGCATATGATTAGTGAAACTGAACAGTTCAGTGTTCAGATAGATAATAAACTGTTGTGGAAAGCCCATGTTCTGGATCTTGTTCAAAGACTTTCTCTATTTGAACGGTATCTGAGGTAAGTGATCGTTCGACACGAAAATTAGTCTTCCTTGCTTATTTTCATTCGCTTATGGTTTATGCTCTTATATTTTGGGATAACTCTTCCCATTGTCAAAGGATATTTTTGGCTCAGAAACTTGCAGTTCGGCAATAACTTAACGTTTTCCCTGTTGTTCCGTACACCCTCTCTGGTCTCTAATTAGCTGGTTGATATAGTGCACTAGTCGTCATCTTCAGTTCGCAAACGCCAACATAATTGTTTCATCAGACTGGAAATAAAATTAGTGCTCTATATGATGGCCTCCAGCCTCTCAAATTCTAATATCCACTGCGAGCTACTATTTCTGCTTGCCGGCTTGGTAATGCAGTCATAGAGAGATCTCGTGAAAAATAATCAATTATCGTCAATACATAGCGATCCCCTGCTAATGTCTGTGCAGAGGGACGAACAATATCCATACCGACCATTTACAATGGTCTTCTGACAACAGACAGCCGCTGCAGTGCGACCTATTGTTAACTATTTCTTGATGCAATATTGTTGACTAAGCCGAGCTTCTTGCATGCACTGTATGCAGTTTTTGACATAATGTACCACATCTTGTTTCCACAGCTTCCACCAGTACTTCTCTGCAACATAACGTTCCACATCGTCTCAGCCTCCATGTCCTGCTAAGATAGGGTTTAACACTGCATTACATGAACATGGTGACACAACTATGTACCAACCACACCCTCTATTGTGAGAACTGAGCTGAGCTTGTCTCATGAGTTGTTGACAGTCTCTGTCAGCGGCCTGAACCTTTCATCACACATTCGTGGATACAAGTATCTTGCGACCTAAGCCATCTGCATTACTGTGATTCTTCCCAGCACGATGTTTCACCTCAAAGTCAAACTCATTTAACCATAAATCCCATTAAGTAGGGGAGTTATGTGAAATCTTAAAGCAGAGGAGCCATTTCATAGATGACTGATCTTGTATAACTTTAAAATGTTTACCATAAAAAGTAGCAATTAAATGATTGCATAGTTAAATTGTCTATCTCTTCTTATTAAGCGGTATAGAAGCGTAAGCTATCAGGTGCTATGCGCCATTAATTTACTGACTCAGAATGATCCTCAAGGTATGACTGTTCAAATCATTTGATAATATAAAATCTTCCTCGTAATCTGGTAATGTGAAGACAGGTCCATTGGTCAAAAAATCCTTTCGTCATACAAAGCCTTCTTTGTGCTCTGGTCTCCACTGAAACTTCACTGAAACTTCACTATTCCCTCAGCAAATATATCAGGAGTCCTGCTATTTCTGATAATTTTGACACGCATTTTCAACGAAAATTAGCTATTCCCAGAGAAGACTATCTTTTACTGTTCTAGGTGCTGCAAACTCCTGTATGATTTGCACATGTGGATTGTCTGTTTGCACCCCACCCTGGGCGATAATGTGGCCGAAATGACGAAATCCTTTTTTAATAAAACGGCACTTTTCTAACCTAATTATTAATCAGCCGACTAAAGATGCCACGTAGTTGTACTATGTGCTTCTGGATGTCCTTAAGAAAGATTAAAATATATCATCCAGGTATACTATGCACTATTTAGGTTTCAAACCATGTAGTACAATGCGCAATAAGTTCTGGAATGCAGTCAGCCCATTCTTCAAGGCGAATGGCATTTGCGCGGTACTGAAAATTATCAGATAGAACCGTGAACACCATCTTCGGTCATTCCTCTGGGGATCCTCTATCTAATGGTACTCACTCAGCAATATATGATTATAAAGCAACGGCAATGCCCAGGTTATCTAGCAGATAATATGGAATTTGTTACGGTTTTCTCTACATTGATGGTTCATTCCTAGTGTGAATTGTATGCTGCATTATCAGTGCAGTTGGCAATGATCTGAGAGGGTAAAACAACTCTCCGTGCGACTGCTACGGTCGCAGGTTCGAATCCTGCCTCGGGCATGGATGTGTGTGATGTCCTTAGGTTAGTTAGGTTTAAGTAGTTCTACGTTCTAGGGGACTAATGACCACAGCAGTTGAGTCCCATAGTGCTCAGAGCCATCTTTTAAAACAACTCTTTTAATACTCTTTTCTTTTAATAATCTTTCCGTCATTTCCTTACCATTTGCTTCTAAATGTGACACCTTTTGTCCGAAATGCGGTTACGCTGACAGACTGACCCAGCTTCGAATATTATTCTCTGAAGTTTCTATGTAATTCTTGTTCTTCTGAAAGTTACAAGTTAACTGTCAGTGCACCTCACAACAGTCCACTTCCAGTGAATCTAAATTGTCCATGCTGACGAGCGTTAAGTTAAACTACAACAAATAAACTATTTTGGCTTATACAATTCGTGATTTTCTGTCAAGAGCTCAGCTACAAATAAAGTATTAACTGATATATTCATTCCTGTGTCCACACGGCTTATCTTTCCTGAATCTCTCGCATTATATCCCACGAGTCAAGTATAAGAGACCTGGAACACAGTCTAATTAGCCTCCCCAGCACGCGAGTGTACTTTGCAGTTATTCGGTTCGTTCAGCAATAAAACCGGAATCGAACAACGCTCCATCAAGTACCTCCGTGGTCTGTACCTGATAGACCTTGATATGATGTTCTGCCATAAAATCTAAACCAATTATGATCTCCCTATGCTAGGAAGAATTTCCATACGAGCCCAGAAGTGTTCCCAGACCTTCTCATCACCCTCCTCCCTTCCCACCCCAAATGCAAAAACTGCCGAACCAAGGGAGTGAGTAATACTCCCGTCTATACCACTCAACTTGAACTGGAGGGGGTTCATATTCATTACTTTTAATATGTATCACTGAATACAGATACCTGTGATGCAAATCCAACAAAAGTTTACACAGCCTTCCTCCCATAAAACGAATTAAATAACAGCCTGCCAGAGCTTCTACTCAGGGTTGCCTCGTGATAACATTCACTGGGAATGCCATACAATGGCTGCAGCATTCTCTATTTAGTTTAATGTTTGGGTGCGAAATCTGGTCCAGTTGGTTTACATTTTTTACATTGTGACTTCCTATATTATCACTGAATGTGACTCTGCTGACAGGATCTATAACACCCAGGCTCAGTATTAGCAACTTTCCTCTCTCTAGGCTTCATCCTGCATCAGTTTCTTCTAATGCTGCTGCAGCCATTACAGCCTTATTTACTGCCCAAGGAAACGCGATACTCGTTTTACGTGACATTTCAGCAGGCAACATTCACAAAAACGCATTTGGTGGTATTTGCTCTGCCTTCTGTTAGAGAGCCTTACTTGTCAAATTTACTGCCAGATTAAAATGTGTACTGGGCCGAGATTCGACTCTGGACCTTCGCCTTTCATGGACAAGTGGTCTATTAGATGAGCTACACAGGAGTGATTTATCTTTACTTCCACCAATACCTCATCTCCTATCTTCCAAACTTCACACAAGTTCTTCTAAGCAACTTGCAGGTCTAGTATTCCTGGAAGGAAATTAATTGCAAAGAGATGACAGAATGGAGTATGTTTCCAGAATAAATTTTTCACTCTGCAGTGGAGTGTGCGCTGATATGAAACTTCATGGAAGTTTAAAACTCGATTTACAGTTTTAAGCATCGAGGAAGTTCACACAAGCGTGTACTCCACTGCAGAGTGAGAAATTAATTCCGGAAGATTTTATGATATTGTGGTCATCTCTCATTTCACACATATTAATGTTTATGTCCCTTATGCGATCGGCCGGCCAGAGTGGCCGAGCGGTTCTAAGCACTTCAGTCTGGAACCGCACGACCACTACGGCCGCAGGTTCGAATCCTGCCTCGAGCATGGATGTGTGTGATGTCCTTAGGTTAGTTAGGTTTAAGTAGTTCTAAGTTCTAGCGGTCTGATGACCTAAGATATTATGTCCCACAGTGCTCAGAACCATTTGAACATTATGCGATCCACAAAACTTTCAGCAGACTCTCCTTGTCCCTGCGTTACCACGAAATATTGTTTCAAATAGTATTTAGATGTGTTCTTCCTTCTCTAACAATCCACTAGTTCTTCCTGTAAATCCTGTAAGGACTAACATTTCTCAGCTTAACAGGACATATAGCGTATACTCTAGCATTATTTGCTAATTTCAGTCTGGAGATAATTAGCAATATCTGAGTTTTGCAGCCTCATGAGATACACCTGAGAACAGAGTCACAAATGAGTTGGTGCTTGCATCCAGGGCACGTGGAGATACATTGGTGATTTACTACTCCTTTCTTTCCTCACTTAGGCAATTTGGGTACTCACATAATATTACATTATCTTCCCGTACATGACATAGCTCATCCAGCGAGTACTGGATTGTTTCCGGAGTGAGATTTTCACTTACTCCGATTTTGCTCATCTGTTGCTGCAAAAAATCGTACAGTATATACCAGAAAAGAAGAAAGTAAAGAGGGGAAATTATCGTACAGACCCACATAGATAAAAACTCGTAGTCTGCATTTGTATATTTTCGTCGAATGCCACTGCCGCACTGCCACTGTCATCGTCATTATTCCAACAGGTCTTCCGACACAACCTGTAAAGGGGTTTAGACTTCCTCTTGATGAGGACTGTTCAAATATTCAAATGTGTGTTATATCCTAAGGGACCAGACTGCAGTGGTCATCGGTCCCTAGACATAGATACCATTTAAAGTAATTTAAACTAACTTATGCTAAGAACAACACACACGCACACACATGCTCGAGGGAGGACTCTAACCTCCGGCGGGAGTGGTCGCGCAGTCCGTCACATGGCGCCTCTAACCACGTGGCCACGGCAGGGCTGTGGTTGGGATGTAGACAGCCAGTGTGTCAAACGATTTATTGACTTCTATGTAGGACAAGCGTAGGTACAGCAACCACAGGAGGCGGGTTCCAACGGTCGGTCGGTGCACCCAGGCCGGGATGGAGAGACGCAGAAGTGTCGGCATCAGTGTTTCTGTCAATAGAGCACGGTGGCGACTCGCAAGTGGTGCAACGCTCGGTCTCAGCCAGCGTGCGGTCCCAGCGATGGACGGCAATGGTGCGGGGTCAGACCCCGGACCGGTGACTCAGAGATGGCGGCAGACGCTGGCGGACTGGTGGCTCAGATCTCAGCCAACGTTAGCTCGACCCCCAGTCCATCCAGACTGCAGATGGACTCCACCGGGAGGTGCCGACGAGATGGCGGGCGGAAGTTGGTGGCCTCATGGCGGACGTCAACTCGCAGTGGATGCTGATTCGAAGACTGACTAGATATGACGAGCCTGGCGAAAGGTCACATTTTATACTACACAAGGGAGGTCTTGTTGCGGTTGAGGTCCCTTATGCGGCCCTCTAAGCACTGTCGCTGTGTGTCGAATAGCTGGTTATTGCCCAGATCGTGATTGCGGAGCTATTGACATGGCTTAAGTGCCGAGCTTTTGGATGCCAGAGAGCGTTCTGATTCCAGCATGGGCTCCAGCTCGTGCCCGCTCCTTTACAGAGGAGTGAAAAGTCCCTGATGGATTTGCTACTCAGGCAACAAGCAATAACCAACGCACTCCCGAGCCACTGTGCTCCCCTGGCCGACTGGTTCTGACGTTGCTGCTTCTCTACTGACAAGACAGCACTCCCCACCTCCTTATACGCTGACGGGTCCGCCTCTCGTTACTTCTGCTAATTGATTCCGCGTCACGAATGGATGTCCGGATGCTTTTGATCAGATGGTGTATATGCAGTACCTGTCTCACTTAACTGCTAACCTAGCAGTGAACCGGCCGTTGTGACCGAGCGGTTCTAGGCGCTTCAGTCCAGAAACGCTCTGTTGCTACGGTCGAAGGTTCGAATCATGTGCCTCGGACATGGACGTGTGTGATGTCCTTAGGTTAGTTAGGTCCAAGTAGTTCTAAGTCTAGGGAACTGATCACCTCAGATGTTAAGTCCCATATGCTTAGAGCCATTTGAACCTAGCAGTGCCCATTCATAAAAAGAAAACATTCACAAATCCCTAGTCCATTGCTGATCGTCGGTATTGAATACGATGCGCTGCATTCTATTGCATTTAACAAGAACCTGAAGCACGTTTTTTAACAATCCTCACAACTTTTCTCTAATGAAAAGCAATATCCTGACGTTTCTCTTTGTAGAAGCAAGCAACAGCTCCCATCTTCTCGCATTTACACTTCCTTTTCTTTTTCTTTTTGTCTCTCAGTCAAGTCAATTTCTCCTTCTTTCTTCATTACACTCTGTGAAACGAGTATAGAAACAGGCAAGCATGAGAAATATTTCGTAACCTGGACACGTCGGTCTCATAAACAGAGAGCAGTTTCGGATTTATGACATCCGTTAGACGTAGTTACATCGAGATTTGCTCTTTATTGTACTTGGAAGCTAAAGGTGACGCCCATAAACTGATCCAACCCCTCTTGCGTGGAAATAGATTTCGTCATATAAGTAGGCTGTTTACGTTTTTATGTTGGTAACGCCACGTAGCGCTCTGTATGAAAATCACTGACTGTGTTGTGTGCAGTCTGTGGCTGGTTGGCATTGATGAAATATTCTCTATTGTAGTGTTGGGCAGTTGGATGTGAACAGCACATAGCGTTGCATAGTTGGAGGTGACCGGCCAGCAGTGTTGGGAGAGAGGTGGCAGAATTTTAAGAGCGGACGATCTGGACGTGTGTCCGCCAGAAAGAGTAAATTTGTAATACTGGATGTAATGAACTGATGATTATGAATTTTAAACACTATTAAGGTAAATACATTGTTTGTTCTCTATCAAAATCTTTCATTTGCTAACTATGCCTATCAGTAGTTAATGCCTTCAGTAGTTAAAATTTTTTATTTAGCTGGCAGTAGTGGCGCTCGCAGTAGTGCAGTACTTCGAGTAACGAAGATTTTTGTGAGGTTAGTGATTCATGACAGGAACAGGTTATTGTTAGCCAGAGCCATTCTTTTGTAGGGATTGTTGAAAGTCAGATTGCGCTGCGCTAAAAATATTGTGTGTCAGTTTAGTGTTGATCAGAATAAGTAAAGAGAGAAATGTCTGAGTGCGTTCAGTTCTGCTCAGCTGTTTGAAAGTCAAATAACGGTAGAGGTTCATCAGCACAGAGACCGGTGCTGCTTTCTCCACTTGTCCTCACAGTTCTTGAAAACATGCCCGTGCCTTTTTCCAGAGTATTTGAATGAGTTTCGCACAGTAATTATGCTACACCCAGAGGCACTGTTGGAACTCGACGGTGGCAAATTTTGTATGTGTTTGTTTAGGGCGCACGACAGCGTGGTCATTAACACCCACGCATTGTCTAGTCGTTGCGACTGCAACTGCCTAATTACCTCGCACCATAGTCCTTGGAAGACGGAAAAATACCAACTTGTGAACAATATGTCGAACAGCGGAAGTATACGTTGTAAAGTGATTCCTTTGAATAAGCTGGTTACGTTTCCTGTTCAGGTACATCATAGAGTCTCAAAAAAATTCATTTCAAAGTCAGTAAGAAAGAGGAAGTACAATTATTATAATATTGTTATATAATGGTCCAATTCTTGTTGAGGGAAAACAGTGTACGCCGCTTTTTTCATACATAAAAGTATCCACAGTTTCGCAGAACAAGGATAAATATCATGCAAGGGGTTTGCAGTTGTATATTTTCCAGAATACTCTGTCTTTTTATAACACAGTTAAAAGAAATAGTCCTTTACTGCCTATTCAATGCAGTTACAGTAACTTTGCATATATTTTAACTGGAATAACATCAGGGATTATTACATAAGAGTCCATAAGGAGGAGTAGTACTATGCGGTTTTATCAAAAGTTGTATTATAGTTTTAAGTGGAATTTCTGCATATCAAAAATCTGTTAGAATTATGCCATTACAATGTAGAACAAATGTATAATACCAAAAGGATAAATAAACTTCGCTGTTATTTCGTGGACTTATTGTTTGTTCGTGAAGACGAGAGACGAATTTAGCTTTCCACAGAGAAGCATATTTGGAACTTTCGATCATTTGGCCTTTTCTCCCAGCCCAGTGTCCGGTTTTCACAAGCCATAACTGTTCAGCTTAAAATGATCTTGTTCAAAACGAGAGAGCGTGACTGATGACCGAGCTTGGTGGGAGGGTCTCGAAAGAGGTATAAAAGCTACTCCATCATTCTCATGCGAAACAAATACCATCAGTCTGATAGGGCTCCATGTTCACCCTAGATGGCACATAATCCTTTTCCGCAATTTCTATATCATCCTGATGGTCGCGCATATCGCCTTTCATCGTGATATTTCTCACAACAGGTTTGTTTATAAATAAATCTTCTGCTACTAGTCACGATTTTTCTGTATTTAATTTTCGCACGACGCATTTCGGAAAATGGTTACCATTTTGAAGTGCTTTCTTGTGTGTCTTAAGCAATTTCTATTGATGATGTCAATGTGTGTGAATCTGCTTCATTTCGTTGACTTTTACTGCAATATAGTCCGCCTGTGAAGTGTAGCGGTAGCGTTTCCGCCTACCACTCAAGGGGCACTGGTTCGGTTCCCGGCTGAGGACTTAGTGTTGTGTGTCCTTCATCATCATTGACCCGCAAGGCCAAAGTGGAGGCAGCTAAACACGGCGGCAAAACTCCCCCACATAGGGCCTCCCGGCCAACAATGCCATAAGATCATTTCATTTCATTCACTGCAATATATAAGAAACAGGCGATTTTTTAGTTGGATATCGATTCTTTTGGTAAAGTTAGTGGCGAAATAGAAGAATTTGTACTTACAGTTTTCTAATGGCCCATTTGTGCAGAGTCTCACGAACACTAAATGTCACACACAACTTTTTGTACACTTTAAACATCGAAAACATACAAACAAAACACTTACAAAGATCTTCTTACAACTAGTCCGCAGAGATAACATTATAGGTCTTCCACAGATTATGATATGCTTTTGTACAGAGGTTATTTATCCTAACAATTTGGCTTATAAATTACTTATATCGATTTTACAGTCGTACTTATTTCTATGTTTTACTATTTTTATGTAAGTATACTATCGAAACATCTGAAGAAATTCACTGATTCACCTTTCAAGTTTTTCATTTATTATTTTATCTTGATATTTTCCGTAATGTGTTATCTCCAGTTCTTTTAGCAAATCCATTTTATGTCCTTTATTTAGTCAGTGGAGTACTTTGACATTTTGCACTTTTTTCCAAATGTCCTGTATTATGTATGTGTGTTGCTATTACTGATGTAGTGTGTTTGTTGTGTGTGTAGGCTTTAATGTTCTCGGTGCACCTGGTGCTGAAGTTTCGGCCTGTTTGTCCTAGGTAGAACATGGAGCATTCCTGGCATGTTATCTTGTATATTCCAGAGTCTGAATGTGGGTCATGATTACACTTTATATTATGTTAATTTTTGTTGTAGTTTATTAGATGTCGTGAATCACAGGAGAGCAGCGATTAGCAGTCTAACAACACTTTATTTCATAGTCACAGAACATACAATACAACATGTCAAAGATACACTGTCCTAAGAGTATACAAACAGTCTCTCACTTGCCCGAAGTACATCACTCTGTGACATCAGATATAGAAAACCCAATTTTTAGTTTGTGGTTTTTGAAAATATTTTCAATCTTCCGTGATACATTTCCTATAAATGGGATACTAGATATAGGTATGTTGTTCTCTTTTTGTTCTGTGGTGAAATTTGCATATGGGTCTTTCCTCACTTTGTCTAGGATTGTATCAACCATGGAAGCATTGTAATCATTGGCAACTGCAATCTTTTTCACTGTGTTTATTTCTTGTTGCATATTTACTTGGTTCAATGGTATTTTTGTTGTCCCATGTAGCAATGACCTGTATGCTGCCTTTTTGTGGATATTTGGGTGACATGAAGTTGCAGGGATTGTGATGTCAGTCATTGACTTTATCCTATAACTTTGAATGTGCATGTGTTGTTGTGTCTTGTAATATTTAGGTCCAGAAAGTTGATGCTTTTATTTTTCTCGTGTTCTTCAGTAAATTTGATTTTCTCATGTAGATTACTCTAATTATTTAGAATATCTGTGATGGCTTCGGTATCCCCTTTCACTAACAGTAGTGTGTCATCTACATATCTCCTATTAAATTTTATTTCCTTTAGGCAAGGTTCTTGGCTGTTAAATAATTTTTGTTCTATGTGATTTAATGTATATGTCAGCTATGGCACCAGATATACATGATACCATTGCTAGGTCGTCTGGTTGTTTATAAATTTTGCCATTAAATGTCAAAAGTTGAAAGAGTTCCATAAATTTGACAGCCTCTGTGTATGAAAGTTTATTGTGTTGCTTAAGGTTCTTTTGTCTTACTGTTAGAGCTTCTTGTATGGGTATTTTCGAGCAAAGGTTAGTGATGTCAAGTGATATAAACTGCACAATTTGGGGGATATAATATAATAAAATGATAATATAATAGGATAGGGAATGAATGATAATAAAATGTTGGAATGTGTGGCTTTTTTAAAATGGATGAATTAAAGAGATTAATTCTTTGGCATAAGGACAAGCACAATAAGCTAGGCATTGCCTGTAACGGGAAAGGAATCATTTTAGTTTATATTTATATAAATAAATCGTCTTCATAGTATTTTATGCGTACCAATTATTAATATTATGTCCGATCGCCGTCTCCTTGACTGTGGCCGTGTTGTTATATTCGGATCTTCGTAAATTTTCCGAAGTACACAGGTGGGCTTCCGTTCTTCTTATTGCATTATTACTTGAAAAAATAATAACTCTCACAAATATTCTGTTAATAAAACACTACTATATTTCTGTTCGATGCACATAGAAAATACACACAATGGCGGTCTGCAATTACTCGCTAAAAAATGTCGGTTCTCACTCGTTCACTCACTGAGCGAAACCTTCCTTTCAACAACTCGTACAAGAACAAAAACTGCTCTGTCTTTTAACATCTGAAAGTCAAAAATACCTGACGGTAGGCACAGGCTCTACGCTGGGCTACTACCACCTCATCTTTTCTCTTTGCTTTTAAAGAGGATGAAAACATAAAAGTAAGAAATGCAAAAGGTATATCACAGGGAGCTTTCTGGTGCTTAGTTCTTTAGCTAGCATCATGTTGTTTTTATGGAATATGGTGTTTCGTATGTATAATTTTTCATCAGCATGTTTTTCAGTTTTTGTAACAGTTTGTATGCTGCGCTATTTATAGAGTTGACCACGGGACGTATCGGATTTCCACCTTTGTGTATTTTTGGCTGTGCTCTTAGGCGTGGTGCTTTCAGATTCATGCATGTAAGGTATTTCTTTTCAGTTTCTATCAATAGGAAATGTGTGTTCTTTAATAGTTCCTTAATTTTACTTTGACATTGTTTGGTTGGATCTTTTTCAATGTGCTGAATATTATTATGGGCAAAAAGTTCATTTGCTTTGTCTATGTATTATTATTCTTCTTTCATCACAACTAATGTATTGCTTTTGTCAGACTTTACAACTACGGATTGGTTGTTTTTCAGTTTATTATTAATAAATTTTAGAGTTTTGCTTCATTTACTGCATATTTAGGTCTAAACTTATTTTTATTCATTTCCCCCTAGAAGCTTGCTTACTTTGTGACCTGTTGCTGCTTTCGTATTTTTACTTGATTTTGTAGCATCTGCTGCATTTTTTGTGCAGCTGCAACCTTTTTCAGTTTATGGCTGCTGAGGATAGGTTTTACATTGTATTTTAGTCCTTTTTAGAGTAAATCGTTTCCCCCTTGGTTGAATTTTGTGTCTGTGTTGTTCACCACTCTACCGGACAACACAGACATAAAATTCAACCAAAGAGAAAACGATCTACCCCAGAAAGGTCTAATATACAATACCAGTGTTACTCACCTCTTGAGTATAGCTCACGATTAAACTGGATTGGTACATGGTCTCATCTAAAACAGCAACAACAGTGTGCTACTTGCGCAAAATGGCAATCGTATAGCACTTCTTTGCCAGATAATAGCAATTTTACATATTTTCACACTAAGACATTTATATTTTCCGTGGGCTATTTTTAATTTTTCGTTACTTGACATCGCCGATACGAATTTCTCCATTCTTCATCATTTCATTCGTAATACATTTTATTTCATTAATTGTATCGTACAATCATTATAAAAGGCACTACCAACAGCAGTGATGTCTTCAAGGAGCCAATGTCTTAGATCACAGACAGGTCTGACGAATTTAGCGTATGTAGTTTTTATTTCCAGTGGTACTAAATTTCCTGTAGGTCAGGGGCTGGTGTTTTATTTCTGAACGCAATGATTTGCTACACACAATAATAACGAAGGGTTAGGAGTGTTCAGAAAGATGGAAATACACGTGATTCCTATAACCAAATGAAGACGTTTCAAAGGGTAGCGTCAGGCAAGACAATGTCAGAAAATTTCACACCTTGGTGTAAAAACGGAATCAGCCAGTCTTGACATAAATGTCAGAAGCGTCCGCTGATTTCCAGCGACGGCTACACGACTTTTGAAGTGTTCGGACGAAAATTATTGCAAAAAAAATTAGGTCTTTAAATATCGGACTTGTAACATATAACGCCTCTACGATGGCTGACTGACCTATATAAATAATGAGTAAATTATCACCGCCGACAGTTTTTCGACGTGGAATTGGATCAATTGGACACATTCTTCCATTTTATGTATGATAAAGAATGTGCTCAATTATCTCGACTCGTCATATATTTGAAACACGTTGGCACTGTGACATATGCACGCCCGGCAAGAAAATGGTGTATGATTATAATCGACATGAAAGCAGGTATGCACGGAATTGGGTTTCTTTGCATCTTTTATAGATTAATGCGCTTGCACCTGCATGGAAATGTGCAGCAGAGTGTTATTATTCATTCTCTTCTGAAAGAGGAAGTGGAAAAATTATTACAGGAAATATTTTTATTACATCTACTACAGTTGACATTTTTGATATTATCCTAATCTCATTCTTAGTATGTCTTTCCATTAAACAAGTCTGAGGTGGTACACATAGGGTTTGATGCTGCTAGTAAATTTGAAACGACAAAACTAAAAATGCAGTAAAAATTTTTTATTGCTACTCGTAATTCGGGAGGCAGAAGAAGATAAATTTTCACGTTTCTGGTACTAAGAGAGGTACACTGATTTCCTTACTAGGCATGCCTGAAGTTTATTCTCAACGCCATTCCATTGCAACGACAATGTGTCAGTATTAATATAAAACTAAACCAATTCCTCCCGAAGAGGCCATGGAGAGCCAACGGTACCGACCGGCCGCCGTGTCATCCTCAGGCCATAGGCGTCACTGAATGCTGATATGGAGGGGCATGTGGTCAGCACACCGCTCTTCCGGCCGTCTGTCAGTTTCCGAGACCGGAGCCGCTACTTCTCAGTCAAGTAGCTTCTCAGTTTGCCTCACAAGAGCTGAGAGCATCCCACTTGCCAACAGCGCTCGGCAGACCGGATGGTCACCCATCCAAGTGCTACCGTAGCCCGACAGCGCTTAACTTCGGTGATCTGACGGGAACCGGTGTTATCACTGCGGCAAGGCCGTTGGTCGTCAATATTAGTATGCAGACACGAAAAAAAGGAAAGATGATTACAGTTAACGTCCTTATGATATCGTAATCATTATACACCGAGAAACCACTCAGCTTTTACAAATATAGAGATGAAAATCGGTTTTGACTAAACCAGTGGAACAGTCCCCACCTCTCCCTGAATCATGTATGTCGTGAAGTACATTTACATTCTCCGTACCGTGGAGCTTTTATGCCCTGAGGTGACGAAAGTCGTGGGACAGCGATATGCACATGTACAGATGGCGGCAGTATCGCTTACAAAAGCTACAAAAGGACAGTACATTGACGGAGCTGTCATTTGTACTCAGGTGATTCGTGTGAAAAGGTTCCCGACGTCATTATGACCGCACGACGGGAACTGACAAACTTTGTACGCGGGCTAGTAGTTGGAGCTAGACGCATGGGACATTCCATTTTGGACTTTTCTCTTAACGACAGATAACATCGGTGGCTGCGTAGAATTGTCAGTGCTAACAGACAAGCAACACTGCGTAATATAATTGCTGTAATCAATGAGGAACGTGCGGTGAACGTATCCGTTAGGACAGTGTGACGAAATATGATGTTAATGGGCTATAGGAACAGACGACCGAAGTGAGTGCCTTTGCTAGCAGCACGACATCGCCTGCAGCGCCGCTCCCAGACTCGTGACAATATTGGTTGGAGCCTAGACAACTGGAAACCCGTGGCCTGGTCAAGTGAGCCCCGATTTGAGTTGGTAACAGTTGATGGGACGGCTAGAGTGTGGCGAAGACCCCACTAAGCCATGCACCCACGTTGTTCAAGCTGGCGGTGACTTCATAATGGTGTGAGCTGTGTTTGCATGGAATGGACTGGGTACTCTGGTCCAAATGAATCGCTCATTGATTGTAAAAGGCAATGTTCGGCTACTGAGAGACCATTTGCAGCCGTTTATGGACTTCGTGTTCCCAAAAAACGATGTCATGTCGCTGGACCACAGTTTTTCGATGTTGGTTTGAGGAATATTCTGGACAATTCACGTGATGATTTTGCCATCTGTATCGCCCGACATGAATCCCATCGAACGTTTATGGGACATAACTGGGAGGTGAGTTTGTGCACAAAATCCTGCTTCTGCAATACTAGTTATGTACGGCTGTAGAGGCAGCATTGCTCCTTATTTCTGCGGGGGACTTCTAACGACTTGTTGAGTCCATGCCACGCCGAGTTGCCGCGCTACGCCAGCCAAATGGAGATCCGATGTTGAGGAGTATCTCCCGACATATGTCACAGCAGTGTAGTGTATATTGTGCAAGTCTGTACATAGTTGTAGCACACGCCAGAAAATCACCACTACTATCATCATCGCCTTGTTTCGAGCGTGAGGTTACGCAGCCTGTTCTGGCACTCACCATTTCCTTGATTTTTCAGGATTTCCTCGTATGGTATGTTAATGTTTCCAGTCGTTGTGTTCGGCATCATACGAATTAGATGGCTACTTTTATTACTTCAGTACCCATTTAACTGACCTATTCCATAGCATAATTTAGTTTCATATGTCTTTATCCCATGTACCGCACAACATCTTCTAAAAGGTAAAAGAAGTCTCACTTCAGTAGAAGCTCGAAATTTCTCTAGCTTATATGCATTTTGGGATAATTATTATCTTACCAAACTTTATATCTGTAACCTTTCTTGCATCGTTGCTCAGGAATTTTTTAATTTCTTCACTTATCTTACTGAAATTATTGCGTTTTTTTTCTAGGTGTCTGATATAAATGGATATTCAGATTGAATCTATGATAATTGAAGTATGTCAGCTATTCAGGGGAATGATCAAATATAACATCGGAACGTATTGCATCTTTATCCTGGGAAGCCATTATTTTTATTTTATTTTTGGATTTTAGAAATCCTAACAATGTTCAAATTAGAGATAATTTGAAATTTATAATTTGGAAGTAATTTCCAGTTTTTTATGTCAGCATTCAATTAAAACGCTGTTGTTAATGTGAAGAGGTTGCCAATGCAAATATTCAAAAATTCCAGGTAGGCGCTACAACATTGTCTTCGTCAGGTGATGCAGAAATAGAATGTGAAACCTTTTCAGATATCTATGGAGGATGTTTCCAGAATGAGAGCTTCTGTAAAGTTTTGAAGGTAGGAGACGAGATACTGGCAGAAGTAAAGCTGTGAGTACCGGGCGTGAGTCGTGCTTCGGTAGCTCAGATGGTAGAGCACTTGCTCGCGAAAGACAAAGGTCCCGAGTTCGAGTCTCGGTCGGGCACACAGTTTATTCTGCCAGGAAGTTTCTGTGGAGGATGCTTACAAAGCTGTTGGTATGAAAGCAAATTTCCCGAGACACTACTCTAGGAATCTAGACTGAATCGTCCTGAGATAGGATAGAGCACGAATTGACGTAGAAGTGAAAATACGAGAAGCAAAATAAGAACTATGGAGTAGGTCTGAAGGTACTTAGGAGCCACACCGTAGCAAATGAATTCACTTCAACAAGCATGACTGGATCTAAATTACATCAAAGGAAAATGGCTACAAAAATGGGAGAAGCCGTGATTCTCACAAAAGTCAAATAAGTAGTACACCCAGTACTTGTGGTCTACGTGATAGAGGTATGAAAGTGTTGGCGATAACTACTAGAAAACATAAAAACTGAAACGCGAGACAAATCCAGTATTAACAATGTACACCGAAATAAATTCTTTGTCTAATCGTGATTGTGGACAGAAGTAATATGTCAGTGCCGCAGATTGTGAAAGAAGTGTCTGAGCTGGCAAAGAATTTGGAGACATGAACGACTTGATAGCCCGTCTGTCGAAGAAACTGACACTCCTCAAGTATATAGGAGGTTGGACCATTGAGAATATCAGCTGTATGACGTGCGCCCAGTTAAGTAGGTTCAGTTGTAGCACGTTAGGAACCGCCTCTACGCGACCAGCATGTGAGTCAGCCAGGGGTGAAAGTAACGGCAGTATTCGGGACAACAGGGGAGATGTGCCAGTGGGCACGGAACTCGCAAGGCCGCGGACTACTTGCTGTCAACATCGCTCTGTCCTCAACACAGGCTGTACACACACACAGTAGGATTCTGCTACCGTACAGTAAAATAGAAGAATGACTTCACAAGAGCACCGTCGTGAAGGAAATAGCTTCCATGTGGAATATATCTTGCCTGCTCTATTGCCAGCGATTTACTACACCCGTCCAGTGCAGTGGATGCTGGGTTTAGCTTCTTGAGAGGCAGAGCATTCTCCTTTATTGTTTGGGCGAAACGGCAGCACGTTTATCTATTTCAAGAGCTACAGTGACTTAGTGAACTTAGTTATAGTGTTGGGTGTATAAGTATTAACAATTTTTTATTTATTTATTTACCTTGGCAATGTTTAGTTCAGGAACCGTTCTCTTACATCAGACTGATTACGACACACATGTTATTAATACGGGATCCCACACTAGAAAATAATCGTATATAAATGTCGGGAACAGTAAAAGCTATAGTACAGAAAACACAGTTGATATTCGTATGTAAAATACAGAGTAAGAACAATGAGTTACAGTCATGTAATTTTAAAATGTGGGCAAGAACAACTATGAAACAGCAGAGGAGGAAGAGGAGAAGAGACGAATAGAACTGTAATAGAAAACTAGTAAGGAAGAAAGGGGGAAGACATTGGGACTGACTGAGAAAAAAGAGAGAGCGTATAATTAAAATATATTTGCTTTTCATTTGTGTAAAAGAGATAAATAGTCATTTACAGTAATTCTTTAGGAAAAAAGTCTAATAATTTGTGTACACGAATTAGCTAGAGAATTGTGCAACGATTGGCAGAAGTCAGCCGATGAGACTGGTTTGCATAGAAATGTAGAAACACCTGAGGTTATAAGACAGACTGTAGGACGGAAAACCTAAATATATAGAATTTTTAGAATTAGGAAAAAGCTTTTGACAATTGTGGCTGGAATACACTCTATGAAATACAGACCATAATTTTAATTTGACTCAACAGGTTGAAGATATAACGGGTACTTGCACAGGATTGACTATCGTAAAGAGTTACGTCGAACCAATTTTAGGACCGTAAAGAGTAACACATGATACATTGAACAGTCGCAAGTAAATAAAACTGACACTAATTCAGACATACGGCTACTTCCTCGGTGAAGTACAGGTTTGTCCGCAGCTCGTGGTCGTGCGGTAGCGTTCTCGCTTCCCGCGCCCGGGTGCCCGGGTTCGATTCCCGGCGGGGTCAGGCATTTTCTCTGCCTCGTGATGACTGCGTGTTCTGTGATGTCCATAGGTTAGTTAGGTTTAAGTAGTTCTAAGTTCTAGGGGACTGATGACCATAGATGTTAAGTCCCATAGTGCTCAGAGTCATTTGAACCATTTTTGAAGTACAGGTTTCGCAAATAACCTGTGGTGTTTTTAACTGACCACAAAGTGTTGTTTCGGTGACATTTGGATAAGTTAACCTGTCTCTCAAGAAATTATTGCAACAATAATGGGTCTTCTATATTGAAAACGTTCTTTGTTGATTCTAAATAGAATTGTGTATTAAAATTTTGTATTTGCTAAATTTTCATGAAGTGACAAATTTAAAGAAGTATAAATCCTTAGCATTGCTTACGTAGAAATGTAGTGAGCAATGGAGAAACGGACCTCAAAATACGTCGCAAAACAGAACAAAATAGATATTCACGAACGACAGACCAACAAAGACCTTTATTTCTTTTTGTGCTTTGTGCACTGAATGCTGTACACTTTTACACGTTTTCGATGAATATAAATGACACCATTCTGCATTGCAGAATAGAACTCTTAACATTTACTGTCCTACTTTTCTGTATGTACCATGACAACAGTGAAAAAAAAGAACCTACTGATTTTTTCCAGCACTCGGCTGTGTTTCCCTGTTCAATCTTTATCAGAGATGCTTTAAACAAAAACTTAACATCAAAATAAGTTCAGACGAAATCGAATTTGTCATTACCGCAGTGTTACGTCCTCTCTCTGCAGAGAGAACGGTAATCACAACTCTGTGGGGAGGGGGGGGGGGGGAGGTGAGTGGTGAGATTGATTTGATCAACATATTCCATTTTTATCAGGCATTCAGCATAACGTAATGCATTCGTGGCATTTTAGAGTGTGAGCCAGGGAAATACGTCTCGTTCCTAGTTTCAAGCTCCTTCTCCTGTAGCGGCCGCGTGGGAATTTGCCTTTTCTGAAGTGGGTAACAAAGGGAAAATATGACTTATTTCCAGTATTATTGGGTTGTTGTTTCTACATTTAAGAAATTACTTTCTCTGTCTCTCGAAAGTTAGGAAAGAAATTTAAAAGAACTGTACAAAAAACACGTCTGTATAAATTACAGTACGTGGAAGAAACTGAGGAAGCGGTCGAAAGTTAGCAAAAGGTTTCGATACAGGCTGCAGCGTCGGCTATTGATCTGTATGACCATTACTTCTAAAATAATAGAAGCCAGCATGTTGTCCTCGACGGCGAGGAGTGCTCATCAGAGACAGGGTTGGCTCAAATGGCTCTCAGCACTAAGGGTCTTAACATCTGAGGTCATCAGTCCCCTACAACTTAAAACTACTTAAACCTAAGTAACCTAAGGACATCACACACATCCATGCTCGAGGCAGGATTCGAACCTGCGACCATAGCGGTCGCGCGGTTCCAGATTGAAGCGCCTAGAACCGCTCGGTCACACCGGCCGGCCAGAGACAGTGATATCGTCAGAAGTGTCCCAGGGAAGTGTGATAGGGCCGCTGTTGTTATGTATATACATAAATGATTTGTCGGTCAGGGAAGGTAGCAATCTGCGGTTGTTTGTCGATGATGCTGCGGTGTACGGTAAGGCGTCGAAGTTAGGTGACTGTAGGAAGATACAAGAAGCCTTAGACAAAATTTCTAGTTTGTGTGATGAATGGCAGTTAGCTATGAAAGTGGAAAAATGCAAGATAATTAGCATGAATAGGAAGCTGAAACCTGTAATGTTCAGAAACAGTACTACTAGTGTCCTACTTGATAAAGTCAAGTCTTTAAGTACCTGAGCGTAACGTTGCAAAGCGATATGAAATGGAACTAGCGTGTGACAACCGTGGCAGGGAAGGCGAATGGTCGACTACGGTTGATTGGAAGAATTTTAGGAAAGAATCGTTCCCTGTAAAGGAGACCGCATATTCTTGAATACTGCTCGAGTGTTTGGGATCCGTACTAGGTCGGATTGAAGGAGGCCTTCGAAGCCATTCAAAGCCAAGCAGCCAAATTTGTTACTGGCAGGTTCGGACAACACGTAAGTGTTACAGAGATGCTTCGATAACGCAAATTGGAATCCCTGTATAGAAGGCGACATTCTTTTCGAGAAACAGCCTTGAGAAAATTTAGAGAACTGCATTTGAAGCTGACTGCCCAACGATTCTACAGCTCCCAATATGCACTGCGCCGAAGCACCACGAACATAAGATACAAGAAATTAGGGCTAATACGGAGGCATACGAGGTGCGACAATAAAGTAATGAGACTGATGTGAAAAAAATGTTGCTTACAGTTTTACTAAAGTTTAGTGTTGTAACCTTCAAAGTAGTTCCCTTCTGACTGCACATACTTTTTCCAGCGCTTCTGCCATTGTTCGTAACATTTCTGGAACTCATCTTCTGTAACATCCTCCAAGACCCTCGTCACAGCTTTTTGGACATCTTGTGTTGTTTGAAAATGGCGTCCCTTGACTGCCGTTTTGACTCTTTGAAATAGAAAAAAGTCGCATGAAGCGACATATGGTGAGTAAGGTGGCTGTGGTAGTACTGAAATTTGTTTTGAAGTATAAAATTACTGTACAGACAGAGCAGTATGAGATGGCATGCAAAATCCAATTATCATCAATGTTGGCATGGGCACAAAGAACACTTTTACGAAGTCTTTCTAAATTATATTTGTAGTACTATTAGTTAACTGTTTTTTCCAGGAGGCACCCACTCTTTATGAACAATTCTCTTGGAATCAAAGAAACTCACAAGCATGATGGTCGTCCACTGCAGTCTTCATCTTCAACATTCGTTCTGGGTACACTAAACATTTTATGCCATTGAAAAACTTGAGCTCTTGACATAACCTCCTCTCCAAAAGCCTTCTGAAGCTTACCCTAAGTTGTCGTCGCGTTTTCACCCAATTTAAAGCAAAAAGAAATGGCATACCGTTGCGCAATATTACGCTGTTCCGTGACGAGACCACAAACACGTGTTAACTTATTACAGCAGAACTCACAACTGAGCAGTTGCATCGATGTGCTGCTTGGACTAGATGCTGCTTATAGACCAAGGTCAAAGATATTGTGCATACGCAAGCCTGCAGGGTTGCCACATCTTGCAAAGAAAATGATTCTCATTACTTTATTGCCGCACCTCGTATAGATAGTTGTTTTTCCCTTGTTGTGTTTGCGAGTGGAACAGGAAAGGAAGTGACTAATAGTGGTACAGGGTAGCCACCGCCACGAGCCGTATGGGTGCTTGCAAAGTATCTATGTAGATGTAGATGTAGAATTGGCTGTGGTACGTCGGGAAACATTCCCGCTTCATCCCCTATAGTTTCATCTATCCATACGTGGGGGATCTATACGTAGCCTGCGAAACAAGAGTCTGTAACGGAGGTGAGTTTCAAGCAGAGAGGTGTTATTGAGTTTCTTCTGGCGGAAAACCAGATCATCGCATATATTCACAGATGCTTAAAAAATATGCAGGGAAAAAATGACGGTGAGTTGTTGGGCGAGACATCTGTCATCATCGCAAAAAATGTCTCGAAAACCTTCCCGTTCTGCCGCATGCCAACCAACCAGTAACAACTGTGTCTCCTAAAATGTTGGAACGTGATAGACGGATCACAATCAAACACCTCGCTGTACAACTGGACGTCTCTGTTGACACCGCTGACACATTCGTCGAGCAGTTAGGGTACTCAAAGGCGTGTCTCCGCTGTGTTCCTCGCAAGCTAGTAGAAGACCATAAAGAGCTACCAAGGACCATCTGTGTGGAACTGCTTGCGCGTTACGAGGCTGATCTGACAATTTTTTGTCGAACATCGTCACAAACGACGACACACGGGTTCATCAATTCGACCGGATGCAAAACGGCAATCCAGGATGTGGTGCCACACCACCTCTCCTCTGAGGAAAAAGTTCAAAGCTGCAGCCTGAGCCAGTAAAGTCATGCCAACCGTCTTCTGGGTCTCCGAAGGCGTTATTCTGTTTGAGGTCTTCCCTCATAGTGCAACGATCGATTCTCACGTGT
Source organism: Schistocerca gregaria (assembly GCF_023897955.1). Taxonomy (NCBI): domain Eukaryota; kingdom Metazoa; phylum Arthropoda; class Insecta; order Orthoptera; family Acrididae; genus Schistocerca; species Schistocerca gregaria. The sequence goes on along the minus strand of NC_064921.1, from coordinate 718,351,386 downwards.
ATTTCGCTCCCCTCAGCCAACTGAAGAATCGACTTCAGCTATTCATTGCCTCAAAGATGCAGAAGAACTTGTCCTTCTCCATGACAACGCAAGGCCTCTCACAAGTCTGCACGTGCGATAGGAGCTCACCAAACTTCGCTAGACTGTTTTTCCTCATCGACTTCACAGCCTGGGCTTCACAGATTCTGACTTCTATTCCTTACCCGCATTGAAGGATGCACTCCACATGAAGCAGTACTTGGATGATTGGGAAGTTACTGACGCAGCAATACTTTGGCTCCCACACCGACCATACGAACATACAGACCCACCCAGTAAGATGGGGTAATGCGGTCGCATAGAACGGATAATATGTTGGAAAGTAGAACTTTGTGGCCAAAATAGTGTGGAATAATGTGGTGTATTGAAATCTTGAATGAAACTAACCTGCATTCCGAATAAAATATGTTGCACTGGTTATCTAACTTCCCTCGTACAATTATCGCAATCAAAAAGGAAGTAAGCTGTTGTTATGATTAAAATGAAAGGAGATCGATGCACTAAACTTGACATATTGTTAATGTAAAAGCATGTTTTTAAAATAAGTAGATGGAGGAAAAGCAGTGTTATGGAGACGGTAGATGGAAGAGAACATGTATTAACTCAATAATTTGAAAAGTGTGCGACAAATTATCCCCTGGGCTGTTGCAAAAAGAAATTAATATTGTCACACTGCAATCCACAGTCAAGTCCAAAACCGACGGCAGAGTCATCAATGAAGTAAGGCCACTTAGCACTGAAATCACGTTTGTTGCGGACATCAACATACATTCAGAATGGAAAGGAAATCCAGGGCGGAGAATACTGCTATTTATACAGACATAGACTCTGTCAGAACATAAAAACATTTCAAACTTAATATATTTTGGGATTATTTCAGAAATAATGCTTAATAAACAACAAATACAGCTGGTACTTGGGTTTCAGTGGTCAATCCGCAGCTTGGCAGCCAGTGACGCTAACCACTGTGCCAAACTGCAAACACCACGGCTAGCAGCATTGCTCCTTCTCCTGGAGAAACAGTGACCGGTTGTTCGAGACATTTTTATTAAAACTCACTGCAGCACCCTGCATCTACTCAATGGTCTTCTGTATACCAGCACTGGCGGATCCTCGCTTATCGGTTGCGTTGTCACAGAGTCTCCACTATGACGAGCATCATGTTGAAGTCTTGCGACTACCGAGTGGGTCTTCAGTTTCTTTGAACCTTCCACTGTCGATGTGGGCTTCAGGACAGCAGTAGGGCTTCACAAGCAAGATGTGGTCGATGTCTCTGTATTTCTGTCTTCTTCATGAAGAGTCGTAATTCTAGACTTCATGTGTGACATCCAAAAAGCGACGAAGGATACGTAGGGCCCAATATACGAGGCGTATTTTGAAAGTAAGTACTGTTTTGAACATCTGGAACCTCAACAGAGGTTAAGTGTTGTTTGAGAGAATCGAGCTGCTGTAGGAGGGACTGGTACCAGGTGGCCCAGAGGTAATGTTGCAGACTTTTTCCGTCATTGCAACTCCTTACAGTGGCTCAGATGGCGTCTAACGGATCGTTAGAGACCTGACCAGTAGTACTTGTATGTGATGCTGTGTAGAGTCTTCACAGATCTGATAGGGTTGCTTCAGCATAGTTGGTCGTAGAATAATTGGGATGATAAGTAACCACTTCCAGCCTATTTGATGATAGCTCCTCTTATGCAGTGTTTCTTTTATTAATTCCAATTCTCCTTTGGATGGTTAATTCTTCAAAGGTTTTACAATTTCTGCAGTGCTGAATCTACCCACTGTTCAGTAGCTATGTCGATCAATTCAGCGATGGCTGAGATTTCATCCACACTGCTATGTTATGTCAAAAGATTCTTTGAAAGGCAGTAGGTGAACTTGTGTCTCAGTCTGTTGTCGTAGCGGCCCCTTATTGCTAGTCGGCCCGCACAACCCGCACGCAAGATGATTGCCAACCTCCTTTCAGGCGCGCAGTGACAATCAACGCCAGCGGACAGACACAATAACAGACTTTCCCAATAAACACGGACAGTGTACCACAATCGGAACTCTTATGAATCATCTAGCACTCCGCCGACCTGGCTTTATAAGCACACCTACACCATCAGACATGCAGTGTTTACCAACCGCTAGGAGCACCTCCTGCCAGTACTTACGCCAGCCCTACTAGTACATTCACTTGCCGTTGCATTGTAGTAGGACGTTGTATTTTGTAGAGTAGTTTTAAGACATTGTCTGGTTTCCGTATATGGTTTGCCACCACAGCAGTTGTGGGGTTTTTTCTGTTTGATCTTGCGTTTAACACTTAGTGTATGTCTAGAAGGCGTTTTTCTTTAATTACAATAAAGTATGTTCACATTGACTATTAGGTCTTTCCTGCCGACCGCGGGACACTGCATCTTCTGTGACGTCATGCCCCTGAAGCCCCAGCGCTCGTCTCACCAGACGACCTGACGCATCCATTAAGCTACTGACCCACTGTTGAGAATGGTGGTCTGTCAGAACAGTAAATAGGTTGCGAAATAAATGTGGCAGGAACTTGTTGATCGCTCCACTGTAGCAAGGCAACCTTACTCAGAATAGTTCCTCTTAGACTTGGAAGCATGAGCTATCACCTTTTCAGCATTTTCCTGAATTTTTCTAGAACTACACCTCTCCCATAACTGTAAGCATCTAGTATGAAGTTCTGTCTCGGCATTCTCGTCATACAATGCTAGGACGTTAGCGTCTCCTTAAGGACAAAGAAATATCTTTCTTCCTCTTCTTTGTGGGAGAATATGGAGTCTCCATGCAACAGTTCTTGCAAGGGACATGCCTTGCTGCAGAAATATTTTACAAATCGCTCGTATAACGAGCACAGTCTCAGGAAACTTCTCACATCACGAATGTTACGAGGCATCGGAAAATCTTTAAGTGCTCTTATTTTCTGGGGATCAGGACAGACTCATGGCCGTTCAGTAGATGCCTCAAGATTTTTATATCTTGGACAGCGAAGACACACCTTTTCAGAGTCAGGTTGAGTCCTGCAGTCTGACAACTTCAATACAGTTTTCAGCTTCCGTGAATGATTTTCAAGTGTCTTCGAGGAAACGGCAGTATCATCCAGATAGCAAAAACATACAGTTCATTTAAGGGGTCGAAGCAGGTTGTGCATCACACATTTGAATGCAGCTGCGGCTTTACATAGTGCAAATGACATAAGTTTGAAATCATAGATGCTGTCACGAGTTATAAAGGCAGCCTTTCACAATCAGCCTCGTGATTCTTGGTTTTCCGTAGTCGAAAATTCTTTGTTCCTTTCAAGGAGTCTAGAATGTCATTAACACACAGCAATGTGTATCCATCTTTTTCGTGATTTTGTTCAGATGTCGGTTGTTAACACAGAAAAGCATTGTGCCTTCTTCACAAGGGCCACAGGAGAATACCAACAACTTTGTAAAGAATCAATTATGTCATTTTGCAGCATCTTCTTCACTTCGTCTTGGATTATCTTCCGTTGAGCTGGTGACATTGAATATGAGCACTGATAATTGATAGATGATCCCCAGTATTGATACAGTGTTCTACCACGGGCCGCCTGGTGTGTCTTCTCTCCCATCCGAAAATTAACGCAGAACGTTGTCCCTTGCTCAGGCAGGTCCCATTATCAGTTCGATAACAGCTTCCAGATTCCTCCCCATTGTTATCTGCGGGGGGTAGCAGATCCTGTTCTTTGTCGATGACCCTAAGCTGTCATTCGTGAACCGTTTCGGCTACCCTACAGAATCCCGAGATGGTTGGAGGACCCTGTCCATAACACTCCAAACATTTTCAATTAGGAAGAGATTCGGAGACCCTGCTGGTCCACCATGCTCTCCGACAACCAGAAGTGATGGTCTGGGGTGCCTCTTTATCTCATGGCAGGACTCCTATGGTTGTCGTCCGCGGCGCCCTTACAGCACGGTGGTACGTCGGCAGTATTCTACATCCCGTTTTGTTTTCCTTCATTGCAAGCCGTCCTGGGCATACATTTCAGCAACATAATTCCCACGCATATTCAGCTAGATTTTCTATCGCTTGTCTTCGTGCTTACCGAACCCTACCTTGGCCAGCAACCTTCGCCAGATCTCTACACAGTTGAGAACATCCAGTAACTCTATCAATCAGAGCCACACCAAATAACTGCTTGCAGAAGGACCAGAGATGAATCAACACGTTATTGAGTTGCTCAATTCCTGACACTCGATTTTTTTTAAAATAAATTATCCAGTTTTTCTGACACTGCAGTGATTTATTTGTCAGTAAGTGTATATGAGATCTACCGATTTTCGTCAAATTCGGCTAATTGGCCTTTCTTTTTTGCTTGTGTCTTAAAGTGTTCGTAGCACATAACCTGATTCTACCTGCTTTGGAGAGGTTCTGGCTTATCATTTGCGGGCTGCGGCATAAATATGAATTGCCAGGGTCTGTTGTTACTGGCGCATTGGAAAGTCTGAGATAGGTGTTTCAAATCGGTAGACCTCTTCTACAACACTATCAATTACCTGCTGCCATATCGGGCAGTCATTCATTAATGCTATCTCTTGCTCACTCTGTCCGATTGTTCTGGTTGCCATAAATAAGATATCTGTTCTGTCACTACCTGGTGTAAAGAGAGGCAAGGCCATGCTGGTCTTTCACAGCAGCTACAGCGACCACATTAGGCAGTTGGTCATACTTCTTTCGGCCGACTCCTCGGTTACTCAGACATCCTCTACCACATGAGCTTGGTAAATGTCTTGTATAAACCCCTTTTATGAAGTGTGTGATTTTTTCAGCTTGTTTCATATTCAGATTCACAACGTGACATAGTGCCATAACATTTTGTTTGTATGACTGTGTCGTTACCCCATGACGTTAGGCCCTTCACTTCTTTTGCTCGTCCGCTAAGAGAACTTGCTGTTGATTGACATCATTTTCTTCAGTTAGGCTTTGAATTTATGTTTGCTATTGAACTTTTCTTTGCTGTTTCGTATCTATCGCTGGGCTGTACTGTACAAGTAAAAGTACACATTTGCCGGACACATCATGTCATCTCATCTGTTTATATGGTAACTGAGTCCAATCCTTCCAGCCATTTCGTCTAGTCCTAACCTACATCTCCGCCAAACAATGTCACCTCATAATCACAATAAAATCCTAATCTGAAAGCAGGGTCATAATCACAATAAAATCCTAATCTGAAAGCAGGGTCGTCAGTGCTACACAACACTTTGTCCTGAAAGAACGTTTATTGTGTACTCCAACCTACAGACAGAGAAGAGTTGCTTTCTGGAGAGTGCTGTTATTTACAAAAACATTAAATATTCTGTAATACTGAACCATCTTAAATGTAATAAATTTCGAGAAGCATCTACAAATGATAAATACTAAATGACAACTAACTGCTGGTGGTCAGGTTCGAACTGGCGAGCCACAGCACGCCAGCCAGCAATGCCAAACAGTACGCCACACTGCCAGCATCAACGCTCGTGGCTATATGCAAGGTATTCCAGAAATGTTGCGACAAACTTTAAGAGAGTGTAGAAGGTGTCTTGAAGAACAACTCGAATATTGAAACCCGTGTCCGGAAACGTCATCCGATGACGCTACAGGGCGCTGAATTTAGAGGCACTGGCGCCTGCCACTAGGCTACCCATTCGGCGGCAAACGTGACTGTACGCTCGCGGACCATAGGCGGAAAGTCTCGCAATGTTGCCTGTTATTCAGTGACCATGACATACTGCCACGATTGCCAGTGGAGAAGATAGAGCTAACTGCTGCTTAGAAAAGCCTTGTCCCCTATGTGTGCGATGACACTTTCGAAAAAGGGTTTCCACCTTAATTTAATTTTTCTCCTGTATATCGAAAAACATGGGAAATTTTAGGGGGGTCCAGGACAAAAATAAATAGCAGTTGGAAATCCATGTTCCAAACAATCCGCCAAAGGGACAGAGCGTTGCATTCACAGGAAAAGAAGCACGTCTAACCAGCACGTTCTCTGCTGACGATCGTGGGAATCAGACGCGATCACTGAATTACAAAAAAAACATTTAGAGGCGTTCCCCCTATGGTCCATCAGCGTACAGCATCGTTTGCTGCCGAAGCGGTGGGCTAGTGGCAGGCGTCAGTGCCTATAACTTCGACGCTCTGCAGAATTTATGGATGACATTTCTGGATACGGGTTCATGTCCGCGAAATTGTTCTTCAGCACATCTTCGACAATCCCTCGAAGTTTTCTGGTAAACCCTGAGTACCTCGCAAAATCATCGGTTAAGAAGGTTTTGAATGAACGATATTAGTTGTTCATTGACATGTGCTGTTATTTAATCAACAGTTCTTGACGATTCTTAGATTTTTTTTTTTTTCAAACTGACATGTGTATTGGTAGGGAGATCAGGCATGTCACAGGAATGCGAGTTTCAAGCTACGGCTCACCTAATGATACCACCTAATGTTCGTGCCTGAGCACAGCAAAGTGCTGACTTTGGGAAACGCTGAATAGTTCGTGCAGGTACTAACGCGAAAATCAGTAGTGGGTTCGCCTGTTTTAACAAAACTTCCTTGTTTATTAACTTTGGTGTGCGTCTTTGATTTCAGTTATCACCACTTTATGGTTGGCAGCAGTGTTGCACGTCACGAATAAAACATGACGCTGCACTCGACAGAATTAGACGTTTATTGCGTTGAAGATGTCAGAGGCGTGATGCAGCTCAGCACATTTTATTTGAATATCTTCATAAATTTACTCAAAACTGCTATTTGTAAATTTAGTTGCTGAAGAATTGTTGCTAGTCAGACTCAGAGATATCCGTCTCGTGCGCGTAAGTCATAAACGTGTCGAAATAATATTTTATTTCACCTAAAAAGAAATATCGTTCCTTTTAGTTTGTTGGTTAGGTCTTGGAGCATCCTGCATGTTCTACGAGGCTCCCTTTTCCACCAGCAAGTATAAATACGATTTTCTTATCCATTACTGTCTAACTGGCTGTAAAAGAACACATTTTTTGCGCTTAGAAGTCACGCGCAAAACAAGAGATAGTTGATTGTGGGATAATAAAAGTCACCAAATAAATAGAAGACTGCAGGACCAGACGACCTAGCTGTTAGAAGGTATTTTGATTTTAGGAAATGTTTGGCCTGTTCCCTACCCACAGTATACCGCTGACGTCTGAGCCCTGCATGTGATCGAAAAATGGTATAGGTCGTTCCAGTTTTCAAGGAGAGATGGAAGACAGACACGGAAAACTACAGACCACTACAACTGACGACAATTTGCTGCCGCAATAACAGTTGCATGTCTGTTGCCACATGTGCGCACTACCAGTGGCTAAGACTGGTTCGTTTCCTCTTGGCATGTTTCTGCATCTACATTAATGCTACTCTAGCTACCAGACAATATGTGGTGGAGGGTACTTATGCTACCACTAACTAACCACCCGTTCCTGTTCCATTCGTGAATGGTGTATGGTAGGAATGACCGTCTCTAAACGTCTGTATTAGTGTCACTTTCTCGAATTGTCTCTTAGAGATTAGTACGCGAGACGTCCGTTGGAGGAAACAATAACGTAATTCTTGACGGAACGTCCTCTCTCTGAATTCAAGTATTGAACCTCTCCATGATGTACAACGCCTCTCTTGCAGCATCTGTCTATGGAGTTTGTTGAGCATCTCTGTAACGCTCTTGCGCCGACTAAACGATCTCACGAGGAAACCCACTGCTCTTCGACGGATCATCTCTATCTCTTCTATCAGTCCTACCTGATAAACGGCCTAGAATGACGAGCAACATTCAATAATCGTACGGACAAATCTTCCGTGGATAAGCTACTTTTCTTAAGATTCGTCCTATGAATCTCAGTCTGACAACTGCTTTTTCCCTGCTATTTGTTTTATGTGGTCATTCCACTTAAGGCCACACCGGATGCTTACTCCTATATCATTTATGGTAGATACTGTTTCTAGAAACTTGTCATCAATTGTGTAACTGTACAGTAATGGATTTCTTATCCTATTTATGCTCAATCTACACTCCTGGAAATTGAAATAAGAACACCGTGAATTCATTGTCCCAGGAAGGGGAAACTTTTTTGATACATTCCTGGGGTCAGATACATCACATGATCACACTGACAGAACCACAGGCACATAGACACAGGCAACAGAGCATGCACAATGTCGGCACTAGTACAGTGTATATCCACCTTTCGCAGCAATGCAGGCTGCTATTCTCCCATGGAGACGATCGTAGAGATGCTGGATGTAGTCCTGTGGAACGGCTTGCCATGCCATTTCCACCTGGCGCCTCAGTCGGACCAGCGTTCGTGCTGGACGTGCAGACCGCGAGAGACGACGCTTCATCCAGTCCCAAACATGCTCAATGGGGGACAGATCGGGAGATCTTGCTGGCCAGGGTAGTTGACTTACACCTTCTAGAGCACGTTGGGTGGCACGGGATACATGCGCACGTGCATTGTCCTGTTGGAACAGCAAGTTCCCTTGCCGGTCTAGGAATGGTAGAACGATGGGTTCGATGACGGTTTGGATGTACCGTGCACTATTCAGTGTCCCCTCGACGATCACCAGAGGTGTACGGCCAGTGTAGGAGATCGCTCCCCACACCATGATGCCGGGTGTTGGCCCTGTGTGCCTCGGTCGTATGCAGTCCTGATTGTGGCGCTCACCTGCACGGCGCCAAACACGCATACGACCATCATTGGCACCAAGGCAGAAGCGACTCTCATCGCTGAAGACGACACGTCTCCATTCGTCCCTCCATTCACGCCTGTCGCGACACCACTGGAGGCGGGCTGCACGATGTTGGGGCGTGAGCGGAAGACGGCCTAACGGTGTGCGGGACCGTAGCGCAGCTTCATGGAGACGGTTGCGAATGGTCCTCGCCGATACCCCAGGAGCAACAGTGTCCCTAATTTTCTGGGAAGTGGCCGTGCGGTCCCCTACGGCACTGCGTAGGATCCTACGGTCTTGGCGTGCATCCGTGCGTCGCTGCGGTCCGGTCCCAGGTCGACGGGCACGTGGATCTTCCGCCGACCACTGGCGACAACATCGATGTACTGTGGAGACCTCACGCCCCACGTGTTGAGCAATTCGGCGGTACGTCCACCCGGCCTCCCGCATGCCCACTATACGCCCTCGCTCAAAGTCCGTCAACTGAACATACGGTTCACGTCCACGCTGTCGCGGCATGCTACCAGTGTTAAAGACTGCGATGGAGCTCCGTATGCCACGGCAAATTGGCTGACACTGACGGCGGCGGTGCACAAATGCTGCGCAGGTAGCGCCATTCGACGGCCAACACCGCGGTTCCTGGTGTGTCCGCTGTGCCGTGCGTGCGATCATTGCTTGTACAGCCCTCTCGCAGTGTCCGGAGCAAGTATGGTGGGTCTGACACACCGGTGTCAATGTGTTCTTTTTCCCATTTCCAGGAGTGTACTTTGTATTACGTTTATTTGCATTCAGAGCCAATTTTCAATCACTGCACTATTCATCAATCCCCTGCAGGTATGCCTGCAAGTCTCTACAGACATCTGAAGTTCCTATCTTCTTACATACAACTGGTTAATCTGTGAATAATCTTAGGGACCTTATGAAATTTTCTACTATATCTCTTATACACAAGGTGTAAATTTTAAGTTGACAACTTGAATAACTCGAAAAAGAAACTCCACGGGAAAAAACTTGTAGAATCCACATTTGATGGTGCTAAAATTAGCCCGCCACCCCATCCTCCTAGGTGTGGAGCAGGAGGCAACTTTAAAATTTCAAATAGGAACCCCCATTCTTTATTTCAGAATCAGATTCTACAGAAAAAACTATGTACATTTTGAGTGAAATATTTGTTGCGATTTTTGGTAGTTGGCGCTGTAATTCAAGAAAATCCATGTTCTCATTTTTGCGTGGAAAATCGTTACAAAGTCAGTTAGTTTTTTATTTAATGGGTTCACTCGTTAGTGAGTAGGATACTTGGTTAGTTAACTAGTCAGTTGATTTGTTTGATAACTAAAAGTGGTGTGACCTCATGACCACGAAAAAACAAAACTTATCCGAATCTGCGGAACAAATTAATATTTGGGTCAACATATGTAAAACTCTAATTCCTCTCTCTCAAACCCCACCCTATGGGGAGAGAGGGAGAGTTTTTGTTTTAGCGAATCAAATTTTACGAAGTAAATAAGTATTTTTTATTTATCCATAACCATTTTCCACGCAAAAATGAGAACATGGATTTTCTTGAATTACAGCGCCAACTACCAAGAATCAAAACAAATGTTTCAGGCAAAATGTATGTAGTTTTTTATGTAAAATCTGATTCTGCAATAAAAAATGGGGGCTTCCATTTGAAATTTTAATGTTGCCTCTCGCCCCACCCCTATGGGGCTGGGGTGGCGGACTAATGTTTGCACCAGCAGATGTCCCCATCCAAAATAATGAATTTATGATTCAACAAATTTTTTCGTGTGGAGCTTATTTTTTGAGTTATTCTGGTTTGTCAACTTAAAATTTACACCCTGCATATTGTAAACAGTAACTGTCCTATCACAATTCCTTTGGGTACTCCTGATATTACCTTTACATCTATTGAATTTGTTCTGCTAAGAGGGTCCTATTGAGTTCTATATGCAAATCTGGTCCGACATTTGGCAAGCTTTTTCTTTTTTTTTTTTTCACTAAGCGGCAGTGCATGGCAATGTCAGTCGCCTTCTTAAAGTCACGAAACACGTCATCCTGAGTACCAATGTCTAAAGCACTGTGCCTCATGGAGGAACAAGGCGAGCTGAATTTCGCCAGATCTCTGCCTGCGGAATTCAAGCTGATTTTCATAGAGAAGATTTTCGTTCCCCAAAAAGTCATAATAATTGAGCATATAAGTCGTTCCATTATTCTACCGCAAACTGACGTGAGACAGGCCTATAATTTGTTTCTTCCACTGCCCTTCTTGAAAACGGGAATGACATTAGTTCTTTTTCCAGTCGCTAGCCACCCTCCGTTGTCACAGAGACATAAGATAAACAGCCCCCGTAAGGAAATCAAGTTCTTTCGCGTAATCTCCTTAGATACGTACAGCTATCTCATCTGGTCCTGATGCCTTTCCATTACTAAGCAGTGGTAGGTGTACCATGTCTTCTGTAAGAATTGCAGTTATTCCAGTGGCATTCATGTCTAGGGACTACGTGATTGATATTCACATTGGCTCAAGAGTTAGAGCTCTTTAGCAGCTAATATTATCGTAAGTAGAAAAGAAACAACGTTACCGGCTGCGTCCGGTAGGATAAATACACAAATAAAAAAATGATTTTCGTTACCTCGGTTCCGAGAGTTCCGGAACCTGTACAGAAAATTGGAATAGTGGTCACCATAAAACTCATTTCCGCTCTTTTTATTGCTCATGAAAACCACACATTGCATGTTGTATCACCTTACAGCTAGACCTTCACAGGTGGTGGTCCAGATTGCTGTACACACTGGTACCTCTAATACCCAGCAGCACTTCCTCTTGCATTGACAGTGTGTCTAAGGCGTTCAGCCTGACAAGGTTGCCTCCAAACACATCTCCGACAACTGTCTGATTGAAGGCATATGTGACACTCATCGGTGAAGAGAATGTGATGCCAATTCTGAGCGGTCTATACGGGATGTTGTTGGGCCCATCTGTACCGCGCTGCATGGTGTCGTGGTTGCAAAGATGGATCTCGCCATGGACGTCGGGAGTGAAGTTGCGCATCATGCAGCCTATTGCGCACATTTCGAGTCGTAACACGACGTCCTGTGGCTGCACGAAAAGCATTATTGAACATCGTGCCGTTGCTGTCAGGGTTCTTCCGAACCACAATCCGTAGGTATCGGTCATCCATTGCAGTAGTAGCCCTTGGGTGGCCTGAGCGAGGCATGTCATCGACAGTTCCTGTCTGTCGGTACCTCCTCCATGTCCGAACAACATCTCTTCGGTTCACTCTGATACACGTGGACACTTGTTTAAAGTCCTTCCTGGCAGAAAGTAACAATGCGGATGTGATCGAACCGTGGTATTGACCGTCTAGGCATAGTTGAACTACAGACAAGAGCCGTGTACCTCCTACCTGGTGGAGTGACTGGAACTGATCGGCTATCGGACCCCCTTCGTGTAATAGACGCTGCTCATGCATGGTTGTCTACATCTTTGGACGGTTTAGTGACATCTCTGAACAGTGAAAGGGGCTGTGTTTGTGATAAAATATCTACAGTCAATGTCTGTCTTCAGGAGTTCTCGGAACCGGGGTGATGCAAAACTTTGTTTGATGTATGTATTATAAGCTCATGTTACTATACGTTCAAAGCGACAATAAATCGTTTCCTCTGTCTTGGGGGCCAAGCAATACGTTTTTCTACTTTTATTTCAATCAAACTTAAAATAAAGGAAATATGAGGCAGGATTAACGTAAAGTTAGACTTAACAGCTAAACATTTTTCTTTTCTTTTGTTGGTGTATGAGGTTCCACCAAACACGACAGGAGGTGTGCACGTCAGATAAAGCTTGATGCATAATACGGTGCCCATTGGTGAAAAACCAATTATATAGGAGCGTTAATGCCGCTTTTCGTGTTCTATGTACATAGTTAGCCACCCCCACAGACCTTCCACATGGTAGAAGCACTGACGTGGCAGCGTGTAACAGCGATGAGTGCGGCAGCAGCTAAAGTAAATATCGCCTCCAGGTCCCAGGAGTGTAGACATATTATACAACACAGATACAGAAACAATATAATATTCTTAGCATCTCAAACGATTTTATATCTGATGAATGCTTTTTAATGCTAAATATAGTATTTACATTGTCTCTAGTGTTCTTTAATTTATCTTACTGTTAAATTCCCCTTTTTGTGCCACTAATCTTATGCTCCATGAAAATATTTTACAACAGCAAAGGTTACTTGAAACGCATACAGTTGTTTAGGAAGAGATGTGCAACATACATACATATACACTTTTATAATATTTATGTTGTGTTTGGTATTTTCGTGATTAAATAAACATTCCCATTTTTAATGTCAATAACCTAATATTCCACGAAAAATGAATATACCATCAAAAGAACACTAGATTTAAAAAATGGTCATTTTCAGCTTAGCAGCTGGGGCTCTGTAAATCTGGGAATGTGGCTGTTTATTTAATGATAAAAATACTCAATACAATACAAATGTTAATTACTACAACGTAAACAATCATCAGCTATAAAATCAGTAGCCAGAGATGCTCTAAGCGTAACACCCGTCCTTCAGCTGTGTTATATATCTATGTAATTCTTTGACCTTGAGTAGACATATACTGTACCTGCTGCCGCACTCACTGCTTTTGCACCCTTCCGCATCAGTGCTGTTGCCACGCAGTATGTGTGTGGGGACGGTGGGGGTGGGTATTTTCCACCCAAAAGGCCTTAGCAAGGATCCTAGGTTTTCAGAGCCACTACCGCTAATCTCGCAACGGCCATCACGAAAATTTGGTGGACTTTGATGGTGTAATCATTTTGCATGGAGTATCCATACACATTATAAACACGGATTTATGTATGTATGGGTGTATGTATGTTTCACAGCTCCTCCTAAGCCACTGGATCCTTTTCAACCAGACTTTCTACACATACCATTTCCTCTCTGGAAAGAACCACTGTTCGGGTAAGGTCCCTTCTCAAAGGGTTGGAGGTGGGGGTGAAAAACCTCACGATAGACAAATAGCCAGAAGCGGAGAATCTGGGTCCACGCTTAAGGAACAGTGGACCTGTACTTGCCGCTCACTTGATGATCCTCCAACTGCGTCATTAATTCATAGACGATTAATGTTCAGTCCCGTCCATGTTGCAACTTTAATGTCATGTGATTTAACCCGATGATTTGGGTTCCGGGATAAAAAAAAATATTCACAAGAGCAGCCAAGCGTTTATTGTTCAAGATGTCTACTTATTCCTGCTGTTATCCTTCATACAAGATAGTGTGTAACATTTTATAGGGTAGAGCAACGTTTGTTGCCAACTGCTTCGCATACTTCACAGGGGCGGTATTACATTTCGTGCCACTAGAACACGATACTAGACAGTTCATTGGCGATTAGATCTTGTAGAGCTACAAGACAGCAGGCATGGTGATTGCTAAGATTCACCCATTGTTGAAAATAGTCCCAGATGTTGTCTCTGGAAATAATATCTGGGGTGACTTAGCGACCCAGTTTAGATGCCATAGACCGTCTGATGGTTCGTCAAAGCAGGAACATGTGTACAGTGCACTGAATATGGCTGTTGCCATCTTGGAAGTCTGACGTGATCACAACGTCGCTTATCCAGAAAGTGTACAAGAAAAACGTTTGTTCACCAAAAACTATGAAATAAAAATCGTTATTCTTCTTCACTATAAAATAAATGAGTGACAGCAAGTCACGATACAAGACACACCCCTCAAAAGAGAACAGAACCATCTCCAGGGTTAACAGCACCCCTCGAACACTGGCTTAACCGCATCACTGGGGCGTCGGTGCATTCAGCGCCTTACATCATTTATAAAAAGGAAAATCGCGAATCGTCAGATCACACCAGCTGCCTACAGTCAGCTAACGCTAGTTTCTGTGTTGTTTGGACCATTCAAGACGTGTAGTTTTTTGTGCCGCTGTGTCCACCCGAGCCGAGCCAAGATAACCAGTTTGTTCTGTTTGCAATGCTCGCTCGGAAACTGGTGTGCGTTTTATTGGCCTGCATTCATTGACAGCCTCAGTTCGTGTCAAACTCGAAACCGGTTCTCACTGACAATGCGTGACACACGTCTTCAGTGCCTGTCGGGTGAGAGTTTCTTATGACTGCTGCGAGTGCGACAATTTCTTTATAGGTACATCTCACGGTCAGTAGTGATACACCAACAAATCTTCAACTCAGTTTAGGCTTTGGTCATCTGCACGCACAAACAAGATAGCTGCTTCATGCCATTCTGTCGCGTCACCTCGTCGATCCATTTTACTGTGCTGATTCCACATAAGCGACGTGAGTGTGTGGTTCCAGTTCCTCATCGTCTACAAAGCTCCATAGTTACAACTCCTGTCTTTTAAGCGAGTGTTTACTCTTTTGCTCTGTGAGCAAACCAGTGTGTGTGCGTGTGTGTGTGTGTGTGTGTGTGTGTGTGTGTGTGTGTGTGTGTGTGTCTACGGCAGAGGGAGAGCGAGAAAGAGAGAGAGAGAGACAGAGAGATAAAGACAGAAAGTGTGTGTGTGTGTATAATACGCACTATCATGAAGTAACTCTGCACAAATTCCAGAACGATTGTGGATTCAGGTTGTCGTGGTCCTAGTCCATGCCATTTCTGAAGATAGTTGACACTCAGACTGCGGCGGTACCGCAACAATGTCAAGGAAATTAGGGACACTGTGTACCAATTACCGTCCAGAAAGCCCACTGCTCACTACACAGCTGACATTCAGGACACGCCACCCGTAACGCCCTCGACGCAGCAATGCGCCAACCAGCGGTGCATCCCTTGCCGCCAGACAGACAACCAGTCTCTTGAGAATCTTTGTGTGCATCACTGGAGCCACCAGACAGTGGTTCGATCTGCCAACAGTTACCAGCGGCCGCAGAGCTGCCGGATTGCTCCAACATGAGCTGGACAACTGTCATTGTCATCAGGCGACTACTTGTACTACGCCGAGGTACAGAGTTCCGGGCGCCTCGCAGCCCTGCCTCAGCCCCCACCCCCCCCCCTCTTCCCCCACGGTCTTCACCGCCAAGGCCTGCCATCGCCAGTCGCCGCTGCGTAGGCGATTACCGGGAACTACCCTCAACTTGTGGTACGACAGCGCCGCCGAGCCACCACGCCGCCGCCCAGACAACGCGCTGCAGTGCAGCGTCGCTTCGCCATAGGCCGCGAGATAGACACCTGACAACGCCCATGTCCTTTGTTAATGCCAGACCTGCTACAGGACGACAGTGCGTGCCTGTAACTGCTGCAGTTTGCTGGCTTAGTAAGGAGTGTATGAATGTGCCCTCTGTCTTGTTCCAGCCCTGTCAACCCATCGCGCCCACAATTCCGAGATGGGAGACCTATCGTCAGTGACCTTTAGAAGGACGGCTCTTTCATATCTCTGAAGTGGTCATTGCACCCTCGACCCGGTATACATCGATACCGTTATGTGGCTGTACTTACAAGGAATGCTATAGCGCACGTACTGACTGAAAGTGTTTCTAAACCTCTCTTTGACAGATCCTGAAAATCCTGTTATCTCAAGGCACCGTCACCGTCTCTCAAACACGATGTCAAAGTGCGTCAAATGTGTTTTAGTGCGGATGGCTCCTATTACACTACTGAGGTTGATCCATACAACGACACAAATCTTTTTGGTCCACGCTGGAGCCAGAACCTCACATGTAAACAACTACCGGCTAGGTACATTGAATGTTCAGAAGCACAACAGGCTGTGCTTTATATACCGTGACCAAAGAGCCTCAAATTGGCTATTAACTCGTATCGATGATTTAAAGAGATATATTCTACCTTAATAAAGCATGGTCCTTTTGAAAAGAATATGTATGCATCGGTCTGCGGCGAGAAAGCCTTGTTGTGACCACTCTAAGGGCAAAATTGTGGTTATCGATAGAAGCCTACTTACATATTTTGGAGATATATATAATGACTAACATCCATATGCATTTCTCTCAGATGTTGCATAGTGGCCACTTATCCTAAACGATGTAAAGTGATCAATGGGAACATACACTGATAAGCCAAAACATTAAGATCACGTGCTTAATAGCTTGTTTGTCAGACATTGGAATGAAATACGTCATTGATTCTCCGTATCAGGAATCCGACAGTTTGTTGGTAGGTTTTCCGAGGTATGTGGCAGTAGATATCTACGCACAGGTCATGAAATTCGCATACATAACGGACCGCTTATTTCCATACGCGATGCTGATGTGGTTCCATATGGGTTCCATATGGTTTCCATGAGGCGAATTTGGTTGGAGAGACATCAAAAGTGAGTTCACTATCAGGCTCCTCAAACCATTGTAGTACGAGTCCGGTTCTGAGACACGGACAATTACGCTGCTGAAAGATAACATCGCCGCCGGGGAAGGCATCAAAGGTCCCACGCATGCACAGGAGAATCTCTCCCATAGCATAATAGTGCTTCCCCAGCCTGTGTCCATGGCGGAGTTTTTGGAGACGACCAAAGAGCTAGTGCAGCAAAAATGTGATTCTCCCAAAGACCAGATACGTTTCCATTGATACAAAGGTCCAATGCTCACTGCAATCGTAATTGACAATGTTGTTGGGTCAACATGTGAACAAGTAAGTGTGAGCTGCTATGTTATTGTTGTTGTCTTCAGTCCTGAGACTGGTTTGATGCAGCTCTCCATGCTACTCTATCCTGTGCAAGCTTCTTCATCTCCCAGTACCTACTGAAACCTACATCCTTGTGAATCTGCTTAGTGTATTCATCTCTTGGTCTCCCTCTACGATTTTTACCCTCCACGCTGCCCCCCAATGTTAAATTTGTGGTCCCTTGAAGCCTCAGAACATGTCCTACCATCCGGTCCCTTCTTCTTGTCAGGTTGTGCCACAAACTCCTCCCCAATTCTATTCAGTACCTCCTGATTAGTTATGTGATCTACCCATCTAATCTTCAGCATTCTTCTGTAGCAGCACATTTCGAAAGCTTCTATTCTCTTATTGTCCAAACTATTTATCGTCCATGTTTCACTTCCATACATGGCTAGACTCCATACAAATACTTTCACAAACGACTTCCTGACACTGAAATCTACACTCCTGGAAATGGAAAAAAGAACACATTGACACCGGTGTGTCAGACCCACCATACTTGCTCCGGACACTGCGAGAGGGCTGTACAAGCAATGATCACACGCACGGCACAGCGGACACACCAGGAACCGCGGCGTTGGCCGTCGAGTGGCGCTAGCTGCGCAGCATTTGTGCACCGCCGCCGTCAGTGTCAGCCAGTTTGCCGTGGCATACGGAGCTCCATCGCAGTCTTTAACACTGGTAGCATGCCGCGACAGCGTGGACGTGAACCGTATGTGCAGTTGACGGACTTTGAGCGAGGGCGTATAGTGGGCATGCGGGAGGCCGGGTGGACGTACCGCCGAATTGCTCAACACGTGGGGCGTGAGGTCTCCACAGTACATCGATGTTGTCGCCAGTGGTCGGCGGAAGGTGCACGTGCCCGTCGACCTGGGACCGGACCGCAGCGACGCACGGATGCACGCCAAGACCCTAGGATCCTACGCAGTGCTGTAGGGGACCGCACCGCCACTTCCCAGCATATTAGGGACACTGTTGCTCCTGGGGTATCGGCGAGGACCATTCGCAACCGTCTCCATGAAGCTGGGCTACGGTCCCGCACACCGTTAGGCCCTCTTCCGCTCACGCCCCAACATCGTGCAGCCCGCCTCCAGTGGTGTCGCGACAGGCGTGAATGGAGGGACGAATGGAGACGTGTCGTCTTCAGCGATGAGAGTCGCTTCTGCCTTGGTGCCAATGATGGTCGTATGCGTGTTTGGCGCCGTGCAGATGAGCGCCACAATCAGGACTGCATACGACCGAGGCACACAGTGCCAACACCCGGCATCATGGTGTGGGGAGCGATCTCCTACACTGGCGTACACCTCTGGTGATCGTCGAGGGGACACTGAATAGTCCACGGTACATCCAAACCGTCATCGAACCCATCGTTCTACCATTCCTAGAGCGGCAAGGGAACTTGCTGTTCCAACAGGACAATGCACGTCCGCATGTATCTCGTGCCACCCAACGTCCTCTAGAAGGTGTAAGTCAACTACCCTGGCCAACTAGATCTCCGGATCTGTCCCCCATTGAGCATGTTTGGGACTGGATGAAGCGTCGTCTCACGCGGTCTGCACGTCCAGCACGAACGCTGGTCCAACTGAGGCGCCAGGTGGAAATGGCATGGCAAGCCGTTCCACAGGACTACATCCAGCATCTCTACGATCGTCTCCATGGGAGAATAGCAGCCTGCATTGCTGCGGAAGGTGGATATACACTGTACTAGTGCCGACATTGTGCATGCTCTGTTGCCTGTGTCTATGTGCCTGTGGTTCTGTCAGTGTGATCATGTGATGTATCTGACCCCAGGAATGTGTCAATAAAGTTTCCCCTTCCTGGGACAATGAATTCACGGTGTTCTTGTTTCAATTTCCAGGAGTGTATACTCGATGTTAACACATTTCTTCAGAAACGCTTTTCTTCCCATTGCGAGTCTACATTTTATATCCTCTCTACTTCGACCAATCAGTTATTTTGCTCCCCAAATAGCAAAGCTCCTTTAGTACCTTAAGTGTCTCATTTCCTAATCTAATTCCCTCAGCATCACCCGACTTAATTCGGCTACATTCCATTATCCTCGTTTTGCTTTTGTTGATGTTCATCTTATATACTCCTTTCAAGACACTGTCCATTCCGTTCAACTGCTCTACGAAGCCCTTTGCTGTCTCTGACATAGTTACAATGTCATCGGCGAACCTCAAAGTTTTTATTTCTTCTCCATGGACTTTAATACCTACTCCAAATTTTTCCTTTGTTTCGTTTACTGCTTGCTCAATATACAGATTGAATAATATCGGGGACAGGCTACAACCCTGTCTCACTCCCTTCCCAACCGCTGCTTCCCTTTCATGCCCCTCGACTCTTATAACTGCCATCTGGTTTCTGTAGAAGTGGTAAATAGCCTTTCGCTCTTTGTGTTTTACCCCTGCCACCTTTAGAATTTGAAAGAGAGTATTACGGTCAACATTGTCAAAAGCCTTCTCTAAGTCCACAAATGCTAGAAATAGAGGTTTGCCTTTCCTTAATCTATTTTCTAAGATAAGTCGTAGGGTCAGTATTGCCTCACGTGTTCCAACATTTCTACGGAATCCAAACTGTTTTTCTCCGAGGTCGGCTTCTACCAGTTTTTCCATTCGTCTGCAAAGAATTCGCGTTAGTATTTTGCAGCTGTGACTTATTAAACTGATAGTTCGGTAATTTCCACATCTGTCAACACCTGCTTTCTTTGGAATAGGAATAATTATATTCTTCTTGAAGTCTGAGGGTATTTCGCCTGTCTCATACTTCTTGCTCACCAGATGGTAGAGTTTTGTCAGGACCGGCTCTCGCAAACCCGTCAGTAGTTCCAGTGGAATGTTGTCTACTCCCGGGGCCTTGTTTCGACTCAGGTCTTTCAGTGCTCTGTCAAACTCTTCTCGTAGTATCGCATCTCCCATTTCATCTTCATCTACATCCTCTTCCATTTCCATAATATTGTCCTCAAGTACATCGCCCTTGTATAGACCCTCTATATACTTCTTCCACCTTTCTGATTTCCCTTCTTTGCTTAGAACGTGATCTGCCAGGGAGCTCCTTATTCAACAATGTGTGATGAACGGCGTGATCCGAAACACTTGTGCGTAGACCAGCGTTGTGCTCTTTTGGCAGAGATGCCACAGATCACCATCCGTCCTACATTTCAGAGCAGACAAGCCTCCGAACTCGACGACGTGTGCAGAGTCGTCAAAGTGCAACCATATAGCGCCCAGTGGCAGTTTCACTGTCGTTCTACTTATTTCTATAGATGCTCAAGACAGTAACGTGAACGTTCGACCAGCTTCACCGTTTCCGAGATACTCGTTCACGGGCTCTGCGTAATAATAATCGGCCCTTTGTCAGAGTCACTTAACTCAGTGGATTTCCCCATCTGCTAGGGTGGTCTCCCATCCTCTTCTGCTCCGCTGACATCTTTTCTCTGCCGCGTCACGTGCATGCAAAGCCATCTGGCGGCATCCAGCGTTGCGGTGGGCAGTGGTCATTATGTTTTGGCTTGTCAGTGTACCGGGTGATCAAAAAGTCAGCATAAATTTGAAAACTGAATAAATCATGGAATAATGTACACTCCTGGAAATGGAAAAAAGAACACACTGACACCGGTGTGTCAGACCCACCATACTTGCTCCGGACACTGCGAGAGGGCTGTACAAGCAATGATCACACGCACGGCACAGCGGACACACCAGGAACCGCGGTGATGGCCGTCGAATGGCGCTAGCTGCGCAGCATTTGTACACCGCCGCCATCAGTGTCAGCCAGTTTGCCGTAGCATACGGAGCTCCATCGCAGTCTTTAATACTGGCAGCATGCCGCGACAGCGTGGACGTGAACCGTATGTGCAGTTGACGGACTTTGAGCGAGGGCGTATAGTGGGCATGCGGGAGGCCGGGTGGACGTACCGCCGAATTGCTCAACACGTGGGGCGTGAGGTCTCCACAGTACATCGATGTTTTCGTCAGTGGTCGGCGGAAGGTGCACATGCCCGTCGACCTGGGACCGGACCGCAGCGACGCACGGATGCACGCCAAGACCGTAGGATCCTACGCAGTGCCGTAGGGGACCACACCGCCACTTCCCAGCAAATTAGGGACACTGTTGCTCCAGGGGTATCGGCGAGGACCATTCGCAACCGTCTCCATAAACCTGGGCTACGGTCCCGCACACCGTCAGGCCGTCTTCCGCTCACGCCCCAACATCGTGCAGCCCGCCTCCAGTGGTGTCGCGACAGGCGTGAATGGAGGGACGAATGGAGACGTGTCGTCTTCAGCGATGAGAGTCGCTTCTGCCTTGGTGCCAATGATGGTCGTATGCGTGTTTGGCGCCGTGCAGGTGAGCGCCACAATCAGGACTGCATACGACCGAGGCACACAGGGCCAACACCCGGCATCATGGTGTGGGGAGCGATCTCCTACACTGGCCGTACACCTCTGGTGATCGTCGAGGGGACACTGAATAGTGCACGGTACATCCAAACCGTCATCGAACCCATCGTTCTAACATTCCTAGACCGGCAAGGGAACTTGCTGTTCCAACAGGACAATGCACGTCCGCATGTATCCCGTGCCACCCAACGTGCTCTAGAAGGTGTAAGTCAACTACCCTGGCCAGCAAGATCTCCGGATCTGTCCCCCATTGAGCATGTTTGGGACTGGATGAAGCGTCGTCTCACGCGGTCTGCACATCCAGCACGAACGCTGGTCCAACTGAGGCGCCAGGTGGAAATGGCATGGCAAGCCGTTCCACAGGACTACATCCAGCATCTCTACGATCGTCTCCATGGGAGAATAGCAGCCTGCCTTGCTGCGAAAGGTGGATATACACTGTACTAGTGCCGACATTGTGCATGCTCTGTTGCCTGTGTCTATGTGCCTGTGGTTCTGTCAGTGTGATCATGTGATGTATCTGACCCCAGGAATGTGTCAATAAAGTTTCCCCTTCCTGGGACAATGAATTCACGGTGTTCTTATTTCAATTTCCAGGAGTGTAGATAGAGAGGTACAAATTGACACACATGCTTGGAATGACGTGTGGTTTTATTAAAACCAAAAAATACAAAAGTTATAAAATTGTCTGACTTATGGCACTTCATCTGATCAGAATAGCAATAATTAGCATAACAAAGTAAGACAAAGCAAAGATGATGTTCTTTACAGGAAATGCTCAATATGTCCACCATCATTCCTCAAGAAAGCTGTAGTCGAGGAATAATGTTGTGAACAGCACTGTAAAGCACGTCCGGAATTATGTTCAGGCATTGGCGTCAGCTGTTGTCTTTCAGCATCCCTAGAGATGCCTGTCGATCACTAACCCCAAAGCCAATAATCGCACGGACTGAGGTCTGGGGACCTGGGAGGCCAAGCATGACGAAAGTGGCGGCTCAGCACTCGATCATCACCAAACGACGCGAGCAAGAGATCTTTCACGCGTCTAGCAATATGAGGTGGTTCTAATAAAACCCCATGTCATTCCATGCATTTGCGGCAATTTTTACCTCTCTGTCTACATTATTCCGTGGTTTATTAAGTTTTCAAATTTATACTGACTTTTTGATCACCCGGTGACTTTTAACTGTCCTCCATGAACGTCTCCGTGTTAGTCTATTTTTTACCTCCATTTTCTCCCATTATTCTGTTTTACGTTCCCCTTTCTCGCCTTACGTATGTAACATTTTATTCTTATTTTAAGTTGTTATCTCACTCGGCTGAAGAGCGTCGGTTTGTGCCGCTGACGGCCCTCCCCTACCCATATGGGGCAGGGGAATGAAATCACAATAAAGAAAAAAGAGAGAGAATCACATGCGCCAGCAGTCGCAGCATGTTGACGTTACCTGAAAAGGCGCTTAGTGAAGCTGTATTATCAGAACGGGGAATGTGCTAGTTCAGCGTTACAATCCTATCGCCAAAGGAACGGGATTCGAACGGGTAAATGCAGCTGTGGCGAGTATGATTTCAAAGTTCGAATCCACAGGTTGTTTAGACAATAGACCCCGTAGTGGCCGACCGAGCACAAGGCGTAATGCTGCTGAGACAGTTCAGGAAGAAATGGACAATGTAACGCTTTCGACTATGCACGGGGAAGCCAGCGCTCGTGTAGTCGCACGTCGCACCGGCATTCCATACACTACTGTTTGGTTGGCACTTAGGCGTACCCTCAGATGCTATCCGTACAAAATCCATCGGCATCATGAACTGTTACCTGGTGATTTAGTGAATCGGAGGGCATTTGCGGTGTGGGCGTTTCAAAAGATGGCGGAAGATGACGATTGGTTGAGTAACGTGTTCCGACAAAGCTCATTTCACGCTCCGAGGGTCTGTCATCGCCCACAACTGCAAAATTTGGACTACCGAAAATCCTAGAACTGTCGTGGAAACTCCATTGCACGACGAGAAAGTCACGGTATGGTTTTGATTTACGACATCTACCGTTATCGGGATTTTTTCTTCGAGGAATTGGGTCATTCTGGTTTTGTACCGGTAACTGCTACCGTGAAGGGTGAGAGGTACGCCGATATGTTACAGAATCTCATCATCGCCAGCCTGGCTGATAAACACCTGCTGGAACGAACGATGTTCATGCAGGATGGCGCTCCATCCCATATTGCTAGACACGTGAAAGTTCTCTTGCGCGCATCGTTTGGTGACGATCGTGTGCTCAACCTCCACTTTCGTTTTGCTTGGCCTTCCAGGTCCACAGACCACAGTCCGTGCGATTATTGGCTTTGGGGTTACCTGAAGTCGCAAGTGTATCGTGATCGACCGACATCTCTAGGAACGCTGAAAGACAACATCGACGCCAATACCTCACCGTAACTCCGGACATGCTTCACAGTGCTGTTCACAACGTCATTCCTCGATTACAGCTATTTTTGAGGAATGATTGTGGACATATTGAGCATTTCCTGTAAAGAACATCATCTTTGCTTTGTCTTACTTTGTTATGCAAATTGTTGCTATTCTGATCAGATGAAGCGCCATCTGTCGGACATTTTTGACGTTTTGTATTTTTTTGGTTCTAATAAAACCCCATGTCATTTCGAGCATGTGTGTCAATTTGTACCTCTCTAGCTACATTATGCCGTGATTTATTCAGTTTTCAAATTTATACTGACTTTTTGATCACCCAGTACTTTGTTGTTCTTCGGCTTCAATGGTAAAAATTGTTTACATTGGCCATATTAAAAGTTGTCCTCCAGCTACTGCAGTTAGCTTCCTGACACTAATATCAGGCAGCTGTCTTTGCCTGCCGTCTCCAACTGTTTGTTAAAACAATGAAGTAATTAGCTCTACTCTTCCAACTGAAATGCAAATCGCAGTAGATTGTCCAGTGTAAGACCATAAAATCACTTTTCTTTTTCAAAAACATAGTCGAAGATTTCTTGTTCTTATTTTCTATTGAACACGTTCCATGAGCTTCTCACGATCACTTTTACAACCTATTGCATTTCTGTTTCTTCCTCGAACTGTTATTCCCATCGTATTACGTGGAACATGAAACTGCTTTGTTGCTTTACAAGAAGGCATCTTACCATTCTTTACTGTCTCAGAACAGAGATGATGTTAAATAACATTAGTTAATTGATTGAAAATCGTCACGAAGAGACGGAACGACGGATGATAGATCTGAGTGTAAAGGGATATAGAAGTCAGTCCCTTAGTACTACCCGTGATACATGGAAGTGATTAACTCTTAGTGAGGTAGACAGATTAAAAATGAAACTTTCTGGCAGATTAAAACTGTGTGCCCGACCGAGACTCGAACTCGGGACCTTTGCCTTTCGCGGGCAAGTGCTCTACCAACTGAGCTACCGAAGCACGACTCACGTCCGGTACACACAGCTTTACTTCTGCCAGTATCCGTCTCCTACCTTCCAAAGCTGTGTGTACCGGACGTGAGTCGTGCTTCGGTAGCTCAGTTGGTAGAGTACTTGCCCGCGAAAGGCAAAGGTCCCGAGTTCGAGTCTCGGTCGGGCACACAGTTTTAATCTGCCAGGAAGTTTCATATCAGCGCACACTCCGCTGCAGAGTGAAAATCTCATTCTGAGATTAAAAATGATTTGTTGGGAAAAGTGGCCCAGTTTGCCATTTTCTACGGACGAGTAAGGAGGCCACTTTTTCCAACATATCATTTTTAATCTGTTTACCCCAGTAAGATCTAATCACTTCCATGTATCACACGTGGTACTATAGACTGCATTAATGGTTCAGAGGCGAAACTGTCAAGCCGAAAGAAATGACAAGGAACGACATTTGTAAGCCAGAAATGTTTTTTGATATTGATATTATAAAAAGTATTACGCTACGTTTAAATGAGGTAGAAAGAATAATCTAAATAAGTTACCTTGCATGAGAGGACTGAAAATCAGAAAAGTATTTGTTACGTAATAATGGAACAAGCTTCGTCATCCAGACTCATTGACAACAGTGATGATGTGTATTAGAAACAGTGTGACCACTTCTCGGCGGGCAGCGGCTCTGGTCGGCCTACAATTATGCAATGGCCATTTTTCCGCCCTGATCACTAACTCCACAATCCACAATCATTTGTTTATTCTCCAGTTGTATTTCGTAAAACCTTTAAATATTGTCTAGACTGTGACTATAATACGATCGGAAAATATTATTCTGTATATATTTCCCGTTATGAATGTAATTTATCTACATGAAATGTTGACAAGATTGAGGCAATTTTGTTGTCAAAACAGAGAATATGAGCTGCCTTATCGGGAGGAGGGCGAGCGTGTATGTAGCAGATGCGATAGGTAGACATTCTAATTTAATTGTGAGACTTTAGGTAACGAATTGGAAATTTGATTCTGAGTATCCCGGGAAGCCATTCCGCAGAGAGCCGTTTCGTTTCACTTTGCGGACTATGGAATAACAAATTTATACGCCATATCATTATGTAAATGGGTTATTTTTTTATTAGACCGAATGTTATTAAATAATTGTGGTCGTGAATTTGAATTAGGTGGGAGATGGAAGTGCCGTGAACAGTGTTAATTAGATTTTGGAGTCTATCGAATTATTGTGTGTTCTTCACGACCACATTAAGGAGAGATTAAGATTTTAAACAATCGTATGAAGTCTAAACTGTATGGACCGACTGTATGGACCAATTACCCATTTTGCGAGTTTTGTGTGTGGAATAAATGAAATGTGTAAACTCTGATGAAATAAACTTCGAAGGGGCGTGTGCTGTTGACCATATTAACTGCTAATTGCACATCTAATTCCTGTACTAGCAATCCCCCGGGACTGTTGAGACTTTCAGCACGTCGTGAATACCGAACGGCGGACCGCAAGGGTAGAAATCCATATCGCTGAATTTTATTATGCATTTTACTGATGTAAAACATTGGAGATACGCTATCACCATGATAATTCATTTTATCTTGGTGTAGCGGAGAACGCATATTTCGTTGCAGCAGTAACGAGACCACGTAGTCCACAGGTGACTTCTCTGACACCTCCCTTGTCTTTGGAGAAATTCAGCGATGGCAAGGAAAGACGGGGCAGCTATTAAGAACATTGAGTCTTTGTTTTTTGTTTATGAGACCGAACTGAAATGGAATCTGAATTAGTAAACGAGTAACAACGTTAAGTAACCTAATCAGTCTTTTTTTTTTTTGCAGAGATTGGAGTATTTTATTGACAACTTGGTAAAAGTATTCGACAGGCTATTGAAACTGAGTAACGTTACAATATCATTTATTACTGCATAGAGCAGAAAAGATGTTTTTCAATTACACTGGTTCACAAAACTTAAGGACGAAAGTAACTATCGAATTATGTGTCTCTGCGAAGTAACGTAGCTGAACGAAAGTTGGACCGCACATAGACTGTAGTACACTACAGCACAGAAGATAACTGATAATGATATGCAATGAGACGTGCGAAAATTGCACATTTTCAGTGACAATAATTACACTGCAGTCACGGTGATTTATGATGGTCCTCTGGGCACTAGAAAAGGCGGACACGGTTGTTAATAGAGCGTGTGATCATAACGGACGGCAGCCATGCTCTGAAAAGTCTCCCATGCTGGCCACAAGGTTGGTAACGAGTTCTTGTGGTAGGGTGTTCCGTACCTCCACCACCACGGTTAACCACCACTAGACGTTCGTTGGTGCATGTTGCGCTCATCTCCCCAGCGCGTCTCACACGTGCGGTTGAAGTCGGGGGAAAGGACAGGCCAGTCCATTCGCCGAATATCCTTTGCTGCCAAGAGCTTTTCGGCCTGCGCAGTTCCGTGTGCTAACACACTGTCATCTATAAAAATGAAGTCAGGGCTCTGACATGACGCACATGAGGAACATGCACACTGTCACAATAACGTTTACTCCGAGTGCACCCTTTTCATGGTTTGTGTGCCCATCCAACAGTGTCTTGCCACAGCATAACACCTGAGCTAGTAAAAGAATCATGCTCGACAATGTTCCTGGGTGCATTACGCATTCGCAGCTGTCGCCATGCGATGGTGCGTCCATCATTGTCGAACCTGAAACTTCCTGGCAGATTAAAACCGTGTGCTGGACCGAAACTCGAACTAGCGACCTGTACCTTTCGGGGGCAAGTGCTCTACCATCTGAGCTAACAAGCACGACTCACGCCCCGTCCTCACAGCTTTACTTCTGCCAGTAACTCGTACATGATCGTTTTGGTGATGAAGGTGCTGTGGTGTGGGGAGCCATAATGCACCACGGCCGTACTGACCTTCAAATCTGTGAACCCAGTACTCTAAGGAGGCAACGCTATTGTGATACTGTACTCCTTCTCCTTGTATCTCTTTCCAGCGAAGAAATTGGTGCTGCCTTAATTTTTTTCGATGACAGTGTGCGGCCGCATCGAACTGCGCAGGTGGACGAGCATTTGGAACGAGCGGGTATTCGCTGAATGGACTGGGACGCCTGTTAACCCGACTCTTGTCCCATCGAACACGTGTGAGATGAGATGCGGATACGTATTGCGACAAATTGACATTCACCAACGACCGTCCAGCAGCCGCGAACCACGCTGGTGGACGAATGGAGCGCAATACCCCAAGATGTCCTTAGCAGTATTGAGGCCAGCATGCGATCTGGTTGCACAGCATCTACTGCCGTCCGTGGCAATCACGCCGCCATTCAACCATGCCTACCTCTCCTATTTTCCAGTGGATCCTCAATAAAGTCGCTATCACTTAATTGTAATTATTGTCTTTGTATAAAAGGATCATTTCTGTACGGCTCATTGCGTATTTTTTTCAGTTACCTTCCGCACTGTAATGTACTGTACCGTAGCAGTTCTTTCCATGCGTGGTCCAAGTTTCGTCTAGCTGCGTTACTTGGCAATGGCACATAATATCAAAGTTACTTTCGTCCGCAAATTCTGAAGAACCTGATAGTAAATGTCTAACAGAATTCATTCACGCAGTCGTCTGCTATCAGAAGTCATTGTGTAAGCAAGCGTCACAGTTACATTTCAGTTGCTTAATAGCTTGCATTGAAATTTCCCCTTTGAAAAATTAAGAATGGTTCCAATGGCTCTGAGCACTATGGGACTTAGCATCCGAGGTCATCAGTCCCCTAGAACTTAGAACTACTTAACTAAGCTAAGGACATCACACACACACCCATGCCCGAGGCAGGATTCGAACCTGCGACCGTAGCAGTCGCGCGGTTCCTGACTGAACCGCCTAGAATCGCTCGGCCATCGCGGCCGGCAATTAAGAATGACTGTGCTGGTAAACTTCTACGTTATTTGATAATGAAACAGCTGAGTAAAACTGAACGTACTCAGACAGTTTTCTCTTTACTTATTCTGATCATCACTAAACTGACACACAATATTTTTAGCGCAATGCAATCTGAGTTTCAATAACCCCTACAAAAGAATAGCCCTGACTAACAACAACCTATACCCTTCATGAATCACTTACCTCATAAAAATCTTCGTTACTCGAACTACTGCAATACAGCTAGTGCCAATACTGCCAGCTAAATAAAAGATTCTAACCACTGAAGGCACTAACTACTGATAGGCATATAGTTGACAAATGAAAGATTTTGATAGTGAACAAACAATTTACTTACCTTAATAGTGTTTATAAAATTTGTGACATTCAGTTTGATCAATTTCCTTTTTCTGACGGACGCACGTCCAGATCGTCCGCTCATATTAACATCTCAAAACTCTGGCATCTCTGTCCCCACATCTACCATTGCTGGCGGCTCACCAACTGCCAAACGCTACAGGCTGTTCATATCCAACAGCCCAACATTACACAAGCGAATATTCCAACAATGAGTCCAACCAAGCCACAGCCTGCACACAGCGCAGTCAGCGCTTTTCCTACAGATCACTACGTGGCGTTACCAACATAAAAACCTAAACAGCCTAATCAGTATGTGTTAATTTAAAACTGTGGCATGCTATATGGTTACGTGGCTCTAACTAAAAAACGTGAACTCTTAGCAAACGACAATTGTAGGACAATAGGAGTGCTTCTTGTAAGCATTTACATATGTCACTCATCACATTAGTCACATCATATTACATTTTTATGTGAACGTCATTGTATTACGTGTTCTCTTTGTTGCTCAATACTTGGAATCCATGCATTGACTAAATATTTTACTTAGATACTTGAAAATACGTACACATCGGCATTATGACCATCTAAAGAATAGACTGCAATCATGTCATTCCATTCATAAGTTTTTATTCTAGAAATAGTTACATCTTATACTCGTAATTAAGGTTACTTTCTTATAACTAATGAGTACGTGTTTCTCTTCATACTGGTAGTACGTCAATGTCTGTAGTCTACTTGTCTCCAAATAATATCGTGAAACATCCCAAAAATGTCAAACCTCTAAATCAAATAGATATTTTGTGCATAAAATTTACATGTCAGAAAATTTAATTCTCAGGAAATTCAGTTCAATGTTATGTGTGATCTGTGACTCATCTCTGTTGCTCCCTAACACATTCCATTCTTTGGTTTATAAATTCCTCTGTTGCTTTCCTTGTTTCTCGTTGTATTTTAGGCTTCTTTCTTGCCTCAAGGACCCACTTTCCAGCTTTTGCCATTCTCATGTAATCAACTAATTAACGCTACAACTTCACACAGATACCATAACAACTTTCTAGAATGACAAAACTGCAAAAACTCAAACTACAAAAATGTTTATAAGCAAAACAATGCCCGAACGCCAAAGATATTCGAGGGAAAACATAAACCACCGCAAGGTGTATCTTCGAACAGGGCTGCCAACTCGAGAAACAGCTTTACAGTATATCTTTCTCGAATCGAAGTCTAAAGACAACGTTTGATGTGTGAAACCAGCGGATATATGGGTGTGGCCGCATACCGAGAGATCTTTAATTTGGTTTTTAAATAAATTCCCGCTTTCCAATTCCGTCCATTCAACTACCATTTTGTTCAATAAACTTTAAGCACCCTTTCAGATGAAAAACAATTAATCATTTTTTAAGAAAATAAAAGATAAAAAACCGCTCGTTTTAGTGGCGGCATTGTAATGCGTGTGAGCAGGTCACATCGGGCAGACAGACACTGACGACGCGTGCCTATGTTTCAGTTCCGCCAGGTGGTGAACACGCTGTACGAGGTGGGCTACTCCATCTCGTTCGCGGCGCTCGTGGTGTCGCTGGTCATCTTCTTCTCATTCCGGTAAGTCTCTGTTTTTATCAGCAGTTTATATTCAAAGAAACAGATGATAACACGCTTGCTAGGTGAAGACACGTACCTGCTATGCGAAATCCGCCTGCTTAGCTGGTGGGAACGTGTTTGCCTACCACCTCTGTCACCTGCTCCCGACCAGCACTAGGCTTACAAAAATTGGTGACCTTGTATTCTGATCCTAGTTCATCCTGCAAAAGTTGGCCAACACCTCTTCCATGGAAACTACCTAACAACAACACTTTCTTTCTTTTTACTGATTTCCCTGCATTCTTCTTTTTCAATTTGCTGCTGAAAGTTCAATTCCCGACCGGGTTGGTGATTTTCTCCACTAGTGGACTGGGTACTGTATTGTCCGCAACATCACCGATGCTCAAGTTGCCCAGTGTGGCGTCACCTGAAAAAAGACACCCAGCTGTGGAACTTACCTGGATGGGGCCTCCCGGCCATCAATGCCACACGATCACTTTTTCTTTCCATGCGAAACCGTTTTTTATAAAATCATACGAATCGAATATGTGAAGACATTCTATTCATAAGCCCTCAAACCTGATTACCCTTTTCAGATAAAAAATGCTTAGAAGCAACCGGTTGCTGGACATTCTGCAGAAATCAAATGCGCGTTTTACGTTTTAGACAAATTTGTACTATGCAATATAGATAAAAACTTTCCAGTTGTTGTTATATTGACATGAACAATGTAATTACAGTGTAAAAATTAGCCTCGAAAGAGCAGTTTTGAAAGGTATGTCGTAATATGAGCGTAAAGAGCACTAGAAAAATTCTTATTCGGTGTACTTTGGAACACTGAAAAACATAAAAAATACTAAAATCAAGAACTGAACACTAAATTACATCCTTTACCCTATTCATATGATAACTAAGAATCATGACTGCACAGAACAGTCCCGGCTCTAGCGATGTGTGAATCATTGTAGTCCTTTGGATATAAAATGTTGTAAATATCTCTGTAAATTATGGAATTCCAGCGTGACGTTATTGGAAGGATCTGCAGCAAGTTTCTAGTTCACATTTTTTATTACCGTTTGTCATTGTGTCCACACTAAGCCATGTTCCTTTAGTCACATTGCTGTTCTTCATAGAATGAAGGGACATTTTAGTGACCACTTGTAGCCTATTACAGATATTGCCGCCAAAAACTTAACGGCATACCACACACTAAAGCCCCCCTAAGGCACTGTTCAGTATTTCAAGACCCACTCTCCTCCCCCCTCGTTTTCAAGGGCGCCAACAATTGTAAAATTATGAAATATTTTTGTTCGTTCTTAGAACAGAGAAACTTTTGTACATTTCTAGTCCTACAGTCGTGACTGGGCATACATGGTGTAAAATTCCTGTGGAAACCAGTTATAAGTTATGTACCACAATTCGGTGATGAATCACAGCTACACGTCTAGTCAAAATTACTCCAACCTCGGTACAATTTCGCTAATATATTTTCATTTATATTACACCCATTTCAGTAACAAGGCGTCACATCATAAGCAGCTCAGTGACATAATGGAAAATTAGTGTATTGATGTTCCAGAGATTTTTAATTTAAATTCTGTATTTGGATTCCAGCTGCGTTTCTTTTGTATCGATGAAAACTCTCCACCATCAACAGAATTCAAACGCACGTCGCGGACCGACGCAAAGAGCTTTAAATTGCCAATTTTTCTCTCCTTCAGATGCAAATTGTGGAGCGCACTTTGAAGTAAGCTCTGATTGCTTATGTGGCAGAGAGTCAGCAAGAAACGGTGTGGATTCGGTCTCTCACATTTCAAAACTGTAAGCAGAATCAATCAACACCAATGATATTTGTCGATGAATAGATATTTATTTACAGAAACCAGTTCCACACGTGTCCAATCGCAGTAACGTACTACAGTTTAATTTATATAACTGTCACTATGAATTAGGGCACTAAATGTACGTATACATCAGTCCTATTAACACTTTAAGAAAGGTTTCTGAGCTAGGGGTCCGATTTTTACCTCATTTTCAACATTTTTTTAGGTGAAATTGAAAGATAAATCAAACAGTGCTTAATTCGTTTTATTGATCTGTCTTTCACCTGCATTAAAACATTTTCTCGTCTAAAAATATAAAGGGCTCTTAAACAAAATGGCACCGAAGATCGTAATGCACGCAGTGCATCGGTAGGCGGATGGAGGTGGTACATGTAACTGGATGGTCTGAAAAGACCAGACGAAAAAATTATTGAAGTATATGAGTGTAGCTGTGGTCAGAGCATCTGAGAAGTGAAAAAATGTCATTTTCCATAAAATGGCGGCTGTTTGAAGAAAAGTAAGAAAAATCGGCTTTGTTTGGGCATTCAAACGTACATCTTGAAAGTTGTTTAACTTTTAGAGATTCCGGGCATAGCCACTTCAATTCTCTACAAAACAGCAAAGCGGCATCAAAATTCGCCGAGTAATTTCCCGGTAATCCAAATACCCAGCAAAAAAAGTGACTTTTAGAAATCGCGTTTTAATTTTTTCAGTTTTTTGGGGCTTACAATCAGTCTGAGATGTCTGGAGCATGAGTACGCCTTTCTCGCAAATTTCGTTCACGTGCACCGTTTCCTCCCGGGCCGCAGATCTGGCTTCTTTGCTGGCCGTAGAAGCGTGGTGCTCTGAGCGTACAAGGCAGACCGTGTTGTGCCTCCTGCAGAATTCGAAATCCGTGTTGCCACGTTGAATGCCTATGACATTCATTGTCTGTGCGAGCCCCATGAAGCAGTCGTAGAAGATAATTATAGCCAAATTGTTTGCTGTTTCTTCTTTATTGAATATAAGTGTTTTCGGGATAGCGCCCAAATCTGCGAATTTATGGACTCGGATTTTTTAGTGTTCGCGCCAACACATCTTTCCAGTCAATTCTCATTCTTCTTATAACGGTCTGATTGCTCCGAACGTCGTCCTAAGCCGCTAGACGAAGCAGGACTGTCGTTCCGATGATCGTGTATTTCGGCTATATGCGATATTTTGCGGGCAAAACGGTTTCTCCCACATGTTCTCCGTGCTATAAGGTATCGAAATACGCAATAAAAGGTTGATTATTTGACACTTACAGACCAAAAAACCCCCTTAACTGCAAATTTAAGGAGTTGGCGTTAAAGTATTATTATCGGATTAGTTTTATAAACAATCGGACTCTGTCCTATTGACACGAGAGATCGACAGAAAATACGCAAACACTGAAGATATTTGACTGTTTGGATGGTCATCTTCCACAGCAGCTTTTACATAGTTACTATTTGTTTCTGATCTGTCTTAAGTGTACTGAAATTTAAGAGTGTGGTAACCAGATGCGTTTCGCATATCCCAATAAAGCATCATAGGTGTTTACTGCTCCTTTTTTCAAATTTTGCAGAGAAAAAGGATTTATCCGTTTTGTTAACAGAGGTTGTAATCGAAAAAAACTTGATCACTCTCACTCTCGCCCTTTAGAAACGATCTGTTCTTTCTACTATTTCTTTTTACACTTTATTTTAATCTCTCAAAACATCACACCAGTTGAGTTCCCGCATATTGTGCTGAGGTTAGACTCGTTTTGCATCCAGCGGTGTTGAGTGCTGTGAAATGGTACAATTTTTAGACTTTCGTCTCTAGCCAATCATGTAAGAAAAGTTTAATGCATTTTCTTATTCCAGTTTTAAACTATGGCATTCGCTTTTTACGCGCTGCAGTCTTTTTCTAAAATTACAAAAATTGCTCTTGAAAATTAAGATTTTTCCAAATGTAAAAACATGTTGTAAGATTCAGCTGAGTCATATACGTAGGAATAATTATTCTATTGAAATCTAGAAGTGTATCAAACGAGAAAATCGTTACAATATTATATTTAATGATCTGTTAAATTATTGCTCTGTTACACACAACTACCCACTAAACTGTCATTGAGTAAATTCAGATTAAGCAGAAGGACTATCAAAAACCAATTACATGTTACATACGTTTTGAAACAGAAGTTCTTGTCTGTTTTCAAGATAAGTAAAATTGTTAAGACACTCAGTCCATTTGCAACCATCATATGATCGATGTTAAAAGACTGCCCTCGGCTTCAGGATACAAGATATGGTAATGTATAGTCTACTGCTCGCTAGCACACACTATCTGAATGCTGTCTGGGACTGAGTTCGTCGGGCGACAGCATTTCTCTAGAAGAACTTGAGATAGCCAATTTGACCCGACTCGCCGGCTTTTACACCTCTTCTCCTGCACTAAATTTGAATTATAGTCTGGGACAATTTTTAATATTCTTTCATAAATAAATTAAAATAGTCTCAATCTTCCTGTTCAGACTACGGTTTCGGGGCGTTTTTCTTGGTGATTAGACGAATGCCGCAACTGGAAGGTTCTATAAAATATTCCCAGCTGTAGTTCCCTGTGCCCCACTCCCAGACTCAAAGTAACAGCGACAGTTTAATAGATCCGACGTCATCAAACAACGTGCCCTTCTGCACGGAGTAAAGAATTAAATATAAAAAATGAATAAGAGGCGCTAAATCAGGCCACTTGCACGTTCTTTGCGAGATAAACAACGCAATTTTCTCTTGCTTGTCCCAGTGACTCAAATTACAAATAACGTTTTCCTGTTGTTCTGGATACGATAATAATTAGGTTATAGGCTTCAAGAAATACGCGCTATTACAAATAAGCTTGCCGAGAATATGAAATTCAGTGTGTACTTTGTACAGACGAGGAAAACATTTACTGGGAGTTTTATGTGCGTAGTGATATGTCGCAGATGAGATGTCAATTCCCTCGGCTCCATTTTTGTGCCATTCGACAGCAATTGTGTATGCTCTGGCCCCGAGACTCATTCTCTCCTTATTTTAACTCCTTATTCTTAAGCAGCAATGCAGCCACGTACCTACATGGTATTAGCACTTCTCGCGGACACAGGATGAGGGAGCGCAGATTTCAAGGTTTGACTCACATTCGGAAGGAAATGGTTCATAGTCACTATTGGCAAGCAGATTCGGATTTTCTCACGTCACAGTAGTAGTCACCGAAAGCGAAGACGAGGTGAGTAAGATACTCAATGAAATAGAGCTTGTGTTAGATGTTGTCTACAATACATGTAATTACAAAATAGGAAACTTCAGTAACAGTTGGCACTTAAGGCGGATATGCCGGATGAATGAATCTTTAAACTCTTGAACAGTTGAATGAAGTTCATTATCTCTGAATTAGAAGAGATGAAGAAGAAAGACGAAAGGAAAACATAAACTGTTCGAAAAGAAAATTTTGCGCCACCTGCTCTTCTGCGACAGTGTGTGGGCTTAGTGCGAATGAGATCAACGAATTAAGAAATGAGCCAAATTAGGAAAAATGTGTTGCCGTGATGTGACCAGACAGTAACTCAAATAAAGGCAGTCTGTTCGAAATTACACATCTTTGCACATTTGTGAATTCAAAATTTGCTGCTGAGCTACATCCCAAACGTGCTGGTCCAACCTGCCATTTAAATGCTTTTTAATACTCCCTGATATGCTGCTCACAAGATAATCGATGTTTGCTGCTCAACTCCTGCTCAGTCTTTGACGTTGGTCCACCTGGAGTAATCCAACAAGTGGAGAGGGTTTCTGCGACGATAAAAGGCAAGTATGGATCGATCCGAAGTAACCGGGCTCATATTAGTAGATACCACACAGGGAATTCCTTTCGGCTGACTCGTGCCACCTGAACGAAGGTGTTCACGAAGTGGGCGCGGTAAGCTTATACATAATCGTCTTAAAATACAAATCCATCGCTGAACTGTTAACTGTTGGGCTGGACAGTAGGTTGGAGAATCGACAACGCGTAGCCATCAAATGATCCTCAATAACGAAGAGATGCATCCGACATCCATACCTGGTACCGCATCGAAACAAGATTGACACAGCAGCATTAATATCTCGCGTGTTCTACATTGTGCGACAAACATCGGATGCCAGGCAAATCATCAGTTGTCGGTGAAAAGGACCTGACGTCATTGATCTACATACCATTCCAGGTATTCACTTTCTCAACATTTCTGGGCACCACTAGGTTAGGGATTTTGTACTGCTGCTCGCAATTTGATCCTGTGGAGATGACTGCCTACTTTGTAAGGAGACGTAGTCTTTCCAACTCCATCCAACAACAAAAGCGCGACTGCTACGGTCGCAGGTTCGAATCCTGCCTCAGGCATGGATGTGTGTGATGTCCTTAGGTTAGTTAGGTTTAAGTAGTTTTAAGTTCTAGGGGACTGATGACCTTAGAAGTTAAGTCCCATAGTGCTCAGAGCCATTTGAACCAAAAACAAAAGGCATGTCGCAGTTCTGTTGCACTCTCTTTAGAGTACGTTAGAATCTTACTTTTTAAGTATTGGTCATCACGTGATGTTCAGACTTCCTCGTCTACGTCTTATTCTTTTTCGGCACTATAGCCCTTGATATACCATGGCCTGCTCAGCTATCTTCCTGCATAAATCTCTGCTCTCTGCTTTTCTTTTCCATCCTCGAATCTCCAACTAGGTCACGTCTGCCAACACACTGTCCAACCATCTACCTCTTGGTCAGCACTTCCTTCTGGTGGTATACAGTCTACCTTTCATTATTCGTTGGGCATACTATCATCTTTCATCCCGTCCCGTATTCTTTGAGTTTTGATAAATTTCCCTGTATCGTTGTTCGGAAATATGGAAGTCCATGAATGGCTGCAAATGATCTCCATGTACCTCAGCATAAACATTTCCAGTCGATGATGGGTTCAGTTGCACCATAGGACCTAGTCTATTTCATGTAAACACAGCCCACACCATTATGGCACCACCACCAGCTTGTACAGTGCCTTCTTGACAAACTGGACTTTAACTTCGTGGGGTCTTCGCCACAGCTCTTACCAACTGAAATCGGTACTCATCTGACCAATCAACGGTTCTGTAGTCATTTAGGGTGCATAGGATATGCTCAAAAGCCCAGGAGGGGTTCTGGAGACGATGTCGTGCTGTTATCAAACGCATTCGCGTCGGTTGTTTGCTGGCACAGCACATTAACTCCAAATTGCGCCCCACTGCCCTAACGGATACTTTCGTCGTACGCACCGCATTGATTTCTGTGGTTATTTCAAGCAGTGTTGCTTGTCATTTAACACTAACTAGGCAAACGCTGCTGCTCTCAGTCGTTAAGTGAAGGCCGTCAGTCACTGCCTTGTCCGTGGTGAGAGGTAATACCTGAAATTTGTTGTTTTCCGCAGGCTCTTGGCGTTGTAGCTCTAGGAATGTTGAATTCCCAAACGATTTCCGGAATGGAATGTTCCTTGCGTCTAGCCTCAACTACCGCATTCGAGGTCTGCTAATTCCCGTCGTCCGGCCATAATCACAAATGACACCTTTTCACATGAATCCCCTGAGTGCATATGATGACTCCACAAATGTACTGCCCTTCTATACCCAGTGTGCGCGATAGTAGCGCCATCAGTATATGTACGTATCTGTCACCATCCCCCGACTTTGCCATCTCAGTATATATACGAATCATCGAATTCCGTGATTAACAGCTCTGGTGATCCCGTTGTGAGCTTGAACTTAACTTTATAGCCACTTTGACAGATTGAATAGCAGGCGTAAGCCACGATCTTGAGTTCACGAATAGAGACATCGCGCTCTTCTGAACTGCATGAGCACGCATGTTTGCTCTCACCTCCATTACACAGGTGGCGGTGCGTAACGATTGTCTGTAGTCAAAAAAGAATTGAGAAATAGGCTTCTGATACAAAAAGTAAACTCAAGTTGTGGTCGTGAACTTTTCTGAACGTTTGAAAGTGAAAATGAGAGAACGATTAATATAATTCTGTGTTTGAAGTACAGCGCTGTGCGGATGTGATAATAAGGCTGATCGTTGATGATCTAGGGTGTAGAATACTTAAGTGAAAAGGATAGTTACCAATCGATAAGAATGAAGAAGTGTATAAAATCAGCCTTAGAGTTGATACTCCTAAAAAAAAACCTTTTTGGTATAAAAGGCAGCACTCAGTTTCCTGACCACGCTAGCTGAATTCTGTATTGTTCTCTATCTCCAATGACCCCTTCTACGATGGGAGCTTATAAGTGAACCTCCATTTTTCCTTCCCAACTCCATAGACACTCACTTTTCATTTCATTCGCAGATGGAATGAATGAGTGACTTCGACTTGATTTTCTTTGAATAACGACATACCAAAACCAGTAATTAGTTCCTCTTTTCATGCATTTAAAACGTAAAAGTTCACGTCTGATTTGGCGATCGATGGAGGCAACTGGCAGTGCTTCGTCGAATACATGAGAAAGGCGATGGTATGAAATTATTCATCATACATTGCACCACTGACCGGAGTTCAATTCCAGAGCGCTCTACTGTGGCATATGAACAAGCTAATGAGTTAGTTAGTTATCATCTGAATGATGATTCATTTATCGAAATAATGCAAAACGGATCAGTTTACACCATGTATATCTGATTAGTTTTAACATTAATGAGCGTATTATTTGTCAGCCCTACGCTTAAAGATTACGAGGTTTTCTTCACTATCATTTTGTGATTTAAAATTCGTCCATTGAACAGAAACTGTTGTCCTGTTGCTTTTAGGTTAGGTTTAAGACTTGCTTTACTATACGTCAAACTTTGTTTGTTATTAGGCAGATGATTAAACTTTTTGTTGCTGCATACTGAAGTCCTTTCTGAGCCTGTTACAGTTTAAATAATGCTAGTAAAGATAATTTTTTCCTATACAGCTGAAGGTATGAACATGACTATTCTTCTCAAATTGTGACTGATTGTTCATGACGTATTTTGTTAACAACTATAAGTGTATATTGTGATGGTGCCATTAAAATGCCTAAATACTTGAAGAGGTGCATCCAGGATGACTATCGATCAACACGAAATATTATGCAGTCGCCTTACATGAAGCCCCATGGGCAACGCCAGTGCCACTGTGGACAACAGCAAACTGTAGCCAGAGAGAGGAGCCGAAAGGCGAATTATTGCAGAAAGACATTACTGATTGGAAATATGAAAAGTATGCTAGGAGGTTGGGCAAAATCAGTTTGACTGAATTATTTCAGCATCTCATTAACAAGCTTATTCCAGTTAAAGTTTTCATCAAAAATTTCGAGCATTCTGTCCTACTTACCCTGCTAACGTATTACATCAGATGTTGGTACGATTCTGTTGCTTGTGCAGAAGTGAATACAGTGGTTTTTTTATTTTTTTTTTCAAATTTAAGGGAGAATCTATTATCAGAGAATCAATAATTCTTTGAGAAACCTGAATAACAATATCTTCTGTTGCTTCATCTCTAATGTGATTTATTATTACACTAGTGTAGTCTGCGAAAAAAATTAGTTTTGTTTGATGAATGTAGAACGTCATTCACACACATTATGAATACGAGAGAACCTAGCATTGCAACCACTGGGACTCTCTTTGTTATTTCTCTCCAGCCTCCAAAGTTTTCCCTTCTTCCAACATTGTTTGAACTGTCATAACTATGCAGGCTTCCACAGCTGGTAGTAAGATGACTAAAATTCTTGTGGATGTTATGTTATAATCTATTTCATACAATGTCACAGTACAATACCCAGAAGAATTTCAATGGCTGTTTGAAATATTCACTTCAAATTTTGGCATTTATTAGTCATGACTAAGTCTAACACGTTGTTTATAAAGCAACCAGTACCTTAAAAATTAAGATCTTCTAAGAGGGTAACATGATCTGGCTATGCAGTCAAACGCCTTGGGAAAAAAATCATGAAAAATGCCAACTGGCCATATTTCATTGTTTAACGCTTGTTACATTTGTTGAGTGAATGTACAAATAACATTCTCAATTGAGCAATCCTTCTGGAATGCTAGTTCTGATGTGTTAAAAGAGATGTTTCTATTTAAGTGTGAAACTACTCTTGCTTACATTTTTAGAGTATTTTGGAAAAAGACATAAGGCAATTGGACGTTGATTATTTAAGTCATTCATGTAATCTTTCTTTCAAAAAGCTTGCATCAGGCAAAGAACCACGTGGAAAGACTCACCACAGCACCCAAATAGTGGTTCCATCTGACATCAGTTTAAGTGTTCATGCTAAGGTATTTCACTACTACTACTATTGTTGCTGCTACTACTACTACTACTACTACTAAGAAACTATAGCAGAACGTCGACAGCGTAAGCACGACACAATGTAACTGCTTTTAATTACAATCAACTGCCAGTCTCCCATTATGTGGCAGTATTTCATAACTTCGCAAAAATTCTTCGAAAAGGTGGTCTCATTATAAGGATTTAACGAAAGTAATCGAGACAGCTGCAGATATTACGTACTGCGTTGTATGTATCAGTGCAGAAAACTAGATAATTTAGGATGCTTCCCGACCTTATTTTCTTATTAATTACGTTTCTCCGGCTAAATGGACATACTACGGTATGCTTGCTTCCAGTTTCGTACCTCGCTTGATATTTTATAAACTGAACGGTACTTCATAACTGTGTCAAAATCTAACGGTAGGTCAGCAAATTCGGCGTTCTCCAAACAGTCGTTAAATATGGCCACCTGGATTTCGTGAATAAAGACAGGCAACAACATTTCTCACGATCTTCGCATTCTAAACAAACAATGTATTCCAAGGATTAACAGTTAATCTACTAGGAAATATTCAGTACCAAACTAACTTCAACTACTTACACAGATAGGACCATCTTGGACGTACAAAATGCCTGCAACTCGCCAGGGAAAGAATGTTACGAGTCCTCGATACATAATAAGAGAATGAAGCATGAAATGTTGACGCATTTGTTAAAGTACTTTACATAGCGAGATGCGTTTGAAGTCTAATGAGGTGCTGGAGGACTTCGCATGTAAGTTCCACAAAAATGTCTTCCTGAAAATCTGATGTACATCAATAAGGCGACACCGCCGTTCTTTTGAAATATTATAACATCATTTTCGTCTTGTGTCACGAGCAAGACGTGACAGAAGTGCGTGGTTATTTCTGCCATATACGAGTAGTCTATCGTTTTGTTTGAAAGCAGAAGAATTAATAATTTTATCCTGTTATTCAACCTTTGTCGTTAACCAAGAAGACAACCCACCACGAGGGACTGCAAATGATGGATATATTGCATTTCCTACCTCGTTTTCAGAAGACTGTCTTGCTTCAAACTCAAAAAGTTTAAAGAAATACACTCCTGGAAATTGAAATAAGAACACCGTGAATTCATTGTCCCAGGAAGGGGAAACTTTATTGACACATTCCTGGGGTCAAATACATCACATGATCACACTGACAGAACCACAGGCACATAGACACAGGCAACAGAGCATGCACAATGTCGGCACTAGTACAGTGTATATCCACCTTTCGCAGCAATGCAGGCTGCTATTCTCCCATGGAGACGATCGTAGAGATGCTGGATGTAGTCCTGTGGAACGGCTTGCAATGCCATTTCCACCTGGCGCCTCAGTTGGACCAGCGTTCGTGCTGGACGTGCAGACCGAGTGAGACGACGCTTCATCCAGTCCCAAACATGCTCAATGGGGGACAGATCCGGAGATCTTGCTGGCCAGGGTAGTTGACTTACACCTTCTAGAGCACGTTGGGTGGCACGGGATACATGCGGCCGTGCATTGTCCTGTTGGAACAGCAGGTTCCCTTTCCGGTCTAGGAATGGTAGAACGATGGGTTCGATGACGGTTTGGATGTACCGTCCGCTATTCAGTGTCCCCTCGACGATCACCAGAGGTGTACGGCCAGTGTAGGAGATCGCTCCCCACACCATGATGCCGGGTGTTGGCCCTGTGTGCCTCGGTCGTATACAGTCCTGATTGTGGCGCTCACCTGCACGGCGCCAAACACGCATACGACCATCATTGGCACCAAGGCAGAAGCGACTGTCATCGCTGAAGACGACACGTCTCCATTCGTCCCTCCATTCACGCCTGTCGCGACACCACTGGAGGCGGGCTGCACGATGTTGGGGCGTGAGCGGAAGACGGCCTAACGGTGTGCGGGACCGTAGCCCAGCTTCATGGAGACGGTTGCGAATGGTCCTCGCCGATACCCCAGGAGCAACAGTGTCCCTAATTTGCTGGGAAGTGGCGGTGCGGTCCCCTACGACACTGCGTAGGTTCCTACGGTCTTGGCGTGCATCCGTGCGTCGCTGCGGTCCGGTCCCAGGTCGACGGGTACGTGCACCTTCCGCCGACCACTGGCGACAACATTGATGTACTACGGAGAGCTCACGCCCCACGTGTTGAGCAATTCGGCGGTACGTCCACCCGGCCTCCCGCATGCCCACTATACGCCCTCGCTCAAAGTCCGTCAACTGAACATACGGTTCACGACCACGCTGTCGCGGCATGCTACCAGAGTTAAGACTGCGATGGAGTTCCGTATGCCACGGCAAACTGGCTGACACTGACGGCGGCGGTGCACAAATGCTGCACAGCTAGCGCCATTCGACGGCCAACACCGCGGTTCCTGGTGTGTCCGCTGTGCCGTGCGTGTGATCATTGCTTGTACAGCCCTCTCGCAGTGTCCGGAGCAAGTATGGTGGGTCTGACACACCGGTGTCAATGTGTTCTTTTTTCCATTTCCAGGAGTGTAGTTCGTCCAAAAATGTATAACTTAAAGAGTTCTACAGTGTTATTGTGTGTGATATACTAAAAGAATCAGTAAATTGGGCAAATAATTCGTCCTAAATTTTCATACGTACTGGAAGATGAGGAGCTATCTCAGAAAGGCGATGCTGTTGATCTAACATCAACGCTTTGATAAACATACTTTTGCTCTAACAACAGCAGCTAATTTTGGAACCGTAGAGTTCAGTAACTGAAAGTATTTTACTTGCTTTTATACTCTGAAATCACAGTCACTAAGAAATGAAGACGTGTTCTGCCGACGGAGCGCAAACTCTGGTAGGAAAACTATAGGAAAGACGACGGGAGTTGTCTTTTACTTGAGGGCGTGATTCCTTTAAGTTTAAACAGCACTACTGCTGCAAGTCTGGAGTTATGTTCTATCTTGCCGATAGAATCTGTAACAAGTGATGGGAGGAAATACTCTATCAAATCAAACGTCTCCGGACAGCCCTATATAATGCGCAGTTCACCACAAGATGTCGAGAGGGGCAGCCCCGCCAGTATAAAAGGAGCCGAGGAGTGTTGTGCGGTCAGTAGAGATATAGCAACACCATAGGGGTCGGTCAGGAGAGGTAAGTGATTTCGAATGTGGACCAGTCATTGGATGTCAAGTGAGTAACAAATCCATCAGGGACATGTCAATCCTCCTAAAGCTGCTCAAACCGATTGTTGGTGATGTGACTGTGAAATGGAAACACGAAGGACCAGGCAGACCTCATGTACTGACGAAAAGTGACTTTCGAGCGTTGCTGGGGGCGGTTGTAAAAATCGTATGGAGTAAGTGATTGGAATCACTCGTGAGTTCCAGCTACTACAATGACAGTTAATGTTGCGTCTTGTACCAAGGAAGCAAGGGAGAGGATGTGGTTGCAGGTGGCCGGTATCCTCTTTCTATAACACAAATGCACACGTGTGTTAATACGGTTCTTTATTTGTATGAACAGATAGCTGTTACTTAACTTCAGTAGAGTCCATTTGTTGTGTTACAATCTCATTCGTAATAGTCCACC
Organism: Schistocerca gregaria; assembly: GCF_023897955.1. Taxonomy (NCBI): domain Eukaryota; kingdom Metazoa; phylum Arthropoda; class Insecta; order Orthoptera; family Acrididae; genus Schistocerca; species Schistocerca gregaria. The sequence goes on along the minus strand of NC_064921.1, from coordinate 718,306,643 downwards.
TTAGTCCACTGATGGTGAAGTACAAGTCCCACTACAAACACTGGTCGCTGTACACTGTCGTAGCCTGTGATGTCAGTGCGTCAGTGACTGAGTGACGGCGGCCTAAATACTTGCTGTCAGGAGGGCACTGTCGGCATGTTGCTTGCGAGTTGTCAATGACCTCTCTGGTGGCAGGTGTATCTTCCCTTGTCAAGGCGTGGTCTCAAGAAAACGCTAAGCGCGGAAGCAGGTGAATAGATTTTACAGCATCGTATACTCTGTACAACAGAGGCATAGTTCCGAGGCGATGATTGTATCAGCATGACAATGCTCCCAGTCATAAAACAGCATCAGTGAGATATTAGTCTGGGATTAATAACATTCCTGAAATGGACTGACCTGATCAGAGCCCCAATCTCAACCCAACGAACGTCTTTAGCATCAGTCAGAATTCTCTCCAGACCTTATCTCGCAATATGGCTACCTTTTCTGATTTCTGCCCTTGAGGAGAGGTGGGCTACCATTCCTCCGCACACCTCACTGAAAGTGACCCCAGGAGAGTTTAAGCCGTCATAAAGATGAAGGGTGGACATACCTAATAAGTGACCGAATATTTTTATCAGATAATGTATTGACCGAGCGTGCTATCACCTACATCCAATTTACATAAATACTCAACGAGTCACTGTATTGTCCATGACGGAAAGCCAAGGGTTCGGTACTGGGTGAGAGCTAATCGCGGACGCTGTTGACTTTGAAAGATACGAGATCCGACTCCTCAAACACTTGCCCTCTTTTATAGTACCACACCCCTCCTCCTCACCATGTACGTATAATGCTTGACGCCGACGAGACCTAACGTAGCACTCTGTACATAACAAGACCAGCACTATCGGAGGTTACAAGCACCCAGGTCACACATTAACGCTAAACTGATGCTACTGTCTAACCTGAATCGTATCACAAGGTTTGTAGGAGGCACCCGTGAGTCGAAACAAGCTGATGTCTTATGAGTTAATGGCACGTCAACTTTGATACAACAGGTTTCTTATTTATCTATACTTTTTACGTTTTTTGGATCTGAGGAATACTTTCCAAAGCACTATTGGTCAAAATATTTCTGATATACCCTGTAAAACTTAGATTTAAAGCTCAGAAAGAAGCAATATGTACAAAAAATATATGAATAATTTATGCTTGTTTCAAAAGTACGAGCAGTTATAAAAGTACGAGGTGAAACGAAAATTTGAGTGGTTTTTATTGGAAAACCCCTTCGTTACAAGGAAAAGATATCGGGCTTGCAACCGCGCATGAAGCTTTTGGTCAGTCTTTGAAACTATTCCCGTGCATAGTGGCAGCAATGCACGGATCGCAAGGTGCGGATGATGAAAAGCATATCCGTTACTGAACATGGTTACATCTGTCATAGAGAGGAATACCACTGATATTCCTGATATTACGATGTCACGAGGCCTCGTTCCATTTCTCTGGTGGTGTTGAGATACAAGTCACACAATTATTGTGAACGGAGAATGCTCGTACTGTCCTTGAAACGTCGTTGCATGATCAGAAAGTTAGCGTTTGAGTAGCAATATCCAGACGGCGCATTATTGGACCTTTATTTTTTGAAGAAACCTTGAACAGTGAACGTTATTGTTTAATAATCCAAGATTTCATTGCCCAATTAAAGGGAGACGCAATCAACTACTTGTGGTTTCAACAAGATGACGCTACTGTGCACACAGTTAACAACACTCTGCTTGTAATGGAAAGGTTTTTTGGGAAAAAATATCATCTCACTCGCTTGCTGGACCTTCACCAAAATCTTTTATGTGCCGCAGTCGCCCAAGAACGCTTTGTGACTCAAATATTGAAGTAACTACGTACTTCAGACCATACCACAGATCTACAGAAACTATTTCCCTATAAAACAGGTCGTGATTTACAACATATATTGCAAATACTTAGCAGATTTCCAAGCAGTCTGTATTTAGAAAATTATTCGGAGTTTAAATTCAATCCTTACATTTACCTCATTAATATATTGATGTTATCCAGCTACAGAGCACGTTTAGTTAAGATTTAATATTGAACTAACTCTTATCATCCAAACTGACAAGGAAAAATAATTTTTTTCTGTCAGCCATTCCCCAAAGGGTTGCTGATGTTTCAGAATAAATTTTCTGTTAGAGTACATTCTTCATATTGTTAAAGATGCTTCCATTGTTTCGTGTAAAAGTGCATATACACTACTGGCCGTTTAAAATGCTACACCAACAAGGAATGTAGATGACAAACGGGTATTCATTGGAGAAATAGATTATACTAGAACTGACATGTGATTACGTTTTCACGCAATTTGGGTGCATAGATCCTGAGAAATCAGTACCCAGAACAACCGCCTCTGGCCGTAATAACGGCCTTGATACGCCTGGGCATTGAGTCAAACAGAATTTGCATGGCGTGTACAGGTACAGCTGCCCATGCAGCCCCAACACAATACCACAGTTCATCAATAGTAGTGACTGGAGTATTGTGACGAGCCAGTTGCTCGGCCACCATTGAACAGACGTTTTCAATTGGTGAGAGATCTGAGACTGTACTGTCCAGGGCAGCAGTCGAACATTTTCTGTACCCAGAAAGGCCCGTGCAGGACCTGCAACATGCGGTCGTACATTATCCTGCAGAAATGTAGGGTTTAGCAGGTATCAAATGAAGGGTAGAGCCACGGGTCGTAACACATCTGAAATGTAACGTCCACTGTTCAAAGTGCCGTCAATGCGAACAACAGGTGACCGAGACGCGTAACCAATGGCACCCCACACCATCACGCCGGGTGATACGCCAGTATGGCGAAGACGAATACATGCTTGCAATGGGCGTTCACCGCGATGTCTCCAAACACGGATGCGACCATCATGATTCTGTAAACAGAACCTAGATTCATACGAAAAAATGACGTTTTGCCATTCTTGCACCCAGGTTCGTCGTTGACTACACCATCGCAGGCGCTCCTGTCTGTGACGCAGCTTCAAGGGTAACCGCAGTCATGGTCCCCGAGCTGATAGTCCATGCTGCTGCAACGTCGACGAACTGTTCGTGCAGATGGTTGTTGTCTTGCAAACGTCGCCATCTGTTGACTCAGGAATCGAGATGTGTCTGCACGATCCGTTACAGCAATGCGGGTAAGATGCCTGTCATCTCGACTGCTAGTGATATGAGGCCGCTGGGATCCAGCACGACGTTCCGTATTACCCTTCTGAACCCAGCGATTCCATATTCTGCTAACAGTCATTGGATCTCGACCAACGTGAACATCAATGTTGCGATACGATAAACCGCAATCGCGATAGGCAACAATCCGATGGTACGCATTTCTTCTCCTTACACGAGACATCACAACAACGTTTCACCAGACAACGCCGGTCAACTGCTGTTTGTATATGACAAATCGGTTGGAAACTTTCCTCATGTGAGCACGTTGTAGGTGTCACCACCGGCGCCAACCTTGTGTGAATGCTCTGAAAAGCTAATCATTTGCATATCACAGCATGTTCTTGTCGGTTAAATTTCGCATGTGTAGCACGTCATCTTCTTGGTGTAGCAATTTTAATGGCCAGCAGTGTAGTATGGAATTCTGTGAATTAGAAATTCATCGAGATAGTCATATATGTCGCATAATCTTGCTCTTCTTATCAACCCACAGTGCTGCCCAATGTTGAAAATCAATCTTTAAGGATACAATTTCTTGCTACTTGAAAGGTATATCAAAGTGACTAAAGCTAGAAGATTTCTACGAAATTAACGAATCGGTTTATTGTAAATTGGCAACCGCAGTTTTTCTTGATTTATATAATCGGTCCCCAGAAGAAATATTTGTCATCCAGTAAAAAGAGTACACTGGTCGCTTCTAAGAGCTACATATAATGAATAACAGCTACAAGGCGATCATGTCAACCAACGGCTGTAGTGGTGTGTATGTCACAGTCGGTTGCATGGAAATACGCGCACACGTGGGTGCACTGGGCTCGAGCACACACATATATAGGGTTAAAAAAATTATGGACCGTCTGACAGCAACTGAATAAAACACAATTTTAGTGCCATATGCGTTTCGCCTTTGTTTTCCGCAAGGCATCATCAGTGGCCTGGAATCTGTACATATGTTAGCTATTTAATTTACATTTTTGTCACTGTGCTTATAGGTCATAAACAGTTCTGGTGGTTGGTATTTCCTATTAAGTAGTGATGCTTTGAACTGTGCTTACAGGTTGCATGAACAGTCTCTTAAGTATTACGCTCCTGTTGCATTTTTAGTACTGTTCTTCTTCTTATGAATGCCAATTTGCAGTTTTTCCCACATTCCTCTATGAACTGAATGCTTGTTTCAATGCAATGTTTTGGTTTCTGTTGGCTACTGTCAAATGTTTTTGCCAAAGAGCGAATGTTATTGACAAACTTTCGAGTACAATTATTGGAGTATCTGTGATCTCTTCGTGTATGCACTTGTATGTGTGTGTGTGTGTATTTTGGTGTGGTATATTTTTATTGCCTCTGCTTATGTGTGTATGTGTGTGTGTGTGTGTGTGTGTGTGTGTGTGTGTGTGTGTATTTTGGTGTGGTATGATTTTTTTTGGGGTGGAAGAGGCTCTGTGTATGCGTTTGTGTGTGTGTGTGTGTGTGTGTGTGTGTGTGCGCGCGTGTGTGTGTCCGGATGGTGTGGGGAAGAGTTTTTTGTTTTATGTTATCATTTTCTTTATTAAGTGTAGTAGGGAGCCTGTGCTTATGCGTGTTTGTTCATGTATCACATGTTTGTTTTCTGCTATGGCTTTCTGGATGTGAAAGTTTTCTTGTGTTTGCATAAGATGTTTGTCATGGTTGCTTATTCTCATTATTTTCATTTCTTGTTCCATGTTTATAGGCTGATGGTTATGGTGTTTTAAATGCTCTGCAAATGTGGAATGGTTTGTTTCATACTTCCAACATCTGCTATGTTCTTTGTATCTTAATTCGAAATTCCTGCATGTCATGCCTATGTATACTGTATCACAACTTTGACATTCAAGTTTATATATTCCTGAATGTTGGAATTTGTCGCTCTTGGTAGGTGCCTGGCTTAGGTGTGACTGGAGGGTGTGCCCAGGCTTATATGCTATTTTGAAACCCTGTCTCTTTAGGATGTTTGCAAATCTGTGTGTTAGTTTATGTGTGTAGGTCATGGTGTACCATCTGGTTCTTTTCTGTGTGGTGTTGTCATTGTGTGTGTTTGTTGAGTGTGTCTGTAAGTTTTCAGCTTGTGAGTTCTTTTGTATTCTGGAAATGTTGTGTTTGTTTTGTATTTGTGTTTTTATTTTTTGATTGAGCCTGTGTACCACATGTGTGTCATACCCATTGTTCTTAGCTATTTGTATGATTGTACTCATTTCTTGTTCATAGCTTCTCTTGCTGAGTGGGATTCTGTTTAATCTATGTAACATGTGTCTTAGTGCTGCAAGTTGCTGCTGGCAAACATCTTATACAAACGCAAGAAAATTTCCACATCGAGAAAGCCATAGCAGAAAACAAACATGTGATAAATGCACAAACACACATAAGCACAGGCTCTCTACTACATTTAATAAAGAAAATGATAACATAAAACAAAAAACTCTTCCCCACACTATCTGGACACACACGCACACACACACACACACACACACACTCACACACACACACACACACACACACATAAGCAGAGGCAAAAAAAAATACCACACCAAAACACACACACACACAAATGCATACATGAAGAGAACACGGATACTTCAATCATTACACTCGAAAGTTTGGCAACAACATTAAATCTTTGGCAAAAACATTCGACAGTAGGTAACAGAAACCAAAACATTGCATTGTAACAAGCGTTCAGTTCATAGTGCAGTGGAATGTGGGAAAAACCGCAAATTGGCATTCATAAGAAGAAGAACAATACTAAAAATGCAACAGGAGCGTAATAAGTAAGAAATTGTCCACGCAACCTGTAAGTACAGTTCAAGACATCACTACTTAATAGGAAATACCAACCACCAGAACTGTTTATAACCTATAAGCACAGTGACAAAAATGTAAATTAAATAGCTAACGTATGAACATATTCCAGGACACTGATGATGCCTTGCAGAAAATAAAGGCGAACCGCGTATGGCACTAAAATTGTGTTTTATTCAGTTGCTGTCAGACGGTAAAATATTTTATTAGCTGTAACTCCATAATTAAACATTTAAGAATCTATGTTTATATAAACTTTCTTTTTTAGTTTTACTTGTAGAATAACATGTTAAAATACTTGCATATTTTCTTGAATTGCCCTATAATCCTCTAGGTGCGCCTCACCCACAAAATTTTTAGTCTGAATAAAGCAAAATAAAATAAATATTTCTCACGTGCCATTATCAAAATGTAATGAACTATTGAAGTCAATATTTCTAACCTGCAAAAGATACCTGTTAATTTCAGGTGTCTTTGTGCAAAGGCAACGAAGCAACACACTACCCGCTATTTGCATTTCTCTGGCCAAGTCAAAAGCACTAACCGGAATAACAGTTGGACTGTACTCTGAATGGAATCCAGTCGTTTCGGCTTGCTCTCATTTTTCCTTACAAGTGGCGCGCTACAAAACATCCAGTCCATTCGTCAACAATTGCTTTAAAACATCTACTTCTCAGTAGTGAGCATTAATAAAGAATAATCCGAGATTAAAGGAAGGCCATTGTTACAGACTACCTCGTAGTTATTTCTTTTAAGCCTAACAGCGATGTGGTTTAAAATTGAAGTAAAATTGTTTTCATGTGATCTGGATTGTTATCGGTTTGTTAGTTGGGACAATAGTTTTGAAGGACGTGGGAACTTATTTTGTAGATTGAAGGCGTGGCAGAAATTAATTTTCAAACGTTGCGCGATTACTGGACGTGTGCGGAAAGCTGAAATACAATATTGAGTATTGCTCCTATATACACTTTCGAATTCGAACAGTTTCCTAGTCGCTATGGGTAAATTCGTCATACGTTTGTCGTCTTTATCACAACCGAATATTACTAACACCGGCAATAGTGAAACGGATGTTCAGCCAAAAATCAAGGAATCTGAGAATGTGTCTTCCACCAGTTCCTGTATTACATCAGTAAGAAGTGTCAAGACACCGTCAGGCAGGGAAGGATGGAAAAACACGTTTCCTTAGATTTATTACGACAAAGACATGGCCAAAATGATCTGTAGTTAGTGTAAAAACACTTTTGATTTCCGTATCGTGCTTCCGTTGACAACTGCTATTCTGCAGTCAGGAATTCGTGTAATGCATTTGTTCGAAGTGGATTATCCCAGTGGAAAAATGCAATTGAACGTTACAGAGTTCATGAAAAATTTACACTTCACCGTTCGTCCGGGACTACTCTGGACACTTCGAAACAAGATACCGACATATTATCCCTTATTTCCACACATAAATTAGAAGATACGAAAAATGCAAGGAAGGCGGTTTTAAAGATAATAACGTCCCTTCAGTTTTTAATTGAGCAAGGTAGTTCGTGGTAACGCCGATGAAGCATTCGTGAGTTGTTGCTGCTTAGGGCAGATAATGTTCCTGACTTGAAATCTTGGCTGCAGCGAACTTCATATAAGTGGGTTCCTCACGATATATTTAATGAAATTGTCTGCTAATTAATCAGTGATGTACAGCAAAACATTGTGAAATCCATTACGGAGGCACTATATTTTTTGTTGTTGTACCTGAGAGTTTCAACATATCAGCGAAGTAACACCTATCTACACTCCTGGAAATGGAAAAAGGAACACATTGACACCGGTGTGTCAGACCCACCATACTTGCTCCGGACACTGCGAGAGGGCTGTACAAGCAACGATAACACGCACGGCACAGCGGACACACCAGGAACCGCGCTGTTGGCCGTCGAATGGCGCTAGCTGCGCAGCATTTGTACACCGCCGCCGTCAGTGTCAGCCAGTTTGCCGTGGCATACGGAGCTCCATCGCAGTCTTTAACACTGGTAGCATGCCGCGACAGCGTGGACGTGAACCGTATGTGCAGTTGACAGACTTTGAGGGAGGGCGTATAGTGGGCATGCGGGAGGCCGGGTGGGCGTACCGCCGAATTGCTCAACACGTGGGGCGTGAGGTCTCCACAGTACATCGATGTTGTCGCCAGTGGTCGGCGGAAGGTGCACGTGCCCGTCGACCTGGGACCGGACCGCAGCGACGCACGGATGCACGCCAAGACCGTAGGATCCTACGCAGTGCCGTAGGGGACCGCACCGCCACTTCCCAGCAAATTAGGGACACTGTTGCTCCTGGGGTATCGGCGAGGACCATTCGCAACCGTCTCCATGAAGCTGGGCTACGGTCCCACACACCGTTAGGCCGTCTTCCGCTCACGCCGCAACATCGTGCAGCCCGCCTCCAGTGGTGTCGCGACAGGCGTGAATGGAGGGACGAATGGAGACGTGTCGTCTTCAGCGATGAGAGTCGCTTCGGCCTTGGTGCCAATGATGGTCGTATGCGTGTTTGGCGCCGTGTTGGTGAGCGCCACAATCAGGACTGCATACGACCGAGGCACACAGGGCCAACACCCGGCATCATGGTGTGGGTAGCGATCTCCTACACTGGCCGTACACCTCTGGTGATCGTCGAGGGGACACTGAATAGTGCACTGTACATCCAAACCGTCATCGAACCCATCGTTCTACCATTCCTAGACCGGCAAGGGAACTTGCTGTTCCAACAGGACAATGCACGTCTGCATGTATCCCGTGCCACCCAACGTGCTCTAGAAGGTGTAAGTCAACTACCCTGGCCAGCAAGATCTCCGGATCTGTCCCCCATTGAGCATGTTTGGGACTGGATGAAGCGTCGTCTCACGCGGTCTGCACGTCCAGCACGAACGCTGGTCCAGCTGAGGCGCCAGGTGGAAATGGCATGGCAAGCCGTTCCACAGGACTACATCCAGCATCTCTACGATCGTCTCCATGGGAGAATAGCAGCCTGCATTGCTGCGAAAGGTGGATATACACTGTACTAGTGCCGACATTGTGCATGCTCTGTTGCCTGTGTCTATGTGCCTGTGGTTCTGTCAGTGTGATCATGTGATTTATCTGACCCCAGGAATGTGTCAATAAAGTTTCCCCTTCCTGGGACAATGAATTCACGGTGTTCTTATTTCAATTTCCGGGGGTGTATATGATTCAGATATGTCAATAAACAGCTTCAAGTTGAAGAAGTTTTTATAGTCTTCTGTTTATTAGCTTTTACAAGTTCTAGGACATTGTTTGAAGTTGTCTAGGACGTCATAAGACGTTTATCCTTCGACATAGAATACTGTCGTGGTCATGTTACAATAGCGCGAGCAACGTTAAGTGGACACATAACAGGATTACAAAGCATGATTACTCAGTTGAAGCCGAGAGGTAGATTTGTTCATTGTTCGGCGCGTAGCTTGAATTGGGCAGAACAAGATGCAATACAAGTTGTTATTAATGTGCGAGATATTCTAGTGATTCTTCGTGAATTAATATCATTTGTAAGACATTCGCCAAAGAGACTAGCGGTGTTTCAATAGCTACATGAAGACAACGAAGATCATGGTGTAAAAAACGTTCACAGACTGACTTTGTGACCATTCTGTCCTACGAGGTGGTGCGTTCCCACACAATCACTTAAATCGTTGGAAAGAAATTATTACATTCTCTTGAAATTGCTAGAACATCCGTCAGAAGAGAAATGTGAAGCCTGTATATTTCCCTGAAACTGTTTATTTAAGTTTTCATCAGGATTGAGGAACTTCATTGTCCTTTTCAGAAGAGACTATTGCCATACCGATATATTAAGTCATTGGTGGAAACTTTGACTGCAAGTTTAGCTCCACAACAGGATATATTTTTGAGTTATGGGATGAAATCATTAGGAAAACAAAGCAACTAGTTCTGCCTAGAGAACGGAAGATATCAAAACGCTACGACGCAGGTAGTGAGCCTCATACTTATCAAACGCTGGAGGAAATGTACAGACAAATATTTTTTGAAATTATTGATGTGGCTGTGTACTCGCTAAAACGTGGATTTGGCTCAAAGGTTCTAGAACTTATTTCAAAATTTGAAGCTTATGCTATCGGTGATATTGGTGCTGATCGAATGCAGCAGTTGCATTGGACAGATTTTGATAAAGACAAACTAGCACTGCATAGGGACGTGTACCTAGTTGCGTGCAGAATGAAGAAAGACGGAGTGGCCACCTTCTCAAACATTAAAATTATTTTAAGCAGAGAAAACAGTGGTCCCATGCGTGATATGCTCACAGAATTGTTAAGTTTGTTCTGATGACTGTTAATTCTTGTACCTGTGGACGGTCGTTTTAAGCACCTAGACGAGTGCAAATGTTTTTGCGGTCACAATGACACAAAAAGGATTCAAAGAAATGGCAGTTTTGCATAATCATAAAAAATGACTAAAAATATCTATATGAGCAAAATTGCAAACAAATTCGTATTTTCAAATGACGTAAAAAGGGAAGTGTTTGTACTGAAAGATACTATGGCATGATTATTATTTGGTACGTAAAGTGAGTTACTTTTAGTTCTGTTCACAAATAAATCTTGGCATAGTTCTTTCTCCAGTAAATTAAAACTATCTGATTTATGAAGATTTATTTTTATTTTTATTTGTATGAACGTGTTACTTCCTTTTAGTAGTGTGTTGATAACATCGTTGCCCCTTGGAGTCACTATGCATGTGAGTTGTTTCAAGTATACAGTACCTGGTACAGATCTAACCTACTACAGAAAGAATCGATTAACGTTACGATTACATATTTTGGGAATATTCATTACAGTAACTCATCCTTATAGTCCAAACGCACTAGCGTGACAGTCCTTGCGGGACAGTTCCTCTGACAGAGGCCTTTGTGTGGGTGGACGAGTGATCAGGAGTCGCTTTGGCCCCACGGTTGACCCCGATACACATTGGCGAGTGTGTTTGTGTCGGCTCGATGGAAATGGATGTGCAAGTCTGCTTGACACAGGTCGGCGTCCGTCGACCGCGACAACTCCGATCTGTAACTTTTAAAACAAACTCCTCGCTTTGTTTGATTAGTTTCAGATACTATCGCCCTTTAACAGATATCTGCGTATCGATGGAGCAGCACGCCGAAATGTATAAGCGGCCCTCGCTTTTAACTGAAGCAATGATGTTTGAAGGATGTCTCTCTTCTTTACTACAACACACGGCGACTGCACCATTCGGTACCGCAACAACTCTCTTTATCTGAAACAATAAACCAAATATCCTTCGCGTGTTCGCTACTGGCTTATAAGCTTACGCGAAACTTGATAACGGTACTTTTTTTGTGCCCGGTTTGCAAACGAATGTTCAAAGGTAGATAATATGATATCTCGAATCATATATTCCACCATTCAAGCCGATGCCACATTATATTCTTGAGAGGATGTTGATTTGTGGAGTATGATAGCGTCGTTAATGCGTCGCTACGGTGCTAATTCAACAACTCCTACTTCGTAAATCCAGAGATCATGTATTCTCTAAATAACGTACAGAAAACGTCATAATACAATCTTCAATTACTGTTCCCTGTTAATGTCACTCAGTCAGCTTTAGCTTCGGCGTTCTATGTAGAAAATAATTATTAACAGTTATACAATGAAGTTCAATTAAATGACGTAGACGACACTAGGCATTAAAGCTATAACTGAGTTTATCGAACGTCTAAATTATCTAACCACTGCACTGGAAAGCACACCGATCTGTCATTCAGGGAATTGAAGCTACGATTTACATCAGCAATTCTGGTACTTTGCTGTGTCCTTCAATGTTCGTGACAATGATAGATCACGACGACTAAGTCCCAGAACTGATTATTATACGAGTTACTTTGCCCTCGCGTATAATATCTGTTCCGTTGTCTGGCTAAACGGTAAATGTTCTATCACCTTTCTTCAGAACTTTGGCTAATACGTCAAGACGATACTTGGAAAACTTTAAAATTCCCGATCGGTCTGAAACAATCTAATAACGGTCAATAAGCGTGCTTCTATCGTGACGTCTACGAGAGAACGAATTAACATCACTATTGAAGTTTTTCATTGTAGTCGCAGCGAACTTACAGCTCGATGCGGCTACAACTCTTTTCTGGTTATCTCTGATCACTTTATCTCGTCTGGGTTTTAACCTTCGTAAAGCATATATTCTGAATTCTTTATTTAGAGTTTCATGCTTGTAGATTAAGTGGAATAGATGTTGTTAGGTTCCTAGTATTTCTGTTGGTCAAACTTTCAACAGTATTAATGTTTTGTTGCCAGTAGCTACCGTCAAGGCCAGGATAACTAATTTTTATACCTTTTGCTGTCAAAAGCGATGTCATTAGGGGCTCAATATATGGGACGTTATAGCAGACCTGCAATGGGAGGCGGCCTGGTTCTTTAGCGGCCTGCAGAGACTAAAAGATTATTGTTATTTTATTAACAATTCAAATTAAAATATCTACAAATATAAACACAGAACTATATATACGATAAATAGTGAAGTCAAAAGCATATAAATGGTCAGATCATCCCGATATCGTAGAATCTGACAACGCTAAATCGAGGTTAGCAGAGAGTATGCAAACAATGCTTGGGTTTGCCGTCTCTTGTACAAATATCATTTAGCGTGTTCCTTGGACCTTATGAAAGTGCAGCGTAGATTAGTTATTACAAAACAAAAACAACAATAAAAATGTATACCAAAATATCACGTTTAGGTAGAAAATTAACCATTCTTGATGTTTAGTGTACACGAGGCTGTATAATTCACATTTTCCTGTTCATTTAACTTTTGTCATGTCTTTAATCGGCAACACCGCTAATTATATAATAAGTTTAACGGTGAAATATTGGGCACTCTACTCAGTTTAGCACAACGGTTACAAAAGTTTGCAGTTTCCCAACTCAGTGCTACTCTGAAGTGAAAAGCTATAACAGCAACTATCAAGGCGTAAAAGAAGAGCATATCAAAATCACCATACACGTAATTACGCCTTTTAGTATCACAGACTATTCAAACGATCGTGCAGATCATCAGTTGGATATAAATTAAGAAACTAAATAGTTTTTTGTTTGACAAAACCCTTCAGGTTGGAGGGAAATGGTTCGACATAGGAGGTGGCTAACAAAAAGTATAGTGTGACCGAAACTATATGCACGTGTCATGGCAATCATTATATTCCATTTGTGGTGTTCGAAAAGCCCAGTTGACTCCTGTATGTATTAATAACTAAGCAGAAGTGAGCACGAGTGAAAATAGGTGCTTGAGCTTATTGTGAATATGACGAAAACGCTGGAATTCAATAATATAGATTTTCGGGAACGTAGGGAGAAAATAGGAAAATCAAACAGTGGAAACTTTTTAGCAACCATCAAGCTTCTCGCAAAGTAAAATCCGGTATTACGCAATCTAATAAATAAACCGAAACAGACCTACACGAAAAAATACCTTCAATTCAAAATGCCCTATCCTGTGCAGTTGAAAAAGAAATTATTAATGACATTAAAGCTGCCTCATTATTTTCTATTATAACATATGCAGCATAGAACATTACAAAAAGAGATCAGTTAACTCAGATGTTTAGATATGTTACAGTGGAAAGCCTTGTGACGTGAAGATAAATGAACGATTTTTATGTTTTCGGGAAATAAAAGATCAAAGTACAGTAGGACCAGAAAATGAAATACAGTAAGTGCCACAGATGGAAGGTGACTTTGTAACAAAATGTTGTGGTCAGGACTATGAAGGTTGTGCCAGTATGACAGGCACAGACAAAGCTGTCAGAACGAGAATTCAACGAAGGCAAAAGGCTGCAAAATATGTGCAATGTACAGTGCATACTTTTAGTCTAGTACCTAACAATGCTACATGTGGAATTCAAGAAGTCAGGTCCATTTAGGACGCAATACAAACGTTGCATCTTCATCTTTTCATCGGACATAGAATTAAAGATTGGGAACTTTTAGTACCTTTTTTCTCCTTAAAAAGCTTAGCCCAACACGTTCGTCTTCGGCATACCAGTCCGCAAAAATTCCATCTATATGCTTATGTCTATTGGACTACTTAACGCTGCGTGAAAAATAATATTGATTTGTAAGTGAAGGCAAGTAAGGGAACAATTTGAAATGATTTTTTCAGATAGCGCTGCAATGAAAGCTTTGCAATTTAGCATCACAAATTATGCAATCGGAAAATGTAGAGATTGATAAAGCCTGTTCTCATGTTCAGACGCAGCTGATAATTTATCTTGCTGTCGACAAAATTTTTAAGAAGCAACCTCATCGCTACATCTTAGCAAAGAAATTGAACATTTTAATGGCTTTTTGGAAATCACTGTAGTCAAGTAAATGGAAAAGCTTGAGGGTATGCATGTTGTTGTTGTTGTTGTTGTTGTTGTTGTTGTTGTTGTGGGCTTCAGTCCTGAGACTGGTTTGATGCAGCTCTCCATGCTACTCTATCTAATGCAAGCTTCTTCATCTCCCAGTGCCTACCTGCACCCTACATCCTTCTGAATCTGCTTAGTGTAGTCATCTCTTGGTCTGCCTCTACGATTTTTACCCTCCACGCTGCCCTCCAGTACTAAATTGATGCCTCAGAACATGTCCTACCAACCGATCCCTTCTTCTGGTCACGTTGTGCCACAAACTTCTCTTCTCCCCAATCCTATTCAATACTTCCTCATTAGTTATGTGATCTACCCATCTAATCTTCAGCATTCTTCTGTAGCACCACATTTCGAAAGCTTCTATTCTCTTCTCGTCCAAACTATTTATCGTCCATGTTTCACTTCCATACATGGCTACACTCTATACAAATACTTTCAGAAATGACTTCCTGACACTTAAATCTATACTCGATGTTAACAAATTTCTTTTCTTCAGAAACGCTTTCCTTGCCATTGCCAGTCTACATTTTATATCGTCTCTACTTCGACCATCATCAGTTATTTTGCTCCCCAAATAGCAAAACTACTTTAAGTGTCTCATTTCCTAATCTAATTCTCTCAGCATCACCCGACTTAACTCGACTACATTCCATTATCCCCGTTTTGCTTTCGTTGATGTTCATCTTATATCCTCCTTTCAAGACACTATCGATTCCGTTCAACTGCTCTTCCAAGTCTTTTGCTGTCTCTGACAGAATTACGATGTCATCGGCGAACCTCAACATTTTTATTTCTTATGGATAATGTCAATCATTTCTTCAGAACCATTTTCCCAAAAAAATATAAATTTTGCTTTCGACGAAGAAATTCACAGTGCAGTAATAATTCTTCAAATTGAATATGAGGAGGATTTATCCAGTAACTTACAGGATCAGAAACGCCCTAAAAAAGAAATAGCCTCATTAACCTTGATACTTGATAAACAAAACTATTAGTAACAATGAATTCAATCGTAACTGTATTGTTCCATATTAATAAACAAAATTTTACATCTTTTTAACTATTCCTGTTGCTGTTTCTTCAGCTGAACACTTATTTTTGTAGCTCATACGTACAAAGAACTATCTGTGGAATTCTATGACCTGGGACAGAGATAGTGATTCAGCCACGACAGTATCCAAAGTGATCTACTGATGCCAGTGTAATAATCAACACCTTTCATCACAGAAAATAAGTCCAGTCTCAATAGGGGTCAAAGTGAGTACAGTGAGGATTTATAAGTAAAAATCAATCAAACAACAGACAGAACTATAGGCCTATACTTATTGATATTAGCTGTCAATCACCATAAGGTTTTTGATTTTTAATGACATTTATCGATATTGATAATTGAACGAATGATTTCTTTGTTCATGTTACATAGGATTTTACTAACCCTCTACATTAAATTTGTATTTCTACCTATTGTGATGTTTAGTTAATAATAGGTAATACATCGTATGTTAGGGAGTCAGGACTTTTATTTTTGCAGGGAGGCCTGTCGTGCGTGACACCTCTGGGTCTATGGGTTCGTCCAAGCACATTTGAAGCTGAGTTTCATCTCATTTCTGTTGGCTTTAACTCAGCTGTGTTATCGACTGAACTAGAACAGTCTCAGTTAATGTTTATAGCACCAGTATAATTTACTTCACCGCATGAACCATGGACCTTGTCGTTGGTGGGGAGGCTTGCGTGCCTCAGCGATACAGATGGCCGTACCGTAAGTACAACCACAACGGAGGGGTATCTGTTGAGAGGCCAGACAAACGCGTGGTTCCTGAAGAGGGGCAGCAGCCTTTTCAGTAGTTGCAGGGGCAACAGTCTGGATGATTGACTGATCTGGCCTTGTAACAATAACCAAAATAGCCTTGCTGTGCTGGTACTGCGAACGGCTGAAAGCAAGGGGAAACTACAGCCGTAATTTTTCCCGAAGGCATGCAGCTTTAGCGTGTGGTCAAATGATGGCTTCCTCATGGGTAAAATATTCCGGAGGCAAAACAATCCCCCATTCGGATCTCCGGGCGGGGACTACTCAGGAGTACATCGTTATCTGGAGAAAGAAAACGCGTTCTACGGATCGGAGTGTGGAATGTCAGATCCCTTAATCGAGCAGTTAGGTTAGAAGATTTAAAAAGGGAAATGGATGGCTTAAAGTTAGATATAGTGGGAATTAGTGAAATTCGGTGGCAGGAGGAACAAGACTTCTGGTCAGGCGAATACAGGGCTATAAATACAAAAGCAAATAGGGGCAATGCAGGAATAGGTTTAATAATGCATAAAAAATAGGAATGCGGGTAAGCTACGACAAACAGCATAGTGAATGAAGAAGCCGCCTCGTAGAATTTTGCACAGAGCATAACTTAATCATAGCTAACACTTGGTTCAAGAATCATAAAAGAAGGTTGTACACATGGAAGAGGCCTGGAGATATGTGAAGGTTTCAGATAGATTATATAATCGAAAGACAGAGATTTGGGAACCAGGTTTCAAATTGTAAGACATTTCCAGGGGCTGACCAAAATGTATTAGTTATGAACTGTAGATTAAAACTGAAGAAACTGCAAAAAGGTGGGAATTTAAGGAGATGGGGCCTGGATAAAGTGACAGAACCAGAGGTTGCAGAGAGTTTCAGGGAGAGCATTAGGGAACGATTGACAGGAATGGGGGATAGAAATACAGTAGAAGACGAATGGGTAGCTTTAAGGGATGAAATAGTGAAGGAAGCAGAGGATCAAGTAGGTCAAAAGATGAGGGCTAGTAGAAATCCTCGTGTAACAGGAGAGGAATTTAATTGGTGAAAGGAGAAAATATAAAAATGCAATAAATGAAGCAGGCGAAAATGAATACAAGCGTCTCAAAAATGAGATCGATACGAAGTACAAAATGGCTAAGTACAGATGGCTACAGGACAAATGTAAGTATTTAGAAGTATATATCACTAGGGGTAATATAGATACTGCCTACAGGAAAATTAAAGAGACCTTTGGAGAAAGGAGAACCACTTGCATGAATATCAAGAGGTCAGACGGAAAACCATTTTTAAGCAAAGAGGGGAAAGCAGAAAGGTGGAAGGAGCATATAGAAGATTTACACAAGGGCGATGTACATGAGGGCAATATTATGGACAAGGAAGAGGATGTAGATGAAGATGAAATGTGAGATATCATACTGCGTAAAGAATTTGACCGAGCACTGAAAGACCTAAGTCTAGAAAGGGAAGCAGTGGTTCGGAAGGGACTGAGACAGGGCTGTAGCCTATCCCAGATATTATTCAATCTGTATATTGAGCAAGCATTGAAGGAAACAAAAGAAAATTTCGGAGTAGGTATTAAAATCCATGGAGAAGAAATAAAAACTTTGAGATTCGCCGATGACATTGTAATTCTGTCAGAGACAGCAAACGACCTGGAAGAGCAGTTGAACGGAATAAACAGTGTCTTGAAAGGAGGATATAAGATGAACATCAACAAAAGCAAAACGAGGATAATGCAACGTAGTCGAATTAAATCGGGTGATTCTGAGAGTATTAGATTAGGATATGAGACGCTTAAAGCAGTAAATGAGTTTTGCTATTTGGGGAGCAAAATAACTGATGGTGGACGAAGTAGAGAGGATATAAAATGTAGACTGGCAATGGCAAGGAAAGCGTTTCTGAAGAAAAGAAATTTGTTAACATCGAGTATATACTTAAGTGTCAGGAAGGTGTTTCTGAAAGTATTTGTAAGGAGTGTCGCCTTGTATGGAAGTGAAACGTAGAAGATAAATAGTTAAGACAAGAAGAGAATAGAAGCTTTCGAAATGTGGTGTTACAGAAGAATGCTGAAGATTAGATGGGTAGATCACATAACTAATGAGGAGGAACTGAATAGGACTAGGGAGAAGAGAAATTTGGGGGAAGGCTTTGTCTCGACGAAGGGATCGTTTAGTAGGACATGTTCTGAGGCACCAAGGGATCACCAATTTAGTATTGTAGGGCAGCGTGGAGGGTAAAAATCATAGAGGGAGACCAAGAGATGAATACACTAAGCAGATTCAGAAGGATGTAGGTTGCAGTAGGTACTGGGAGATGAAGCTTGCGCAGGATAGAGTAACATGGAGAGTTGCATCAAACCAGTCTGTGGACTGAAGACCACAACGGCAACAACAACATATTCTACTTTATCACAGCACAGACCTTTGTGACACAGGCAGTGTTGACAAAAAATTATAAATGAAAGGTATTCATTTTAAAAAATATCGCGACTCCCCCAGAGAGCATATACTATATACCGCCATTGATAAGCACTCTCAGATTTTTTTTTAAAAATTCGACGCACTTGCGATGAAATCAGTGCAGCATGATAGGTCGACGTGGTGACAGAAGTGCAGAAAGGAGCTGTCGTCTTTGGGCTCGCCCATGACCACTCCGTGAATAAAGTCCCCAGATATCACGGTGTATCAACGTGGATTTCCCAGCGTGTATACAAGTAATGATGTGCCACATGAACGTGAACAAATTATTGGTACTCGTTTGGTGGCTGCAGCCTGTGACCAGTGGTAGCCAAAGCGTTTGGTGTTTCGAGAGGTACTTTACCGAAGATGTATACTGCATACGGGTTAAACGAAAGAGATATCATCCACTAAGTCAAGTGTGTGATAAGCGATAGTGACAGACAGTCACTGAAGAGAACTGTTACGAAAAATATTGCTCTGTCGAATCCTGTCAATATCTAGATGGAGCTCCAAAACCAGGCAATTGTAGGGAGAGCTAGAATTCCTAAACCATTCATCAGTGATGCAAATTCCCATGACTGGAAAATGTGGTGCCGAAGGCATTAAACATGGATTGTATAGCAAAATACTGTACGAAAGCCATAATTCTTCGCCTACGGAGCAATGGAAGTCCGTAATTTTGTCGAATGAGTCTCGTTTCTCACTGTTTACAACTTCTGGCCGAGTTTACGTCCCTAGTGCGAAACGTGTTGGGCATTTGGTGATTATTTGGAAATCTATACTGTGGTATCTTATGACCCCTTGGTTATGCTGCAATTATGTGAGCATTCTGGCTGATCAAGTCCATCCTATCGAACAATTTTTGTTCCTCAATAGCGACGCTGTGTTCCAAGACGACCCCTGTTCACGCAGCTGACATAGTGAAGGACTCTTTTTGTGAGCGCATGGGTTACCTATCGCATCTCCCGTGGCCAACACATCAGATCGCAATATTATTGAGCCTTTGTAGTCTACTTTGCAGACAAGTGTACATAATCACTGTCCACCTCCGTCATAATTATCTGAACTTGCTGCTATTTTGCAAGAATAATGGTTCAAATGGCTCTGAGCACTATGGGACATCTGAGGTCATCAGTTCCCTAGAACCAAGAACTACTTAAACCTAACTAACCTAAGGACATCACACACATCCAAGCCCGAGGCAGGGTTCGAAACGTAAAGGTCGAAGAAGAATGGTATCAGATTCCCTTGAGAATTATACAAGACCTGAATTTATCCATTCCGGAGCGACTGGGTCCTGTTTTAAATGTCACTGGCTTTCCCACACTGTATTAATATGGTAGTGTTTTTCTAGCGACCACAAGCTAATGTTGTCCCTGTATGATAAATCTTTTAACCAAATGGTGACCTCGGCTCTCCGTCATCAGAATTTCGGAGGTTGTTCTCTGTGAATTTTGGTGTAATGGACCCGTTGTTTCTAGTGGTTTGTATTTATACAGGATGTTTCAAAAAGAATTACCTCATTTCAAAACTCCATATTTGTTGATAAAAGCATACTACATCTAGTGTATGGATTGTAAAATACGCACAAAATGTTGACGTTTTACCTATAGTATTACAAATGCTCTACGTGTCCACCAGCAGCAGCAGCGCAAACGCCGTCTAGACGATAGGTAAATTCGTCACAAATTTTACACAATATATTAGCTTTTACAGACGTTATACTGGCTGTTATCCTGTTCTTGAATTCTTTTAAGTCACAAGGTAAAGGGGAGATGAACACACTTTCCTTCGCATAACCCATTAAGGAAAAATCGCATGGGTCATGTGTGGGGACCTTGGAGGCCAAGAATGCTGCGCAGTATCTTGGGATCCCGTGAGTCCTATCCAGCGATGAGACAGGGTATCATAGTGAAACTAATGTACGTTGTTGTGCCAGTTTGGTGGAGCTCTATCCTGTTGGAAAATCAATTCATCATAGTCGTCCTGAAGTTGTGGTAAAAGTCAGTTCTGCAGCATTTGAAGGTAGCTCAAAAAGGGGGCAGGTGACTCTCTCTCATGCTTGATAAGGTCATGAAGATTCCGGAATCCTCGTATACGCACGTATGTCAGTTTACTTTGAAACATCCCCTTAGAAAAATTTATGAGTTACTGTGCTGGTAAACCCCTTATGTTATTTGATTTTCAAACAGCTGAGCAAACATTTCTCTCTTTACTTATTCAGATCATCAATAAAATGACACACAATATTTTTAGCGCAACACAGTCTGACTTTCAATAATCCCAACAACAAAAAATGACCCTGACTCCGCTCTCAAGACTCTGCCATCTCTCTCCCCACATCCACCACTGCTGGCGGCTCACCTCCAACTGCGCAACGCTACGCGCTGCTAACAGCCAACTGCCCAACACTACAATAGCGAATGTTCCAACAATGCCAACCAGCCACAGACTGCACACAGCACAGCCAGTGATTTTCATATAGAGCGCTACGTGGCGTTATCAGCATAAAAATCTAAACAGCCTACTTACAACTGTACTGCTAACACGAAATATTGCATAATCACTGAAAATTAACTGTCCTCTTGCAGAGCATTGCTGAAGTCAACCCGTTTTCTTTTTATCACCAACCCGAAGAGTTTGCATGGATTGTAGTCTGTATAGTTTATAGACCAAACCACGTCTTCGCCAGACAGCAGTATGAGGCATTGTCAGTTCTCTGCTTGTGCGGCGAGTAGACTTTGTGGACTCTGTTCCGCTGAATTCCTTCCACCATGTCACCATTAGTGCTAGGTAGACCTGCAAACTGCAGTATACAAAACGCCTTCTGTTGAGCGGACGCCATCTTAATGAGAGGACGAACCGGCTGCCATCTAACAGAGATTTTCTGAACTTCTAGGCCACGCTCATTCAAAGAATACACATTTACGTGCCGGCACCACATCCCATGTCACTTAATTACTATCGTCAAAAATCAGACAATTCGTTTTTGAACACCCTACACAATTATGATTTATTCGATTCGTTACCTCCAATTACCTTTGTTTCTGTGAAAATTCCTTCGTAATAGTAAAGAAATCTGTAATAGACAATAATCAAAACGTACAGTAAAAAAATAGAGTTTTGCAACAAGCCCTCAGATGCAAAAGTATTGTGATGTAGTGGCCGTCGCTGCCGAGACAGGTAATTACTTTCTCGTTGTGGCGGTCTTCCATTGCGTTCGGTAAACCCATACAACGGACGTATTTCTACAATCTCTTCATCAGTAAACCTATCCATAGAACCGTGTGTCGCTGTTAACGTTCAATTAACACCACTGGAGAAACAAATCGGAAACAGCATCAAGCAGTGCTGAATTCAAAATTAGTGGTGAAAGTAAGAGAGGCTCTCCTGTTGTCTCTAGCAAGTTCCGTGAGTGATGTACCGTCAACTGGAAAAATTCCATTAGAAATATATCCCTGGAAGCCGGCCTGGTTAGCCGTTCGGTTTAACACACTGATTTCCAGGCGGGAACGCGTGCCGGTCCCCGGCACGAATCCGCCCGGCGGATTAGTGTCGAGGTCCGGTGTGTCGGTCAGCCTGTGGTTGGTTTTTAAAGCGGTTTTCCATCTGCCTTGGCGAATGCGGGCTGGTTCCCCTTATTCCGCCTCAGTTACACTATGTCGACGATTGCTGCGCAAAAACTTTCTACACTCACGCGTACACCGGAATTACTCTACCACGCAAACATTGGGGCTACACTTGTCTGGTGTGAGACGTTCCCGGGGGGTTCTACTGGTGGCCGAACCGCACAATAACCCTGGGTTCGGTGTGGGGTGGCGGTGAGGTGAGTGGACTGCCGTAGCCTGTCGTGGGGTTGTGTACCACTGCGGGCTACGGCGGGGACGGAACCTCTCCGTTGCTTCTAGGTCGCCGGTTCCATACAATACAATTCAATATCCCAGGAAACAAGAGTAATAATAATCATAGCGTGTAGGCTTTCACGGCCGGCGTCTTCAGTAATTAAAACTTCAGGGCTAAGAGGCCGTGGTCCAATAGTAGAAGTACCTCTCCCTGACGTTTCGTTGACAGCTGCGGGCAACATCACCTAAGGTGAGTCTACGACTGGCTGCTAGGCCGTGGAGGTCCTGTTTATACAGAGCGCGTAGAGGACGCCACCACTCGTCACGTGCTGTCAACAGTAAAACTATCTCTGGCTGGCGTCATTACTCTCGATCGAAGGTAATCGATTGTCACATCTTTGGTACAGAGTCGATCGCCATATCTTATCTAACTTCAAGCCCTCTTCTTTCACGTTAAAATTATTGTGGTGTTTAAAAATCTCTACAGCCTCTCTATACATACGTGCATAATAATACGATGTCTAGATAGAACGCTTGTCTCACTAAATTTTATGTCATGGTCACCCGTTTCAAAAACATGTTCCGCTACAGCCGATTTGTCCGTGTGTCCCAGTCGACAGTTCCTTTTATGTTCAGTTAGGCGAGTATTGATACTTCTTTTTGTGGTTCCAATGTAAACCTCCCCACAACTACACGGAATCTTATATACACCAGGAATAGCTAAAGGGTGTCGTGCATCTTTCGCCGATTTTAAGCATTCACTAATCTTCTTGGTGGGTCTGAAGATTGTTTCAACTCTGAACTTGGCCAGCACTTTCCCGATACGGTCCGTAATATTGTGGATGAATGGAAGAAAAACTTTCCCCACCGATGGATGTTGTTGTTGCACGTTTCCGGACATTTTTCTTCTTGGATGGTCTGCCTGTACACTTTTGTGCTGTACGTACCCCTTCAAGTGTCCACTTTACTATCACATCGGGAACAGTGGATCTAGGGATGTTGAGGAGTGTGGAAATCTCGCTTACAGACGTATGGCACAAGTGACATCCAGTCACCTGACCACGTTCGAAGTCCGTGAGTTATGCGGAGGGCCCCATTCTGCTCTTTCATGGTGTCTAATGACTACGAGGTCGTTGATATCGCTGATATGGAGTACCAGACAGCAGGTACCAGCACAATGCACATAATATGAAAAACGTATGTTTTAGGGGTTTTCCGGACACTTTTGACCACATAGTGTATATGCTGGAAGCGTATTGATACTGAGACGCGGACTTCCACAAGGAATTATTTCAGAATGTTTTTGTCCGCTTAGCGCATTTCATTGTAACCAACATACACTCCTGGAAATTGAACTAAGAACACCGTGAATTCATTGTCCCAGGAAGGGGAAACTTTATTGACACATTCCTGGGGTCAGATACATCACATGATCACACTGACAGAACCACAGGCACATAGACACAGGCAACAGAGCATGCACAATGTCGGCACTAGTACAGTGTATATCCACCTTTCGCAGCAATGCAGGCTGTTATTCTCCCATGGAGACGATCGTAGAGATGCTGGATGTAGTCCTGTGGAACGGCTTGCCATGCCATTTCCACCTGGCGCCTCAGTTGGACCAGCGTTCGTGCTGGACGTGCAGACCGCGTGAGACAACGCTTCATCCAGTCCCAAACATGCTCAATGGGGGACAGATCCGGAGATCTTGCTGAACAGGGTAGTTGACTTACACCTTCTAGAGCACGTTGGGTGGCACGGGATACATGCGGACGTGCATTGTCCTGTTGGAACAGCAAGTTCTCTTGCCGGTCTAGGAATGGTAGAACGATGGGTTCGATGACGGTTTGGATGTACCGGGCACTATTCAGTGTCCCCTCGGCGATCACCAGAGATGATGTCGGGTGTTGGCCCTGTGTGCCTCGGTCGTATGCAGTCCTGATTGTGGCGCTCACCGGCACGGCGCCAAACACGCATACGACCATCATTGGCACCAAGGCAGAAGCGACTCTCATCGCTGAAGACGACACGTCTCCATTCGTCCCTCCATTCACGCCTATCGCGACACCACTGGAGGCGGGCTGCACGATGTTGGGGCGTGAGCGGAAGACGGCCTAACGATGTGCGGGACCGTAGCCCAGCTTCATGGAGACGGTTGCGAATGGTCCTCGCCGATACCCCAGGAGCAACAGTGTCCCTAATTTGCTGGGATGTGGCGGTGCGGTCCCCTACGGCACTGCGTAGGATCCTACGGTCTTGGCGTGCATCCGTGCGTCGCTGCGGTCCGGTCCCAGCTCGACGGGCACGTGCACCTTCCGCCGACCACTGGCGACAACATCGATGTACTGTGGAGACCTCACGCCCCACGTGTTGAGCAATTCGGCGGTACGTCCACCCGGCCTCCCGCATGCCCACTATACGCCCTCGCTCAAAGTCCGTCAACTGCACATACGGTTCACGTCCACGCTGTCGCGGCATGCTACCAGTGTTAAAGACTGCGATGGAACTCCGTATGCCACGGCAAACTGGCTGACACTGACGGAGACGGTGCACAAATGCTGCGCAGCTAGCGCCATTCGACGGCCAACACCGCGGTTCCTGGTGTGTCCGCTGTGCCGTGCGTGTGATCATTGCTTGTACAGCCCTCTCGCAGTGTCCGGAGCAAGTATGGTGGGTCTGACACACCGGTGTCAATGTGTTCTTTTTTCCATTTCCAGGAGTGTATATACGAGTAATTATCGACACAATTAAAGGAGAGAGGGATAATATAATAACGGGAAGACACACCAAACTACCTCACATTCCCGGTGTTGTCCAGATATTTTCAGAGCAATACGGATAAAAAGATAAGTTTACTCAGTTACGAGCCGTCGTATCTCCCTGATACCAAAAATCTCAAAACATTTCCATTAACCACCTCCGAAATTTTGTAGGTGGAGTTTGCGTTCGCCCTGGTTATATTCATCTTTATATTCCAGGTATCTAAAGGTCTTGTACCTGCAAACGACACATCGGTATTTCCCAATTAATGATGTCTCGGACGTAGTTCATCCGAATATTCCCTTTATTGCTAAACGGTAAAATGACACGCAGTTCGGAACCGCGGGACTGCTACGGTCGCAGGTTCGAATCCTGCCTCGGGCATGGATGTGTGTGATGTCCTTAGGTTAATTACGTTTAAGTAGTTCTAAGTTCTAGGGGACTGATGACCTAAGATGTTAAGTCCCATAGTGCTCAGAGCCATTTGATAATTGACATGGTTCAATATGACAATCCACATACATTTAAGTTTCGTACTGGATCGGTTCAAAACACACAAAAGGAAGAAAGCCTAAATCTCGTCAGATATCACTCGCATTCAACACTTAAGGTGTTTATTTGAAACATCGCTTACAGGAAGGTTGTTCGTCCCACAAGAAGGCCAAGAAAATCTCGTAGTAACGCTGGGAGAGAGGAGTGGAAGCAAACAGGCTCTCATAATTCACGGATCATTCGCTGAAAATGATTGAAATTATATTAAATTTGAATCGTGGCATTCGACATAAAAATCTGCTCCACTCATATCTTTTTGAAGAGAACAAGGACTTGTTTTTCCTCTTACAAGGAGAACCGCCATATGTAGGGTCCCCCTGAATAGGTCAGGCGTGCACTACACGCCGGAAGCGGCTACGAGGGTAGCGGAGTACGTGTGGAGTGCACATGGGTTTTTTTTAGGTTAGAGAATTCCCTCCCTAGGTCCGACAAGACGCCTCCTACACGCGGCAAGGCAGGAGTAGGCAAAATGCAACAAGGAATAACAATATTAATGTGCTAATAGTAAACTGCAGGAGCGTCTATAGAAAGGTCCCAGAACTGCTCTCATTAATAAACGGCCACAACGCCCATATAGTACTAGGAACAGAAAGTTGGCTGAAAACAGACGTAAACAGTAATGAAATCCTAAACTCTGATTGGAATGTATACCGCAGAGATAGGCTGGACAGTGAAGGGGGAGGCGTGTTTATAGCGATAAGAAGTGCAATAGTATCGAAGGAAATTGACGGAGATTCGAATTGTGAAATGATTTGGGTGATGGTCACGGTTAAAGCAGGCTCAGACATGGTAATTGGATGTCTCTATAGGCCCCCGGGCACAGCAGCTGTTGTGGCTCAGCACCTGAAGAATAATTTGGAAAATATTTCGAGTAGATTTCCCCACCATGTTATAGTTCTGGGTGGAGATTTTAATTTGCCGGATATAGACTGGCAGACTCAAAAGTTCATAACGGGTGGCAGGGACAAAGAATCCAGTGAAATATTTTTAAGTGCTTTATCTGAAAACTACCTTGAGCAGTTAAACAGAAAACCGACTCGTGGCGATAACATATTAGACCTTCTGGTGACAAACAGACCCGAACTGTTTGAATCAGTTAATGCAGAACAGGGAATCAGCGATCAAAAGCGGTTACTGCATCGATGATTTCAGCCGTAAATAGAAATATTAAAAAAGGTAGGAAGATTTTTCTGTGACAAAAAGCAGATTACAGGGTACCTGATGGCTCAACACAAAAGTTTTGTCTCAAGTACAGATAGTGTTGACGATCAGTGGACAAAGTTCAAAACCATGGTACAATATGCCAAGCAAGATCGTAAGAGATGGGAAAGAGCCACCGTGGTACAACAACCGAGTTAGAAAACTGCTGCGAAAGCAAAGGGAACTTCACAGCAAACATAAACATAGCCAAAGCCTTGCAGACAAACAAAAATTACGCGAAGCGAAATGTAGTGTGAGGAGGGCTATGCGAGAGGCTTTCAATGAATTCGAAAGTAAAGTTCTATGTACTGACTTGGCAGAAAATCCTAAGAAATTTTGGTCCTATGTCAAAGCGGTAGGTGGATCAAAACAAAATGTCCAGACACTCAGTGACCAAAATGGTACTGAAACAGAGGATGACAGACTAAAGGCCGAAATACTAAATGTCTTCTTCCAAAGCTGTTTCACAGGGGAAGACTGCACTGTGATTCCTTCTCTAGATTGTCGCACAGATGACAAAATGGTAGATATCGAAGTAGACGACAGAGGGATAGAGAAACAATTAAAATCGCGCAAAAGAGGAAAGGCCGCTGGTCCTGATGGGATACCAGTTCGATTTTACACAGAGTACGCGAAGGAACTTGCCCCCCTTCTTGCAGCGGTGTACCGTAGGTCTCTAGAAGAGCGAAGCGTTCCAAAGGATTGGAAAAGGGCACAGGTCATCCCCGTTTTCAAGAAGGGACGTCGAACAGATGTGCAGAACTATAGACCTATATCTCTAACGTCGATCAGTTGTAGAATTTTGGAACACGTATTATGTTCGAGTATAATGTCTTTTCTGGAGACTATAAATCTACTCTGTAGGAATCAGCATGGGTTTCGAAAAAGACGGTCGTGTGAAACCCAGCTCGCGCTATTCGTCCACGAGACTCAGAGGGCCTTAGACACGGGTTCACAGGTAGATGCCGTGTTTCTTGACTTCCGCAAGGCGTTTGACACAGTTCCCCACAGTCGTTTAATGAACAAAGTGAGAGCATACGGACTATCAGATCAATTGTGTGATTGGATTGAGGAGTTCCTAGATAACAGAACGCAGCATGTCATTCTCAATGGAGAGAAGTCTTCCGAAGTAAGAGTGATTTCAGGTGTGCCGCAGGGGAGTGTCATAGGACTGTTGCTATTCACAATATACATAAATGACCTGGTGGATGACATCCGAAGTTTTTGCAGATGATGCTGTGGTGTAGCGAGAGGTTGCAACAATGGAAAATTGTACTGAAATGCAGGAGGATCTGCAGCGAATTGACGCATGGTGCAGGGAATGGCAATTGAATCTCAATGTAGACAAGTGTAATGTGATGCGAATACATAGAAAGATAGGTCCCTTATCATTTAGCTATAAAATAGCAGGTCAGCAACTGGAAGCAGTTAATTCCATAAATTATCTGGGAGTACGCATTAGGAGTGTTTTAAAATGGAATGATCATATAAAGTTGATCGTCGGTAAAGCAGATGCCAGACTGAGATTCATTGGAAGAATCCTAAGGAAATGCAATCCGACAACAAAGGAAGTAGGTTACAGTACGCTTGTTCGCCCAATGCTTGAATACTGCTCAGCAGTGTGGGATCCGCACCAGGTAGGGATGATAGAAGAGATAGAGAAGATCCAACGGAGAGCAGCGCGCTTCGTTACAGGATCATTTAGTAATTGCGAAAGCGTTACGGAGATGATAGATAAACTCCAGTGGAAGACTCTGCAGGAGAGACGCTCAGTAGCTCGGTACGGGCTTTTGTTAAAGTTTCGATAACATACCTTCACCGAAGAGTCAAGCAGTATATTGCTCCCTCCTACGTATATCTCGCGAAGAGACCATGAGGATAAAATCAGAGACATTAGAGCCCACACAGAAGCATACCGACAATCCTTCTTTCCACGTACAATACGAGACTGGAATAGAAGGGAGAACCGATAGAGGTACTCAGGGTACCCTCCGCCACACACCGTCAGGTGGCTTGCGGAGTATGGATGTAGATGTAGATGTAGATGTAGATATCGCTCTCTGATACAGTCGAACGTGCGAGGTTTAAAGAAGGGTGAAAATAAAGTGACACGTATTTTGGCTTCAATGCGACTTCATCAGTTCGATTTTGTTTCGTGCATCTGAGTTGGAAGGGGTAGCTAGAAACACAGCTTCGAATTTTTACGCCCCTTGTTCAAATACAAACTTATCTTTTCTT